>NC_083889.1:1250000-2500000 GCF_032452875.1 Bos javanicus
GATGCTAAAGCTGAAAACTCCAGTACTTTGGCCACCTCACGCAAAGAGTTGACTCACTGGAAAAGACTCTGATGCTGGGAGGGATTGGGGGCAGGCGGAGAAGGGGACGACGGAGGATGAGATGGCTGGATGGCATCACTGACTCGATGGACGTGAGTCTGGGTGAACTCCAGGAGTTGGTGATGGACAGGGAGGCCTGGCGTGCTTCGATTCATGGGGTCACAAAGAGTCGGACACGACTGAGCAACTGAACTGAACTGAACTGATGGCTATATCACAGTTGGTTTACTCTTTTAACTATTGGTGGGTGTTTGAGTTGTTTTCAGTTTGAGAGTATTATGAACAAAGTGCAATGCACAAATGTGTAAAAACTTTATGCACAAGTTTTTCTATAGACACATGTCTTCAAATCTTCTGGGTATATACTTAGAAATGGAATTGCAGAGTCATATGATAGCTTTATGTTTAACCTTTTGAGTAACTGCCAAACTGTTTTGCAAAGTGACTGCATTATTTTACTCTCCAGCCAGCAATGTATGAGGTCCGATTTCTACATATCCTTGCTGATGTTTAATTTTCATTAACGTTTTTGTTGTAGTCATCCTAGTGGGTGTGAAGTGGTATTTCTTTGTGGCTTTGGTTTGCAGTTCCTTAATGGTTAATGTCCTCCAGTACTCTTGCCTGGAAAATCCCATGGATGGAGGAGCCTGGTAGGCTGCATTCCATGGGGTCGCGAAGAGTCAGGCACGACTGAAAGATTTTATTTTCACTTTTCACTTTCATGCATTGGAGAAGGAAATGGCAACGCACTCCAGTGTTCTTGCCTGGAGAATCCCGGGGATGGGGGAGCCTAGTAGGCTGCTGTCTATGATGTTGCACAGAGCTGGACACGACTGAAGTGACTTAGCAGCAGCAGCAGCAATGGTTAATGTCTAGTCAAGGCTATGGTTTTTCCAGTAGTCATGTATGGATGTGAGAGTTGGACTATAAAGAAAGCTGAGCGTTGAAAAATTGATGCTTTTGAACTGTGGTGTTGGAGAAGACTCTTGAGAGTCCCTTGGACTGCAAGGAGATCCAACCAGTCCATCCTAAAGGAGATCAGTCCTGGGTATTCATTGGAGGGACTGATGTTGAAACTGAAACTCCAATACTTTGGCCACCGGATGCGCAGAGCTGATTCATTTGAAAAGACCCTGATGCTGGGAAAGACTGAGGGCAGGCAGAGAAGGGGATGACAGAAGATGAGATGGTTGGATGGCATCACTGACACAATGGACATGGGTTTGGGTGGACTCCGGGAGTTAGTGATGGACAGGGAGGCCTGGCGTGTTGCGGTTCATGGGGTCGCAAAGAGTCAGACATGACTGAGCAACTGAACTGAACTGAATGGTTAATGTGGATCATTATTTTTTCATGTGCTTATTGGCCATTTGTATATTTTCTTTGGATAAATATCTATTTAAATTTTTAATCCGGTTTTTAACTGAGTACTTTGTATTTTTGTTGTTAGGTTGTAGGAATTCTTTCTATGTTCTGAATACTAGATCCTTATGTGATACATGATTTGCAGATATGTTCTATTCTTTGGGTTGCTTTTCACTTTCTTGATTGTATTTTTGATGCACAAAAGTTTAAAATTTTAATAGTTCAATTTATCTGCTTTTCTTTTGCTGGTTGTGCTTTTGGTGTTGTATCTAAGAATCGATCATCAAATATGAGGTAATGTTCTGGATCACTTGCAGTTCCATATGAATTTTAGAATCAATTTGTCAATTTCTTCAAAAAAATAAACTGAAATTCTGATAGGTATTGCCCACTGAATCTGCAGACTAATTTGAATAGCATTACTCTTTTAACAATGTTAAGTTTTCTGATCCATGAATATGTGCTATTTTTTTTTTTCATTTTTAAAGATATTCTTCAATTTCTTTCAACATTGTTTTGTAGTTTTCAGTGTAAAAGCATTCAGGCACTTGTTTTGTTAAATTTATTCCTAAGTATTTTATTCTTTTTGATGCTATTGTAACTGAAAATTTTCCTTATTTATTTTTAAATTGTTTATTACAAGTGTCTAGAAATATAATTGATTTTTATATCCTGCAAACTTGCTGAACTCATTTATTAGTTCTAATTGTTCTTTAGTGGATTCCATAGGATTTTCTATATATTTAATACAAGAGCATGTTATATGTGAACAGAGATAGTTTTGCTTCTTCTTTTTCAGTCTGAATGCCTTTTATTTCTTTTTCTTTCCTAATTGTACTGTCTCAAATCCCTCTAGGACACTGCTGAGTGGAAGTGGCAAGAATGACATCTTTGTCTTATTCCTGATATTAAATAAAGAGCATCCAGTCCTGAATCATGATACGTGATGCCAGCTGTGGGTGTTTATAGATGCCACTTATCAAGATGAGAATATGACCTTATGTCCCCAGTTTGTTGAGTGCATTTACTATGAAAGGATATTGGATTTTGTCGAAAGTTTTTTTGCATTTATTCAGATGATCTTGTCATTGAAAAAATATTAATATGGTGCATTGTATTAATTGATTTCCAGACCAGCCTTGCATACTTGACATAAATTGCACTTTGGTATGATATGTAATTCCATTCCTATGTTGCTGGATATAGTTTGCTACTATTTTGTTGAATAATTTTGTATCCATATCCATGAGAGATATTGGCCTGGAGTTTTATTTCCTTGTGATGTCTTTGAGTGGTTTCGGTATGAAGATAATACTGACATTGTAAGATGAATTGAGCCTGACATGCTACAGTCCATAGGGTGGCAAACAGTCAGACATGTCTTAGCAAGTGAACAACAACAAGATGAATAGAGAAGTATTCACTCCTTTCTATTTTTTTGTAAGAGTTTTGAAGAATTAGTATTAATTCTTCTTTAAATGCTTGGTACAATTCAACAGGGAAATTATATGGACCCGAGCCTTTCTTTGTGGGTAGCTTTTAAAAATTATTCATTCAATCTCTTTACTTGCTGTAAGTCTGCTTAGATTGTCTAGTTCTTTTAGTGTCAGTTTCAGTAATTTGTGTTTTTCTGTGCATCTGTCCATTTCATCTACATTATCTCATTTGTTAGCATATATTTTTATAGTATTCTTGTTCCTCTGTAGGTTAGGTAGTGATGTCCCCTCTTTTGTTTCTCTCTCTCTCTCTCTCCCTTTTTTTTTTTTTTTTTTTTTAGAGTCTTCTCTCTCTTTCTTTGGCAGTTTTTGACAAACATCCCTGGAGAAAAGGCTCTGCACTGGGAAATCTCCAAGTTTGGTGAAATAGCCAGTCTTATACATAAGATCTTCCAAGGAACCACTAGGAAGGCCAAATACTGACAATAATCTGAAAATGGGGCTCTGAAGGAGCTCCACCCATGCTCTTCTCCCTCCAGTGGCTGCCAGATTGCTGGCTTCCACAGTGACTACAGGCTGTTTTCCAGGCTACTGTAGAGTTGGGAAGTGGGATAGGAGGGATCACATTGAAATGCCATGTATATTGCTGTTCTTACTGAAAGTCAGCAGTTCAGTTCAGTTCGATGTCCTCAGTCATGTCCGATTCTTTGTGACCCCATGAATCACAGCACGCCAGGCCTCCCTGTCCATCACCAACTCCCAGAGTTTACCCAAACTCATGTCCATCGAGTTGGTGATGCCATCCAGCCATCTCATCCTCTGTCATCCCCTTCTACTCCTGCCCCCAAACCCTCCCAGCATGAGGATCTTTTCCAATGAGTCAACTCTTTGCATGAGTTTCAGCTTCAGCATCAGCCCTTCCAATGAACACCCAGGACTGATCTCCCTTATGATGGACTAGTTGGATCTCCTTGCAGTCCAAGGGACTCTCAAGAGTCTTCTCCAACACCACAGTTCAAAAGCACCAATTCTTCAGTGCTCATCTTTTTCACAGTCCAATTCTCACATCCATACATGACCATGGGAAAAACCATAGCTTTGACTAGACGGACCTTTGTTGGCAAAGTGATGTCTCTGCTTTTTAATATGCTATCTAGGTTGGTCATAACTTTCTTTCCAAGGAGTAAGCATCTTTTAATTTCATGGCTGCAACCACCATCTGCAGTCAGCAGTTATTTGAAGAATAAATGTTTCCTAGATTGCTGAAAGAATTTTGGTTAATGCCCAGAGTTCTGAAAATTAATTCTGGCAATTTTTGTCAGTGTTCTCATTGCTTTTATGAAGGAGAGGATTTTTGGGTTTCTTTACTCTGCCATTTTCACTGACATCACTCACTAAATTTATTTTTTATTTTAAAAATAAACATTTGATTATAAATCTTGAATGTCACAGATTATTACATCATTAAACTATTATTTGTGTGAGGTCACATAGTTTTAGAAACTCTGCTTATGAAGCCTTGTTTGAAGCATTATAATAACATATTAAATGGCAAATGGAACAAAACTGATGTGGATGATTGAAAGGTTTTGTTAAAACCTGTGAGCTAGAAACTGCATACCACACACTCCCCACACCTAATCTCATCTTTACATACCCCTCCTCTAACCTTTACAGAATGGGTGCAAAAATGCAGGTTTAGGCTGTGTTGAGGAGCCCATTCCCACCCCTATAAGTACAAGTGAACTTTAGAACCTTGAGTGGCCTCTGAAGGTCACAACTATTCTGTGATCTGGTTACTACCTCCCATTGTTATATGACTCTGGACAAGAGGGAGAGCTTTGAGAATTTTTTTGCTTCATTTGTGGAAACCCACACACAGATGAAAATAAAGGAAAGATAGTGATGTTTTATGTTCAAGCAGGAGAGTTGGAAATGTACTTATTATCTGGTTTTCAGTTCTAAGACAGAAACTATTTCTTAATTGTAGCTGTCAAATCACTTTGACTTGTTCAAAGAAAAGGATTAACTCCATGGATACAGACAACCAAATAGCAGGCATCCTTCTTCTTCACCTTCCCTCTCTGCTCCCAGCTTCCATCCCACATCCCAGACACACCCAGGTATTACAACAGCAAGATTTTTTTTCCCCCCAATCAGTCTTCTATGGGAAACTGATGAGAAAGTGGGGTAACTGAGCTTATTAAGTGAGTGAAGACTTTCCTTTTAGGGGATTTGGCTTTAACTCAAGACTTTGTGCAGTAAATTTGACAGGGGTTCAGGAAGAGTCTTTGCCTGAACTCATTCTGGGACAAGTGGTGTCACACCCATCTCAGAGTTGCATGGCCAGGTGTTAGCAAGGTGTGGCATGCAAAGCAATCTCAGCTGAAATAATAAACGACACATTCCCAGGTTTCTCTTTATTGCATTCTTTTCTTCTCATTGGAACTTCACTATTAACTACCATGTCCCCCACTGCTTCACCTTTTTATTAAAACTGCTTCCAGTAAAAATTTTGAGAAAACTACCAGCTTCATAAAAGATGAAAGATTAGGTTGAATGAATGTCCCTGTCTAAAGCTTTTATTTTATTATTTTTTTTTTACTTTACAATATTGTATTGGTTTTTGCCATACATCAACATGCATCCATCACGGGTGTACACATATTCCCCATCCTGAACCCCCTCCCACATCCCTCCCCATACCATCCCTCTGGGTCATCTCACTGCACCAGCCCCAAGCTTCCTGTATCCTGCATCAAACCCAGACTGGCAATTCATTTCTTATATGATATTATACATGTTTTGATGACATTCTCCCAAATCATCACCCCCACCCCCCCTCACAGAGTCCAAAAGGCTGTTCTATACATCTGTGTCTCTTTTGCTGTCTCGCATACAGGGTTGTCATTACCATCTTTCTAAATTCTATATATATATGTTAGTATACTGTATTGGTGTTTTTCTTTCTGGCTTACTTCACTCTGTATAATAGGCTCCAGTTTCATCCACCTCATTAGAACTGATTCAAATGTATTCTTTTAATGGCTGAGTAATACTCCATTGTGTATATGTACCACAGCTTTCTTATCCATTCATCTGCTGATGGACATCTAGGTTGCTTCCATGTCCTGGCCATTATAAACAGTGCTGCGATGAACATTGGGGTAAAGCTTTTTAAATTTAAACAGTAAAATAAACCTTACGCTAAAGGACGAATGTTTCTTAATAGATTTGGTGGGCAGGAAAAACAAAAAGAAATGCAATAAAGGCAAAATGGTTGTCTGAGGAGACCTTACAAATAACTAAGAAGAGGAGTGAAAGGCAAAGAGTAAAGGAAAGATACACCTATCTGAATGCACAGTTTCAAAGAATAGAAAGGAGAGATAAGAAAGCCTTCCAAAGTGATCATTGCAAAGAAATAGAAGAAAACAATAGAATGGGAAAGACTAGAGATCTCTTAAAGAAAGTTAGAGATGCCAAGGGAATATTTCATGCAAAGATGGGCAAAATAAAGGACAGAAATTATATGGATCTAACAGAAGCAGAAGATATTAAGAAGAGGTGGCAAGAATACACAGAAGAGCTATACAAAACAGATCTTCATGACCCAGATAACAATGATGGTGTGATCACTCACCTATAGCCAGACATGCTGGATGCAAAGTCCAGGGAATCTTGGGAAGCATCACTACAAACAAAGCTAGTGAAGGTGATGGAATTCCAGTTAAGCTATTTCAAATTCTAAAAGATGATGCTGTGAAAGTGCTGCACTCAATAGCCGGCAAATTTGGAAAACTCGAGAGTGGCCACAGTGCCAGAAAGGGTCAGTTTTCATTCCAATTCCAAAGAAAGACAATGCCAAAGAATGTTCAAACTACTGCACAATTGTACTCACCTCACATGGTAGCAAGCTAATGTTCAAAATTCTCCAAGCAAGGCTCCAATAGAATGTGATCCATGAATTTCCAGATGTTCAAGCTGGATTTAGAAAAGGCAAAGATCAAATTGCCAACATCTGTTGGATCATTGAAAAAGCAAGAGATATCCAGAAAAAAATCTACTTATGCTTTATTGACTACACCAAATCCTTTGACTCTGTGAATCACAAAAAAACTGTGGAAAATTCTTAAAGAGATGGGACTACCAGACCACCTTACCTGCCTCCTGAGAAATCCATAATGGAAGTCAAGAAGCAACAGTTAGAACTGGACATGGAACAACAGACTGGTTCCAACTTATGAAAGGAGTACCTTAAGGCTGTATATTGAAACCCTGCTTGTTTAATTAATAGGCAGAGTCAGTCAGTCAGTTAAGTCGCTCAATTGTGTCTGACTCTTTGCACCCCATGGACTGCAGAACGCCAGGCCTCCCTGTCTATCACCAACACCCAGGGTTTGCTCAGATTCATGTCCATTGAGTTGGTAATGCCATCCAAACATCTCATCCTCTGTCGTTCATTCTCCTCCTGCCTTTAATCTTTCCCAGCATCAGGGTCTTTTCCAATGAGTCAGTTCTTCGCATCAGGTGGCCAAAGTATTGGAGTTTCAGCCTCAGCACCAGTCCTTCCAGTGAATATTCAGGACTGATATCCTTTAGAATAGACTGGTTTGATCTCCTTGCAGTCCAAGGGACTCTCAAGAGTCTTCTCCAACACCACAGTTCAAAAGCATCAATTCTTCGGTGCTCAGCCTTCTTCACAGTCCAACTCTCACATCCATACATGACCATAGGAAAAACCATAGCTTTGACTAGATGGACCTTTGTTGGCAAAGTAATGTCTCTGCTTTTGAATATGCTATCTAGGTTGGACATAACTTTCCTTTCAAGGAGTAAGCATCTTTTAATTTCATGGCTGCAATCACCATCTGCAGTGATTTTGGAGCCCCCCAAAAGTCTCTCACTGATTCCATTGTATCCCATCTATTTGCCATGAAATGATAGGACCAGATGCCATGATCTTAGTTTTCTGAATGTTGAGTTTTAAGCCAACTTTTTCATTCTCCTCTTTCACTTTCAAGGAGAGGCTCTTTAGTTCTTCTTCACCTTCTGCCATAACAGTGGTGTCATCTGCATATCTGAGGTTATTGATATTCCTCCCAGCAATCTTGATTACGGCTTGTGCTTCATCCAGCCCAGCGTTTCTCATGATGTACTCTGCCTATAGCTTAAATAAGCAGGGTGACAATATACAGCCATGACGTACTTCTTTTCCTATTAGGAACCAGTCTGTTGTTCTATGCCCAGTTCTAACTGTTGCTTCTTGACCTGCACACAGATTTCTCAGGATGCAGGTCAGGTGATCTGGTATTCCTATCTCTTTCAGAATTTTCCACAGTTTATTGTCATCCACAGAGTCAACAGCTCTGTCATCATCAATAAAGCAGAAATAGATGTTTCTTTGGAACTCGATTGCTTTTTTGATCATCCAACAGATGTTGGAATTTGATCTCTTGTTCCTCTGCCTTTTCTAAATCCAGCTTGAACATTTGGAAGTTCATGGTTCACATACTGTTGAAACCTAGTGTGGAGAATTTTGAGCATCGCTTTTCTAGCATGTGAGATGAGTGCAATTGAGCAGTAGTTTGAAAATTCTTTGGCATTGCCTTTCTTTGGGATTGGAATGAAAACTGACCCTTTCTGGCACTGTGGCCACTCTCGAGTTTTCCAAATTCACTGGCATATTAAGTGCAGCCCTTTCACAGCATCATCTTTTAGAATTTGAAATAGCTTAACTGGAATTCCATCACCTTCACTAGCTTTGTTTGTAGTGATGCTTCCTAAGATGCACTGGACTTTGTATTCCAGGATGTCTGGCTCTAGGTGAGTGATCACACCATCGTGGTTATCTGGGTCATGAAGATCTTTTTTGTATAGTTTGTCTGTGTGTGCTTGCCAACTTTTCTTAATATCTTCTGCTTCTGTTAGGTTCATATGCTTTCTGTCCTTTATTGTGCCCGTCTTTGCATGAAATGTTCCCGTACTATTTCTAATTTTCTTGAAGAGATCTCTAGTCTTTCCCATTCTATTATTTTCTTCTATTTCTTTGCATTAATCACAGAGTAAGACTTTCTTATCTCTCCTTGCTATTCTTTGGAACTCTGTATTCAAATGGGTATGTCTTTCCTTTTCTCCTTTGCCTTTTACTTCTCTTCTTTTCACAGTTGTTTGTAAGACCTCCTCAGACAAGCACATTATGTTTTTGCATTTCTTTTTCTTGAAGATGGTCTTGATCCCTGCCTCCTGTACAATATCACAAACCTCCCTCCATAGTTCTTCAGTCACTTGGTCTATCAGATATATTCCCTTGAATCTATTTCTCACTTCAACTGTATAATCATAAGGGGTTTGATTTAGATCATAATTGAATGGTATAGTGTTTCCCCCTTCTTTCTTCAATTTAAGCCTGAATTTGGCAATAAGGAGTTCATGATCTGAGCCACAGTCAGCTCCCGATCTTGTTTTTTCTGACTATATAGAGCTTCTCCATCTTTGGTTGCAAAGAATATAATCAATTTGATTTCTGTGTTGACTGTCTGGTGATGTCCATGTGTAGAGTCTTCTCTTGTGTTGTTGGAAGAGGGTGCTTGCTATGACCAGTGAATTCTCTTGGCAAAACTCTATTAGCCTTACCCCTCCTTCAGTCTGTACTCCAGTGTCGAATTTGCCTATTATTCCATGGATTTCTTGACTTCTTACTTTAACATTCCAGTGCCCTATGATGAAAAGAACATCTTTTTGGGGTTTTAATTCTAGAATGTCTTGTAGGTCTTCATAGAATCGTTCAACTTCAGCTTCTTCAGCATTACTGGTTGGGGCATAGACTTGTATTACTGTGGTATGGAATCATTTGCCTTGGAAATGAATAGAGATCATTCTGTTGTTTTTGAGATTACATCCAAGTACTGCATTTCAGAATGTTTTGTTGATGGCTACTCCTTTTCTTCTAATGGAGTCTTTTCCACAGTAGTAAATATAATGGTCATCTGAGTTAAATCCACCCATTTCAATGCATTTTAGTTTGCAGAGTCCTAAAATGTCGATGTTCACTCTTGCCATTTCCTGTTTGACCACTTTCAGTTTGCCTCTAGTCATGGACCTAACATTCTAGGTTTCTACTCAATATTGCTCTTTACATCATCGGATTTTATTTCCATCACCAATCACATGCAGAAGTGGGTGTTGTTTCTGTTTTGGCTCCTTCTCTTCATTCTTTCTGGAGTTATTTCTCCACTGATCTCCAATAGCATATTGGGCACCTACTGCCCTGGGGAGTTCATCTTTCAGTGCCCTATCTTTTTGCCTTTTCATACTGTCCATGGGGTTCTCAAGGCAAGAATACTGAAGTGCCATTCAGTATTTGCCATTCCCTTCTCCAGTGGACCACGTTTTGCCAGAACTGTCCACCATGACCCGTCTGTCTTGGGTGGCCCTACAGACATGGCTCATAGTTTCATTGAGTTAGACAAAGCTGTGGTCCATGTGATCAGATTGGTTAGTTTTCTGTGTTTGTGGTTTTCAGTCTGTATGCCCTCTGATGGAGGAGGATAAGAGGCTTATGGAAGCTTCCTGATGGGAAAGATTGACTGAGGGGGAAACTGGGTCTTATTCTGATGTGTGGGGCCATGCTCAGTAAATCTTTAATCCAATTTTCTGTTGATGGGTGGGGCTGTATTCCCTCCCTGTTTTTTGACCTGAGGCCAAACTATGGTGGAGGTAATGAAGATAATTGCAACCTTTTTCAAAAGGTCCCATGCACACACAGCTACACTCAGTGCCCCCAACCCTGTTGCTGGCCATCCCTGACCCTTCCCTGTGCCAGAGACTCCTGGACACGCACAGGCAAGTGTGGGTCAATCTCTTGTGGGTTCACTGCTCTTCTCTCCTGGGACCTGGTGAACACAAGGTTCTGTTTGTGCCCTCCAAGAGTCTGTTTTCCAGTCCTGTGTAAGTTCTTGTGGCTCTATGGAGGGGTTGATGGTGACCTCCTCCAAGAGGGCTTATGCCATACTCAGGTCTGCTGCACCCAGAGCCTCTGCCTCTACAGCAGTCAACTGCTGACACATACCTCTGCAGGAGACACTCCAACAGTCTTCTTTCTCAGTCTCTGTGAGGTCTCTGGGTCCTGGTGTGCACAAGGTTTGCCTGAGTGTCTCTGAAAGGTATGGGATTTGATTCTAAATGTGATTTTGCCCCTCCTACCATCTTGCTGGGGCTTCTCCTTTGTCCTTTAACTTGGGGAATCTCTTCAAAGTCACATGAAATACTGGGCTGGATGAAGTACAAGCTGGAATCAAGATTTCTGTGAGAAATATCAATAACCTCAGATATGCAGATAACACCACCATCATTGCAGAAAGTGAAGAGGAACTAACAAGAGCCTCTTGATGAAAGTGAAAGAGGAAAGTGAAAAAGCTGGCTTAAAACCAACATTGAGAAAACTAAAATTGTGGTGTCCAATCTCCTCACATCATGGCAAATAGGTGGGGAAACAGTGACTGACTTTATTTTCTTGGGCTCCAAAATCACTGCAGATGGTGACTGCAGCCATGAAATTAAAAGATATTTATTTACTTTTTGGAAGAAAAACTATGACCAACCTAAACAGCATATTAAAAAGCAGAGACATTACTTTGCCAACAAAGGTCCATTTAGTCAAAGCTATCGTTTTTTCAGTAGTGACATATGGACGTGAGAGTTTTACCATAAATAAGACTGAATGCCAAAGAACTGATGCTTTTGAACTGTGGTATTGGAGAAGACTCTTGAGAGTCCCTTAGACTGCAAGGAGATCAAACCAGTCAATTGTAAAGGAAATCAGTCCTGAATATTCATTGGAGGGACTGATGCTGAAACTGAAGCTCCAATACTTTTGGCCACCTGATGTGAAGAACTTTCTCATTGATGGAGACCATAATGCTGGGAAAGATTGAAGGCAGGAGAAAAGGGGACAACGGAGGATTTGTATGGTTTAATGGCATCACTGACTAGATGGACATGAATTTTAGCAAACTCTGGAAGTTGGTGATGGATAGGGAAGCCAGGCATGCTACAGTCCATGGGGTCGCAAAGAACTGGACCTGACTGAGTGACTGAACTGAACTGAACTTGGTGGGCAAACGCAACAGCCTGGGCACACTAAAAATGTATTGAGGGGGTAGAATTCTCTTCCTGTTACCCTGACACCCAGAAGCCTTTCTCAGGCAAGTATGAGTGGTTGTGTATCTCATGTTTCTGTGAGGACCTTCTCCCTGCCCTCCTTCCAAAGCAGCAACATGTGACTTAATTTATGACATGTTCATGAAGAGAAAGGTTCTAAGAATCCCCCAAAGACCTTAGCATGTGCATTTCTCAACACTTCTGCCCAATTTTCAATCAGTTCTGTTATTTTCTTACTTTAATCCAAACTTATGTCAGTTTTAATCAATAACCTGTATGCTACAAGAAGTGGGTCCACTCCTTTTAACACAGTCATCTGTCCTGTTGCTATTCCCCCAATTTTCTTGAATCAACTTTGCCATTTCTATAATCTCTAAGAGCTTGATTTTTCCTAGTATTCCACTGTGCCATTTATATTCTGAGTTTTTTCCACATAGCTTAGCTTAACTAACACCCTTGATTCTATTGACAGACCTGGTAACATATTGGCCTTGCTGATTTTAAAACTCTGATGAAAATGGTCATGTGATGTTAGAATTATCTGCTGGAAAGTGACTAGGAGAAGGCAATGGCACCCCACTCCAGTACTCTTGCCTGGAGAATTCCATGGATGGAGGAGCCTGGTAGGCTACAGTCCATGGGGTCCCTAAGAGTCGGACACGACTGAGTGACTTCACTTTCACTTTTCACTTGCATGCATTGGAGAAGGAAATGGCAACCCACTCCAGTGTTCCTGCCTGGAGAATCCCAGGGACAGGGAGCCTGGTGGGCTGCCGTCTACGGGGTTGCACAGAGTCGCACACAACTGACGCGACTTAGCAGCAGCAGCAGCAGCAGCAACTAGGTCTAAAGGCAGTTATGGCATCTGGTCCCATCACTTCATGGAAAATAGATAGGGAAATAGTGGAAACAATGTCAGACTTTATTTTTTTGGGCTCCAAAATCACTGCAGATGGTGATTGCAGCCATGAAATTAAAAGACGCTTACTCCTTGGAAGGAAAGTTATGACCAACCTAGATAGCACATTCAAAAGCAGAGACATTACTTTGTCAACAAAGGTCTGTCTAGTCAAGGCTATGGTTTTTCCAGTAGTCATGTATGGATGTGAGAGCTGAACTGTGAAGAAAGCTGAGTGCTGAAGAATTGATGCTTTTGAACTGTGGTGTTGGAGAAGACTCTTGAAAGTCCCTTGGACTGCAAGGAGATCCAACCAGTCCATTCTAAAGGAGCTCAGCCCTGGGTGTTCCTTGGAAAGAATGATGCAGAAGCTGAAACTCCAGTACTTTGGCACCTCATGCGAAGAGTTGACTCATTGGAAAAGACTCTGATGCTGGGAGGGATTGGGGGCAGGAGGAGAAGGGAGCGACAGAGGATGAGATGCCTGGATGGCATCACTGACTCGATGGATGTGAGTTGGAGTGAATTCTGGGAGTTGGTGATGGACAGGGAGGCCTGGCATGCTGCAATTCATGGAGTCACAAAGAGTCAGACACGACTGAGCAACTGAATTGAACTGAACTGAACTGAAAGGCAGTTTGTATCTTTAATATCATCCTATATTTGTTTTGTGCAGTCATTTGTTTCCATCTACTTTATTCCTCTTAATTCCAGAAGATTTAAAAAAATTTACTATGAAGCTTATACTCATTAAAAGGCAATCTGATGTGAGTTTTCTTACCATTTGTTGGATACAGTCACATTCCTCCACTCTCCCTCTTATCATCTATCCTGTCTCCGTTTCCTTCAGACTTAGAGAATGAATGTTTATCATTTCCAATGTTGACATTTGCACCTTGACAGGTGCATTCAAATGTACACATTAATTCTCATTCTATTGCATTTCTTTTGTTCACATTTTCCTTTAAAACCTTGATGCAGTAGTTGTTATAAAGTCCTTATGTGTCAGTTCCATCATTGCTGTCCATTCTGGATCTGTTTTTATTCACTCATTTGTTTGTATTCACTGCCTTTTCACATGTTTGGTGCTTCTTAAGTAAATGCTGCATAATGAACACCATGATGTTGATGTTTGGATTTTGCTATGTTTTAAAAGAACACAAAAATTTTTTGACAGGTAGTTTCATTTCTTCTAAATCATCTTGATCCTACTAAAACTTATTGAAATGCTTCATTAGGACAGGTTTAGAGTAACCCTGCTCTAGGGATAGTTTAGTTCTACTATTCAGGTTGACTTTTCTGTGATCTCTGCTGCTGCTGCTGCTGCTGCTGCTAAGTCACTTCAGTCGTGTCCGACTCTGTGTGACCCCATAGACGGCAGCCCACCAGGCTCCCCGTCCCTGGGATTCTCCAGGCAAGAACACTGGAGTGGGTTGCCATTTCCTTCTCCAATGCATGAAAGTGAAAAGTGAAAGTGAAGTCGCTTGGTTGTGTCCGATCCTCAGCGACCCCATGGACTGCAGCCTTCCAGGCTCCTCCATCCATGGGATTTTCCAGGCAAGAGAACTGGAGTGGGGTGCCATACCGGATGCCTTTGGCATCTAATGAACTTTCTACACTCCAGCTGGTCTTCTCTGTGCAAGTTCCAGTGGTTGTTCAGCTTTAGTTTGCTAGGAGTTGTTCTTTCCACAGTAGTTTTTTTGTTTAGTCTCATGGAATCATACTCTCTGAATGCATAGCTTACTCTTTAGCCAAAGACTTAAGGAGACTCTATATTCAGATTTCTGGAGCTCTTTCTCTACATTTCTCCCTCTTTTCTTGTATAATGTGTAAATTTTAGTCAACATCTGTTTTCTCAATTCAGCAAGACTATTGCATTCTGTTAGGGTTCTCTCTCCTTATGCTGTTTATCTTTATGATATTACATCTTTCTATTTATGGACATGGTACATCCTTTCATTTTCTAAGTTCTATTTAAAGTCTTTAATAAATGTTTATAATTTCTCTTCCCAAAGTTTCTGTGTCTTTGTTAGATATATTTCTTGTTTTTTAGTAGATATCACATATTACATCTTTACTTTTTATCATTTTATTTTTTAATAATTTAAAACTAATAGAAAATTTCCAACTGCAAAAGTTACAAGAATAATGAAAAGAACTTCAACACAATTCATACTTGACAATTTTAAATATTTGTCATATTTTGCAATCACTTTTATCTAAAACATATACTGTAGCTTAAACATCTCTCAGCCATTTGAGAGTTCCGTTCAGTTCAGTTGCTCAGTCATCTCTGACTCTTTGTGACCCCATGGACTCAAAATATGCTTTTAGAATGAATCAGTCTCTCTGTCTTACTGCCAAATATGCAATATCAGCACAAGATTACATACAAACCTCTTATTGTAGTATTATTCAGAATTTGAAGATAGTTAAGTAAAATGAATAAACCACTAGGACTATTTACTAGAAAGAGGAAACTAATTTAATAGGGTCAGTTCAGTTCAATTGCTCAGTCTTGTCCAACTCTTTGTGACCCCATGGACTGTATGTAGCACGTCAGTTTTCCCTGCCCATCACCAAACCCCAGAGCCTACTCAAACTCATGTTCATCATATCAGTGATGCCATCCAACCATCTCATCCTGTGTCATCCCCTTCTCCTCCTGCTGTCAATCTTTCCCACCATCAGTGTCTTTTCCAGTGAGTCAGTTCTTCACATCAGGTGGCCAAAGTATTGGAGTTTAAGCTTCAGCATCAGTCTTTCCAATGAATATTCCAATGAATATTCAGGTCTGATTTCCTTTAGGATTCACTGGTTTGATCTCCTTGCAGCCCAAGGGACTCCCAAGAGTCTTCTCCAACACCACAGTTCAAAAGCATCAATTCTTCAGCACTCAGCTTTCTTTATACTCCAACTCTCACATCCATACATGACTACTGGAAAAACCATAGCTTTGATTAGATGGACCTTTGTTGGCAAAATAATGTCTCTGCTTTTTAATATGCTGTCTCGGTTGGTCATAGCTTTTCTTCCAAGAGGCAAGCATCTTTTAATTTCATGGCTGCAGTCACCACCTGCAATAATTTTGGAGCCCCCAAAATAAAGTTTCTTACTGTTTCCATTGTTTCCCCATCTATTTACCATGAAGTGATAGGACTAGATGCTATGATCTTCGTTTTCTGAATGTTGAATTTTAAGCCAACTTTTTCAGTCTCTCAATTTCATCAAGAGGCTCTTTATTCTTCTTCACCTTAATGTCATAAGGGTTATGCCATCTGTGTGATCTGAGGTTATTGATATTTCTCCCAGCAATCTTAGTTCTAACTTGTGCTTCATCCAGCCTGGCATTTTGCATGATATACTCTGCATATATGTTAAATAAACAGGGGGACAATATACAGCCTTGATGTACTCCTTTCCCAATTAGGAACCAATCTGTTGTTCCACGTCTAGTTCTAACTGTTGCTTCTTGACCTCCATATAGATTTCTCAGGAGGCAGGTAAAGTGGTCTGGTATTCCCATCTTGTTAAGATTTTCCACAGTTTGTTGTGATCCACACAGTCAAAGGCTTTAGTGTAGTCAATAAAGCAGAAGTAGATGTTTCTCTGAAACTCTCTTGCTTTTGTGATGTTCTAATGGATGTTGGCAATTTGATGTCTGCCTTTTCTAAATCCAGCTTGAACATATGGAAGTTCATGGGTCACATACTTTTGAAGCCTCACTTGGAGAATTATGAGCATTACTTTGCTAGCATGTGAAATGAGTGCAACTGTGGGGTAGTTTGAACATTCCTTGGCATTGCCTTTCTTTGGGATTGGAATGAAAACTGACCCTTTCTAGCACTGTGGCCACTCTCGAGTTTTCCAAATTCACTGGCATATTAAGTGCAGCACTTTCACAGCATCATCTTTTAGAATTTGAAATAGCTTAACTGGAACTCCATTATCTTCAGTAGCTTTGTTTGTAGTGATGCTTCCTAAGATGCACTGGACTTCGCATTCCAGGATGGCTGGCTCTAAGTGAGTGATCACACCATCGTGGTTATCTGGGTCATGGAGATCTTTTTGGTATAGTTCTTCTGTGTATTCTTGCCATCTCTTCTTAATATCTTCTGCTTCTGTTATGTTCATACCATTTCTGTCCTTTATTGTACCCATCTTTGCATGAAATATTCCCTTGCTATCTCTAATTTTCTTGAAGAGATCTCTAGTCTTTCCCATCCTATTGTTTTCCTCTATTTCTTTGCACTGATCACTTAGGAAAGCATTCTTATCTCTCCTTGCTATTCTTTGGAACTCTGTGTTCAGATGGGTATATCTTTTCTTTTCTCCTTTGCCTTTTACTTCCCTTCTTTTCTCAGATATTTGTAAGGCCTTTTCAGACAACCATTCTGCCCTTTTGCATTTCTTTTTCTTGAGAATGGTCTAGATCCCTGCATCCTGTAGAATGTCATTAACCTCTGTTACAGTCTTCAGGCACTCTCTATCTTATATAGTTCCTTGAATTTATTTGTCATTCCACTGTATAATCATAAGGGATTTGATTTAGGTCATAACTGAATGTTATAGTGGTTTTCCCTTCTTTCTCAATTTAAGTCTGAATTTAGCAATAAGGAATTCATAATCTGAGCCACAGTCAGCTCCCAGTCTTGTTTTTGCTGACTGTATAGACTTCTCCATCTTTGGCTTCAAAGAATATAATCAATCTGATTTCAGTATTGACCGTCTGGTGATGTCCATGTATAGAGTCTTTTCTTGTGTTGTTGGAAGAGGGTGTTTGTTATGCCTAGTGTGCTCTCTTAGCAAAACTCTATTAGCCTTTGTGCTGCTTCATTTTGCACTGCAAGGCTAAATTTACTTGTTACTCCAGGTTATCTCTTGACCTCCTCCTTTTGCATTCCAGTCCCCTATGATGAAAAGGACATCTTTATTGGGTGTTAATTTTAGAAGGTCTTGTAGGTTTTCATAGAACCATTCAACTTCAGCTTCTTCAGCATTACCAGTTGGGGCATAGACTTGGATCACTGTGATATTGAATGGTTGCCTTGGAAACAAACAGAGCTCATTCTGTTGTTTTTGAGACTGCACCCAAGTACTGCATTTCAGACTCTTTTGTTGTCTATTAGGGCTGCTCCATTTCTTCCAAGGGATTCTTGCCCGCAGTGGTTGATATAATGTTCATCTGAATTAAATTCGCCCATTCCAGTCCATTTTCGATCATTGATTCCAAAAATGTCGATGTTCACTCTTGGCATCTCCTGTTTCACCACCTCCAGTTTACCTTGATTCATGGTCCTAAGTTCCCATTCAATATTGCTGTTCACAGCATTGGACTTTACTTCCATCACCAGTCACAGCCACAGCTGAGTGGTGTTTTTGCCTGGACTCCAAAAATTACAAAATTAAGTACCTTCATTGCATAGAAATTCAACATGCTTTTCCTGAGAACAATAATATTCTTCTAAATATTTGTAGTTAAGTTATAAAATTCAGGAAACTTACTATTTACGCAATATTGTTCTTTAGACTATAATCCATGTTGTAGTTTGGACTTCACAGGTGGCACTAGTGGTAAAGAACAAATCTTCCAATGTCAGAGATGTGGGTTCCATCCCTGGGTTGGGAAGACCTCTGAAGGAGGGCACAGGAGCACACTCCAGTGTTCTTGCCAGGAGAATTCCATGGACTGAGGAGCCTAGAGGGCTCCATAGTGTCACAAGTGAAGTGACTTAGTGTGGTACAGCATATAGCTTTGTCTCTCTTTTTAATCATTTGTCCTTTATAACAATGATTTCCAGTATAGAATCTAGTCCAGAATTGTGCATTGTAGCTAGTCACATCTAATTAGTATAATTTTAGCTAGGAATAGTTTGGTGTTCATGCCATTGATGGTTTTAGAGAATACAGGACATTCTTTATAATTCAATTTGGGTTTTTCTAATTTTATGATTAGATTTAGATAATGGAAATAGTACTGTATTTTGATTAGATACATGTTCATATTTCTAGTTCTAGACAACATGCCTTGTAACCTCTGTATCATATTTTTTAGTTAATTGTTTCCATGTGCTGAATTCTGGCTATATATATTCAAATTCACAAAAATCTATCAACTATTTTAAATCTATTAAACTTTGTTTTTTTAAAAATATCTTTCTTATCTATATTTTCAATTTAATTGTTTAAAACTTTATGCAGCATTTATATTCCTCATTAGAGTATTCTATTATTTAAATGTTGGTCTAAATCTAATGTTTTCTCTTGCTTTAGACTCTCATTCATTTTTTTTTTTCTTCCTTTAGTCGGCTATTTTAGACTATGGACTTAATGTTGAAGATGATTTTATCCTAAGCAATCCTGGTAGGCTAGATTGAAAGAGGATTTGATTTGGTCTTTGACAGATGTTCTGGGACATTGCATCATACTATTATTTTTATTTTATGTGTAACAGGATTGTTTCAATATCTTTTGAAAAATTTTTTAAGATATGCTTATTTATATTTTTCTAACTCCTGAATATTAAAAAGCAGACACATTACTTTGCCATTAAAGGTCCATCTAGTCAAAGCTATGGTTTCCAGTAGTCATGTATAGATGTGAGAGTTGGACCATAAAGAAAGCTGAGTGCCAAAGAATTGATGTTTTTGAACTGTGGTGTTGGAAAAGACTCTTGAAGGTCCCTTGGACTGCAAGGAGATCAAACCAGTCAATTGTAAAGAAAATCAGTCCCGAATATTCATTGGAAGGACTGATGCTGAAGCTGAAACTCCAATACTTTGACCATCTGATGAGAAGAACTGACTCATTTGAAAAGACCCTGATGCTGGGAAAGATTGAGGGCAAGAGGAGAAGGGGAGAACAGAAGATGAGATGGCTGGATCACCCTCCAACCATCCCCAACTGGTGATGGATGGCGTCACCAACTCTATGGATATGAGTTTGAGCAAGCTCCAGAAGTTGCTGATGGACAGGGAAAGCTTGGCGTGCTGCAGTCAATAGGGTCACAGAGAGTTGGACATGACTGAGCAACTGAACTGAATTGAATCTCTGAACAATTCAAAGATATTTTAGCCAGTTTTCTAAAGGCATTGCTATCAAAGATTTAAATAAAAACTAGTAATCATACTTTGGTTGCTGTTTCATTAAAAACTTAGTTTATCCAGTTAAGACTATTTTTGCATTCTTGATGTACCTTTTTCCTATCAGCATACTTTTGAACTTTTCTAGAATTTTTAAAATCACTGTATTAAAACACTTTCTTTTAAAGTGTTTTTGACCTTTCTAGATAAGTATTTACATTACACTATTTCATGTATGAATCATGTCTTTTGAATATTTTGTAGTATCTTGAGATGTGTTTAGAAAAACTATACATTAGACAAAATATTAACCAAAACATCCATGCTCATTGTTTCTTACTATTTTGAGAGGTATTTCTGTTCTGACCTAATCCTTTTTTTAAAGAATTAAAGGTCATATCATGTTATTAAAAACTATCATTGTACTTAATTTTCCTCATAACCAAATTATAAAACAATAGTGGATCATGAATTGCAAATCGATGCACAAATTAAAACACTAAGTGACAGAGGAATGAGGCCAAGGTTGCAATGGGGCTGCTTGTGGGTAATCACAGGTTTCACATGAACAGCCTTCCTGTTCCTCTGCTAGTAACAGTGCTTACTGGAAACCTAAGCACACACACAATAGCCTCCCTCTTAAATATTTCATAATTGTTCATTCCAGTTAAAGCCCAGGTCATTCAGCCTCTGCTTATGGTGCAAGGCTTTATCCAAGGGTCCACCACTGGGCTACAACTCAAGTGTGCCCGAAGATATTTTCCTCACATTTTGCTTCAAAAAGATTCATGTAACCCAATTAAAATTTTCAACTATACAGAAAAGTTGAAATAACTAAATAATGAATATTCACATACCCACAACCTAGGTCCCATGATTGCTAACATTTTGTTACTTTTATTTTATCACATATATAATAAATCTCTCCATACACTGATCCATCTTATTTTTTGACACACTTCAAAGTAAGTTGCAAATATCAGTATGCTTTACTTATAAAATCTCAACATTCTTATCAGTATTTGTTTCTTAATTTTTTAGGTAAAATTTACAAAGGGAAATACTGCATGATTCCATTTATACAAAGTTATAAAGTGGAAAAAAATAATATGGTAAAAAAAAAAATCAGAACCATGATTACTTTTGGAGTGAAGAGTATGAAGTGTGGAAATTGATAGGGATGTGGCCCACGGGAATTTCCTGGGTTCTAGCTAACACACATATATAGTAAGTCTATCTATTCATCAATCCTCCTAATTTGTTGATGTACTTCAAAGTAAGTTGCAAGTATCAATATGCTTTACTTCTAAATATTTCAACTGTCTGATCAGCATTTGTTTCTGGTTCTTAATTTTTTAAGGTAAAATTGACATACAGTGGAAGGCACAAATGCTAAGTGTATAATTTGCAATTTTGACAAACTTCTATCAACAAAATAGAAAAACAGCTAGAATGCAGAAAATTCCTTTGGGCTATTTCCCTATTAATTTCTACCCTACTTACTCCCTCACCAAAAAGGGAAGCTTGGTTCTGACTTTTTTTTTTTTTTTACCATATATTATTTTTCTTACTTTAGAACTTTGTATAAATGAAATTTCTCTTTTGTGTAAGTCTTCCTTGGGAGGTGAGATGGTAAAGAATCTGCCCACAATGCAGGAGACCTGGGTTCAATCCATGGGTTGGGAAGATCCCCAGGAGAAGGAGATGGCAACCCACTCCAGTGTTCTTGCCCGGAGATTCCTAAGGACAGAGGAGCCTGGCGGGTTACAGTCTCCATGAAGGTCACAAAGAGTCAGACATAACTGAGTGAGTAACACACACATCTTTATTCAGTGACATATTTCTGAGACTCATCCATGTTACTGTTATTTTCATTTCTCTGTTAATGCTGAGCAGTGAGAGCCCAGTGTATGACTGTCTTGCACTTTGCCTTCAGTTTCCTGTTGGTGGACATCTGGACTGCTTCCCATTTTTGCATATTATGAATAAAACTGCTAAGGGCACTCATGTACAGATCTTTCCGTGGTTAAGTGATTTCACTTCTAGGAGTGGACGTGTTGGGCCACAGGGTAGGTGTGTGTTTGATGAAAAACAGCAAAGCCTTTTCCAAGGTGGCTGTTCCATTTTCACTGCCCCCAGTGATGTTGGAGCTGTCGTTCTCTTTATCTTAACCATTCTGGTGGGTGGGTTGTGACCTCTGATTTGGTATTTGCTTGATGACTAATGCTGCTGGATACTTTCTCATATCCTTATCAGGCATTTGTATATCTTCCTTTTTGAAGTTTATGTTCAAGGCTCTGATAATTTTACAGCTAGATACAACTTAAGAGAGAAACTAATATATTCCATTAGATGTCATAATGTACAAAAAGCAATAGCCCTCCCTTATATGTAGAATCTAAAAGGAAATTATACAAATGAACTTACTTACAAAACAGAAAGACACACACAGACTTAGAGAACGAACTTATGGTGCTGGAAGGAAGGATAGTTACGGAGTTTGGGATGCGCATGTTCACCCTGCTAACTTAAAATGGATAACCAACAAGAACATGGAACTCTGCTCAATGTTATGCGGCAGCCTGGATGGGAGAGGAGTCTAGGGGAGAATGGATATACATTTATGTATGGCTGAGTTGTTCTGCTGACCACCTGAAAGTATTGCAACATTGTTAAGTATTTTTTTTTTAAAGCAGCAGTCTTAAAAAAACAGTATTGAAATATTAAATCAGAAATTGGAAATTAGAACAAAGAAAACAATAAACAGAGATAACAAAAGTTGGCTCTTAAAATATTTATACTAGACAGTTCACTAGAAAATAAGAAGGAACTTGGAAAATAGCATAAATTAGAAAATGTAACTATATAAAAGAACACACAAATGTTTCAAAAGTGAAAGTGAAAATAATCTATATATGTAGGAAACGGTTATAAAACAATATGACACACCAGGCATGCAAATAAATTTCAACAAAAAGCAATTTTCTGATAAATTGAACTGTCAAAATACACTTCAAACTCAGAAAAATGTAACTGTCCACAAGAAGAAGGACACTTCCAGCTTTATCTGGCAGGTGTAGGCTCTTTCCTGACATCATGAAATAGTTATATTTAAAGTCCTTGCAACAGTTCATCTCTTGGCTCAGAGAATCACTCCCATTTCATTATCCTTTGTTAACTTTGAACTCTTTCTACATCAGTTACCCTAGAATGAACCCAATGCTGTTTTTCCTCTGTACATTTGATTTGTTAAACTGTATTGCACAATTGATGCTGCATATTCTGTATCAAAGTCTGCATGGGGCATCACTTGGCACCATGGCTGAAGGTCACACTGGATGCTGAGCAGCCCACCTTTCAAAGGCTCCTTAGACTTTATGTCCACAGATCAGATCAGATCAGTCGCTCAGTCGTGTCCGACTCTTTGCGACCCCATGAATCGCAGCACGCCAGGCCTCCCTGTCCATCACCAACTCCCAGAGTTCACTGAGACCCACGTCCATCAAGTCAGTGATGCCATCCAGCCATCTCATCCTCTGTCGTCCCTTTCTCCTCCTGCCCCCAATCCCACCCATATCAAAATTTTTTCCAGTGAGTCACCTCTTCACATGAGGTGGCCGAAGTACTGGAGTTTCAGCTTTAGCATCATTCCTCCCAAAGAAATCCCAGGGCTGATCTCCTTTAGAATGGACTGGCTGGATCTCCTTGCAGTCCAAGGGACTCTCAAGAGTCTTCTCCAACACCACAATTCAAAAGCATCGATTCTTCGGCGTTCAGCCTTCTTCACAGTCCAACACTCACATCCATACATGACCACAGGAAAAACCATAGCCCCAACTAGACGGACCTTTGTTGGCAAAGTAATGTCTCTGCTTTCGAATATGCTATCTAGGTTGGTCATAACTTTCCTTCCAAGGAGTAAGCATCTTTTAATTTCATGGCTGCAGTCACCATCTGCAGTGATTTTGGAGCCCAGAAAAATAAAGTCTGATACTGTTTCCCCATCTATTTCCCATGAAGTGATGGGACCGAATGCCATGATCTTCGTTTTCTGAATGTTGAGCTTTAAGCCAACTTTTTCACTCTCCACTTTCACTTTCATCAAGAGGCTTTTGAGTTCCTCTTCACTTTCTGCCATAAGGGTGGTGTCATCTGCATATCTGAGGTTATTGATATTTCTCCTGGAAATCTTGATTCCAGCTTGTGTTTCTTCCAGTCCAGCATTTCTCATGATGTTCTCTGCATATAAGTTAAATAAGTAGGGTGACAATATACAGCCTTGATGAACTCCTTTTCCTATTTGGAACCAGTCTGTTGTTCCATGTCCAGTTCTAACTGTTGCTTCCTGACCTGCATACAAATTTCTCAAGAGGCAGATCAGGTGGTCTGGTATTCAGTTCAGTCGCTCAGTCATGTCTGACTCTTTGTGACCCCATGAATCGCAGCACGCCAGGCCTCCCTGTCCATCCACTCCCGGAGTTCACTCAGACTCATGTCCATCGAGTCAGTGATGCCATCCAGCCGTCTCATCCTCTGTCGTCCCCTTCTCCTCCTGCCCCCAATCCCTCCCAGCATCAGAGTCTTTTCCAATGAATCAACTCTTCACATGAGGTGGCCAAAGTATTGGAGTTTCAGCTTTAGCATCATTCCTTCCAAAGAAATCCCAGGGCTGATCTCCTTCAGAATGGACTGGTTGGATCTCCTTGCAGTCCAAGGGACTCTCAAGAGTCTTCTCCAACACCACAGTTCAAAAGCATCGTTCTTCAGCACTCAGCCTTCTTCACAGTCCAACTCTCACATCCATACATGACCATAGGAAAAACCATAGCCTTGACTAGATGGACCATCGTTGGCAAAGTAATGTCTCTGCTTTTGAATATGCTATCTAGGTTGGCCATAACTTTCCTTCCAAGGAGTAAGCGTCTTTTAATTTCATGGCTGCAGTCACCATCTGCAGTGATTTTGGAGCCCAGAAAAATAAAGTCTGACACTGTTTCCCCATCTATTTCCCATGAAGTGATGGGACCAGATGCCATGATCTTTGTTTTCTGAATGTTGAGCTTTAAGCCAAATTTTTCACTCTCCACTTTCACCTTCATCAAGAGGCTTTTGAGTTCCTCTTCACTTTCTGCCATAAGGGTGGTGTCATCTGCATATCTGAGGTTATTGATATTTCTCCTGGAAATCTTGATTCCAGCTTGTGTTTCTTCCAGTCCAGCATTTCTCATGATGTACTCTGCATATAAGTTAAATAAGCAGGGTGACAATATACAGCCTTGACGTACTCCCCACAGTTGTCAACAATTCCTTGTCTGCCGGGAGCCGGCATATTGCATATTGAGTGCATATTGCATATTGAGTGCAGCACTTTTCAGGATCTGGAATAGCTCAACTGGAATTCTATCACTGCCGGTAGCCAGCGTGAGGAACTCCGCCCATGACAAAGGTCATGAGGAAGGCTCGGCATACGCAAAGGCGGGATCGAGCTTCAGGAGTCCCCCTGGAAATTCTCGAGCATATACCCCCAAAACCAGAGTCTGCCTACTTTCTGCTTTGTGCTTTCACCTACACCTCTGACTTTACGGGGGGCTGTCCCCTACTACCTCTCTGAAAAGAGTTAGCTTACAGCTCCAGTTAATAATTCTTGGGTGTGACAGTGTTTCAACCTACAAACTCCTTTGGAAATCCTCTAGCCTGCCTGAATAGGTTTTTCCGGCAACATGTGATTGTTCAGAGCCTCCCAACTGTGAGAAGCAGGAGATGTTCTAACTGTCTAAACACAGATTCTTTTGAGTAGTTAAAAGATTGATTAGAAATTGTATTGGTGAAGGGATTTTCACTTGTTGGGCCAATGTTTGCTGCTAAGTCTCCATATCCCTTACCTGCTGTGTCCCTGGCAGTGTATTGGTTAATATAATTGGTGTAAATAGTAGCTTTAATGTTTGTAACCTGGGACCCTTGAGTTAATTCTTTTTCTTGTTGTAGCCCACCATACCTTTGCTCTGTAGGAATGCAACTTTATCTAATGCTTTTGGAGGGTGGCTCCTGACCAATCACCTTTAGAGAAAAATAAGTTTTCTGAAGAAAAGGTCTTAAAATGTTAACAGGCCTCCAGGCCAGAAGATGATGCAAATCACCTAAGCTTTTGCATATGATAAGTTTGCAGGAAGAAAGCCTGGTTTGCTGCAAGACTCTACCCCTTCCCCCATTATCCTCTGTGCATAACTTAAGGTATAAAAACTACTTTGAAAAATAAAGTGCGGGCCTTGTTCACCGAAACTTGGTCTCACCATGTCGTTCTTTCTCTTACCTTCTGGCTGAATTATTCAGCCTCTTTTCTCCACTGAATTTCCTCACTGAGCTATCCTTATTTCAGCCTCTTTTCTCCACTGAACTTTACTGAGCTATCCTCATTCTATTACTCTTTATATCCTTAATTAACATTTAATTAAGCAATTGTTTCCTGATCTTCGCCTACGCCGTCTCTCCTTCGAATACCCTGGTTCAGCCGGGGCTGGTCCCCGGCACTTGTCCCTTCCAGCTTATATGGTTGGAAGGTTTGCAGGAGAGTGGGAATTGCTAGGTTGAGGAGTATAGCTTCCAGACTTGGATTTCTGGGTTTAGTGTCAGAAAGTTCACTAAATGTCACTACGTGTTAAATGGCCCTGAACTCTCCTCGTTTTTCTCATTGTAAAGAAACTTCCATAGCAATGCTGCTGCTAATTCACTTCAGTCGTGTCCAACTCTGTGTGACCCCATAGACGGCAGCCCACCAGGCTCCCCTGTCCCTGGGATTCTCCAGGCAAGAACACTGGAGTGGGTTGCCATTTCCTTCTCCAATGCATGAAAGTGAGAAGTGAAAATGAAGTCGCTCAGTAGTGTCTGACTCTTAGTGACCCCATGGACTGCAGCCTACCAGGCTCCTCCGTTCATGGGATTTTCCAGGCAAGAGTACTGGAGTGGGGTGCCATTGTAATGGAGACACACAAATTCCGGCAGCTGCCACAGACTCCTCTTGCCACTTCCAGATGGTCTGCATTTCCCACGGTTCAGGCCGTGGAGCAGGTGCCCTGTCAGGCTCAGGAACTATATTTCTTCTGCATCAGATGAAGCCATTTTAGTCTGATATCCAGTTGCTGTTCAGTAGTTCAGTTGTGTTCACCTCTTTGCGACTCTTTGTATCTGGGTCACAGACTCACCCACATCCCCAGGATCCCACCCAGGAAATCCTGACTTATGTGATCTGAGCTGCAATGCTCATTACTTTTAACAAAGCTCCAGAGTTGATGTTGATGTGTTTTTCTCAAGAAAGACTTCCTTTTAAAGGAAAAAAGGAGCTCAATATATCCTATGTTGATATATTATTTACATTATTTTTGTATGTATTCAACATAACTTCCTGCATTTATCATTTATCACAGCTCTAAAACCAAACACATTTACTAAGCAAATACCATAACAATCAAAAGCAACATTAATTCATGGTGACTGATGATACTTGTTGGAATTCAAAGTTGGGAGATGACATTTTATATTAACAATTAAATCCAAGCCTGCACTTAGGTATACACTTCAAAATGCATTATTAATTTTAAAAAATCCCATTTATAAAAACCTTGCTTATTAACTAGTATCCCTGCTACTAAATGCATGTTTCAAACTGGCACAACGGAGACTGAATTCTTCATCAGCACAATAAAGTGCTGACTTGCTGAGTTTCTCTGGCTGATTACACTGACCCACTCTGCGAGTTAGCTCACTTCTTCACTGCTTTGTTCTACTCTAGCAAATTCTATCCCTTCATTACCCCAATGTGCTGCAATACCATTTAGCCTGCCCTTGGCTCCAGGGCATTGTTTTGCATTAAGTCCACTTCTGATCTTTGATCATTAGTATACCAGCAACTAAAGTAACACATTTAACCACTCTCATGTGTGGTCTCCTAGCGTCAAGACCTCAACAGTGGAAATTAAAGTCTAATATAATAAGGCTTTTCAGTGGCAGAAGTTTGTCTTTAAAACTGGTAACCTGGGATGTCTTTACAACTGGGAACATGTTACTGGCATTTTAACATTACACCTTTGCCCACTTAATGTGATTCACACATACTTAATTTGAAAGTGAAAGTATTACTCTCTAGTCATGTCCACTGCTAGGAAAGTCCATCCTCAAATCATTTTGTGAGACTAGTAAAACCTTGATCTTCATTCCCTGGGGGCTCAGTGGTAAAGAATTCACCTGCCAATGCAGGGGACATGGTTTCAATACCTGGATCTGGAAGATTCCCTGGAGAAGGGAATGGCTACCTACTCCAGTATTCTTGCCTAGAGAATCCCATACACAGTGGAGTCTGGCAGGCTATAGTACCTGCAGTCACAAAGAGTCAGATGTGACTGAGCGACTAAGCACATACACCATATGTGTGAGGGCAACTCATCTCAGCCGGAACAGGTCCTCTCTCTGTTCTACAGAAGGATTCATTCTTGTCTGTATAGTCATGGCATAAGAGAGAACATACTTTACTTTAAATTTTTGTTTTTTGATTTGTTTATCTTTTGAGAGAATATGCTTTGTCTAAAGTGTTAATCACTCAGTTGTGTTCGACTCTTTGCGACCCCATGAACTGCAGCCCATCAGGCTACTCTGTCCATGAACACTGAAGTGGTTAGCCATTTCCTTCTCCAGGGAATCTTCCCCTACCCAGGGATCAAAGCCAGGTCTCCAACATTGCAGGCGGAGTCTTTACCATCTGAGCTACTTAGGGAAACTTTTAACTGTCTGCTGCTGCTGCTAAGTCGCTTCAGTCATGTCTGACTCTTAGCGACCCCATGGACTTCAGCCCACCAGGTTCCTCCGTCCATGGGGTTTTCCAGGCAAGAGTACTGGAGTGGGGTGCCATAAATTGTCTAGTTCTTATCAAAACACACTGTGAGAAGTAATGATTATAGTAGTACCTCAAAAACTTATAAAAAGAACAGCAAGTTAAATCTTTTCCCCCAAAATGAAGAGAAATAGACAAAAACAGAAATTGTTTAATGGGAAATTAATATATAACAATGAAAAGTAACAAACAAAATGTCTTTTAAAAAATGTAATGCATGGATGTTTTTGTCAGGAATTTGTTAATTTATTTTAGTCTAGGTCAACAGTCTGTCTTTTAATTGAAATTGTTTATTTACATTGAATGTAATTCTAGATATAATTAGGTTGAAATCCATTTTCTTATAGATTGAAAGAGTTGAAAAACAATTGCTTTCTACTTGTTTTCCTTTTCTTTTGTCTTTTGCTTGTTTGGCTTGATTGGGCACTTTTTATTATTTCAGATCTCTAACCATTAAATACTTAGTGATACCTTCTTTTATGATTCTTTAATGGATACTCTAGAGTTTACAACATGTACTTTTGTCTAATGAGAGCCTAACAGGAAAAGGTAGTTTTATCACTTTTCAGACAATGTAAGAACTTGAGAACACATTTATTACATTTAACCTCCCATCTTTTGTGATATTTTTATGTATTTTACTTTTCAAGTATTTCACACCATGAAGATATTATTATTTTATAAAACTAATATTCATTTAGATTTACTGATATATTTATTCTTCCCTTTGCTTTCATGTCTTCATGCATTTTGGTTCTGATTGGAATCCTATTCCTTCTGCACCAAGGCCTCTTTCAGTAGCTCTTCTGAAATTGGAGCTTGAATATTAATCAAACTCCAAACTGATTGCATCAGTTTTCATTGATGTTATTTTCTGTTCCAGAAATCTCTCCAGGATCCCACATTGCCGTTAGTGTCATGTTTTTTTACTATCCTCTGGTCTGTGATATTTCCCTTGGTTTTTCCTTATTGTTAATGACCTTGACACTTTTGATGACTCCTCGGTATTGCTAATTTTTGTGGTTTGTTTTTAGCCATCCTAATAGTTTTGTAATGGTATTCACTGTGTTTTAGTTTACATTTCTTAAGGAGTAATCATGTGCAGAATCTCTTTGTATGCTTATTCGTCATCTATACAAGCCTTCCTTTATCAGGCCTTTGTGTAAGTCTTCTGCTCATTAAAAAAGTAGATTGTTTTCTAAATGTCTGGTTTTAAAGTATTCTACATGCATTCTGGATACGAGTTCATTGTCAGAATGTGATTTGTAAATATTGTATCTATTTCTGTGACTTGTGGTTTCATTCTCCTAACAGTGTCATTTAAATAACAAAAGGCTTTAAATATATATGAATTCGATTTGTTTTTTTCCATGGATAGGGCTTTTGGTGTCATTTTGAAGAACTCTGCCTACCTCAAGGTCACAGAGATTTTTTTTCCTGTTTTTTTTTTGCAATTTTATATTTTGCATTTTGAGATATGCTATTCCTAGGTGGTGCTAGTGGTAAAGAACCCACCTGCCAATGCAGGAGACAAAAGACACAGGTTTGATCCCTGGGTTGGGAAGATCCCCTGAAGGAGGGCATGGCAACCACTCCAGTATTCTTGTCTTGAGAATCCACATGGACAGCAGAGCTTGATGGTCTACAGTCCATGAGGTCACAAAGAGTCAGACGCCCTGAGCAACTAATTCACACACATACAAGATGTGAGATCCTGGTCAAGATTAATTTCTTTTGCAGAAGACATCCCATTACTGTAGTACCATTTGTTGAAAAGACTTTTTGTTCTCCAATGAATTGCCTTTATAACTTTGACAAAAATCAGTTTAGTATATTGAGGTGTTTTGTTCCTTTGATCTGTGTGTCTATCCCTTTGTAAGGTACTGATGGGTAGAAAAACAAACCTGAGAACAGGTTCGTAGGAATAACCCCAGGAACAATAGTTCAGTATTTGCTAATCCAGTGTTTTTGGCAACTTCATAAAATATAACTACTGCAAATAAGGAGAACTGACTGTGAATATATTTTCAGCCTTTTCTATTATGAATTTACTAGAAGGTAGTTTCCACCCAAACAAGTGAAAATACCAGTTAAGTGGAAAGCAGAAAAGAGGAAAAAGAAGATGCAACAGAGGGAGAAGCAATGGGAATTCCAAGATGATTTTGAGCTCTAACCAGAGTTGAGAGCAAAGATATCCAGTTGTTCCTGCTCTGCCTTCCACACTTTGTTGCCCAAATCAGCTGAGATAACTTGCTCACTCCCTGGAAGCGTTTTCCTCCGCTACCTGTGAGAGTGGGACATTGGCAATGTTGTATAGCTTAGAAGAAAACACCCCATTCCCATCCTATCCCCAAAACATACTCTTGCTGGAATGCACTAGAGCCTTTTTATAAGTTTTTACTTTTTCATCCACCACTGACATTCCCAAATGGGGATTTGGGAATGTTTCAGGAAAACTGAAGTCACACTGTGATCCTGGGAAAGATGCAGACCTGCCTCTATTATCCAGGAAACTTTTCTAACAGTGGCAAGATTGACCTTTTCTGAGGGAGCAACTCTTAAAACATCTGAATAATGTATTTATTCTGTATACACATGTACATGAAAAAACTACAAATAAAACTAAGGAAGGGATTAGCGAGTCATTCAGCACAGTGGTTACCTTGGAGAGGACAGAGGAGTGGGATAAAATCAGGAAGCATTTCTGAGGGGCTGGTAATGCTCTATTCTCAAACTAGGTCCGGTGTGCATAGTATTTGCTTTATTACCTTTCTGACTACACACACCACACACAAACATGTAAACAAGCATACATCAGTCACACTCTTTTCTGTACTTAGCATACATTTAAGAGAATAACTTTAAAAACCAGAGTCTTTCTCAAATACCCAAATAGATAATTTGAGAAGTCCTAATAGATGTTTCTGGACTCCCCAAAGCCTTGTAGTAGTTGGATGTTTTGGTTCCTCCACTGAAAATTTTGTTAAATTGTTATTGTAGTACATTGATTTCTTATTTGTAAACATGAAGTCTTTCTATGCAAAAATAGGTTAGCATAAAATAGAAGGAAAATTAGGTCAGAATTTGGACAGGGGATTTAGTTTCATAATAAATTAGTTTATTTTATCAAGCTATGAGCGCTTAAATGCATTTCTTCCCAACAGAGACCTACTCTGTATTTTCTTTCATTTTCTCTTCAGATTTTTTTGGCTGTTTTCTCACTATCGCAGCTCCTTTCACATAAAGGTTTGTTTCAATTTGGTCCATATCTATATTTTTCCCTTGTAGACTGAGGCAAAGGAGAAATTTCTTACAAAGGAAAAGTCATACAGATGATAGAAAGAATGTAGAGTAGGGAAAACTTGATCTAATTAACAGACATGTCTATATGGAGAAGCATATTCAAACTGATGGAACACTTTGAATTAATTATTTAGAAGAGTCCCATTTATATGATAAGACAAATGGCCATTAACTAAAGTTGCAAAATACCCTGTGTGTTCATCATTGCATTCTCTGACAGTCTTCCCTGAACTCAATTCTCATGAGATAATTTTATTTTCTTTTTTGCATGTGGAATTCATTTTAACTTTGTACAGATAGGAAGCCAAGACCATGTCATATAAATCTTTTATTTCCCAAGTTTCTGAAGATGTGCAATTTCTGTTTCAGTGTCCTATTCTATGTCAATGAGCAAGGGGATAGTAGCCCATTCATTAGAAATGGAATAAGTTCAGGAATATCTCCCTAACACTGAAAATTAGTGTCTTGACAGCTAGGTGAATAGGATGTTTACTGATAATCAACTAAATGAAGTTTTGTGATAACTCATTGGCTAAGGAACTGAATGAACACATTTGCACTAAACTTCTTGCAGTTTTTCCATCTTCTCTATCCAGAGGACACCTTACCCGACATCCTCACTTTTCTACACTGAAAAGCTTAGCTTAGCTGGTGGGCTGAGGGATCATGAAAACTCACAAGTTCTGAGAAAGAGATAAATACTTAAATGATGCCTCTGAAGGGAGATTGATTAGAGCTCTCCCCTCTCCTCCTTTGCATTCCTTTTTTATGGGTGAGAAGTGGGCATGATTAAGATGCAGTCTGAAGGAATTCTTGCTGGCTTCAAAAGAATAGAATAAAACCGTTCAAATCTATTATGCAAATTGACCTTTTCCCCTACCTTATTACCTTGGAACTTTGAAAAGATCAGTTTTAAAGAAATGAAGTATTTTTATACGCCCTGATGTAAGTACACAACAAATTTTTAAAATGATAGAATATACATTATTTTTAATAAATGATCTTGAAATTTTCTAGTAGTCTTAGAATTAGGACTTGCCTTCCATCCTTTGAACATCCTCCTTGAATTTTGTACATCTTCATCATAACACTAGTGTTGCTGTTAACAGTGCTGGCCTTTCATTTCTGTGAGGTCAGGACCTGCATCTTATATCCTCAATTTCCAGACTTTAGTGAATGTCTCAAATGTATACACTGAGGATACGAATGAATATTAAATAAGACCTGTTAATATCATGCAAATATTGTGTATGTTTCATAAAGGAAAAAAGAACTATATTTTCTAACAAGTATAAAGCTTGAATCGGTGAAGTGTGGCTTTTTTGAAAATACGTTCTACTGAAAATTAGTTTTATGAGACTTTTTGAAGAGTTAGCAAAACAAAAGCTTCTCTTCTTATTTCATAATTAAGCATTTGGAGAACTGAAAGTTGCCAGATTAAGCAAAATTGGACATGTTGCTTTACTATGTGACACAGAAATACATTTAATAGGTGAAAATCTTTTTAATATGGTGCAAATCTGTAAGTGGGGAAAGAGTCCATATCATTTCTCTGACTTATTTGGCTGAAGATGGCCTTTTCAAGAAACTTCCTTCAGGAATAATATTTCACTTTTGGAATTGCTGTGTTCAAAAACAGCATGCACTTTTGTTTAACCGAATATTCCATTTTAATTAATCTGCTGTTTGGCCTCATATTGTTTATGATAACGTATCAACTCAGACATAAGAGGGAGACAGATGTTGCTTGAGAATCATTCCTCTCATCAATGGCATTTAGCGATTCTGCAATACTCTGGCCTGGAAAATCCCATGGACGGAGGAGCCTGGTGGGCTGCTGTCCATGGAGGTGCTAGGAGTCGGACACGACTGAGCGACTTCACTTTCACTTTTCACTTGCATGCATTGGGGAAGGAAATGGCAACCCACTCCAGTGTTCTTGCCTGGAGAATCCCAGGGACGGGGGAGCCTGGTGGGCTGCCGTCTATGGGGTCACGCAGAGTCGGACACGACTGAAGCGACTTAGCAGCAGCAGCAGCAGCACTTGCAGCGACTCAGTGAGACAGGCTTCTCTGTCCCTTACCTTACAGGTGAGGTAACTGAGACTCCAGAGAGGTGACAGCTTTTAACATCAGTGTAGTTGAGGTGCTTTGTGGGACAGGAGTCTAATTCAGGTTTACCTGGTTCCAGTGTCCAAGTTTGCTCCACTGACTTTCTCAGATTTAAAATCTGGGCCTTTCCATGACATCCGTCTTCATGACTTGGAAATTTAATGGCAGCAGCAGCAACCCTAAGAAGGGTGCCTGGGAGGGTCCTGACACTATGACCTCTTGTGAGAGAGCTTGCCCCTTTCCTAATCCTTAGAAAGTTTTCTTCCTTTCACTTCCAGTTGCCTGGCTATATTTTCTGCCCTTAAATTCTTTGAGGTCTTTTCCCTTTGTCATGATGATCCCTTCTTTTACTATTTCTTGTGGATTTTTATTTTCTGAAATAACATTACTTTTGTCTGAGACAAAGCTGGAAAAAGAAGGAAAGTTACTTTGAGGTCTTAATGTATGCTTTATGTCCTTTGGCATCATTTGAATGGGAATATTTACCTTTTTCTTACTGTTTATGAAAGTCTTTTATCTGCAAAGAATAATAACTGTTTGTATTGTATAAAAATTGCATGTGTTTTCTCCTTTTATTTCCCTTTTAATTTTGTGGGTGAATTTTTATAATGCACACAAGATTTAAATTATATAATTATATCTAGGTATGTATAGTCCCTTTCCATTTTCTAGCATGTATTCTTATTTTCTTTCTTAGAAATTTTCAGTCTAATTAGACTTTAGAGTTGTATATTCCTCACTTATTTTTGAATGTATTTTCTGATGTGTAGTACTATATGTCAAATGTTGTTTTAAGTACTTTTGGGTCAAGTCTGAAAAACATAACTAAGTAAATGAATAAATAATCAAGTGGAAAAATAAACAAACAGTAGGTTATCCCAGATGCCATGCTCATTTTTACACTCTTGGCACCTGAGGAGAGCCAGGCCTGCCACACATGCTTAATGGATGCTGATTGAGTAAACAGGGAGTGATCATACTATATTTACAAGGTTTACAGAGGATGCCCTTCCTATTCTTAAAGGGTTGGGGAAGAAACTTCTGTTGAGTTGATGATATGCCAGCTAGTTGGTATGCCAGTTATGCGGTAAATGTTATCTGTATTCTTCCCATTTAACCAAAGAGTACCCATTTTTCCTATGTGAAGGAGAGAAGCAGCTTCTTTTCCTTTCAAGTTTGTGTGTATACAAGGGCCTAAGCAGACAATGATTTTGTTGGCTATCACTGAGACTTGTGCTCTTATGTGAAAAAGTAATATAGAAATGAAGATTTCAATCACTTTTACATAGCCAAGAGGTAAAGTTGTATATTTAGCAAATAAAAATACAGGATGTCATTTAAATTTGGAAAACAGCTCTAACTGGCAAATTTTTGTAATTTATTTGCAAAAGTTGAATGAAAAGGGCATCCCTGGTGGCTCAAACAGTAAAGAATCTGCCTACAATGCAGGAGACCAGGGATTGATCCTTGGTTGGGAAGATCCCCTGGAGAAGGAAATGGCAACCCACTCCAGTATTCTTGCCTGGGAAATCCCATGGACAGAGGAGCCTGGCAGGCTAGGGCCCATGGGGTCGCAAAGCATCAAATGTGACTAGCATCTAGCATGAAGTCAATAAAGGAAGAAAGAGAAACATGCATGATGCCTGGCAAACCTACCATGAAGATTGCCATGTTCTTCTGCCCTCCTCTCAGAAGAAAGCCACATGCACAGATGATCCCTGGCAACCTTGTTCCTCCTTCCCTGGGGCAGTCTTACTAATGCCTGCTCCTAATGCTGGAAGACAGTCCTTTCTGAAGCATTAATTCAGTTATATTCATTAAAGCCCTGTTAGATGGGAAGAGCCTGCTGAGCTCTGAAAGATATGAAAACCACTAAGAAGCACTGCAGTTGTAGACTGCGTGTCTTTGTCCCCCTCCCCACTTTGTATGTTGAAGCCCACCACCTCCTCCCCATACACACACAATGTGATGGTATTTGGAGGCAGGGCTTTTGGGAGGTAACTAGGTTTCGATGGGGCCATTGGAGTGGGGCCCCATGATTGGACTGGTGTTTTCATAGAAAGAGGGAGAGAGAAAAGAGCTCTCTCCTGTCTGGAGCACATGAGGAAATGGCACACAGGCAGACAGTGGCTGCTGCCAGCCCAGAGAGGAGGCCTCACAGTGAAACCCACCTTGCCTGTACCATGATCTTGGACTTCTGGCCTCCAGAACTATAAGAAAGAATTTCCTATTATTAAAGTCACCTGCTCTATGGTATTTCATTATGACAGCCCGAGCTGACTAGTATGGCACAACCCTCACCAAGTCCTTTAAGTGGAGACAAATGTGTAAACACCCTAAGGTATCATAAAAATACTTTATTAGAGATAAAATGTTGTTATAGGTATGCTTATTAATTAAAAAAAAATTTCTCTTTCCTCACCTCTGCATCTCAGAAGAATGTAAGCTCCATGGGGCAGTGATTTTTATTTTGTTCACAGTTGTACCCTCAGTTCCCAGAATAGTACCTGGCACATAGTAGGCACTTTCCAAATGTTCATCAAATTAAAGAAAGGCTTGGTGAATGACAAAAAGGAAATGTAAGTGAACTCTAACAGAAAGAATTAGAGATAATTCAGTGAAGATGGGTTATGAAGTTCGACAGGGGAGATGGAAGAGAGAGCAATGTGAATAAATACAGGAAGTCATGAATTTCATGAAGAGTCTGAAATATGTATAGACTTTAAAAGTTGTTTATATTCCTACTGTAAAAAAACTTGAAAGTCATGATGAAGCTATCTGAAGTTTATAAGCTAATATTTCTCCATGGAAGTAAGATGATGATAGATGTTCCAAGAAAATGATACTCTATAGTACATTAATTTGAAACATATTATTTTTAATATGCTCCCTTAAAGATCAATTCAGATATAAAGGCCCTAAGTACTCCTGTAGTAAAAACCAACTAACCTACTTACCAACATAACACAAAAGTCTGTTTGCCTCTGGTTAATTCACTCAATTATCAGACTTATTTGACAATAGAATCTTTTTCTTAAGGACCGTTATTTAAACTTGTGGATCAAATGTCCTGGAATATTAGACCCTGGAATCATAGATATTTGAATCATCCTGTGACATCACCCTTCCTATCTACTCTGTCCCATGGCAAGTTCATAAAGTAAGATTTAATGCAGACCTGCATTCTACTCTAGCCTTGCAACTGGTTCAGGCTATTTATTCATCCTCCTTGAGCACTTTTTTCTTGCAGCTGTAAAATGAAGAGACTGAATAAAATCATCTTTAGTTTTTATGATTTTATGCTCAATCCCCTTGAGAAGCCTAGACTTCAATTCAGCTCAGAGAAAAATGTCCTTGAGATCTGAGGACAAGATGACCCCAGACATGGGATGATGTTGCAATTTCCTCAGAGACCTGCTTCTAGGCTATAACTTCTTCTTCCTCTCTGGATGCATCATTTATACCCTAACATTTAACACTTGAATCTGCCTTCCATGCTGAACTTTTTTCCCTAGAGAAGCAGGTGGAGCTCTCTGGTATTGGTTTGGTTATAAAATTTTGCCAAATAGTTTGGAACAAAACTGTTGATGTCAAAATTTTTTTTCTAGATAATAAGGTTTTTCCACACTGTGATCCAATTTGTGGAATCTCTGAGGTTGTTCAGCCTTGATTATTAGAATTAACATATAAATATGAGCATAACAAACATTATAATAAACTGTACTATACACTTTGATGAATTGTTTTAAAAGTGACTGATTTAAATTGTGTAGAATAAGCCATTATGCTTGACCATACAGTCAGAGGACATAAAATAGCAAAAGAGCCCATGTTTGTAGTATAATTAAACAGAATGTTATCCTCTGCTCTTTATAATCCACCAACCTGTCAAAGTGTGAATTTTGTGTTTACATATGAGGATAAGTCATATTTCCCACTAACCAAAATTCAAAATGGAAGAGAAGATCATAACAAGTGTTCTTCCTACATCATCCCTTCAGCTATTTATTTTCTCTTTCCCTGCCCCAAAAGGTGTAGTTTTACCTTAAATGAAAGCATCTTATACTTGTATATACAAACACATAATTATTTACTTCTCCACTTCTTTGCCCAAATTCCATCATTCATTCTGAGCCTTGGGAACGTGCATATTGATTCTTTCAGAAAGGTAGCAGTCATGATGCTCCAGAGTATCATGCATCTCGAAGTTGTCTTGAGCTCCAACCATGTATCTATTAACCTGCAGGCAGCCTCATATCCTCAGGTGCCATATTAGCATCTTCACATTTTTGTGAGTGTTATGACATGAAGGAGGTTGTGAAGGTCTAAACAGTATCCTCAAATCCGCTTGATTCTCAGTTACTTTTTTGTACAGGTGGCTCCAACTTCAAGCTTCTCCTTCCTCTTTCTGCATGTGTGTGACTCTCATTCTAGCATTAGGGCAGCTCTTGTGTGTCTCCTCCAGCATGTATCTACTCCCCTGCCCCAGTCCGGTCTGATTTAGGCTTCCTGCCTCTGTGCTTTCGCGGCTTCTGAGCCCACCTTGTCACTCTGTATTGTCATGGTCCTTTCACCTGTCTCCCATCCCCACTAGACTAATTTGAGGGCATGAATTAGGTTTTCCATATGTGAATTTTTATCTAACTCAAGGGCTGATAAATACAAGCTTACTCAATAAATAAAAGATTGAATAAATGGGAATAGAAAATAAGTTATCAGGGGAGAAAATGGATTCCACCAATAATTTATCTGCATCCAAACTCAAGACTTGGGCTTCCCAGGCAGTGCTAGTGGTAAAGAACATGCCTGCCAATGCAGGATAGAGAGGGGCAGGTTTGATCCCTGAGTTGGGAAGATCCCCTGGAGGATGGCATGGCAACCCACTCCAGTATTCTTGCCTGGAGAATCCCATGGACAGAGGAGTCTGGCACATAGAGTGGGACATGACTGCAGCGAGCTAGCACGCACACATAAGATTTGTTAAGCAAACACACATGTGTACACACTACTGAACAGTGCAGTTTAGTGGTTATCACTGCCATCTGGAGTCAGATTCTTCTCATCCCTGCACCAACACTAAGCTGTGAGTCCTTGGGAAGTCTACTTAACCAGTCTGTGCCTCTTTTGAAGAAACATAAAATAAGAATATTAATAGTCCTTAATTCATAAGGATTTTATGAGGAATAAATGAATATGTGTGTGTGTGTGTGTATACAGAGAGAGTATAAAACAGGGCTTGAATAAGAGTTTAATACATATTTATTATTCTTCATTAAGTAATAATTGAGATTTGGAATCCAAAGTAATTTGACTCAGATATTTTCACATAATGAACAAATTTGTGTACAAATAAATAGCTACTCTTAAATGTGTTATTTCCATGTTTCAGTGAAAAGTTATAACTTATTCATTTGCTCAAAGCAAACATATGGGGGATATTCTTGACTCATCTCAGTGTCTCACTTGCCTTCTCCCTCCATCTAATCTGTCACACACTTGTGATGATTCCATATTCTAAATACTTCACAAACCTTTTCCCTTCTCTTCAACCCTCTTGTCAGTTGCTCCATTCAAGGCCATGTTACGCCTTCCTTGGACTGTTTCAGGAGCCCCCAGTCTAATCTTGCTGTTTCCAGACTTGTTCCTTTTCTATTTCATTTCCAGACTGCAAGCAGAAGGGATTTCCAAAAAGGCTATTTTTAAATTATATTGCTCCCCAGATGAAACTTTTCCATGATTCTTCCTGAGATCTTAGTTCTGTAACTACATGGCAGGATCTGGCAACATGGAGTTTGTGCCAATCTTTCCAATTTTCTGTCATTTTCAACCTGTACTCTACACTTCATCCATACCTTCTGTTCTTGCATTGGGCTGGACTCCTCTTGAGTCTAGTCTTGTGCTGAAACAATTTTTTTTTTTTTTTAGCTTGTGGCAACTTTGGATTTTATTTTGTATTTTCTTTTTTTTTAATATAAATTTATTTTAATTGGAGGTTAATTACTTTACAATATTGTATTGGTTTTGCCATACATCAGCATGAATCCACCACAGGTATACACGTGTTCCCCATCCCAAACCCCCCTCCCTCCTCCCTCCCCATATAATATCATATATGAAACAATTTATCTTTTCTCTTCCACTCCTTATTCTTACAAAAATCTCATTGAATCCTCAATAATTTTCACAAGGGTAAAGAGATATAAACAAATTGGATAACAACTGCTCTAAGATAGTGACCTGGCCAAAACAGCCTAGAGAGAGAAATTTCTCTATATTTCATGAATGTGTAGGCATATTGTCCTAGTTAAAAGAACAAAACTTCAAAAGTGGTTACCATTAATGTCTTCTGAGAGATAAGAAAGTTAATGAAGGCATGAAACACATAAAGAGATACTATTGAAAAACAAAGATGAAAAAGACAGAAGATATTCAAAGAACAAAAAGAGTTCATAGAAGTTAAAAACGTGACAACAGAATTGAAATAAGGAATGAAAGACAGAGTAAAATAATTCTCCAAGACAGCAGAACGCAAAGAAAAGAAATGTAAGAGCAGAACCTGGGAAGACTTTCTGAGACATTGAATAGCTGAAGAATAGAAATCCCAGAGAAAGGAAGAAACATTAAACAGAAAAGAAAAAATGAAAGTAATGAGTCAAGAAATTTCTCAGGACTGAAGGACCCGAGCGTCTAGGCTAAAGGCACACCCAAATACCAGTGTGCCAGTTTGCAACAGTGCATTGTAGCAAAACTTGAAGAAGAAATACTTTCCAAGAAAATAATTGAGAATCAAAATAGAATTGAACTTGTCATCAGCAGCCAACACAGGAGATGTGGATTCAATCCCTGGGTCAAGAAGATGCCCTGGAGAAAGAAATGGCAACCCACTCCAGCATTCTTTCCTGGGAAATCCCATGGACAGAGGAGCCTGGTGGGCTACAGTCCATGGGGTCACAAAGGAACTGAAAATGACTTAGTGACAAACAGCAACAACCAACAACCCCATTGCACGTTGAGGAAGATCTGCACTTTCAGCTGGTAGGGGCTTCTCCTCTTCGTTCAGCAGTGAATTCCTATCTAATTAATCCTTTATTCTGGAAGGGGGAAATTTAAATTATATAATAGTTGATTAAAATTAAATGCAAAATAAAGTAAGTAATGAAGCGTGACAACAAGATGACAAGCTGGGAACCCAGTTGTCAACTTAAAAGCTAGAGTATTATTTACTTCATTGCATCAACTTGCATACTCTTTCTCAGTGCCATTCCCTGACACCATACAGAAGCAACTACCACACTACATTTTGTTTTTATTACTCTCTAGCTTTGAAACGTCTAAAGACTACATACCATATGATACGGTTAAGGCATTTTTGCTCTATATAATTTCTAAAATCCAATTAAAATTACAAAGAATGAAAATACAGGGAAAAAAACACTTCTTTTTAATACAATGAAGAACTAGCTATAATACAACCTTAAATACAAATTGTGAAGCTTAATTTTGTGAAATCAGGATGCAGGGAATTCAAGGGAGCTGAAAGCTAAAACCTACTGCTTCAAACTTGAAGCAGAAGGAAGTTTCTTTAAGAATGTCATCTAGGAAGACTGGCTGAGATGGCAGATAGATTCTGAACTCACCTCCTCTCATGAGTACATCAAACTCACAATGATCTGCAGGACAACCATGGGTGAATAAGGCTAGAACTTACCAGAAAAGACTTTCTGCAGATGAAGACATAAAGAGGAACCACAATGAGACTGGGAGAAGGGGTGAACTTGTGATATAATCAAATCCCATACCTGCCAGGTGGAGGACCCATACACTGGAGAATATTGCAGAGGTCCTCCCATAGGAATGAGAGTCCTGAGCCCCACATCAGACTCCCCAGCCCAGGGGTATGGCAGTAGGAAGATAAGCCCCCAAAGCTTTTGGCCCTGAGGGCCAGTGGGGCTTAATTTCTGGAGCTCCACAGAACTGGGGAAAATAGAAACTTTACTCTTCAAAGGCATGCACACAAAAACCTCACATGCCCCCGGACCCAGGGTAAAAGCAGTGATTTGATAAAATTCTGGGCCAAACATATCTGCTGATTTTGGAGTTTCCTGGAGAGGCAGGGTTTGACTGTTGCTCACCCTGAGGACATGGACACTGGTGGAGACATATTTGGGAGCATTAAACCACATGAACACTGCTGTTGGTGGATGCCTTCTTGGTATATTAGCACCAAGACCTTGCCCCACCCAACAGCCTGTAGGCACCAGGGCTGGAACACCTCAGGACAAACAATTAACTTGGTGAGGTAGTGTCAACCAACAGGCTGTCTAAGGATTTCCTGAGCCAACAGCCACCTCTAGACATGACCCTAGACATGGCCTTGCCCACTAGAGGGCTGAGACACAGTTCTACCCACCAATGGACAAGTACCAGCACTTCTTCCCTGGAAGCCTGCACTAGCTTTTAGACTACCCTCACTCACCAGGGAACAGACACTAGTAGCAAAAACATTACAATCCCAAAGCCTGTGGATTCAGCCTGCCCTCAATGAGTCAGACTCTACCCTGAGACTAGCAGGGCCCTGGTTCTGCCCAGTAGCAGGTGAACACATTTCAGGACAACATGGGCACCATATCTAAATGTGTCAGAAACCACCCCCACCCACCAAAGTATCTGAAACGAGTTCTGGGATTCCTGGGCCCTGCAGCCAGACTATAGGAAACATCTGTGCCTGCTAGTAGTTTGGCAATAACCCCAGGACCTTGCCTCACCTGCCAGTGGGTGGGCAACAGCTCTGAGGTCTTTGGGACCCTGACTCCACCCACCAGAAAGCCAGCACTAGCCCTGGGATCCCCCACAGTTCTACAAACAACTGCCCTGTGACCAGGCCCCAGTGAACAGCAGCCAGCAGCATTCACACAAGGCAGGGCCTGGCAACCAACCAAAACAGGAGCCAACCAGGACTAGTAGACTGCCCACATAGTCAGGCCGCCACAACAGAAGGAGCCATGCAGTCCTCTTAGGGAGAATCCCTGGAGCATACAGCCTAAGTGAAGGTAAAGCACTGCTGAGAGGCACCGGATGTCTCCTACAGAGGGCCATTTCTCCAGGGCCAAGAAATGTAATTAACCTACCACATACATAAGAATACAAATAGCAACTTAGACAAAGTTAGATGTCAGAGGAAAATGTTTAAGGCTGGGAGGGTTGGGGGCAGGAGGAGAAGGGGATGACAGAGGATGAGATGGCTGGATGGCATCACTGACTCGATGGACGTGAGTCTGAGTGAACTCCGGGAGTTGGTGATGGACAGGGAGGCCTGGCGTGCTGCGATTCATGGGGTCGCAAAGAGTCGGACAAGATTGAGCGACTGAACTGAACTGAACTGAAGAAACAAGATAAAACCCCAAAGGAACTTGTGAAGTAGAGATAGGCAATCTATCTGAGAAAGAGTTCAGAGTAGTGATTACAATGATAACTAGAGAACTCAAGAGGAGAATGGATAGAGTAAGAAGCTAGAAGCTTTTAACAAACAGTTAGAAAATATAAAGAGCAACCAAACAGATTTAAAAATGCAATAACTGAAATGAAAAATACACTAGAAGGAATCAATACTAAATTAAATGATACAGAGTAACAGATCAGTTAGCTGGAAGGCTGCTGCTGCTACTGCTGCTAGGTCACTTCAGTCGTGTCCGACTCTGTTCGACCCCATAGACGGCAGCCCACCAGGCCCCCCCGTCCCTGGGATTCTCCAGGCAAGAACACTGGACTGGGTTGCCATTTCCTTCTCCAATGCATGAAAGTGAAAAGTGAAAGTGAAGTCGTTCAGTCATGTCCGACCCTAGCTGGGAGGCAGAGAAGTAGAAGTCACTGCTGCTGAACAGAAAAAAAAAAAAGGAATAAAAGAAATGAGGACAGTTTAAGAGACCTCTGAGACAATATCAAGCACAGTAATACACTCACTATAGGGGCCTCAGAAGGAGAAGAGAGAAAGAAAGAGCATTGAGAAAACATTTGTAGATATAACAGACGAAAACTTCACTAACTTGAGAAAGAAAACTGTCACCCAAGTTCATGAAGTACAGGGAGTCCCATACAGATCAAACACAAAGAGGAACAAACCGAGATATGTCGCAATTAAAATGACGAAAACTTAAGTTAAAGGGAGAATATTAAAAGCAACAAGGGAAAAGCAACAAATAATGTGTAAGGGAACTCCCATTAAGCTGTCAACTGATTTTTCAGTGGAAACTGTGCAGACCAAAAGGGAATGGTGCGATTTATTTAAAGTGATAAAAGAGAAAAATTTACAGCCAAGAATACAGTCTGGGGGCTTTCCTGGTAGTACAGTGGTTAGGACTTTGCCTTCCAGTGCGGGGGATGTGAGTTGATCCCTGGTGAGGGGCCTAAGATCTCACATGTTTTGCAGCCAGAAAATCAAAACATAAAACAAGTTATATTGTAATAAATTCAATAAAGACTTAAAAATTTTTGAAAAGCAGAATAAACTCTACCAAGCAAGACTTTTTTTTTTTTTTCAGAGTTTTTTAATACTAAGAGAGTGCTATCACAAATTACATAGTCAAGTTTCCCACATTTGTGGAAATTGCAAGGATCAGCACATTCAGAGTGCAATGGATAAGCCTTGTCCTGAGGGAAACACCTTCATGATCATGGAATCTCTTCTGCCAAGTAAGTATATTCTCTTTCATATTTGATGGAGAAATCAAAAGCTTCACAGACAAGCTAAAGCTAAAAAGGGTCAGTGTCACCAAACTACCTTTACAATGAATGTTAACTTTTTTTAGGTGGAAAAGCCACAACTAGAAATAAGAAACTTACAAAAGGAAAAGGCTCACTGGTAAGGGTTAACATACAGTGAAAGTGAAAGTGAAGTCACTCAGTCGTGTCTGACTGTCTGTGACCCCATGGACTGTAGCCTACCAGGCTTCTCTGTCCATGGGATTTTCCAGACAAGAATACTGGAATGGGTTGCCATTTCCTTCTCCAGGAGATCTTCCCCACCCAGGGATCAAACCCAGGTCTCCTGCATTGCAGGCAGCCACTTTACCTTCTGAGCCACCAGGGAAGCCCAATACAGTAAAGGTAGGAAATCATCCACATACAAAGCTAGTAGTGAGGTTAAAAGACAGAAGTACTAAAATCATCTCTATATACAATAAGCAGTTAAGCAATACAGAAAACAATTAGATGTAGTATTTGACATCAAAAACAGTAATCATTAGGAGAAGACAGTATAAATATAGGGTTTTAAAAGTGTGTTTGAAATTAAGAGATCAGTAACTTAAAATAATCATCTCTCTCTCTCTCTCTTTCTATATATATGTTATTGATTTTTATATCTATCTATAGTTACTGAACTATATATATAAAATTAAGAGATCATTAATAATATAAGTATAACATATATTAACTATATATAATTAAGACATCAGTAACTTAAACAATCATATTTTTCTCTACATATAGATATATAGAAAGAGATTGCTATAGAAAAGCTTCAAACCAAAAATTTATAATAGACATACACATAAAAAGGAAAAAGGAAACCACACATAACACTAAAGATAGTCACCAGAAAACGAGAGAAGAGAATAAAAGAAGGGGAAGAAAAGACCTACAAAAACAAATTCAAAATAATTAACAAAGTGGCAATAAGAACATATATATTGATAATTACCTAAAATGTAAATGGACTAAATGCTCCAACTAAAAGATGGAAAGTATCTGAATGGATTTAAAAAAAAATAAGACCTGTGTACAAGTTGCCTACAAGACACTAACTTCAGATTTAGAGACACATACAGACTAAAAGTGAGGGATTAGAAAAACATACTCCATGCAAATGGAAATGAAAAGGAAACCAGAGCAGCAATATTTATATCAGAGAAGATATATTTTAAAATAAAGGCTTTACAAGAGGCAAAAAGGGCATTCATTACATAGTGATCAAGGGATCAGTCCAAGAAGTTACAGCAATTAGAATATACATGCATCCAACATAAGAGCACCTCAATATAGAATGCACATATTAACAGACATAAAAGGAGAAATCAATAGTAACTCAATAATAGTAGAGTATTTTAACACCCCTCCTTCATCAGAGAGAAAATCAGTAAGGGAACACAGATCTTACATAGCACACTAGACTACATGAACTTGCTTGATATATAGAGCATTCTATCCAAAAACAGGAGAACACACATTCTTTTCAAGTGCACATGGAACATTCTCCAGGATATATCACACAATGGGCCACAAAACAAGCCTCAGTAACTGTAAGAAAATTGAAATTACATCAAACGTCTTTTCCAACCACAACACTCTAAGACTAGAAATCAACTACAAAAAAAAAAAAAAAAGAAAGAAAAAGCAGCAAAACCCCACAACACACGGAGGCTAAAAAACATGCTTCTAAACAACCAATGGATCACTTAAGAAATTAAAGAAGAAAGAAAAAAGACCCAGACAGAAATGAAAACAAAAACATGGTGATGCAAAACCTATGGGATGTAGCAAAAGCATTTCTAGGAGGGAAGTTTATAGCAATAAAAGCTTATCTCAGGAAACAAGGAAAATCTCAAATAAACAACCTGACCTTTATACCTAAGGGAACTAGAGAAATAAGAAAAAACAAAACCCAAAGTTAATAGAAGAAAGGAAATCATAAAGATCAGAGCAGAAATAAATGAAATATAAACTAAAAAAATTAGAAACATTCAATGAAACTAAAGGCTGATTCTTTGACAAGATAACCAAAGTTGATAAACCTATAGCTAGACTCATTGAGATAAAAAGGGAGAGGGCCCAAATCAATAAATCAGAAATAAAAAAGGAAAAGTTACACAGACACCACAGAAATACAAAACCTCATAAAAGTGCGACAAGCAACTACACATCAATAAAATGGACTACCTAGAAGAAATGGACAAATTCTTGGAAAGGAACAATCTCCCAAAACTGAACCAGGAAGAAATAGAAAATATGAACAGATCAATTGCCAGTAATAAAATTAAATCAGTAATTTAAAAACTTCCAATAAGCAAAAGTCCAGGACCAGATGACTTCACAGGTGAATTCTACCAAACATTTAGAGAAGAGTCAATGCCCTGATGGCTCAGCAGGTAAAGAATCCACCTGCAATGTGGGAGATGCAGGAGATGTGGGTTCAATTCCTAGGTTGGGATGATCCTCTGAAGAGGAAATGGCAACCCACTCCAATATACTTACATGGAAAATCCCATGGACAAAGGAGCCTGGCAGGCTACAGTCCAAAATGTCACAAAAATTTGGATACAACTCTTTGTGAGCCACTGAGCATGCACAATGCTTATCTTTCTGAAACTGATTCTATGAGGCCAGGATTACCCTGATACCAAAACCAGGCAAAGATATCACACAAAAAAGAAAATTATAGGTCAATATCACTGAGGACAGTAGATGCCAAAACCACAACAAAATACTAGCAAACTGAATTCAACAATATATTAAAAGGATCATACACCACAATCAAGTGAAATTTATTGCAGAGATGTGAGGAATTTTCAATATCTTTAAATCAGTCAATGTGATAAACTACATCAATGAATTGAAAAATAAAAACCATGTGATCATTTCAACAGATGCAGAAAAAACTTTGATAGACTTTAACATCCGTTCATGAAAAAAAAAAAAACTTTCTATAAAGTAGGCATAAAGTGAACACATGTCAACATAATACAGGCCATTTATGACAAACCCGCAGCTAACATCATACTCAATGGCCAAAAGTTGAAAGCATTTCCTCTGAGATGACGAGCAAGAAAATGATGCACACTCTCAGCACTTTTATTCAACATAGTTTTTTGGAAGTCATAGCTATAGCAATCAGAGAAGAAAAAGAATTAAAGGAAATACAGATTGGAAAGGAGGAAGTTAAACTGTCACTGTTTGGAGTTGACGTGATATTATGAATAGAAGATCCTAAAGATGCTACCAGAAAACTAAGAGAATTCATCAATGAATTCAATAAAGTTGCAAAATACAAAATTAATATACAGAAATCTGCTGCATTTCTATGCACTAAAAATAAAATATTAGAAAGAGAAATTAAGGAAGCAATCCCATTTATCGTCATATCAAAAAGAAAAAAAATACCTAGGAATAAAGCTACCTGAAGGAGATCAGTCCTGGGTGTTCTTTGGAAGGACTAATACTGAAGCTGAAACTCCAGTACTTTGGCCACCTCATGTGAAGATTTGACTCATTGGAAAAGACTCTGATGCTGGGAGGGATTGGGGGCAGGAGGAGAAGGGGACGACAGAGGATGAGATGGTTGGATGGCATCACCGACTCAATGGACATGAGTTTGAGTGAACTCCAGGAGTTGGTGATGGACAGGGAGGCTTGGCATGCTGCAATTCATGGGGTCGCAAAGAGTCAGACACGACTGAGCGACTGAACTGAACTGAACTAAAGAGGCACAAGAACTGTACTCTGAAAACTGTAAGATGTTGATGAAAGAAATTGAAGACAATATAAACAGAAGGATATATTGTTTCCTTAGATTTGAAGAATCAATATTGTTAAAATGACCATACTATCCAATGCAATCTATAGATTCAATGCAACCCTTGCAAAACTTTTCACAGAGCCAGAACAATTTTAAAATTTGTATGGAAACACAAAGGACCCTGAATAGCCAAAACAATCTTGAGAAAGAAATGCTGAGGGAATTACACCCTCTTTGACTTCAGAGAGTATACCACAAACAGTATGGTATAGCACAAAAACAGACACATAGGTCAATTAACAGAATGCAGTATTAAAAAGCGAGGAGTGCAGAGTAACTCCAATGTTTGACTGGAGTAACCAGAGGACTCGAATGGTCATTGCCTGTAATGGAGAAGATGGGGTGGGTGGGTCAGGCTTGTGCAGGAAGACTGGAAATGTACAGTGACATCAAAATACATAGATGGTAATAGAGGCAAGATGTGAAATAGAATCATGAAGGCTGTGAATAAAGGCAGAGAAAAAGCATATTTAAAGACGGGGCCCAATTTGGGGAATTTAGTGATATACAAAGAACAAACTAAAGAGACAATGCTATAGGTGCTATGGATTGAATTGTGTCCTCCCAAAATTTATATACTGAAACTATAACTCCCAATACGACTGTGTTTGGAGATACAACTTTTAGGAGGAAATCAAGGTTAAATGAGGACAGAAGTGTGATGGCCTAATGTGATAGGGTTAGTGGTATTATAAATGAAGAAAGTCTTTCCCTCTTTCCTTTTCTTCCTTTCTCTCCTGCTCCCCCCACTTCATCCCACCATGCACACACATGGAGGAAAGTCCATGTGAAGAGGACACAGCAAGAAGGTGCTTTCTGCAAGCATTTTGATCTTGGATGTCCAGTCTCCAGAACTGTGAGGAGATAAATTTTTGTGGTTTAAGCCCACCCAGACTATTTGTGGTAGGGCTGTGCCAGAGCTGCCTAGACAGGAGGACACCAAAAAAGTGTAGTGTCTTGGGAGCAATGGATCATAGCTTTTCAAAAAGGCAGGGGTAATCACCAAATTCAAGAGAGTGGTTCTTTGCAGTTCAGAGAAAGTCTTGGGGTTGAACAGATTGGCAAGGGGGGTTAATTTTTATTTTTTCTTTAGTGTTTTTTATTTCTCAGTTTAGGTGGTGTGTGTAGTTCTACATCATAATATTTTAAAAATATTTTTGTGTGTATGAAATATTCTATAAAATTTGAAAAACTCACAATGAGAAAAGCATAAAAGAGGACTTTTTTTTTAAAGGACACTCGGTTGAAATAGACCATAAACAAATATAACATGCAAATGAATTAAGTTTCCTAGAGGAAAACAATAGAAAGGGAAAGACTAGAGATGTCTTCAAGAAAATTAGAGATACCAAGAGAACACTTCATGCAAAGATGGGCTCAATAAAGTACAGAAAATGTAGGGACCTAACAGAAGTAGAAGATATTAAGAAGAGGTGGCAAGAATACACAGAAGAACTGTACAAAAAAGATCTTCACGACCCACATAATCACAATGGTGTGATCACTCACCTGGAGCCAGAGATCCTGGAATGTGAAGTCAAGTAGGCCTTAGGAAGAATTACTAGGAACAAAGCTAGTGGAAGTGATGGAATTTCAGTTGAGCTATTTCACGTTCTAAAATATAATGTTGCTAAAGTGCTGCACTCAATATGCCAGCAAATTTGGAAAACTCAGCAATGGCCACAGGACTGGAAAAGGTCAGATTTCATTCCAATCCCGAAGAAAGGCAATGCAAAAGAATGTTCAAACTACTACACAATTGCACTCATCTCACACGCTAGTAAAGTAATGCTAAAAATTCTCCAAGTAAGGCTTCAACAGTACATGAACCAACAACTTCCAGATGTTCAAGCTGGATTTAGAAAAGGAAGAACAGAGATCAAATTGCCAACATCCACTGGATCGTCAAAAAAGCAAGAGAGTTTCAGAAAAAACATTTATTTCTTCTTTACTGACTATGTCAAAGCCTCTGACTTTGTGGATCACATCAAACTGTGGGAAATTCTTAAAGATATGGGAATACCATACCATCTTACCTACTTCCTGGGACATCTGTGTGCAGGTCAAGAAGCAACAGTTAGAACCGGACATGGAACCATGGACTGGTTTCAAATCGGGAAAGGAGTACATCAAGTCTGCATATTGTCACTCTGCTTATTTATCTTTTATGCAGAGTACATCATGCAAAATGGTGGGCTGGATGAAACACAAACTGGACTCTGGATTGCCAGGAGAAATACCAATAACCTCAGATATGAAGATGACGCCACCCTTATGGCAGAAAGCGAAGAGGAACTGAAGAACCTCTTGATGAAAGTGAAAGAGGAGAGTGAAAAAGCTGACTTAAAACTCAACATTCAAAAAACTAAGTTCATGGCATCTGGTCCCATCACTTCAAGGCAAACAGATGAGGAGACAATGGAAACAGTAAAAGACTATTTTCTTGGGCTCCAAAATCACTGCAGATGGTGACTGCAGCCATGAAATTAAAAGACACTCGTTGCTTGGAAGAAAATGTATGACGAAACTAGACAGCATATTAAAAAGCATCGACGTTACTTTGCCAGCAAAGGTCCGTCTAGTCAAAGATTTGGTTTTTCCAATAGTTATGTGTGGATGTGAGAGTTGGACCATAAAGAAAGCTGTTCAGTTCAGTTCAGTCACTCAGTCGTGTCTGACTCTTTGTGACCCCATGAACTTCAGCACCCCAGGCCTCCCTGTCCATCACCAACTCCCGGAGTCCACCCAAATTCATATCCATTGAGTCGGTGATGCCATCCAACCATCTCATCCTCTGTCATTCCCTTCTTCTGCTTTCAGTATTTCCCAGTATCAGGATTTTTTCCAATGAGTCAGGTCTTCGCATCAGGCGGCCAAAGTATTGGAGTTTCAGCTTCAGCAGTATTGGAGTTTCAGCTTCAGCATGAGTCCTTCCAATGAACACCCAGGACTGATCTCCTTTAGGATAGACTGGTTGGATCTCCTTGTGGTACAAGGGACTCTCAAGAGTCTTCTCCAACACCACAGTTCAAAAGCGTCAATTATTTGAAGCTCAGCTTTCTTGAGTATCCACTCTCACATCCATACATGACTACTGGAAAAACCATAGCCTTGACTAGAGGGATTTATGTTGACAAAGGAATGTCTCTGCTTTTTAATATGCTGTCTAGGTTGGTCATAACTTTCTTTCCAAGGAGTAAGTGTCTTTTAATTTCATAGCTGCAATCACCATCTACAGTGATTTTGGAACCCCAGAAAAATAAAGTGTGTCACAGTTTCCACTGTTTCCCCATCTATTTGCCATGGAGTGATGGGACCGGATGCCATGATCTCAGTTTCCTGAATGTTAAACTTTAAGACAACTTTTTCACTCTCCTCTTTCACTTTCATCAAGAAGGTCTTTAGTTCCTCTTCACTTTCTGCCATAAGGGTGGTGTCATCTGCATATCTGAGGTTATTGATATTTCTCCCAGCAATCTTGATTCCAGTTTGTGCTTCCTCCAGCCCAGCATTTCTCATGATGTACTCTGCATATAAGTTATATAAGCAGGGTGACAATATACAGCCTTGACGTACTCCTTTTCCTTTTTGGAACCAGTCTGTTGTTCCATGTCCAGTTCTAACTGTTGCTTCCTGACCTGCATACAGATTTCTCAAGAGGGAGGTCATGTGGTCTGGTATTCTCATCGCTTTCAGAATTTTCCACAGTTTATTGTGATCCACACAGTCAAAGGTTTTGGCATAGTCAATAAAGCAGAAATAGATGTTTTTCTGGAACTCTCTTGCTTTTTTGATGATTCAGCGAATGTTGGCAATTTGATCTCTGGTTCCTCTACCTTTTCTAAAACCAGCTTGAATATCTGGAATGCTGAAGAATTGATGCTTTTAAATTGTTGTGTTGGAGAAGTTTCTTGAGAGTCCCTTGGACTGCAAGGAGATCAAACCAGTCAATCCTAAAGGAAATCAGTCCTGAATATTCATTGGAAGGACTCATGCTGAAGCTGAAGCTCCAATACTTTGGCCACCTGATGCAAAGAACTGACTCATTTGAAAAGACCCGGATGCTGGGAAAGATTGAAGGCAGGAGGAGAAAGGGATGACAGAGGATGTGATGGTTGGATGGCATCACTGACTCAATGGCCATGAATTTGAACAAGCTCCAGGAGCTGGTGATGGGCAGAGAAGCCTGGTATGCTGCAGTCCATGGGGTCACAAAGAGTTGAACATGACTGAGTGACTGAACTGAACCTAAAATACAGACTCTGAGAATGAGTTGAAAAAAATTAGTAAAGCTAAAGACAGAAACACAAACTTTTTATAGGAAGTGCATATTTAAAAAACAACCAGACCTATCTAGAAATTATGAATGATATACAAAGTAAAGTGTAACAGAAATGAAATGAAGGTCAAATTTAACGAGATGAATGGAACCAAGACTAAAATCATAAAATGTGAAGAAATGGAATGTTGTTTATAAATAAAAATCAATTCATAGAGATGATAGTAATCAATCTTTGTGCCCTCAGTGTAAGATTAATATTGCCAAAGATTATATTATAGTATTATATTATGATGATATTATAAATAAATACTATTAATAACACAAGGAATTATTAATAAATCCACAGTCAGAGAGAAAAATTCAGAAACAGACTATTCAGAAAAAAAAATTCTAAAAAATATTTAAGCAACATCACTAACAAGCTCGAGTTTTATAGACTTACAACAAATTGAAAGTAAAAGTGAAGTTGCTCAGTCGTGTCCGACTCTTTGCAACCCCATGGACAGTAGCCTACCAGGCTCCTCCCTCCATGGGATTCTCCAGGCAAGAGTACTGGAGTGGGCTGCCATTTCCTTCTCCAGGGCATCTTCCCGACCCAGGGATCGAATCCCAGTCTCCCGCATTCCAGGCAGACGCTTTAACCTCTGAGCCACCAGGGAAGCCTAGTTATAACAAATTAGCTCTCTCTAAAAACAGTATTTTTCTTTGTCAAATGCCAGTGGATCACTTAATATTGATCTGGTATTAGGCTACAAATAACATCCATATAGATAAAGATTTATAAACAATACAGACCATATTATCTAAACTGAACAGTGTATATATACTAAGAAGAGAATAGGAACAAAAATCTGTTTAACTGAAGATTAAAATAAGATGCATTAAATAACTCAAGAGGAAATCTAACAGAAACTGAAAACTAAGAATAAACAAAGCTGGAACTTTATAACCAAAACTTGTAATACATGTTCTAAACTGTACTAAGAGGAAAATGTATAGCCATATATACAGTTTCTAGAAAACAATAGATTAGAAAATAAGTGGCTACAAAGTGAAAGTTGCTCAGTTGTGTCCGACTCTTTATGACCCCATGGACTATAGAGTCCCTGGAATTCTCCAGGCCAGAATACTGGAGTGGGTAGCCTTTCCCTTCTCCAGGGGATCTTCCCAAGCTACAAAGGGAATAGCAGAAATAACCATGAGGAAGTAAGATGACAAAATCAAACTAAACAAAAGAGAAAATAAATAGCAAATAAACCAATCTCAAAAAGTTAGCCTGATAAATCAAATCAAAAGCAGTTTATTCATAAAGATCAAACATTAGAAAGGTTTGATCAGGAAAATTAGAGAAAAACATTACGAAAAGTATTAGGAATAAAAAAAATATAAATATAATGGAGATTAAAAATTAAAGAATATTTAACACAGTAGATAAGAAAATCTAGGTGATTCTGTAGACATATTTTTGTATTCATTTTTCTAGATAAATATTAATTTCCTAATATGACATTTGAGGACAATGAAAACCAAAGAAAACTAATAGCCAAAGGAAGAAAATCTACAGTGAGCGAGAGAGGGAGACAGAGATAGACAGAAATGTAACATGGCCTTTGTAGTTTTGGGAATGACTTTTTATCAAAACCAAAAAAAAAAAAAAACAAAAAACCATACCATTGTTAAAGTTACCCATGTATTTAGGAAAAATGGAAAACTTTTAAATTTACTCTATAAGATTGCAATGAAAGTAATAATACCAAAAATTATAATTTATTTTAATAACAAGCAATATAAAAATCCCAAATATATTATTAAAAATTATCCTTGGGACTATCTGAAGACCAAGAAGTGTATCTGAAGACCAAGAAGTGTATCTCAAGGATGCAAGGATTGCTCAATACTAAGAAATATATTTGTGTAATTTATATTAATAAGAGGCTAAATAGTATGGTTAATTTGTGGGCCCTGGAACCAGACTGCCTCAGTTTGAATCGTAGGTCTGCCAGGTTTTACCCTTACGACCTTGGATAAGTTACTCAAACTCTCTGCTCTTTTGGGTCTTCGTTTGTAAAGCAGTTATTATAGTTGCAGCTACCTCATTAAGTTTTGTTTGGGTAAATGAGTAAATATATGTGGAAAATTTAGAACACTGCTTGGCAAATTAATAAATAGAGAAGAAATGTTTAAAGATATATATAATATTTTTATTAACATAAATAATTAAGTTTAAAAGAAATGAAACAAAAATATAGAGTATTGCTTTGCATTAATAAGGTACCCTGAAAACTGAACTTTAAAATACTAGGCCAAGAGATGAATAAAAAATGTTCATATGTTGTCAGATGCCAATAGTACATAAAACTGCAAGACTAATTTCTAACAAAATTATAAATAACTTTTCAATAGAAAGAAAATACATAACCTAAAAAGCAAATGGACCTACTGGAAAATTACAGGAGCATCAATTTGTTTAATTTTTGCACCATCATTCTTAATGGTAAAACTTTAGAACTGATTCTGTGAAGTCAGAGAATACAAAAATGTGAATCTTAATGCTACTATTCATCTGTGTTCTGGAGGTTTAAGACAATGTAGGGCTTCCCTTGTGGCTCAGCTGGTAAAGAATCCGCTTGCAATGCGGGAGACCTGGGTTCGATCCGTGGGTTGGGAAGATGTCCTGGAGAAAGGAAAGGCTACCCACTTCAATATTCTGGCCTGGAGAATTCCATGGACTATACAGTCCACGGGGTCATAAAGAGTTGGACACGACTGAGAGACTCTCACTTTCACTTTCACTTTTGTAATATAATAGCAAAATCATGAGGTTAAAAAAATGAAATGGCAGATGCTGTGCTTATGCAGACATTCCCAAGACATAACCAAAAAGAGATAGAGAAAGGATCAAAATATAATATCACTTGTTCTCCTATATAGTAACAATGCAAAATTATAAATAATACAAAATAATTCAATTTATAATAACAATTTAAACTATAAAATTTTTAGAATAAATGTGGGTTACATAAGATATGTGTGAAAAACATACAATTTGTGAAAAAAATAAAAATAAATAGAAACCATGTTCGCAGTAAGGAAGATTTATTATAATAAGCATGTCAATTAATCTGGAACAGCTTGTAAAATAAAAATCTTGAGATACTTTTCAAAGAAATTGACAAACTGATTTTGCAGTTAATCTGGAATAGTCACGTGCAGGATTAGTCAAGGGAAAGTTTGAAGAAGATTAGCAGTGGAGCAATGTCCACTCATCACAGTTTCAGTTCAGTTCAGTCGCTCAGTTGTGTCCGATTCTTTGCAACCCGACCCCATGGACTGCAGCAAGCCAGGCTTCCCTGTCCATTACCAGTCTCTGGTTCCTCTGCCTTTTCTAAACCCAGCTTGACCATTTGGAAGATCTTGAATCATGTACTGTTGAAGTTTATCCCACCAGAAATCAAACATACAATGCAACAAAGGGAACTAAAACTGCAGGATTATGTAAGAATTGAAAACAGATCAGTAGCATATACCCGTGTGAATACAGAATTTTTAATATTCAGTAAATGCAACATTTTAAATCAGTGTTATGAGAGCAGGGGTCCCCAATCTTTTGGCACTGGGACTGATTTCATGGAAGACAATTTTCTCACTGATGAAGGTGGTAGCAGATGGTTCTGGGATTCAAGTGTATTACATTTATTGTGTACTTTATTTCTATTATTATTACCTCAGCTCCACCTCAGATCATGAGGCATTAGATCCTGGAGTTTGGAAACCCCTGATAGATAACCTCAAGTGGATACTATCTTATAGTGGCAGTTGGTAGATAAATCAGTGAAGTGTCATAGGAGGCCAAGAGCTAAGTGTGCACATCTTTACCCAACTGCCTTCACTGACGCTATGTTGGTAGCTGTGGTGGGAGTACTTACAGAAATTCACAAATGTTGCAAATGAGGGATTTCCCCTCAAGGCTTTTCTGTGCTCCCCACCTCTACTTCCATGAATGTGTCAAGTATTTACTAGCTGCCGCTGCTGCTACTGCTGCTGCTAAGTCGTTTCAGCTGTGTCTAACTCTGTGCAACCCCACAGACGGCAGCCCACCAGGCTCCCCAGTCCATGGGATTCTCCAGGCTAGAACAATGGAGTGGGTTGCCATTTCCTTCTCCAATGCAGGAAAGTGAAAAGTGAAAGTGAAGTTGCTCAGTCGTGTCTGACTCTTCGTGACCCCATGGACTGCAGCCTACCAGGCTCCTCCGTCAATGGGATTTTCCAGGCAAGAGTACTGGTGTGGGTTGCCATTGCCTTCTCTGAGCACAGCATACAGACTTTGAACAAACAATTCTACTTGTAACAATAAGCCCTGTAGAAACCCTCTCCATGTTGGATTAGTTCAGCAGAAAGTAAAAGAGTGACCAAGTCAAACTGAATTACATCATAACGACACTTGTGATCTCGCAAGGCGGGAGTTCAGAAGTCAAGCACTAGCTGGTTGACTCAGTGGCTCGACGGTGTCATCAGTGACAGGTTCCCTTCATTGCTCTATTCTGTTGTTCATAGAATTTGCTTCACTTTAAGTCTTTCAATTATAAAATGGTCCAGTGTGGGAAGAGATAAACTCTTCCTTGACCGTAGAACCTGTTTTCCCCTTTGAATGACTGGGTCCACTCAGGTCAAGAGAGTCACTAGGGTAAGGCTGCTTTGAAGCCTCAGTTTTCTCAGGATCAGCTGAGAAATGGGGATTTGCGTGGCCAGTTGAATAAAGTCAGGGTTTTTCTAGGCCCAGGTATACCTCCTAAGTTTAAAAAAGAAAAAGATTTAAAAGAAGAAAATCTTAAAAGGAATAAAAATGATAAGTATTTATTGTATAATCACATTTATTTAGAACAAAAAAACTCTCATGTGTGTGTGTCTGTCTATCTGTGCCTATCGAGGTGTGAGGAAGGAGAAAGAGGGAAGAGGAGGAAAGGGAGGGTGAGGAAACCAGTTCTGTCAAGGGATGGACCCAACCCGCTGTAGCTGTGTGACCTTGGGCACGATACTCAACCTCTCTGGCCTCAGTGTCTGCAACCGTACAATGAGGATAACAGTGTCTACCCTATGGGATTGCTGTGCTGATTAAATGAAAGACTATCTGTAAAGCTCATTGGAGGATACTCAGCAGATGTCAATGCTCTATGAAGGTATATTGATATTTCCTTATTCTTTCTATGCAATTAGATATAAATTTTTAGCTGCGGGAATTTTTTGTAAGATAAAATAAATGAAAAGTAGTGTTCCCAGGGAAGCAATACTACCAGCTGTAATTAAGGACCTGGTATATTCCAGGACTGGGTTGGGTCATCTGTGAGCTGCCCCATGAGAGGCAGAGGGGAGCTCAGCTGGGAGCATTTACTCTCTGGCCTTAAGGCTTCTTTCAGGATGTTCTATAAAGGACATATCTTACACTTTTCTTGAAAGAAAAAATGTAAAGGTAGCTTTCTTTTAGAAATGTGATTTTGTGCTTTATAATGCAATATAATGAAAGTTTTTCTTATCTCATTTGTTTATTGCATTGAAAGAGTTATTCTTTTTTGCTATAGAGAGCCCACTGCAGTTTGATAAAATGTTATGACATATTTTTAAATTACATTCAATTTAAGTGCAATACCAAACAAGGTATCTGCCAATTTCTATCATGGAATATCCAGCCTCTATGAATCCTGTTGGTATATATTTTTATCTTTACTCGCATATGAGTATTTTCATTTAGTGGTATTTTGAGTTTGCAAATGATTTTACATCTTAGTTTTTAAAGTTAACAGTACATTATAAGCTCCTATTTATATGTTCTTATATAATTTTAAAACTATATACTGCAGTGCTGCATTCCATATTATATTGATCTGATGGGGTTATGGGAAGTTCCCTGGGTGTTAATCACAATAGGCCCCCTAGCCTGTACCCTGGAAATGAAACATTGTAAATTCTGCTGAGATGTTTCCAAGATTCAGAAGACAGCACTACACCAGTGTGTACTGTTGGGTGTTTTGTTTTGTTTTGTTTCTCTCTCTTGGTTAAAGGAGAAATCAAGTCCAGGGCTGAGTTCAAGGCATTCATGGCTGGGATCGTAGCCAGGCTGTCTGTCTTTGGAAGTGGGCTCCTGTCTGGGGAGGAACAGAGGCCCCGTGCAGCGCCGCCCAGACCCTGCCGCCCGCGGTGCCAAGTGCGCTGAGCTCTGCATTGAGCCAGGGAGACCCCGCACAGCTGCTGATGCTTCGATGTCAGAGCTGACATGGGGTCACCATAGCGACGGAGGCGGCTGCCAGAGAAGCCCGGGGGCGAAACCCCGCCTGAAAGGACAGGAAAATGACACTGGCTAGTTCGTGCCCAAATACCCACTAGGTAGAAGACAGAGCTGGTTACAGATCAATATAAAAAGAGAGAAAATGCAAATCAGTCCAAATTATATAAAACCAACAAATAATTACCGGTCCCCAGTATTTCCAGCCGGGAGCCAGAGGGTCGGCCTGGGCAAGGGGCAAGACTGGTGTTTAAGTCCCACCTCTAAGATTTGATGCAGTATTGGCAAAAGACAGTGCTAATTTATTTGCACATGAAATAATGTTTACCTTAAATGAAGTGTGGAGAAAATTAATGAAAATATCAGATGTAAATTGCTGGGGGCTTAAAGAACAAGCCAGCACCCCTTTAGGGAAACAAGACTCAGTTTAAGAGATTAAGACACTTTGATGGAATGACAATCGAGGTTCCTAATTGTGACTTCAAAGAGTGTAACTGCTGAAGTTCCTTATGAATTGTAAGAGAAAAGCTGATTTGTTTGTGCAGTTTTGATATTAGATTTATTTTATTATGTATTCCTGAAAGACACTCTATTTGGAGTAGACATATCATAAATATTTAATTATCTGAAAATTAAATCAATCATCATTCTCTATCTTATTCTGGATAAATAATTTACTTTTATTAATTCTAATATAGAAGCTACTTTCTCTTTATTTTCCCTTGTTATTTCTGACTGTAAAAGAATTGTCCACTCAGTAGAAAATTTGAGACACAATTGAAGCTATAAAAATGTGGAGAAGAAAATATCTATAACTCCATGCCCAAGAAACCAATTTTAACATCTGGAATATTTTTTCAAGAGCTATCCTTATGCATTTTTTATCCTAATTGAATTCATATTGTATATGATTAAATTTTTGCTTTGGCTTAGTGGTATTTAAAGGCATTTTTCCCTGCAGAGGGAAATTAAATTGAATGTAATTTTTAAGATTGCATTTTATTTCTTTGACATATTATGATTTCATTATTGATCCCTGGATCTTGAGGATGCCCTGGAGAAGGAAATGGCAACCCACTCCAGTATTCTTGCCTGGAAATTCCCATGGACAGAAGAGCCTGGCGGGCTACAGTCCATGAGATTGCAAAGAATTGGACATGACTGAGCGACTAACAAGCACACATATTATAGAGAATTTTAAATATCTTCTTCATTAAAATTAACCCTAAGTTAAATATATTTGGGTTAAATGCCTGTCGACATTTTAGATTATTTCATTAGAATAAATAGGTTACTTAGAAGTGGAGTTAATGTGTCAATATGTATGAGAGTAACACCATTCCTGTTAATACCGCCAAAATTCTATTAATTGCCAAAAACACTGACAGAAGTTATTCGGTTCCCTCAGATACCACTAGTGAGAGTCAAGCAGAAACTTTCAGAAAAGTTTCTAAATAGCTTCCCCAATAACTTCCATCTGTTTATTTCATCTTTGTACCTTAACATTTGAAATCATATCATTTTTAATTGAAAAGTTTTTATAATTAGGAAGCTGATGTCTTTTTTAATCTCCATTTATTTATTTTAATATAAATTTATTTATTTTAATTAGAGGCTAATTACTTTACAATATTGTGTTGGTTTGTACACATGTTCCCATCCTGACCCCCCCCCTCCCACTTCCCTCCTCATACCATCCCTCTGGGTCATCCCAGTGTCTTTTAAATGCAAGGAGATCCAACCAGTCCATTCTGAAGGAGATCAGCCCTGGGTGTTCTTTGGCGGGAATGATGCTAAAGCTGAAGCTCTAATACTTTGGCCACCTCATGCGAGGAGTTGACTCATTGGAAAAGACTCTGATGCTGGGAGGGATTGGGGGCAGGAGGAAAAGGGGACGACAGAGGATGAGATGGCTGGATGGCATCACCGACTCAATGGACGTGAGTCTGAGTGAACTCCGGGAGTTGGTGATGGACAGGGAGTCTTGGCGTGCAGTGATTCATGGGGTCGCAAAGAGTCGGACACGACTGAGTGACTGAACTGAACTGAATTGAACTGAACCATTTGTAATTTATGTTGTGGTTTATTGGTTCATGACCTTTGTTTAAAAGATGATTTTGTTTGTGTGATATGGATGGGTAAGTAATTTGGGCCATTTCATCCACTCAAAGCAACTAGAGAATGTGGCAAGATACCGCCAAGGTGCATCAGAGACCTAGTAAGTCAGTGACCACTGAGTCAGGATGCAGGGAGAGAGTGAAGTCAGACAGGCTACCCAAGGTTTAGAGGTCTTCATCCTTTTGCTGCAGTGTGGGCAGGCTCAAAGGGACAGAGGTTCCATGGTCTCCCAAGAGGAAGGATGAATCTGGTAACCTGGTTACTTTTGATTGGACTTTGGAAACCTGCTCTTCAGTAGTGAACTAAAAGGCAGTAAGACTTGTGCTCTGGAATCCACATAAGGAGTAAGTGTGACCCAGCGCCCTTTCTTGGTTGTCCCTCTTTCTTTGTTTCACTCCTCTGGTTGCTCATTTCTGCTTCCTGGGATCATTTTCCAAGTAAAGCACTAGCTGGTGAACTTTAGTCTCAGGGCTCTGCTTTGGAGGGATCCCAAACTAGTACATTTGATATCAAAAGGAACCTTAGAAAACAGATACTCAAGGTGGGATTTTACAGCTGGTTCACTCACTGGGCAGATGGAAATGAGAACACACATCTGACTATGTGCGGATGGCATATGTAGCCCCATCACTATTAGTACTGTCATCAGTGGGGGATTAGGGTAAGATATAGTTAGAAAGGAAAGTAACAAGTTGTATACTTGTGCTGGCTTTTAAATTGAATGGGAAAAAATGGTCATTAAAATTTAGCTTTCGTTAGCTTCTTTGAAAGCTTCAGTTCTAAGTACTCTGAGATTCAAAGGGTCTCCAAGGCAGTTGTTTGTGCACCCCCTTATCTTCTTCAGGTACAAGGGTCCAGCATCTAACTGCTAACATTGCAGAGCTGCAAAGGGGAATGAATGAACACACAGCCTTACCAGGTGTCCTACATTGAGGGCCCTAAGGGGAACTAATGGAATCTGAGACCTGAGATTGGGTGTATGTATGTGGACATGCTCAGAACGTGGGCTCGTAGGTTCCCCTGAATCTTCTGGGGCCAACAGAAGTAACATCATCCCGCTTTGCAGAGCAGCACAGACTTCTTGTGCTTGCAGACCCCATGGAGCCCTTGCCCAGGAAGCGCCTCACAGGATGACTTTACACCCACTATCACCACCCTCACTGTCTCAGACAGTTACAGTCCAATCTCAGCACAAGCTGAGCAGGCAAACCCAGTCCCTGCCTATGAGGAATAACTGGGACACAGAAGTATTTGCCCCTGAGTTACTATATTAGCTGGACCTGGGAGGCCCCATGTTGGAGTGGACTTTGGAAGAAGCACAAGAGAACATGAGACTCCATGGGGGAACTCCTAGCCCAGGACTTGGGCTCAATTGCCTTCCTTGAACTCCCTGCCACTAATCCTAGGATACTCCTTGGATGGCTCCTTGAAGCTTGAATATGAAAGTCAGATGGAGCTGCCCCACTACATCAGGATAGTATTGGAGATAGGAACCAAAAAACAGAAAGGGAGAAATGAAGAATGTGTTTATAAGGTAAGATGAGAAGATGTAGGATCCTAGCAGGTTTCTCAGGGGCTCCATGAGGATGCTCATGTCACCAAGACAGTGAGGGAAATGCCGCAAGGGGGAGGTAGCAGCATCTTTGGGAATTTCCATAATGTTCTTAACTGAAATTGATAGTAGGACATAGGGGTGCATAGTGTTGTTTGGAGGGGGTGTTAGTGTGGGATGGAAGGCATGCCGTCATCGCAGGCAGGCACGATGGATACAACTACAGTCCCCACAGTAATTAGCAGCAATGCTGGAGTGCAATTTAGGGCTCCTTGCCTATGAGAATCTGTTCTGAGGAGTGAGATAGGTGGATAGCTTGATTTTCTCCAGACTGCAAAAAACATCAAATATCCATCAAATGGATGAATAATTGGTGATAAAATCATATAATGGAATTCTCTTCAACAATGAAAATGAACATCTCCGGTTACAAGCAATAATGTGAATGACTAAACTTAACATCGAGCAAAATAGTCAGATGCTAAGGTCATGTATTAAATAGTTCTATGCTTATCAAGTTCAAAAACAGCAAATCTAAGTTGTGACAGTATAGAAGAGAAAAATAATATGATTATCTCAATAAACAGAAAAATTATGTGATAAAGTTCAACAGTCTTTAGCAAGGAATAAATGGAACCTATAACAATGAACATGTTTATTAGTGAAATATTGAAAATTTTTCTTTTAAATTGGATGACCACGGTGTAGGTCTCTAGAAGTAAAATAAGGCAAGTTAAATAAATAAAATATGTAAGGTTTCCAAGGGAGAAGTAAAACTTGTCATTATTTGCCAAGAAAAAGATTTGTGTGTAGAAATTCTAAAAACTTTACAAATAATTGGAATTAAACACCGAATTTAACACAATTGCTTGAGTGGATTAAATATGGAAAACACAATTTTACTCCTCTGTAACACTGACAATTAGAAAATGAAATTAAAATTAGACATTACACTTACATCGTTAAACATCAGATATCTAGGAGTAAATCTAATATAAAATGCACAAGCCTTCTATAGTGGAAACTTTGAAACAGTAATGAGAGCAGTTAAAGCAGATCTGAATAAGTAAAGCAATGTATTTTGTTGTTGGATTAGATGATTAATTGTTACAAGGATGCCAATTTTCTAGGAGCTGATTTAATTGACAAAATCCTTATTTTAAAAAGCCACCAGACATGTGTATATACATAGGTGCAAACTGATAAGCTAATTTTCAAATTAATGCAGAATTTTAGTCCCAAGACAAGCTGGAAGACGTTTAAAAGCTGAAAGATTTATGTATTGGATATCAAGACTTATAATTAAACTTGAATTATTAAAAGATGTGTTATTTGTGCAAAGATAGAGAAATTTGCTACTAAAGAGAATAGAGAGCACAAATATAAACTCAATACATGCAGTCATTTGAATCATGACAAAGATATTATTGGAAGGCAATAGAGAAAGGACAATAAATATATAAATGGTACTGGGCAGTCATAAAAACTGCATGTCAAAAGAAAAGAATTAATCTTTAACTCACATTGTGAAAGAATACATGGTTTGGTCTCTGCCTCTGCCTCTGCCTCCTCGCACATCTCTCCTAAAACCCTTGTAATTTCACATGAAATAAAAGCACCAGGGGTGGCTGCGTGGTGCTGGAGTGACTTTGAGGAGGTAACCTGCTTCCAAAGGCAAAGGAGAAGCCCCAGCAAGATGATAGGAGGGGCAAAATCACATTTAGAATAAAACCCCATACCTACCAGAAAGTTCAAACGGCCTTGTGCTCACCGGGAGCCAGAGATGCCAGAGACTGAGACAGAACTGTGTGTGAGTGTCTCCTGTGGAGATGCGGGGAGGCAGTGGGCTGCCATGGGGGCAGGGGCTCTGGGTGCAGCAGAGCTGGGTGTGGCATAAGCCCTCTTGGAGGAGGTCACCATTAACCCCACCACAGAGATGCCAGAACTTAAACAGGACCAGGAAACAGACTGTTGGAGGGCACAAACAAAACCTTGTGTGCACCAGAAGCCAGGAGAGAGGAGAGGTGACCCCAGAAGAGATTGACCCAGACTTGCCTGTGAGTGTCCAAGAATCCCTGGGGAAGCCATGGGTTGGCGTGTCCTGCTGCAGGGTTGGGGGCACTGCCTGCAGCACTGCCTGCATGGGCACTTTTGAAAGAAGTCACCATTATCTTCATTACCTCCACCATAGTTTGGCCTCAGGTCAAAAAGCAGAGAGGGCACACAGCCCCGCCCATCAGTGGAAAATTGGATTAAAGATTTACTGAGCATGGCCCCACACATCAGAATAAGACCCAGTTTCCCCCTCAGTCAGTCTCTCCCATCAGGTAGCTTCCATAAACCTATCCTTCTCCACCAGAGGGCATACAGACTGAAAACCACAAACACAGAAAACTAACCAATCTGATCACATGGACCACAGCCTCGTCTAACTCAATGAAACTATGAGCCATGTGTGTAGGGCCACCCAAGACATACGGGTCATGGTGGACAGTTCTGATAAAACGTGGTCCACTGGAGAAGGGAATGGCAAACCACTACAGTATTCTTGCCTTGAGAACCCCATGAATAGTATGAAAAGGCAAAAAGATAGGACACTGAAAGATGAACTCCTCAGGTTGGTAGGTGCCCAATATGCTACTGGAGATCAGTGAAGAAGTAACTCCAGAAAGAATGAAGAGAAGGAGCCAAAGCAGAAACAAAACACATTTCTGGATGTGACTGGTGATGGAAATAAAGTTTGATGCTGTAAAGAGCAATATTGCATAGGAACCTGGAATGTTAGGTCCACGACTCAAGGCAAATTAGAAGTGGTCAAAAAGGAGATGGCAAGAGTGAACATCGACATTTTAGGAATCAGCAAAATAAAATGGATTGGAACGGGTGAAATTAACCCAGATGACCACCAAATCTACTACTGTTGGCAAGAAACCCTTAGAAGAAATGGAGTAGCCTTCATAGTCAACAAAAGATACTGAAATGCAGTACTTGGGTGCAATCTCAAAAACAACAGAATGATCTCTATTCATTTCCAAGGCAAACCATTCAACATCACAGTAATACAAGTCTATGCCACAATGAGGAATGCTGAAGAATTTGAAGCTGAACAGTTCTATGAAGACCTACAAGACCTTTTAGAACTAACATCTAAAAAAGATGTCCTTTTCATTATAGGGGACTGGAATGAAAAAGTAGGAATAATAGGCAAATTTGTCCTTGGAGTACAGAATGAAGCAGGGCAAAGGCTAAGAGTTTTGCCAAGAGAATGCACTGGTCATAGCAAGCACCCTCTTACGACACAAGAGAAGAGTCTACACATGGACATCACCAGATGGTCAACACAGAAATCAGATTGATTATATTCTTTGCATCCAAAGATGGAGAAGCTCTAGACAGTCAACAAAAACAAGACTGTAGCTCAGATCATGAACTCCTTATTGTCAAATTCAGACTAAAATTGAAAAGTAGGGAAAACCACTAGACCATTCAGGTGTGATGACCTAAATCAAATCCCTTATGATTATACAGTGGAAGACAAATAGATTCAAGAGATTAGATCTGATAGATTGCCTGAAGAACTATGGACAGAGGTCCGTGACACTGTACAGGAGACAGGGATCAAGATCATCCCCAGGAAAAAGAAATGCAATAAGGCAAAATAATTGTCTGAAGAGGCCTTACAAATATTGCTGTGAAAAGAAGAGAAGTGAAAGGCAAAGGAGAAAAAGAAAGATATCAATTTGAATGCAGATTTCCAAAGAGCAAGAAGAGATAAGAAAGCCTTCCTCAGTGATCAGTACAAAGAAATAGAGGAAAAGAGTAGAATGGCAAAGACTAGAGATCTCTTCAAGAAAATTAGAGATACCAAGGGAACATTTCTTGCAAAGATGGGCTCAATACAGGACAGAAATGGTAGGGACCTAACAGAAGCAGAAGATATTAAGAAGAAGTGACAAGAATACACAGAAGAACTGTACAAAAATGATCTTCATGACCCAGATAATCATGATGGTGTGATTACTCACCTAGAACCAGACATTCTGGAATGTACAGTCAAGTGGGCCTTAGGAAGCACCACTACCAAGCAAAGCTAGTGTAGGTGATGGGATTCCAGTTGAGCTATTTCATGATGCTGTGAAAGTGCTGCACTCAATATGCCAGCAAATTTGGAAAACTCAGCAGTGGCCTAAGGACTAGAAAAGGTCAATTTTCATTCTAATCTCAAAGAAAGGCAATGCCAAAGAATGCTCAAACTACCATACAATTGCACTCTTCTCACACGCTAGCAAAGTAATGTTCAAAATTTTCCAAGCCAGGCTTCAGCAGTATGTGAACCATGAACTTCCAGATGTTCAAGCTGGATTTAGAAAAGGCAAAAGAACCAGAGATCAAATTCCAACATCTGTTGGATCATAAAAAAAAGCAAGGGAGTTGCAGAAAACATCTATTTTTGCTTTATTGACTATGCCAAAGCCTTTGACTGTGTGGATCACAACAAACTGTGGGAAATTCTCCGAGAGATTGGAATACCAGACTACCTGAGTTGTTTCCTGAGATATCTGTATAGAGTTCAAGAAGCATCAGTTAGAACTGGATATGGAACAACAGACTGGTTCCAAATTGGAAAAGGAGTGTGTCAAGGCTGTATATTGTCACCCTGCTTATTTAACTTATATGCAGAGTGCATTATGCGAAATGCTGGACTGGATGAAGCACAAGCTGGAATCAAGATTTCTGGGAGAAATATCAATAAGGTCAGTTATACAGATGACACCACACTTATGGCAGAAAGTGAAGAACTAAAGAGCCTCTTGATGAAAGTGAAAGAGGAGAGTGAAAAGGTTGGCTTAAATCTCAACATTCAGAAAACTAAGATCATGGCATCTAGTCCCATCACTTCATGGCAAATAGATGGGGAAACAATAGAAACAGTGACAGACTTTATTTTTCTGGGCTCCAAAATCACTGCAGATGGTGATTGCAGCCATGAAATTAACAGAGGCGTGCTCCTTGGAAGAAAAGTTATAACCAAACTAGACAGCATATTAAAAAGCAGAGACATTACTTTGCTGACAAAGGTCCATCTAGTCAAAGCTTTGGTTTTTCCAGTAGTCATGTATGGATATGAAATTTGGACCATAAAGAAAGCTGAGTGCCGAAGAATTGATGCTTTTGAACTGTGGTGTTGGAGAAGACTCTTAAGAGTCCTTTGGACAGCTAGGAGATCCAACCAGTCCATCCTAAAGGAGATCTGATTCGAAGAGCTGACTCATTTGAAAAGACCGTGATGTTGAGAAAGATTGAAGGCAAGAGGAGAAGGGGACGACAGAGGATGAGATGGTTGGATGCTATCACCGACCTGATGGACATGAGCTTAAGTAAGCTCCAGGAGTTGGTGATAGACAGGGAAGCCTGGCGTACTATAGTCCATGGGGTGTCAAAGGATCGGAAATGACTGAGTGACTGAACTGAACTGAACGTCAGGAGCATCTTTTGTTCTGATATTTAGTCTCTGACCTTGATTCCTGGCACAGAACTCCTACATTCTTTGGATTTCCCTGGGTGACAGAGTATCTTTTGTTCTAATAGGGTGATCTGTAGTGGGCTTCAGGATCGGGGCTGGCCACTTCAACTAAGACATAATTAGACATTTGGATCTTTCAGCCCCACCGTCATCGTTTCAGAAGAGGAGAGAAGCCAGAAGTGGAGTTTTTGATCAACGATAGCCCACTCCAGTATTCTTGCTGGGGAAATCCCATGGACAGAGGAGCCTGGTATGCTACAGTCCACGGGGTTGCAAAGAGTCAGAAACAAGTAAGTGACTAAGCAACAACAACATGAAATCTCCTAAAACTTTCAAAATATGGGGCTCAGAGAGCCTCCAAGTTGGTAAACACATCTATGTGCTCCCCAAATTCATGAAGATAGAAGCTCTTGTGGTGGGGATATTTCCAGACCTCACCCTATGTACCTCTTCCTCTGGCTGTTTATCTATAGCCTTTATCATGTTCTTTGTTATATAATCAACCAGTAAACACAAGTGAGTGTGTCTCTGAGTTCTGTGAGCTATTTCTAGCAAATGATCGAACGTGAAGAGGGATAGTCCTTCAATTTACAGCCAGGTCAGACAGAAGTTGTGGGTAACCTGGGGACCTGTTATTTGCACTTTATATCTGAAGTGGGGAAGTTTTGTGGGATTAAGCCTTTAACCTGGGGGATCTGCACTCACTCTGGTCACTGTCAGAATTGAATTGAAATGCAGGACACTCAACTGGTATCAGAGAACAGTTTGGTGTGGAAAATCCACATGTCTGAATTCACAAGTATTGTGAATGTTAGGAAAACCTAAAAGGTGTAAAGGAAAACCCAATGAGTTTTTTCTTAGAGACATACTCCATGCTCTACACAAAAATAAAATACAGATGGGTTATAAAGATAATTGTGAAAAATAAGTCAACTAACATTCTAAGAAGATAACAAGAGAATACGTTTAGGAGTGGAAAGTTTCTTAACTATCAAAAGTATTAATCAATAAGAAAAAATGACTATGGAAAGAAAGAATTAACACTAAGACACATTAAGAGAGTGAAATACAAGCCACTGAGTTGGAAAAGATATTGCCACACATATAATTGAAAAGAACTTGTATCAAAAATGAAAAGCTCTTAAAAATAAGAAAATGACAACTCAATTGAAAAAAAAAGTGGGCAGGAGATTTTAACAGCTTCACTGAGTGGAAATACAATTGATTAACAAACATATGGAAAAGAATACACACTCATTAGTTATCAAGAAAATGTGAATTAAAACCACAAATAAAAATAAATAAAAAAAAAAAAATAAAACCACAAATACATTCTGCCACAGAACTACCAGAAAGGCTAAAATCAAATATGCTGCCAATAGGAAGTGTTAGTGAGAATGTAAAGCTTTCACATACCCTTAGGAGGAGTATAAATGGGCATAGTCACTTTGGAAAACTGTTTCCTATTAACAATTAAAGTTAAACTTATACATACCCCATATCTCTGTAAATCCACTCCTAGGTTTAAACTCAACAGAAATATATATTTATGTCAAAATATGTGTACAAGACTGTTTACTGCAGGATTATCTTTATCGACCAAAAACTGAAAACAGATTAAAATGTCATCAACATTACAGTCAATAAAAAATATTCATCATATGCAATATCTTCATATAACGGAACACTATCCAGTAATTAGGATACTATCCAGTAATCAGAACACTATCCAGTAATTAGTTACTGCTACATACAATATAACACTATAAATCTTGCTAACAATGAAGAGACAAAGAAGCCAGTCACAAGAAATGTGTGCTGTGTGCTGCCATTATATGCAGTTTAAATATGGGTAAATCTAATGTGTGATGTTAGAAGTCAGGATGGTAGTTATCTTAGGAAACGACTCTAGGAGTACTGGCTGCAGGGGGCACTTGAGGGGCTGGCATACTGTAACTCCTGTTCTAGCTTCTGATTCAGTGATGTGTTTTTTGTGTGTATGATAATTCATCACTTAACATAATTCACTTTTCTAAATGTTAGGCTATTCTTCATTGAAGGTATTCCTAAGAAGGAAAGAAGAGATGTACTTTACGGCTGCAGAAAAGTTAAACATTCAGGGGTAGAACTACCTTTAAGCTCAGTCATCTCTCATTGCTAACAACTGTTTATTAAATGTGCAGCAGCACTGGCAGCAGCACCAGGATGCGGAGCAAGGGTATGCCCGAATGCCTTGAATTTATGCAGTTGTTCTCCGTCTTGGCCTTCCTTTCTTCTATTTCCTCCCTGTGAGTCATTTCCCCATTTACGTGTGTAAGTCTGTGTAACAGGTATTCACTGGGCAATTTTCAGTCCCATCAAGGTGACATTTTGCTTTTACGGGAAATAATTTCTTATAGTTTCCCATTATCTATTACATTCACATAAAAGATACTATTTGGTTGGCGAATGGTCCCACGGACTACAATTTGGTTATAACAGGTAGGTAGTAATGAACTAAACTATCCTATCCAAGTAGGGATGAAAGCTATTTCTCTCATCCACTGAGAACTGTTCTTCCAAGCAGTCTATAACAGCCAGACTGGGCAGAGATGCTTAAGTGAGGGCAGGTATATTTACTGTCTAGTATAATAGAGATAATGTCCCCACCCCCACCACAGGGAAAAGGGTAAGCAGATCTACTTGCTGTTCCCTTATAAAACACTGGGGACTTCCCTGGTGGCTCAGATGGTAAAGAATCTGCCTACAATGCAGGAGACCTGGGTTCAATCCCTGGGTCAGGAAGATCCCCTGGAGAAGGAAATGGCAACCCACTCCATTATTCTTTCCTGGAGAATTATGTGGACAGAGGAGCCTGGTGGGCTACATCCATGGGGTCCCAAAGAGCTGGACACGACTGAGTGACTAACACTTTTACTATAAAACTTTGGAGTTTCCCAAGCTTGGGGCTCTTTGGCTATGATACAAATCCACGGCCAGCATACTGTCCTCTTGGTCACCTCCTCACTACCCAATGGGACTTGGGAAGCAAAGGGAGCTGATGCTAGCTTGAAGTTAATGCTGCCTACTATGCCCTGAGAAATAAAATCCTTTGTCTCTGACCCAGGAGTTGCATGTCTTCTGCCAGCAACCATAAAACTGTGGCCGACTAACTTATTACCTTGCAAGTAGGATAAATCCTCAGACCTCTTGTAATTATTGAAAGGGCTATGCGTGGCTTCATCTAGTATTGCTTCTATGCTTGTAATATAATCTAAAACTGATATTCTGAGCTTAACGGTGATAAATAAAATGCAACTGAGTAAAATGTAAATGCTTTAATCAAAGACTTTGTGGATCTCATCCAGGTTTTAAACTCAGAAAAAGGGTGAAGCAGGAAATTATCAAACAATGAAGTGTTTCAGGGAAGACCACCCTCCTGAGAGGATTAGAAGGATCCTTTTGGGAGGATCACCTCACTAGTGTTGACCAGTTAAGATTACATTTCTGAGAGAGATTGAAACTACAAGTTAGGTTCGGTATTAAGTCTTGGTTTGCAGTATGGGGCTTAGCACAAATGACTCTACTTGGAATGACTCTATTTTGGGCCTGTTGTTTTTTTTTCTTTTTAACGACAGTATCCCAGATAAGTTGCCAAATATCGTAAGCAAGAATTGTGTCAGTGGCAACATGGTTCAATATAATCCTCTTTTGGCCTGGGGGTGTGGGCTTAACAATATCTCCTCCAGAGCCGCCCAGCAGCCTCTTCTTTTTTGGGACTAAGAGTTCATACCATTGCCTGTGCTTGTCTACAAGAGGGGAGGTTGTGCTGTCTTTCAAACACTGACCAGTGTGACTCCAAATGAGATGCTCAGTGAGTGAGAGGCAAGGGCCTCATTGTCCTCCATAGATGGCTGGAAGGATAGTAACTTGCTCTGAGGAAACTTCCAGGCACTCCTAAGAAATGTTCTTGACCAGCTTCTGCATGGACAGTGTCTCCGTTTCTTCCTCGCCATAATCCTCATAGTCTCTGCCTCTATTTTTTAAAATCTTTTCCCTCAAACTTTGATCTAATTTCTGACACAGAGACTTTGCTCTTCAAGTATGCATCCCAGTCACAGCCTTTGTTTCTGTTTTCACTCAATAAACTCATTTCTTGGGTGTGTGTGGTGGTGGGTAACAGAGAGAGGAGACCCTGGGGTGTATTTGAAAGGATTTAATATGTTTGTGTAGATAGGGAGGAGCACTTATATTTGAGATGCATTTTTCAGCCACCCTCATATTTTCAATCCAGAGTCATCTTCTGACATGTGTTTGGCTGCACAGTGCCCATCTTCATGTGAGGCCCTGCAGGAATCTAAAGCTCACAAGTCGGAAACTAGCTCCGGGTCCCCTTTCTCCATAGTCTCTGTCCCAGGGAGGGCATTTAGGCAGATTTAAACAGAGTGTGGTTGGTCAGCTCCTGCTGAAGGAGGGTGATTCAAATGCTAATGTAAGTTCTCTTTGAATCTTCTGAGTACAAAAGAGAACTGAGCAACAACTGTGATCACTGATGCCTAGAGCTTTGTTTTTAATGACTGAAAGTGAAAGATATCCACAGCAAATATTTTTCCACTTGAGGGGATTTATGTGTATTTAACTTATCTCAAGTTTCAACTAATAGTATTAATGGGTCTTATTGTAATTCTCAGTAACTATAGCCAAGATCATTGTATGAAACTATTTTGATTTTTAGAGGTAAAAGGGAAAGATTTGCCATAGCAAACATTGTGTTCATCCCACTTATCTCTACTTGTAACTCATGTCATTGATAACATTAAAAGTAACATGCATTTGCAAGTTTCAGGCAAAAAATAGACTTATTAGAAATTCCACCTGCTAAAATACATCAAGAAAGTATCTTCATCTATTTGAGTGTGCCATAAATTCTCATTGTTGGGTAACTTGAGAGGGCTGTTTGAACTTTTCTTTACTAACACTGGCTGATTGACATTGTCTCTCGTTCTGATAAAAATAATCATTCTGTAAACAAGAGATTGTGAATATAAAAAGTGTCACAGTAAAGGTGTGCTGGCCTCAAAGAAAAGGTGAGATTGGAGATACATTAGTTCAAAACCTTGTATTTTGCACTTCAAGGACAAACTCCTGTGAGAAGAAAGGAAGAATAAAAGCTGACTAAATGGTGATTCCCCTTTTGCAATGCTACAAAAGCTGCTCTTGAAATTTTGCCAAAATGTTTTTTGTAAAAGTTCACGTCTCTACCTAAACAGATTTTTTTGTTGTTTCATATAACTTTCTATATTTTTCTTCAAGTTTAGATATTTACAACAGCATTGAAATGAAAACATAAGAGATATCCCTCCAAAGTCATTCTCACCAGAGAGCACTGTCTGGTACACTGACTTCCTATCTGGTCTCTTATTGCCCAGTTTTAAATTCTTCCAATTCTTTCTCTGTGTGATCACTGAAGTGGGTTTTCTAAATGCAGAATTTACCACATCACTTCTTTACTTACAGACTGCTGTGAGTCTTCTTTGGTCTTAAAGAACAGCTCCTTAGCGTGTCACTCTAAGTCGTTCCCAGTCTAGGCCCAATTCAGCCTCACACCCTGACACTACCTCCACTCCACCTGCCTTCATTGTGCCCACAGTGACATATTATAGGGCCCTGAGGGCCCGCCCCTGGTACTGCACCTGCTGGCTCTGAACCTCTGCATTTTTGTTCTGCTGACTTGGATCGCCCTTATCTCCCTTGCTCCATTACAGACTGTCACTGAAGATCTATTTAGGCTCAACTTAAGGTCATTTCTCAGTTATGTATTATTCCTCAAAGAAGAGCAAATGGCTCCATCTTTTAGCTTCCCTTGAAAATTTTCATTTCCTACTAGTGAAGTGTACATATCACATAGCATTATTGTCATTGAATGGCATCACTGACTCAATGGACATGATTTTGAGCAAACTCAGGGAGAGAGTAAAGGATAGGGAAGCCTGGTGTGCTGCAGTTCATGGGGTGGCAAGGGGTCAGACATGACTTAGCAAATAAACAACAACAACAACTTCTTTGTAGTATGATTTGTGTTTCTTGCTGACTCACAGTCTGTCTCCTAGAAGGAATTTTTGTTTCCTGTTCACAAGTATGCATTTGTTTTTACATAGAAGTCTTAATTATTTATAACACATTTATTGAATATTACCAGAGTCAGTATTCAATCAGGTCAATGATTGAATTGTACTTGGAAATCAAGCTAAGCCTTAAACTGTTTGGAATCTAAATTTGTAGTGATGGAGAGAATAGTAAGAGTTTGAGACATTAATAATGAGATATAAAATGTGATCAGAGCATATGTGGAAGCAAAGGAGACATTAGAAACCTGAAATTTCCCATGATAATAGCAAAACACAGACTGAGAGTAAGTAAAACAAATAAATACAACTAAAGGGTGGCACTGGAGAATAGTAGACAATTCTTTTTTTTTAAATATAAATTTATTTATTTTAACTAGAGGCTAATTACTTTACAATATTGTATTGGTTTTGCCATACATCAACATGAATCTGCCACGGGTGTATACATGTTCCAAAAGATTAAGTATAGAATTACCATGCATGCATGCATTGCTTCATTCATGTCTCTTTGTGACCCTATGGGATGTAGCCCACCAGGCTCCTCTGTCCATGGGATTCTCCAGGCAAGAATATTGTAGTGGGTTGCGATGCTCTCCTCCAAGGGATCTTCCTGACCCAGGGATCAAACCTGCGGCTCCTGCATTGCAGGCAGATTCTTAACTGCTGAGCCACTGGGGAATCCCATAGAATTACCATATGACTCAGCAATTCCACTTCTGGGTACATACCCCCAAAAAATTGAAAGCAAAGACTCAAATAGGTGTTTGTTTACCAGTGTTTAAAGCAGCATTATTCACAATAGCCAATAGGTAGAAACAGCCCAAATGCCCATTGCTGGATGAATGATGAATAAAATATGATATACACACAAAATGGAATATTATACAGCATTTAAAGGAAATATAATTTAGACATATGCTACAATATTTTGCTAAGGGAAATAAGCCAGACACAAAAGGACAACTATTACATGATTCCTCCACTTATATTAGCTACCTAGAATAGGCAAAATCATAGAGAAAGAAAGCAGAATTGTTTCTGGGGGCCAGGAGAGGAATGAGTGGGGAATTATTGTCTAATGGGGTACAGAGTTCTAGCTTGAGGTGATGAAAGAATTCTGAAGATGAATAGTAGTGAAGGTTGTACAACAATGTGAATGTACTTAATGCCTTTTAAATGGTTAAGAAGGTAAACTGTATGTCTATTTTACTTTGCCACAATAAAAATTTAAAGAAATCCTTCCAGTTCAGTTCAGTTCAGTTCAGCTGCTCAGTCATGTCCGACTGTTTGTGACCCCATGAACCGCAGCACACCAGGCCTCCCTGTCCATCACCAACTCCCAGAGTCCACCCAAACCCATGTCCATTGAGTCAGTGATGCCATTCAACCATCTCATCCTCTTTTGGCATCAGGTGGCCAAGTATTGGAGTTTCAGCTTCAGCATCAGTCCTTCCACTGAACACCGAGGACTGATCTCCTTTAGGATGGACTGGTTGGATCTCCTTGCAGTCCAAGGGACTCTCAAGAGTCTTCTCCAACACCACAGTTCAAAAGCATCAATTCTTTAGAGCTCAGCTTTCTTTACAGTCCAACTCTTACATCCATATATGACTACTGGAAAAACCATAGCCTTGACTAGATGGACCTTTGTTGGCAAAGTAATGTCTCTGCTTTTTAATATGCTATCTAAGTTGATCATAATTTTCCTTCCAAGGAAATTTTAATTTCCTTTTAGTTTCATGGCTGCAATCACCATCTGTAGTGATTTTGGAGCCCAGAAAAATAAGGTCTGACACTGTTTCCACTGTTTCCCCATTTATTTGCCATGAAGTGATGGGACCAGATGCCATGATCTTCGTTTTCTGAATGTTGAGCTTTAAGCCAACTTTTTCACTCTCCTCTTTCACTTTCATCAAGAGGCTTTTGAGTTCCTCTTCACTTTCTGCCATAAGGGTGGTATCATCTGCATATCTGAGGTTATTGATATTTCTCCCAGCAATCTTGATTCCAGGTTGTGCTTCCTGCAGCCCAGCATTTCTTATGATGTACTCTGCATAAGTTAAATAAGTAGGGTGACAATATACAGCCTTGACGTACTCCTTTTCCTATTTGGAACCAGCTTGTTGTTCCATGTCCAGTTCTAACTGTTGCTTCCTGACCTGCATACAGATTTCTCAGGAGTCAGGTCAGGTGGTCTGGTATTCCCATCTCTTCAAGAATTTTCCAGTTTACTGTGATCCACACAGTCAAAGGCTTTGGCATAGTCAATAAAGCAGAAATAGATGTTTTTCTGGAACTCTCTTGCTTTTTTGATGATCCAGCAGATGTTGGCAATTTGATTTCTGGTTCCTCTGCCTTTTCTAAAACCAGCTTGAACAACAGGAAGTTCATGGTTCACGTATTGCTGAAGCCTGGCTTAGAGAATTTTAAGCATTACTTTACTAACGTGTGAGATGAATGCACTTGTGAGGTAGTTTGAGCATTCTTTGGCATTGCCTTTCTTTGGGATTGGAATGAAAACTGACCTTTTCCAGTCCTTTGACTACTGCCGAGCTTTTCAGTGCAAAGAAATAGAGGAAAACAACAGAATGGGAAAGACTAGAGATCTCTTCAAGAAAATTAGAGATACCAAGGGAACATTTCATGCAAAGATGGGATCAATAAAGTACAGAAAATGTAGGGACCTAACAGAAGTAGAAGATATTAAGAAGAGATGGCAAGAATACACAGAAGAACTGTACAAAAAAGATCTTCACAACCCACATAATCACAATGGTGTGATCACTCTCCTGGAGCCAGACATCCTGGAATGTGAAGTCAAGTGGACCTTAGGAAGCATCACTATGAACAAAGCTAGTGGAGGTGATGGAATTCCAGTTGAGCTATTTCAAATCCTGAAAGATGATGCTGTGAAAGTGCTGCACTCAACGTGCCAGCAAATTTGGAATCCTTCCAGTATCTGAGAGCATATTCTAGAAACCTACTGTATTTAATATGCTTAAATATTTAAAGTATTAAATATTGTATTTAATATGCTTCTGCTAAATAGTAGTAATGTCTTTTAAAAAGTTGGCTTCCTCTACTTACTTTCATTGACATACATATTGATTGTTTCACTTTCATCTGACTCATTAGCACAAATCAAATTAACAACCAATGTTCATGCTGAAACTACCTTTTTTTGGACAATACAAATAATTTCTTTGCAGATTAGACAATAATCCAGCCTTTATTTATCATCTGATTTTGTTACATTGTACATTAGAAGTTTAGGTTGCATTTTGTAATAAATAGCAAGTCACACTGAAGTTATAGGTTAGAGAACTGAAAAAATAATATATATATACATATTTTATTATTTGTAAATTGGGCATTTCTTTTGTAGCAGTAAAAATTATAATAAGCAGATATACATATATCCTTGCCTACAGTTTATTTTTTGAAGGCTAGTTGTTAAATATTTTCAACACATTATTGCATTGGACACTAAAGAAACTTTTCCAAAAACATACACATAAATAGACATAAAAGGCCCACTTCTCAAATGGGAGTTAAGATTATGGGCTCTGGAGTTTAGCTCTACCATACAAGCTGGGTGATTTATCCCTTCCAAGCTTCAATTTTTCTCATCTGCAAAACAGAAATACTGAACACCTGATTTGTATACATATTAAGAAGACTAAATAAATATTTATATGTTTATGTAAAACTCACAGGATTATGTCTGGCACATAGAGTGTTCTTACCAGATGCTAATTATTTTTATAATTCTGTTCCAATAATTTGTGTTGTATACTCATTTGGAAGTTATCACAAAATAGTTTTTATCATAATATACATATTGGTGTGCTGCTGAGAAAATAACTCAACCTGATTTTGAATTTCTGTACCAAAGTTTTCGAATTTTTTTAATCATACCCCCATTATTAAAATGAATTTGAACACAATCCCATGATGTGATTATTTATTTATAAACTACATGCTTCCCTTGTGGCTCAGATGGTAAAAAGTCTGCCTGCAATGCAGGAGACCTGGGTTCGATCTCTGGGTCAGGAAGATCCCCTAGAGAAGGGCATGGCAGCCCACTCTATTGTTCTGACCTGGAGAATCCCATAGATAGAGGAGCCTGGTGGCTTACAGTCCATGGAGTCTCAAAGAGTCGGACACAACTGAGTGACTCAGCACATAGCACATGCATATGCTACTGAACTACATACATTATAAACAAATAAAATAGAATTAAGAAAAGAGACAAAGATTGAATTATATTTTAAGTTATTTAAAATTTTTGTGTTTCCTATCAATAAATAGCAACCTTTTAGCTTTCATCTTTGTTATAGGTAGCATTTTCCCAATGCAGCCACCCCAGTGCATCCAATCCCATACATTCTTCCGTTGTATTGTTGACACTCCTTCCAGGAGAAATTTTGTCTACATTTCCTCCCTATTGAATCTGGTGAGCCTCTGGCTACTGTATGACTTTCAAGGCTAGATCATAAAAGGACCTTCCACTGCAACTTCCACAGTAGTCCAGTGGTTAAGAATCTGCCTGCCAATGCAGGAGACATGGGTTTAATCCCTGGTCCAGGAAGATCCCACACGCTTTCAAGCAACTAAACCAATGCACTGCAGCTAATGCGCTTTTAGTCTAGAGCCCACAAGCCGCAGCTACTGAAGCCTGCTTGCCCTAGAGACTGTACTCTGCAACAAGAGAAGCCACTGCAATGAGAAGCCCATACACCACCACTAGAGAGTAACCCCCATTCGTTGCAGCTAGAGACTGCATAGAAACAAAGACCCACACATAGCAACAAAGACCAGTCAGCCAGAGTTAATAATTTTTTATTTTTTATTTTTTCCTTTTTTTATTTTTAAACTTTACAAAATTGTATTAGTTTTGCCAAATATCAAAATGAATCCGCCACAGGCATACATGTGTTCCCCATCCTGAACCCTCCTCCCTCCGCATACCATCCCTCTGGGTTGTCCCGGTGCACTAGCCCCAAGGAACTTCCACCTGACTCTTTCTCCCAAGACATATGTCTTAGAAGCTCTCTGGTGACATTTAAAGGGTCAGCTACCCTGAGGCACTCATGGACAGGCTACATAAAGACATAGAAAGATATCCCCAAAGCCCCAGCTATTCTAGCCCCCAACATCATCCATCACAAACATGAATGAGTGAACCCTTAGATTATTCCAATTCCCAAGCTTTCAGGAAATGTAGTTGACATGGAGTAATGCAAAAATGAGCCCTTATGGCACCCTGTTAAAATGCAGATTCATGAGCAGAATGAACATTGCCATTAGACACAGTTTTCTAGTGATTTCTAATGCACCAAATAGATAACTAATACATAACAAGTAAAATAATAAATAATGAATAAAATAAACCTATTATTGCATATATATCTTTTTAACTGAGCACAATGAATATGCTTCACTAATTTTGAAACTCTTGACATAAAATCATATGATTTTAGGAGACTATTTCCAGAATGATGGCACAAGGACCTCTATGAACCTCCCTCCCCAGATAAATAACCTGACTAGCAAAAATTAGAAAAGAAACTTGACTATTTTAAATCACTGAATGCTCACACGGAAAAGGAAGAAGCATTTGTTTTAGAAAATCTGCTTGGTAAGAACAGTGACAGTCTGTGGCATTTAAGCTATGACTCACTCATTCTTTTCTCACACTAGCTCAGCAAAGTAGAAGCTCCACTCTGCAGAGGTGCAGCCAAGAATACAGTGCTCCCTTTTCATTCAGCTCCCAGTCAAACGATGTGATACCTCTGAGGAGCTGGCCACCAGCTCAATGTTGCAGCGGCTGAATCTGAAGCAAGAAAAGTGAGAGGTCTGGAGAGCTCTTCCTCCACCTAGCCCCTACTTATAGGACAGAAAGTACACAGGCATGGCAGGCTAAGAATACTGGTGCCCCAGCTGCTCTCACCGCAGTTCATAAACCAGAGTCTGCATCCCAGGAGAGGACAACAGAGAAATCTTCAAGCAGCTGCCCTACCACCCAGTAACCTGTTTGTGAAGCAGAGTGTCATTTTGAGAGACTTGGGGGCACTGAGCTGGTCTTTACCTCCAGAGCAGTATCGTAGAGGTTTTGCCCAGCAGGCTATGTAGGTCATAAGAACACAGACCTTTAAAACTCTACCCAAGGGAACTAACAATTTGGAACAGAGTGTGGGAAAATTCAAGTCTAAGGGTGCTCTGGAAAACAAAGAGGTGAGCAATATATGATAAGAAATTAAAAGGTAGCCCCATGACAGCAACAGGCTACAGGGTAAACAGGCTAGAAGTTTATCAGAGAAAGCCAGGAAAAGAGACAACAAAAAGGAGCCCTCCTTTGGTCAGAACAATCCTGGACAGGTGACCTCAAAGATCTGGATCAGAATAGGTAGCAATTTATGCCCCAAAGCATTACTGAAAGCAATAGAATGACCAGCCTGCAATTAATGGAAGCTAAGAACAGGTACCATGCTAAGGTAGACAGACAGTTTAACATAAGAGAAAATAAAATAAATGGGACTCTGCCAAATCCACTACCATAGCAGGATGACTGTACATGCCTAAGGCTGTGCTTTTGAGGTGTGGCATCGAAGTTGTACACTGCAGGGAGATAAACTTCATTACATAGTTCAGCAAAGTACTAAACAGAGAAAAAAAAAATTAACAAAGAACAAGAAGCCTTACAAAGAATGGAAGCAAGGTGGGAAGGATCAGCATCCATTGTTGCTAGAATAGTGGGTCCAAAATGATCAGTTCTGAACAAAAATTTACAAGATTTCCAGATAGAAAGGAAAATATGATCCATACATAAGAAAAAAAGGCAGGCATCAGTACTTGAGAGAGTACTGTGTTCAAACTTAGCTGACAAAGGTTTCAAAGAAGCAGTGAAGACTTCAAAGAACTAAAATATAAACAATGATTAAAGAAATAAATGCAGGTCACTCTCCAGGTCAGGAAGTTCCCCTGGAGGAGGGCATGGCAATCCGCACCAGTATCCTTGCCTGGAGAATCCGTGGACAGAGGAGCCTGGTGGGCTACAGTCCACAGGGTTGCAAAAAGTTGAACATAATGGAAGCGACTTCACACACCCAAAGAAATAAAGGAAGTTATAATAACAGTGTCTCATCAAATAAAAAATAACAATTAAGAGAGATAAATTATTTAAAAATAAAGAACCAAATGGAAATTCTAAATTTGAAAATATAACTAAAATAAAAATATCTCTAAATGGGTTCAACAGTAATTTGAGTTGGAAAAACAAAAAATCACAGAATTTAAAAATGAAGTGAAAGAGATCATGCAATCTAAACAACAACAACAGCAAACGAATTTTTTTTAAAAAAGAGCTTTAGAGAAAGTCGGATGTGTAAATTACAACAACATGTGTATTAGTCATAGAGAGATAGAGGAAATATAGAATGGAGAAGAAAAATGTTTTAAAAATTAATGGCTTAAAGCACAAAATTTGATGAAAAACACAAATCTGAAATCCATCCATATGCAAGTAATATAAACCCAACGAGATTCATATGCCGTCACATCATAGAGCAAAAGACAAAGACAAATTCTTGAAAGCAACAACATTCACATTTTCAGGAACACCAATAAAATGAACAGTTGACTGGTCACTAGAAACAATGGAGGCCAGAGGCAGCGGCATGACGTATTCAAATTCCTAGAAGAAAACTGTCAACTGAGAATTTTATATCCACCAAAACCATATTGCAAAAACGAGGGTAAAATAAGGACATTCAAAGATACGCAAAATAGTAGAAAATTTATTGCTCGCAGACTTGCTGTGTGAAAGTGAAAGTGTTAGTTGCTTAGTTGGGTCCAACTCTTTGCTACCCCATGGTCTGTCCATGGAATTCTCTAAGCAAGAGTACTAGAGTGGGTTGCCATGCCCTCCTCCAGGAGATCTTCCCAACCCAGTGATTGAACCCAGGTCTCCCACATTACCAGCAGATTATAGTCTGAGCCATCGAGGAAGCTCATGCTGTGACCTTAGGCTATGCCATTCTTTTAAAGGTTGTGCCCTGCCCCCTGTTTCCTGTTTCAATCTCTTGTAAAATATGTATTGCTATAAATAAGAAAAAATATATATATAGTTGGCTGTCTTCCTATGGTGGAAGAATCATAAAACATTAGAAATGGTATGATAATATTACTTTTAATAAAAATATTATACATTACTTTGTGTGTATGCTAAGCTGCTTCAATCGTGTTCAACTCTTTGTGACCCTATGGACCATATCCCCTCCAGGCTCCTCTGCCTGTAAGATTCCACTGGCAAGAATTCTGGGGTCAGTTGTCATTTCCTCCTCAGGGGATCTTCCTGATGCAAGGATCAAACCTGCATCTCCTGCAGGTGGGTTCTTTACCACTAACACCAACTACCTATGTGCTATTATTTCTTGGTAAATTAATTTTCTTTCTTAATAGAAAGTAATATGATCATCTCTTTTTTTCTGTTACACCTACTGCTTGATGGATATGTCTGTCATCCAAGAGTAGCCTCTTAGTTAAAAGGAAACCACATATTAACTTTTAATGATACATAGTTTATATTAATGATACAGGCCAGCCTTGTCTCCATGCTGTGGTTCTAGCAGCTGTGTGTACAGAATCAGTTAGTCATTTGTCAATGGTAGAGCAATTAGGTAACTGCAGTTTCTAATTTTGTCCTATTCCTGCTGTCAGAGCTTTGCTGTCCTCAAAATATTTGCAATAGTCCTTGAAATCCACCTTATTTTACTTAAATACTGAAACCCAAGAGGCCCAAAGTTATCAGTAAACAAGAAAAGAAATTCCATCTTGTGACTGGAAGCAAGGTCCTGATTCATGTTTAATGACTCACTCGAAGAATGTGTTGCATTCCCATCCACCCATCAGACGTATATAAAACGAACAGCTTGCTTATATTTGGATCTCTCTCAGAATTTATCATGTTGAGCCTTTATCTGCCCTGTTTGCTGAAGAAAGCCATGTGGTGTGCGGAATGTGGTTGCAGCAATGGACTCACAATCAAAGGGGTCTGATGTTTGGCCTGTGGAGAGGAAGCTGGGAGATCTTGATGAACACGCTCACCTTGTTGGCTCTCAATTATTTCACCCAGCAAACAAGTTAGTCTTACTAGAATAGCCTCTAAGAGTGGAGGATTTTTAGGTTGACTGCTGCTGCTGCTGCTGCTAAGTTGCTTCAGTCGTGTCCGACTCTGTGCGACCCCATAGAAGGCAGCCCACCAGGCTCTGCCATCCCTGGGATTCTCCAGGCAGGAACACTGGAGTGGGTTGCCATTTCCTTCTCCAATGCATGAAAGTGAAAAGTGAAAGTGAAGTCACTCCGTCCTGTTCGACCTTCGCGACCCCATGGACTGCAGCCTACCAGGCTCTTCTGTTCATGGAATTTTCCAGGCAAGAGTACTGGAGCGGGTTGCCATTGCCTTCTCCGTTAGGTTGACTAGCTTTTGTGAAGAATGACAGTGATGAATCTGTGATATGGTCCCAACAGAAGAGCCCTCTTACCATCAGCACCTCAGTCAGCTCTTTGGAAAGTGTACGCCCTCTGTTCTGAAGTGAGCTGGGGAAAAGGAGTGACAGGCACATAATGGAACTACTGCAAAAATAGCCTTGAGTACAGGTCCCAACAGTGTGGGCTTAACAACTATGTCCTTATATACAAAGGAAAGGGTTTGTTTGTTTGTCTGAAACACTGCCTTAAAGGAATCTCTGCTTTCCTTTTGTATTAAAGATGGGAGAAACCAGCCTCAAAGATAAACCCAGAATAAACTTACTGCAAGAGTACATTTAAATACATTCAACTTAAAAGAAAAGAAGAAAGAAGAGGGATTTGTCCTCCCAGATATTGACATAGCATTAAAGCACAGCAGAACTGGCAAAAGAACAGACAAATAGACCAAGGCAGTTTAATAGAGACCTGGGAGAAAGGTGGTTGTGTAAATGGGAACTCAATATACCATAAATCAAATGCGGAAGAATGGACTGTTTCATAGATTCCACTGGGAAAACTGGCTCACTTTATGGAGAAAAACAAAACTGAATTATTCCTTGACACCAGATGAATTAAAGACCCAAGTGCTGAAGGTAAAATTACAAAGTCAACAGAGAAAAAATGTAGAAGTATATCTTTTCAAGGGACAGGAAAAGTCTTCTTGAACAAAATTTTTAAAAGCAGATTCAAAGGCAAACATAGTGGTGATGTTTTGACAGACAAAAAGATTTTCAATCCATGAAAGGTAACTGTGGGTAATTGAAACAAGACTGAATGAAAAAAGATATTTATAATATCTGAAACTGACATGCAACTTCTGGTTTCTGGTCCAACATGTAAAGATGGTGAAAGTCTCATCCTCAGAAAAAGAAAAAGAACTTAAATAAAAATCAAGTTTTCTCATATCTATCAGAGAACTGAACTCAGGGCAGACTAGCATGCCCCAAACTGGAGGGACAGCTGGGCAGATACAGAGAAACACAGTTTACAGTGAACAAAGCTGCTGTTGGAAAGAACAGCTGAAGATGGGAGCTTAAGCTGGGCCAGCTTCTGAGATAAGAACTCCAGGAGACTAAGCCTTCATTTTCCCTCCAGAAGCCCTACTAGGTTCTCAGGGTAAAGATAGGAGAAAAAACCCTCATGCTTCTGTCAGGGTAAGTGGAAAAGTTACCATTTTGAAACACACCTAGAGCATCCCGTTCTCCTTAACAAAGACCTGCCCTCAAGAAAAAACTATTTTGACTGAGTCTAAACAACCTGGGTTTTATCAGAGTCAACCAAAAGGGACTGGGGGGAAGGAAATACCCAAACACAGCCTTTTCCAGCCTTCCACATATGAATAAAAAAATACCCGTCTATCTCTTTCTAGCCTTCTTGTGTCACTTAAGGTCTTAAGTGTGGGATGACGGCAGGAAGCTGAGGGTCACTTGTGAAAGTCACAGCCCAGGCGCACAGAGTCACTAAAGGACTGAGACAGGATACAGGACTGAGATGGAATTCTAGAATGTTCTTCCCCTCCATACCACTACACTAGGTGGCCACATCAGCTTTCCTGTGTAATAATAGGGTTATACAGCTGAAATACTTGAAAGGCTCAGCCTCTATTTAAAAAGGAGTATCTAAGAAAACACAAAGAATACAGGCGAGAAAAAAATTTTTTTTCTAAATATTCTCATAAAATTTAAGCCTCTGACCTCTACAAACATTAAATACTGGGTACCTCCTACCCAGATAAAACCTCACATTAAAGGCATACTGATCTCAGTTTCTTTTACCCAGCTTTTTCATATCCAACTTTCAACAAAAAGTTACATAGCATGATAAAAAGAAAAAAAAAAAAAAAAAACAATCCAAAGAGGCAAAGAAAGAATTATAGCCTCAGAAATGGCAGGGATAGGGACTCTGGAATAATCAGACCGAGAATTTAAAATAGCTGTGATTACTGTGCTAAGAATTCTGATGGAAAAGTGGTCCACATACAAGAATAGGTGAATAATGTCATCAGAGAAATTGGGAAACTTTAGAAAGAATTAAGAGGAAATATTAGAATTAGAAACACTGAAGAAGAAATGAAGGCTGCCTTTCATGGGGTCACCAGCAGACAAGGCGTATCTGAGGAAAGAATCAATGCAGTAGAAACTCCCAAATGGAAAAGAAAAGAGAAAAACAAAAATCAACCAAACAAACAAAAAAAACATGAAAAAACACAAGAGAATATCCAAAGACTGTGGGGTAATTACAAAAGGTATACAGATGATACACAATCACTATCTAGAATGAAAAGGAAAATCCTGCCAAAGAAAACATTATTAATTAAACATTCAAAAACCATACATTCTAGAAATGAAAAACAAAAGAGGAAAACAAAGCCAATAAAGGATATGAAGAGTTGCTCAAACTCATCCGAAATCATTAAAATAGGAATTTAAAAAGATGAGATATCATTTAATATTTCTAGATTGGCAAAAGTTAGAACATTGCATAATGCCAAGTGCTTGGCAGAGAAGACAGGGTTTGGGAATGTCCATGCATGAAGGTACATTGGTACCCACCTGGAAACCATCTGCTAAGTCAGCTGAAGAATGTGTACATTATATATAGCATGAACCTACCCTACATTCCAAAGAAATTGCTTCAAAAGGATGCAAGGTAAATGTGTACAGAATTCATTTGGATAGTGAAACAAGAACGAAGACGGCAGGGCACAGCATTTAAAGGAATGACATAGCCTTGGATATGACATGAATTGGCTAGAACCAGCTTGGTCCAAGATGGCAGAAGATTCATCTTTCAAGTGGACCTTGAGCTTTATTATACTGCTACTGCTCATTCTCTCAGTTGTGTCTGACTCTTTGCAGTCCCATGGAATGTAGCTCACCAGGCTCCTCTGTCCATGGAAGTTTTCAGGCAAGAATTCTGAAGCGGTTGCCCATCCTTCTCCAAAGCTTAATTATATGCTTATTGTAATAGATTAACATATGCTGAAATAACACATCCACAGGCTCATGACAGTTCCAAGCCTGGCCATAAAAGGTCAAAAAGTGAGCAGTGGCCTAATTCCTGGAAATCCCCACCCCTTCCCCAAATAGTTGGAATAATCCTCCCACTTGTTAGCCTATGAAATTACCCAGCCCACTTTCTAACACCATATACAAAAATAAACTCAAAATGGATTAAAGATCTCGACGTAAGACCAGAAACTATAAAACTCCTAGAGGAGAACATAGGCAAAACACTCTCTGACATACATCACAGCAGGATCCTCTATGACCCACCTCCCAGAATATTGGAAATAAAAGCAAAAATAAACAAATGGGACCTAATTAAACTTAAAAGCTTCTGCACATCAAAGGAAACTATTAGCAAGGTGAAAAGACAGCCTTCAGAATGGGAGAAAATAATAGCAAATGAAGCAACTGACAAACAACTAATCTCAAAAATATACAAGCAACTCCTACAGCTCAACTCCAGAAAAATAAACGACCCAATCAAAAAATGGGCCAAAGATCTAAATAGACATTTCTCCAAAGAAGACATACAGATGGCTAACAAACACATGAAAAGATGCTCAACATCACTCATTATCAGAGAAATGCAAATCAAAACCACTATGAGGTACCATTTCACACCAGTCAGAATGGCTGCGATCCAAAAGTCTACAAATAATAAATGCTGGAGAGGGTGTGGAGAAAAGGGAACCCTCTTACACTGTTGGTGGGAATGCAAACTAGTACAGCCACTATGGAGAACAGTGTGGAGATTCCTTAAAAAACTGAAAATAGAACTGCCTTATGATCCAGCAATCCCACTGCTGGGCATACACACTGAGGAAACCAGAAGGGAAAGAGACACATGTACCCCAATGTTCATCGCAGCACTGTTTATAATAGCCAGGACATGGAAGCAACCTAGATGTCCATCAGCAGATGAATGGGTAAGAAAGCTGTGGTACATATACACAATGGAGTATTACTCAGCCATTAAAAAGAATTCATTTGAATCAGTTCTAATGAGGTGGATGAAACTGGAGCCTATTATACAGAGTGAAGTAAGCCAGAAGGAAAAACACCAATACAGTATACTAACGCATATATATGGAATTTAGAAAGATGGTAACGATAACCCTGTATACGAGACAGCAAAAGAGACACTGATGTATAGAACAGTCTTATGGACTCTGTGGGAGAGGGAGAGGGTGGGAAGATTTGGGAGAATGGCATTGAAACATGTGAAATGTCATGTATGAAACGAGATGCCAGTCCAGGTTCAATGCACGATGCTGGATGCTTGGGGCTGGTGCACTGAGACGACCCAGAGGGATGGTATGGGGAGGGAGGAGGGTTCAGGATGGGGAACACATGTAAAAAAAAAATAATAATAAAATAAAATCAATACAAAAAAAAAAAAAAACTAGCCATGCCATATTTGGGGGCTTCTTGCCTTCTGAGATGGTCCGCACTCTGTAGAGTTTGTTTCTCTCAGGGCTGCTCTGGTCTTTTGATGTGCACCACATTCTGTCTATTCCTCTCTAAATTAATCCACTACTTACTTATTGCTTGGTCTCTCACTGAATTCCTTATGCAATGAGACATCAAGAACCTGAGCTTCATTGAGTTCCGAGACCAGGTATATGATTTTATTTATTTATCTGGCCAAGTTGTGCAGCATGCAGGATCTTAGTTCCCTGACCAGGGATTGATGTCATGACCCCTGCCTTGGGAGCATAGAATCTTAATCACTGGACCACTGGGAAGTCTCAGGTATGTGATTTTAATTAAAAGACAGGGGGTTCAAGTCCCAGTTTTGCAGTTCGAATAGTAGGAAGTTGGAGTTGACCAGGGTGATAGTACCAGGAAGTAGAAGGGAAAATTGCTGTCTATGCCACAGTCAAGTGTTAAACCCAGTGAAACACAGTGCAGTACTACTTAGGTCAATCAAAAATCATGAGCCCTCCACAGAAATGAAAATGTGTATGTTAAATTAGAATGCTTGATCATAGGGAAGTGGGAGCTAGCAGTCAGTCAGTCAGTTCAGTCACTCAGTCATGTCCAACTCTTTGCGAACCCATGGACTGCAGCACGCCAGGCTTCCCTGTCCATCACCAACTCCTGGAGCTTGTTCAAACTCATGCCCATCGAGTCGGTGATCCCATCCAACCATCTCATCCTCTGTTGTCCCCTTCTCCTCCTGCCTTCAGTCTTTCCAAGCATCAGGGTCTTTTCAAAGGAGTCAGTTCATTGCATCAGGTGGCCAAAGTATTGGACTTTCAGCTTCAGCATCAGTCCTTCCTATGAATATTCAGGACTGATTTCCTTAGGATAGAATGGTTTGATCTCCTTTCAGTCCAAGGGACTCTCAACACCACAGTTCAAAAGCTAGAAGTAGAGGGTGGAAATAAAAGACAATTTTAAAAACATGAAAGAAGAGGAACAATTTGCTAGGAGAGAATAAAATGTTGGAGGAGTAGATGGACATGGAGTACATCTCTCTCCATGTATACATCAGGAATACACCTTCAGACACAGAAATGCATGTAGAACACCAGCTGAGAGCAAACAGGAGTACACAACCAGAAGAAAAGAATATATAGAACCATGAAAAACTCGGTAGGACAAAGGAAATAGGGGGAAAACAGGAGTGTTAGTAGGACTGGACCTGTTCTCAGCGGGTGGGGAACTGAGGCAGGGGTCCAATCCTCACATCAGAGCAATAGAGTCAGGGGAGAAACATTTAAGGCTTACAGTGAAACAGCTGATCTGTGGCAGCCTAAATGGGATGAGAATCAGACAGTCCTTGCCCAGCCATACATACCGCGGACAGGGACACAGGTCCCCTGCAAGGTGCAGTGGCTGGGAGCTGGATAAAGGGATTGTGAAGCAATCCCAGGGCTAGGGCTGCTGTTGACGGTGCAGAGATGGATTAAGGGGATGTGAGGGAGGAGACTGTGGTAGGAAATGCCTGTGGAGGAAAGCTGGGCAGCCATGGAGCAAGGCAATACTGCTGAGTCACTCACAGGGGCTGGAGCCATCACCATAGCCTCTCTCTCCCCACACACCAGCATAGGCAGCTGAACAGTAGAGAGGCTGCCCCATCAAATATCTGATGCACTGAAATACAGAGTAGGACCCCAGCCAGGGTGCTCCTTAAATGACTGATGTACTGATTTACAGAGTAGGACCCCAGCTAGGGGAGCCGCTCTATGTGCATGATGCACTGAACAACAGAGAAGGACCCCAGGCAAGGGAGCCCTCTAAGTGCCTGAATGGGCAGAGCTACAGAGAAAGACTGGCCAAAAAAGTTTCTGATCATCAGCTACAAGAAGCTCAAAAAAAGACTCTGATAGGGCCATAACTTCTGCAACAGAGGCAGTCCGTGTCCCTGCACACTTGGCGCCACCAGAGTCCCTGAAAGCCAAAGCATGCCACCTTCATGCTCAACTCTCACTGGGGCAGAGCTGCCACAGACAAAAAGAAAAATCTTGTATATGCAACTCTTTGTGACCCTGTAGACTGGCCTGCCAGGCTTCTCTGTCAGGGGGTTCTCCAGGCAAGAATTATGGAGGGTATTGGCCAATACTTGTTGCCATACCCTTCTAGAGCACTATATTTCCTGTTTCCCTAGGTGCCAACTTCCCTGAGTACCTGGTGCTGCCAGAATCCCTGTGACTCAAGCAGCTGCACCACTTCCACAGCTGGCCCTCACAGGGGCAAACTAAAGTCCTCCAGGCAGTCTCAGGAGCAAACCCCAGTGGTTGACCCAAACGCAGAGGTGGAAATAAAATCACAATAGAAACCTAGGGGCAGTGTGGCTAAGGAAGAAGACCCAAAACCTTCCCACCAGCTGTACAAGCTGCAGATTAAATAAATCCACATGAACAGCTAGGCAGGCTCTGTGTCTATGGAATATATAAAAGGCCAGTGAGACCTCCCACAAAAGAAAACACACTAGCTCTGATAGCTGTGAACATCGGAGGCAAGAACACACAAGGGCAGGACCAGATTAGAATCTGAGCTGCACCTACAGCAGGTCCAGAGATCAGCACAGTGTTGGAGGGCATCCGAGGGAGGTGGACTGTGACTCCCAGCGAGGGAAAGGACTCTGACAGCAGTGACCCAAGAAAAATATTTATTTTTCTTATCTTTTGACTTGTTCTATAGATTCTTTTGGATTCCCTCCCCCCATCTGTTGTAGCTATCAATTTTATTGGCACTATGAAATCTAATTAAGCTTTTTTTTCCTCAGTCACTTTTTTTTATTATTGTTATAAAACTTGCCTCTACTTTGGGCTTTTGCAGTTCTGGAGAGTTTGCCTTTTCTCTCTCTCTCTCTTTAATTTTAATTTTTTAAGTCTATTACTATTTTTTCTACATTTATTCCTTTGTTTGTCTTTCCTACTGATCTTTTCCTCTTGCAGTTAGCCTTTAATGCATATAAATCTTCTTTATCTACCCCTATTTAACTTTGCATATCTATCCTTTCTTTTCTTTCTTTCCTTACCTCGCAATATATTTGTTAGTTTTTTCATTGCTTTATTCCCCAATTGGCACCTTGCTTTAGTTTTGTTTTCCAGTTTGTGCTTTGGTTAGTTTTGTTCTTAACTGGTAGATACAATTTTTGGTTTCCTTTGTTCACTGGGTCAGTCTATTGTACTTTATTTTTGTTGGGCAGTTTTGATTTTGCTTATGAGTGTATATGCATATGTATCTTTTCAGTCACACTTTTTATTGTTGTTATAAACCTCTTCCTTGCATTGGGCTTTTGCAGTTCTGTGGAGTTTGCCTTTTTTTTTTTTTTTCTTTCTTTCTTTTTTTTTTCTCTTTTTTGTAATTTTAATTTTTAGTTTTTGAAACTATTATATTTTTCTATGTTTATTCCTTTATTTCTCTTTCCTACTATTTTTTTCTCCTTGCAGTTCACCTTTAATGTATATAAATCTTCTTCATCTACCTCTATTTAACTTTGCATATGTAATCTTTCTTGCTTTTCTTTATTTCCTTTCCTCTCAACATATTTGTTAGTTTTGTTTTCATTGCTTTATTCCTTACTTGGCACCTTGCTTTAGTTTTGTTTTCAAGCTTGTGCTTTAGTTAGTTTTGTTCCTAGCTGGTAAATATAACTTTTGACTTCCTTTGTTCACCAGGTCAATCTACTGTACTTTATTTTTGTTGGATTGTTTTGACTTTGCTTATCGGTGTATATGTATATGTGTATATTCCATTGTTTTAATTACTATCTGCCTGATTTTGTAACTGCCATTTGTTTGGGGTTCATCTTTGGTTTCTCATTTTGGGGTATTTGTTTTAACCTCATTTAATGAACAGGCTTCCCTGGTGGCTCAGAGGTTAAAGCGTCTGCCTCCAATGCAGGAGACCCGGGTTTGATCCCTGGGTCAGGAAGATCCCCTGGAGAAGGAAATGGCAACCCACTCCAGTATTCTTGCCTGGAGAATCCCATGGACAGAGGAGCCTGGTAGGCTACAGTCCACAGGGTCGCAAAGAGTCGGACACAACTGAGCGACTTCACTCAATGAACAGTATGAAAAGGCAAGGACAGGGAGGCCTGGCATGCTGCAGTTCATGGGGTTGCAAAGAGTCAGACACAACTGAGCAACTGAAATTGAACTGAATGCCATAAAAACCACTTGTGGAATATTTGTTCTTGACCAGAGACCAAGTCCTGAGCCTTTGGAGTGGGAGCACTGACGCCAGGACCCTAGACCATCAGAAAATTAACCCTAGGGAGTATCAAATAGTGAGAACTCACACAAAGGAAACCACTTGAATCCAAGACTCAGCATCACTCAACCACCAGTAGCCCCCTGTGCAGGACGTCTAATCCAAACAACAAACAAAACAAAAATACAAACCCAATCATCAGCAGACAGAATTACCCCCTCACTCGGCCTTGCCCATCAGAGGAAAAACAACTAACTAAAAGAAAACTCAGCACAAATCTCACCCTATGCAAAGCTCACACAAACCTCTGAACCAACCTTAGGAGGGCAAAAACCAAAAGGCAGAAAGAATTCAACCTTGAAGGGTGGGAAAAGAAGACCTCAAATGCAATAAATTAAAAAAAAAAAAGAAAAGAAAAGAAAAGGCAGAGAAATACTACACAAATGAAGGAACAAACTAGAAACACATAAGTCCAAATGAATGAAGAGGAAATAGGCAAGGTACCTGAAAAATAATTCAGAATAATGATAGCAATGATGATCAAAAGCCTTGAAAGCAAAATGGAGAAAATACAACTATCAATTTGTTAGGCTTAGAAGAATTAAAGAATAAACACACAGAGAAAAACAACAAACTTACTGAATTTAAAAATACTCTAGATGGAATCAGTAGCAGAATATCTGAAGCAGAAGAATGAATCAGTGAGCTGGAAGATAAAATGGTAGAAATGGCTTATGAAGGACAGAATAAAGTAAAAAGAATGAAAAGAACTGAGGATAGTCTCAGGGACCTCTGGGGCAATGTCAAACACATCAGCATTCAAATTATAGGGGTCCCAGAAGAAAAGCGGAGAAGGCGATGGCACCCCACTCCAGTACTCTTGCCTGGAAAATCCCATGAACGGAGGAGCCTGCTAGGCTACAGTCCATGGGGCCGCTAAGAGTCGGACACGACTGAGCAACTTCACTTTCACTTTTCACTTTCATGCATTGGAGAAGAAAACGGCAACCCACTCCAGTGTTCTTGCCTGGAGAATCCCAGGGATGGGGGAGCCTGGTGGGCTTCCGTCTATGGGGTCGCACAGAGTCAGACATGACTGATACGACTTAGCAGCAGCAGCAGAAGAAGAGAAAAAGAAAGGTTATGAAAATATTTTTGAACAGATTATGGTTGAAAATTTTGCCAACATGGATAAGGAAATAGTCAATGAAGTCCAAGAGGCACAAAGAGTCTGATACAGGATAAACACAAGGAGAAACACATCAAAGTGAAAGAGAAAGAGAAAGAAAGTGAACGTGAAATCACTCAGTCATGTTCAACTCTTTGTGACCCCTTGGACTGTAGCCTACCAGGCTCCTCAGTCCATGGTATTTTCCAGGCAAGAGTCAGAATGGATTGCCATTTCCTTCTGCAGAGGATCTTCCCAACCCAGGGATCGAACCTGGATCTCCCATATTCCAGGCAGACGCTTTACCATCTGAGCCACCAGGGAAGCCAAAAAGCATGCCAAGACACATACTAATCAAACTAACAAAGACTAAACAGAAAGAAAAAATATTAAATGCAGCAAGGGAAAAGCAACAAGTAACATGCAAGGAAAACCCCATACATTTAAGAGTGGATCTTTCAGCGGTAACTCTGCAGGCCAGAAGGGACTAGCAGGATATATTTAAAGTACTGAAAAGGAAAACTTTCATTCAAAATTGATATAGGAATAAAAAGCTTTTCAGACAAGGAAAAGTTAAGAGAATTAAGTACCATCAAACCTGCTTTACAACAATTGTAAAGGGACTTTTATAGTTAAGAAACACAAGAGATGAAAAAAGATCTACAAAATTAACTCCCAAAATTAAGAAAATGGCAATAGGAATATATATCAATAAATAGCTTAAATGTAAATGGATTAAATGCTCCAACCAAAAGACACAGACTGGCTGATGGATACAAAAACAAGACCCATATATATGTTGTCTACAAGAAACCCACTTCAGACCTCAAGACACATATAGACTGAAAGTGAGAGGATAGAAAAGTAGAGGATTGAAAAATATATTCCATGCAAATAGGAAGCTAAAGAAAGCTGGAGTAGCAATCCTCATATCAGCCAAAACAGGCCTTAAAATAAAGAAGATTATAAGAGATAAGGAAGAACACTACATAATGATCAAGGGATCAATCCAAGAGGAAGACATAATAATTGTAAATATCTATGCCACCAACATAGGAGCACCTCAATACAGAAGACAAACACTAACAGACATAAAAGGAGAAACTGACAGTAACACAATAATAGTAGGAGACTTTAACACCACACTCACACCAATGGACAGATCATCAAAACAGAAAATTAATAAGGAAACACAAGTCTTAAATGATACATTAGATGAGATGAATATCATTGATATCTTCAGGACATTCCATCCAAATGCAGAAGGACACACCTTCTTCTCAAGTACACATGAAACATTCTCTAGGACAGACCACATCTTGGGTCACAAATCAAATTTCACTAAATTTAATAAAATTGAAATTGTATCAAGCATCTTCTCCAAGTGCAATGTTATGAGAACAGATATAAATTATAAACAAATTATAAGATATAAATTATATAAATTACAAATTATAATTATATAAATTATAAGAATATGAATTGTTAGAAACTATAAGAAAAAACCTGTAAGAAACACAAGCACATAGTGATTAAAGAACACATTTCTAAATAACCGAAAAGTTACTGAAGAAATCAACAGGGAAATAAAAAAATTTCTAGGAGCAAATGACAATGAAAACATGACAACTCAATACCTATGGGATGCAGCAAAAGCAGTTCTAAGAGGGAAGTTTATAGCAGTACAATTCTACCTCAAGAAATAAGAAAAACATTGATTAGACAACCTAACTTTACACCTAAAACAACTGGAAAAAGAAGAACAAACCGCCCTCCCCAAATTAGTAGAAGGAAAGAAGTCATAAAGATTTGAACAGAAATAAATGAAAAAGAAATGAAAAAAACAATAGTAAAGATTAATAAAACTAAAAGCTTGTTCTGTGAGAAGATAAACAAAACTGACATACTTTTAGCAAGACTCATCAAGGAAAAAGAAGAATAAAATCAACAAAATTAGGGGAAGGCGCCAAGATGGCGGAGGAGTAGGACGGGGAAAACACTTTCTCCCCCACAAATTCATCAAAAGAGCATTTAAACGTCGAGTAAATTCCACAGAACAACTTCTGAATGCCGGCAGAGGACATCAGGCACCCAGAAAAGCAACCCAACTCCTCGAAAGGAGGTAGGAAAAAATATTAAAGACAATACAAGAGACAAAAGAGGGAGGGACGGAGCTCCGTCCCGGGAAGGGAGTCTTAAAAAGAGAGAGGTTTCCAAACACCAGGAAACCTTCTCACTGCCGAATCTGTGCCGAGCTTTGGAAGCACAGAGGACAACATAACAGGGAGAAAAAATAAATAAACAATTAAAACTCGCAGATTGCGAGCCCTACGGTAACTCCTCCAGCGGAGAAGCAGCGCAGACGCCTGCATCCGCCATTAGCAAGCGAGGGCTGGGCAGGGAGGCGCGGCGCGGGCTGCATCGCTGAGAGTAAGAATCTGGCCTGAATACCCTGAGCACTATCTGAGGGAAATAATTTGGGCTAGCAAACCAGACTGTGGGATATCTTCCATGCGAAAAGCCAGCCCTAACCTAAGACACCGCCAGCCCGCGCACGGAACAAAGGACTAAACAGAGGTAGCCGGCTGCAAACCTTCCCCCTCCGGTGACAGGCAGCCAGAGCCGGAAGGGGGCAATCGCAGCCCCAGAGAGACATTATCTATAAAACTGGCTTCTTTGCTAACTAAAACTTATTGGGGGTCTGGACGGTCAACATCTGCCTGAGAAGGTGCGCCGGTTTTACACCCAGATAACCAAGTGGCGGGGAGGCGATAAGTCGCAGCATTGGTGCTCGCCAAACACCTCATCACCTGAGCTGCTCGGACCTGGGAAGAGCACAAAACGCAGCCCCAACTGAGTCTGCGCCTCTGAGGACTACCTGAGTGCCTGAACCTGAGCGGCTTGGACCTGGAAGGTGCATGCAACCCAGGCCCAGCCTCGGATTGTTCCCGGCGGAACAACCTAGAGCCTGAGCAGTGTGGGCAGGGAGGCTACACGCGCCGTGAGCGGGGGCAGACCCAGTGTGGCTGAGGCACTGCGAGCGCACGCCAGTGTCATTTGTTTGCAGCATCCCTCCCTCCCTCCCCATAGCGCGACTGAACAAAGAGAAGAAATACAGCTCCACCCACCAGAACACCGACACAAGCTTCCCTAACCAGGAAACCTCGACAAGCCGCCTCTACATACCTACACACAGCGAGGAAACGCCACAATAAAGAGAACTCCACAAACTGCCAGAATACAGAAAGGACTCCCAAACTCAGCAATTTAAACAAGATGAAGAGACAGAGGAATACCCAGCAGATAAAGGAACAGGATAAATGCCCACCAAACCAAACAAAAGAGGAAGAGATAGGGAATCTACCTGATAAAGAATTCCAAATAATGATAGTGAAATTGATCCAAAATCTTGAAATTAAAATGGAATCACAGATAAATAGCCTGGAGACAAGGATTGAGAAGATGCAAGAAAGGTTTAACAAGGACCTAGAAGAAATAAAAAAGAGTCAATATATAATGAATAATGCAATAAATGAAATTAAAAACACTCTGGAGGCAACAAATAGTAGAATAACAGAGGCAGAAGATAGGATTAGTGAATTAGAAGATAGAATGGTAGAAATAAATGAATCAGAGAGGATAAAAGAAAAACGAATTAAAAGAAATGAAGACAATCTCAGAGACCTCCAGGACAATATTAAACGCTACAACATTCGAATCATAGGGGTTCCAGAAGAAGAAGACAAAAAGAAAGACCATGAGAAAATACTTGAGGAGATAATAGTGGAAAACTTCCCTAAAATGGGGAAGGAAATAATCACCCAAGTCCAAGAAACCCAGAGAGTCCCAAACAGGATAAACCCAAGGAGAAACACCCCAAGACACATATTAATCAAATTAACAAAGATCAAACACAAAGAACAAATATTAAAAGCAGCAAGGGAAAAACAACAAATAACACACAAGGGAATTCCCATAAGGATAACAGCTGATCTTTCAATAGAAACTCTTCAAGCCAGGAGGGAATGGCAAGACATACTTAAAATGATGAAAGAAAATAACCTACAGCCCAGATTATTGTACCCAGCAAGGATCTCATTCAAGTATGAAGGAGAAATCAAAAGTTTTTCAGACAAGCAAAAGCTGAGAGAATTCTGCACCACCAAACCAGCTCTCCAACAAATACTAAAGGATATTCTCTAGACAGGAAACACAAAAATGGTGTATAAACTCGAACCCAAAACAATAAAGTAAATGGCAACGGGATCATACTTATTAGTAATTACCTTAAACGTAAATGGGTTGAATGCCCCAACCAAAAGACAAAGACTGGCTGAATGGATACAAAAACAAGACCCCTACATATGTTGTCTACAAGAGACCCACCTCAAAACAGGGGACACATAGAGACTGAAAGTGAAGGGCTGGAAAAAGATTTTCCATGCAAATTGGGACCAAAAGAAAGCAGGAGTCACAATACTCGTATCAGATAAATTAGACTTTAAAACAAAGGCTGTGAAAAGAGACAAAGAAGGTCACTACATAATGATCAAAGGATCAATCCAAGAAGAAGATATAACAATTATATAATATATATCCACCCAACATGGGAGCACCGCAGTATGTAAGACAAATTCTAACAAGTATGAAAGGAGAAATTAACAATAACACAATAATAGTGGGAGACTTTAATACCCCACTCACACTTATGAATAGATCAACTAAACAGAAAATTAACAAGAAAAAAAAAAACATGTATCTATAAAGTTCACTAAAGCAAAGCACAGTAAAATGAAGTATGGCAATAAAAGGCGTTAAATTTATCAAATAAAAATAAATAAATAAATAAAGTGCTGAAAAATTAAAAAAAAAAGGAACAGAAGAAATAACATAAGCAATAAACTGTCTCGAGCAAACAGAAAGCATCTGTAAAAATTGCTAGACTGGATGGTGTCGACAATACGAACTATTTTTTTTTTCCATCTCATGTCTTTTTCCCCTCAGTCTTCTGATCATTTCTGTTTTTCTTTATCCTGGCCTGACATTACCATCATTATAATGTCTTCAAAAGTTCAGGAATGTATCTGACAGCTTGGTGTTGAAGTGGGCATTCCAGGAAAAGATAGGTAGGATCTAGCTACTATACTGTTTTAAAGCTACTGCTATTTCACCATAACCCAAAATACCCATATTTGGAAAGAGTTAACTTTTCATCATTATTTTAAGATTGATATTGCCAACACAACAACTGAAATAAAGGCATAAATTTTCAAAAAAAATAAATAAAATAAAATAAAATTTAAAAAAAATCAACAAAATTAGAGAAAAAGGAGAAATTAGAACAGACAATGCAGAAATACAAAGATTTATAAGAGACTATTATGAACAACTATATGGCAATAAAATGGATAACCTGGAAGAAATTGACAGATTCTTAGAAAAGTTCAGTCTTTCAAGACTGAACCAGGAAGAAATAGAAATTATGAACAACCCAACTACAATCACGGAATTTGAAGCTGTGTTAAAAAATCTCCCAAAAAACAAAAGCCCAGGACCAGATGGCTTCACAGGAGAATTCTATCAAACATTTAGAGAAGGGCTAATGCTCTTTAAAAAAATTGCAGTGGAAGGACCATTTCCAAACTCATTCTATGAGGCCACCATCACCCTGATACCAAAACCAAAGACAACACACAAAAAAGAAAACTACAGGCCATTTCACTGATGAACATAGATGCAAAAACCCTCAACAAAATTTTAGCAAACAGAATTCAGGTACACATCAAAAAGCTCATACACCATGATCAAGTTGGGTTTATTCCAGGGATGCAAGGATTCTTCCAAAGACTCAAGTCAATCAATGTGATACACCATATTAACAAATTGAAAAATAAAAGCTCTATGATAATCTCAAGAGATGCAGAAAAAGCCTTTGACAAAATTCATTACCAGTTTATGATTAAAACTCTTTAAAAAATGGGCATAGAAGGAACCTACATCAACATAGTAAAGGCCATTTATGATAAGCCTATAGCAAACATTATTCTCAATGGTGAAAAACTGAAAGCATTCTCCCTAAGATCAGGAACAGAGCAAGAATGTCCACTTTTATCACTATCATTCAACATAGTTCTGGAAGTCCTAGTTAAAGCTATCAGAGAAAAAAAAGAAATAAAAGGAATCCAGATTAGAAAAGAAGTAAAGCTCTCACTGCAGATGACATGATACGGTACATAGAAAGCCCTAAAGATGGTATCAGAAAATTACTAGAGCTAATCAGTGAATTTAGCAAAGTCACAGGATACAACATAAATACACAAATCACTTGCATTTCTATATACTAACAATGAAAAATCAGAAAAAGAAATTAAGGAATCAATCCCATTCACCATTGAAAAAAATAATTAAGTATCTAGGGATAAACTTACCTAAGGAGACAAAAGAATTGTACACAGAAAAGTATAAGACACTGATGAAAGAAATAAAAGATGACATAAACAGATGGAGAGATATTCCATGTTCCTGGGTAAAAAGAATCAATATTTTGAAAATGACTATACTACCAAAGACAATCTACAGATTCAACATGGTTCCTATAAAATTACCAATTGCATTTTTCACAGAACTAGAACAAAAGATTTCACAGTTCATATATAAACACAAAAGATCCAGAATAGCCAAAGCAATTTGAGAAAGAAGAATGGAGCTCGAGGAATCAACCTCCCTAACTTCAGATTATACTACAAAGCTACAGTCATCAAGACAGTATGGTACTGGCACAAAAAAAGAAATATAGACCAATGGAACAAGATAGAAAACCCAGAGATAAACCCATACACCTTTGGGTACCTTGTTTTTGACAAAGGCGGCAAGAATGTACAATAGGGCAAAGACAGCCTCTTCAATAAATGGTGCTGGGAAAAATGCACAGCTACATGTAAAATAATGAAAAGATAAACACAAAATGTATTAAAGGCTTAAATGTAAGACCAGAAACTATAAAACTCTTAGAGGAAAACATTGGTGTTCTATGAATCCTCTATGACCCACCTCATAGAGTAACAGAAATAAAAGCAAATGTAAACAAGCAGGACCTGATTAAACTTAAAAGCTTTTGCACAGCAAAAGACACTCTAAGCAAGGTGAAAAGAAGACCCTCAGAATGGGAGAAAATAAGAGCAAATGAAACTGACAAAGGATTAATTTCCAAAATATACAAGCAGCTCATACAACTCAATACCAGAAAAACAAACAACCCGATCAAAAAGTGGGAAAAAGACGACCTAAAGAGACATTTCTCCAAAGACATACAAATGGCTAACAAACATATGAAAAGATGCTCAACATCACTCATTATTAGAGAAATGCATATCAAAACTGCAATGAGATATCACCCCACACTAGTCAGAATGGCTTTCATCAAAAACTCTACAAACAATAAATGCTGGAAAGAGTGTGGAGGAAAGGGAACACTCTTTCAGTGCTGGTAGGAGTATAAATTGATACGGCCACTATGGAAGAAGGTATGGAGATTCCTTTAAAACTTAGGAATAAAACCACCATATGACCCAGCAATCCCACTCCTAGGCATAAATCCTGATTAAACCAAAACTGAAAAAGACACATGTACCACATTGTTCATTGCAGCACTATTTACAATAGCTAGAACATGGAAGCAACCTAAATGTTCATTGACAGATGAATGGATAAAGAAGTTGTGGTACATATACATGATGGAATATTACTCAGCCATAAGAAGGAATGCATTTGGGTCAGGTTTAATGAGGTGGATGTACATAGAACCTTTTATACAGTGTGAAGTAAGGCAGAAAGAGAAAGATATATATCATATCCTAAAGAATACACAGAATAACTATACAAAAAAGATATTCATGACTCAGATAACTACGATGGTGTGATCACTCACCTGGAGACAGACATCCTGGAATGCAGTCAAGTGGGCCTTAGGAATCTTCACTATGAACAAAGCTAGTGGAGGTGATGGAATTCCAGTTGAATTATTTCAAATCCTAAAAGACGATGCTGTGAAAGTGCTGCACTCAATATGCCAGCAAATTTGGAAAACTCAGCAGTGGCCACAGGACTGGAAAAGGTCAGTTTTCATTCCAATCCCAAAGAAAGGTACTGCCAAAGAATGTTCAAACTACTGCAGAATTGCACTCATCTCACAAGCTAGCAAAGTAATGCTCAAAATTATCTAAGCTAGGCTTCAGCAATATGTGAACCGTGAACCTCCAGATGTTCAAGCTGAATTTAGAAAAGGCAGAGGAACTAGAGATCAAATTGCCAATATCCTCTGGATCATCATAAAAGCAGATAATTCCAGAAAAACATTTGCTTTATTGACTACGCCAAAGCCTTTGACTGTGTGTATAACAATAAACTATGGAAAATTCTCCAAGAGATGGAAATACCAGACCACCTGACCTGCCTCCTGAGAAATCTGTATGCAGGTCAAGAAGCAACTTTTAGAACTGGACATGGAACAATAGACCGGTTCCAAATTGGGAATGGTGTATGTCATGGCTGTATATTGTCAGCCTACTTATTTAATTTATGTGCAGAATACACCATGTGAAATGCCAGACTGGGTGAAGCACAAGCTGGAATCAGGATTGCTAGGGAAAATATCAATAACCTCAGATATGCAGATGACACCAGCCTTATGGCATAAAGTGAAGAAGAACTCAAGAGCCTCTTGATGAAAGTGAAAGGGGAGAGTACCAAAGTTGGATTAAAACTCAACATTCAGAAAACTAAGATCATGGCATCCAGTCACATCATTTCATGGCAAATAGATGGGAAAGCAATGGAAACAGTGAGAGACTTTAATTTTTTTTTTCTTTTTTAACTCCAAAATCATTGCAGATGGTGACTGCAGCCTTGAAATTAAAAGACACTTGCTCCTTGGAAGAAAGGCTATGACCAAGGTAAGCATCATATTAGAATACAGAGGTATTACTTTGCCAACAAAAGTCCTTCCAGCCAAAACTATGATTTTTCCAGTATATATGGATGTGAGAGTTGGACTATAAAGGAAGCTGAGCATCAAAGAATTGATGCTTTTTAACTGTGGTGTTGGAGAAGACTCTTGAGAGTCCCTTGGACTGCAAAGAGATCCAATCAGTCAATCCTGAAGGAAATCAGTCCTGAATATTCATTGCAAGGACTGATGCTGAAGCTGAAGCTCCAATACTTTGGCCACCTGATGTGAAGAACTGACCCATTATGAAAGACCCTGATGTCGGGAAAGATTGATGGCGGGAGGAGAAGGGGATAACAGAGGATGAGATTGTTGGATGGCATCACCGACTCGATGGACATTAGTCTGAATAAGCTCCAGGAGTTGGTGTTGGACAGGGAAGCCTGTTGTGCTACAGTACATGGGGTCGCAAGAGTTGGAATTGTCTGAACGACTGAACTGAACTTAACTAAACACATATATATGCGATCTAAAAAAATGGTACTGAAGAATTTATTTACCAGGCAGCAAAGGAGAAGCAAACATAGAGAATAGACTTATGAACATGGGGAAAGGGGAGGAGGGGGTGAAATGTATGCAAAGAGTAAAACAGAAACGTACGTTACCATGTGTAAAATAGATAGCCAATGGGAGTTTGCCGTATGGGCTCAGGAAACTCAAACAGGAGCACTGTATCAATCTAGAGGGGTTTGATGGGGAGGGAGAAGGGAGGGAGGTTCAAAAGTGAGGGGATATATGTATACCTATGGCTGATTCATGTTGAAGTTTGACAGAAAACAACAACATTCTTTAAAGCAATTATTCTTCTTAACAAATAAATAAATTTAAAATTTAAAAAAAATGAGAGAAGAGGACTTTCAAGGATCAATGATGATAATGTGAACTAAGATGAATTCTCATCCCTCTGTATCTGTGTAAGAGAAAAAAGAAAAGCTAAAAAAAGTTCATAATCAAGGCCGCTGAGAGAGTAGGGAAAGCCTGTACAAGTGATGATCCTGTGGTCTAGAACGTGGGCAACTCCTCCCCTACCACCAGCCATTTTCTTAATAGGCCAAACTTACTCATAGTGGCCTTGTCATATTATTCGAGTTCTCAAAGCAAGAATAATGAAGTGGTTTGCCATTCCTTTCTCCAGTGGACCACGTTTTGTCAGAACTCTCCACCATGACCCGTCCATCTTGGGTGGCCCTACACGGCATGGCTCATAGTTTCTTTGAGCTAGACAAGGCTGTGGTCTGTGTGATCAGTTTGATTAGTTTTCTGTGATTGTTGTTTTCATTCTGCCTGCCCTCTATTAAGGATAAGAGGCTTGTGGAAGCTTCCTGATGGGAGAGACTGACTGTGGGAGAAACTGGGTCTTGTTCTGATGGGCAGGGCCATGTTAGTGAATCTTTAATCCAATTTTCTGTTGGTGGGTGGGGCTGTATTCCCTCCCTGCTGTTTGATCTGAGACCAAACTATGGTAGGGGTAATGAAGATAATGGCGGCCTCCTGTAAAAGGTCTTGAGCACACACTGTTGTATTCAGTGCCCCCAAATCTGCAGCAGGTCACTGTCAACCCACACCTGCACTGAAGACTCCTGGAAACTCACAGGCAAGTCTGGATTAGTCTCTTGTGTGGTCACTGCTCCTTTCTCCTGAGTCCTGGTGTGCAAAAGGTTTTGTTTGTGCCCTCCAATAGTCTGTTTCTCCAAACTTGTGTAAGTTTTGTAATCAATTCCCTGGGTGTTCTCATTCCATTTCCCCAGGATAGGAAATCTGCTGTAGGTCCTAGAACTTTTTTAACAGTATGAGAATTTATTTGGTATAATTGTTCTGCAGTTTGTGGGTTGTCTTCTCAATAGCTCTATGGTAGGGTTAATGGTGACCTCCTCCAAGAGAGCTTATGTCACACACTGTGTGACCCAGGTCTGCTGCAGCCACAGCCTGTTACTCTGCAGGAGACACTCAAACACTCATAGGCAGGTCTGGCTCAGTCTATGTGGGGTCTCTGGGTCCTGGTGCATAGAAGGTTTTGTTTGAGTCCTCTGGACATCTCTGGCAGGTATGGCGTTTGATTCTAAACGCAATTTTGCCCCTCCGACTGGCTTGCTGGGGCTTCTCCTTTGCCCTTGGATGTGGGGTATCTTTTTTGGTGGGATCCAACATTCTCCTGTAGATGGTTGTTCAGCAGCAAGTTGCAATTTTGGAGTTCTCACAGGAGAAGATGAGTGCGTGTCCTTCTACTCTGCCATCTTGCTCACTATGGTTTTCCCAGTAGTCATATATGGATGTGAGAGTTGGACCGTAAAGAAAACTAAACACTAAAGAATTGATACTTTTGAATTGTGGTGTTGGAGAAGACTCTTGAGAGTCCCCTGGATGGCAAAGAGATCCAACCAGTCAGTCCTAAAAGAAATCAGTCCTAAATATTCATTGAAAGGACTGATGCTGAAGCTGAAGCTCCAACACTTTGGCCACCTGAGGTGAAGAACTGACTCATTGGAAAAGACCCTGATGCTGGGAAAGACTGAGTGCAGGAGGAGAAGGAGATGACAGAGGATAAGATGGTTGGGTGGCATCACCAACTTGACGGGCATGAGTCTGAGCAAGCTCTGGGAGTTGGTGATGGACAGGGAAGCCTGGCATGCTGCAGTCCATGGGGTCGCAAAGAGTCGGATGCAGTTGAGTGACTGAACTGAACTAAACTCACAGTGGCCATTTGGGGGAAAGGAAAGATTAAAATTATCTAAAATTCAGCAACTCAGATGCATACTATCTGAACTTCAAATGTATATTTCCAAGAACTTACTGAACGCTGTCACATGCACATCCTGAAGGAACTTTCTATTTCTTCAGCTCCTCCATCTCCCTTGTGGCAGAGGGAGTGCCAACTCTACCCGCCCACTGTCCTCTCCCCCGCAGGTCACGGACATCCACCCTTCCTCTACCCTCACTGCCCATCATTGCCATTGATTAGCTCTCAGAGAGTCTTCTCTGGATAATTACAGTGCTTCTTATCCACACTTTATAAGCCAGATTTGTTCATTTCTGCCCCCTAGTTAAGAGCTGGGACTCGACTGCCTATAGGTTATCTACCACATCTGAAATATGTCAAAGGAGAGTAGGACAGGATTCTAATGCACCTCCAACGCTGCATCAATCAGATACAGGCCAAGGTGCTAGGTTCTGCTGTGCTTACACATCTTAATGGCTTATTTCCCACTCATGCTATGTGTTCCTTTCAAGACAGCTGCTGCTCTGATTCATGTCATCTTCATTCTGGGATGCAGGCTGATGAGGCTGCCTTTCTGGATGCTTTCTGGTCAGAGAAAACAGACAGCATGTCAGCCACACCAAGGTCTGTCTATTAAAGCTTCCCGAGAAGTGCCTTGAGCCATTTCTGTTCACATTCCATCTGGTCAAGTCTGGTATTAGTGAGGAGAGTACACCCCTCCACCTAGGGAGGGGCTACAGAGATTTGAGATAAACAATAAGAGCCCATCAAACAGGCAATTTTCTTCTGATGGAATCTCTGTGCATTCTTGGACATTCTTTACAGCGTATCTTACTTTGCAGGCAGAGCTTATTGTTTCTGGAGCACTTGGGACATGCCTCTACACTCAAACTTTCATGCACTAATTGCAGATTTCCATGTTTGTCTTCTCATTAGATTTTGAACTCTGTACATGAAAGAATTCAGCCTTTACCATTTTGGTGTTTGGAGCACGCGCACTTTTTTCTGTGCTAGGGGTGGCACTTGGTGCTTAGTTGCTTGATAACTGAATGCTGAATTCATATTTATTGACCACTACGGTGGCCATGCGGAGAAGGCAATGGTACCCCACTCCAGTACTCTTGCCTGGAAAATCCCATAGACAGAGGAGCCTGGTGGGCTGCAGTCCATGGGGTTGCCAAGAGTCGGACACGACTGAGCAACTTCACTTTTTACTTTTCACTTTCATGCATTGGGGAAGGAAATGGCAACCCACTCCAGTGTTCTTGCCTGGAGAATTCGAGGGACAGGGGAGCCTGGTGGGCTGCCGTCTATGGGGTCACACAGAGTCGGACATGACTGAAGCAACTTAGCAGCAGCATGGTGGCCATGAGACAGTATCTGACAGACGAACTACAGAGCATGTGACTGATCCAAGGGCTTTAGTTGTCGTGTTCTCAAGTTTGCTGCTGAGTTTCCACATCTACATACCTCCCATGCACCCCTCCCACCACATGACTTGGTGGAGGCTGATTCCTGAGAGACGCTGGACCAAGCTACTGGCCAAGGTTTGCTCTCAGACTCCCCAGCAGCCCAACATTTGCAAGCATCACACAACATTCTGGGACATTTCTGCCCCTCCCCTTCTCCTTAAGTTTGAGTAAGAGTTACATCACTTCTGCCCACACTCCCAGCCACCCACCTACTCCCCACATTCTCCCGCAGGTGTTTCCCCATCATAACATACTTGCACGTTTCATCCCTTCTTGGCATCTGCTTCTTAGAGGACATTAACACAGAAACTTTCATTGTTATAATCAATTCTGACAGAATCTGATCAAATGTCTTTGCAACCTTTGAAGAGAGCAGTGCAAGAGTTAAGAAAATCAGGAAATTGCTTCATGGCAGAAGTGGATTTGAATCAGGCTTTGTAACTGGGTTTGCCTCCATTGCTGGGGGGAGGTGTGTAGGAGGAGGAGGAAGAGGGGTGGGAAAGGAGTTCTCTCCAGGGATGACTCTTATCCATGCACAATGTGGTGAGTTTGTTTTTTTAAATCTCTAGACTCAAGTTTCTTTTAAATATTGGGAAAAGATTCTTCCCGAACACATTGATTTCTTTTATTTTTCCCTTGAGTTATTTATTCTGTTCCTTTTGTGTGGCTTTGCCCTCTGGGGGAACTGATTATTCAAGATTTGGTTTTGTGATTCCCTCTCTAATACCTTGGTCAGCACTTTCCTTCCTTTGTTCCATGTCCTGGGATCACTTCTCAAATTCCTTCCTCACATCAACAATAGGATGATTTGTTGTATCAGATTCGCTGTTCTTTTTCCAACAAACATTTCAGTTTGGCTCTTGTGATTTTCGTTTCCATGCAGTCTCATCTTGCCTGAGCTCAAGTTTGTCTTTTTTAAAAGAGTATAGGACAAGTGTATTTTACAATATTCTTCTGTTTCCTGTAGCAAATTTATTTCAGGGAAAGTTTTCCATTTAAGCCCTGAAGCAGTGTTCCCCCTCTCTGTCTTTATTGGCTTCCTCTGTGTTGTCTTTATTGGCTTGTTCTGTGTTGTCCTGCCTTCCTAGGAATGGGGGCCTGTAGCTCTGTACCTTGGTTGGATGCAGTAAGAATTCTGTGAAAATCCCCAGAATGAGGTTTTCTTGTTCACAGACCAAAGTTCATGAAGTCAAATGAAGCCACCTGGGAAGAGAAATGTGAGATGTCACGAGATGAAATGGGCCCAGCACCACAGGTTAAGAAGGAGGAGCATCTGGTTATGAGCCTCTGGGACAGAAACCAGAGAAACCAGATGGGGGAGCAACTAAAAGTGGGTGGCAGAGCCTGGAGAGTTCTCCAGAGCCAAAGAGTTTGTCAACAGTGAACTTTTATGGAGGGCTGGCAGCCCAGGCAGTGGCAGAAAGGAAGCTATTAGGAATGTTAATCTGGTCTACACAGACATGTTGATTATTTAGGTTTATTTGTCCTAGAATAAAGAGAAACTCTTCCAGACCCCCCCCCTTTTTTTAAATAGTTGTCATACACTTAGTCTTTTTAGCATCCTATGATCTTCATTTTCTGAATGTTGAGTTTTAAGCCAACTTTTTCACTCTCCTCTTTCACCTTCATCAAGAGGCTTTTTAGTTTCTCTTCACTTTCTGCCAAAGGGTGGTGTCATCTGCATATCTGAGGTTATTGATATTTCTCCCGGCAATCTTGATTCCAGCTTGTGCTTCTTCCAGCCCAGCGTTTCTCATGATGTACTCTGCATATAAGTTACATAAGCAGGGTGACAATATACAGCCTTGACGTACTCCTTTTCCAATTTGGAACCAGTTTGTTGTTCTATGTCCAGTTCTAACTGTTGCTTCCTGACCTGCATACAAATTTCTCAAGAGGCAGGTCAGGTGGTCTGGTATTCCCATCTCTTTCAGAATTTTCCAGATCACATTTTATTATGATCCACACAGTCAAAGGCTTTGTCATAGTCAATAAAGCAGGAATAGATGTTTTTCTGGAACTCTCTTGCTATTTCGATGATCCAGCGGATGTTGGCAATTTGGTCTCTGGTTCCTCTGCCTTTTCTAAAACCAGCTTGAACAACTGGAAGTTCACAGTTAGAGAGTTAAAAAGTTGGCTTAAAACTCAACATTCAGAAAATGAAGATCATGGCATCTGGTCCCATCACTTCATGGGAAATAGATGGGGAAACAGTGTCAGACTTTATTTTTGGGGGGCTCCAAAATCACTGCAGATGGTGACTGCAGCCATGAAATTAAAAGACACTTACTCCTTGGAAGAAAAGTTATGACCAACCTAGATAGCATGTTGAGAAGCAGAGACATTACTTTGCCAACCAAGGTCTGTCTAGTCAAGGCTATGGTTTTTCCAGTGGTCATGTATGGATGTGGGAGTTCGACTGTGAAGAAAGCTGAGCACTGAAGAATGGATGCTTTTGAACTGTTGTGTTGGAGAAAACTCTTGAGAGTCCCTTGGACTGCAAGGAGATCCAACCAGTCCATTCTGAAGGAAATCAGCCCTGGGATTTCTTTGGAAGGAATGATGCTAAAGCTGAAACTCCAGTACTTTGGCCACCTCATGCGAAGAGTTGACTCATTGGAAAAGACTCTGATGCTGGGAGGGACTGGGGGCAGGAAGAAAAGGGGACAACAGAGGATGAGATGGCTGGATGGCATCACTGACTCGATGGACGTGAGTCTGAGTGAACTCCGGGAGTTGGTGATGGACAGGGAGGCCTGGCGTGCTGCGATTCATGGTGTTGCAAAGAGTTGGACACGGCTGAGCGACTGAACTGGACTGAACTGAACTGAACAGAGCATTTGGGTGTGGCTGAGGCCCTGGCAAATATTAACCACATACAAAGGATTCCTTAAGGCATGTAGGCAGATCCACTCAGGTCTGAGCAGAGAAGGGCACTGCAGTTCGACTGTGGTTCAGAGAGACAGGGGGATGTTATCCAGGCTTTGTCCCAGCTGTAGAGCTCCACCACAAGCTTAGCCTGCACCATCTGCCCCCAGATACACTTAGATAAAGGCAAGCTTTGCAGGATTGCCCAGAATCCTTTTCCCCACTGGCCTCCCACCCCCTCACCTCCTCTGTCAGATCAGCTCCAATAATCTAAAGAGAATGTGTCTCTAGACACACTGCCGACTTCTCAGATTGCTTTGGCTCTTTATGTTTTAAAAGATCTTCAAACATTTTGCTCTTTTAAAAATTTCCTACGTTTATATTGGTGGCGGGTTTTTTATGACAGTAGTTTGCAGAGACGAAAAGAAGCCTCAAGGGCTGCGGGCTTGGTTCCCCTAACTGGCTAGCCCATGGGAGCTGAGGTCAGTGGGGCAGGCTTGGCCAGGGCTCCTCCTACTTCCCCATCGTGCCTTTGGCTCAGTGAGCAAAACATATGTTACCCATTAATTGTGTTTTTAAAATCTGGTCTAAGTGATTATTTATTTAGTAAAATGGCCCCCAGTTTTTATTATATGTTGACTATTAGCCTTACTTTTCAATAATGATGCAAACCTTTTATTTGTTTTGGTGAATATTTTAATGGAAATTGAGTGGCATCCTTTTTTTAGGAGTTTTTATTTTTAAATGACAAATCTACTGCTTTTGAATTTGGTTTCTCTGAGTGTACTTTTCAAAGAACTCTCAGTGCTCTGTACAATTACATTAAAAATTATTTGAAGGCAAGGGTCAAATCCTGGACTGCTGATGACTACTGAAAGACTTCTTTCTCCATTAGGCAACCTCATCCTAATTTTAATTGTAAAACAACTCTCAGTTTCCTCAAGTGAAGAATGAAAGGTATGGGTTGAAGGGTTGAAATCCCTTCTTTTAAGTTTTTCTATCACACTGGCTACCAACGAAAAGAAAGAGAATATATTTGAAAGAAAATTATGCATCAATAATATTTTATTTTTATTAGCCACAAGAGAAGAAAGAGACTACAATCTGTCTACTGATTCTCAAAGTGTATTCCAGGGAAACTGGGGGAATCAGGGAATCCTCCGAATCCCCTTCAGAGAGTCCACAAGCTGAGAATAACTTTCATAATAGCACTAACACATTGTTGGTGTTTCTTGCTCTCTTTTTCTCATGAGTGTATGATGGAGTTTTTCAGTCTGCATGATGTGTAATAGCACAACAGATTAGTGCATTGAATTTTAACCTCCTTTAAAGCTAAACATTCTGATTCTGAATGCCAGTTCATTATTGGTGATCATCCTCTTGTGCAGATACTGATTAAAGAGAATGTTCATGTTCAATCAGAAGCGTAGCTTAGCTATTAGCATTAAATCATTCATTCACCCACTTGTTCCCTCTGTAAACATTTACTGAGTACCTACAGTTTGCCAGATACTGTTCTGTTTTGTTCAAAAGGAGCAGAAAACAATCTGTGCTTGCTTTGAGCTGGTGTTCTAATCAGGCATGCAGATAATAAACAGTGAACAAGAAATAAGGAAATACATAAATTATGTAGGATGTTGGAGGATATGCATTCCATACATTCAGGCCAGGGGTTCTTTTATGTTAGGGGCATAAGTGGTGAGGTAGCACTGGCATATTTTAGTGACAAGACGCTAAAAAGGTCAGAGTGGAGTAAGTGAGGAGGTGACTGGGAGGACATAAAGGCAGAGACATGCGGGAAACTGGATGACCTGTTGAGAAAGAGAATGTACATTTTCTGCAGAAAATTATGTTTTATATTTTCTAAGGACCATTCTGGCTTCCATATTGAGAATAATACAGGGCTAGAAACCTGGGAGACATGCTAGGGGCTATTGCTGAAGTCCAGGCATGGCGTGATGTTGGTGTGGACCAAGATCCAGGTTCAGAGCTAGGGGTTTGAGTCCAGAAGTGGTGAGAAATGGCTGAATAGTGGATATGTATTAAAGATAGAGATGGCACCATAGTTCATCAAGGGACGTTCCAGGTAACATAGAGTAATTGGTTATGACTAAATCATCCTGATTTATGTCATCCACCCTAAAATAAAAGTGAAATGTCTCCTTTCTCTTTGCATTGTCTTACTTTCAGACGTGTTCTATTTGGAATCACTTAAAAATAGCTAGTCTGAAAGTGATAGGAACTGGTAAATAGCTGTCAATGAATCATCACTACATTATTCATGGATTAAAATGAATGTGTGGCTTAGGGCAACTGAGCTAGACAGTAAATGACTACATGCATGTGATTGCTAACTGATTTAGGAAACATTTCAATCTGATAAACACACTTTTCCTAGGACTTTAAATGGGCTTGTCAGCAATTCTTACTCAAATACAAATGAAATTGTCAGCCTTGTCTAGAGGAACATCTATTGCTTAATGTCAAAGACAATAAATACATAATTTAATTGTTAATCTTTTCTCTGAATGTTTTTAAAGGAGAGATCCATGCACATTTGAATTAATTAATGAGCATATCACTTGAATAGAGGACCTATAGTATTAAAAGTAATATTTAGAATCCCAGGAACTAAACCACTAGGGTTTGAATCCTGACACCACTACTAGCTGTGACTTTCAGCAGATTATTTAACCTCTTTCTTGACTTTCTCTTCTGAGAAAGGATGTGCTGCTTCTACTACCACTACACTGTTACTACTGCCACTACCACCGCTCACGCTCTCGCTAGGGCCCAGGGAGTTTGTCCCTGTACAGTACTGGTGCAGAGCATAGTGAATGCTAAGTAAGTGCTATTGTTATTACAGCATTTACTATAATAGTGACCCAGCAGACATTGGCAATTTGATCTCTGGTTCCTCTGCCTTCTCTAAAACCAGCTTAAACATCTGGTAGTTCACGGTTCACGTATTGCTGAAGCCTGGCTTGCAGAATTTTGAGCATTATTTTGCTAGTGTGTGAGATGAGTGCAATTGTGTGGCAGTTTGCGCATTCTTTGGCATTGCCTTTCTTTGGGGTTGGAATGAAAACTGACCTTTTCCAGTCCTGTGGCCACGGCTGAGTTTTCCAAATTTGCTGGCATATTGAGTGCAGCACTTTCACAGCATCATCTTTTAAAATTTGAAATAGCTTTTCAGGTAAGCAGCCTGAGGTGACCCCTAAAAATGGTGCGCTATCCACTTGACCCAGAAAACCCCACAAAATCATGCAAATCAAGAGGTTCAAATCTTCGTATTCACTTTAAGAACACTCATGAAACTGCCCAGGCCATGAAGAGTATGCATATCCGAAAAGCCACCAAGTATCTGAAGGATGTCACTTTAAAGAAGCAATGTGTGCCATTCCGTCGTTACAACGGTGGAGCTAGTAGGTGTGCACAGGCCAAACAGTGGGGCTGGACGCAGGGTCGGTGGCCCCAAAAGAGTGCTGAATTTTTACTACACATGCTCAAAAACGCAGAGAGTAATGCTGAACTTAAGGGCTTAGATGTAGATTCTCTGGTCATTGAGCACATCCAAGTGAACAAAGCCCCCAAGATGCAGCGTAGGACTTACAGAGCTCACGGTCGGATCAGCCCCTACAGGAGCTCTCCCTGCCACATTGAGATGATCCTTACTGAAAAAGAACAGATTGTTCCTAAACCAGAAGAGGAGGTTGCACAGAAGAAAAAGATATCCCAGAAGAAACTGAAGAAACAAACACTTATGGCCCGGGAATAAATGCCGCAAAAAATAAATGCAAATAAAAGTAAAAAAAAGAAAATTGAAATAGCTCATCTGGAATTCCATCACCTCCACTAGCTTTGTTCACAGTGATGTTTCCTGATGCCCACGTGACTTTGCATTCCAGGATGTCTGGCTCTAGGTTGGGGATCACACCATTGTGATGATCTGGGTCGTGAAGATCTTTCTTGTATAGTTCTTCTGTGTATTCTTGCCACCTCTCCTTAATATCTTCTGCTTCTGTTTGGTCCATGCCTTTTCTGTCTTTCATTGTACCCATCTTTGCATGAAATGTTCCCTTGTTATCTCTAATTTTCTTGAAGAGAGCTCTAGTCTTTTCGATTTTATTGTTACACTGATCGCTGAGGAAGGCTTTCTTATCTCACTGCCTTTCTTTGGAAATCTGCATTCAAATGGGTACATCTTTCCTTTTCTCCTTTGCTTTTCAGTTCTCTTCTTTTCACAGCTATTTGTAAGGCCTCTTCAGACAATGATTTTGCCTTTTTGCATTCCTTTTTCTCGGGGATGGTCTTGATCCCTCTCTCCTGTACAATGTACAAACTTCTATCCATAATTCATCAGGGACTCTGTCTATCAGATCTAGGCCCCTAAATCTATTTCTCACTTCCACTGTATAATTGTAAAGGATTTGTTTTAGGTCATACCTGAATCATCTAGTGGTTTTCCCTTCTTTCTTCAACTTAAGTCTGAATTTGGCAATAAGGAGTTCATGATCGGAGCCACAGTCAGCTCCTGGTCTTGTTTTTGCTGACTGTATAGAACTTCTCCATCTTTGGCTGCAAAGAATATAATCAATCTGATTTCGGTGTTGGCCATCTGATGATGTCCATGTGTAGAGTCCTCTCTTGTATTGTTGGAAGAGGGTGCTTGCTATGACCAGTGTGTTCTCTTGGCAAAACTCTATTAGCCTTACCCTTGCTTCATTATGTACTCCAAACCAAACACCTGTTACCCTGGGTGTTTTTTGACTTCCTACTTTTGCATTCCAGTCCCCTATAATGAAAAGGACATCTTTTTGGGGTGTTAGTTCTAAAAGGTCTTGTAGGTCTTCATAGAACCGTTCAACTTAAGCTTCTTCAGCATTACCGGTCAGGGCATAGACTTGAATTACCATGATATTGAATGGTTTGCCTTGTAAACGAACAGAGATCATTCTTTCATTTTTGAGATTGCATCCAAGTACTGCATTTTGGAGTCTTTTGTTGACTATGATGGCTACTCCATTTCTCCTAAGGGATTCTTGTAATAATGGTCATGTGAGTTAAATTCACCCATTTAGTAGTAGATATAATGGTCATGTGAGTTAAATTCACCCATTCTAGTCCATTTTGGTTTTCTGATTCCTAAAATGTCAAAATTCACTCTTGCCATCTCCTGTTTGATCACTTCCAATTTGCCTTGAGTCATCAATATAACATTCAAGGTTCCTATGCAATATTGCTCTTTATAGCATTGGACCTTGCTTCTATCACCAGTCACATCCACAATTGGGTGTTGTTTTTGCTTTGGCTCCATCTCTTCATTCTTTCTGGAGTTATTTCTCTACTGATCTCCAGTAGCATATTGGGCACCTACCAACCTGGGGAGTTCATCTTTCAGTGTCCTATCTTTTTGCCTTTTCATACTATCATGGGGTTCTCAAGGCAAGAATAATAAAGTGGTTTGCCATTCCCTTTTCCAGTGGACGACATTTTGTCAGAACTCTCCATCATGACCCGTCCATCTTGGGTGGCGCTATGCGGCATAGCTTAGTTTCATTGAGTTAGACAACGATGTGGTCCATTCGATCAGATTGGTTACTTTTCTGTGATTGTTGTTTCAGTCTTCCTGCCCTCTGAGGCTCTCTCTCAGCACCAACCATCTTACTGGGGTTTCTCTTATCTTGCATGTGGGACATCTCTTCACGGCTGTGTGGATCACAATAAACTGTGGAAAATTCTGAAAGAGATGGGAATACCAGACCACTTTACCTGCCTCCTGAGAAATCTGTATGCAGGTCAGGAAGCAACAATTAGAACTGAACATGGAAAAACAGAATGGTTCCAAATAGGAAAAGGAGTATGTCAAGGCTGTATATTGTCACCCTGCTTATTTAACTTATACGCAGAGTACATCAAGAGAACCTCTGGGCTGGATGAACCACAAGCTGGAATCAAGATTGCTGGGAGAAATATCAATAACCTCAGATATGCAGATGACACCACCATTATGGCAGAAAGTGAAGAGGAACTAAAGAGTCTCTTGATGACAGTGAAAGAGGAGAGTGAAAATTTGGCCTAAAGCTCAACATTCATAAAGCTAAGATCATGGCATCCAGTCACATCACTTCATGGCAAATAGATGGAGAAACAGTGGAAACAGTGGCCGACTTTATTTTTTGGGGCTCCAAAATCACTGCAGATGGGGATTGCAGCCATGAAATAAAAGACGCTTACTCCTTGGAGGAAAGTTATGACCAACCTAGACAGTATATTAAAAAGCAAAGACATTACTTTGCCTAGAAAGGTCCCTCTGGTCAAGGCTATGGTTTTTCCAGTAGTCATGTATGGATGTGAGAGTTGGGCTATAAAGAAAGCTGAGCACTGAAGAATTGATGCTTTTAAACTGTGGTGTTGGAGAAGACTCTTGAGAGTCCTTTGGACTGCAAGGAGATCCAACCAGTCCATCCTAAAGGAGATCAGTTCTGAATATTCATTGGAAGGACTGATGCTGAAGCTGACACTCCAATACTTTGGCCACCTGATGCGAAGAACTGATTCATTTGAAAAGACCCTAATGCTGGGAAAGATTGAAAGCAGGAGGAAAAGGAGAAAACAGAGGATGAGATGAGGATGAGATGGTTGGATGGCATCATCGACTCAGTGGTCATGAGTTTGGGTAGACTCCGGGAGTTGGTGATGGACAGGGAGGCCTGGCGTGCTGCAGTCCGTGGGGTCACAAAGAGTTGGACACAACAGAGAGACTGAACTAAACTGAACTGAATAATAATGTTTCCTTGAATGTTTCAAGGAAAGCATCCTCATTAATACACATTTAACATTAACGTAGTAATGAGTGAATTGCTTCTTCTTTCAGTTACTACTAGTCCCTAATTGTAAAGGACTTCTAGCACCCCAGAGCATTTTGGTACTTAAATTTATTGATCTCTGAAAATTTTCCTTATCACTGAGACTATTTTATACATATGTTGGAGAAAAAGTACCATTGCAGTCATAACTCTAGTGGGGTCAAGACAAGTATTTCTTCCATAGGGAAATAAAACCCTTCAGGGAACCTAATTAATGGGAAAAACATAGGAAAACTTGCAGATACCAGTAATTTCCTAAGTCATTCTTTTCTATCTAGCTCCACATTTGCTTCTCTTTAAAAATACTCTTCCCTCAAACCTTATCATCTCAAAGTAATATTTCTAGAGAGAACATTGCTTTACAAAGCAAAAGCTGTCTTCTTTATTTAAAATTATGTGTAAATTTTTAAAAGTTTTTTTGATGGTTGCATAAATATGGTTCACCCAAACAACAGAGAAAACTCTTCCTAAGACCACACATTTGCATATGTTTGAAAATTTTAAATTCCCTGAAAATTCTGCACTGAGTATTTATAACTGTATTTCTGCTGTAAATATCTACATGTAACATAGCATACACATTACTTTGACATGTTTATATTTAAGATGTTATTACATATATAGCAATATTATTGAAATTATTCTTGAATAATCAAAAAGGAAAATAGCTAAACAAAACCAAAAATTATGGTTATGAATGATTAATGTGCTAATACAGGGCCAAAGAAAACTGCAGCACAGTAAAATTGTGATCAGGAAAGAAAACACACCCATCCTAGGAGACCTGCTAATGAAGAACATCATGGTGGGGATCTTCTTTCACTTACCATTGGTGCCATGAGCCAAAAGATTCCCAGTTTGTTTGAACAAAGACACAGAGGAACTGCTTTTGGGAATCGATTTCAGGCCCTTCAAAAGCCAGGAATTTGGCCTCATGCAGGGTGTGGGATTTTGCAGGCATATTTTGTAGTGTGGGAATAGCTGTGCACCAAGAAAGGAAATGAACATGAGCACATGGACATGGACATGTGCTGCTGCCTCTCTTGTGCGTGATGATAACTTAGCACCCGCTGCTCTGACATACCAGTCATTACAACATCTTGTTCTTTACAAACCTGTCTCTTTTCAATGATTAGGCCCATTTCCAAATTGATTTGAGTTTTAAAACGCAGTAAGTCTAAGTCAACTCAGTGGCAGCATCCAGTCTTTTGTGTTCTCTGAGCCTTGGAGGCAGCCTTGGTTCCTCATTCATTTTGTTACTGCCAAGCACTTCTCATTGTGAAAGACTAGAAATCTGACAGTGAAGCACATACAGTATTTGCTTTTGCTAGATCATTATCTTTGAAAAAGTCAGTCTTATATACAAGAATAACCATTTCCTCCAGATTCAGGGAAGCCTAAGACTCTCCTGGTGTCCTTTAAGTTTTGGCTGACATCCTGCTTTGGGGACTCCATTACATTTAAGAAATGGAGAAAAGAAAGATGAAAGTGTTTCTGTTAAGACCTCCGCAGGTGAAGGTCAAAGACTCCTGAGACCTGATCTTACGGCTCTGGCAGGTGTGACGTGCAAATCTCAGTGTGAATGACTGATTTGCATGGCTATGATTTGAAATACCCACAATGCATAGCGTGTGTATGAAAGATACAAAAACTACTTTTAAATGGAGTGAAAACTAATTGAGATGTTAAAAACGATAATGCATTAGCATCAGTTCAGTCAGTTCAGTTGCTCAGTCGTGTCCGACTCTTTGTGACCCCACGGACCACGGCATGTCAGGCCTCCCTGTCCATCTCCAATTCCTGGAGTGTACTCAAACTCATGTCCATTAAGTCGGTGATGCCCTCCAAACATCTCATCCTCTGTCATCCCTTTATCCTCCCACCTTCAATCTTTCCCAGTTTCGGGGTCTTTTCCAGTGAGTCAGCTCTTCACATCCAGTGGCCAAAGTATTGGAGTTTCAGCTTCAACATCAATCCTTCCAATGAATATTCAGGACTGATTTCCTTTAGGATGGACTGGTTGGATCTCCTAGCTGTCCAAAGGATTCTCAAGAGTCTTCTCCAACACCACGGTTCAAAAGCATCAATTTTTCTGTGCTCAGCTTTCTTTATAGCCCAACTCTCACATCCATACATGACTACTGGAAAAACCATAGCTTTAATTAGATGGGCCTTCATTGGCAAAGTAATGTCTCTGCTTTTTAATATGCTGTATAGGTTAGTCATAACTTTCCTTCAAAGGAGTAAGCGTCTTTTAATTTCATGGCTGCAGTCACCATCTGCAGTGATTTTGGAGCCCCCCAAATAGTCTGTCACTGTTTCCACTGTTTCCCCATCTATTTCCATGAAGTGATGGGACCGGATGCCATGATCTTCGTTTTCTGAATGTTGAGTTTTAAGCCAACTTTTTCACTCTCCTCTTTCACTTTCATCAAGAAGCTCTTAAGTTCCTCTTCACTTTCTGGCATAATGGTGGTGTCATCTGCATATCTGAGGTTATTGACATTTCTCCAGGGAATCTTAATTCTGTCTTGGGCTTCACCCAGCCCAGCGTTTCTCATGATGTACACTGCATAGAAGTTAAATAAGCAGGCTGACAATATACAGTCTTGATGTACTGTATGTATGATTTGGAACCAGTCTGTTGTTCCATGTCCAGTTCTAACTGTTGCTTCTTGACCTGCATACAGATTTCTCAGGAGGCAGGTCAGGTGGTCTGGTATTCCCATCTCTTGAAGAATTTTCCAGAGTTTGTTGTGGTCCACACAGTCAAAGCCTTTGTCATAGTCAATAAAGCAGAAGTAGATGTTTTTCTGGAACTCTCTTGGTTTTTTGATGATCCAATGGATGTTGGCAATTTGATTTCTCATTCCTCTTCCTTTTCTAAAACCAGCTTGAACATCTGGAATTTCATGATTCAGGTACTGTTGAAGCCTGGCTTGGAGAATTTTGAGCATTACTTTACTAGCGTATGAGATGAGTGCAATTGTGTGGCAGTTTGAGCATTCTTTTTCATTGCCGTTCTTTGGGATTGGAATGAAAACTGACCTTTTCCAATCCTGTGGCCACTGTTGAGTTTTCCAAATTTGCTGGCATGTTGAGTGCAGCACTTTCACAGCACCATCTTTTAGGATTTGAAATAGCTCATCTGGAATTCCATCATCTCCACTAGCTTTGTTCATAGTGATGCTTCCTGATGCCCACTTGACTTTGCATTCCAGCATGTCTGGCTTTAGGTGGGTGATCACACCACTGTGATGATCTGGGTCATGAAGATCTTTTTTGTATAGATCTTCTGTGTATCCTTGCCACCTCTTCTTAATATCTTCTGCTTCTGTTAGGTCCATACCTTATGTCCTTCATTGTGCCCATCTTTGCATGAAATGTTTCCTTGGTATCTCTAATTTTCTTAAAGAGATCTCTAGTCTTTTCCATTTTATTGTTTTCCTCTATTTCTTTGCACTGATCGCTGAGGAAGGTTTCTTGCTTTCTCTCCTTGGTTTTCTTTGGAACTCTGCATTCAAATTGGTATATCTCCTTTTCTCCTTTGTTTTTTGCTTCTCTTCTATTCACAGCTATTTGTAAGGCCTCTTCAGACAACCATTTTGTCTTTTTGCATTTTTTTTTCTTGGGGATGGTCTTGATGCCTGACTCCTGTATAATGCCATGAATCTCCATCCACAGTTCTTCAGGCACTCTGTCTATCAGATCTAATCCTTTGCGTCTATTTCTCACTTCCACTGTATAATTGTAAAGGATTTGATTTAGTTCATACCTGAATCATCTAATGGTTTTCCCTACTTCCTTCAATTTCAGTCTGAATTTGGCTTTAAGGAGTTCATGATCTGAGCCACAGTCAGCTCCTGGTCTTGTTTTTGTTGACTGTATAGAGCTTCTCCATCTTTGGCTGCAAAGAATATAATCAATCTGATTTCAGTATTGACCATCTGATGATGTCCACGTGTAGAGTATTCTCTTGTTTTGTTGGAAAAGGGTGTTTGCTATGACCAGTGTGTTCTCTTGGCAAAGCTCTATTAGCCTTTGCCCTGTTTCTTTTTGTACTCCAAGGCCAAATTTGCCTGTTTCTACAGATATTTATTGGCTTCCTACTTTTGCATTCCAATCACCTATAATGAAAAGGACATCTTTTGGGGGTGTTAGTTCTAGAAGGTCTTGTAGGTCTTCATAAAACCATTCAACTTAAGCTTCTCCAGCATTACTGATCAGGGCATAAACTTGTATTACTGTGATATTGAATGGTTTGCCTTGGAAACAAATAGAGATCATTCTTTCATATTCGAGATTGCATCCAAGTACTGCATTTCAGAATTGTTTGTTGACTATGATGGCTACTCCATTTATCCTATGGGATTCTTGCCCACAGTAGTAGATATAATGGTCATCTGAGTTAAATTCACCCATTCCAGTCCATTTTAACTTGCTGAATCCTAAAATGCCAAAGTTCACTCTTGCCATCTCCTGTTTGACCACTTCCAATTTGCCTTGAGTCATAGACCTAACATTCCCTGTTCCTATGCAAAATTGCTCTTTACAGCATTGGACTTTATTCCATCAACAGTCACATCCACAACTGTGATCCAGTTGTGGATGCATTAGAATACCAGGGACTTTTTTTTTTTCTCCCCTCTTTAGATCTTCTTAGAGATTGCCAGTATCCAGAGGAGAATTTGTGGTGTTTACCCCAAACCAGAATCCTTTTTGTTTTGTTGAGCATCATGAAGCAAAATGCCCAAGGAATATTCTTTGGGAAACACTGTCATCAGAATGCACAACTGCCCTAGCATTTCTTAAACACTTCTCTGCTGCAGCCCCTTTCTGTTAACTCATGGGTCTAGAGCAGTGGTTTCCAAGTGGGGTCTCTGCCCACAGCATCGGTACCACTTGTGAAAGTGTTAGGAACAGATGCACAGACTATACCACAAAGGTACTGAATCAAAGCCTCCAAGGACTAGAGCTAGCAAGCTGCATTCTACCAAGCTCCTCAGGTGACCTACTCGAGGCCCTAAGGCAAGTCAGCTTGGGTCCTGACCCAGTCCAGCTAATCGGGGTGGACCACTGTGCCACCAGAGGGAAGCAAAGGGCAGCAGAACAGAGGCAGGCCTGATGGGAGAGAAGAACACTCAACGGGCTCTGGCTAATGACGTCCCCAGCCAAGTGCAGAGGGAGGTAATCCCCAGGGTGGAGCCAGGATTACTCAGACACTAGGTCAAGCTGGGGACACTGAGTGTGGGTGGGTCAGTGGAAAAAGACGGTGAGCAGTTGAAGAGGAAATCAAATCTGACGTAGATGTCCGCTAATCAAGCAAAAAGCACGGTCATGACTGAAGGGTGCATTTGGGACCCAAGTCACACCTACAACAGGTTTCTCCTCAGGGATCACCTTATGAGGCTCATAGCTCAGCTGTATATTTGTATTTCTAGTTCTTAAGCTTAAAGGTAATATTAGGGCAGGGTTTATGCCAAAATATTCTGTCCCCTGATCTCTGTCACTGGGTCTTTTACTTGTCCCTTAGCTTTTCAGCACTAAGAATTATAAAGCCTCTGAAATTCTGAACTCTATACTTAGCAAGTTACCTCTCAAAGTTAAGGTACTATGGGACTTTCCTGGTGGGCCAGTGGCTAAGTCTCTGCACTCTCAGTGCAGGGGTCAAGTTTGATCCCTGGTTAGGGAACTAGATCCCCATGCCACAACTAAGAGCTCACGTAGCATAACTAAAGAGCCTGTGTGCTGTAACTAAGACCAGGTGCAGTCAAATAAATAAACAAATATAAAAAATATAACTAACAAAACCCCCTCAAAACACAAAGTTAAGGTTGTTGTGCAGTCATTTGGTCATGTCTGATTCTGTGACCCCATGGACAGCAGCACACCAGGCTTCCCTCTCCTTCATTGTCTCCTGGAGTTTGCTCAAACTCACGTCCATTTAGTTGATGACTCTATCCAACCATCTCATCCTCTGTCACCCCCTTTTCCTGCCCTAAATCTTTCCCAGCATCAGGGTCTTTTCCAACGAGTTGGCTCTTTGCATCAGTACTGGAGCTTCAGCTTTAGCGTTAGTCCTTCCAATGAATATTCAGGACTGATTTCCTTTAGGATTGACTGGTTTGATCTCCTTGCGGTCCAAGGGACTTTCAAGAGTCTTCTCCAACACCACAGTTCAAAAGCATCAATTCTTCGGGGCTCAGCCTTCTTCATGATCCAACTCTCATATCTGTACATGATAACTAGGAAACTATAGCTTTGACTACATGGACCTTTGTTGGTGAAGTGATGTCTCTGCTATTTGTCATAACTTTTCTTCTAAAGAGCAAGTATCTTTTAATTTTATGGCTGCAGTCACCATCTTCTGTGATTTTTGAGCCCAAGAAAATAAAGTCTGTCACTGTTTCCATTGTTTCCCCATCTATTTAGCCATGAAGTGATGGGACCAGGTGCCATGATCTTTGTTTTTTGAATGTTGAGGGTTTTTTTTTTTTTTCTCTCTCTCATTTTTCTTTATTTTTATTATTATTATTATTATTTTTCTTTTTTTACTTTACAATATTGTATTGGTTTTGCCATACATCAACATGAATCTGCCACAGGTGTACACATGTTCCCCATCATGAACCCCCCTCCCACCTCCTTCCCCATACCATCCCTCTGGGTCATCCCAGTGTACCAGCCCTAAGCTTCCTGTATCCTGCATTGAACCTGGACTGGCTATTCATTTCTTATATGATATTATACATGTTTTAATGCCATTCTCCCAAATCATTTTCCCCCTCCCTCTCCCACAGAGTCCAAAAGGCTGTTCTATACATCTGTGTCTCTTTTGCTGTCTTGCATACAGGGTTGTCATTACCATCTTTCTAAATTGCACATATATGTGTTAGTATACTGTATTGGTGTTTTTCTTCCTGGTTTACTTCACTCTGTATAATAGGCTCCAGTTTCATCCACCTCATTAGAACAGATTCAAATGTATTCTTTTTAATGGCTGAGTAATACTCCATTGTGTATATGTACCACAGCTTTCTTACCCATTCATCTGCTGATGGACATCTAGGTTGCTTCCATGTCCTGGCTATTCTAAACAGTGCTGCGATGAACACTGGGGTACACGTGTCTCTTTCAATTCTGGTTTTGAGTTTTAAGCCACCTTTTCAACTCTCCTCTTTCACCTTCATCAGGAAGTTTTTTAGTTCCTTTCCCTTTCTACCATTCAGTTTAGTTCAGTTCAGTCGCTTAATCGTGTCCAACTCTTTGCACCCCCATGAATTGCAGCACGCCAGGCTTCCCTGTCCATCACCAACTCCTGGAGTTCACCCAGACTCATGTCCATCAAGTCAGTGATGCCATCCAGCCATCTCATCCTCTGTCGTCCCCTTCTCCTCCTGCCCCCAATCCCTCCCAGCATCAGGGTCTTTTCCAATGAGTCAACTCTTCACATGAGGTGGCCAAAGTACTGGAGTTTCAGCTTTAGCATCATTCCTTCCAAAGAAATCCCAGGGCTGATCTCCTTCAGAGTGGACTGGTTGGATCTCCTTGCAGTCCAAGGGACTCTCAAGAGTCTTCTCCAACACCACAGTTCAAAAGCATCAATTCTTCGGCGCTCAGCTTTCTTCACAGTCTAACTCTCCCATCCATACATGACCACAGGAAAAACCATAGCCTTGACTAGACGGACCTTTGTTGGCAAAGCAATGTCTCTGCTTTTTAACATGCTCTCTAGGTTGGCCATAACTTTCCTTCCTAGGGTGGTGCCATGTGCATATCTGAGGTTATCAATATTTCTGCTGGCAATCTTGATTTCAGCTTGTGATTCATTCAGCCTGGCATTTCACATGATGCACTCTGCATAGAAGTTAAATAAGCAGAGTGACAATAAACTGCCTTGACTCCTTTGCCAATTTTGGACCAGTCCATTGTTCCATGTCTGGTCTAACTGTTACTTCTTGACGTGCACACAAGTTTCGTATAGTCAATGAAGCAAAAATAGATGTTTTTCTGGAATTCCCTTGCTTCCTCTATGATCCAACGGATGTTGACAATTTGATCTCTGGTTCCTCTGCCTGTTCTAAACCCAGTTCATACATCTGGAAGTTCTTGGTTCATATACTGTTGAAGCCTAACTTGAAGGATTTTGAGCATTACCTTGCTAGCCTGTGAAATGAACGCAATTGTGTAGTAGTTTGAACATTCTTTGGCATTGCCCTTCTTTGGGATTGGAATGAAAACTGACCTTTTCCAGTCCTGTGGCCACTGTTGAGTTTTCCAAATTTGATGGCATATTGAGTGCAGCACTTTCACAGCATCATCTTTTAGGATTTGAAATAGCTCAACTGGAAATCACCTCTACTAGCTTTGTTTATAGTGATGCTTCCTAAGGCCCACTTGACTTCACATTCCAGAATGTCTGGCTCTAGGTGGGTGATCACACCATTGTGATTATCTGGGCCATGAAGATCTTTTTTGTATAGTTCTTCTTCTTTTATTTTATTTTTTAAATTTATTTATTTTAGTTGGAGGCTAATTACTTTACAATATTGTAGTGGTTTTTGCCATACATTGATATGAATCAGCCATGGGTTTACATGTGTTCCCCATCCTGAACGCCCCTCCCACCTCCCTCCCCATCCCATCTCTTTGGATCATCCCAGTGCACCAGCCCTGAGCACCCTGTCTCATACATCGAACCTGGACTGGCGATCTGTTTCATATATGATAATATACATGTTTCAATGCTATGTATATGTACCACAGCTTTCTTATCCATTTGTCTGCTGATGGACATCTAGGTTACTTCCATGTCCTGGCTATTATAAACAGTGCTGCGATGAACACTAGGGTACATGTGTCTCTTTCAATTCTGGTTTCCTTGGTGTGTATGCCCAGCAGTGGGATTGCTGGGTCATATGGCAGTTCTATTTGCAGTTTTTAAAGGAATCTCCACACTATTCTCCATAGTGGCTGTACTAGTTTGCATTCCCACCAACAGTGTAAGAGGGTTCCCTTTTCTCCACACCCTCTCCAGCATTTATTTTTTGTAGACTTTTGGATAGCAGCCATTCTGACCAGCATGAGATGGTACCTCATTGTGGTTTTGGTTTACATTTCTTTGATAATGAGTGATGTTGAACATCTTTTCATGCGTTTGTTAGCCATCTTTATGTCTTCTTTGGAAAACTGTCTGTTTAGTTCTTTGGCGTATTTTTTGATTGAGTCATTTATTTTTCTGGAATTGAGCTTCAGGAGTTACTTGTATATTTTGAGATTAATTCTTTGTCAATTGCTTCATTTGCTATTATTTTCTCCCATTCTGAAGGCTGCCTTTTCACCTTGCTTATAATTTCCTTTGTTGTGCAGAGGCTTTAAATTTTAATTAGGTCCCATTTGTTTATTTTTGCTTTTATTTCTGATATTCTTTGAGTTGGGTCATAGAGGATCCTGCTTTGATTTATGTTCTGTGTATTCTTGCCACTTCCTCTTAACACCTTCTGCTTCTGTTGGGTCCATACCATTTCTGTCCTTTATTGTGCCCATCTTTGCATGAAATGTTCCCTTGGTATCTCTAATTTTCTTGAAGAGATCTCTAGTCTTTCCCATTTTATTGTTTTCCTCTATTTATTTGCATTGTTCATTTAAGAAGGCTTTCTTATCTCTCCTTGCTGTTCTTTGGAACTCTGCATTCAAATGGGTATATCTTTCCTTTTCTCCTTTGCCTTTTGTTTCTCAGCTAAGGCCTCCTTAGAGAACCATTTTGCCATTTTGCATTTCTGCTTGCTATTAAAATATTGCTTTTTGGCTCAGATCCACCTGTCTACACTCTCCTTTTGTGATTTTTGGGGACTTGTGCAAATTGTTTCTTCTTTTCCAGTTGGTCTTCCTGGGTTCTGCCCCTGTGGCACTAGAAGGGGATCTGGGAGGCAGAAGGTGGGTAGAGAGGACTCCCTGGGGTGGCTAGTGGGGGATATAATTGTGATGACATGTTCTCCAGGAAACAGAGGTTCACCTTTCTCCAGCTTTCCCCGAAGCAGCCTCACTTCTGTCCCCTGAGATCTCAGCCTCTGACCTGGACAGGGTGCCAGCCTTGCCCAAGTGGTGTCAACCTCTAAGGGCCATCTTGGCAGGGCTGACAGGACACAAGTCAGGCTGAGGTTTCAACCTTGGCTCCTACCTGAAACCCAGGGAGCTTTGAAAAGTCCCTGTGCCCAGACCACTGGGACCCAGAACCTGACTCAGGGATGAGTGCTCTGCCAGTGAGGACCCTGCAGCCCCCAGACCCAGCCCTCTGCAGCCAAGGATGAGACCACCAGCTGGGGCGGTCACTCATGATCCAAGTCAGTGCTGTGTGAGCCGCAATCAAAGGCCCTGTGGGCAGTTTCCCTGGGCCTGTTCTGTGCCCATGGATTCCCGCTTGGCTATACCTGTGGGTGAAGAAACCCAGGTTGAAAAGGTGAAAGTTCGTTTCAGGGTCAGCCAATATCACCACACCAGGAGCTTCCAGAAGTATCCATCCCAGCCACCCTTCTGGAAGACGTCAATCTCAGTGGGCCGTGCAGAGGGACATTTGCTTACACCAGGCCAGGCCTCCTGGATACAAAATGGCAGGATCTCTGCCACACTGTGCTGGCTCCAAGCAAGATGCAAGTTGTTTTTGGAAAAGAAACATGTCCCTCATGCATCCAGGCTGAAAAGACAGAGCCAGGCAGGCACTCTGACCCCGGCTGCAGCTCCATGCCACTGGAAGCCTGGCCTTCATCTCCACTCATGGCCCTCCCCAGTCACCCAAACTCTTTCAAATGATGTACTGATAAAGGTGGTCCTGACTGCCTTGTGAATTATTATTTGTGTGAGGATTTGCAGTTTAAAAGCATTTACACATCCACTTTCTATGTGATCCTTTCTCTTGGTCCTCTTCCTTCCCTCTGGCTGTCAGAAAACTGAGCGAGCATGTGACTGACTCTCCCAGGGTTGGATCTGAACCCAGTCTTCTGATCAAACCACTAAGCTTTCAGATGCTCTTGGGTTAATCATAGTTTCTTGCATGCCCTTTAGTTTATTTTCTTTCCATTGAAATTTTAGTTATTTGAATGCACAGAAAAGGCAAATCAAATGTCTGCTGCCTCCATGTTAGATACAAGATAGATACTTGGTGTAAGATATATTCCTCCTGCCCAGTCTGGACCAGATATATTTCTTAATATAATTAACAATATGAGGTTAAAACAGAGAGCATTCAAGTTTGAGAGTAAATGTAAGAGGTGAGGGCTTGAGTTTGGCTCTGTAAGATGAGAAAACATAGACAGGTGATAACATGGAACACATGTGGGGAGATAAAAATTCAGTAGTCACACCATGGCGTGGAGTGGAAGGGACTCTGGCATCTGTATCTCTATACTCCATAATCATAGTAACCATAAGTTACCCTCTACCGTGCCTCCAAGCTCCAACAGATAAAGCTAACCTAAGTAAAACCAATGTACTATCTTTTCTACTGTAGCTTCAAGGTACGTTCTCTGATAGCAGCCTTCAGCCCTCCCAGTCAGATGGCTGGTCTAGAATCCTCCCTTTTGGGAAATTTGGAACTGTTATCGATCAAGCAGGAATACTTGTAAACAGACACTGAAGCTGGAATTTGAAACAGGCACTTGGAGAATGCTGGTGAAGGGCCTTAAACTTTCAGAGGGATGTGATGGGGGCTGTGCTTTAGAAGGACTAAAGTTATAGTAGGGAAGGTTTGGGGCGTGATGGAGAATGAAATCACTTGAAGGTGTAAAAAATTTTCTAGAAGAATCTTGGAAGTTAGAGTATTAACAAGCATGGGAAATTAAGTACAGGTAAGAGTGGCCTGTCATGGTCACACAGAGAAGGCCACTGGTTACCTGTGCTGGTAACCAAGGCATTCAGTTTTTTCTTTAAGAAAAAGTCATGTTAATCCACTCTCTACAATGGCAATAACATGCAAAGAGTCTTTTTTTTTTTTCTTTTTTTTTATTTTATTTTTTAACTTTCATTTTTATAAGGATTCCCTTTTAGACTTTAAAGGGGCATTTTTCATGGTAATGGGACCCTTTATGTCTTCTTAAGCAGGATGATGGTAGCAACAATAGCTCTTGCTTCAGAAAAACTGTAAATCCATTGCTTAGGTTACAACTGAGTGTTCCTAAATTTTGAACTTCTTGCCCAAATTTAAGACCAAATCCTTCTTTGAATACAATGATAGGGTGCTATTTCTTTTTCAAGGTTAAGACCGAGAGAACCCTATCCAAATACAGTGAGAGTTGATTTCTATTAAACATACAGTGTGCTTTTTCTTTTTATTTCTTTTATTATTCTTTTTTTAAATTTTACTTCACAATATTGTATTAGTTAAATGTGCATCATCATGTGCCTCCTGACCTGCAGAGAAACATGTAGCTTATGTGAGGGGAGCGGATGCAGAGTGGAGACTGTTGGAGAGATACACCATAGAGAGAAGCTGGAATCCCTAGGCTCACTGGTGATTAGCTGTGCTGCTGTCACTCAGAGAGTTTAAAAATATAGATTCACAGAGATCTTGGCTCAGTCAGTCCCTGTTGGATTCTCAGAATCTGTGTTATAAAAGCTTTGTGGGCAGCTCTGGTGTGCAGACCTTCTAGAGGAGGGTCACCCAGCCACCCAGAATCCCATGGTGACAAAATCCTGCTGAAGAAGCCGGCTCAAAGACTTCTTGAGTTTGTTGATCAAGAAACTGAAACTCTGCTTTCCTACATTTCTTAAGGTCTGTTGAAACCATTTGTTAGTCCAGAATCAAACCTAGCTTTCTTCCTAGGCAAAATTCTGCTTTTTATTCATGTATGCATTCATTCAGCAAATATTTATTTCATGAGGTTTTTTTTTTAAAGATACCGTAGCAACTAAGACACACTGATCATGTTTTTCATGGAGTTTACATTCTACTGGGAGAAGATAATCAGAGAGAGAAAGAGAAAAGAAATGACCTGAAGGAGATATACAACTCAATGAGGATTTATTTTCAAGGGAAACATTTACAGAAGCATGTGTTAGTGCAGTATCTCAGTTGGGATAGCCCAGCTCTCACCATCTGAACCTGTAGGGATGAAGGGAGAGCGTGGTTACTTCAATTCAGAAAGAAGCAGATTCTGTACAGCTGCTCATTTTCAAAGGAACAGTGATCTTAGGTAGAGGGACAGAGCCAGATACAAACTGGGAAGGATGTGTATGTGTAGCTAGAACATATGAAGAACTCATATAACTAAATAAGAAGAAGACAAATAACAATAAAATGGGCAAAACATGCAGCTAGTAAGTATGTGAAAAGATGCTCAACATCATTACTCATCAGATAAATGCAAATTAAAATCACTGTTTGCCCACTAGAATGGCTAATATTAAAATAAACATCTGACAATGCAACCAGCAGTGAGGGTGTGGAGCACCTGCCACTGGGTTGGTGGGAATACAGACATGGCATAACCACACAGAAAGCAGTTTGTCAATTTCTTAGAAGATTAAACATACATTTACCAAAAGACTCAGAAAACAGTGTTTACCACCCACATCTCCAAAATGAAAACTATGTCCACATAAAGACTTAACTTTAATCTTCATAGCAGCTTTATTTATAATAGCCCGAAACTGAACACAACCCAAATGTCCACCAAGAGGTGAATAAATAAATACAATTTAGTACTAATCAGAAATAAAAATGGGGGAAAAAACTGTTAATACACACAATTCTATGAAGGAATTTCAAAAATATTTCCTGAGCAGAAGAAACCAAACATAAATAAAGTCCTAATCCACAGGACAAGATCCTGAAGAGAGGTTATGTGGACAGAGAAGAGAATGAGCCCAATATTAGCTCTAGAGTTGAGAGTCCGCCAGTGCTTGCTTTCAAATCAAGGAGAAAAGGATCCAAAAAAGGAGTCTGAGAGGGAACACCCAGAGGAATAGGAGGAAACCAGGGTCTGTGGGCATTTTGAGGAGGAGGCAGTGTCATCTGCATACACTGCTGCTGAGCCAGCACGGGGACGGGACAACACCAAGTGGGTGCGCTGGTGACCTGGCAAAAGCTGCTGCAGTGGGGACACAGGAAAAAGAGGAAGTGGAAATAGTTCTCACGGCTGTAAGCGAGGCATTTGCTTTGAAGGACTGCAGAAAATGAAGCAGAAGCTGATGTGGAATCAAGAGAGGTGAACTTTATTACTTGTCCATGTTGTCTTTGTTTGTTCATTTTAGGATTGGAGACACCATTCTGTAGATTGGGGTGATCTGGTATAGACAGAGAAAAGGAAGCAGATGACTCAGGAGAGAATAATTGCAGAAGAGAATGCATGAGAATTGCAACAATTTGAGGTTATTGAAAAATATATATATTTCCCTTTGATTTATTAATTGCCAACTACTTACTTGTAATTAAAAGTATTGCACCAAGAATCCCTTCATCTCTCATCTACCACAAAATTGGAATCCCAGGTCCGCTTGGGGTATTTGTTCTATAAACACGATTTTAATTTTACTTGTTGAGACAGTCATAGTTTATATTCTGGTATACATATATACTGGAGAAGGCAATGGCACCCCACTCCAGTACTCTTGCCTGGAAAATCCCATGGATGGAGGAGTCTGGTGGGCTGCGGTCCATGGGGTTGCTAAGAGTCAGAGATGACTGAGAGACTTCACTTTCACTTTTCACTTTCACTTTTCACTTTCACTTTCACTTTCACTTTCACCTTCACTGGAGAAGGAAATGGCAACCCATTCCAGTGTTCTTGCCTGGAGAATCCCAGGGATGGAGGAGCCTGGTAGGCTGTGGTCCATGGGGTCGCTAAGAGTTGGACACGACTGAGCGACTGAACTGAACTGAGTGACTTCACTTTCACTTTTCACTTTCATGCATTGGAGAAGGAAATGGCAACCCACTCCAGTGTTCTTGCCTGGAGAATCCCAGGGACGGGGGAGCCTGGTGGACTGCGGTCTTTGGGGTCGCACAGAGTTGGACACGATTGAAGTGACTTAGCAGCTGCAGCAGCAGCATATATATGGTATATACATATATGACATACATGACTATTATATGAGTGTCAGACACCAAATAACAGATCCTCTCAAAATTAAAATGTCTTCATCTATAAAGGTAATGACTTTCCAGGCCACTAGAACGTTTTGGTGTTCTATAAGGGACTTTGAATATTGCGTGAAGAAACATCAAACTGTCATCATATTTTACTTGGGAACAAGTAAGAGCAAGAGAGTCACAGAATTAATTAAATGAGAGAGCTCTTGGAGAATTAACAAGCAACAGAGAAGAAAATTAGCAGAGAAGTAAGCAGCAAATGCTTTTCTCAAGGCAAAGGGGAGATAATCACACAAAGATAAGGGTTATTAAAACTAGGAGACTGTCATGCTCATGCATACAAGAATATTAGCAATTATCACTTGTACAGTATTTTATGCAATGGTCAAAATGCAACAAAGTTGGAAATTAATAATTAAACATTAAAAATAGGAAAAGCAAGCAAAAACAAATTTAAATACAAACTAGAGTAAACATATGGTCCACAAAAGGATAATAAACTTATAAAGGCTGTAGCAAATAAAAGAAATGGAATCAACAATTTTTAATGAATAAAAAATATGAAGTTGTTCATTAAAAAATAAATACAAATAGACATCAAAATACAAAAAAATAGTAGTAAAATTATGACAAAATGAAAAATAAAATGAACAACTGTTTAAAAAAATCTTCATTGTGGACATGAGTAGACATAAAAAGCATTCTTGTCTCCTACTAATAAAAGTATAACTTTGTGTGACTTTTCAGTAGGACTAATTGCTAAATATCAATCAAAAGCTTTAAAATGCACTTAAAAATTGGCTCAATAATTCAACTTACAGAATTTTGCTAGACACATAATTAGAGAAATTCATAATGATTTTATGTACAGGGTATTTGATACAGGAAAAAAGAGGAGTAATTATTCTAAACATTTAAAACAATGGCATCAGTTATACAAACTATTTTTTATTAATATAGCACAATTCTACAGGTCACTGTAAAATTATACTGTAGTAAAATATTCATGATATATTATGAAGTAAAAGCAGGTGTTCCATAAAGGATTATTTGCAAAATTACCTTAGTTTTTTGTATTCTGCCTATGCTTAGAATAAAAATCAAAAGGGCATGCAACTAAAGGTGAATAATTGTTATCTCAGAATAGCAGAATAGTTATTTTTAGTTGATTGTGCTTTTAATACTTTTCTGTAATGTGTGGTACTCATATAAAATGCTACTTTAAAATAAATGAATCTGTATATCTAATTTAAAATCAATTTTAAAACTCAATATTGAGTTAAGGAGGAAAAATAAAAACTCAACAATATACATTTAGAAAACAACAAGAAAATCACATATGCTATGCTATGCTAAGTCACTTCAGTCGTGTCCAACTCTGTGCGACCCCATAGACGGTGGCCCACCAGGCTCCCCCGTCCCTGGGATTCTCCAGGCAAGAACACTGGAGTGGGTTGCCATTTCCTTCCCCAAAGCATGAAAGTGAAAAGTGAAAGTGAAGTCACTCAGTCGTGTCCAACTCCTAGCGACCCCATGGACTGCAGCCTACCAGGCTCCTCCGTCCATGGGATTTTCCAGGCAAGAGTACTGGAGTGGGGTGCCATTGCCTTCTCCAGAAAATCACATACTTTAGGCTAAATTTTACTGTAACCATAGTTGTTTTCATTATTCCAAATAAAGATAAAATAAATAAAATAATCAGTAAAAGAGTGGCAACAAAGAAGTTTTCTTAAGAGAACAGGAATAATAAACAGGAGCAAGGACCCTAAACTAGAAATAATTTAAAAATATGTAATTAACAAAAAGCTATTTTATTTTTTAAAAATTTATTTTTATACATTTAAGGTTATTTTCCATTTACAGTTGTTACAAAATATGGGCTATATTTCCCAAGTTGTACAGTGCATCCTTGAGCCTGTCTTACACCTGATATTTGTCCCTCCCACTTCCCCACCCATATAGTGTCCCTCCTCCCCCATCATTGGTAATCAATAGTTTGTTCTCTATGTCTGTTCTTTTTTGTTGTATTCACTAGTTTGTGTATTTTCTAGGTTCCACATAGAAGTGATATCATATAGTACTTGTCTTTCTCATCTGATATTTCACTTTGCATAATGTCCTTAGTTACATCCATGTTGCTGCAAATGGTAAAACTTCTTTTTCATGGCTGAATAATATCCCATCACATCTTTTTGATTCATTCATCCATTGATGGATACTTAGATTTTTTCCATGTCTTCAGCTGTTGTAAATAATGCTTCTATGAACACTGAGGCACACATATCTTTTTCAATTAGTGTTCTTGTTTTTTGCAGATATATACCTACAAGTGGAACAGGAGAGTCATATGGCAGTTGTAGTTTTAGTTTTTTGAGAAACTCCTAATACTGTTTTCCACAGTGCCTGCATCAAGAAAAAACTATTTTAGAAGATAATAGGAATATATAAATTTGACACAAATTTATTCAATGAGAAAGAATAAAAGTATATAAATGAATAGATAAAAGTATATAAATTATAAAACAATATACCATATGATCAAAATTATAATACACATTGTATATTATATTAAATATATATTATAATCTATATTATATATATAATTATATATATTATATAACATAGTAAATTATATAATATATTATATATATATAATTACAATAGTATAATTATTTCTATTATGGTTATTACCAGCTATGTGCTGTGCTGTGCTTAGTCGCTCAGTCATGTCTGACTTTTGTGATCCCATGAATTGTAACCCTCCAGGTCCCTCTGTCTAAGGAAAGATATAAGCATCTGAATGCAGAGCTCCAAAGAATAGCAAGAAGAGATAAGAAAGCCTTCCTCAGTGATCAATGCAAAGAAATAGAGGAAAACAACACAATGGGAAAGACTAGAGATCTCTTCAAGAAAATTAGAGATACCAAGGGAACATTTCATGCAAAGATGGGCTTGATAAAGGACAGAAATGGTACGGACCTAACAGAAGCAGAACATATCAAGAAGAGGTGGCAAGAATACACAGAAGAACTGTACAAAAAAGATCTTCACGACCCAGATAATCACAACGGTGTGATCACTGACCTAGAGCCAGACATCCTGGAATGTGAAGTCAAGTGGGCCTTAGGAAGCATCACTATGAACAAACCTAGTGGAGGTGATGGAATTCCAGTTGAGCTATTTCAAATCCTGAAAGATGATGCTGTGAAAGTGCTGCACTCAATATGCCAGCAAATTTGGAAAACTCAGCAGTGGCCACAGGACTGGAAAAGGTCAGTTTTCATTCCAATCCCAAAGAAAGGCAATGCCAAAGAATGCTCAAACTATCGCACAATTGCACTCATCTTACACGCTAGTAAAGTAATGCTCAAAATTCTCCAAGCCAGGCATCAGCAATACGTAAACCATGAACTTCCTGATGTTCAAGCTGGTTTTAGAAAAGGCAGAGGAACCAGAGATCAAATTGCCAACATCCACTGGATCATCGAAAAAGCAAGAGAGTTCCAGAAAAGCATCTATTTCTGCTTTTTTGACTATGCCAAAGCCTTTGACTGTGTGGATCACAGTAAACTGTGGGAAATTCTGAAAAAGATGAGAATACCAAACCACCTGACCTGCCTCTTGAGAAATCTGTACGCAGGTCAGGAAGCAACAGTTAGAACTGGACATGGAACAACAGACTGATTCCAAATAGGAAAAGGAGTACGTCAAGGCTGTATATTGTCACCCTACTTATTTAACTTATGCAGAGTACATCACAAGAAATGCTGGGCTGCAGGAAGCACAACCTGGAATCAAGATTGCTGGGAGAAATATCAATAACCTCAGATATGCAGATGACACCACCCTTATGGCAGAAAGTGAAGAGGAACTCAAAAGCCTCTTGATGAAAGTGAAAGTGGAGAGTGAAAAAGTTGGCTTAAAGCTCAACATTCAGAAAACAAAGATCATGGCATCCGGTCCCATCACTTCATGGGAAATAGATGGGGAAACAGGGGAAACAGTGTCAGACTTTATTTTTTTGGGCTCCAAAATCACTGCAGATGGTGACTGCAGCCATGAAATTAAAAGATGCTTACTCCTTGAAAGGAAAGTTATGTCCAACCTAGATAGCATATTCAAAAGCAGAGACATTACTTTGCCAACAAAGGTCCATCTAGTCAAAGCTATGGTTTTTCCTATGGTCATGTATGGATGTGAGAGTTGGACTGTGAAGAAGGCTGAGCACCGAAGAATTGATGCTTTTGAACTGTGGTGTTGGAGAAGACTCTTGAGAGTCCCTTGGACTGCAAGGAGATCCAGCCAGTCCACTCTGAAGGAGATCAGCCCTGGGATTTCTTTGGAAGGAATGATGCTAAAGCTGAAACTCCAGTACTTTGGCCACCTCATATGAAGAGTTGACTCATTGGAAAAGACTCTGATGCTGGGAGGGATTGGGGGCAGGAGGAGAAGGGGAGGACAGAGGATGAGATCTCTGGATGGCATCACTGACTCGATGGACGTGAGTCTGAGTGAACTCCAGGAGTTGGTGATGGACAGGGAGGCCTGGTGTGCTGTGATTCATGGGGTCGCAAAGAGTCAGACACAACTGAGCGACTGAACTGAACTGAACTGAATTGAATTTACCCACAGAGAGAGAGGGAGAGAGGGAGAACACTTACTCTGTGTCAAATAAGAATTAAGCACTCTACTTTCAGAGCCTTATAGCTCACAATGATTGTGATAAGACAAGAGTATCTCTGTTTCAAAAATGAACGAACACATAGTTCCCTGCTCGAGTGCAGACAGTCACTGAACACGAGCTGATTTGAATCCAGGGCCAGCCAATTTGAAGGCCGTGGCATTAATCATTGCCACTTGCAGGAAGAGTTTCAGTGCAGAATGCATCTAAATGAAAGCTCTAGCCTGCAATCTGAAGAAAGCCCCCACCCCACAATTCCGCACACACACTGAATACAGTGAATACATAAGTCTGCAGGGACACCTCCTGTGCTTTGTGCAGTAGGCACTGCAGGGCACCATGAAGAGGACCACTAATCGGGATAGAACTCCAAAAGCAGTGTGCACTCTATGTCAATAAATTAGAACACCATTTACAACAACTGACCCAGCGCATATTCATTACTAGCTGGCTTCTGGCAGAGAAAGATAATTCAATAAGGTTTTATTTTTTCTAAGAGCCCACATTATAAATTATTTTAAAGCAGCTGCCAGGCAGTAGGTTCAATACATCTTTAATTCAAAGGGCGGGTATAACTTTCTTTGTATTCCGTGTAAATAAACGAAATACAATTTCCCAGTTCTTCATGGAAAACGACTTTTCCCTGCTTCCTTGAAACCAGCAGACAATTGACAGCACCACTTAGAGCCACTTGGTGCCTTAGCAAGAGCCAAGATTTAAAGGCCAGTTCACACGCGCTCTCTTTCTGCCCAAGGAGGGCAGAAAGGTGCACCACTCTGTTCTGTTCGTCCTCAAAAACGTGTTTACACAGAGAACTGTGTGCAACGAGAGAGGTCACTCCGTCGTTTGGCCTCTTCCTCTGTTTGGTAATGGGAGGCAGCAGGGGCCCAGGTTCTCACGAGCAGCAGCAGCAGGGTAATCCTCACTGGGGCTGCACAGACTGACTAAAAGCAGATGAGGCACCAGCATCCCCACGCAGCCCTGCTAGCCGTCCTCAGCGCATGGGCAATGGCGTTTCCTGCGCCAAGACAGCAGTGAGGCAAAATAGGCGTCTTTCTTTCAACACGTTAACAAACGTGCAGGATTTGATGGGGCAGCTGAGAGTCAAGGTCATTCACTTTTGAAAAAGTGGCTTTTTAAAGGTGAATTCGAACATCTGGAAATATCTTTTAAAATAAATCACTTCTGAACTGAAGCACTAAATGGCGATTTTTTGGCAACTGTTGTATCAGGGTTTCTGAGAAATGAACTCCTGGCAAACGATGAGTTTAATGCTCCCCTTATGAGATCAGCACATAATTCTCTGTATTCTTAGCCTGATTGTTCTTGAATGGTTTCAGGAGTTCTGCCTGGCAGGAAATGAGTTTAGGGTGAAGTGGAGACACAGGCCCTGCAGCTTCTCAGAGCAGACGTGTCAGTCGATACTCATGTGTTTATCTACATGGAGTCATAAAGCTTTACAGGAAATTGTTTTCACATACGTGGTTAAGAATCTCATTCCCACAAAACCACAGACCAAATCTGTGAAAAATCATATCTGATGAGAGTAGAGAAACTCTACAAAGTGAAACAGGAAAACACTAAAACAGAATTGAACACACACTTTTTTTTTTTTTGGAAAAAAAAATAGAATAATTGTGTCAAGACCTCACAGGATGGAAACCTCTTCTTTGCAAGAAAAAAAAATGCTTCCTGTTTTGAACTTTCATTATGTTCCTTGCACTTTCATTACGTTTCTGTGTATATACAAAGTGTGATTTTTAGTCTTTCTGTATATTTATAGTAGAAGGCACAATTTCTGCGTGTGTGTAAAGAGGAAAAACAATGAGAAATAAACTGATAGTTATAATCACACTAATAGTGATAATAAAATATATTAAAATGAACGAGGACCCTCTGAGAGATACTGAAGCACACTTTATTAAGTTTATTTGTTTACCTTTTATTTTGTGTATGTATATTATTTTATTAATAGCTCTTTAGAAGGCCTTAGAGAATTCTTTAGACTAACATGTATTCTGGGACTTCCTCTGATCAACAAGAATTATAGGCGTTTTCCTATCTGTGTAGGGGCTTTTCTCCAGGGATTCATGCTGTTGTTTCGGTGGCCTCACTTTGAATTGGAAAGAAAATATTTAGAGATGGATAAGAGCTGACTTTTTTTAGGAAGAAGGAAACATTTCCCCAAACTTGGCAATAGCTATTAGGCACGTGTAAGGAAGTGAAATAATCTTTTACTACGTATGCATCCCTGTAAGAGACAAAATGACAATCTGTTCACAGTAAAAAGTGGCAGGTGGGACCCATCACCTCCAAAGAACCACCTCCTGCTTTAAACCAAAAACCATGAAAACTGAGTCAAAAATCTATTTTAATACATAAGAGAAAAAAATGATTTTGATATGGTCTCTTTCACACTCAGGTGAATGTGTTAGCTTATTTTATGGTTCTCAAACTTCAATGTGCATCAGAATCACCTGGAAGGTTTGGTAAAACAGGGATCCTTGGGCCCCGTTCTTAGAGTTCTGATTCAGTAGCCGTGGGGTGGGGCCTAAATCTGCACTTCTAACAAACTCCCAGGGCATCCTGAAGGGGCTTATCTCTGAAAGGTAATGGAATAAATTATTGGTGGTCATGTTGTTATCTGTTTTGCTTGGGTTGATTGATTTCCTCTCTCTCTAGTTACCATCTACTTCTTTGAAAATCTACATCAATAAAAACATTAACTAGCTTTTATTGAATGCTGAAATGAAGGATATCTAAGTTACTTGGAATGAATATTAAATTTAGCCAAGACAGAACCATGCATGCATGCTCATTCATGTCCGACACTTTGCGATCCTGTGAGCTGTAGCCTGCCAGGCTCCTCTGTCCATGGATTTTCTAGGCAAGAATACTGGAAAGAAAGTGAAGTCGCTCAGTCGTGTCCGACTCTTTGCGACCCCATGGACTGTAGCCTACCAGGTTCCTCTGTTGATGGGATTTTCCGGGCAAGAATACTGGAGTGGGTTGCCATTTCCTTCTCCAGGAGATCTTCCTGACCCAGGGATTGAACCCAGGTTTCCTGCATTGTAGGCAGATGCTTTACCATCTGAGCCACCAGGGAAGTGGATTGCTATTTCCTCCTCCAGGGGATCTTCCTGACCCAGGGACTGAACCCACGTCTCCTGTGTCTCCTGCATTGGCTGGTGGATTCTTTACCACTATGCCACCTGGGAAGCCCTGCCAAGACAGACGGATAATCACAATAAATTTATAATGCTCAGTTCAAGATTAAAAAATCTTGGAGGGAAAAAGCATTTTCTTGGCCATTGCACAGTCTTCTCATTCTGTCACATCCTGCATCAACCCACCAGCAAGGCCTGTTGGCCCTGCTTCCAATATGCCCAGAATCTGCCCCCTTTTCAGCATTCCACCTTTGCCAAGCCCACTTACAATGTTCAAAGAGAGACTCACAAACTTACATCTAAATATTTTAAAGTTATAAATAAAATTAACAAGCCATTAAACTTAAGTTTTCTTTCTTGAGCAATACATCTTCCCAATGATATGGAAGGCCAGAGTTCATAGAAGTGCAAGGCTCCTTGAATCTATGCGATAGACTGTCATTGGGTAAGCCTGGGCTGGCCAGCTTCCCTTCCAGCCTTGGTCCCACATGCACACATGGGGATACATGGACACACACAAACTCCATCCACATACTCTCCAAACAGCTGCCCCAGTCACCAGCAGGCTCCAAGCATGCAGGCCATCTGCGTGTTCTTCTTGTGTTGTGGTTGTTGCTACAGAGAAGTTTGTTTCTTTCATCTTATTTCACATGTTCAGTTTGCTATTGTTGTTGTTGTTCAGTCGCTCAATAATGTCCGACTCTTTGTCACCCCATGGATGGCAGTATGCCAGGCTTCCATGTCCTTCACCATCTCCTGGAGCTTGCTCAAACTCATGTCCATTGAGTTGGTGATGCCATCCAACCATCTCATCCTCTGTCATCCCCTTCTCCTCCTCCCTTCAATCTTTCCCAGCATCAGGGTCTTTTCCAATGAATCAGTTCTTCACATCAGGTGGCCAAAGTATTGGAGCTTCAACATCAGCATCAGTCCCTCCAATGAATATTCAGGATTGATTTCCTTTAGAATTGAATGGTTGGATATTCTCGCAGTCCAAGGGACTCTCAAGAGTCTTATCCAACACCACAGCTGAAAAGCATCAATTCTTTGGTGTTCAGCCTTCTTTATGGTCCAACTCTCACATCCATGCATGACTACTGGAAACATGACATCACATCCATACATGACTATTAACAGGAAGAAGTCCTGTAAGATATTTGATGCAGGTGAGGTGAGGGGTTCAAGGGCACAGAGAAACTCAAGTCTACACCCCCTGCAGGACTTCCTGTCTCTTCTCAGGGACCCATGTTCTTGCCATGGCCAGCCTCTAAACTGGGATCCTACCTCTTCTGTCTCTCACCTTATTTTATGGGCTTATTTTAGGAAAAGAGCAATGCTCTGAATTTATGACATGTTTATATCTCTCCTAAAATCTTCAAATTTGGGCTGGGGGGAAAGAGGTGGTCATGTTACTTTCATATCTCTTCCACACAAACATGTTAAATAATGAATGTTTGTAGTCAGGTATTGGAGATGAAACCATTAAACAGCAATACCTTCAAACTACTCTGTTAGTGGTGGGAAATTGAATGTCACTATCCAAGAAGTATTGTGACAATCTTATTTTGACAACTCTATTTCAAGATCAGATTTACTCAAAAGACATTAAAACATCCACCCCTGCACCCTGTCAGGATGATGGAGAAGATATAGGAAGGGGTGCCCTTAGATTACAGACATGGAGCTCACCACAGCAGAACACAAATCTACTCGACCAGCACATTAATGACCTCATTGCGAGAGAACACAAAGCCTTCCTGAAGGTATTATTGATAAAGCTTACTCTAAATGGATCTCTGGGGAAGAATGTAGATATGCAAAGACTAAGGACTTTCTACCGATGTTTTCTTAATTTTTCAGTTTTCCTCACTAGGTCAAGTGTTAAAACAAGCAAACCTCCCAGGGCATATGTCTGCATGGACTGCCAAGATCCTCCCAACCTCATGGAATCCTTAACTTGGGATATTCAAGGAGGCACTGCCAGGTAAGCAGCATGTCTTCAAGATGTCCTCTTACCAAAGCTATGCAACCTGGTGTGCTGTACACCCTACACAGTGCCTGTCAGCCAGCATTTTAATTAGACTGTAGTACTCCATGCAGCATCTTGAGATGGGCAAAAAAGATCTTTATTGTGGAAGCTGGAGGAAGGTGCAGACTCGTTTCTTTGACAATTCTAAGAATGTAGAAAAATAAATGGGAAAAAAGAAATCCTGTTTCTGTTGTGATTTGCTGTGACATTCAAGTCACAAAGAGTTTATCAGAAACGCTCCCAAGGAGAGATTGGTTTGTCTCAGGACACCAAAATGGGGGGCCTCAGTTGAACACTGTTAATGGGCATCTTGGGTGGGACACCATGCCCAAGGTCACGGAGCCCACTCACACTAGCTCCCGAGCACCAATTGTCAATACCCAGGGATTCTGTGAGTGGGTTGTTAAGCTGTTTGTAATTTGCTCAGACACCACAGAAATCAGCAAATGCTATAAACTGAGCTTTTCATCTTCTTCTTCTTTTTTTAATTTCCAAAAGCCCATGTTTTCATATGAACTAATACCTTAACAGTAACACCATGACTTTTATCCCCTAGAAAGCAATGAGCTACAGTGAATTGAAGTGAATAATCAGATGCAGTTTAGATATGAAAGACAGCTTGCCTTTCATCCTGCTGCTTCAAGAACTAAAAGTACACAGTTTGCTATATTTTGTACTTATTGTACATGATTAGATTCATCTACATATTTTAGTTAGTACTAGTAATTTCACATTATTCAAGTCCACAATACTTTATGATGAAATAGACAACCAGTCCATTCTTAAGGAGATCAGCCCTGGGATTTCTTTGGAAGGAATGATGCTAAAGCTGAAACTCCAGTACTTTGGCCACCTCATGCGAAGAGTTGATTCATTGGAAAAGACTCTGATGCTGGGAAGGATTGGGGGCAGGAGAAGAAGGGGACAGCAGAGGATGAGATGGCTGGATGGCATCACTGACTCGATGGACGTGAGTCTGAGTGAACTCCGGGAGTTGGTGATGGACAGGGAGGCCTGGCGTGCTGCGATTCATGGGGTCACAAAGAGTCGGACACGACTGAGTGATTGAACTGAACTGAACTGAGACCTACCCATTATCACATTTTAAATAGTATTTTTTCATTTGATGATTCTCAACCACTTATTTTAAAAATTGCCCATTTACACTATGGCATCAAATTCCAGAAGAAATGTAAAAGTTAGAGAATTATTGTGGGTTGATCACATTTTTTCAGGGGGGGGTGGGTAAAAGAAAAGGAAGAAATGTATCAAGCCCATCACCTTCAGTTTATCCAGCACAAGACAAAAATACCATGAGAATTTTGAAAAGGTGCCTGGTGATATTTTCAAGTCTATAGATTTGATGATTCAAATCTTACTGCTGAACTGAATCATGAAATTGGATTGTAATTGTATTATGAAAGATCCACATTCTGTGTATTTTTATAGATTATTTCCAAATTATGGTAATAGCTTCAGCATGAATCAATGTTTTATTTCCTATTATTTCAGCAAAAAACTTTTTATAAATCCTATGCTTCCAAAGTTCATCCACTACAGAAGGAGCAGGAAAGCAGCAAGCTCAAACTGATCTGAATTAAAAGAGAAAGTTAGAAAGGCTTCCCTCAAAGTTGCTGGAAGTCTTTGTCCACTTCCTAGCAGCTCAGGCTCAGTGAGGAGCAAGAGGGCACAGACCCAACGGGGCAGAAGGCCATCTAGGAATCAGGGAAGGAATGAGGGACTTACTTCCCAGTCATCAGCTTCCCAGCTGAGATGTGATCCAGTAAAGGACAAGAATTTGCTCCTGATTCACCAACAGCTTGTGAAGGCTGCAGCCCCCACAGGCAGCTCAGTGCAAGATAGATTTAACATAGAGAGGGAATTTGGCTGTGAAAGCATGTACAGAAGTTTTTCCCACTTCTCATTTCACAAGTTATCCTGATCAGATAGACCTGGGATTTAAAAAGCCAGTACTCAGAGGGAAGCTGCAGTCAAAAACATAAGGTTTTTGCATAATTTACAGACTTTGTAATATCAATAAGGACCCTAGGCCTGAGGACCATATAAAGATGTAGAATAATTATCTTAGTAAGAAAAGTATAGAAAAGAAATAGAGGAAAACAATAGAAAGGGAAATACTAGAGATCTCCTCAAGAAAATTAGAGATATCAAGGGAATATTGCATGCAAAGATGGGCACAATAAAGGACAGAAATGATATAGATCTAACAGAAGCAGAATATATCAAGAAGAGGTGGCAAGAATACACAGAAGAACTATACCAAAAAATCTTAATGACCCGGATAGCCACGATAGTGTGATCATTCACCGGGAGCCAGACATCCTGGGGTGTGAGGTCAGGTGGGCCTTGTGAAGCCACACTACGAACAAAGCTAGCGGAGGTGATGGAGTTCCAGCTGAGCTATTTCAAATCCTAAAAGATGATGCTGTGAAAGTGCTGCACTCAATATACCAGCAAATTTGGAAAACTCAGCAGTGGCCACAGGACTGGAAAAGGTCAGTTTTCATTCTAATCCCAAATAAAGGCAAAAGAATGCTCAAACTACCACACAATTGCACTCATCTCACATGCTAGCAAAATAATTTTCAAAATTGTCCAAGTGATGCTTCAACAGTACAAGAACTGAGAACTTCCAGGTGTTCAAGCTGGTTTTAGAAAAGGCAGAGGAACCAGAGATCAAATTGCCAGCATCGATTGGATCATAGAGAAAGCAAGAGAATTCCAGAAAAACACCTATTTCTGCTTCATTGACCCTTTGAATGTGTGAATCACAACAAACTGTGGAAAATTCTTAGAGATGGGAATACCACACCACCTGACCTGCCTCCTGAGAAATCTCCATGCAGGTCAAGAAGCAACATTTAGAACCAGACATGGGACATTGAACTGCTTCCAAACTGAGAAAGGAGTACCACAAGGCTGTATATTGTCACCTTGCTTACTTAACTTAAGTGCAATAGCAGGCTGATGAAGCACAATCTGGACTCAAGATTGCTGGGAAAAATATCAATAACTTCAGATATTCAGATGACACCACCCTTATGCCAGAAAGTGAAGAACTAAAGAGCCTCTTGATGAAAGTGAAAGAAGAGAGTAAAAAAGCTGGTTTAAAACTCAGCATTCAGAAAACTAAGATCATGGCATCTGGTCCCATCACTTCATGGCAAATAGATGGGGAACAATGGAAACAATGTCAGACTTTATTTTCTTGGTCTCCAAAATCAATGCAGGTGGTGATTGCAGCCATGAAATTAACAGAGGCTTGCTCTCTGGAAGAAAAGCTATGACCAACCTAGACAGCATATTAAGAAGCAGAGACTCTACTTTGATGACATAAGTCTGTCTAGTCAAAGATATGGTTTTTCCAATAGTCATGTATGGATGTGAGAGTTGGACCATAAAGAAGGTTGAGCAGTGAAGAACTGATGCCTTTGAACTGTGGTGTTGGAGAAGACTCTTGAAAGTCCTTTGTATTGCAAGGGGACAAAACCAGTCAATCTTAATGGAAATCAGTACTGAATATTCATTGGAAGGACAGATGCTGAAGCTGAAACTCCAATACTTTGGCCACCTGATGGGAAGAAATGACTCATTAGAAAAGACCCTGTTGCTGGGAAAGATTGATGGCATCACCAACTTGATGAACATGAGTTTGAGCAAGCTCTGGGAGTTGGACAGGAAAGCCTGGCGTGCTGCAGTCCATGGGGTCACAAAGAGTCAGACATGACTGAGCAACTGAACTGAACTGAACTAGGACTTACTTACCTGTTGGTCCAGTGGTTAAGAATTTTCCTGCCAACATGAGGGACACAGGTTCAATTCTTAGTCTGGGAAGAGTCCCCATGCCACAGGGTAGCTAAGCCCATGTGTAACAACTATTGTGTTCATGCTCTAGAGCCCACATGCCACTACTTCTGAGACTGCATGTCTAGATCCTGTGCTCCGTAACAGGAGCAGCCACCACAGTGAGAAGTCCACACACCACAACTAGAGAGCAGCCCCCAGTTGGTGTGATAAGAAGAAGCTGTCATGCAGCAACTAAGACCCAGCTCAGCCAAAAGTAAAAATAAATTATTTTTCAAAAAAGCATGAATCTTAGACTGAGTGAAGGGCATCAGGATGCTAGTTACAGTCCAACAGTGACTGTAATAATTAGCTTAATTATTCAAGTAATTTTATTCCTGGCAGAAATCTCTACATCCTGAGTAATGTCTGAGACAATATTCCAAAGTTATTCTGGGGGAAAAAAGCTATGTTTAGGTTCAAGGGAAGTTGCAGTAAGGGACTGGAGCAAAGAAGAGCAAACACAAATGTGAGGAGATGCTCAGAAAAGCCTCCACAGTGGGGCCTCCTCCTGTGTGGACTATCAGCTGAAGTTTACTGTGCTCTGCCCACTGATGGGGAATCTTAGTTTGATCTCAAGGGTTTTTTAATTCTTTTAAACTATTTCCAGTGTGCTCAGGCCATGGCACACTATGATGGAGGCCAATCATAGAGTTTATCTTTAGGGCCAGGCTTGTTGTGGGTTTGCTCTCTCTGCTTTTCACATTTTCTTGGATATTTGAAGGGAAAGTTAGAAACAACAAATAAGATGTTGCTTGCTGCTCTAAATTATTCTCAGGAAGTCCACTGCAAAGTGTATTTACATTCTGCACATGGAAGAATATAAATATTGACTGCAAATAAAAACTGACGGTGAGTCCTGTTTTCAACTGAGAACCTCTCAAGTCGTACTGCCCTAAGATTCACATGGTGTTAGGTTTACAACAGGAAGTTGAAGGAACAACAGGGTTTTGTGGATATTATTGTTCATTTCTGTTCCATAAGGACACATACTTTTCTGTATCCTGATTGCAAACAACTAGGCTGAAAACTAAAAATGTGCCATTTGTGGCTGTTATAGAGACAGGACATCACCTGAGATGGAAAGTGTTAACATTTCATCAACTCCACAAAAAACTGTGGAGCATCTGTTTTATGACCATCACCCTGTCAGGCGATGGAGTTACAAAGGAAAGGAATATATTTACTCCTTCCAGGGACTTAGGGACTGCTGAGGAGACACCTGAAAGGATTATTATATAGTATGTGTTATTCCAATACAGACTGGGGAGTGCAATGCTCAAGGTGTGCACATAATGATGAGCTGCATGCATACTAATATGCCAGTCCTCATGTCCACATGAAGAAGGGCTATTTTACTCAACAGCAAGGTAGACTAGGAGCCAAGGAATTATACAAATATAAGATCACTGGTTTGATTACTCAGACTTGTTGTAGATTCAGAGGGAAAATAATAAGAGAGAATTTAAATCTTCATATTAAAAAAGCTTTCTGGGAATATGGAGGGGAAACTACATGCCTATAGGAGTTCTTGGGAGAATGTCGGAGGGAAGCGATTTTTTTAAAATTAGGTCTTAAAGTGGGTACTTGCCAGAGAACTGAGAGTGAAAATGGTCACAGAGCAAGATAAAACATATGTAAAGTGGTTCAAAATGGCACAGCAAGTTGGGATGTTGAACAGTTCTGCTAGATCACAGAATGAGAGGCTTAGACAGCAATGGTAGGGTGGAGAGTGCTGCAGGAGGAGCCCTGATGCTCAGTGAATACTTGGATTTTCTTCTGTAGGTGATGACAAGGCATTGACATGTTCTAAGCCAGTCCAATTTTTCATTTTAAGGTGATGCTCAGACCAAAGTGAAGGGTGAACCTAAAAGGGACAAGACTTGAGACCTAGAGTTCATTTTGGAGACTATGAATTATCTAAGTAACGTAAAATGAGGGTCTGGGCCAGCACAGAAGGAGTAAATGTGGAAATAAAGAGTGGACTGGAGAAATATTTATAAAGTAAAATTGCAGGTCTAACTACAGTGACTTGATGTAAATAGAAATTCATATGAAAAAGATAAGAATTTCAGGTTTTACACTTTCTTAACTAGTGGTAACCCTTCCTCCCCCCAGCTGTACAAAGTGCAGAAGTGGCATGGTTTAAAGAGTAGATGATGATTTCATTTGAGACACCAGAGAAACATATAGTGATGACATTGAGAAGACAATTAGGTACATATCTCTGAAGCTTGGGAAGAGGTAGAACTAGAGACAAAGACTTAAGAATCATCAGAAATAGGACATCCAAAGATCAAATAGTTTTGGTGACCAGAGGGAGGTGTGCTGCTGGGCCCCACAGGACATCTCTTACATAAGGCCACTTCTCGAAGATCAGAAAATGTAACCAGCCTGCATAATATATACTAATAAACACAGTGAAAGTTGCTCAGTCATGTCCAACTTTTGCAACTCTATGAACTATACATTATACAGTCCATGGAAATTTCCAGGCCAGAATACTGGAGTGGGTAGCCTATCTCTTCCCTAGGGTATCTTCCCAACCCAGGGATTGAACTCAGGTCTCCTGCATTGCAGGTGGACTCTTTACCAGCTGAGCCACAAGGGAAGCCCAATAAGCATAGAGACTTAAGCAAAATGAGGGCTCGGAATATGTTCCAAATGGAGGTGCAAGATAAAACCTCAGAAAAACTAGATGAAATGGAGATAAACAATCTACCCCAAAAAGAATTTAAGGTAATGATCATAAAGATATTGAAAGAACTTGAGAGAAGAGTATAAAATACAGTAAGAAGTTTAATAATAAGCTAGGAAATATAAAAAAGAGCCAAAATGAGCCAAAGATACAATGACTGAAATGGAAGATATGCTAGGAGGAATTAATAATAGATTAGATGATATAGAGGAACAGATAAGTGAATTGGAAGACAGACAAGTGGAAATCACACAAACCAAACAAGGAAAAGAAAAAAAAAAAGGATTAAAAAACTAAAGACAATTTAAGAGACCTCTGTGATGTCATCAAGCTTACTAACACTCACATTATAGGAAGGAGAGGAGAAGAGAGAGAGAAAAAGTAGCAGAAGTTATATCTGAAGCCCTAATAGCTGAAAAGATTTCTAAACTGGAAAAGGAAAGAGACATCCAGGGCCAGGAAACAGAGTCCCAAACAGGATGATCAGTCCAATGAAGACCACACCAAGACATATTGCAATTAGAATGACAAAAATTGAAAATAAAGAAAAATTATTAAAAGCAGCAAGAGAAAAGGAACTGGTTACATACAAGGGTGCTCCCATAAGACTGTCAGCTGGGTTTTCAGCTGAAACTTTGTAGATAAGAAAGAAATAGCATGATATATTTAAGTGATATAAGGAAAAACCCTAAAACAGAGACTACTCTACCCAGCAAGGTTATCATTCAGATTTGAAGGAGAGGTAAAGACTTTTCCAGACAATAAAAGTGAAAAAGTTCAGCACCACTAAACTGACTTAACAATAAATGTGAAAGAAACTTCTCTTTAAAGTATTAAAAAGCAGAGACATCACTTTTTGACAAAGGTCCGTTTAGCAAAGCTATGGTTTTTCCAGTAGTCATATATGGATGTGTGTTAGACCATAAAGAAGGGTGAGTGCTGAAGAACTGGTGCTTTTGAATTGTGGTACTGGAGAAGACTCTTAAGAGTCCCTTTAACAGCCAAGAGATCAAACCAGTCAATCTTAGATGAAATCAACCCTGAATATTCATTGGAAGGATTGATACTGAAGCTCCAATACCTTGGCCACCTAATGCAAACAGCTGACTCATTGGAAAAGACCCTGATTCTGGGAAAGATTGAAGGCACGAGGAAAAGGGGGTGACAGAGAATAAGATGGCTGGATAGCATCATTGACTCAATGGATGTGAGTTTGAGCAAGCTCCAAGAGATAGTGAAGCACTGGGAAGGCTGGCAGGCCATAGTCCATGGGGTCACAAAGAGTCAGACGTGACTTAGCAACTAAACAACAACAGAAACAAGTGAAAAAGACAAGATCACAACAAAAACATGAAAATTATAAGAGGGAAAATCTCATAATAAAAGTAGTAGATCAAGCACTTATAAAGCTAGAAGGAAGGTTAAATAATAAAAGTAGTAAAATCATTTATATCCACAATAAGTAATTAAGAGATAAACAAAACAAAAACATGCAAAACATAATATAAAAAACATTATTTTGTGTGGGGAATAAAAATGTATGGTAGTTAAAACACATTTGAAATGGCAACTACAAACCAAAAATCTGTAATAGATACATACACCCAAAAAGAGTAAAGGATCCAGATATAAAGATAGGTATCAGATCACAAGAGAAGAGAGAAAAAGAAGAAAGGAACAATGACAAAACAAGACTACAAAAACAACCCCCAAACAACTTTAAAAATGGCAATAATACATACCTATCAATGATTACTTCAAATGTAGATAGACTAAATATTTCAATCCAAAGGCATAAACTGGCTGAATACATACAGATCCAAGACCCATATATACACTGCCTACAAGGGGCTCACCTTCACATCTAAAGATATGCACAGACTGAATGTGAGTGGTGGAAAAAGTCATTTCATGTAAATGGAAATGAAAAAGCTGTAGTAGCAATACCTGTATCAGACAAAATAGACTTTAAATAAAGAGTATTACAAGCTTTTTAAATTAACAAAAAAAGACACTACATAATGATTGAGAGATCAATCCAAGATGAATATATAACAGATTATAAGAGCACCTGAATACTAACACAGAAAAAGTTGACAGTATTGACAGTAATCCAATAATAGTAAGGGACTTTAGTATCCCACTTATATCAATGGACAGATGGCTCAGGCAGATTATCAGTGAGGAAGCAGTGGCCTGAAAGAAAATATTAGATCATATGCACTTCATATATTCCCTCCCAAAGCAGCAGAATACACATCTTTTCAAGTGCACATGGAATTTTTTTCCAGCACAGATCACATTCTAGGATGCAAAACAAGTCTCAAATTTAAGAAGACTGAAATCATATCAAGCATCTTTTCTGACCAGAATGCTATGAGACTATAAATCAAATATAAGGAAAAAACTGCAGAAAAACTAACAGAGAATAAATAATATGCTAATAAATTCTCAATAGGTCACTAAAAATCAAAATGGAAATAAAAAACACCTAGAGACAAATGAAATGAAAACACAACTATCCAAAATGTATAGGATGCAGTAAAAGCATTTCTAAGACAAAAAATAGTGACACAGTACTACCTCAGAATACAAGAAAAATCTCAAAAAATTCCTTACCTTTATACCTAAAGTAATTAAAACAGAAGAACAAACAAAACCAAAAGAAAACAGAAGGAAAGAAATAATGATCAGAGCAGAAATAAATGAAATACAGACTAAAGAATAGAAAAGTTCAATGAAACTAAGAGCTAGTTCTTTGAAAAGATAAATAAAGTCGATAAACCTTTAGGAAAAGAGAGATGGCCCAAATCAGAAATGCAAAAGAGGGTGCAACAAACATCACAGAAACTCAAAAGGATCATAAGTGATTACTATGAACAATTAATTATATGCCAATAAAATGGACAATCTAGAAGAAATGAACAAATTCTTAGAAGTGTACAATATCACAAGACTGAATCAGGAATAAATACAAAATATGCACAGACAAATGACCAGTAATGAAATTGAATCAGCAACTGAAAACTCCCAGCAGACACAAGTCCAGGACCAGACAGCAGTCCAGGACCAGACAGCTTCACAGATGAATTCTACCAAAATTCATTCATAAATTTAACAAATTAATTCTTGTCCTTCTCAATCTATCTCCCTAAATTGAAAGTGTCTGCACTCATTTTAGGAGGCCAGCACTATCCTACCAAAACCAGACAAAGACTACAATGCAAGAAAATTACAGGCCAATATCACTGATGTACATAGATGCAAAATCCTCAATAAAATATCAGCAAACTAAATTCAACAGTACTTCAAAAGGGTCATACACCATGATTAAGTGTGATTTAGCCTATGGGTGCATGGAAGTTTCAATATTCACAAATCAGTGTGATACACCAGGGTAACAAACTAAAGAATAAAAAGCATATGATCATCCTAATAGATGCAGAAAAAGCTTTTGACAAAATTCAACATGCATTTATGACTAAAAACTCTCAACAAAGTGGGTATAGAAGGAACATATTTCAACATAATAAAGTCCATATATGACAAACCTGTAGCCAATACCATGCTCAATGGTGGAAATCTGAAAATATTTCCTCTAAGGTCAGGATGCCTCCTCTGGCCACCTTTATCCAACATAGTACTGGTAGTCCTAGTCACATCAATTAGATTAGGAAAATAAGTAAAAGGAATATAAGTTGGAAAGGAAGAAGTAAAACCGTCACTATTTGCAGATGACATGGTACTATATAAAAAGAATCATAAAAATGTCACCCCAAAGCTATTAGAACTAAGTTAATTCAGTATATTTGCAAAACGCAAAATTAGAACACAAGAATCTGTTGCATTGTTGAATTCAATAGTGAAATACCGGTAAGAAAAAATAAGTAAACAACCCAATTTACAACTGCATCAAAAAGAATAAAATACCTAGGAATACATCTAACCAAGGAGGTAAGAAATCTGTGCTCAAAAACCCATAAGATGCTGATGAGTGAAGCTAAAGACAAAACAAACAAGTAGCATTCTACTTGTCATAGATTAACATTGCCAAAATGAACATACTTACCCAAGGCAATCTGTAGATTCAATGTAATCCCTATCAAAATATCAATGACATTTATCACAGAACTAGAACAAATGATTCGGAGAAGGCAATGGCAACCCACTCCAGTACTCTTGCCTGGAAAATCCCATGGACAGAGGAGCCTGGTAGGCTGCAGTCCTTGGGGTCGCTAAGAGTCAGGCACAACAGAGCGACTTCACTTTCACTTTTCACTTTCATGCATTGGAGAAGGAAATGGCAACCCACTCCAGTTTTCTTGCCCAGAGAATCCCAGGGATGGGGGAGTCTGGTGGGCTGCCATCTGTGGGGTCGCACAGAGTTGGACACGACTGAAGCGACTTAGCAGCAGAACAAATGATTATAAAATGTGTATGAAGGGGGAGGAGCCAAGATGGCGGAGTAGGACGGGGAGAACACTTTCTCCCCCACAAATTCATCAAAAGAGCATTTAAACGTTGAGTAAATTCCACAAAACAACTTCTGAATGCCGGCAGAGGACATCAGGCACCCAGAAAAGCAACCCAACTCTTCGAAAGGAGAGAGAAGAAACACAGCTCCACCCACCAGAACACCGACACAAGCTTCCCTAACCAGGAAACCTTGACAAGCCACCTGTACAAACCCACACACAGTGAGGAAACGCCACAATAAAGAGAACTCCACAAACTGCCAGAATACAGAAAGGACACCCCAAACTCAGCAATTTAAACAAGATGAAGAGACAGAGGAATACTCAGCAGGTAAAGGAACAGGATAAATGCCCACCAAACCAAACAAAAGAGGAAGAGATAGGGAATCTACCTGATAAAGAATTCCGAATAATGATAGTGAAATTGATCCAAAATCTTGAAACTAAAATGGAATCACAGATAAATAGCCTGGAGACAAGGATTGAGAAGATGCAAGAAAGGTTTAACAAGGACCTAGAAGAAATAAAAAAGAGTCAATATATAATGAATAATGCAATAAGTGAAATTAAAAACACTCTGGAGGCAACAAATAGTAGAATAACAGAGGCAGAAGACAGGATTAGTGAATTAGAAGATAGAATGGTAGAAATAAATGAATCAGAGAGGATAAAAGAAAAACGAATTTTAAAAAATGAGGACAATCTCAGAGACCTCCAGGACAATATTAAACGCTACAACATTCGAATCATAGGGGTTCCAGAAGAAGAAGACAAAAAGAAAGACCATGAGAAAATACTTGAGGAGATAATAGTGGAAAACTTCCCTAAAATGGGGAAGGAAATAATCACCCAAGTCCAAGAAACCCAGAGAGTCCCAAACAGGATAAACCCAAGGAGAAACACCCCAAGACACATATTAATCAAATTAACAAAGATCAAACACAAAGAACAAATATTAAAAGCAGCAAGGGAAAAACAACAAATAACACACAAAGGAATTCCCATAAGGATAACAGCTGATCTTTCAATAGAAACTCTTCAAGCCAGGAGGGAATGGCAAGACATACTTAAAATGATGAAAGAAAATAACCTACAGCCCAGATTATTGTACCCAGCAAGGATCTCGTTCAAGTATGAAGGAGAAATCAAAAGCTTTTCAGACAAGCAAAAGCTGAGAGAATTCTGCACCACCAAACCAGCTCTCCAACAAATACTAAAGGATATTCTCTAGACAGGAAACACAAAAACGGTGTATAAACTCGAACCCAAAACAATAAAGTAAATGGCAATGGGATCATACTTATCAGTAATTACCTTAAACGTAAATGGGTTGAATGCCCCAACCAAAAGACAAAGACTGGCTGAATGGATACAAAAACAAGACCCCTACATATGTTGTCTACAAGAGACCCACCTCAAAACAGGGGACACATACAGACTGAAAGTGAAGGGCTGGAAAAAGATTTTCCATGCAAATAGGGACCAAAAGAAAGCAGGAGTAGCAATACTCATATCAAATAAAATAGACTTTAAAACAAAGGCTGTGAAAAGAGACAAAGAAGGTCACTACATAATGATCAAAGGATCAATCCAAGAAGAAGATATAACAATTATAAATATATATGCACCCAACACAGGAGCACCACAGTACGTAAGACAAATGCTAACAAGTATGAAAGGAGAAATTAACAATAACACAATAATAGTGGGAGACTTTAATACCCCACTTACACCTATGGATAGATCAACTAAACAGAAAATTAACAAGGAAACACAAACTTTAAATGATACAATAGACCAGTTAGACCTAATTGATATCTATAGGACATTTCATCACAAAACAATGAATTTCACCTTTTTCTCAAGCACACATGGAACCTTCTTCCAGGATAGATCACATCCTGGGCCATAAAGCTAGCCTTGGTAAATTCAAAAAAATAGAAATCATTCCAAGCATTTTTTCTGACCACAATGCAGTAAGATTAGATCTCAATTACAGGAGAAAAACTATTAAAAATTCCAACATATGGAGGCTGAACAACACGCTGCTGAATAACCAACAAATCACAGAAGAAATCAAAAAAGAAATCAAAATTTGCATAGAAACGAATGAAAATGAAAACACAACAACCCAAAACCTGTGGGACACGGTAAAAGCAGTCCTAAGGGGAAAGTTCATAGCAATACAGGCACACCTCAAGAAACAAGAAAAAAGTCAAATAAATAACCTAACTCTACACCTAAAGCAACTAGAAAAGGAAGAAATGAAGAACCCCAGGGTTAGTAGAAGGAAAGAAATCTTAAAAATTAGAGCAGAAATAAATGCAAAAGAAACAAAAGAGACCATAGCAAAAATCAACAAAACCAAAAGCTGGTTCTTTGAAAGGATAAATAAAATTGACAAACCATTAGCCAGACTCATCAAGAAACAAAGGGAGAAAAATCAAATCAACAAAATTAGAAACGAAAATGGAGAGATCACAACAGACAACACAGAAATACAAAGGATCATAAGAGACTACTATCAACAATTATATGCCAATAAAATGGACAACGTGGAAGAAATGGACAAATTCGTAGAAAAGTACAACTTTCGAAAACTGGACCAGGAAGAAATAGAAAATCTTAACAGACCCATCACAAGCATGGAGATTGAAACTGTAATCAAAAATCTTCCAGCAAACAAAAGCCCCGGTCCAGACGGCTTCACAGCTGAATTCTACCAAAAATTTAGAGAAGAGCTAACACCTATCCTGCTCAAACTCTTACAGAAAATTGCAGAGGAAGGTAAACTTCCAAACTCATTCTATGAGGCCACCATCACCCTAATACCAAAACCTGACAAAGATCCCACAAAAAAAGAAAACTGCAGGCCAATATCACTGATGAACATAGATGCAAAAATCCTTAACAAAATTCTAGCAATCAGAATCCAATAACACATTAAAAAGATCATACACCATGATCAAGTGGGCTTTATCCCAGGGATGCAAGGATTCTTCAATATCCGCAAGTCAATCAATGTAATACACCACATTAACAAATTGAAAAACAAAAACCATATGATTATCTCAATAGATGCAGAGAAAGCCTTTGACAAAATTCAACATCCATTTATGATAAAAACTCTCCAGAAAGCAGGAATAGAAGGAACATACCTCAACATAATAAAAGCTATATATGACAAACCCACAGCAAACATTATCCTCAATGGTGAAAAATTGAAAGCATTTCCTCTAAAGTCAGGAACAAGACAAGGGTGCCCACTTTCACCATTACTATTCAACATAGTTTTGGAAGTTTTGGCCACAGCAATCAGAGCAGAAAAAGAAATAAAAGGAATCCAAATTGGAAAAGAAGAAGTAAAACTCTCACTATTTGCAGATGACATGATCCTCTACATAGAAAACCCTAAAGATTCCACCAGAAAATTACTAGAAATAATCAATGACTATAGTAAAGTTGCAGGATATAAAATCAACACACAGAAATCCCTTGCATTCCTATACACTAATAATGAGAAAACAGAAAGAGAAATTAAGGAAACAATTCCATTCACCATTGCAACGGAAAGAATAAAATACTTAGGAATATATCTACCTAAAGAAACTAAAGACCTATATATAGAAAACTATAAAACACTGGTGAAAGAAATCAAAGAGGACACTAATAGATGGAGAAATATACCATGTTCATGGATCAAAAGAATCAATATAGTGAAAATGAGTATACTACCCAAAGCAATTTATAGATTCAACGCAATCCCTATCAAGCTACCAACAGTATTCTTCACAGAGCTAGAACAAATAATTTCACAATTTGTATGGAAATACAAAAAACCTCGAATAGCCAAAGCGATCTTGAGAAAGAAGAATGGAACTGGAGGAATCAACCTACCTGACTTCAGGCTCTACTACAAAGCCACAGTTATCAAGACAGTATGGTACTGGCACAAAGACAGAAATATACATCAATGGAATAAAATAGAAAGCCCAGAGATAAATCCACGCACATATGGACACCTTATCTTTGACAAAGGAGGCAAGAATATACAATGGATTAAAGACAATCTCTTTAACAAGTGGTGCTGGGAAATCTGGTCAACCACTTGTAAAAGAATGAAACTGGACCACTTTCTAACACCATACACAAAAATAAACTCAAAATGGATTAAAGATCTAAACGTAAGACCAGAAACTATAAAACTCCTAGAGGAGAACATAGGCAAAACACTCTCCGACATACATCACAGCAGGATCCTCTATGACCCACCTCCCAGAATATTGGAAATAAAAGCAAAAATAAACAAATGGGACCTAATTAACCTTAAAAGCTTCTGCACATCAAAGGAAACTATTAGCAAGGTGAAAAGACAGCCTTCAGAATGGGAGAAAATAATAGCAAATGAAGCAACCGACAAACAACTAATCTCAAAAATATACAAGCAACTCCTACAGCTCAACTCCAGAAAAATAAACGACCCAATCAAAAAATGGGCCAAAGAACTAAATAGACATTTCTCCAAAGAAGACATACAGATGGCTAACAAACACATGAAAAGATGCTCAACATCACTCATTATCAGAGACATGCAGATCAAAACCACTATGAGGTACCATTTCACACCAGTCAGAATGGCTGTGATCCAAAAGTCTACAAATAATAAATGCTGGAGAAGGTGTAGAGAAAAGGGAACCCTCTTACACTTTTGGTGGGAATGCAAACTAGTACAGCCACTATGGAGAACAGTGTGGAGATTCCTTACAAAACTGGAAATAGAACTGCCTTATGAACCAGCAACCCCACTGCTGGGCATACACACTGAGGAAACCAGAAGGGAAAGAGACACGTGTACCCCAATGTTCATCGCAGCACTGTTTATAATAGCCAAGACATGGAAGCAACTTAGATGTCCATCAGCAGATGAATGGATAAGAAAGCTGTGGTACATATACACAATGGAGTATTACTCAGCCATTAAAAAGAATCCATTTGAATCAGTTCTAATGAGGTGGATGAAACTGGAGCCTATTATACAGAGTGAAGTAAGCCAGAAGGAAAAACATAAATACAGTATACTAACGCATATATATGGAATTTAGAAAGATGGTAACAATAACCCGGTGTACGAGACAGCAAAAGAGACACTGATGTATAGAACAGTCTTATGGACTCTGTGGGAGAGGGAGAGGGTGGGAAGATTTGGGAGAATGGCAATGAAACATGTAAAATATCATGTAGGAAACGAGTTGCCAGTCCTGGTTCGATGCACGATGCTGGATGCTTGAGGCTGGTGCACTGGGACAGCCCAGAGGGATGGTATGGGGAGGGAAGAGGGAGGAGGGTTCGGGATGGGGAACACATGTATACCTGTGGCGGATTCATTTTGATATTTGGCAAAACTAATACAATTATGTAAAGTTTAAAAATAAAATAAAATTAGAAAAAAAATAAAATAAAATGTGTATGAAAACACAAAAAACTGAATAGCCAAAAAATCTTGGGAAACGAGAACAAAGCTGGAAATGACATCCTCCCTGGTTTTAAACTATACTATATAGTTATAGTAATCAAAACAGTGTGATCCTGGTGCATGCACGTGCACACACACACAACAGACACAAAGACCAATGGAACAGAGTGCAGAAATGAACCTACACTTTTACGGTCAATTAAGCTATGGTACAGTGGAGAAAAGAAAGTCTCTTTGATAAATGGAACTGGCAAAACTGGAGAGTTATGTGCAAAAGATTCAAAATGGACTATTTACATTGTGCACAAAAATAAATTCAAAATATATTAAAGAATTAAATGTAAGGTCTGAAATAATAAAACTCTTAGAAGAGAACATAGGCAGTATACTCTTTGACATTGATCTTAGCAATAATTTTTTGGTTATCTCTCCTTAGGTAAACAAAAACAAAAAGAAACAAATGAGATTACATCAAACTAAAAAGAAAGGGAAACTATCAACAAAAGGAAAAGGCCACCTACTGAATGACATATCTGGTAAAAGATTAATATCCAAATTATGCAAAGAACTCATACAATTCATCTTCAAGAAAAAAAAAACTGATTAAAAAATGGGCAGAGGACATGAATGGACATTCTTCCAAACAAGATATATGAATGGCCAACAGACACAAAGAAAGATACACAACACCCCCAAATCACCAGGAAAACAAAAATCAAAATTTAAAAATAAAACTACCATACAGTCTTGTGATTCAACTTCTGGCTATTTTTGCAAAGAAAAGGAAAACACTAATTGGAAAATATATATGGGCAGTGCTATATTCATTGTAGCATTGTTCACAGTAGCCAAGGTACAGAAGCAATCTTAGTGCCCACTGATAGATGAATGGATAAAGAAGATGTGGTATATATATATATATACATGTGTGTGGGGGGTGTGTGTATGTGTGTGTATATATATACACACACATACATATGACTATTAGCCATAGAAAAGAATGAAATCTTGCCATTGTAACAATATGGATGAAACTACAGGGTATTATGCTAAATGAAATGTCAGACAGAGAAACACAAATAAATACAGTTGTACTTATATGTGGAATCTAAAAAACAAATAAACAAACATAAAGCAGAAAGTCATCAATATGAGAGCAAACATGTGGTTTCCAGAGGGAAAGAAAGTAACTAAGGGCACAGCCTTTATTGTAGGGACTTTATTGTCTGATCCTAAAGAAAGTGTGAAAATCTGCACAGATGTAGATACACAAAGTGAGGAGACAGACATTTGACAGTAATCATGCCTCTTGTCAATTTCCTTAAAAAGGTAGGATTAAAAGCAACCTGCTAAGGTTGATGAGGGGTGTTGAGAAGGAGACTTAAGAGAATAAATACAAAGAAAAAGTTCCTGAAGGAAATTAAGTGCTACTTCAGTGAACAGGGGACTAATAAAATGAAACAACCTTACTGCTGAAATGGAGAAAGTTATAGTGGTCTGGATATAAGAAAAAACCTACCACAACATTCCCTTAATCAAAGCCTAATCCAGACCAAGGCCCCAACTCTCCCAAGTCTGTTTGCATCCATGAAGCCTGAGAGAGGTGAGGAAGCTGCAGAAGAAAAGTCTGAAGCTAACAGAGGTTGGTTTATGAAGTTTAAGGGAAGAAACCACCTCTATAACATCAAAGTGCAAGATGAAGCAGCAAGGGTTGATGTAGAAGTTGCAGCACATTATCCAGGTGATCTAGCTAAGAGAATTCACGAGGATGGGTACACGAAATAACAGATTTCCATTGCAGAAAAACTGCCTCATTTTGGAAGAAGATGCCATCTAGGATTTTAGCTTGAGAGGAAAAGTCAATGCCTAGCTTCAAAGCTATGAAGGATGGGCCAACTGTCTTGCCAGGGCTTAATATAGCTGGTGACTTTAAGTTGAAGTCAATGCTCCTTTACCATTCCTAAAATCCTACTACCCTTAAGAATTACATACTCTGCCTGTGAGATATCAAAAGCCTGGATGGCATCACACTTGTTTACAACATGATTTACTGAGTATTCTAAGCTCAATGATGAGACCTACTGCTTAGAAAAAAAAAGATTCCTTTCAAAATATTGCTGTACTGATAATCCACCTGGTCACCCAAGAACTCTGATGGAGATGTATAATGAGATTAATTTTGTTTTCATGCCTGCTAACACAGCATCCATTCTGCAGCCTATGGATCAGGGATTAATTTAAAATTTCAGGTTTTATTCTTTAAGAAATATACTTTGTAAAACTGTAGCTGCCATGCACAGTGATTCCTCTGATGGATTTGGACATAGTCAACTGGAAACGTCTGAAGAGGATTTATCATTAAGAACATTAAAAACTGGAAATAGAACTGCCCTATGATCCAACAATCCCACTGCTGGGCATACACACTGAGGAAACCAGAAGGGAAAGAGACACGTGTACCCCAATGTTCATCGCAGCACTGTTTATAATAGCCAGAACATGGAAGCAACCTAGATGTCCATCAGCAGATGAATGGATAAAGAAAGCTGTGGTACATATACACAATGGAGTATTACTCAGCCATTAAAAAGAATACATTTGAATCAGTTCTAATGAGGTGGATGAAACTGGAGCCTATTAGGCAGAGTGAAGTAAGCCAGAAAGAAAAACACCAATACAGTATACTAATGCATATATATGGAATTTAGAAAGATGGTAACAATAACCCTGTGTATGAGACAGCAAAAGAGACACTGATGTATAGAACAGTCTTATGGACTCTGTGGGAGAGGGAGAGGGTGGGAAGATTTGGGAGAATGGCATTGAAACATGTATAATATCATGTATGAAACGAGTTGCCAGTCCAGGTTCGATGCACGATACTGGATGCTTGGGGCTGGTGCACTGGGACGACCCAGAGGGATGGTATGGGGAGGGAGGAGGGAGGAGGGTTCAGGATGGGGAACACATGTATGCCTGTGGTGGATTCATTTCGATATTTGGCAAAACTAATACAATATTGTAAAGTTTAAAAATAAAATAAAGTTTAAAAAAAAGAGAGAAAAAAAAATTCATTAGAAGAGCTCAAGATATCAGCACTAACAGGAATTAGGAAGAAGCTGATTCCAATCCACATGGATGATTTTGAGGGGTTCAAGACTTCATTGGAGGAAAGAATTATAGATGTGGTGGAAATAGCAAGAGAACTAGAATTAGAAAAGGGACCCTGAAGAAATGGTAGCTGAACTGCTTCAATCTTATGATAAAACGTTAATGGATAAGGAGTTGCTTCTTATGTACAAAGAGAGTGGTTTCTTGAGATAGTATCTATTCCTGATGAAATGCTGTGAAGATTATTGAAATGGCAACAAAGGATTTAGAATATTGCATGAACTTAATTGATAAGTCAATGGTAGGATCTGAGAGGACCGACTCCAATTTTGAAAGAAGTACTACTGTCAATAAAGTGCTATCAAAGAGCATTGCCTTCTCCAGAGACATTATTTGTGAGAGTCAATCAAGGAAGAGAGTCAATTGTGAGAGTCAATCAAGGAAGAGTCAATCAATGAAACAAATTGCAATGTTCTATTAAGATATGGTCACAGCTATATCTTTAGCAACCACCAGTAAAAATATGACTTACTGAAGGCCCAGATGATAGTAAGCATTTTTAAAGAATAGAATATTTTAATTTAAGATATATGCTTTGATTTTTAGTGTAATGGTATCTCACACTTATCAGACTACAGTATAACATAAACATAACTTTTATATGCACTGGGAAACCGGAAAATTTTTGTGACTTGCCTTATTGCAGTACTTTATTGCAGTGGTCTGGACCTGAAGCTGCAGTATCTACAGGGCATGTCTGTACTCAGTCTCACAGATTGAGAACAAAGAAGAAGATTCTGGCATAGATACATGATTGAATTCTACCAATCACATGCTGAGTGAAGACTAGAGTGGGAAATGAGAATACTATTGGGTATAATATGAATGAATGAGAGAACAGGTCAGGCCTATAAAATTAGAAAACAGAGATTTAAGGCACCAGGTCTCTAGGAAGCTGAAGCCCTAGAAACTGAAGGAATAAAACCTAGTATTTCAGAGGTTTACTCATTTGCAATGATAAGTTACAGTATGTGGCCATGAAAGTAAAGAGAAGAAAAAAGGAGATAATGGCTATTGGGGTTGAGGACTGTTCATGAAAAAATACTTCCACTCACATGAGAAGGGAGAGAACTCCTTAACTTCCAGGCAGAGAGCAAGATTAGGATGAATATTTTGGTCCCTTGTTCCCTTTCCCTTACTTGCGCTCTTTGAGAAGATGAGAGCCTTATGTGATCACTAGGCTCAGTGGAAGCTGTGTTTCCTGGTCTATATGTCCAGGAGCAGTCTTGCTGTCCTGTGATGTGGGCAACACTGGCCATGTTCTCTGGCTCATGCTTCCTCAGGCTATGTGACAGAGCCTCTGTGCTCAGGCAGTTGTGGGGAAGACAGAAGCCACAATTTAACCTCAGTTTCAAACTGCACTCTGCCTCACCACCCAACTCCAGGCAAGAACTAACATATCTTGGCAGGAAAAAAGACTTGGAGCCAGATACTAAATTTTCTCTAAATGCAGCAGAATTACTAGAAATTTGATAAATGGTAGAAATGAGATAAGGCAAGGTTGTTGGTTATGAGGGGGCAAGATCCTCAAAGGAGCAAAAATGTCTATGAGAATAGGCAATAAATGGCCTTAAGGTGACACGACACTGTTGATACAAAGGACTTCACCTTGCCTTTTCGTCTTGAGTATGGGAGAATTTGTTCAGTCACCAAGTTCTGTCTGACTCTGCGACCCCAAGTACTGCAGCACACCAGGCTTCCATGTCCTTCACCATCTCCTGGAGTTTGTCCAAGTTCAATTCCACTGAATCAGTGATGCTATCCAACCATCTCATCCTCTGTCACCTCCTTCTCCTTCTGCCTTCAGTCTTTCCCAGCATCAGGGTCTTTTCCAATGGGTTGGCTGTTTGCATCAGGTGGCCAAAGTATTGGAGCTTCAGCATCAGGCCTTCCAATGAGTATTCAGGATTGATTTCCTTTAAGGATGACTGGTGTGATCTCCTTGCTGTCCAAGAGACTCTGAAGAGTCTTTTCTAGCACCACAGTTTGAAAGCATTAATTCTTCAGTGCTCTGCCTTCGTTATGGTCCAGCTCTCACATCTGTACATGACTCCTGGAAAGATTATAACCTTGACTATACAGACCTTTGTCAGCAAAGTGATGTATTTGATTTTTAATGCACTGTCTAGGTTTGTCGTAACTTTCCTTCCAAGGAGTAACTGTCTTCTAATTTCATGGCTGCAGTCACCATCCACAGTGACTTTAGAACCCAAGATGAGGAAATCTGTCACTGCTTCCACTACTCCCCCTTCTATTTGCTATGAAGTGATGGGACTCCATGTCATGATCTTAGTTTTTTTAATGTTGAGTTTTAAGCCAGCTTTTTCACTATTCTATTTCACCCTGATCAAGTTCTTTTTTTTAAATTTTTTTATTATTATTTTTTTACTTTACAATATTGTATTGGTTTTGCCATACATCAACATGCATCTGCCACAGGTGTACACGTGTTCCCCATCCTGAGCCCCCCTCCCACCTCCTTCCCCATACCATCCCTTTGGGTCATCCCAGTGCACCAGCCCCAAGCTTCCTGTATCCTGCATCGAACCTGGACTGGCAATTCATTTCTTATATGATATTATACATGTTTTAATGTTATTCTCTCAAATCATCCTCCCCCTCCCTCTCCCACAGAGTCCAAAAGACTGTTCTATACATCTGTGTCTCTTTTGCTGTCTCACATACAGGGTTGTAGTAGATGAATGGATAAGAAAGCTGTGGTACATGTACACAATGGAGTATTACTCAGTCATTAAAAAGAATATATTTGAATCAGTTCTAATGAGGTGGATGAAACTGGAGCCTATTATACAGAGTGAAGTAAGCCAGAAAGAAAAACACCAATACAGTACACTAACACATATATATGGAATTTAGAAAGATGATTAAGGTTCTTTAATTCCTCTTTGCTTTCTTCCAATAAAGTAGTATCATCTGCATATCTGAAGTTGTTGATATTTCTCCCGGCAATCTTGATTCTAGCTTGTAACTAATCCACCCCAGCATTCTACATGATGTGCTCTGTGTTAAATAAACAGGGTGACAATAAACAGCTTTGTCATATCCCTTTCTCGATTTTGAACCAGTCAACTAACTGTTCAGTGTTCAGTTCTAACTCTTCCTTCTTGACTCACATACAGGTTTCTCAGGAGATGAGTAAGATGATCTGGTATTCCCATTTCTTTAAGAATTTTCCACAGTTTATTGTGATCCACACAGTCAAAGGCTTTAACACAGTTAATGAAACGGAGGTAGATGTTTTACTGTAACCCCCTTGCTTTCTCTATGATCCAGCGAATGTTTCCAATTTGATTTCTGGTTTGTCTACCTTTTCTAAACCCAGCTTGAACATTGGAAAGCTTCATTCATGTAATGCTAAAGCCTAACTTGGAGGCTTTTGAACGTGACCTTACTAGTATGGGAGAAGAGTGCAAGAAATGCAAGGAGGCAAAGTGGCTGTCTGAGGAGGCTTTACAAACAGCCGAGGAAACAAGAGAAGCAAAAAAGCAAGGGCAAAAAGGAAAGGTACACCCATCTAAATGCAGGGTTCCAGAGATATCAAGGAGAGACAAGAATGTCCTCTTAAACAAAAGATGCAAAGAAATAGAGGAAAACAACAGAAGGGAAAGACTAGAGATCTCTTTAAGAAAAATGGCACCCCACTCCAGCACTTTTGCCTGGAAAATCCTATGGACGGAGGAGCCTGGTGGGCTGCAGTCCATGGGGTCGCTAAGAGTAGGACAAGACTCAGCGACTTCACTTTCGCTTTTCACTTTCATGCATTGGAGAAGGAAATGGCAACCCACTCCAGTGTTCTTGCCTGGAGAATCCCAGGGATGGCAGAACCTGGTGGGCTGCCGTCTACGGGGTCACACAGAGTTGGACACGACTGAAGCAACTTAGCAGCAGTAGCAAGCAACATTTTATCCAAAGATGGGCACGATAAAGGACAGAAAGAGTAAAGACCTAATAAAAGTAGAAGAGATCAAGAAGAGATGGAAAGAATACACATAAAAACTGTACAAAAAAAAGATCACAATGATCCAGATAACCACAGTGGTGTGGTCACTCACCTAGAGCCAGATACTCTGGAGTGTGAAGTCAAGTGGGCCTTAGGAAGCACTGCTGCCAATAAAGCTAGTGAAGGTGATGGAACTCCAGCAGAGTTATTTATTGTAAAGTTAAAAAAAAAATCCTAAAAGATGATGCTATTAAAGATGCTGCTGTACTAATATGTCAGCAAACTTGGAAAACCCAGCATTGGCCACAGGACTGGAAAAGGTCAATCTTCATCCTAATTCCCAGGAAGGGTAGTAATAAAGAAGGTTCAAACTACCAGACAATTGCACTCATCATCCATGGGAGGATAGCAGCCTCTACTGGAGATGGTACTGGGGGCTCATCTTCAAAAGAGAGGCAAGTTTCAGTGAAGGCCAGAGGGGGTCATTTCTGCTAAGAATTTCATGATGCAGAAGCTTTTTTTTTTTTTTTTTACCACATTTATGGTTCAGGAGGGGAGTAAAAATTCTAAATTATAAACATTTCCCATCTTTATATTCTTGAGAGTAGAAGGTTGAATTTTATCGTATTTGCACTGAGTAGAGTACCAGACAAAGTAGGCAGTAGTGAATGTTTTCAGGATGAATGAATGACTGAGGGAATCTAGGAATATGGAAGAACTATACAAAATAAGTCTTAATGACCTGGGTAACCATGATGGTGTGGTCACTCACCTAGAGCCAGATGTCCTGGAGTATGAAGTCAAGTGGGCCTTGAAAAGCATTACTACAAACAAAGCTAGTGGAGGTGATGAAATTCCAGCTGAGCTATTTCAAATCCTAGAAAATTATGCCATGAAAGTGCTGCAATCAATATGCCAGTAAAATTAGAAAATTCAGCGGTGGCCACAGGACTGGAAAAGGTCAGTTTTCATTCCAATCCAAAGAAAGGCAATGGCAAAGAATGTTCAAATTACTGCACAAATGTGCTCATTTCACATACTAACAAGATGATGCTCAAAATCCTTAAAGCTAGGTTTCAATAGTACATGAACTGAGAACTTCCAGATATACAAGCTGGGTTTAGAAAAGGCAGAGGAACCAAAGATCAAATTCTCAACATCTGTTGAATCATACAAAAAAAAAAAAAGAGAGAGAGAGAGAGAATTCCAGAAAAATATCTACTTCTGTTTCATTGACCATTGCTAAGGCCTTTGTGTGGATCACCACAAACTGGAAAATTCTTAAAGAAATGGGAATACTGGACCACCTTACCTGCCTCCTGAGAAATCTATATACAGGTCAAGAAACAACAGTTAAAATGACATGGAACAACAAACTAGTTCAAAATTGGGAAAGAAGTATGTCAAGGCTGTATATTGTCACCCTGCTTATTTATCTTATATGCAGAGTACATAATGGGAAATTCTGGACTGGATGAATCCCAAGCTGGAATCAAGATTGCTGGGAGAAATATCAATAACCTCAGATATACACAAGATACAACTTTAACAGCAGAAAGTGAAGGGGAACTGAAGAGCATCTTGATGAAGATGAAAGAGGAGAGTAAAAAAGCCGGCTTAAAACTCAACATTAAAAAATTTAAGATCATGGCATCCTGTCCCATCACTTCATGGCAAATACATAGGAAAAAGTGGAAACAATAACATACTTATTTTTTTTAGCTCCAAAATCACTGCAGATGGTGACTGCAGCCACTAAATTAAAATTACTTGTTCCTCGGAAGAAAAGCTATGAGAAACCTAGACAATATATGAAAAAGCAGAGACGTTACCTTGCCGACAAAGGTCAGTCTGGTCAAAGCTATGGTTTTTCCAGTAGTTATGTGAGAGTTAGAGCATACAGAAGCTGAGTCCTGAAGAATTAATGCTTTCAAATTGTGGTGCTGGAGAATACTCATTAGAGTCCCTTGGGCAGCAAGAAGATCAAACCAGTTAATCCTAAAGGAAATCAACCCTGAATACTCTTTGGAAGGACTGATGCTGAAGCTCCAATACTTTTTTTTTTTCCTGAAGCTCCAATATTTTGGCCACCTGATGCAAAGAGCTGAGTCATTGGAAAAGAACCCAATGCTGGGAAAAATTGAGAGCAGGAGGAGAAGGGGGTGACAGAGGATGAAATGATTGGATGGCATCACTGAATCATTGGACATGAGTTTGAGCAAACTCTGGGAGATAGTGAAGGACAAGGAAGCCTGGTATGCTGCAGTCCATGGGGTACCAGAGTCAGACATGACTGAGTGACTAAGCAACAACAACAGAGAAAGAAAAATAGTAAGACTATCAGACTACAGATAGAGCAAATATCTACAGGTTTGCACTAAGAAAGGAGACCAGAAATGTGAAGTGTGATGGAGATTAATTTGGCTCAGTCTATAAAGCAGAACTGAGTTAGAATTGCCTGCTTCCCTGGTAGCTCAGCTGGTAAAGGATCTGCTTGCAATGCAGGAGACTCTGGTTTGATTCCTGGGAGGGAAGATCTGCTGGAGAAGGAATAGGCTACCCACTCAAATATATCTGGGCTTCCCTGGTGGCTCAGCTGGTAAAAAAATCCACCTGCAATGCAGGAGACCCTGGTTGAATTTCTGGGTTGGGAAGATCCCCTGGAGAAGGGAACGGCTACCCATTCCAGTATTCAGGCCTGAAGAATTCCATGGACTGTATAGTCCATGGGGTCACAAAGAGTCAGACCTGACAGAGTGACTTTCACTTTCTTGGGAGTAAGGAGGAGATCCATAGAAGAAGACTTTCTCTGCAAGTGCTGAGCACAGGCAGCAGCTCTGGGTGGCTCAAGGTTTTCAGCTTCCTTGAAAATAAGAGGAATCCCACCCTCTGTTTCAGGAGACAGCCATGGGGACGGGCTGGCCAGTAACAAAAGCCTGGAGCAAAAGTGAATCACACACCACATCTCAGACAAAGGGGGCCTGTGTATGAAGCAATATGGAGCATCAAGACCAAAGGAGTTCAAAAGGAATTTTAAGTAAAGGAAAGCAAAACTGGAATCAGTGGTTTGAGAGCCAAGAGAGTTTCCCCTGACCAGTACCTCTCTTTTAGAGGTCTATGACCATACCCCTAGCTTAGAAGGGAATCATGAACATGCTGAGCCCAACTGGACACAGAGTCAAGAGCAAGCATGACTACTTAGTCCTCAGACCACTGGTTGCTTTCACAGTTGACTGGGTCCTTGTCAGACATTTCATCATGAGTCCATAGCCTCCAGAATACAACGCTCTACTCTCTGCTCTGCTGAAATTACACTAAAGGTGTGTTACTGGAAAGGAGGAAGGCTACTGAGGTCAGATAAGCCCCTTAGATGTGAGAGTCTCATTACCTGTAAGAGCCCCATGAAGTCAGCCAGCTCTGACATGAGAGGCAGAAGTCAGTTCCTAGAGAAGAGCTAGATGGCACGTTTGAGTCCAGAGGCCCCTCAGCTTGATGACTGCGCTGTTAGGAGGATCATAGGACAGAGGCCACATTTGGTGGGCTGGGATAGGTGGTTCTAGAGCCTGGGCCCTTTTTGAGTAGGAGAGCTAGAGCCAGAGACAGGAAGGCTGGAGCATTATGGGCAAGGAGATTGGAATATTGTGTCTGAGTTATGAGTGGTAACAGAGATAGAGAAATGGCTGCAGAGGGACTCTTTAGGTGACCGAGTAATAAATCCCACTGGATTTGGGGCAAGAGACAGTACGTGACCTTGAAGAGACAGAAAACCTAAGTGATATGTTTAGAAGATATGGTTAGAAGATAGGTATCCAGGGGCAGAAGGTCTTGTTGGCAAATGATTCAGGAAAGACTGAAGAAATAGATGAAAACTAGGTAAAATAGCTCAGAGAAGGCAATGGCACCCCACTCCAGTACTCTTGCCTGGAAAATCCCATGGATGGAGGAGCCTGGTGGGCTGCAGTCCATGGGGTCGCTAAGAGTCAGACACGACTGAGCAACTTCACTTTCACTTTTCACTTTCATGCATTGGAGGAGGAAATGGCAACCCACTCCAGTGCTCTTGCCTGGAGAATCTCAGGGACGGGGGAGCCTGGTGGGCTGCCATCTATGGGGTCACACAGAGTCGGACATGACTGAAGTGACTTAGCAGCAGCAGCAGGTAAAATAGCTCAGTTAGGCCAAGCACTCACCTTGGGATAGAATTTTATTACTGCTGCTGCCAGAAAGGGGCATGATCATACATGGTGAGTAGACTGGAGATAAAATTAGAGTAGTTATCTCCCTGGACACTGTAGAAAATCCAAGGCAAAAGCAAAAAATAAAAAAAAAGCTAATCAAATGATTCTAAATTAAAATTTCACCTCAGAATAATGGAAAAAATACATAGAAGCAAAATTGTTTAAACAAAAACAGGTGTGGAAACAGAAAATAAGATTGAATGTTTCATCTTCAATCACTTGAATGTTTTTGGTCAGCAGTGTTTATGTATGAAGTGGAGGTAGGCAGAGGCATGACAGATCGTATCAGGATTAGAGTCCTCTTGCATCCATATGGGAGAAGGCAATGGCAACCCACTCCAGTACTCTTGCCTGGAGAATCCCAGGGATGGAGGAGCCTGGTTGGCTGCAGTCCACGGGGTTGCTAGGAGTCAGACACGACTGAGCAACTTCACTTTCACTTTCATGCATTGGAGAAGGAAATGGCAACCCATTCCAGTAGTCTTGTCTGGAGAATCCCAGGGATGGGGGGGCCTGATGGGCTGCCGTCTATGGGGTCACAAAGAGTCAGTCACAACTGAAGTGACTTAGCAGCAGCAGCATCCATATTAGTACACTTTTTAATGTCTGGGTTATTGGAAATATTTCCTTCATTCTTATCTGATTTCCATCTCTCCAATTAGGCAATTGTTCTATAGTTGATTCATAGCTAAAAACTTTTATCTATGATTGCTTTTCTTTTATCTGGAGTTATCTCCCAAGCACTAAATTGCCTGATACATCAACAATTACATTCTATTTGCCCTCCAAAATGTTCTAAGGAAGTGGTGAATGTGTGCAACCAGACAGAACCTAATTATGAATAGAAATGTCTTCTGGTCATTTATCCTATATTACTATGATGTACTTCAAGTCATTTCTTGTTTTATGAGCTATGGTTACACAACATGTAACAATTTATTCCCCCTATGGAAGAAAGTCAAGAAAATTTCTTTGAGGTCAGCAACTCCTCTTGCTTTTTGGTTCTTAAACCAAAGGTTGAGTAAAGTTCAGAACTGCAGTTGTGAGGGAAGAAAGTAAACCAAGCTCAGAGTTCAGAGAGACAGAGGAAATAGTCTAGACTCCGCAGAGTTCATGTTCCCGGACATAAATCCACAATTTTTCAGACTTCTGTCCTAAGGTGCTGGCTTTTTCTAAGGCCTGGGAAAACTTCTCCTCTGGAAACACCCCATCTCAAACACCTGGCACTAATTCAGGAATTCATCAAAGGGTATACAAATGCAAATACCTTGCCAGTAAGTCTAAATCTACCAGTTACCACCTCAGTGTGAATGAACTGATTAGAAAAATGAGCATCCTTTCTTCCTAACAACTGTTTAAGATCCATGAGCTTAGGGGAGAGGAGACCCAGGAAGAACAGGAACCTTCCTGTGTGACTGATGGGAGATTGAGATGGTGGACGGCAGGGCCCATCCTGAAGGGCTGGGGAGGAAGTGATGAGGAAGCAGCAGAGGAGCAAAGATGCTGGGGAAGGGAGTGCTATACAAACACTTTCCTGTAATTTGCTCTCCTGTTCTGAGGAGGATTAATACGGGAATTTATCATATTTCTACTGGTAGAGTCCCACAATCCATTGTTTGTTAAAAAGTGATGTTGGACCTATGTGAGAGCAAAGCTGAACTGTTGAGAGCTAAAATTGTATCAAATGCATTAGTGTCCAGTGGCTTCAGTGGCCTGCCTGCCTGGCAAAGTGTTCTCAAACTCTCCCACATGAATCCTTGATTTCACACGGGATAACAAGGCACATCAGCTTTCATCCTGCTGGCAAAAGGCCTCTGGGCAAAAATTCAGAATATTGGAACATTTTCTCAGTACCTCTATACTCCTTATGCTTCTCTCCCTTGCCACTTGGGCTAGCTGGACAGCTTTTGGTGTAGTATCTTCTTCTGTCTTGACCTGATTTCAATGGTTAATGTCTACCTGGATCAGGTGCAGAAACACTTCCTGCCTTGGTACCATTAATCCACTGAAGACTGCATTCCTTTTGTTAGCAGCTTTCTAACTGGCTACTCCCTAAATCTGGTGCTTTCCACTCATGGTAAGAACATACTGCCCAAGTAGGGCAAACCATCCAATACAAGTAAACTACCCATGCCAGAGCCCTTCCTGGTTAATACCTCCCCCATTCTTTTGTTCCTTTATTTTGAAAACTTTAATTGAACACCAGCTTTTTGCCAAGCCTAGGGGACAGAAAGATACACAGACAAAGGTCTCTGCCTTGGAAGGTGTCACAGTCTCTGAGGGACAAAGGTTGTAGGGACAAAGCACCCCAGTACAGTCAGATGATTCTAGAGGAGATAGCTGGTGTCTTTCTGATGCTCCAGCACAGATGTTCGGCAGGATGTGGGGAGGAGTGTGCTCATTGAGGCAAGGACTTTAGTAGAAAGTGGGGCTCTGCTTATTCCCACATTGCTGGAAACCCCATTGCCAGGCAGAAATGGTAAGAGGCATCTGCCTCTGTTGAGGATAGGGGAGTAAAATTGAAGCTTTTAAAAATAATCTGTGATGGAAAATGGAAAAAGAGAGGTTTTGGAATACCACTCTGGCTTGCATAATTCTGGAAAAATAAACCAAAAAGTTTCTGGAACCATGTTCTGGCATATTTCCTTAATAACACAATCTTGTTTATGAAGAACACTTAAGATGGAGTCTAGAGCCTAAAGCAAATAAAAAGGACGAATAAATGTAATTACCTACATGCCTATTAAGACTAGTTTGTATGATGTTATTGACCAAATACATGTCCTAATATTATACCACTGCTTTCATGGGAAAATTTAAGTTTACCTCTAGCAATCCAAATATAGGACTTTTTCAGGCCTACAAATGTAAGGAGATATACGCAGGCCCAGTCTCACTGAGACAGAACTCTACAAGAAGCATGGTTCCCTAGGCTCCAGCCCTCCGGACACTGAGAGCCTCACCCTGATACCATCAACAGTGAAAAAACCTTAAAATGGGTGCTCAGCACTATTGCACAGAACAATAATTTGATGTCCCTGGAATGGGCGCTGTCTTTGTCCAGTACTTCTCTAGAGCAGAAGGCTGAGAGCTGCCTGGGAAGGGACAGAGAAGAATGGAGACCCAGATCTGCCTCCCCAGAAGCCAACTGGAGGCCAGTGTTGTTATCTGAGCACCTTTTTGTCTCTCTCATGACTTATCAAAAGATCTCTTCCAATGACATAAGACTGTCTGTCCCAAAAGGCTTGTTGCTGGCTTTCCAGTGATGCATTACTAATCATTGGTGATTTAGTGACCCAAAGGGAGAGCACCACAAGGCACTTAATCCAATACCGATGTGAAAAGTGATTCTCTGGAGGCAAGAGACACTCTGCCTTCTCAGGCCTTGATGAGACTCGGGTTACACCATTAAATAACATTCTCTCTCTAGTAAAGAGGCATGGAAATAGCTCTGGGAATTACACTTCAGTCATGTCACATCCAAATTATCTCAACATTGATCTAACAGTGAATGTTATTATAAACTTAACCTTTTTCAACATTTTCTCATTTCAAGACAATAGAGCAGGTTCTCCAAACACATTTGCAGATTGATTATTGAATCAAACTCTTGACTCACATTTTAAAAAGATGTACCTGTGGCAGATTCATTTTGATATCTGGCAAAACCAATACAATATGTAAAGTTAAATAAAATAAAATAAAAAAAAAAGAATGTGAAAAAAAAAAGGTATATCCAAGGATTAGGCTTACTACTGCTTTAAAAGATATAAATCAATGTTTTAATGGCTGGGAAATTATAATAAGAGTACTAGAAAATATACTTTAACTTTTGTAAGGGTTTGTACAAGGAAATGCACTCAATAGTCAAAATCTCAGAAACATCCATGGAATGTAGGGCTGGCTTGTGAACAGAGCTGAGGAAGGAAAGACACGGGCACTGGAGTCAGTTACAAGGGACCTGCTCCTGGAGATGTGACTTGACCAAATGGCCAAGAATCAGCAAAATCTTCACTGCTGTTGTAGTCTGGTCTTTATCCACTAAGCACACATAGAGCCCACTGACAAATGGACAGATGAGTTTTTCAGGAAGTCCCAATCAGTATTTTTAAGTGCTTCCAGAGAACTAAGGATGAACAAGGGGCTTCAAATACAAGAGAAAAGATTTCATTCATTAAAAGTATCTTGAAAAAAATACTGGAATGTGGCCATCCCGGTTTAGGATACATTCAAGAGGAAAATGCATATCCATCTGTGATGGTCTGAAAAAGCTGCCTGCTTGAGGAGGGAAGTGGCTGGAAGAGCCAGTCTCCTCTGGTTCCTCTGGTATTAAGATGAGTTGAATACTTGTTAACTGGTTTTTTATTACTGCAGCTTCAGTGGTAACAAGCACATTTCTGAGCTGAGAACAGCAGTGATATATCTTAATCTGTGGAAGTGCCAGCCCCAGTTCCCTGAGAGCAGTGTCAGTGCATCAGCAGATGCCAAACAGGTAGCTTGTGGATACAAACTTAGAGGCTTAGGACACAGACTCTTCAAAGACCTTGAAACCTGGAAATTGTTTACAAAATGCAGTGTATTTGTATCACATTTTCAGGAGAGAGGATCAGTCTTCAAGATGAGTCTAGAGCCTCTGCTTTAGGGAATTCTGTCAAGAACCCTGTGCTCTAAATATTTGATGGCTCTTGAGACATCAAAACCTCTCAAACCTCTGCATCTTTGCTGATGTTGGGAGGGTCTCCCAGAATCCCTGGTGTGACTTTCTTAGGATGTGTGCCCCACAGGCTGGGCAAACAAGGGGCTGTCTCCTCTGCTCACTTAGACTCATTTAGCCACACTGCAGGAGGACCATGTGTGCCCAGCCCGCTGCTCTTCCCTGTGTCCCAGCAGTGAGCATAGTTTCTGGAATTGTGGCCAATGATACATACATACCCTGACTCTCCTCCCGCCTCACTGTGGCCACACACCTTTGTGTATCATTGACTTCTGACCTGACCGTCCCATTCAAGATAAACTCTTCAGTCTCCTCTGTGATGTCAGGTTTCTTGCTTTAGGCTCCTTAATCTATCACTTCAGATAATTAAAAAAAATAAGAAACCACAGACATGCCGCAGGATTAAATGATCACTGCTTTCAAATGAACACAAAGGCCAACTTTGTGTTTCTTACTGTCTGCTTCTCTTTCTCGATTATTTTGGCACAACTCACTGAAAAAATAAAGGATCTTTGGGTGTGAAATGATGCAATAATATTCTAAAATGAAGCTAGAAGGTAACACTGTGATGCATTCATGTTGATAGACATAAGTCAGAAGATGGTGATGCTGCCAATGTTTGATATTTTATTAGACTGTAGAAACTCATTAAACTGATGGCATTATAAGCATGGCTTGCTACTTCTGTGTACTTTACTCTGACAGAGGGAGTGTAAATACAAAGTCTGATCTTAAATGAAGGCTTTTAAAGGCATTTAGTTTCCTGACATGCACAGCCAAATTAAAGTTTATATAGTCCTCCCTTGAAGCCAAAAGAAATATAGGTTTGAGTCAAAATGCCTTTTATGACTCTCACATGAGGAGCTCAGGCTAAGTTCACGAAGTCAAGTCATGTCCTGGGGGAACTACTCTTAAATATGGAAAACTATTTCCTAACCCAGGGCCAGGCTTCAGGCACAATGAGACTACATTGGCATCAGAGAAAGAGCTGACTAGATATTCAGACAAGAACATCCATCCATAAGAGCATCCATGAAATAACCACAGTCTTCTCAATGTCTGATATCTGCATCTGTGAAAATAAGAGAGAAACAGAGAGGGGGCAATAAACAATCAGGTTTAAACCAATACAATATTGTAAAATAATTAGCCTCCAATTAAAATAAATAAATTTAAAGATTAAAAAAATTCAACATTCAAAATATTAAAAAAAAAAAAAAAGAATAGCAGAAGAATAGCAGAAAATTTGGGTCTCAGAAAATGAAGTGTGATTCAGGAAAGACATCATGGCCCTGAGAAACTTAGTTTTCAGAGAAGAACCAGGAATATTTGTGGGGAGTTGTAAGCGCTGGGCCCTGGCTAGGAGTCCGCTAAAGCAGATGCTTGCTGGACGTGAAGGGCCTCAGTGTCAGATGGCATGTGCACTGCAGGTGGTTCTGGGCTGCAGGGGAGAGAGCCGCACATGGGTCCTCAGAGCACTTAGTGAAAAGCACTGGGAGACACCTAAAGGTTTCACTTTAGATTAAAACTGCAGGAGGAACTTTGAACTGTCTAGACACCAAAACATGTGGGCCCAGAGAGAAGCAGGGTCTGCCTTCCTGTGGGCAAGACCCTACCCTATGCTGCAGTGAATGTTCTCTATATAAGCGTTTTAATATGGCAAAACCAATACAATATTGTAAAGTTAAATAATAAAATTAAAAAAAAAAGTTGGCTTCAATCAGGTTCAAGGGGATCCTGTGACCTCTGAGATATAGATGCATATATGGATTATTGGCTTCAATTTTAATATTGTTTTGGAAAGTTCCTATTTAGAAGATTTCTTAATTGACAAATTTTGAAATAAAGTTTATATGGAGTGTATTTAGGGATTTATCAGGAACGTGCTTTTATGTTAAATGTGTTGGCCTATCAATTTTGACACTAGATTGTCAGATGCCTACTCACTCCTGTTCTTTGATAAGAGATGGGGAAATACCCACAACAACATGGGTGGGGATTTCAGCACCCTCTCACCATCAAACTTTTACAACTGCTCCTAGTCTGCCTTTCATGGTCCCACAAAACAAGATGCACCCACCCTCTTCCTATGATGTCTTGACAAGGTTGAAGATGTTTCTCAGGGTCATTGAGTTCTCTCTTCTTCAGTCAAAATATCCTTAATACCATCAGTATTTTCTCAAATGATCCTTTAATTATCTTGGTTGCTTTTATGTTAAATGTGTTGGCTTATCAAAAAATATTAGGCTCAGAATTTGATATTTATTTATTCCTTAATACATAATCATGAAAAGTGTCAAAGAACTGATCTAAAATCTGCAGAGAAGAGCAGAACTAGCATGTGCAGATGGCTCTACTTAGAAGTAATGAGCGAGCACTTAGAATTGTGTTGGCAGAGTCATGTACTTTCTACCAAATCTAATTAATTACTGCCCCAAATTGGAAGCAATCAAAATGTCCTTCAATAAGTGAATGGATTAAAAAAAAAAAAAAACGTGATACATTCATACCATGGAGTATTATTTAGAGATAAAAGAATCGTCAAGCCACAGAAAGATATGGAGAAATCTTAAATGCCTGTTACTAAGTAAAAAGAAGCCAATCTGGTTGGTTTTCAGAGGCACAAGGTAGATGTGGGCAAAAGGCAGTAACTTCTACTTATAAAATGAATAAGTCCTGAAGATGTCATGTACACCATAGTAACCATAGGAAACAATATTGTACTGCATATTTGAAAGTTGCTAAGAGAGATCTTAAAAGTTCTCATCATACAAACACACAGAATTAGTAACTATGTGCAGTAATGAATGATAACTTAATTTACTGAGGTAATAATTTTATTATATATACCTACATCATTATGCTGTACACTCATAACTAATTCAATGTTATGTGTCAATTCAGTCTCAAAAGATTAAAAAGAGAAGCAGCAACCAAGCCAATCTGAAAAGACTCCACACTATATGATTCCAATTATATGCCATTCTGGAAAGGATAAAAGTAAAGAAACAGTAAAAAGAACAGTGGTTGCCACTATTTGGCAGCTGGTGGGGAGAGGACCGAGCAGTGAGGGACAGGAAATTTTTAGGGCAGTGCAACTATTGTGTAGGATACCATGATGGTGGATAAATGACACTGTTCATTTGTCAAAGCTATAGGGGGAGCTGAGTCAAGACAGCAGAATAGGAGGACATGGAGTCCACCTCTTCTCACAATAGTATCAAGGATGCATTGATAAATGGAACAATCTTCACAGAGACCTGCTGAACACTAGCAGAGGACCTTGGACAAGAAAGATCCACGTGTAACTGGGTAGGACAAAAGAGAGAAAAGGAAAAAGAAAATAAGAAGTGAAATGGGACCTGTGCCCCTGGCTGGGGGGGAGCTAAAGGAGAGGTTCCCATGTCTGGGGAAACCCCTTACTGGTGGGAGATCAGCAGGGACAGATGGGAGGTTCAGGGGCCCAGAGGAGAGACCAACAATCAGTCTGTGGTAAGCAGGACAGAATGAGACCTATACAGATGGTGTATGCCACAGTCTGGAATGCCCCAGCCTGAGAGGTGTGTCCACTGGTATGGATGGGGGCTGGGTGCTGGAATATGGGATTTGGAGAGCAAACCTGGGGAGAGGACTGTTAGCTGTAAGGAGCCAGTGTAAGGGTCTGGGAGTGAGGAACTCTGCCACTGGGAATGTTCCTGCAGGGAGCCCTTGTCTACCACAAAGGCAAAGGGCCATTGTTGAGTGATGAGTGATGGGTAATGTTGCCACTGTAGCCTCTCTCCCCATGCACAGACCCCTGCTTACTCAGGCAATAGGAAAGGCTCTCAGCAGGGCAGGTTTATGCGCCTCAATCAGTCACCACCTCCTCTCCCTCCCACTTGAGTGAGCACATAAACCCCAATGGGTCTCCATGTCCACTCCCTCTTGCCTTAGTGTGGAGCAGATGCCTGAGGGTGGCCCACATGCAGAGATGGGACCGAAACCAAAGCTGAGCCCCACAGGCTGTACAACTAAGAAAGAAGAGGTAAAATCTCCCCTTGCAGCTGTGTGAACCATGGATTAAACCCCTGCAAATGGCTTGGTAAAGTGAGCAGTTGTGGAACATCTGAACAGACAAGTGTTCCAAGTGAGATGGGTCTAGCTTTTAGCAGCTGTAGACTTTGTGGACACATACACATGTGGGTTGGGCCAGGCCAGAGTCTGAGCTGCACACACAGCACCCACAGCAGATCTAGATTTATGATTACTGCAATCCTTGGACCTGACTTCAGTGGATCTATGTTGGTGGCCTAGTGAAGGCAATGCCTGAAAGACCCCAGAGTCAACTGTCAGCATAGCTACAGTTAAGGTGGGGCTGAGAGGAGTGACAACAACATTTTAATCTGAAAGCTTGCACAGTAGGTAAAAGGTGACACAACAGAGCACACTCACAGGTGAATAGCTCCAGAGAAGGAATATTCAGTGGGTTATCTTCCAGTGGGAATGCTCCATTCCTGCATACTTCACATAGCAGATCAGAAGCATAGCTAAGAAATAAATTTGGGGTTGTCTATTCTAATAACTAGGAAGCATATCCTACCCCTGACAGAACTGTGACAACCACAGAGTAAAAGGAAGTCTCTGGTCAATATCCAGCTCTGGTCAGCACAACACCAAGGGGATATAGGCCACAATAAACTGAGGAAAGAGGTGGCAGACATCAATTGTAAAATCAGCTCTTGTACCAAAAATTAAGAAACTTAAACACTTGCAGGGTACACAGGGATGTTCCCACTTAAACATAGCCTTCCAAGACAGTCTGAGGGTCTGGCATTGACAGGAAGAAACCCCAGAGCATTTAGCCTTGAAGACCAGCAGGGCTTGAGTGTGCAGGAGCTCTATGGGGCAGAAGGCAGAAACTCCACTCTTGGAGGGAGCACACAAGGTCTCACATCCACTAGAACTCAGCACAAAGCAGTACCTTCATAGGAAGGTACTAGGCTAGATATAACTAGGGGCCTTGGAGAGTTTCCTGGGAAGCTGGGGCTTGGCTATAGCTCACCCAGGGAATATTAGTTGAAATGAACTCTCCTGGAGATTGCCATTTTGGCACCATGACTTGTCTCCACCCAAGAGCCTGCAGGCTGCTGGTGCTGGGATGCCGCAGGCACAACAACCAACAAGACAGCCCCAGCCATCAGCAGAAGGGCTGCCTAAAGTCATACTAAGCTCAAAGATACCCCAAAATGCACACTCTGATAGGGCCCTACCCATCAGAAGGACAAGACCCAGCTCCACTCACAGAGGGCAAACACCAGTCACTCCCACCAGGAAGGCTGCAGAAGTCTCTGAACAAACCTCACCCACCAGGGGGCAGACATCATAAGCAAGAGGAAATACAATCCTGCAGCCTGCAGAAAGGAAACCACAAACAGTTAAATGAAACAAGATGGCAAAGAAATAAGTTGCCAATGAAGGAAGATTAAGAACCCTCAAGAACAACTAAATGAAGAGGAGATAGGCAGTCTACCTGAAAAATAATTCAGAGTAATGATAGTAAAGATGATTCAAAATCTTGAAAAAAAAATGGAGGCATAGATCAAGAAGATACAAGAAATGTTTAACAAAGAGAAGATTTAAAGAACAAGCAGAGATGAACAACACAATAATTGAAACATAAAGTACACTAGAAGGAATCAATAGCCAAATAACGGAGGCAAAAGAAAGAATAAAAGAGCTGTAAGACAGACTGGTGGAAATCACACATAGATCAAAGAAAAAAGAATGAAAAGAAATAAGGACAGTGTCAGAGACCTCTGGGACAATATTAAATGCATCAACACCCTCATTATATGGGTCCTAGAAGAAAAGAAAGAGAAAGGGTCTGAGAAAATATTTGAAGACATTATAGCAAGAAATCCCCTAATATGGGAAAGTAAACAGCCACCCAAGTCAAAGAAGTACAGATAATTCTATGCAGGATAAGCTTAAGGAAATATGTCTCAAGATATGTCTCAAGACATATCTATCAAACTGACAAAAATTAAAGAAAAAGAAAAAAAATATTAAAAGCAACAAGGGGGAAAAAGCAACAAATAACACATAAGGGAATCCCCATAAGGTTTTCAATTGATTTTTCAGCAGATATTCTGCAGGTAAGAAGTGGCAAGATATATTTAGAGTGATGTAAAGGAAAACCTACAACCAAGAATACTCTACCCAGCAAGGCTCTCATTCAGATTTGAGAAAGAAATCAAAAGCAAAAGCTAAGAGAATTTAGCACCACCAAACCAGCCTTACCAGAAATTGTAAAGCAACTTCCCTAGGCATGGGGAATAAAAGAGGCCACAACCAGGAACAAGAAAATCACAAAAGGGAAATCTCACTGGTAAAGGCAAACCTAGGGTAAAATGAGAAAATCATCCATACACAAATATGACATCAAAACAAGCAGCCATGAGAAGAGGAGAGCACAAATGCAGGAAATGGGAATTGCATTTGAAATTGAGACCAGCAACTTGAAACAACCTTGTATATATATAGACTGCTGTATCAAAACTTCATGGGAAATGTAAACCAAAAGTCTACAATAGATACACACTCAGAAATAAAAAAGCAACCCAAACATGACACTAAAGATAGTCATCACACCATAAGAGAAGAGAACAAAAGAGGAAGAGAAGAAAAAAGACCTATGAAATCAAATCCAAAAAGAAAATGGCAATAGGAACATCCATATGGATAATTACCTTAAATGTAAATGGATTAAATTTTACAATAAAAAGACATAGACTGGATAAATGAATACAAAAGCAAGACACATATGTGCTGTTTACAGGAAACCCAATTCAGACTTAAGGACATATACAGACTGAAAGTGAGGGGATGGAAAAAGATATTCTATACAAATGGAAATCAAAAGAAAGTTGTAGAAGGAATATTCACATCAGATGAAGTAGACTTTAAAATAAAGGCTGTTATAGGAGATGATAAGGACACTACTTAATGATCAAGGGATCAATCCAAGAAGAAGATAAAACAACTGAAAATCATATGCACTCACCATAGGAGCATCTCAATTATAAGGCAAATGCTAACAGGCAGAATGTGGTAGTGGTAAAGAACCTGCCTGCCAATGCAGGAGGCTTAAGAGATGCAGGTTTGATCCCTGGTTTGGGAAGATCCCCTGGAGAAAGAAATGGCAACCCATTCCAGTATTCTTGACTGGAAAATCCCATGGACAGGAGAGCCTGGCGGGCTACAGTCCATAGGGTCAAAAAGAGCCAAACACCACTGAAGTGACTTAGCATGCATGCAACATAATAAGAGTGGGGGACTTTAATACTCCACTTACATCAATGGACAGGTCATCCAGACAGAGAATTGATAAGAACACACAAACTTTAAATGACACATTAGACCAGATAGACTTGACATTTATGAGACAGTCCATTCAAAAGCAGTAGAATACACTTTCTTCTCCAGTACACAAGGAACATTCTCCAGGATAGGTCACATCTTGGGCCACAAATCAAGCCTCTGTAAATTTAACAATAGCAAAGTTCAATGAAATGATAAGCTGGTTCTTTTAAAACTGATAAACCTTTAGGCATTAAAAAATGGAGAGGGCTCATATCAAAATTAGAAATGAAAAAGGAAATGTGAACATCACTCAGTCGTTTCCAATTCTTAGCAACCAGGACAGAATACTGGAGTGGGTAGCCAGAATACTAGCTCTAGGCCAGAATATTGGAGTGGGTAGCTTTTCCCTTCTCCAGGAGATCTTCCCAACCCAGGGATTAAACCCAGGTCTCCCGCACTGCAGATGGATTCTTTACCAGCTGAGCCACAAGGGAAGCCCAAGAATACTGGAGTGGGTAGCCTATCTCTTCTCCAGCGGATCTTCCCAACCTAGGAATCAAATCAGGGATTCCTGCATTGCAGGCAGATTCTTTACCAACTGAGCTATCAGGGAAGACCTGAAAAAGAAAAAATTACAACTAACATTGCAGAAATACAAAGGATCATAAGAGACTACTACAAGCAACTATACACCAATAAATTAGAAAACTGAGAATAAATGGACACTTTTAGAAAGATACAGACTTCCAAGACTGAACCAGGAAGAAACAGAAAATATGAACGTTCCAATCTCAACTAATGAAAGTGAAACTGCTATCAAGAAACTTCCAACAAGCAAAAGTCCAGGACCAAATGGCTTCACAGGTGGATTCTATTAAATATTTAGAGAAGAGTTAACATTTACTCTTTTAAAACTCTTATCAAGTATGCAGAGGGAGGCATACTTACAACGTCATTATATGGGGCATCACCCTGATATCAAAACCAAATAAGGCTGTCACAAAACAGAAAATTACAGGCCAATTTCACTGATGATTAGATCTGATAGACATAGTGCTTGAAAAACTATCAATGGAGGTTCATAACATTGTACAGAAGGGCGTGATAAAAACCATCCCAAGAAAAACAAATGCAAAAAGGAAAAATGGTTGTCTGAGGAGGGCTTACAGATAGCTGAGAAAAGAAGAGAAGTGAAAGGCAAAGGAGAAAAGGAAAGATATATCCATCTGAATGCAGAGTTCCAAAGAATACCAAGAATAGAAAGAAAGACTTAAGTGAACAATGCAAAGAAATAGAGGAAAACAATAGAATGGCAAAGAGAAGAAAACAATAGAATGGCAAAGACTAGAGATCTCTTCAAGAAAATTAGAGATACCAAGGGAATATTTCATGTAAAGATGGGCACAATAAAAGACAGAAATGGTATGGACTTAGAAGCAGAAGAAATTCAGAAGAGGTAGCAAGAACACACAAAACTATACAAAAAAGGTCTTCCTGACCTGGATAACCACAATGGTGAGATCACTCACCTAGAGTCAGATATGCTGGAGTGTTAAGTCAAGTGGGCCTTAGGAAGCATCACTATAAACAAAGCTAGTGGAGATGATGGAATTCCAGTTGAGCTATTTCAAATCCTAAAAGATGATGCTGTTAAAGTGCTGCACTCAATATGCTGGAAAATTTGGAAAACTCAGCAATGCCCACAGGACTGGAAAAAGTCAGTTCTCATTCCAATCCCAAAGAAAGACAATGCCAAAGAATGTTCAAACTATCACACAATTGTACTCATTTCACATGCTAGCAAGGTCATGCTCAAAATCCTTCATGCTAGGCTTCAATAGTATGTGAACTGAGAATTTCCAGATGTTCAAGCTGGATTTAGAAAAGGCAGAGGAACTGGAGATGAAATTGCCAACATTGGTTGGATCATAGAAGAAACAAGAAAGTTCCAGAAAAACATCTATTTCTGCTTTATTGACTATGCTAAAGCCTTTGACTCTGTGGATCACAACAAACTGCAGAAAATTCTTAAAGATATGGCAACACCAGACCACCTTACCTGCCTCCCGAGAAACCTGTATTCAAGTCAAGAAGCAACAGTTAGAACCAGACATGGAACAATAGAATGGTTCCAAATTGGAAAAGGAATATGTCAAGGCTGTATATTGTCATCCTGCTTTATAAAATTACATGCAGAGTACATCATGTGAAATGGGCTGGATGAAGCACAAACTGGAATCAAGAAAGCTGGGATAAATATCGATAACCTCAGATATGCAGATGACTCCACTCTTATGGCAGAAAGTGAAGAGAAACTAAAGAGCCTCTTGATGAAGCTGAAAGAGAAGAGTGAAAAAGCTGACTTAAAACTCAACATTCAAAACACCAAAATCATGGCATCTGGTACCATCACTTCATGGGAAATAGATGGGGGAAAAAATGGAAATAGGGACTGACTTTATTTTCTTGGGCTCCCAAATCACTGCAGATGGTGACTGCAGCCATGAAATTAAAAGACATTTGCTCCTTGGAAGAAAAGCTATGACCAACCTAAACAGCATATTAAAAAGCAGAGACATTACTTTGCCAACAAATGTCTGTATAGTCAAAGCTATGTTTTTTCTTTAATTTTATTTTATTTTTTAACTTTACAATATGGTATTGGTTTTGCCATATATCAAAATGAATCCACCACAGGTATAAATGTTTTTTCCAGGAGTCATTATGGATGTGAGAATTGGACTATAAAGAGGGATGAGTGCAGAAGAATTGATGTTTTTGCAATGTGGTGTTGGAAAAGACTCTTGAGATCCCCTTGGACTTCAAGGAGATCCAATTAGTCCATCCTAAAGGCATGACCTAAATCAAATCCATTATGATTATACAGTGGAAGTGAGAAATAGATTTAAGGCCCTAGATCTGATAGATAGAGTGCCTGATGAACTATGGAATGAGATTCCTGACATTGTACAGGAGACAGGGATCAAGACCATCCCCATGGAAAAGAAATGCAAAAAAGCAAAATGGCTGTCTGGGGAGGCTGTACAAATAGCTGTGAAAAGAAGAGAAGCAAAAAGCAAAGGAGAAAAGGAAAGATATAAGCATCCAAATGCAGAGTTCCAAAGAATAGCAAGAAGAGATAAGAAAGCCTTCCTCAGCGATCAATGCAAAGAAATAGAGGAAAACAACAGAATGGGAAAGACTACAGATCTCTTCAAGAAAATTAGAGATACCAAGGGAATATTTCATGCAAAGATGGGCTCGATAAAGGACAGAAATGGTATGGACCTAACAGAAGCAGAATATATTAAGAAGAGATGGCAAAAATACACAGAAGAACTGTACAAAAAGATCTTCACAACCCAGATAATCACGATGGTGTGATCACTGACCTAGAGCCAGACTTCCTGGAATGTGAAGTCAAGTGGGCCTTAGAAAGCATGACTACGAACAAAGATAGTGGAGGTGATGGAATTCCAGCTGAGCTATTTCAAATCCTGAAAGATGATGCCATGAAAGTGCTGCACTCAATATGCCAGCAAATTTGGAAAACTCAGCAGTGGCCACAGGACTGGAAAAGGTCAGTTTTCATTCCAATCCCAAAGAAAGGCAATACCAAAGAACGCTCAAACTATCGCACAATTGCACTCATCTCACACGCTAGTAAAGTAATGCTCAAAATTCTTCAAGCCAGGCTTCAGCAATATGTGAACCGTGAACTTCCTGATGTTCAAGCTGGTTTTAGAAAAAGCAGAGGAACCAGAGATCAAATTGCCAACATCCGCTGGATCATGGAAAAAGGAAGGGAGTTCCAGAAAAACATCTACTTATGCTTTATTGACTATGCCAAAGCCTTTGACTGTGTGGATCACAATAAACTGTGGGAAATTCTGAAAGAGATGGGAATACCAGACCACCTGACCTGCCTCTTGAGAAATCTGTATGCAGGTCAGGAAGCAACAGTTAGAACTGGACATGGAACAACAGACTGGTTCCAAATAGGAAAAGGAGTTCGTCAAGGCTGTATATTGTCATCCTGCTTATTTAACTTCTATGCAGAATACATCATGAGAAACGCTGGACTGGAAGAAACACAAGCTGGAATCAAGATTGCAGGGAGAAATATCAATAACCTCAGATATGCAGATGACACCACCCTTGTGGCAGAAAGTGAAGAGGAACTCAAAAGCCTCTTGATGAAAGTGAAAGAGGAGAGTGAAAAAGTTGGCTTAAAGCTCAACATTCAGAAAACGAAGATCATGGCATCTGGTCCCATTACTTCATGGGAAATAGATGGGGAAACAGTGGAAACAGTGTTAGACTTTATTTTTTTGGCTCCAAAATCACTGCCGATGGTGACTGCAGCCATGTAATTAAAAGATGCTTACTCCTTGGAAGGAAAGTTATGACCAACCTAGATAGCATATTCAAAAGCAGAGATATTACTTTGCCAACAAAGGTTCGTCTAGTCAAGGCTATTGTTTTTCCTGTGGTCATGTATGGATGTGAGAGTTGGACTGTGAAGAAGGCTGAGCACCAAAGAATTGATGCTTTTGAACTGTGGTATTGGAGAAGACTCTTGAGAGTCCCTTGGACTGCAAGGAGATCCAACCAGTCCATTCTAAAAGAGATAAGCCCTGGGATTTCTTTGGAAGGAATGATGCTAAAGCTGAAACTCCAGTACTTTGGCCACCTCATGCGAAGAGTTGACTCACTGGAAAAGACTCTGTTGCTGGGAGGGATTGCGGGCAAGAGGAGAAGGGGACGAGAGGATGAGATGTCTGGATGGCATCACCGACTCGATGGACATGAGTCTGAGTGAACTCCGGGAGTTGGTGATGGACAGGGAGGCCTGATGTGCTGTGATTCATGGGATTGCAAAGAGTTGGACACAACTGAACAACTGAACTGATCTAAACTGAAAGGAAAATCAACCCTGAATATCCGTTGGAAGGACTCATGCTGAAGCTGAAGGTCCAATACTATGGCCACTTGATGCAAAGAGGTGACTCATTGGAAAAGACCCTGATGCTGGGAAAGATAGAAGTCTGGAGATGAAGGTGATGACAGAGGATGAGATTGTTGGATGGTGAAGGGCAGGAAAGCCTGGTGTGCTGCAGTCCATGGGGTCTCAAAGAGTTGAACACATCTGAATGACTGAACAACAACAATCACTGGTGAAGACTGATACAAAACCCTCAACAAAAACTAGCAAACCAAATCCAATAACATTTTAAAAGGATCAAGTGGAATTTATCCCAGTTGCAAAGTTTTCAATATATACAAATTAATTAGTGTGATACACCACATTAACAAACTGAAGAATAAAAACCTCATGGTCATATCAACAGATGCAGAAAAAGCTTTTGACCAAATTCAACATCTATTTATGATTAAAAAAAATTCCCCAAAAAGTGGGCAGAGGAAATCTATCTCAACATAAATGTAGATGCCATATATGAAAAACCCACAACAAGCAGCATTCTCTACAGTGAAAATCTGAAAACTTTTCTTCTAAGATCAGGAATAAGAACACCAAGATGTCCATTCTCATCATTTTTATTCAGCATTGTTTGGAAGTTCTAGCCATGGTGAATAGAGAAGAAAAGGAGATAAAAGGAATCCTAATTGAGAAACTATAAGTAAAACTATCAGATGAAATGATAATATACTTAGAAAAATCCTAAAGATGCTATCAGAAGACTACTAGAGCTTATCAACGAGTTTTGCAAAGTTGCAGGACACCAAATTAATACACAGAAATATCTTGCATTCCTCTACACTGATGAAGAAAGATCAGAAAGAAGAATAAAGGAAACAAAGCTTATTTATCAACAAAACGAAAAGAATAAAAGACTTAGGAATAAATCTACTTAATGACAAAAAGACCTGTACTCAGAAAACTATGAGACGATGATGAAAGAAATCAAAGATGACACAAACAGATGCAGAGATATGCCATGTTCTTGAGCTGAAAGAACCAATATTGTGAAAATGACTATACTAGTCAAAACAGCCTATAGATTCAAGACAATCCCTATCAAATGGCATTTTTCACAGAATTAGAACAAAAAATTTTACAATGTGTGTGGTAATATAAAAGATCCTGAATAGCCAAAGCTATCTTGAGACAGAAAAATGAAGCTGGGGTAATCAGGCTCATTGACTTCAGACTACCATAAAGCTACAGTAACCAGTATGGTACTAGCACAAAGGCAGAAATATAGAAAACAGAACAGGATAGAAAATCCAGAGATAAACCCAGGCATCTATGGTCAATTAACCTATGACAAAGGAAGCAAAATATACAATGGAGAAGACAGTCTCTCCAATAAGTGGTACTGAGAAAACTAGACAGATACATGTAAAAGAATGAAATTGGAATACTCCCTAACAGAAAAATAAACTCAAAATGGATTAAAGACCTAAATGTGAGGCTGAGTATTATAAAACTCTTAGAGGAAAACATGTTAGGCAGAACACACTCTGACATAAATTGCAGCAAGATCTTTTTTGACCCCTATCTTTAGATAATGAAAATAAAAACAAATATAAAAATAAACAAATGGGACCTATTTAAACTTAAAAGCTTTTTCACAGCACCCGTAGCAGATTCATGTTGATGTATGGCAAAACCAATGCAATATGATAAAGTAATTAACCTCCAATTAAAATAAATAAATTTATATATAAAAAAAGAAACCATAAACAAAATGTAAAGACAATTCACAGAATAGAAGGAAATATTTGCAAATGAAGCAACTGATGGATTAATCTCCAAAATATACAAACAGTTCATGCAGTTCAATATGAAAAGAAACACACAACACAATGCGCAAATGGGCAGAAGATCTAAATGGATATTTCTCCAAAGAAGACATACAGATAGCCAAAAAGCACATGAAAGGATGTTCAACATCACTAATTATTAGAGAAATGAAAATCAAAACTACAATGAGATACCCACCTCATAGCATCAAGACCTCTGCAAATAATAAATGCTGTAGAAACTGTGGAGAAAAGGGAACCTTTCTACACTGTTGGTTGGAATGTCAACTGGTACAGCAGTAAGGAGAACAGTACGAAATTCCTTAAAAAACAAACAAAAAAATAGACCAATGATATGATTCAGTAATTCCACTCCTGGACATATATACCGAGAAAACCATAAATAAAAAAGATACATGCACCCCAGTTTTCATTGCAGCACTATTTACAATAGCCAGGACACGGAAGCAACCTAAATATCCACCGACAGGTAAATGCATGAAGATGTGGTAATTAGCAATGGCATATTACTTAGTTGTAATAAAGAAGAAAATAATGCCACTTGTAACAACATGCATGGACCTATAAATCATCATACTGAGTGAAGTAAGACAGAAAAACAAATGTGATATTTCTTACATGTGGAATCTTTAAAAAATGACACATAAACTTATTTACAAAACAGAGTCACAGATGTGGAAATAAACTTATGCGGCAAGGAATTAGCAGCTGTTGTTCAGTAGCTAAGTCATGTCTGACTCTTTGTGACTCCAGGGACTGCAGCACGCCAGGCTTCCCTGTCCTTCATTATCTCTTGGAGTTTGCTCAAACTCATGTCCATTGAGTCAGTGATGCCATCCAACCATCTCATCCTGTGTCACCCACTTCTCCTCCTGCCCTCAATCTCTTCCAGCATTAGGGTCTTTTCCAATGAGTTGGCTCTTCCCATCAGGTGGCCAAAGTAGCAGAGCTTCAGCTTCAACATCAGTCCTTCCAATGAAAATCAGGGTTGACTTTCTTTAGGACTGACTGGATGGATCTCCTTGCCACCCAAGGGACTCTCAAGAGTCATCTCCAGTACCATAGTAGCATCTACTCCTTGGTGCTCAGCCTTCTTTATGGTCCAACTCTCACATCTGTACGTGACTACTGGAAAAACCATAGCTTTGACTATATGGACCTTTGTTGGCAAGCTATGTCTCTGCTTTTTAATACACTGTCTAGGTTTGTCATAGCTTTTCTTCCATGGAGCAGATGTCTTTTAATTTTGTGGCTGCAGTCACCATCTGCAGTGATTTTGGAGCTCAGGTAAAACTAAAGTCTGTCACTGTTTCCACTTTTTCCCCATCTATTTGGGAAGTGATGGGACCAGACACCATGATTTTAGTTTTTTGAACGTTGAATTTTAAGCCTGCTTTTTCACTCTCATCAAGAGGCTCTTTAGTTCCTCTTCACTTTATGCCCTTAGGGTGGTGTCATCTGCATATCTGAAGTCACTGGTATTTCCTCCCAGTAATCTTGATTTCAGTTTGGGATTCATCCAGCCCAGCACTTCACATGATGTGCTCTGCATATAATTTTATAAAGCAGGATGACAATATACAGCCTTGACATACTCCTTTTTCAATTTAGAACCAGTATTTTGTTCCATGTCTGGTTCTAACTGTTGCTCCTTGACCTGCATACAGGTTTCTCAGGAGACAGATAAGGTGGTCCGGTGTTGCCATCTCTTTAAGAATTTTCCACCGTTCGTTGTGATCCACAGAGTTAAAGACTTTAGCACAGTCAATAAGCAGAGGTAGATTTTTTTTTTCTGGAATTCCCTTGCTTTTTCTATGATCCAATGAGTGTTGGCAATTTCATCTCTAGTTCCCCTGCCTTTTCTAAATCCAACTTATACATCTGGAAGTTCTTAGTTCACATACAACTGTAGCCTAGCTTGAAGGATTTTGAGCATTTTCTTGCTTGCATGTGAGATGAACACAAGTGTACTGTCGTTTGAACATATTTTGGCATGGCCTTTCTTTGGGATTGGAATGAAAACTGACCTTTTCCAATCCTGTGGCCACTGCTGCATTTTCCCGATTTGTTGGCATATTGAGTGCAGCACTTTCACAGCATCATCTTTAGGATGTGAAATAGCTGAAATTACATCACCCCCGTTAGCTTTGTTGGTAGTAATGCTTCCTAAGACTCATTTGACTTCACACTCTAGAATGGCTGGCTCTAGGTGAGTGATCACACCATTGTGGTATCTCGGTCATGAAGATCTTATTTGTAGAGTTCTTCTGTGTATTCTTGCCACTTCTTCTTAATATCTTCTGCTTCTGTTAGGTCCATACCATTTCTGTCCTTTATTGTGCCCATCTTTGCATGAAATGTTCCCTTGTTATCTCCAGTTTTCTTGAAGAGATTGCTAGTCTTTCCCATTTTGTTGTTTTCCTTTATTTCTTTGCATTATTTACTTAAGAAGGCTTTCTTATCTTTCCTTGCTATTTTCTGGAATTTACGTTCAGTTGAGTATGTTTTCCCCTTTCCTCCTTGCTTCTCTTCTTTCCTCAGCTATTTGTAAGCCTCCTCAGACAACCACTTTCCCTTCTTGGATTTCTTTTTCTCAGGGATGGTTTGGTCATTGTCTGCTGTACAATGTTACAAAGTGGCAGACAGAAGGATAACTCAGGGGATTGCGATTATCACATACATATTGTTATTGTTGTTGTTTGATAGCTAAGTCACCTGCAAAGCTCCTCTGTCCATGCAATTTCCAGGCAAGAATACAGGAGTGGGTTGTCATTTCCTTCTTCAGGGGATCTTCCTGACCCAGGGATGAAACCCATATCTCCCACATGGAGTTCTTTACCATTGAGCCACCAGGGAAACTCTGACACACACACACACTACTATGTAAAAAGTAGATAACTAATAAGGATCTGCTGTGTAGCATGAGAATTCTACTCAGTACACTTAAGGACCTATACAGGAAGATAGTCTAAAACAGAGTGGGTTCACTTTGTGTACAGCAGAAATAAATGCAACAGTGTAATTCAACTATCCCTCCAATAAAAATTTTAAAAAACCATAAAGCTATACAACACAATGAAGAACCTTAATGCAAACAATAGACATTACTTGATAGTAATGTATCAACATTGGTTCATTGATTATAACAAATGCACCATGGGGGGCGGGGAACAGAAAAACCCCAACTCTCAAACTTAAAGTAGATTCCAGAATCCCTCTACTATGTCATTTCACCCCAGTATCTTATTTTTCTATTACCTTCTGAGCCCACGGGTGGGCTTTTTATTTAGTTCCTATTAAACTTCCTATTTATTAGTCTGATAGTGTTTGACCATGAATCTATCACCCAGCACATGCCCTGTTATATCATAGGTACATGTTACCTAGTAGTTTGGTGGGTATGTTGTCTGTTAATGTATATGTTGTGAATTAAAATGAATGAACCACTTTCTTTAACAGCTATTTGTTAAGTAACTGGTATGTATTGGATTTCTCTAGGTAGCAGTGAGTAAAACAGACAATAGCCTCTTGTCCTGGTCGAACTTATATTCTTGAGCAGGAAGACAGACATAACCAATAACATCACAAATGAGTTCCAAAAAAAGGTTAGAAAATGCTAAGTGTAGTGAGAAAAAGTAGAATGGTGTGGAGGGGATGATTCATTATTCAAATGCCCTCAATCTGAGCTTAGAAGGAACGTGGTGGGTCTGAGGCATACACAAAGGCCGATCTGTGATGGCCATGTGATTAGGAGACAGTGATCCAGATGAGGCCACAGGATGCTGTGGGGCCAGAGCACACTGGGCTGTGTGAGCTGACTTAGAACCCTATGCCCTCCTTCCCCCCGCCCCACACTAAAAAGGCATTACTCAGTTTTAAACAATAGGGATGAAATGAACATTTTGAAAAGAAAATTGACAGGAGGGAGGTGAGAGGTACTGTGGGGAGGCCAGTCCAGTGGGGCCATGGGCTTGAAGCATAGGGGAGAGGGGAAGCAGGGGATGCTGTAAAGAAGAGCTAACTCTAGGGCTCCAACCTGAACAGCTGGGTGAGAGGGAAGAGTATGCCCTGAAATGGGGAGCCCTGGACCAGTAGGGCGGCCTGATGGGAATCAAGTGCCTGTGATGCCCACTGGCTAGAAAAGTGGCAGGCAGGCAGGCTCATCTATGGACTTGGAGATCAGACCCATGTGTTCATTCATCAAGCTTTAACTTTCTCTAGCTATGGGAATATTGTGAGCCACTTTTTCTACATGCTTGCAAGAGTATCACAAAAGGATGCTAGTGGAGAGGAAAACAGGGTGTCATCCCACACAGCCACAAGTGAAGTTTCCGTGAGTTGACTGAACTTCTCTGAGTCTCAGCTCCCTCTTTTGCAAGTTGTAGTCATCACATTAGGGAAATTTTTTTTTTTTTTTGGCCAGGTTTGAAAAAGATAATGTATTAAAAACTCTAGCAGATCTTTTCTTTTTGAGACAAGAATCCTCAAGTCTCCTCACTATCTCTTCCTCTCTATCACCTTCCTACTATTTTTCCCTTTAGAGTTTCTTATTTTACTAATTTTACTTTCAAAAAAGGAACTTTGTTCTCACATGTCTTGTCCCCAGTGTCCCTACACAGTCTCTTCATCAGTGATTGACACATCTCTAAAAATCTGCTATAGAATTTTTTAATATTGACCACAAGAAGTTGTGGATGTAAGAACACATCATATTTTATTTTATCAAGGCTTTACCTACATCTGAGTCTCCTATTACCCTTGCACAGATCCTAAATGCTTTGTAACAGCTTTTGTCACAACATCAATTCACCATCCCTTGGTTTTAATCCAGCTGTACTAGGCAGTGAAGGAGAAACTAAAAACATGGACAGATGGTGCTCTGAAGTTGGGATTTGGCAACACAGCTTTGGTGAAAAGACAAGAAGGTGAGAAAAGTGCAGTGTTGATGTACTGTTGTAAAATGATCTGTCATTCTGCTCAGCCTCTTTGACAGAACTAGGAAACAGGATGATACATCCCAATGATATTAATTTAAAGAGCAGTATTACTTTGAATAAAAGAAAAGGCAAAGAGAAAGAAAGCCGGACTCAGTGGGATTTGAGTTCATTATTTAAGGGATGGGGTCATCACAGTGTGACCAAGAAAAGAAATTGGTTAAGTGAAACTGAAGTGAAGATTTTTTGAGAAAAATTATAACATAATATAAGAGTCTCTACCAGATATAGAAACATACTATAAAATATCATGCTTCAAGCATGGATGAAAAACATGAGTAGAAAAGTATAGAAAGCCCTAAAGTTGACATAGATGAGTGTGGGGTTATTTAAATACTGCTGGATAATGAGTGGGAAATGGCAGAAACTTAATAAATTATATTGGATTAAGATTAGTATTTTGGACAAAGTAAATATATAACCATATTCAAATAATCTCTGAACATATCAAATAACTAAATATTAGAGAAATCACAGATGAGCTTGTGTAAAGGCAGAATTTACTATAACTTTAAAGTGTTGGTAGCACTTGAAGAATTGAATAAATATAAATATAGGAGAGAAAAACGACAGATTCAATTACACAGAAATGTAAAATTTTGTAAGCAAAAATGGTTAAAATAAAAATGCAATAGGAGACTGGGCAACATATACAATATACAGATCAATAAAGCAAGTAGTATAAATTGCTACAGCCCTAATGGAAAGTTAATTTGCTATGAAAATATTCATATAACTTGGACTAGTATTCTAAATTCTAAAAATTTATCCCAAGGAAATAGTAAAAAGGGGAAAAAGTTAGGTCTTTGAAAGTATTAATTTCAGGATCGTCTGTAACTGTAAAATAATAAAAACAAACCAAGGCTTCCAGTTCAACATGGTGGAGTAGAAGGACATGCACTCATCTCCTGCAAGAGCGCCAAAATCACAACTAGTTGTTGAACAGTTGTATTGCTGATCATGTCCACACTGTTGCTGAAACCAGGGTAGGCAAAGTGTGAGCTAAAAGGCTGGAAGAAGACTCAAGGAGCTGTAGGAACTGGACACGAGTTTATTCTCTCCTGGCTGACACACAACTGTAGCAGCAGACACACTATATTCTGTCCTCTCATAGCTGACTCAGTGGACACAACCATGACGTGGCAGTAATACGCCACTGCTTTTTAGGTAAAACTCGTATATCCCTACGGCACAAGGTAGCCCGTGACCAAGTGAGTGCCTCATGACACACATGTGCAGTGCTCTAGATGATCTCAGCTGTTACACAGCCATTATTTACAAAACGTGGGGTGAGAGAGCCTGAACATGCCACCTTGGCTAATTTGCTCTCTCCCCACAACAACCATCAACAAGAGGATACTGGAATATACCAAGAAAAGACACCCAAAGACAAAGAAGAAACCACAGTGATGAAGTGGGAGGGACACAGTCACCATAAAATCAAATTCCATACGTGCCAGGTAGGTGACCCACAAACTGGAGAACAGTAATAGCAAAAAAGTTATCTCCCATTGTGAAGGTTCTGAACCCCATGTCAGGCATCCCAATCTAGGGATCCAACAAAGGGACTGGAAATCCCCAGGGAATCTACCTTGAAGGCCAGTGGGTTTGATTACTTCCACAGAACTGGGACAAACAGAAACTCCAATCTTGGAAGGCACAAACAAAACCTTTCACACACCAAGACTCAGAAGAAAGGAGTAGTGACCCCACAGAAGACTGAACCAAAACCACCTGCTAGTGTTGGAGGGTCTCCTGTGGGTTGTCAGGGGCTCAACACAGGAACAGGGGCACTGGCAGCAGCAGTCTGGGAAGATCTCCCTTGGCATAAACCCTCTTGGAGGTTGCCATTAGCCCAACCATACTGGGGTTTCAGCTTTGGGACCATGTGGCATCCAGTTCATGCTGACTGGAGCCCAGTTTCCTCAGGACCCATTGGGGCTTTGGCTTGTGGAATGCTTGAGGGTGAGTCCCTGCTGCCAGCCTGGGCTTCCGGACAACCTGAGGGCGAGCTGATGGTAACAGAAGCCGAGTCTCCTCAGGACCCACTGAGGTTTCAGCTTTGAGACCGTTGGACATCCAGTTCACACTGACAGGAGTCTGGTCTCCTCAGAACCTGCCAGGATGTGGTGGCACTGAGGAAGAAGGTCATCCAGAGGACCCAAGACATGGTGACTACTAATCGAGTCTTCCACAGTGCTTCTTCATAAATGTGGACTCCTACAAGGGTGATGAGCATCACAACTTCCCTTGAACTTGATCTGGGGTGTGAGTGAAATGTGTCTCTTAAAATTGGCTTCTTGAACTTCTGCTATGTATTGGATTATTTATCAATGATCACACCTAGGACATTTCTTGAGGGCAACCAATATCTTGCGATTGCTCATGGAGAGGTTAGATACAATTATGCAAGATCAGAATCATCTCCCCAACACATGAGAAAAGAACAGACACCAGCCTGCACCCATCTTATCCTCCTCTACCTGCCCGGCCAATCATGACAGCAAAAGGTGTCCCTCCTTCTGTCAGAAGCAAACCTCAGGTAAAGGACTCAGATGTAAAGGAAACCAGAATATTGTCTTGAGCTGCAGACACTTTGGGGCTTACCAGGTAGCTCAGATGGTAAAGAATCTGCCAGCAATGCAAGAGACCTGGGTTTGATCCCTGGGTCAGGAAGGTCCCCTGGAGAAGGAGATGGCAACCCACTTCAGTATTCTTGCCTGGAGAATTCCATGGACAGAGAAGCCTGGCAGGCTGTAGTCCATGGGGTCGCAAAGAGTCAGACAAGACTGAGTGACTAACACATACATACAGCTGGATCACCTTGGGCAAAAAACAATCAGGGAGGGAGTGCAACCCCACTCATCAGCAGATAATTGGATTAAAGCTCTACTGAGCAAGGCCCTGCCCACCAGAGCAAGAACTGGTTTTTCCCACCACCAATCCCTCTCATAAGGAAGTTTATACAAGCCTCTTAGCCTCCTCCATCAGAGGGCAGACAAAAGTGAGAACCACAGTTCCACAGCAACTAAAACAAAAGCCATATTACAGAAAGTTATGTCTCAGATGAAGGGACAAGATAAAATCCAAGAAAAACAACTAAATGAAGTGGAGATAGGCAACATTTCAGAAAAAGAATTCAGAATAATGATAGTGAAGATGGTTCAGGATCTTGGGAAAAGAAGGGAGGCAAAGATTGAGAAAATGAAAGAAATGTTTATCAAAGACCTACAAGAACTAAAGAACAAACAGAGATGAATAATACACTAGGAGGAATCCATAGTAGAATAATTGAGGCAGAAGAACAGATAAATGACCTGGAGGACAGCATGGTGGAAATTACCACCCTAGAACAGAATATAGAAAAAGAAAGAAAATAAATGAAGACAGAGACCTCTGAGACAACATTAAATGAACCAATGTTCACATCAAAGGGGTCCCAGAAGGAGAACAGAGAAAGGACCTGAGATAAAGGCCTCTGTATGGAGTGTGGCCTCTTCACTATTAACAGAGCTCCAGTAAGCTGGTTACACTAAAGCCATAAGGAGTGTAGTGGAATAACTCCAAAGATGCTAGCAAATATTTCATAATACAAATAATTTGTAAGAATTTGGGGGAAAAATGAGAAAGATGATGAAAGATGTGAATCTGTCCTCCAGAAGGAGGGGGGTTGAGAAGGAAACCACAGTTGAAGTGGCCTGGGTTCAGACTTCAGCCCCACCACCAGCTTGACATTGGGCAAAATTATAGCTGGAGATAGTAATATATCCACTTAAAGGCCATTTTAACAGGTAAATAATATTGTATATAAACCTTCTATCCTTGAAACTTGCACCTGGTGGCCTCTAATCAAACCATTAATATTAATACTTATAGACACTGCACTTCTGTACTTGAAAAGTAAAATATCAATAATAGCTTTAAATAATAGTTTATGGAAATAATAATCAAAATGCCATAAAGAAATGCACTCTATCTGCCAAGGAATAGTGCTGATAGCCATTCTTGAAAGAGCCTGGGATTTCTGGAATAGAGAGAAATTATAGGCAGGTCACCTTACTTTAGGAAGGTCAGGACCACATACAAAATGTTGTTTGACATTTCACTTTCTGAAAAAAAGATTGTCATATGTGGCAAGAAAATTACAGAAGGTTTAGTGTAGGGAAAGAACAAATTAGCCACGATGGCATGATCAGGATTTCTTGCCCCACAGCCTCTCGATTTTGCCCTGCTCCTGCTGCTGCTAAGTCGCTTCAGTCATGTCTGACTCTATGCGACCCCATAGACAGCAGGCCATCAGGCACCCCCGTCCCTGGGATTCTCCAGGCAAGAACACTGGAGTGGGTTGCCATTTCCTCCTCCAATGCATGAAAGTGGAAAGAGAAAGTGAAGTTGCTCAGTCGTGTCCGACTCTTCGCAACCCCATGGACTGCAGCCTACCAGGCTCCTCCATCCTTGGGACTTTCCAGGCAAGAGTACTGGAGTGGGGTGCCATTGCCTTCTCCTGCTTTTGCCCTACGTTTTGTAAATAATGTCTATGTAACTGCTGAGATCATTTATCGCAGTGCACGTGCGCCTCACGAGGCAGTTGCTTGGTCACTGGTTGTGTGCGGTAGGCCTGTTCAGCTCCACCTAAAAAGCGACAGGAATTACGACTATTTCACAACTGTGTCGGCTGGGTCAGCCACAGGAGGAGAGAATATAGCATGCCTACTGCTACAGCTGCTGTGTCAGCCAGGAGAGAGGTTGTGTGCTCTTAAGTTGTGTATGTTATGTCTGCTGCTAAGGTTGCTGTGCCAGCCAGAAGGGAATAAACGTGTCGGCAGTTGCTATAGCTCCTCACGTCTTCTTCCGGCCTCTTAGCTTGCGCCTTACCTACCCTGGAATCCACAAACACTTTGGACAGTGTGAACATCAAGACAACTGGCGCTGTAAACAGGATGAAGAGCAATACAGTAGACATTTATGTTCTTTGAATCAAACAAGTTAAAAGTCAACTTCTCATCTCTGCCCAGTTACTCCCAGCTTTGAAAGCATTTTCCAGTCACTACCAATTACTTAAGAGAAGTATTGGAGGAAGTAGACATGAATAAACCACCCATACATTGCCATTCACAGGACCACCAGACTCACCTGGCTGTGAGCTGGGGTGGGAGGGCAGAGATGATTAGGAGTTGCCGTTTGTGTCTGCTGCAGGCAACAAAAAGAGATTTTCACTTGTCTGGGGATTGTAGAGATCATTTAGTCCAGCATTTCATTTGCTGAAGAGGAAACCCAAGCTCAGCTCGGCTACTGAATGGCAGAGCCGGCCTGGAGCCCAGTTCTCTCAGCTCCTGGCCCAAGAGTTCCTTCCACTGCACCCCAGCTGCTGCTTTACAGCATTGAGGTTTGGGGATTTTACTCATTCAAATGCAAATGTTTTGTGTGCTTCTTTAATAGGACACTTTTTGTCTCTCCTAACCAGGGTTTGCTGTACTGAGTAAATGAGTATGGACGTGGAGGTGTTAAAATTGTCAACCTCTCCTAAAGCATCATTGTTTCCCTTTGTTTCTATTTGTAGTATGGAACACTTGCTTCATTTTTGCCCACAGCTTGAATCAGAGACAGCAGTACTTATGACTTGATGTACTTGTCCTGGTGGATGTAGTGAGGATAAAATTAATGAAATCAGTGTAGCTCACAGGAAGCTCTTGCCTATCCCCACTCCCACCCCTCCTTTGGGAATTCATCCAGGCGGTTCGCTGAAGGAACTCGTTGCTATGAGACAGTGCTGCAGCTGGGCTCAGTGAGGGGTCTGGGTGGTCTCACAAAACCTAGCAATGTCTGCAGCTTTGAGAAGGCTAGAGACTGAGGGGCCACCCAGTACTACACCACCGGGATAAATTTCCCATCTGGAATGTTCCCACTGGCTCTATTCTGACTTCCTGCCCAAGACAGAAACCCTCCTTGGCTTGCATGACCATGGGAAATGTCACCCTGGTTGTCGCACCACTACCTCCTTGTCCTGATTCTCTTCTAAGGAGTACATCCACCTATAGGATCCAGCTCACCACCAGGCACAAAATCGCTCAAGATATGAATCACGTGAAGTAATTTATGACCAGAATGGGAGGGAATCACACCCAGCTGGGGTGAGAAGGAGGTGGGAGGTGGGAGTGAGGGGAGAGAGAAAGAACAAAGAGGCTGCAGCTACTAAGGGGAAGAAGAGAGGAGGAGAAACCTAGACTGATAACAAGTAAATGTCAATTTGGCTATACTTTTGTTACAATGTTTCCAATTGATTGATAAATGGTCACTGCTCTAAGCTTTCACATTGCCCTGTCACTCCATACACTAATGGCTAATGTCTGTTTCAGTTTAATGATCAGAAGCTATGTCTTGCCCTTCCCAGGTGGCGCTAGTGATAAAGAACCCGCCTGTAAATGCAGGACATGTAAAAGACATGGGTTCAGCCCCTGGGTTAGCAAGATCCACTGGAGGAGGGCATGGCACCCCACTCCACTATTCTTGCCTGGAGAATCCCCTGGACAGAGGAGCCTGGTGGGCTATGGCCCATAGGGTTGCAAGGAGTCAGACACGACTAAAGCGACTTAGCACACACATATGCCTACATCCTGCTGCTGCTGCTGCTAAGTCGCTTCAGTCATGTCCGACTCTGTGCGACCCCATAGACAGCAGCCCATCAGGCTCCCCCGTCCCTGGGATTCTCCAGGCAAGAATACTGGAGTGGGTTGCCATTTCCTTCTCCAGTGCATGAAAGTGAAAAGTGAAAGTGAAGTCGCTCAGTCGTGTCCGACTCTTAGTGATCCCATGGATTGCAGCCCACCAGGCTCCTCCATCCACGGGATTTTCCAGGCAAGAGTACTGGAGTCGGATGCCATTGCCTGTGTCCTAGGCAGTTGATAAATATTTTAAATGTCACCCCTTAAGAGAACTAATATGGCAGACTTACACTTTGTGGCAGAAGTACACTTTTTAAAATCTACTTTTAATTATTTCACTTTAGAGAGGAATTTCCATGAGGTACCATATCTTTCTCTATGGAAATACTATTCTAGTTGGCAATTTTTAATCGTTTAACTGTGATACTGAAGATTCTTCTTTCATTTTCCTTCCTTGGAATAAACATCCAGCAGAGAGAACTTTCATCTCAAGCTCCCCTGAGCCATCTGACGGGGCCTACTCCTTAGGAAGGAGGAGAGGTGTGAACCACCAGCCTCCTCTCTGGAGGAACACCAGAGTGCCCCCAAGACATGCCCACTGGGAGAGGAGGGAGGCACTCATGAATCCTCAGGCCCAGGGCCACTCCTTTCCTGAAATTAATGGCTCACATATATAAGTATGGTTCAGCCACAAATTAATTAACATGGCCTTGCAGTCACTGCCCACAACTTGCAGGGGTCATTGAGAGAACCCAGAGTAGCACTCATCCAAAACCCTGCCTTCACCACCCTCCCTCTGCATCCTGGATCTACCCTCTGGTGGCACAACCACCCCCAACCCCCTCTTCCTCTTCTCATCCCATTGCCTTACTTTGTAGACTGACAACCTCTCCTAGCCCTCCCTTCTGCTTCTCCTTCCTCTCAGCTCTAGTTTCTCATTTCTCCATGTTTTGATGATCCACCATCGAAAAAGATCCACATATTATCTGGTAGAGGATGTAAAGTGAAATGAAGAGCACGCACAGAGAAGTTGTACTCTGTCTGGTCTTAGAGAAAGTGATGTACCACTAGAATTGGTTCTTAGGAATCCATTTTGCTTTGAGAAGATTCAGGAAGCTTTGAAAAGGCCCAAACTTTGAAAATGCCCATTTTTATGCATTTCGGAAGCTTAGGATTGACTATCCTAAATTATTAGTGCCTAGAAAATGATGGTGGTACGTAGTTACTAGGAAGGGCAATGCCTCAGGGAGGAGACACATCTGGAATTAGTAAATCAGGCATCTGAGTGAACCATTTCCTGTGAGTAACGTAGATTAGCTCTAGTGCTGATGAGGGAATCAGGATGGTAAGGAAACACTCTTGAGGCTTCAAACACAACTGTTAACCTGCGTGACTTCCAGTCTGATTTCAGCAACACCTGTAGTCCTTCCTGCCTTGTGCATGTCTTCTGATTGAATTCTCATATCATGTTTGAAACTCTTAAGAAACTTAAAAAATAAAAATCACCCGTAATTCTAACACTAAAATAACTGTGTTAACTTTTCAGTGTACGATTTTAGCTTTTGTCCGTAACCATATGAGTAGCTGTCACCATACTCTTTAAATATCATCTCAAATATGTTTCATGTTATTACAATGTTACCCAAATTACCATTTTAATAGCTAAATGTGCCATTGAGCAACTATGTCCTAATTTATTTAACCATTTCCTTATTGGTAGGTACTTGTTTTTTTAATTAATTAATTCAGTTCAGTTCGGTCGCTCAGTAATGTCCGACTCTTTGCGACCCCATGAGCCACAGCACGCCAGGCCTCCCTGTCCATAACCAACTCCCGGAGTCCACCCAAACCCATGTCCATTGAGCTGGTGATGCCATCCAACCATCTCATCCTCTGTCGTCCCCTTCTCCTCCTGCCTTCAATCTTTCCCAGCATCAGGGTCTTTTCCAATGAGTCAGCTCTTCATATCAGGTGGCCAAAGTACTGGAGTTTCAGCTTCAGCATCAGTCCTTCCAAAGAACACCCAGGACTGATCTCCTTTAGGATGAACTAGTTGGACCTTCTTGCAGTCCAAGGGACTCTCAAGAGTTTTCTCCAACACCACAGTTCCAAAGCATCAATTCTTTGGCACTCAACTTTCTTCACAGTCCAACTCTAACATCCATACATGACCACAGGAAAAACCATAGCCTTGACCAGATGGAAGTTTGTTGCCAAAGCAATGTCTCTGCTTTTTAATATGCTGTCTAGATTGGTCATAACTTTCCTTCCAAGGAGCGAATGTCTTTTAATGTCATGGCTGCAATCACCATCTGCTAATTACTTTATATTTAAATGAAACAAAAATGAATATTTTAAATGACAAATGTACAATCCACAAAGAAGATAGACACCATAAATGATTAGACACCTAACAACAAAGAAGCATAAAGCAAAAATTAGAAGAAATATAAGGGAAAATAAAAAATATAGTGAGACATATTAACATTTCTCTGAGAATTTTTTATCAAGTGCAGAAAAAACAAGAATAAGAGCATCTTGAATGCTGTCATTAATAAAATAAATATGATAGATTTCTATTTATATTAATTTACATTAACCTTATATCCTACACAAATATATTTAAAATTTTGTATCTCATAGGATTTTATTTGATTCCATCGGACATTTAGAAAAACTGGCAAAAAGATAAACATTCAGATCAGATCAGATCAGATCAGTCACTCAGTCGTGTCCGACTCTTTGCGACCCCATGAATCGCAGCACACCAGGCCTCCCTGTCCATCACCAACTCCTGGAGTTCACTCAGACTCATGTCCATCAAGTCGGTGATGCCATCCAGCCATCTCATCCTCTGTTGTCCCCTTCTCCTCCTGCCCCCAATCCCTCCCAGCATCAGAGTCTTTTCCAATGAGTCAACTCTTCGCATGAGGTGGCCAAAGTACTGGAGTTTCAGCTTTAGCATCATTCCTTCCAAAGAAATCCCAGGACTGGTTTCCTTCAGAACGGACTGGTTGGATCTCCTTGCAGTCCAAGGGACTCTCAAGAGTCTTCTCCAACACCACAGTTCAAAAGCATCAATTCTTCGGCGCTCAGCTTTATTCACAGACCAACTCTCACATCCATACATGACCATAGGAAAAACCATAGCCTTGACTAGACGAACCTTTGTTGGCAAAGTAATGTCTCTGCTTTTGAATATGCTATCTAGGTTGGTCATAACTTTCCTTCCAAGGAGTAAGTGTCTTTTAATTTCATGGCTGCAGTCACCATCTGTAGTAATTTTGGAGCCCAAAAATAAAGTCTGACACTGTTTCCACTGTTTCCCCATCTATTTCCCATGAAGTGATGGGACCGGATGCCATGATCTTCGTTTTCTGAATGTTGAGCTTTAAGCCAACTGTTTCACTCTCCAAGTTCACTTTCATCAAGAGGCTTTTTAGTTCCTCTTCACTTTCTGCCACGAGGGTGGTGTCATCTGCATATCTGAGGTTATTGATATTTCTCCCGGCAATCTTGATTCCAGCTTGTGTTTCTTCCAGTCCAGCATTTCTCATGATGTACTCTGCATATAAGTTAAATAAACAGGGTGACAATATACAGCCTTGACGAACTCCTTTTCCTATTTGGAACCAATCTGTTGTTCCATGTCCAGTTCTAACTTTTGCTTCCTGACCTGCATACAGGTTTCTCAAGAGGCAGGTCAGGTGGTCTGGTATTCCCATCTCTTTCAGAATTTCCCACAGTTTATTGTGATCCACACAGTCAAAGGCTTTGGCATAGTCAATAAAGCAGAAATAGATACTTTTCTGGAACTCTCTTGCTTTTTCCATGATCCAGAGGATGTTGGCAATTTGATCTCTGGTTCCTCTGCCTTTTCTAAAACCAGCTTGAACATCAGGAAGTTCACGGTTCACATATTGCTGAAGCCTGGCTTGGAGAATTTTGAGCATTGCTTTACTAGCGTGTGAGATGAGTGCAATTGTGTGGTAGTTTGAACATTCTTTGGCATTGCCTTTCTTTGGGATTGGAATGAAAACTGACCTTTTCCAGTCCTGTGGCCACTGCTGAGTTTTCCAAATTTGCTGGCATATTGAGTGCAGCACTTTCACAGCATCATCTTTCAGGATTTGAAATAGCTTAACTGGAATTCCATCACCTCCACTAGCTTTGTTCATAGTGATGCTTTCTAAGGCCCACTTGACTTCACATTCCAGGATGTCTGGCTCTAGGTCAGTGATCACACCATCGTGATTATCTGGGTTGTGAAGCTCTTTTTTGTACAGTGTTTCTGTGTATTCTTGCCATCTCTTCTTAATATCTTCTGCTTCTGTTAGGTCCATACCATTTCTGCCCTTTATTGAGCCCATCTTTGCATGAAATGTTCCTTTGGTGTCTCTGATTTTCTTGAAGAGATCCCTAGTCATTCCCATTCTGTTGTTTTCCTCTATTTCTTTGCATTGATCGCTGAAGAAGGCTTTCTTATTTCTTCTTGCTACTGTTTGGAACTCTGCATTTGGATGCTTATATCTTTCCTTTTCTCCTTTGCTTTTCACTTCTCTTCTTTTCACAGCTATTTGTAAGGCCTCCTCAGACAGCCATTTTACTTTTTTGCATTTCTTTTCCATGGGGATGGTCTTGATCCCTGTCTCCTGTATAATGTCATGAACCTCACTCCATTACTAAATTTTAAAAAGTAGATTTTTTGATTCAGTCATATATATACACATATATTAGTTTTGAAATTATTTTCCATTATAGGTTATTACAAGATATTGACTATAGTTTCCTGTGCTGTACAGTAAATATTTGTTGCTTATTACATATCTATTTTTTACAATTAGAAATCTAGCATTCTATTCATATTAAGCCAAACAAGTGGAATCAAAACGCTAAAGCTTTTAGTTAGGCAAAAATTAATAAATTTTCTAATATATATGTAGGTATTATATACATTATATGGGCTTCCCTGGTGTCTCAAATGGTAAGAATCCACTTACAACGTGGGAGATGGAGACCTGTGTTTGATCCCTGGGTTGGGAAGATCCCCTGGAGAAGGAAATGGCAATCCACTTGCCTGAAGAATTCTTGCCTGGAGAATCCCCATGATTCTCCCCATGAGAGGAGCCTGTCAGGCTATAGTCCATGGGGGAGTCACAAAGAGTTGGACATGACTGAGCAACTAAGGACATACACATACATATTATATGTATGTATATATATATATATATATACACACATATATATACAAAAGCTTTTCTACTACACTTGATAAAGGCTTGAGAAAGAACATAAAAATAAAGAGATGGAGAAATCGGACAACATAAACTAAATGAAATGGGAGCACTGAATATGAAATAGAAAAAAGTGACGCAAACTAGATATAAAGTAAAAGATCCTCATATAGTACAGCTGTTTTTAAATATGGCTGCTTCTTAGAAGGAGAAGACAATGGCAACCCACTCCAGTACTCTTGACTGGAAAATCCCGTGGACGGAGGAGCCTGATAGGCTGCAGTCCATGGGGTTGCTAAGAGTCGGACACGACTGAGCAACTTCCCTTTCACTTTTCACTTTCATGCACTGGAGAAGGAAATGGCAACCCACTCCAGTGTTCTCTCCTGGAGAATCCCAGGGACGGCGGAGCCTGGTGGGCTGCCGTCTATGGGGTCGCACAGAGTTGGACACGACTGGAGCGACTTAGCAGCAGCAGCTTCTTAGAAATGTACCTGGAGCTCTGGTGAAAAAAAAGCAATACCTGAGCATTTGTATTTTTCAAAAAATTCCAAGATAATTCTGATATGCATCTTGATTTTTAAAAGGTGATTACAAGTTTTTCTATTAAATGGTAGTTTTGGTGATACAGAATTCTATTATTTTTCTTTTTAAAAATTTAATTGGAGGCTAATTACTTGACAATATTGTAGTGGTTTTTGCCATACATTGATATGAATCAGCCTTGGGTGTACATGTATTCCCCATCCTGAACCCCCCACCCACCTCCCTCCCCATCCCATCCCTCAGGATCATCCCAGTGCACCAGCCCTGAGCACCCTGTCTCATGCATCAAATCTGGACTGGCGATCTGTTTCACATATGATAATATACGTTTCAATGCTATTCTCTCAAATCATCCCACCCTCACCTTCTCCCAGAGTCCAAAAGACTGTTCTATACATCTGTGTCTCTTTTGCTGTCTCGCATATAGGGTCATTGTTACCATCTTTCTAAATTCCATATATATGCATTAGTATGCTGTATTGGTGTTTTTCTTTCTGACTTACTTCCCTCTGTATAATAGGCTCCAGTTTCATCCACCTCATTAGAACTAATTCAAATGTATTCTTTTTTATGGCTGAGTAATATTCCATTGTGTATATGTACCACAGTTTTCTTATCCATTCATCTACCGATGGACATCTAGGTTGCTTCCATGTCCTGGCTATTATAAACAGTGCTGTGATGAACATTGGGGTACATGTGTCTCTTTCAATTCTGGTTTCCTCGGTGTGTATGCCCAACAGTGGGATTGCTGGGTCATATGGCAGTTCTAATTCCAGTTTTTTAAGGAATTTCCACACTGTTCTCCATAGTGGCTGTACTAGTTTGCATTCCCACCAACAGTGTAAGAGGGTTCCCTTTTCTCCACACCCTCTCCAGCATTTATTGTTTGTAGACTTTTGGATAGCAGCCATTCTGACTGGCATGAGATGGTACCTCATTGTGGTTTTGATTTGCATCTTTTCATGTGTTTGTTAGCCATCTGTATGTCTTCTTTGCAGAAATGTCTGTTTAGTTCTTTGGCCCATTTATTTATTGGGTCATTTATTTTTCTGGAATTGAGCTGCAGAAGTTGCTTGTATATTTTTGAGATTAATTCTTTGTCAGTTGCTTCATTTGCTATTATTTTTCTCCCATTCTGAAGGCTGTCTTTTTCACCTTGCTTATAGTTTCCTTCGTTGTGCAAAAGATTTTAAATTTAATTAGGTTCCATTTGTTTATTTTTGCTTTTATTTCCATTACTCTGGGAGGTGAGTCAAAGAGGATCCTGCTGTGATTTATGTCAGAGAGTGTTTTGCCTAGGTTTTCCTCTAGGAGTTTTATAGTTTCTGGTCTTACATTTAGATCTTTAAACCATTTTGAGTTTATTTTTGTATATGGTGTTAGAAAGTGTTCTAGTTTCATTCTTTTACAAGTGGTTGACTGGTTTTCCCAACACCACTTGTTAAAGAGATTGTCTTTTATCCATTGTATATTCTTGCCTCCTTTGTCAAAGATAAGGTGTCCATAGGTGTGTAGATTTATCTCTGGGCTTTCTATTTTCCATTGATCTATGTTTCTATCTTTGTGCCAGTACCATATTGTCTTGATGACTGTAGCTTTGTAGTATAGTCTGAAGTCAGGCAGGTTGATTCCTCCAGTTTCATTCTTCTTTCTCAAGATTGCTTTGGCTATTCGAGGTTTTTTGTATTTCCATACAAATCGTGAAATTATTTGTTCTAGTTCTCTGAAAAATACTGTTGGTACCTTGATAGGGATTGCATTGAATCCATAGATTGCTTTGGGTAGTATACTCATTTTCACTATATTGATTCTTCCATTCCATGAACATGGTATATTTCTCCATCTATTTGTGTCCTCTTTGATTTCTTTCATCAGTGTTTTACAGTTTTCTATATACAGGTCGTTTCTTTAGGTAGATTTATTTCTAAGTATTTTATTTTTCTCATTGAAATGGTGAATGGAATTGTTTCCTTAATTTCTTTTTCTGTTTTCTCACTTTTAGTGTATAGGAATTTAAGAGATTTCTGTGTGTTAATTTTGTATCCTGAAACTTTACTATATTCATTGGTTAGCTCTAGTAATTTTCTGGTGGAGTCTTCAGGGTTTTCTACGTAGCGGATCATGTCATCTGCAAACAGTGAGAGTTTTACTTCTTCTTTTCCCATCTGGATTCCGTTTATTTCTTTTTCTGCTCTGATTACTGTGGCTCAAACTTCCAAAACTATGTAGAATAGTAGTGGTGAGAGTGGGCACCCTTGCCTTGTTCCCGACTTTAGGGAGAATGCTTTCAGTTTTTCACTATTGAGGAAAATATTTGCTGTGGGTTTGTCATATATAGATTTCATTATATTGAGGTATGTTCCTTCTATTCCTGCTTTCCGGGGGCGGGCGGGTGGTTTATCATAAATGGATGTTGAATTTTTTCAAAGGCCTTCTCTGCATCTATCGAGATAATCCTATTGTTTTATCATTCAATTTGTTGATGTGATATATTACATTGATTAATTTGCAGATATTAAAGAAGACTTGCATCCCTGGGATAAAGCCCAGGTCATGATGTTTGACCTTTTTAATATGTTGTTGGATTCTGTTTGCTAGGATTTTGTTAAGGATTTTTGCATCTATGTTCCTCAGTGGTATTGGCCTGTAGTTTTCTTTTTTTGTGGCATCTTTGTCTGGTTCTGGTATTAGGGTGATGGTGGCCTCATAGAATGAGTTTGGAAGAGTTTGAGTAGGATAGGTGTTAGCCCTTCTCTAAATTTTTGGTAGAATTCGGTTGTGAAGCCATCTGGTCCTGGGCTTTTGTTTGCTGGAAGATTTCTGATTACACTTTCGATTTCCATGCTTGTGATGGGTCTGTTAAGATTTTCTATTTCTTCCTGGTTCAGTTTTGGAAAGTTATACTTTTCTAGGAATTTGTCCATTTCTTCCAAGTTGTCCATTTTATTGGCATATAGTTGCTGATAGTAGTCTCTGGTAGGCTGCAGTCCATGGGGTCGCTAAGAGTTGGACACGACTGAGCGACTTCACTTTCATGCATTGGAGAAGGAAATGGCAACCCACTCCAGTGTTTTTGCCTGGAAAATCCCAGGGACAAGGGAGCCTGGTAGGCTGCCATCTATGGGGTCACACAGAGTCGGACACGACTGAAGTGACTTAGCAGTAGTCTCTTATGATCCTTTGTATTTCTGTGCTAACTGTTGTGATTTCTCCATTTTCTTTTCTGATTTTTTGATTTGATTCTTCTCCCTTTGTTTCCTGTTGAGTCTGGCTAATGTTTTGTCTATTTTATTTGTCTTCTCAAAGGACCAGATTTTAGCTTTGTTGATTTTTGCTGTAGTCTCTTCTGTTTCTTTTGCATTTATTTCTGCCCTAATTTTTATGATCTTTTCCTTCTACTAACCCTGGGGTTCTTCCTTTTCTAGTTGCTTTAGGTGTAGAGTTAGGTTATTTATTTGATTTTTTTCTTGTTTCTTGAGGTAAGCCTGTATTGCTATGAACCTTCCCCTTAGCACTGCTTTTACAGTGTCCCATAGGTTTTGGGTTGTTGTGTTTTCATTTACATTCATTTCTATGCATATTTTGATTTCTTTTTTTTTATTTCCTCTGTGTCTATTATTTTTCTATTTACCAATCATGATACAACGGTATTAAGTGAGTAATAATTGCATAATCACAGTAGTAAAAGGTATTTATCAGCTTTCACAATCAATAGTCAGACATGAAATAAAGTATAACCATACTTGCAAGCTACAATGGGAACATGATTAACCTAACAATATAAAATAATTACATACAATTTGGGGGGTCAAGCAGAGTGATGTGGTAAGTTGGAAGTACACAAATGCACATGTTATCATTTGCTCCGTCAATGTCTTTGGTTGCGCTTCCCTGACAATATTGTTGGTAAGAATCTATCTGCAATGCAGGAGACCCCAGTTCAATTCCTGGGTTGGGAAGATCCTCTGGAGAAGGAATAGGCTACCAACTCCAGTATTCTGGCCTGGAGAATTCCATGGACCATATAGTCCATGGGGTCTATAAAGAGTCAGACATGACTGAGAGAATTTCATTTTCACTATGATCCCATTATCTTTTTCTTAATTGTTTTGGGTTTATTTTCCATAGGTAGGTCTTTTCCTTCTCTTGTTTCCTGCCTAGAGAAGTTCCTTTAGCATTTACTGTACAGTTGGTTTGGTGGTGCTGAATTCTTGTCTGGAATTCTGAATACTTGTCTGGAAAGCTTTTGATTTCTCCATCAAATCTGAAGGACAGTCTTGCTGGATAGGGAATTTTTGGTTGTAGGTTTTTCCCTTTCATCTATTTAAATATATCATGCCTTTCCCTTCTGGCTTGTAGAGTTTCCATTGAGAAAATAGCTGATAGCTCGATGGGAGTCCCCTCGAACGTTATTTGTCATTTTTCACTTGTTGCTTTTAATATTTTATCTCTGTCTTTAGTTTTTGTCAGTTTGATTCCTATGTGTTTGTTTCCTTTGTTCTTTCTTGGGTCTATCCTTCCTGGGACTCACTGTGCTTCCTGTACTTGTTTGAATATTTTCTTCTCCATGTTAGGGAAGTTTTCAGCTGTTATATATTTTCATAACCTGGAGAAGGGAATGACTAGTCCAGTCTTATTACCTGGAGAATTCCATGGACAGAGGAGCCTGGCGGGCTACAGTCCATAGGGTCGGAAAGAGTCTGACATGACTGAGAGACTAACACTTTCACTTTCATACTTTCATAGCGTTTAGGTGGTATTGGATACTATAGGTTATCTAGAGATTTATTTAAAGTACAGAGGAGGATGTGTGTAGATTATAACATGCAAGCTCTACCATTTTAAATAAGGGACTTGAGCATCCCCTCACTTTTAATTTTTGGTATCCATAGGACTCCTGGGCCCAATCGTCTGCAGATACCAAGGGATGACTATATCATCCTGGAAATATAAGCACTCTTTCTAGAAATAAGACAAATCTCAGGGCAATTCAGACAGTTCAATTTGTAGTATGTATGTCTCTCTAATAACAGCCTTGCTGATTGTTAACTATTTATAATTTTGACTTTGGAAGAAATTGAAAATTTTTTAAATCTTAGAAGAATTTTAAAAGTTTTCAAGATATTTAAAAAATATGTTCGTGTTATTGAATGTAGACAATGGTCATATATATTAGATAAGACTCCTGAAAGCCCATAAAAAGAGAGTACTGAGCTCAGGACTTGACTTAAGAGGCCAAGCACACATGCTTTCTTGATGTAACATCGCCATCGTGTGTCTTTCTTAGAAACTTTTGATAAAAAGAAACAAACCCTGTTTCTTTTAATGCTGCTAAATGTTCTCCAATAAAATAAATTTGAACATTTAGTTCAAGGTTCAAACAGAACATTAATTTTATTTGGTTATTCAAAGAGTTTTTTTAAAAAGACTGTGTTGAGATATGAAATAGACTCAATAAGATGGACCCTTTAAACTGTGCCAATTCAATGAGTTTTTCTTTAATTTAAATTTATTTATTTTAATTAGAGGCTAATTACTTTACAATATTGCATTTGTTTTGCCATACATCAACATGAATCCACCACGGGTGTACACATGTTCCCAGTCCTGAACCCTCCTCCTACCTCCCTCTCCATACCATCCCTCTGGGTCATCCCAGTGCACCAGCCCCAAGCTTCCTGTATCCTGCATCAAACTTGGACTGGCAATTCGTTTCTTATATGACATTATATATGTTTCAATGCCATTCTTCCAAATCATCCCCCCCTCCCTCTCCCACAGAGTCCAAAAGACTGTTCTATACATCTGTGTCTATTTTGCTGTCTCATATACAGGGTTATCGTTACCATCTTTCTACATTCCATATATATGCATTAGTATACTGTGTTGGTGTTTTTCTTTCTGGATTACTTCACTCTGTATAATAGGCTCCAGTTTCATCCACCTCATTAGAACTGATTCAAATGTATTCTTTTTCATGGCTGAGTAATACTCCATTGTGTATATGTACCATAGCTTTCTTATCCATTCATCTGCTGATGGACATCTAGGTTGCTTCCATGCCCTGGCTATTATAAGCAGTGCTGCGATGAACATTGGGTACACGCATCTCTTTCATGTACACACCCAGGTAGCACAATCAAGATGCATAACATTACCGTCACCTCCCAAAGGTACCCTAGTGTTTATTTACAGAAAACCCCATGCCCAGCCATCGCCCTGAGCAACCATGGATATGCTATCACTACAGATCAGTTTTGATATTTAGAATGTGATATAAATGAAATTCTATAATATGTATCTCAAAAACAACAGAATGATCTCAGCTCATTTATAAAGCAAACTATTCAATATCACAGTAATCCAAGTCTATGCCCCAACCATTAATGATGAAGAGGCTGAAGCTGAACAGTTTAATGAAGACCTACAAGACCTTCTAGAACTAACACCATAAAAGATGTCCTTTTCATCAAAGGGGACTATAACGAAAAAATATGAAATCAAGAGATACCTAGAGTAACAGGCAAGTATGGTCTTGGATACAAAATGAAGCAGGGCACAGTCTAATAGAGTTTTGCCAAGAGAACACACTGGTCATAGCAAACACCCTCTTCCAACAACATAAGAGATGACTCTACACGTGGACATCACCTGATGGTCAATACTGAAATCAGATTGATCACATTGTTTGCAGCCAAAGATGGAAATGCTCTATAAGTCAGTGAAAACAAGAACAAAAGCTGACAATGACTCAGATTATGAGCTCCTTATTGCAAAATTTAGACTTAAATTGAAGAAAGTATGGAAAACCACTAGATCATTCAGGTATGACCTAAATCAAATCCCTTATGATTATACAGTGGGAGTGACCAGTAGATTCAAAGGATTAGATTGAATAGACAGAGTGCCTGAAGAACTATCAACAGAGATTCATAATATTGTATAGGACGCAGTTACCAAAACCATCCCCAAAGTACAGAAATGCAAGAAGGCAAAACGGTTGTCTGTGGAAGCCTTACAAATAGCTGAAAAAGAAGAGAAGTGAAAGGGAAAAAAGAAAGGGAAAAATATATCTACCCAAATGCAGAGTTCCAAAGAATAGCAAGGACAGATAAGAAAGCCTTCTTGGGTGAGCAATGCAAAGAAATAGAGGAAAACAATAGAATGGGAATGACTAGAGGACTCTTCAAGAATATTAGAGATATCAAGGGAACATTTCATGCAAAGTGGGGCACAATCAAGGACAGAAATGATAAGGACCTAATAGAAGCAGAAGAGATTAAGAAGAGGTGGCAAGAATACACAGAAGAACTGTACAAAAAAAGGTGTTAATGACCTGGATATCCTTGATGGTGTGGTTACTTACCTAGAGCCAGACATCCTGGAGTGTGAAGCCAAGTGAGCCTTAGGAAGCAATTTTACAAACAAAGCTAGTGGAGGTGATGAAATTCCAGCTAAGCTATTTCAAATCCTGGTTCCAAATTGGGAAAGAAGTACCTCAAGGCTCTATATTGTCACCATGCTTATTTAACTTCTATACAGAGTACATCATGCGAAATGCTGGGCTGAATGAAGCACAAGCTGGAATCAATATTGCTGAAAGAAATATCAATAACCTCAGATATGCAGATGACACCACCTTTATGGCAGAAAGCAAAGAGGAACAAAAGATTCTCCTGATGAAAGTGAAAGAGGAGAGTGAAAAAGCTGGCTTAAAACTCAACATTCAAAAAAAATGAAGCTCATGGCATCTGGTCCCATCACTGCATGGCAAATAGAAAGGGAAACAATGGAAATAGTGACACTTTATTTTCTTGGGCTCCAAAATCACTACAGACTCCAAAATCACTGCAGCCACAAAATTAAAATATGTTTGCTCCTTGGAAGAAAAGCTATGACAAACCTAGACAGTGTATTAAAAAGCAGAGACATTAGTTTGCTGACAAAGGTCTATATAGTCAAAGCAATGGTTTTTCCAGTAGTCATGTACAGATGTGAGTGTCAGACCATAAAGAAGCCTGAACGCTGAAGAATTGATGCTTTTGACCTGTGGTGTTGGAGAAGAGTCTTGAGAATCCCTTGGACTGCAACGAGATCAAACCAGTCAATCCTAAAGGAAATCAATCCTGAATATTCATTGGAAGGACTGACACTGAAGCTGAAGCTCCAATACTTTGACTACTGGATGCAAAGAGCCAGCTCATAGAAAAGACCCTGATGCTGGGAAAGATTGAAGGTGGGAAGAGAAGGGAAAGACAGAGAATGAGATGGTTGGATGGCATCACTGATTCAATGGACATGAGTTTGAGCAAGCTCCGGGAGATGATGATAGACAGAAAAGTCTGGAGTGTTGCAGTCCAAGGAGTCAAAAAGAGCTGGACACGACTGAGCGACTGAACAACATTTCAAATCCTAAAAGATGATGTTTTAAAGTGCTGCACTCAATATACCAACAAATTTGGAAAACTCAGCAGTGGCCTCAGGTTGGAAAAGGTCTGTTTTCATTCCAATTCCAAAGAAAAGCAATGCCAAAGAATGTTCAAATTACTGCACAATTGCACTAATTTCTCATGCTAGCAAAGTAATGCTCAAAATTCTTCAAGCTAGGCTTCAAAAGTACATGAACTGAGAACTTTCAGTTGTACAAGATGGGTTTAGAAAAGGCAGAAGATCTGGAGATCAAACTGAAACATCCATTGGATCATAGAAAAAGCAAGGGAATTTCAGAAAAACATCTTTTTTCTGCTTCATTGACTATGCTAAAGCCTTTGACTATGTGGATCAGAGAAAACTGTTGAAAATTCTTAAGAGATGGGAATATTGGACCATCTTACCTGCCTCCTGAGAAACCTATATGCAGGTCAAGAAGCAACAGTTAGCACCGGACATGGAAAAAAATGGTTCCAAATTGGGAAAGGAGGTTGTATACTCCTTTTAGGTCAAGGTTGTATACTGTCACCGTGCTTATTTAACTTATGTGCAGGGTACATCATGTGAAATGCGGGGCTGAGTGAATCCCAGGCTGGAATCAGGATTGCTGGGAGAAATATCAGTAACTTCAGATATGCAGATGAAACCACGCTAACGGCAAAGAGGAATTAAAGAGTGTCTTAATGAAAGTGAGAGAGGAGAGTGGAAAAGCTGGCTTAAAACTCAACGTTCAAAAAATGAAGATCATGGCATCCGGTCCCATTACTTCATGACAGATAGATGGGGTAAAAGTAGAAACAGTGACAGACTTTATTTTATTGGGCTCCCAAATCTCTGCAGATGGTGACTGCAGCTGCAAAATTAAAAGATCCTTGCTCCTTGGAAGAAAATCTATGACAAACCTGAAGTAAAAGTGAAAGTCACTCAGTCATGTCTGACTCTTTGTGACCCCAAGGACTACTGTCCATGGAATTTCCAGGCCAGAATTCTGGAGTGGGTAGCCTTTCCTTTCTCCAGGGGACCTTCCCCATCCAGGGATCGAACCCAGGCCTCTCACATTGCAGGCAGATTCTTTACCAAATGAGCTATCAGATGAGTCATAACAAACCTAAACAGTGTATTAAAAAGCAGAGACGTTAGTGTAATGACAAAGTTCTGTATAGTCCAAGCCATTGTTTTTCCAGTGGTTATGTATGGATATGAGAGTTGGACCATAAAGAAGGCTGAATCCTGAGGAATTGATGCCTTTGAACTGTGTTGCTGGAGAAGACCCTTGAGAGTCTCTTGTATAGCAAGGAGGTCCAATTAGTCAATCCTAAAGGAGATCAACCCTGAATATTCATTGGAAGGACTGATGCTGAAGCTGAAGGTCCCATGCTTTGGCCATCTGATATGAACACCAACTCATTGAAAAAGACTCTGATAATGTCAGAGATTGAGGGCAGGAGGAGAAGGGGGTGACAGAGGATGATATGTTTGGATGGCATCACTGACTTAATGGACTTGAGTTTGAGAAAACCCTGGGAGATAGTGAAGGACAGGGAAGCCTGGCATGCTACAGTCCATGAGGTCACAAACAGTTGAACATGACTGAGTGACTGAACAATAACAACATACAGTATGTACCCCTTTGTGCCTCTATCCATGTATGAAACTTTTTTCTTCATCATAACATTTCTGAGACCCATTCATGCTTTTCCATCTGTCAGTAGTTCCTTCATTTTTGTCCCTGAACATTTCATGCAAAGATGGGCTCAATAAAGGACAGAAATGGTATGGACCTAACAGAAGCAGAAGATATTAAGAAGAGATGGCAAGAAAACACAGAAGAACTGTATAAAAAAAGAGCTTCACAATAATAATGTGAAGATAATCACGATGGTGTGATCACTCACCTAGAGCCAGACATCCTGGAATGTGAAGTCAAGTGGGCCTTAGAAAGCATCACTATGAACAAAGCTAGTGGAGGTGATGGAATTCCAGTTGAGCTATTCCAAATCCTGAGAGATGATGCTGTGAAAGTGCTGCACTCAATATGCCAGCAAATTTGGAAAACTCAGCAGTGGCCACAGGACTGGAAAAGGTCAGTTTTCACTCCAATCCCAAAGAAAGGCAATGCCAAAGAATGCTCAAACTACTGCACAATTGCACTCATCTCACACGCTAGTAAAGTAATGCTCAAAATTCTCCAAGCCAGGCTTCAGCAATACGTGAACCGTGAACTTCCTGATGTTCAAGCTGGTTTTAGAAAAGGCAGAGGAACCAGAGATCAAATTGCCAACATCCGCTGGATCATAGAAAAAGGAATAGAGTTCCAGAAAAACATCTATTTCTGCTTTATTGACTATGCCAAAGCCTTTGACTGTGTGGATCACAATAAACTGTGGGAAATTCTGAAAGAGATGGGAATACCAGACAACCTGACCTGCCTCTTAAGAAATCTGTATGCAGGTCAGGAAGCAACAGTTAGAACTGGACATGGAACAACAGACTGGTTCCAAATAGGAAAAGGAGTACGTCAAGGCTGTATATTGTCCCCCTGCTTATTTAACTTACATGCAGAGTACATCATGAGAAACACTGGACTGGAAGAAGCATAAGCTGGAATCAAGATTGCCGGGAGAAATATCAATAACCTCAGATATGCAGATGACACCACCCCCATGGCAGAAAGTGAAGAGGAACTAAAAAGCCTCTTGATGAAAGTGAAAGTGGAGAGTGAAAAAGTTGGCTTAAAGCTCAACATTCAGAAAACTAAGGTCATGGCATCCGGTCCCATCACTTCATGGGAAATAGATGGGGAAACAGTGGAAACAGTGTCAGACTTTATTTTGGGGGGCTCCAAAATCACTACATATGGTGACTGCAGCCATGAAATTAAAAGACGCTTACTCCTTGGAAGGAAAGTTATGTCCAATCTAGATAGCATATTCAAAAGCAGAGACATTACTTTGCCAACAAAGGTTCGTCTAGTCAAGGTTATGGTTTTTCCTGTGGTCATGTATGGATGTGAGAGTTGGACTGTGAAGAAAGCTGAGCACCGGAGAATTGATGCTTTTAAACTGTGGTGTTGGAGAAGACTCTTGAGAGCCCCTTGGACTGCAAGGAGATCCAAAAGTCAATTCTGAAGGAGATCAGCCTTGGGATTTCTTTGGAAGGAATGATGCTAAAGCTGAAACTCCAGTACTTTGGCCACCTCATGCGAAGAGTTGACTCATTGGAAAAGACTCTGATGCTGGGAGGGATTGGGGGCAGGAGGAGCAGGGGACAACAAAGGATGAGATGGCTGGATGGCTCACTGACTGGACAGACGTGAGTCTGGGTGAACTCTGGGAGTTGGTGATGGACAGGAAGGCCTGGCGTGCTGCGATTCATGGGGTCACAAAGAGTCGGACATGACTGAGCATGTGAGATGAGTGAAATTGTGTGGTAGTTTGACCATTCTTTGGCATTGCCTTTCTTTGGGATTGGAATGAAAACTGACCTTTTCCAGTCCTGTGGCTACTGTTGAGTTTTCCAAAGTTGCATATTGAGTACAGCTCTTTCATGGCATCATCTTTTAGGATTTGAAATAGCTCAACTGGAATTCCATCACTTCCACTAGCTTTGTTCATAGTGATGCTTCCTAAGGACTACTTGACTTCACATTCCAGGGTGTCTATCTCTAGTTGAGTGATCACACCATCATGATTATCTGGGTCGTTTAGATCTTTTTTGTACAGTTCTTCTGTATTCTTGCCACCTCTTCTTAGTATTTTCTGCTTCTGTTAGGTTCATACCATTTTTGTCCTTTATGGAGCCCATCTTTGCATGAAATGTTCCCTTGGTATCTCTAATTTTCTTGAGGAGATCTCTAGTCTTTCCCCTTCTATTGTTTTCCTCGATTTCTTTGCACTGATCACTGAGGAAGGCTTTCTTATCTCTCCTTTCTATTCTTTGGAACTCTGCCATCGAACAGGTATATCTTTCCTTTTCTCCTTTGCTTTTCACTTCTCTTCTTTTCTCACCTATTTGTAAAACCTCCTCAGACAGCCATTTTGCCTTTTTGCACTTCTTTTTCTTGGGGATGGTCTTGATCCCTGTCTCCTGTACAATGTCACAAACCTCCATCCATAGTTCATCAGGCACTCTATCAGATCTAGTCCCTTAAATCCATTTTTCACTTCAACTGTATAATCATAAGGGATTTGATTTAGGTCATACCTGAATAGTTTAGTGGTTTTACCTCCTTTCTTCAATTTACGTCTGAATTTGGCAATAAGAAGTTCATGATATGAGCCACAGTAAACTTCTTGTCTTGTTTTTGCTGACTGTATAAAGATTCTCCATCTTTGGATGCAAAGAATTTAATCAATCTGATTTCGGTGTTGACCATCTGGTGATGACCTTGTGTAGAGCCTTGTCTTGTGTTTCTGGAAGAGGGTGTTTGCTATGACCAGTGCATCTTCTTGGCAAAGCTCTATTAGCCTTTGCCCTGTTTCATTCTATACTGCAAGGCCAAATTTGCCTGTTATTCCAGGTGTTTCTTGACATCCTAGTTTTGCATTCCAGTGCCCTATAATGAAAAGGACATCTTTTGGGGGGTGTTATGTCTAGAAAGTCTTGTAGGTCTTCATAGAACTGTTCAACCTCAGCTTCTTCAGCATTACTAGTCACGGCATAGACTTGGATTACTGTGACATTGAATGGTTTGCCTTGGAAACGAACACAGATCATTCTGTCGTTTTTGAGATTGCATCCAAGTACTGCATTTCAGACTCTTTTGTTGACTATGATGGCTACTCCATTTCTTCTAAGGGATTCTTCCCCACAACAGTAGATATAATGGTCATCTGAGTTAAATTCATCCATTCCAGTCCATTTTAGTTCACTGATTCCTAAAATGTCAACTTTCACTGTTGCCATCTCCTGTTTGACCACTTCCAGTTTGCCTTGAGTCATGGACCTAACATTCCAGGTTCCTATGCAATATTGCTCTTTACAGCATTGGACCTTGCTTTCATCACCAGTCACATCCACAACTGGGTGTTTTCTTTTTGCTTTGGCTCTGTCTCTTCATTCCTTCTGGAATTATTTCTCCACTGATCTCCAGTAGCATATTGGGCATCTACCGACCTAGGGAGTTCATCTTTCAGTGTCCTATCATTTTGCCTTTTCATACTGTTCATAGGGTTCTCAAGGCAAGAATACTGAAGTGGTTTGCTATTCCCTTCTCCAGTGGACCACGTTTTGTCAGAATTCTCCACCATGATCCATCCTACATGGCATGTAGTCCTACATGGCATGATCCATCCTACATGGCATGGCTCATAATATCATTGAGTTAGACAAGCCTGTGATCCATGTGATTAGATTGGTTAGTTTTCTGTAACTGTGGTTTTCAGTCTGTCTGCCCTCTGATGGAGAAGGATAAGAGGCTTATGGCAGCTTCCTGATGGGAGAGACTGACTGAGGGGGAAACTGGGTCTTGTTCTGATGGGTGGGGGCCATGCTCAGTAAATCTTTAATCCAATTTTTTGTTGGTAAGTGGAGCTGTGTTCCCTCCCTGCTGTTTACCTGGAGTCAATCTATGGTGGAGATAATACAGACAATGGTGACCTCCTTCAAAAGATCTTATGCATGTACTGCTACACTGAGTGTTCCCAACCCTGCAGCAGGCCACCACTGACCCACGCCTCCACTGGAGACTTCTGGACACTCATAGGCAAGTCTGGGCCAGTCCCTTGCAGGGTCACTGCTCCTTTCTCCTGGGCCCTGGTGCACAAGGTTCTGTTTGTGCCTTCCAAGAGTCTATTTCCAAGTCCTGTGTAAGTTCTGGCAGCTCTGTGGTGGGATTAATGACGACCTCCTCCAAGAGGGCTTATGCCATACCCGAGTCTGCTGCACCCAGAGCCCTTCCCTCTGACAGTCCACCACTGACCCATACATCCACAGAAGATGCTCAAACAGAGTTCTGTCTCAGTCTCTGTGGGTTCCCTGGGTCCTGGTGCACACAAGGTTTGTTTGAGCCCTCTGAGCATCTCTGGCGGGAATGGGGTTTGATTCTAAATGCAAATTCGCCCCTCCTACCACCTTGCTGGGGCTTCTCCTTTGCGCTTTGAGGTTGGGTATCTCCTCAAATCCGTTCCAGTGCATACCATCCTACTGGGGTTTCTCTGACCTTGGACAAGGGGTATCTCCTCATGGCTGCTCCACATTATTATAATGTGTATAATAAGTGTATACAAATGTTCTCATTTCTCTTGGTAAATACTTTGAAGTATACTCCTCTGTTTTAGGGTAAATAAATGTTTAACTTTATGTAAAATAGCCAAAGTATTTTCTAGAAAGGCCTTACCATTTTATATTCCCAGAGCATCAATGAGAGTTGCAGCTAAGCCATATCTTTCATATTTGGTATTGTCATTCATGTTATCCATTATGACGGATGTATAGTGTATCTCATGAGGATTTTTACTTGCATTTTCTTTTAACTAATAGTGTTACGCATCTTTGCATATGCATTTGATCATTCCTATATATTCTTTTGTTAAACATTTAATTAATTTGTTCCTCTCTCTATAAAGTTGGGTTGTCTTCTAATTATTGAGTTACAAAATTCTTTATATATGTTCTATATGTCTTCTCCCAGATACATGTATTGTTAATATATTTGTATAAACTTGTATATATTGTTAGCATATTGTGAGTCTATGACTTGATTTTTATATTCTTAAATGTCCTTTGAAGAGCAAACATTTAAAATTTTGATGAAATAAATCACTGCAGATGGTGACTGCAGCCATGAAATTAAAAGATGCTTGCTCCTTGGAAGAAAAGCTATGACCAACCTAGACAGCATATTAAAAAGCAGAGACATTACTTTGCCAACAAACATCCATCTAGTCAAAACTACGGTTTTTCCAGTAGTCATGTATGGATGTGAGAATTGGACTATAAACAAAGGTGAGAGCTGAAGAATAGGTGTTTTTGAACTGTGGAGTTAGAGAAGACTCTTGAGAGTCCTTGGACTGCAAGGAGATCCAACCAGCCAACCCTAAAAGAAATCAGTCCTGAATAATCATTGGAAGGACTGATGTTGAAACTGAAACTCCAATACTTTGGCTGCCTGACTTGAAGAGCTGACTCATTTGAAAAGACCTTGATGCTGGAAAAGATTGAAGGCAGGAGACGGGGATGACAGAGGATGAGATGGTTGGATGGCATCACTAACTCGATGGACATGAGTTTGAGCAAGCTCTGGGAGTTGGTGATGGACCACAAAGCCTGGCTTGCTGCAGTCTATGGTGTTGCAAAGAGTTGGACATGATTGAGTGACCAAACTAAACTGAATTCATGAATAACTTTTTATATAGCTTTTTGTTACCTATCAAAAAATTTTGCCTATCCTGAGATCACGAAAGTTTTCACCTATGCTTTTTTCTAGAAATTTCATAGTTTTAACATTTACATTTTGGTCTATGAGCCTTTTTATGTGTATGATATGAGGGAAGTACTGAGATTTATTTTGTCCTATATAGTCTTCTTTTCTCCTAATATCTAACTGCACTAACACTGTTACTTAAAAAGACTATCCTTTCCTCTTGGCCCCTTTCTTGATGATCAGTTGACCATATTTGTGGGACATATTTCTGGACTCTATTTTCTTCTATATATCTATTTATCAAAACATAGACCAATATGATACTGTCCTACATACTCTTATTCTATAAGACTCAAATTTCTCAAACTCCTTCAAATTTCTTCTTGTTTAAAACTTAATCTACTGTAGGCCCTCTGATACATTTTAGGATCAGCTTGTCCAGTTCTACAAAATAACTAGCTGGGATTTTGCCTGGATTGGCTATTAATTTGGGAAGAACTAACATCTTAACAATATTGGGTCTTTAAATCCATGAGTAAAATAGTTTTCTTTAAATTTTAATTTCTGTCACCAGTTTTTTGTAGTTTTCAGTGAATACATTTTGCAAACATTTTGCGATTTCATGATTTTGATGCTAGTATATAAATATGATATTTTAAAATTTTCATTTTCTAAATTTTCAATATATAGGAGTAGTATGTATAGAGATACAAGTGGTGTTGTATACTAACCTTATAAGCTGTGGCCTTCTTAATTCATTCACTGCTGCTGCTAAGTCACTTCAGTCGTGTCCAACTGTGTGCGACCCCATAGACGGCAGCCCACCAGGCTCCCCCATCCCTGGGATTCTCCAGGCAAGAACACTGCAGTGGGTTGCCATTTCCTTCTCCAATGCATGAAAGTGAAAAGTGAAAGTGAAGTTGCTCAGTTGTGTCCAACTCTTAGTGACCCCAGGGACTGCAGTCTACCAGGCTCCTCTGCCCATGGGATTTTCCAGGCAAGAGTACTGAGTAGGGTGCCATTGCCTTCTCCGAATTCACTCATTAGCTTTAATATAAATTTTAGAGATTGCTTAGGATTTTTAGCTTCCCCAATAGCTCAGTTGGTAAAGAATCCACCTGCAATGCAGGAGACCTTAGTTCGATCCCTGGGTTGGGAAGATCCCCTGGAGAAAGGAAAGGCTACGACTCATGTATTCTTGCATGGAGAATTCCATGGACTGTACAGTCCATGGGGTCGCAAAGAGTTGGACACGACTGCATGACTTTCACTTAGGAATTTCTACACAGTCATGTCATCTGTAAAAAAAAAAAAAAAGAGCATTTTTGTTTCCAAAAGAAAAAAATGCCTTCTATTGCTGTCTGGCTTTGTTTGTACTGGTTAGCCTGGCAAGGACTATTTTTGCAGCTGTGCCCCATACCACGTGGGGCTAGTGGTAAAGAACCCACCTGCCAATGCAGGAGACATAAAAGACAAGGGTTCAATCCTTAGGTCAGGAAGATCCCCTGGAGGAGGACGTGGCCACCGACTCCAGTATTCTTGCCTGGAGAATCCCATGGACAGAGGGCCTGTCAGGCAACAGTCCATAGGATTGCAAAGAAAGACAACTGAAGCGACTTGGCAGAGCAGCAGGCACAGCATGTAGGATCTCAGTTTCCCTGACCATATGGAACCCATGCCCCCTGCACTGGAAGCCAAGAGTCTTAACCACTGAATTTCCAGGGATGTCCCTGGCAAGGACTTCTTGTGCAAGGCTGAATGAATGTGACAGGGATGGAGCCTGATCATAGGGAACATGAACTCAGTCTTTCACCATTGAGTATGATGTTAGCTGTACATATTTTGTAAAAAAAAAAAAAAATGTCTTTTATCAGTTGACTTCTATTCCTATTTTGGTGAATTTTTTTTTTAATAATTACAGGCTAAATTTTGTCAGTTGCACATTTTTTTTCTTCCTGAAGCAGGAAACTTATTTTTCTCTCCTTTATTCTGTTAATGTTGAGTTACATTAATTTTTCATCTATGAAATCAACCTGGAATTCCCAAGAAAAATTCTACCTGTTCATAGTATATTATGTTTATCGCATATAGTTAGACTAAATTTTTAATAGTTTATTAAAGAAAATTAGCGATACCAAGGGGACATTTCACACAAAGATGGGCTTGATAAAGGACAGAAATGGTATGGACTTAACAGAAGCAGAAGATATTAAGAAGAGATGGCAAGAATACACAGAAGAACTGTACAAAAAAGATATTCACGACCTAGATAATCATGAAGGTGTGATCACTCACACTCACCTAGAGCTGGATATCCTGGAATGTGAAGTCAGGTGGGCCTAGGAAGCATCACTATGAAAAAAGCTAGTGGAGGTGATGGAATTCCAGTTGAGCTATTTCAAATCCTGAAAGATGACGCTGTGAAAATGCTGCACTCAACATTTCAGCAAATTTGGAAAACTCAGCGGTGGCCACAGAACTGGAAAAGGTCAGTTTTCATTCCAATCCCAAAGAAAGGCAATGCCAAAGAATGCTCAAACTACCGCACAATTGCACTCATCTCACACGCTAGTAAAGTACTGCTCAAAATTCTCCAAGCCAGGCTTCAGCAACATGCGAACCGTGAAATTCCAGATGTTCAAGCTGGTTTTAGAAAAGGCAGAGGAACCAGAGATCAAATTGCCAACACCATTGGATCATCAAAAAAGCAAGAGAGTTCCAGAAAAACATCTATTTCTGCTTTATTGACTAATGCCAAAGCCTTTGTGTGGCTCACAATAAACTGTGGGAAATTCTGAAAGAGATGGGAATACCAGACCACCTGACCTGCCTCCTGAGAAACCTGTGTGCAGGTCAGGAAGCAACAGTTAGAACTGGACATGGAACAACAGACTGGTTCCAAATAGGAAAAAGAGTACGTCAAGGCTGTATATTGTCACTCTGCTCACTTAACTTATAGGCAGAGTACATCATGAGAAATGCTGGACTGGAGGAAGCACAAGCTGGAATCAAGATTGCTGGGAGAAATATCAGTAACCTCAGATATGCAGATGAAATCACCCTTATGGCAGAAAGTAAAGAACTAAAGAGCCTCTTGATGAAAGTGAAAGAGGAGAGTGAAAAAGTTGGCTTAAAGCTCAACATTCAGAAAACTAAGGTCATGGCATCTGGTCCCATCACTTCATGGGAAATAGATGGGGAAACAGTGGAAACAGTGTCAGACTTTATTTTTCTGGGTTCCAAAATCACTGTGGATGGTGATTGCAGCCATGAAATTTAAAGACACTCTCTCCTTGGAAGGGAAGTTATGACCAATCTAGACAACATATTAAAGAGCAGAGACATTACTTTGCCAACAAAGGTCCATCTAGTCAAGGCTATGGTTTTTCCTATGGTCATGTATGGATGTGAGATTTGGACTATAAAGAAAGCTGAACGCCAAAGAATTGATGCTTTTGAACTGTGGTGTTGGAGAAGACTCTTGAGAGTCCCTTGGACTGCAAGGAGATCCAATCAGTCCATTCTGAAGGAGATCGGCCCTGGGATTTCTTTGGAGGGAATGATGCTGAAGCTGAAACTCTAGTACTTTGGCCACATCATGCGAAGAGTTGACTCATTGGAAAAGACTCTGTTGCTGGGAGGGATTGGGGGCAGGAGGAGAAGGAGACGACAGAGGATGAGATGGCTGGATGGCATCACTGACTCGATGGACATAAGTCTGGGTGAACTCCAGGAGTTGGTGATGGACAGGGAGGCCTGGCGTCCTGCGATTCATGGGGTCACAAAGAGTCGGACACGACTGAGCGACTTACCTGATCTGATCTGAAATAAATATTTTAGGTTTTCAGGCCGTATGACCTTTCAGGTAGCAATAAACAACAAGTAAATGAATAAGTGGAACTATGTTCAGATAAAACTTTATTTACAGAAACAAGTGTTGAGCCAGAGTTGCCTCTGAGCTGTGGTTTGCTGACCCTTGGTCTATTAATATCAACTCATCTTTATTTTTGCTTCCTAGTTCTTTGGAGTTAATATTCTCTCATTTCCCAGCTTTCTAAGATAGAAATCATAATCCTTCAGTGTAGAAGAACATTTTCTATGAGCTTAGAAATCCAGATTCACTCCTCCAACCCACACCAGTAGTTTAAAGATGTGATCGGTTTTAGATGAAATGCCTGGTCTTGGTCTTTGCTCGTGTATATGTATGAATTGCCTCCTTTGGCTAACTTTAAGATCTTTTTAATCATGATTTTCAAGAATTTGATTATAATAAATGATATACTTTGCTGTGGTTTTCTTGGCTTTTTGTTTGTTTGTTTAGATTATTGGATGTGTGTTAGTTTATAATTCATCAAATTTGGAAAATATTATATTCAGTGATGTTATGTTGGTACCTTGAAACGAGAAATAGTGGCAGTATTTACATCATAAAAGTTGGCCTACGCTATAAATCAAGTCTTTTCCTCTTCCATGATGCCAGTTGTTAAAATTTGCTGCCCATGGGTCACTAAATTTGGTTCTTTTCCATTTTTTTCTTTATGTTCTTCTACTGTGGTGGTTTCTGTTTCTATGTGTTCAAATTTACCAATATTCTAAACTTTTCAGTGGGTGCTATCTCTATGTTGTGAATTTATTGTTTAAGATACTATATTTTTCAGCTCTAAGTCTCTATTTGGTTATTGTTACAGTACTTTCTATTGATCTTTTCATGATGTTTTCTTAAAATCCTCGACATATTTTTAATAATTATTCTAAAGTAACTCATTGTTAGCTCCCTGTTACTGTTGACAGGAACACTGTTAGCTCCTGTCTGGCCTTGATCCATTCTTCTCTTCCTTCCTTTCCATGTTTACTCTCTGGCTGTGTGTATGCATGCTAAGTTGCTTCAGTCATATCTGACTCTGTGCAACCCTATGGACTGCAGTCTGCCACGCTTCTCTGTGCCTGGGATTCTCCAGGTAAGAATACTGGAATAGGTTGCCATGCCCTCCTCCAGGGTATCTTCCCAACCCAGGGATCAAACCCACATCTCTTATATCTCCTTCATTAGCAGTCAGGTTCTTTACCACTAGCACCACCTGGAACCACTGAGACACCAGGGAAGCCCCACTCTATGACTAATTCTGTCATTTTACTAAGATATCCCCTTCTTGAGAGTTCTGCTAAATCTTCAATATAGTTGATAAAGATTCCTCATTTGGCTGCTTAGAATTTGAATGTCTCCTAGATCTTGTGTCCTCTGGGAATGACTCTTCTGAGAGCATTTGGTCATTGTTACCACAGCCTGGTGGATTTTACCTTATGTAGCATAGCTTAGTTTTCATCAACAGACTCACAGAGAACCCTGAAGATTTCTAGAGCTCTTTCTCCATATAACTCCCTCCTCTGTGCCAGTCTGCCTCAGAAATTCTAGCATATCAGACTTCTTGATCCTTAATAAGTATCCCCTGAGCTCAAGACCACTGCACAGGATCCTCCCTTCAACTCTGCAGTTGTGCTTTGGAAGATGCTCTTCAGGAAGAGACTGGAGTGATTTTAAGACTCAGTTTACTTCTTTTACCGACCTCTTATAGTTCAAAGTCTTGTACTTCCTATTTGTCAGTGTTTGAAAATAGTAATTTCATATATTTTAATCCAGTTTCCTATTTATTTTTAAACATTAGGAAGACATGTCTTTTTCCAGTTTCTCCATCATAGCTGGAAGCTGAAGTTCTTAAGCACTCTTGACCAAACCAATAATCTTCCTTCATCTGATTGAATAACCCCATTGACAGAGTTCTTAACAACAGTATCAGTCTTAGGTGGGACATACTACGAATAACAGAAAGGAAGGAGATGTTATAATCCACTGAGTCAGCACCAGCTATAAATGAAGGAGCTAGATGTTACAGGTAGGTAGATGGTTCTCTTGGGCAGTAAATAAATCATGTCCTTCCTTGGTAGGGTGTATTAATTAATTAACTAATACTTAGGCTGAGTTGGACTACCCTGAGGGCTAAGTATTACATTTCTCATTTCTTAAAACAGCTAACAATCTGGGGAGCCATCCTGGTGTGCTAGAGAAAGATAAAATACAAAAATAATTATTTCCTCGGAGTTAGGAAGGTTAGTTCAAAGGCCAGGCCTTTGCATTCATCACCTTCCACACTTCCTTCCATTTCTATCTGTAAAAATGGGCAATTGGATTCTTTGCCCTCTAACAACTCTTTTGGCTTGGCCATTTTTACTACTGTTTTGTTTTCTCACCATTATTCTGAGCATCATCCCATGTTAATTGGTATAAAATCATAGGCTAGAACAGCTATCTTTTTAAGCTTTAAGCTACTCCCATTACAATAATTAGTGAGGATAAGTGCTCAAAGCAGTTCTAGCAAAGTGAACAGAAGATAAAAACAGGACATATCTAATTAAAGAGAGCTTCTGGGTTACAATACCAGGGTCTGATATTTTAATCTCTGACCTTATTAAAATAGAAATGATGGTGAGGTAAAACAGGAACCCAGAACTCATCTCCCCCAACATCAAATGTAACTAACAATAATTATTAGCACAGCAAAAACTTCAAGAGGAAGAACCATATAAGGAAAAACATACAACTTCGTGCCTAAACATCAATAAATGGTGAAAAAAGAGAAAAAAAATATATTCTGTCATGGCTTGGCATAATTCCCTAGCCTTAACCCTAAGCTCCAGAAAGAGAGGGAATAAAATATTGAGAATCTTCACAAATATTTCTTTTTTTATTGTGGAAAATATTTAAACATTTTATTATTATTTTGTGTGTGTGTTTTTAATTTCTTTTTTTAATATAAATTTATTTATTTTAATTGGAGGCTAGTTACTTTACAATATTATATTGGTTTTGCCATACATCAACATGAATCTGCCACGGGTATACATGTGTTCCCTATCCTGAACCCCCCTCCCACCTCCCGCCCTGTACCGTCCCTCTGGGTCGTCCAAGTGCACCAGCCCCAAGCATTCTGTATCCTGCATAGAACGTGGACTGGTCATTCGTTTCATATATGATATTATACATGTTTCAATGCCATTCTCCCAAATCATCCCACCCTCTCCCTCTCCCACAGAGTCCAAAAGACTGTTTCTATACCTCTGTGTCTTTTTTGCTGTCTCACATACAGGGTTATCATTACCATCTTTCTAAATTCCATATATATGCATTAGTATACTGTATTGGTGTTTTTCTTTCTGGATTACTTCACTCTGTACAATAGGCTCCAGTTTCATCCACCTCATTAGAACTGATTCAAATGTATTCTTTTTCATGGCGGAATAATACTCCATTGTGTATATGTACCACAGCTTTCTTTATCCATTCATCTGCTGATGGACATCTAGGTTGCTACCATGTCCTGGCTATTCTAAACAGTGCTGCGATGAACACTGGGGTACATGTGTCTCTTTCAATTCTGGTTTCCTCGGTGTGTATGCCCAACAGTGGGATTGCTGGGTAATAAGGCAGTTCTATTTCCAGTTTTTAAGGAATCTCCACACTGTTCTCCATAGTGGCTGTACTAGTTTGCATTCCCACCAACAGTGTAAGAGGGTTCTCTTTTCTCCACACCCTCTCCAGCATTTATTGCTTGTAGACTTTTGGATCGCAGCCATTCTGTCTGGCATGAAATGGTACCTTATTGTGGTTTTGATTTGCATTTCTCTGATAATGAGTGATGTTGAGCATCTTTTCATGTGTTTGTTAGCCATCTGTATAAACAATTCACCATTGCAACGAAAAGAATAAAATACTTAGGAATATATCTACCTAAAGAAACTAAAGATCTATATATAGAAAACTATAAAACACTGGTGAAAGAAATCAAAGAGGATACTAATAGATGGAGAAATATACCGTGTTCATGGATCAAAAGAATCAATATAGTGAAAATGAGTATACTACCCAAAGCAATCTATAGATTCAGTGCAATCCCTATCAAGCTACCAATGGTATTTTTTCCCAGAGCTAGAACAAATAATTTCACAATTTGTATGGAAATACAAAAAACCTCGAATATCCAAAGCAATCTTGAGAAAGAAGAATGGAACTGGAGGAATCAACCTGCCTGACTTCAGGCTCTATCTACTACAAAGCCACAGTCATCAAGACAGTATGGTACTGGCACAAAGATAGAAATATAGATCAATGGAACAAAATAGAAAGCCCAGAGATAAATCCACACACATATGGACACCTTATCTTTGACAAAGGAGGCAAGAATGTACAATGGAGAAAAGACAATCTCTTTAACAAGTGGTACTGGGAAAACTGGTCAACCACTTGTAAAAGAATGAAACTAGAACACTTTCTAACACCATACACAAAAATAAACTCAAAATGGATTAAAGATCTAAATGTTAAGACCAGAAACTATAAAACTCCTAGAGGAGAACGTAGGCAAAACACTCTCCGACATAAATCACAGCAGGATCCTCTATGACCCACCTCCCAGAATATTGGAAATAAAAGCAAAAATAAACAAATGGGACCTAATTAAAATTAGAAGCTTCTGCACAACAAAGGAAACTCTAAGCAAGGTGAAAAGACAGCCTTCAGAATGGGAGAAAATAATAGCAAATGAAGCAACAGACAAACAACTCATCTCAAAAATATTTCTTATTTGGAGAAAAGTCTGAGTGCTAAATAGGAAGGTCAGGTAAAATTTAAAAAGAAACTCTAGTAGGGAGGAACAAACCTGACTCCATATTGGATGTTTCATTTACCTTAACCCATATTCTACTACTTTTGCTACAAGTTAATCACTAAAGGGATGTTGCCTATAACTCAAAGTACACATAATGGACTGTCTCAGGGAACCTCACTTTCCATGCCTGAACACAAAGCTAAAATCCCTTTGTTCAACTTACAGGAAACATCTTGACCAGGTCCACCTGTGAATGACTACAGGAAAAGAGAAATTAATACATCCCTTTGAAGATTGGTGGAAACCAGGAAATATTTTTAGTAACTTATAACCTTTTTTATTATACCTCCTCACCTCTCCCCTCTTTGTTCTATAAAGGAAACTAGCATCCAAACCTTGACAAGATGGGCCTTTAAGACACTAGTCCACTATTTTCTTGATCTTCTGGGTTTCTGAATAAAGTCATTATTTCTTATCCTAACAAGTCATCTCTTAATTTATTGGCCTGTTATGTAGTGAGCAGCATGAGGTTGGGCTTGGTGACAAAATCTTGAAAAGTATAAGCATCTACATGAAAAGAAATGACACAGGGACTTCCCTGGTGGTTCAGTGGCTAAGACCCTGTGCTCCCAATGCAGGAGGCCTGGGTTTGATCCTGGGTCAGGGAACTAGATCCCACATGCTGCAACTAAGACCTAGAGCAATCAAATTAATTAATTAAAAAAAGAAATGACATAATTATACCATTCCCTGAATTTTTGTGGTTTTAAATTTTTTAAACATTTTAAAGCATTGCTTAAATTTAAATTTTACAAACATTATGCTGAAAGGTAAATACAAAGGCGTATGACAATATCATAAGAAGAAAAAGAGTAGAAATCTCAAAGAAACAAAAGGAAATTCTCTACAAATAATTTTTTTGATAAAAGTAACTTAATAAGGACCTGAACTCCAGAAAATGATTTCTTGTCAGTAAAAATTTCAAAATAGACTAAAAAAGACAGAACTGTAGTTCTGGAGAAAAATTGAGAACCAAATACTATCAGAGAATGAATTAGAAACAATAAGAAACAGAATAGGGAGCTAAAACCTTAAATAATAAAATACAAAAAGGCTTGAGCTCATCACAGTGAACAGAGGAACAGGCAACATAAACAATTCAAAAATACAATACATAAAGAAAAAAGAAAAGCTTACAAAAATGTCATCTCTTTAAACAGATACCCCAGCAGATTCAAACAGAAAACTTATTACAAAATTTCCATAAAGAATTAAGGTCTCTGTAAAAATTTATAGAGAATATCAGTTTTTATTGAGACAGATCTCGTTTTCATAGAGTTTCAGGGATAGACAAAAGATTCTTTGATCACATAGAGGGGATAAAGTAACATGGAAATATTTCAAACTAGTGTCAAATTTCTCCTTAGTAACAGTGTTAGGGTATAATGAAATAATTAACTTCAGCCAAATTTTTAAAAATAATAAAGTGACACAATTTTATACCCACTCATGTCACTAAAATAAAAGACATATATTCAAACATATGTGAACTTAAGAAATTCAGTGTCTATAGAACATTTTTTTAAAGTAATATTACTTGACAAGGAAATTTAACTGATCAAAAAAAAAAAATCTGGAATTCTTTTCTCCATATGAATTTTCACAAAGCTTTATAAATGTCTTCCTAAAAGGTTAATTCTACAGTGCAATGATAGAAGACATTTCATGATTTTTATATTCATATGATGTTACTGTATGTCCAAAAATTATACTTCTTGAACTTTTTATTTGTTAGAAAACAGAGCAAAAAAAAAAAATAAATAAGGCAATAAAAACCTGCCCTAGTTTGCAAGAGTGCCATAACAAAGCACTGTAACAGACTGGATGACTTACAGAAATTTTTGATGTTGTTGTTGTTGCTCAGTCATGTCCATCCTTTGTGACCCCAGTGGACTGCATCATGCCAGGCTTTCCTGTCCTTCACCATCTCCTGGAGTTTGTTGACCATTGCATCAGTAATGCCATCCAACCATCTCATCCTCTGTTGTCCCCTTCTCCTTCTGCTTCCAATCTTTCCCAGCATCAGGGTCTTTTCCAATGAGTTGGCTCTCTGCATCAGGTGGCCAAAGTATTGGAGCTTCAACCTCAGCATCAGTCCTTCCAATGAATATTCAGGGTTGATTTCCTTTAGGATGGACTGGTTTGATCTCCTTTCAGTCCAAGGGACTCTCAAGAGTCTTCTCCAGCACCACAGCTTGAAGGCATCAGTTCTTCAGTGCTCAGCCTTTTTTATTGTCCAGTTCTCACATCCATACAGGACTACTGGAAAAACCATAGCTTTGACTAGACAGACCTTTGTTGGCAAAGTAATATCTCTGCTTTTTAATATGCTATCTAAGTTTGTCATAGCTTTTCTTCCAAGAAGCAAGTGTCTTTTAATTTCATGGCTGCAGTCACCATCTGCAGTGATTTTGGAGCCCCCCAAAATAAAGTCTGTTTCAATTGTTTCCCATCTATTTGCCATGAAATGATGGAACCAAATGCCATGATCTTTGTTACTGAATGTTGAGTTTTAAACCAGATTTTTCACTTTCCTCTCTCACTTTCACCAAGAGACTCTAGTACCTCTTTGCTTTCTGCTGTAAGGGTGGTATCATAAACAGACATTTATTTTCTCACAATTCTGGAGGCTGGAAGTCTGAGATCAAGATATAAGCAGGGCAGTGTTCTTGTGAGATCTCTCTCTTTAACTGCAGGTGGCTGTCTTACCCTGCATCTTCATACCACCTGCCTTCTGCACCTGTCTGTGTCCAAACTTTCTTTTCTTATAAGAACATCAGCACACTAGAATAGAGCCACAATAATGGCTTTATTTTAACTTAATTACCTCTTTAAAGGCCCCATCCCCAAATATTTAACACAATCACATTCTTAGGTTCTGGGGCTTAGGATTTCAACATGCAAGTTCTGGGGAGACATAATTTAGCCCCTAACACTCTCTATGCCTTGGCATAAAGAAAGCACAAAATTAATGTCATCATGCTCCACTATTTAAGCCTCAGGGGATGCGATGAAAAGTTCAGAATCTCTTGCCTTCTTGAAATGAGTCAACTGGTTATAAATAGGTTTGTGACCAAAGTAATTCCATCCACTTTGTCTTTGAAACATGCTGGACCTCTCACAATCTTGGGGGAGAAAAAGGCTGACTGGTAGAGGGAAAGAGCACAGGATGCTCAATATTATTTAACAGTGGTTTTGATAGAGCATTGGGCTTCCCTAGAGAGTCAGATGGTAAACAATCTGTCTGCAATGCAGTAGACCGAGATTTGATCCCTGGGTCAAGAAGATCCCCTGGAGAGGGGAATGGCTACACACTCCAGTATTCCTGTCGGAAGAATTCCATGGACAGAGGGCTACAGTCCATGAGGACACAAAGACTGAGAGACAAACTTTGACAGAGCATAAAGAAAACAGCAGAATGACTCTTTGTTGTTGTTGTTCAGTCGCTAAGTCATGTCCAACTCTTTGCAACCCTATGGACTGAAGTATGTCAGGCTTTCTTGTCCTCCACTATTTCCCAGAGTTTGCTCAAATTTATGTCCACTGAGTCGGTGATGCCATCCAACCATCTCATCCTCTGGCTTCTATTTTTGCCTTCAGTCATTCCCAGCATCAGAGTCTTTTCCAACGAGCTGGCTCTTCACATTAGGTGGCCAAAGTATTGGAGCTTCGGCTTCAGCACCAGTCCTTCCAATGAATATTCAGTGTTGATTTCCTTTAGGATTGATTGGTTTGATCTTCTTGCAGTCCAGGGGACTCTCGAGTCTTCTCCAGCACCACAATTCAAAATCATCAATTCTTCGGCACTCAGCCTTCTTTATGGTACAACTCTCACACTCATACATGACTACTGGAAAAACTGTAACTTTGAGTATACGGATATTTGTTGGCAAACTGATGTCTCTGCTTTTTAACATGCTGTCTAGTATTCTTGCCATAATAACTTCATGAGCAGTATGGAAAGAATAACTCATTTCTTCCCATTTCCTGGAGTCTTATAGGTTTTTTTTCACTTATTTTTCAGTTGTTTTAGGTTTACAGAAAAATTAAATATAAAGCACAGAAAACGACTACTCCCACTTCATCTGTACAGTTTTCCCTCTTACTGACAACTTGCTAGTGTACATCCGTTACCATCGATGAATACATTATTAACCAAAGTCTACAATTTACATTGGGTATCACCCTTTATATGGGGGTGGGGGTGGGGGTGGGTGGCTCCAAAATCACTGCAGATGGGGATTGCAGCCTTGAAATTAAAAGATGCTTACTCCTTGGGAGAAAAGTTATGACCAACCTAGACAGCATATTAAAAAGCAGAGACATTACTTTGCCAACAAAGGTCTGTCTCATCAAGGCTATGGTTTTTCCAGTAGTCATGTATGGATGTGAGAGTTGGACTGTGAAAAAAGCTGAGTGCTGAAGAATTGATGCTTTTGAACTGTGGTGTTCGCGAAGACTCTTAAGAGTCCCTTGGACTGCAAAGAGATCCAACCAGTCCATCCTAAAGGAGCTCAGTCCTGAATATTCATTGGAAGGGCTGATGCTGAAGCTGAAACTTCAATACTTTGGCCACATGATGCAAATAACTGACTCACTGGAAAAGACCCTTATGCTGGGAAAGATTGAAGGCAGGAAGAGAAGGGAAGGACAAAGGATAAGATGGTCAGGTGGCATCACTGACTCAATGGGCATGCATTTGAGTAAACTCTGGGAGTTGGTGATGGACAGGGAGGCCTGGCATGCTGCAGTCAATAGGGTTACAAAGAGTTGGACACGACTGAGAGACTGAACCAAACTGAACTGATCACTCTTTGTGTTGTACAGTTCTTTGAGTTTTGACAAATGCATACTATCATGTGGCCACCATTGTGGTATCACACAGAATAGTTTCCATGCACTCAAAATCCCATGCTCCACATACTCATTCCTTTCTCCTTCCCTCAAGCCCTTGGCAACCGCTAACTTTTTACTGTCTTTACAGTCTTGCCTTTTTCAGAATGTCATATAGCAGAAATCATACAGTAAATAGTCTTTTTTAAATAGACTGGCTTCTTTCACTTAGAAATATGCATTAAGCTTCCTCCATATCTTTTCAAACCTTGATAGCTTTCTGTCATCATCAATATTATCACTGGATAATATTCCATTCTATGGATGTGTCAGAGTTTGTCTATCCATTCATCTACTGAATGACATCTTGGTTACCTCCACATCTCATAGTCATAAATAAACCTGCTATAAAAAATCCCTGTGTAGGTATTCAACTTATTTGGGTTATCATACTCACCAAGGAGTGTGACTGCTGGATAGTATAGTAAGATTTTGTTTAGCTTTGTAAGAAACTACCAAAGTGTCTTCCAAAGTAATTGTACCACTTTGCGTATCTATTAGTGATGAATGATTTCTCATTGTTCCACATCCTCATTAACACTTGCTGTTGTCAGTGTTTTGCATTTTAGGGATTCTAACAGGCATATAGTGGTATGTCATTGCTTTAATCTGAAGTCCCCTGATGACATGTGATACCAAGCACTTTTTCATATTTGTCGTCTGTATATCTTTTTTGGTGAGGTATCTTGTCCAGATATTTTGCCATTTTTGAATTTTTTTAGTTTTTGACTTTCAAGGGTTCTTTGCATATTTTGAATGCGTCTTTCATCAGACATGTGTTTTGCATATATTTCCTCCCAGTTGGTGACTTGTCTTTTCATTCTCTTAACTATGTCTTTATGTAGAGCAGGAGTTTTTGATCTAGATAATGTCATGCTATTTTTTTTTCTTTCATGGATCATGCTTTGGTGTTGTATCTAAATAAATCACCAAATCTAATGTCACCTCTGTTCTCTCTTATGTTACCTTCTAGAATTTTGGAATTTTGCATTTTACATTCAAGTCTATGATCCATTTTGAGATAATTTTTGCAAAAGTCTAAGATTTGTACTTGGATGTGCAGTTGTTTCAGTACATTTTGCTGAAAAGATGATCTATGCTCCATTGAATTGCCTTTGCTCCTTTGTCAAAAATCAATTGTCTCATCTGTGTAGGTCTACTTCCTGGATTTTCTATTTTGTTCAGTGGATCTATTTATCTGTTCTTTCACCAATACCACATTGTCTTGATCACTACAGATGTATGTAAGTCTTAAAGTCTAGTAGTGACAATTCTTCAACTTTATTCTTCTTCAATATTGTGTTGGCTACTTGTCTTTCCATAAATTTTGGAAGCAGTTTGTTGATATCCAAAATAATTTGCTGGGGTTTTGATAAGATTTTTGTTCTGAATAACATTTTGGGAATTACTCACATCTTTAAAATATAGAGTCTTCCTATCCATGAATATGGAATATCTCTCTACTTATTAATATTTAGATTTTCATTTCTTTCATCAATTTTGTAGTTTTCTTAGTATAGATCTTGCACGTATTTTGTTAAATTTATACTTGTCTGCCTGCCTCTTTCCTCCCTCTCCCCCTTTTTTGGTGCTAATAAAAATGAAGGACTTTAATTTAAAATTCCAATTTTTCAATGCTAGTGTCTAGGAAAGCAATTGACTTTTGTATATTAACTTGGTATCTTGTAATCTTACTATAATTGCTTATTAGTGCCAGGAGATTTGATTGTTGAACTTTTTGGGATTTTCTAAATAGACTGTCATGTCATCTGTGAAAAAAGACAAGTTTTTTCCTTCTCAATCTATATGCCTTCCCCCACCACCACCCTTCTACATAATGGACTAGGATTTCTAGTATGATGATGAATATGACTGTGAGGGTCTTACAATTGTAACTTTATTGTTTTAAGAGTTAAAGTGGGCTTCAACCAATAGATTCATTCCTTAGGTAGGGGCTATTCCAATATACTAACAGAAACTGGAGGGGAGGTGAATAGAGAGGGAGGAAGTGTGTGAATTTTCTCATCACAGTGGAGCACCAATTTTACTAAAATTAAAACATTTTAAGAATAAATACTTTTTATTAAAATTATTTATTAATTGAAGGATAACTGCTTTACAGAATTTTGTTGTTTTCTGTCAAATCTCAAAATGAATCAGCCATACTGCTACTGCTAAGTCACTTCAGTCGTGTCTGACTCTGTGTGACCCCATAGACATCAGCCCAACAGGCTCTCCTGTCCCTGGGATTCTCCAGGCAAGAACACTGAAGTGGGTTGCCATTTCCTTCTCCAATGCATGAAAGTGAAAAGTGAAAGTGACGTCGCTCAGTCGTGTCCGACCCTCAGCGACGCCATGGACTGCCGCCTACCAGGCTCCTCCGTCCATGGGATTTTCCAGGCAGGAGTACTGGAGTGGGGTGCCATTGCCTTAGGTATACATTTATCCCCAAGAATAAATATCTTATAATTAGTTCAACCTAATAGATGGGGAAACAGTGGAAACAGTGTCAGACTTTATTTTGGGGGCTCCAAAATAACTGCAGATGGTGACTGCGGCCATGAAATTAAAAGACGCTTACTCCTTGGAAGGAAAGTTATGACCAACCTAGATAGCATATTCAAAAGCAGAGACATTACTTTGCCAACAAAGGTCCGTCTAGTCAAGGCTATGGTTTTTCCTGTGGTCATGTATGGATGTGAGAGTTGGACTGTGAAGAAGGCTGAGCGCCAAAGAATTGATGCTTTTGAACTGTGGTGTTGGAGAAGACTCTTGAGAGTCCCTTGGACTGCAAGGAGATCCAACCAGTCCATTCTGAAGGAGATCAGCCCTGGGATTTCTTTGGAGGGAATGATGCTGAAGCTGAAACTCCAGTACTTTGGCCACCTCATGCGCAGAGTTGACTCATTGGAAAAGACTCTGATGCTGGGAGGGATTGGGGGCAGGAGGAGAAGGGGATGACAGAGGATGAGATGGCTGGATGGCATCACTGACTCGATGGACGTGAGTCTGAGCGAACTCTGGGAGTTGGTGATGGACAGGGAGGCCTGGTGTGCTGCAATTCATGGGGTCGCAAAGAGTCGGACACGACTGAGCGACTGAACTGAACTGAACTAAATGTTTTCTCTTAATCTAAGAGTTGTAGTTAAGGAGCAATATAGCATGTGGTAAAGAAATCAGTCCTGGGTGTTCACTGGAAGGACTGATGTTGAAGCTGAAACTCCAATACTTTGGCCACCTGATAAAAAGAACTGACTCACTGGAAAAGACCATGATGCTGGGAAAGATTGAAGGCAGGAGAAGTGGACAACACAGTATGAGATGGTTGGATGGCATCATTGATTCAATGGGTATGAGTTTGAGCAAACTCGGAGTTGGTGATGGACAGGGAGGCCTAGCGTGCTGCAGTCCATGGGGTTTCAAAGAGTTGGACACGACTGAGCAACTGAATTGAACTGAACTGAAAGAAATACTTATCTTACATTCAGAAATTTACAAATTCTTTCATTTTCATTTAAGTTCATTTTTCTTCTGTTAAACTCAGATAAATTAAATTTAATATTTTAAACATAATTTTAATAGGATCGTATTTTAAATTATTTATCTGTATATTTTTTCTAGTTATTTACCTAGGTATTTTTCTATCTGTATACTGACAGAGAGAGAACTGGAGTTAGGTTTATCTGTTAGTGAAGCATTTTACTAGATAAAGGATGGTGGTTTATTTTTAGCATTTTCTTTGTACTTGTCTGTATTGTCTACATTTAAAAAAATAATTAGTGTGTATTATTTTTGCTAAAATTATTTCAAAAATATAATCACAAAGGTACTCAACAACCAAGAAAGTTAAGAAATAGCTGTATTTCCGAATATGGATGGAATTTGCTCTAAACATACGATATTTGGTTTGATTTTGACTCCATACTTGCACATGTTTGCACAGGTTCTACCCTCTGTAGCAGTACTGCATAACTTTGGGGGTTAGGTAGTAATAGAAACCACTGTCTTATCTTTTCCTGTTTGCCTTTACACAATGGATTAAAATGCTATCTTGACCAAAAATTGTACAATCCCAGACTTAATCATTATGCAGAATCCAGTTTATGGAAGAACTAAATTGGTGGATTATCCACTTCACTCCCCAGTTAGCAAGTCTTATTTCATATACCTTAAAGCTTAGGACAATAGGATTATCACTCCAAATGATTAACAATAATTTTAATATTATAATTAGCCTGTTAAATAGAAACTTTCCTATTGAATCAAAATAAATATGTTATCATAGGTGAGTATGCTTTTTAGACATATTTGACTCATTCTCCTTTTTTTCTTGTAATTTTTTTTAAACTAAGTCATTTGTACTGTTTTACTATCTCTTGCTTTTCAAATATCTTATTACCTTAGAAAAAAAGAACTTGAAAAATTTAAGAAATTTAAACTAGTAGAAATTGTTAATGTTAACAAAAGTTGAGCATTATAAAATCTATATTAGCAAGCATTATCAAATCTATATCTTTAAAGGCTTTTTCTAAGCACAAACATATATAAATACATAGATGTTTTATCATGTGATATATTTACTTTTATAACCACAATAGAAAGATGGTAAAGACAACCCTGTAAGTGAGACAGCAAAAGAGACACAGATGTATAGAACAGTCTTTTGGACTCTGTGGGAGAGGGAGAGGGTGGGATGATTAGAGAGATGGCATTGAAACATGTATAATATCATAAATGAAATGAACCGCCAGTCCAGGTTCAACGCATGATACAGGATGCTTGGGCCTGGTGCACTGGGACAACCCAGAGGGATGGTACGGGGCGGGAGGAGAGAGGGGAGTTCAGGATGGGGAACATGTGTATACCTGTGGCGGATTCATGTTGATGTATGGCAAAACAAATACAATATTGTAAAGTAACTAGGCTCTAATTAAAATACATTAATTTATATTAAAAAAGAACTACCCCAATTACTGCAATGAGACCTCTAATTATATGTTTTAAAACATGCATAACTCATTTTATTGTACTTCACTTTACTGCACTTCACAGATACCGCGCTTCTACAAATTGAAGATCTATGGCAACCCTGTGTTGGGCAAGTCTACTGGCACCATTTTTCCAACAGCATCTACTCCCTTCATGTCTCTGAAACACAGCTTGGTAATTCTCACAGTATTTCAAAATGTTTCATTATTGTTATATTTTTTATGGTCATCTGTGATGAGCAATCTTTGATGTTACTATTGTAATTATTTTGGGCACCTCAAACCATGCTCCTATAAGACAGAGAACTTAATAAATGTTGTGCCTGCTCTGAGCACTCCACTGATCATCTCTCTCCCTCTGCTCAGGCCTACCTGTTCCCTGAGACACAACAATACTGAAATTAGGCTAGTTAACAGCCTCTAAGTGTTCAGGTGAAAGGAAGTGTCGATTGATGTGCCAAACTTAACTGCTGTCTTTTTAAAGAAACTGCCACAGCCACCATCAACTTCCAGGCAAGATCCTCCACCAGCAAAAAGATTACAGCTCATTGAAGCCTCAGATGATGGTTAGCAGTCTTTAGCAATAAAGTTCTTTTTAATTAATGTACATTTTTAAGGTATAATGCTACTGCACACTTAACAAACTACACTATGGTGTAAACATAATTTTTATATGCACTGCGAAACCCCAAAATTTGTGTGACTTGCTTTATTGTGATATTTACTATTTAACACTGGTCTGGAAACACACTCATGTCTCTGAGGTATGCCTGTACCCATTCTGAAAATCTATAAATGATGTAGAGATGGAACTTTTAACTCTCAAATGAACACAGAGATCTACTTGGGAGTAAAATAAATGTAGAAAATATCATATATCCCATATGCAATTGAAATATTACTCAAACTACCTGGAGGGTATATTAAGCTTTTTTTTTTTTTAATCCTGTATCTATACAAGGGTTTTTGAACATTTTCTTACTTCATACAAAGACTTGGAAATCTAAATGGAGAGCTGATTCAGCTTATATCAAATAACGCTACCAATCTTTCACTGATTTTTTAAATTGAGGGACAACTTAAAATTTCTACCGTGTATACTTTCAATTTATATTCAACATGTCAGGACAAAATTTTTTAAACTTCATTTAGTGCTGTGCATATTAGACTTTTTTCCACATTACAAGAATTTTCAAACATACATATAAGTTGAGTTAAATTGTTCAGTGAATATCCATACAACCTCAAGTGAGCCTTACAATGATTGTCCTTCTACTTGTACATGTTACTTCTGTCAGCAGCTATATCATTCAGCTAGAGTTCAGTATTCATGTATAGTGCTTTATTTTTTGAGGTGAATTTTAGATATGGTAGAATGCACACCTTACGAGTACCATTTAGTGAGCTGTGAGAAATGCACACAACTGTTCCTTGGATCGAATATTCAGCGATGAATGCAGGTTCATTGTTGAAGCAGCTATGCAATGGCACTTGGAAGTGGGGCTTTGGGAGGTAATTAGGTGATAAGCGTGGAGTCCCCATGGTGGGATTAGAGTAATTGTGGATAAGTTGAGAAGACAGCCATTGGTAACCAGGGTGACACCCTCTACCAAGAACCCAACCACATTGTATTCTATCTTCTAGAACTGGGAGAAATGTGTTTACTGTGTAAACCATCCAGTTAGTGGTGTTTTGTTATTTCAGTTTGAACTAAGACTCCTATTTAATCCTAACCCCTGTTAAGTTACATTACTGTTCACCCCCAAGTTCCCTACACCCAAACCCTGTTTCACCATATATTAATTTTGCCTAGTCTAGAATGTCTTCTGAATATTATTTATAGTATGCAGTCTTTTGCATAGACTTCTTTCATTCACCAGTGTTTTTGATATTCATCAATGTTGTTATGGGCTTCCCTGGTAGCTCAGTTGACAGAGAATCCACCGGCAATGTAGAAGACCTCAGTTTGATTCCTGGGTTGGGAAGATCCACTGGAGAAGGGATAGGCTACCCACTCCAGTATTCTGGCCTGGAGAATCCCATGGACTATATAGTCCATGGGGTCGTAAAGAGTCAGACACGACTGAACGACTTTCATTTTTAATGTTGTTACATAAACATATACAAATATATATATATAGATAGATAGATATTTTTTTCTCGATTGTGAATTAGTGGAAACGATGTGGAAATACATCGTTTTGTCCATCCATTCTGTATTGATGGATCCCTGACTCACTTTTAGTTTTTTGTCTATATTTTTGTACAAGTCCTTTGGTGAATATATTTTCACATCTTTTCAGTAAATAACATTGAAATTGAAGGATTATTTAGGGTGATATATACTGAGCTTTATAAAACTGCTATCTATGTATCATTTTACATTCTTGTTGACAATGATAAGAGTTCTGATTGATCTATACTTATGCCCAGATTTGATGTTGTCCACCTTTTTACACATTCTTGGGAGTGTATAGTGATCTTTCAGTTTGGTATACTACATTCTCATTTGGTTCAATAAATTTTCTAATTTCTCTTGTGACTCCTTCTTTGACTCTTTGGATTATTTATTTAGAAGCATGTTATTTAATATCCAAGGCTGTATATTGTCACCCTGCTTATTTAACTTATATGCAGAGTATATCATGAGAAACGCTGGACTGGAAGAAACACAAGCTGGAATCAAGATTGCCGGGAGAAATATCAATAACCTCAGATATGCAGATGACACCACCCTTATGGCAGAAAGTGAAGAGGAACTCAAAAGCCTCTTGATGAAAGTCAAAGTGGAGAGTGAAAAAGTTGGCTTAAAGCTCAACATTCAGAAAACGAAGATCATGGCATCCGGTCCCATCACTTCATGGGAAATAGATGGGGAAACAGTGTTATTTTGGGGGCTCCAAAATCACTGCAGATGGCGACTGCAGCCATGAAATTAAGACGCTTACTCCTTGGAAGGAAAGTTATGACCAACCTAGATAGCATATTCAAAAGCAGAGACATTACTTTGCCAACAAAGGTTCGTCTAGTCAAGGCTATGGTTTTTCCTGTGGTCATGTATGGATGTGAGAGTTGGACTGTGAAGAAGGCTGAGCACCAAAGAATTGATGCTTTTGAACTGTGATGTTGGAGAAGACTCTTGAGAGTCCCTTGGACTGCAAGGAGATCCAACCAGTCCATTCTGAAGGAGGTCAGCCCTGGGATTTCTTTGGAAGGAATGATGCTATAGCTGAAACTCCAGTACTTTGGCCACCTCATGCGAAGAGTTGACTCATTGGAAAAGACTCTGATGCTGGGAGGGATTGGGGGCAGGAGGAGAAGGGGACAACAGAGGATGAGATGGCTGGATGGCATCACTGACTCGATGGACGTGAGTCTGAGTGAACTCTGGGAGTTGGTGATGGACAGGGAGGCCTGGTGTGCTGCGATTCATGGGGTCGCAAAGAGTCGGACACGACTGAGTGACTGAACTGAACTGAACTGGGATTTTTCTTGGTATCTAGTTTTTATAGATTTCTAACTCTACAATGGTCAGGAAAAACAGTGTATGATTTGATTGCTCTTTTATTTAAGACTTATTTTATGACCTAGTGTATATCGTCGTAAAGTTACCATGTGCACTTGAAATCAATGTATATTCGCACTTTTTGGGGTAGTGCTCCACTACTAGACTAATTAGGGTAGAGTAGTTGACAAAGTTGTTCAGATCTTCTATTTCTTTGTTGATTTTCTTTTTTGTCTAATGCTGTTGAGTTGTGGAATGAAGACTTAAAATCTCCTGCTTGTTGGTAGAATTGTTTGTAATTTTTTCCCCTGTATTTTGAAGCTGTTACTAGGTGCACAGAAATTTGTGATTGAGATACCTTCCTGGTAAAGGTATTATGATTGATATACCTTTTATCATTATGAAAATACCCTCTTTGTATCTCCAGTAATTCCTATGTTAAAGTCTACGTTATCTACTATTATCTGGTATCAACAAACCCTGGTACCAAATTTTGACATCTTTTCATTGCTTTCATTTCCATCTATTTACTTGCAACCTATGTCTTTATATTTAAAGTGTATTTATGCAATCAGTATATAGCTAAATCTTTGTATTTTTCAATCACTTTGACATTTGCTTTTTAAACTTAAAAATTATATTTAGATGTAATGAAATTACAGATGTGATTATACTTACTTCTGTTTTGTTTGTTTTTCTGGACTGCTTTTAATGTTCTTTTCTCTCTTCTTCCTTTCTTGCCTCCTTTTGGGTTTTGGGTGTATTGTATATTTATCTTCAGAGAAATGGCATTCATGCTATTCTAATACACAATTGGTTTTTCAGCTATATAGTAGTTTTTATTTTTTTAGTCGTCACGTAGTCTTTTATTTTTTAGTGGTCGCATAGTCTTTTATTTTTCAGTGGTTGCATAGTCTACTAAACCACTTCATGACAAATACAGGAATGTTGCTATAGTATAGTTCTAATTCACCTCTTCCATGGTAAAAGGCTGTATTAAGCTTGTATGATATTTGGCATTTCTATGTCTATAAATTCACAATTCAAGAAATTGAAACTTTAAGTACTTGAGTGTGGATATAAAAATATGTGTGCATGTGTGCTAAGTCGCTTCACTTGTGCAGACTCTTTGTGACCTCATGGATTGTAATTCACCAAGATCCTCTGTCCATGGGATTCTCCTGGCAAGAATACTAGACTGGGTTGCTGTACCCTCCTCCCAGGGGATCTTCCCAACTCAGGGATCGAACCCACATCTCTTGCATTTCCTGCATTGGCAGGCGGGTTCTTTACCACTAATGTCACCTGGGAAGTCCCGAATATAAAAATTTTTTCTCAACTAAATAACAAGGACATAATATTTGAATGTGGTGTCCACAATGCTCATGGTGTGCTTTTCTGTATAAATAAATATATATGTATCAGAGTGATGGGCACCTGAGATATACATATATACATACAAATATACACAGATATACATATATACACACACACACACAAATACATATACAGATATATACGCAAATACATACAAGTATATATATATATACACACACACAAATATATATGTTTTCTAGCCCTAGGTTTTCCACATATGTGATGATACCATTATGGGTTTTTGTCCATGTCAAAACAAAATACTAGACCCTGTTAATATCAGTACTCATTGCAGAAAATACTTGACTACAGGATATGCTGGTCATGAAGCAGAATAAAAACTTTTTCAAAGCCCAGAGGTCTGAGAAACACTTCCTCTCTTGGCCTAACAATGAAGCACAAGGCTACCAGACATGTGAGCAGCTGAGAGAGCAGAGTTCAGACAGGGGTTAGATCTTTCAGTGCTATGAACTTCAGTACCTAAGAAAGGGTAGTAAGTTTTAAAATTATATAGGTTTCTAACCCCTAAACATCCAAATATTCTGATTCAGTGGGTAGAGGTCAGGAATTCATGTTTTTAACAGTTTTCATACACTGCACTGCAGGTAGTCCATACATACAGTAGGTTCATATGTGCATTCTGCCTTAATTTAAAGAATTTTAAAATTCTGGAAGATTGGGGTTTTAAAGAATTGTTCATCTTTAGCCCGGTGCCTTAAGAGTCCTATAGTGAACATCCAAAGGAATGCTGTCTTTACACTGCCATTCTTTACTCCCCCCTCCCCCTTCACAACACCTTTTTTATTTATAAAACATGTTTTGTCCGAATTCTTCACTATGACTGGCCATCTTGGGTGACCCTGCAAAGCAAGGCTCATAGTTCCATTGAGTTATGTAGGCCCCTTCCTAAAGACATGCCTGTGATCCATGAAGGTTTTTTACTTGCACATAGTATTTTATTAACTATAGTTACTTTGTTTTCTTGTTTGTTCCCTTCCCTACTCTGTAAATTCCCTTACCACACGTCTGGCTCATTCACAGCACCTAGTAAAATAAAGTATTATACACAGTAGATGCTTGATAACTAATTGTTGAAAAGATTGACTCACTCTAAAAACATAAAATCACACCTTGACAAGCTCACCACCTACCACCAACCATCAATAGTCTCAGCAAAAGCCATAGTCAAGATTACATACATACACTGTACCACGTTCCCACTGGCAAAACCCAGAGAATGAAGGCTTCCATTCCAAGGGAACTCCAAAGAGGAATACAGAGGAAAGCGAGCTTTTGGGGGTATAAGACTGTTGAGTGAGACTGGTCATAAAACACTATATTACTTATAAGGTTCATGATGACCAATACAATTAAATACATACAAAGGAATAGGCAGTCAGGAGATAACCGTCCAAGACGAAACACATCAGAGCCAATCCCCTGTCCTACGGACCTGCTCTGCAAAGGTAACTCTCCAAGGGAGCATCCCGGGATGAAGAACCGGACCAGGAGTAAGCCCTGCCCACACCGCCAAGGGGCCACGCAGCCCCGCCCACGCCATGCACGCCCCGCCCAGGCAGCGCAGGCGTCCAAGAGACGAACGCCACGCCCGCGTCCCGCTCTCGCAGCGGAAGGTACAAGCCACGCAGCCCACCCACACAGCGGAAGAGCTCTTGCCACCTTGCCACGCAGCACCGCCCACACCATGCACGCCCCGCCCAGGCAGCGGAGGGGCCCACGCGACAAACGCAACTCCCCATTCCCCACGCAGGCCGCGAAAGGCCTAAGCCAAGTTCTGTGCCGTAGCTGTGCAATCGGTGCGCTTGTTTCCGGAAGTGTAGTCCAGACGAACATCGGACTACGCCTGCGCGCTGACGTATTCCCAAAAGCCCAATGAACGGAGGGGTGGGCTGCTGGTATTTGGGCGTGGTTTCCGGTTCCTGTGGGCGTCGGTCTGTCGGCTTTTGTGCTACGTGTCTTTGGCTGTTGAGCAGACGCGGAGCAGGTGAGGTTTCGTGTGGCTGGAGCTCGGAGCTACCCTTTGGGCACTAGCGAAGGCAGAGGGCGTGAGGGAGCCCTCCGGCCGCCTGCTGCCTGTCCGCAAGGCGTCGGGGAAAGCTGACTCAGAGCCGCGAGTCTGACGGAGAAGGGCTTCCAGGGCCTCGATCCCTCCGGCCGACTCTTGGCCCGGGCCTAAGCTTTGAGGTCGCCCGTCCTTGGCCACCTCTGTGGGAACGTTTCCACTCGGTTCTGTAGTCAGAGAGGGTCCTTCGGGGTCGGCTCTGGGGCCGTGGAATGTGTCTTCGAGAGCTCAGTCTTGTGCTGTGACGTGGGAGAGTGAATCTAGAATCTGAATCAGTTCAGGAGGGGTTATTGGATCCCCTTCCCTGACATTCAGTGCAGTGTTTCGGGTGTTAACGCTTTTTTTGTCTAGGGAAAAAAGGTGCTTCGCTTTCATCAAGATATCTATAAATTTTAACCTCACTGGAGTTGAAGAACAGTTAAATGAAAACATTCTGGGCCTGGCATACCTGGCCTAGAATGTTTATAGAATTCCTGACATACTTTGAGTGTTTCATATATCTTGTTTTAGCAACCCACCCTGGGTAAGAAAACTAGGGCCTAGAGAGGCTACATTTCATAGAAAGGGATTTGTAGAACCACCACCTCCTCTTATGAATGGCCTTAATTCAACTGTCCCTGGCCACTGTTGTGCTAGAAATAAGTGAAGTACAAGTAAGGAGCTGGTTTCATTAGCTGTTACATTAAATACCAGTGACTGTTAAGGATTGGATGACATTCCAGTTGTGTGATAGATTCCACGGAAGAACCTGTTGATAAAATGTGTAGCCGTTTTCCTTAAAAAGTGTGTCCAAAGCCAAAGATTTAGAATTTAGCCAAATAGCTTCTGAAAATCTGAATCTTGGTTTACCCAGATTTTGTGGTTTTAAAAATTGTATAGATAGAGAACAATCAGATTGAAGTCCACATTTGCCTCTACTCCAGGCTCTTGAAGCATCCCAATCGGCACTCACCACGCCAGACACTGGTGTCCCGGGAGTTTAAAGTAAAATATAGAAAATGCTTGGTTGCATCTCAACACTGTTGATTCCTTAACAGGAACAGTGAGAGGACTGCAGGGTGTGTAAGGAGTGGATGTATTGTCCGGTGCTTAGCCTTTAGTAGTGAGTGCCCTTTTATGTTAAGAGCATGCACCTTGATCATTGAGAACAGGGGCAAGACCTGTGTTTTTTTACTGCCTTTGTTTTGGAGATTACAAAAAATAGTGTTGATTTACTCTTGGAGTCTAATTTCTTTTTTTTTTTAATGAGATGAAATCCACCCACTCATATCAGGATGATCTCATTTACGTTTTGATATGAGTCGGCAAGTCCTTGAAGCTATAGTAAGTAACACCAGTGATCATCTTTTTTTTCATTTTTGGTTTTTAAACAGACATCATGGATCAGGTAATGCAGTTCGTTGAGCCAAGTCGGCAGTTTGTGAAAGACTCAATTCGGCTGGTTAAAAGATGCACCAAACCTGATAGAAAAGGTAATTGCTTTGGAATGAGAGGAAAAAAATTAATTTTTTGCATTCTCTAAGCCCTTTATTAATGTCTTCCTGTTTAATAATTGTACTTCTTTCATCACTTTAATTGACTTATTTTTGCTTTATTGTTTTTTGGAATTGTCAGTTTTTGCTACGTTTTGTGTACTTTGTGCATCCCTTACAGATTTTTCTTTTTTATGTGTTTTCCAGACTTATAAGGTTATTTGTTACAGCCTTATTTTCCATGTTGCCTTTGCCTTGGTCATATGTAATGACTTTTCAGTATCTTTCACATTTCCACTCTGAAAAATCTTTTGAAACTCTTCATGCTATGTCACTCTTCCCCTAAACCTCTCCCAAACAAAAAAGGCCTTATAATGAAATCAACAGCATAGTTGGTACCAACCTAGGAAGTTTCTTATTTATCATAATTGATGTGTTAAAAGATGCACTCAGTTCAGTTCAGTCGCTCAGTCGTGTCCAACTCTTTGCAACCCCGTGAATCGCAGCATGCCGGGCCTCCCCGTCCAAAGATGTGCTAGAATTTGTCTATCTCTGCTCCTTTTTTGACTGCTGCCTGAGTTAGGACTGGGAATATAATAGACAATGTAATATTACATATTATACTACATATATAGCATAATATATAAAATTATGTACTAGGGAATGGTCCTTGCTCTTGTGGAGCTTAGAATCTTTGAGGGAAGACAATCATAAACAAATAATGACAATTATAATTTTTAGTTACTGCTGTGGTACGTGTTATGTAAGGTAGATAGAGGAAGGTGTACCAGCATGTTTTAGGAGGACTAACCAATCTAACCAAGCAGGGAGAGCTTCCCTGAGGAAGTAGTGTTAAATGGAAACATTACAGGGTCTGAACCTTTACATAAAACTGTGTTTGACCCTATTCAGTTTTTCAAGCCTTGTTTTTTGGCTTCATGATAATATCAAAGACAGTGGGGCTATTATTTATAAAAAATTACATTCTGTGATTTTATAGTTGATGTTTTTATCAATGTTACAAGTTTTTAAGACAAATACTGTGTATTCATGTTTCCTTTTTGGTATTCTGGTCATTTGCTAGGAAGATAAATATTTCTCTGTTTATTGATGGATTCACTAGCATGAACATGCACTTCGTTTTTATATTTCCTTAAATATTAGGAAAATTAAAAATCTGTCGTATTTTATTTACTATTAATACATCATGTTTTTAAAAAAAAATGCTTTCTTATTATCAGGAGAAGTGTATACCAGTAAGTTTATTTATGTCAGTGCTAATTTTTCCCCCTTTATTTGTGGTGACAGTGCAAAAAGTAATGTAAATTTTGTGTTTCTAAATCCAGAATTCCAGAAGATTGCCATGGCAACAGCAATAGGATTCGCTATAATGGGATTCATTGGCTTTTTTGTGAAATTGATCCATATTCCTATTAATAACATCATTGTGTAAGTAAACTTTTTGAAACAGACACTATCAAGGATAAAATGAAAATGCAGACCATTTGAGTTGACAGTCTGCTATTTGGTTAATATATAGATAATGTTTCTTTGATTTTTTTAATGTTGATAGAATCTACTGCTATTTACTGAGTACCAGATAATTCAAAGTAACTTTATATTTACATAATTTTTAAAGCTACTACGTGAGATACACAGTCATTTTTTAATAAGTAAAATTTTAAAGGATTGAAGAAGCTAGTTAAATGTACTCAGTATGAGATAAAACAGGTATTCAGTGATAGAACCAGTATTCAAATCCAGGTTCTCTTTGTGCAGTACATGAACTTGTCAGCATTAAGGTGCAGAGGAAATATTCCCCATCTGAGGATCACTATAGTAGTAGAGTTCAAACCTAAACCATGTTACCTATATTCAGATTTTTCTTAGTACTTAATAGCTGTCATAACTTTGGACAACTTAGCTCCTTTGTGTCCCGTGTATTCAATAGGGATAATAGTTCTGACTAGGGCTATAGAAAAGATAAGTGACTTAAGTCATGTAAAACCTAAAAAACAATTTTCAAACCTAAATGGAAGTTGTGGTTAATGTAATGAGACACTGATACTAATACACTTAAGTATATTAGGAGGAGAAAAGGCTGGAAAACACTGGAATTGCTTTATTCTTTTCTAAATGCTTTTGCTTTTTAGATTCATTAAGCACTCGTGAGTTGGGACAGCTTGGGGCAGTGTGCAGTTAGAGCAGGCAGCTTTAGGCAGTTTTGTTGCTGTAAAGACTTAGTACCTATTGGAGTACTTATTTGCTCTGTGATTTTGTATTTGCTTGGTCTCTGAGCCTTACCTGTCATTTAGATATCTAATCATGAGATAAGCCTTTTAGGCTTATTTTATAAGGTGGAGATGCTTTGTAAACTATAAATCTCTTAAGTACTGGATATTTTACTATGGATGCTTGTGGAAGCTGTCTTTTAAATGACACGTGACTGAATGAGCATGGTCAGGTGGATTTCTTAAGTAGGTTTTCATAGCTGTTATGCAGACTTGCTACAAAGGATCACGGAGAGTTAGACCTGGAAAGGACCAAGTATCTCAAAGCTCCTCCATCAGTTCAGAAATCTCTGCTATATTCCTAGTGAGGAAACCCATTTTTGGAATTTTGGAATCATGGAGCAAATCCTCAAGTAGAATTAGGAAAGCTGAGCCTCAGTGTCTTTGGTCTACAGCCGCTACCTAATCAGTAAATAGAGTGGGTAGAGTGGAGTCTGTGATGTCAGCTCAGGGCTTCTGCTACGCAGCTTCCTAGCCCATTGTCAGACAGGTGTAACTTACAGAATTATTTCTTAATTGATAATGTAATACTAATATATGACTGTATATTCATGCATATGTGTATACATACGTCTATATTGTAGATATGTGTATATATATGTACTACAGAACCTAGTACAGTATTCTCTTGTGCATACTGAAAGCACTTGAGTAAGTGTCGAATTAAGTGAACGATGTAAGGTTCTTAACCTTTTTCTAATGATCACAATGGTAGTAATAATTGTTAACATTATGCACTTGGTGTGTGCCGAGGACACACAGCTTGGTGTGAGTTGACCTTTTTAACTCTCGTGACAGTTGTGTGAGATTAGCAGTGTTATTGTGCCCATTTTATAGGTGAAGAAACTGAGGCATAGAGAGTAAGTACATTGCATGCCTGTAAGTGGTAGAGCAGCATGTGAAATCCAGTTTCCAGAGCCTCAGTTCTTAGCCACTGTGCAGGCCATTACTCATTCTGAGTCACAGGCCTCGCTTCAGGCTCCAGTTTGCATTTCATTAGCCCTCTTAAAAATCCGGTACCTAGACTCCATTGCCTATTGTGGATATTTTCTTGCTAAGACTCAAGTCTTCAGACAGTTTCTCACAAATAACTACTAAATAAATTTCCTTTATCTTGGGTTTACTTGGTGTGGTTTGTTTTTAGCCTAAGAATGGAACATTACCCTTGTTAAATTACTTTTTGCTAGATTTCCCTTATAGAAGACTTCTGAATTTTGAATCTCTTCAGCATTGTTATTTATCTTAGTTTTATGTTAGAACATCTTTTATTTCATTATATGAGTTGTGGTCTAAAGTACCTTTTAGGATGAGGCACTCTCAGTACACCTTTTTGACACTGAGATGTTCCCAACAGGTCTTTGAAACCAGTGTTAAAAATTTTCTTTCTCTTAATTCTAATTTCTACAGCAGGCACAGTATATCTTTTGCAAATCTTACTGCTTAGAGATAGTTGAGCTCTGACTTTTAGAAAGCTGCTGCTAAGTCACTTCAGTCATGTCTGACTCTGTGCGACCCCATAGATGGCAGCCCACGAGGCTCCCCCGTCTCTGGGATTCTCCAGGCAAGAACACTGCAGTGGGTTGCCATTTCCTTCTCCAATGCAGGAAAGTGAGAAGTGAAAGTGAAGTTGCTCAGTCGTGTCCAACTCTTAGCGACCCCATGGACTGCAGCCCACCAGGCTCCTCCCTCCATGGGATTTTCCAGGCAAGAGTACTGGAGTGGGTTGCCATTGCCTTCTCCGTTTAGGAAGCTAGTTGCTTAGAAAACTATTCTTTTAGTAACAAAAATGTATCAAAATAAAGAGTTAAAAGTTTATATCTCTAGATAGTTTTTACATTAAAGTGAGGGCCAAAAGAAACATTTTGTGAAAAAAGCTATCAGAAAACTTACTCTTTTCATGATATGCCATGACAACTGTAAAACTGAAAGAAATCTTTTTTCCTGTTGAAAGAGCATATAAATCACTGTTAAAATCATTTTGAGTTGATAGCAAGTGAAGAATAAACAAACTACTCTCTCATTAGGCTGAGTTATCACTCTGTTTTCCTTATGATTTTTTTTCCTCTTCTGTACAATTATAGCAGTCAGAATTAATATCCACAGGGTTATAAGTTAAAGGATTTATGTAGTTGTGGGCATTTTAATTTAAGCAATACAGTGTAATGAAGTAAGCCCTTAGTACTTTATGTTAAAGTTTAGATGCAGGGCTCTTGTTTTTAGGAGTATTTTTGGGTTGGCCAAATTGTTTGTTCAGGTTTTTCAGTAAGATGTTACAGAAAATCCCAAGTGAACTTTCATTTAGTACTGGAATTATCTTCTTTCCTTAACATTACAGTTTTAAAACATGTATCTGAGTATATTATTTTAATGTTCTTGCTGTTGAAACTTAGACGTTCTTCTATAGGGAAGGCAATTTTTGTTATTAATCCAGGTTTCTGAGTGGTTTGGGTAAGATACAGTGGTTGAGAACCAGTTTGTACATCAAATTGAAAAAGTTCTCAACTAACAGTCCTGTTATATAATTCATATTTTTCATCTTGTTATGAAAGACATTATGCTATGCTGTTAAGCATGTTTTTCAAATGAGGATTCTGAGTTTTAACAGATGAAGCCTGTTCCAACAGCCACATTATCTGTAAGGGCCTTTTCAGTTCCAAGATTTTAAAGTTCAGTTTCTTCTCTTTTGTGCTGTTTTGGAGTAATATAGATGTGGTTCTCAAATAACTGGTTCTGGTTCCATAAAATTAGAGCATATTGAATTTCAAATTTATTATTATTAAAATCTTTAATACTCAAAATTGACCATCTTTCTTTCTTTTACAGTGGTGGCTGAATACCTTTTTAGAAAAGAAGTTTTCATCTTGGGGATTGGTGAACAAGTGAGGATTTGAGAAGCTGATGGAGCAGAAATTTGTCTGTGTGTTTTATGTTTTTCTTTCATTTTTTTCTTCCAAGATGTTTTCTATTTGTAAATTAAAATAATTTTAAAATAGACATCTTCTCTTTTTTCCATCAGAGATACTTATCAGATTTTAGTGGTAAGAAATAATGGGTTCTATTTCCTTCTTCCCTCTTTTCCTTCCTTCACTCCTTCATATTTCAGTTTACAGGAAAAATTAAAAGGCACAGTGGAATATTGCCCTTTCTGAGTTTTCCTGTCTCAGTCTGATCATGCAAATAAAGGATGGTAATGACGGAGAGAGTTTGAAGGTAGGGTAGGAGTTTCGTCTCGAGCACTCACAGTGTACAGAAGTAGTCAGCGCCCCTCTGAAAGTTTCCGTGCCACTTGAAATAGCTTCCTGAAGATCGTGGTTAAAAGCTTCAAGAGCTCCTCTTCAGATAAACCATAATTAGTCACACTGTCCTAAACATTGGAGTTCTGAATATTTTAAAGAATTTACTGATAATTGAATATGAGATGAAAAGGGGTCTTGTCTTCTTTCCCCTTTAAAAAATAGTAATGTAAAATTGAGACAGTTTATTCTCAATTTTCTGTGTAAAACTATTATTGATTTGTTCATTCAGGGTTTAATTATTGAACCTTTATTTCCTGAGTTGTGATTTTTTTCTTTTTTAAAAAATTGTTCAGCGGCACATGTTTGGTAAGTGTCCTCTGAGTCTTTGTGAATAAGGTAGACAGGTGTCTTGACTGGTACTACTGGGCAGGGTTCCTTGGTTTTGAGATCCATGGTTCAGAGAATGAGATACACTTCCATAGTTTCAGAACAGATTTTCTGCCTATTTTTGAAATATTGTTTACTCTTGAATGAATTGCTATCTTTGAGGAAATAAAGCCTTGGCCACCTCTGCTTTTCAGGAGACCATGTAGCCGTGTTTGATAGTTGGCTAGTTAGCTAGCTCCTTACAGGCCAGAAGTGTGTATACATGTGCGTGTGGTTGACGTGTGTATGCAGATGTATGTTTGCATATATGTTTATACAAACATGCATATATTGACTATGTACACATACAGGTTTATGTATATACACATATATTAACTGCTTACCTAGAAATTAATCTGAAATGTATTGGTAAAATGTCAGAATTGCTTCTGGCAAATGTGTATATTTTCTTGTAGGATGAAATGATTTGAACATTAATGTTGTCTTGATGTAAGTTAAAATTATGAGTCTCTATTCATAGTGTGCCGGAGAAGGCAATGGCAGCCCACTCCAGTACTCTTGCCTGGAGAATCCCATGGACAGAGGAGCCTGGCAGGCTGCAGTCCATGGGGTCGCTAAGAGTCGGACACGACTGAGCGACTTCACTTTCTCTTTTCACTTTCATGCATTGGAGAAGGAAATGGCAACCCACTCCAGTGTTCTTGCCTGGAGAATCCCAGGGACGGGGAGCCTGGTGGGCTGCCGTCTCGGGTCGCACAGAGTTGGACACGACTGAAGTGACCTAGCATAGCATTCATAGTGTGCATTTGTGCAGCTCATTTTTTTTTATTTTGCTGACTTAACTGGTTCCTGACATACTGGTAGGTAAGACATTACATAAATACTCTGTAAATGTGAAGTGAGCGCTAATCAAGGACTGTGGTGATAGGATAGAATAACTTTCACACTCAACAATTGAATTAAATAGGTAAGAATAAAAACTAGCTTTTTCTTACTAACCACACCCCTGGTATATCTAAGAGCTAGTGCATTTGTGTTGTAAACAGTACTTCTTAAACTTAAGCAAGTTTAAGAATCACTTGAGGGAGTTTCTTCCCGCGCTGAAGAGTCTGAGTCAGCAGGTTTGGGAACCTGAGAGTTTGCATTTCTGCCTCCCTGCTGATGCTTTGGTATACAGAACACACTTCCAGTGGTAAGATTTGAAAGCTCTTGATAATTTTCTGGTGTCTTAATAGCTACAGTAAAACATGTTACCACCCTTGTGGCAGTTTTGCCATTTCCATGAAACCCCTTCACCTTACAACCAAGTGTTTGACCACCTAGAGTAAAATCTGCTTTTAACAACAAAAGCCAACAGAAAGGCCCATCAGGGGGAGTCAGTAATAGTCCAGACAGGATGGCAGTCGATAGGAGAGGGTAGGAAGTAAAGCCTAGCTCCTATTTCAGCGGCTCTGGCACTGCTGGAAAGCGGCACTTTGTACCAGATTCTGTCCCTCTTGGGACACTTGTGTTCTGCCTGGAAGGAAGCATACTGAATTTCACTGAGTGCGGGAGGCACCGTCATGTTTTGTGTTTAAAGGGTGCATCTCGTTTTAGAAAGCTCCTGCTCCAGAGGAGTTGAGATCTACCTCAGGTTAACACATGTCATGGTGTTGTGCTCTAGAAAGTCTTGTGGTAGATTTGCCAGGTCCCGTGGATGCAGTTTTGCAAGGCTGTTTTTGTATATAGCATCTCGCACTCCCTTTCCACTACTGTATTAGTGTATATGCCTATCTCTCTCTTTTTTTTTAAGTCAGGCTTGGTTATAATAAACTGTTCTGTAGGCTTTTTTAGACAGCACCTAGAAAAGGCTCTTGAGATAACTCGATTCCACAATTTAGTAAAGTTCATTAAATATCAGATAGTTAATTATAATTTAATCAAAATGGATTTGTATTCTCTTCCCACCAAATACTGAATTTCTAAATGAACAGTATCACAAATGTTGACTCTGTAGTAGAGACTGGAACATTTATGTAAAATATAATTTCCAAACTATTTCTTCTCAGTTGATCCTCTTAATAACCCTGTGTAATAAGTAATGTGAGTAGTCTTCAAAATATATCCACAATTTAACTACTACTTCCCCCTCCACTCCTCACTGCCACTACACCATCCCTCCTGGATGTTTTTGTTTTTTAAGTTTTATTGAGATGTAATTGACATACAGCGCTGGAAGTTTAAGGTACAGCACAATGACTGCCCACAAAGGTCCGTCTAGTCAAGGCTATGGTTTTTCCAGTAGTCATGTATGGATGTGAGAGTTGGACTATAAAGAAAGCTGAGCGCTGAAGAATTGATTCTTTTGAAGTGTGGTGTTGGAGAAGACTCTTGGGAGTCCCTTGGACTGCAAGGAGATCCAACCAGTCCATCCTAAACGAAATGTCCTGAATATTCATTGGAAGGACTGATGTTAAAGCTGAAACTCCAAAACTTTGGCCACCAGATATGAAGAACTGACTCTTTGGAAAAGACCCTGATGCTGGGAAGGATTGAAGGCAGGAGGAGAAGGGGATGACAGAGAATGAGATGGTTGGATGGCATCACCCACTCAATGGGCATGAGTTTGAACAAGCTCTGCAAGTTGGTGATGGACAGGGAAGCCTGGTGTGCTGCTGTCCATGGGGTCACAAAGAGTCAGACACGACTGAGTGACTGAACTGAAGTACACAAAGCCAATTTTGAACTTTTTTGGTGCTGGTAAGCTAGTATCAAAGCTAACATTGTGTGTATGTGTATATTCGTTTTCTGGAATCAGAATACACATAAACCTCCATGCGTGTGTGTGTGTGCACGTTTGTGTGTGTGCGCGTGCTCAGCCACTTTGTCATGTTCGACTCTTTGCAGCCCCTACAGACTGTAGCCTGCCAGGATCCTCTGTCCAAGGAATTCTCTAAGCAAGAATACTGGGGTGGGTTGCCATTCCCTACTCCAGTGGATCTTCCTGATCCAGAGATCAAAACCCAGGTTTCTTTACCACTACTGCCACCTGGATGGGGTTTTATTTCACAGCTTTGTGAAACTAGAGCTTAAACAGGAAGCTTGGGAGTCTTTTCTAACTAGGAATAGAAGCATGAGCTTCTTTACACCATTTGGGATGAAGAGTGGCCTGTAGTAATCACTTGACCTTGTTATCAAGTCAGTAACACAACTTTTCCCAACAGTGTTCATTATCTAAGGAAGTTCATGTTGTGACATACGTAGCGATTCATTTCCAAAGTTTTGTGTAGCTTACCTTTGCTTTTTCTATGTAAAGTTGAGTAAATCTAAGAGTGTGCCAAGCATTTGATAGGTGAATCCCTGCTGAAAGCCTTCAGTTAACGGCAACTTTGTCCCATTGGAGAATATAACTGGTTGTTTCTTGCCATAGGTAATAACCACTTTGCACTTTGTTTTCTGAAAGTGTGGAAGGTATACTGGAAGTTTGAAGTACATAGTATTTATTTTGGAGATCTACAGTTCTGCTATGTCTAGAGGAAGTTGAAAGCTGCATGAAGATCTGTGTTCTGAACATGAGTAAGAGAGATCCCCACTGTACTATGTGTTAAAGGTTTTCTGCCATGCACAAAGTCTATGCTTCTTACATGACAGGTGGCTTAAAACTCAACATTCAGAAAACTAAGATCATGGCATCTGGTCCCATCACTTCATGCCAAATAGATGGAAAAACAATGGAAACAATGAGAGACTTTATTTTCTTGGGCTCCAGAATCACTGCAGATGGTGACTGCAGTCATGAAATTAAAAGACGCTTCCTCCTTGAAAGAAAAGCTATGACCAACCTGGACAGCATATTAAAAAGCAGAGACATTACTTTACTGACAAAGGTCCATCTAGTCAAAGCTATGGTTTTTCCAGTAATCATGTATGGATGTGAAATTTGGACCATAAAAACAGCTGAGGGCCAAAGAATTGATGCTTTTGAACTGTGGTGTTGAAGACTCTTGAGAGTCTCTTGGACTGCAAGGAGATCAAACTAGTCCATCCTAAAGGAAATCAGTCCTGAATATTCATTGGAAGGACTGATGCTGAAGCAAAGCTCCAAACTTTGGTCACCTGATGCAAATAACTGACTCATTGGAAAAGACTCTGATGCTGGGAAAGGTTGAAGGCAGGAGAAGGAGGCGACAGAGGTTGAGATGGTTGAACGGCATCACCGACTGGATGGACGTGAGTTTCAGCAAGCTCTGGGAGTTGGTGATGTACAGGGAAACCTGGTGTGCTGCAGTCCATGGGGTTGCAAAGAGTCGGACATGACTGAGTGACTGAACTAACTACATGACAGGTGAAAGAATTTTATAGAGCCTGGTCATTCTAGTCAGCAAATTGATACCAAAATTTGGAGTCCCTAGTGAAATGTGTGGAGATCTGCATGCCAGTCTTTCTAGGGTTTGACAGAAAGCTGTGTGAAATTCTGTGTCCAAAACAGCCAATGCAGACTGAAACCTTTTCAGCCTGCAGGGAAAGGTTGGCTTTCAATTCAGTCAATGTTTCTCTGGAAGCACTTTTAGGCACTGTGTCCTTTCACTGTTAGGAACTCAACCCAAGTGGCTGGAGCAGGTGGGGTTTTATTTCAAATCTTTGTGTCTGGAAGAACTTTAAAATACCCCTAGCATTTAGTACACCATTTTCTGCTTTGTTATCATCATATAAACTTGCACAACTCTCCAAAATTCTACTAGGCTGAACTTTTTCTAACTACAAAGTTGTTTACCCTTTGGAACTCTGTAATTTCTCTGCTTTTGGTATGCTTATTGAAGGTCAGGGCATATTAGTATAACATTGCTAGATTTCATCGAAGGTGTTTGCACAAATAGGTATTGGGAGAAAAGACTGATACAAACCAGACATAAAGAGGTTGAGCAGGGAATGTCAGTCCAAAACACGTGTTCTACGAGTTTGGGTGCCTGCTATGTGGTAAGTTCTCAACTGGCGGGTGCCACTTGGGTTGGAATGACATGGGTCTTGCCTCTTTTACCTCAAAGTCTAACACATAAACAAGTAAATTTAATACATTATGATAAATCCTACATCAGAAGTGTGTACAAATACCATGGTAAGTAACAAACATGGTGCAATATGTTCCTGAACACAGTGTAGAGTGGATAAAGTCGGTGGAAATGAGATCGCAAAAGCCAGCATGTGGATGACTTGATATTTACACGGAAGGAAATAAGTATCATCAAAAAAGAACAGGTGGACAGAAATGGAGAACTTAAAGAAAGGGGAAGCACAGTCGAGGATGTTTGTCATGTATTCTCTCATATCCCCATGTCTGTTTCCACATGGGTTCCGATTGCCTCTGTGCTGTATCTAATTTCATACCAAGGCATGGATTTCTAATGACAATAAGACAAAGTCTGGTCCTTGAGGAGCTGACATCATTTTTTCTCACCTACAAACTTGAAAAACTTGAAAAAAGAGATGATCTTATGTTTTCTTCACTTCCAGTGCACCTACACCATGCCTTGGCTCAGAGTAGATCCTCAATATACACTGTGAGAATGAATTAAAGTATGTTATCACCCCTCAGCAGTCAAAGCAGAAAAATAAGTTTCAATACGGAAATTTCAGCCCCAGCTCTGGGATACTCTAGTTACAGGGAAGATGTGCAAGATAATAATTAATAGTAAGAATAATTGCTAACATTAAGTGTTTAGCATGCACAAAGACATGTTTTGAGCATTTTACAAATATTAAAAGAGTTAAAACTCAAGAGCTCCCTGTGAGTTAGGTACTGTTATTATTTTTACAGATTTGGGAACTAAGAGAATTTATTTATTGATTTATTTTTAATATAAATTTATTTAATTGGAGGCTAATTACTTTACAATATTGCACTGGTATTGCCATACATCAACATGAATCCGCCACAGGTGTACACTTGTTCCCCATCCTGAACCCCCCTCCCACCTCCCACCGAGCATCCTGTATCATGCATTTAACCTGGACTGACGATTCGTTTCACACATGATATTAGTTTCAATGCCATTCTCCCAAATCATCCCACCCTTGCCCTCTCTCACAGAGTCCAAAAGACTGTTCTATACATCTGTGTCTCTTTTGCTGTCTCGCATACAGGGTTATCCTTACTATCTTTCTAAATTCCGTATATATATGCATTAGTATAGTCTATTGGTGTTTTGCTTTCTGGCTTAATTCACTCTGTATAATGGACTCCAGTTTCATCCACCTCATTAGAACTGATTCAAATGTATTCTTTTTAATGGCTGAGTAATACTCCATTGTGTATATGTACCACAGCTTTCTTTTCCATTCATCTGCTGATGGACATCTAGGTTGCTTTATGTCCTGGCTATTATAAACACTGCTGGGATGAACACTGGGGTACATGTGTCTCTTTCAATTCTGGTTTCCTTAGTGTGTATGCCCAGCAGTGGGATTGCTGGGTCATATGGCAGTTCTAATTCCAGTTTTTTAAGGGATCTCCACACTGTTCTCCATAGCGGCTGTACTGGTTTGCATTCCCACCAATGGTGTAAGAGGGTTCCCTTTTCTCCACACCCTCTACACCATTTATTGCTTGTAGACTTTTGGACAGCAGCCATTCTGACTGGCATGAAATGGTACCTCATTGTGGTTTTGATTTGCATTTCTCTGATAATAAGTGATATTGAGCATCTTTTCATGTGTTTGTTAGCCATCTGTATGTCTTCTTTGGAGAAATGTCTGTTCAGTTCTTTGGCCCATTTTGATGGGGTCGTTTATTTTTCTGGAATTGAGCTGCAGAAGTTGCTTGTATATTTTTGAGATTAATTCTTTGTCAGATGCTTCATTTGCTATTATTTTCTCCCATTCTGAAGGCTGTCTTTTCACCTTGCTTAGAGTTTCCTTTGTTGTGCAGAAGGTTTTAATTTTAATTAGGTCCCATTTGTTTATTTTTGCTTTTATTTCCAATATTCTGGGAGGTGGATCATAGAGGGTCCTGCTGTGATTTATATCGGAGAGTGTTTTGCCTATGTTCTCCTCTGAGAGTTTTATAGTTTCTGGTCTTAACATTTAGACCTTTAATCCATTTTGAGTTTATTTTTGTGTATGGTGTTAGATAGTGTACTAGTTTCGTTCTTTTACAAGTGGTTGACCAGTTTTCCCAGCACCACTTGTTAAAGAGATTGTCTTTTCTCCGTTGTTTATTCTTGCCTCCTTTGTCAAAGATAAGGTGTCCATAGGTGTGTGGATTTATCTCTGAGCTTTCTATTTTGTTCCATTGATCTATATTTCTATCTTTGTGCCAGTACCATACTGTCTTGGTCACTGTGGCTTTCTAGTAGAGCCTGAAGTCAGGCAGGTTGATTCCTCCAGGTCCATTCTTCTTTCTCAATATAGCTTTGGCTACTCTAGGTTTTTTGTATTTCCATACAAATTGTGAAATTATTTGTTCTAGCTCTGTGAAAAATACCGCTGGTAGCTTGATAGGGATTGCATTGAATCTATAGATTGCTTTGGATAGTATACTCATTTTCACTATATCGATTCTTCTGATCCATGAACACAGTATATTTCTCGATCTATTAGTGTCTTCTTTGATTTCTTTCACCAGTGTTTTATAGTTTTCTATATATAGGGCTTTTGTTTCTTTAGGTAAATATATTCCTAAGTATTTTATTCTTTTCGTTGCAATGGTGAATGGAATTGTTTCCTTAATTTCTCTTTCAGTTTTCTCATTATTAGTGTATAGGAATGCAAGGGATTTCTGTGTGTTGGTTTTATATTCTGCAACTTTACTATATTCATTGATTAGTTCTAGTAATTTTCTGGTGGAGTCTTTAGGGTTTTCTATGTAGAAGATCATGTCATCTGCAAACAGTGAGAGTTTTACTTCTTCTTTTCCAATTTGGATTCTTTTTGTTTCTTTTTCTGCTCTGATTGCTGTGGCCAAAACTTCCAAAACTGTGTTGAATAGTAGTGGTGAAAGTGGGCACCCTTGTCTTGTTCCTGACTTTAGGGGAAATGCTTTCAATTTTTCACCATTGAGCATAATGTTTGAGGTGGGTTTGTCATATATAGCTTTTATTATGTTGAGGTATGTTCCTTCTATTCCTCCTTTCTGGAGAGTTTTTATCATAAAGGGTTGTGAATTTTGTCAAAGGCTTTCTCTTCATCTATTAAGATAATCATATGGCTTTTATTTTTCCATTTGTTAATGTGGTGTATTACATTGATAGATTTGTGGATATTTAAGAATCCTTACATCCATGAGATAAAACCCACTTTGTCATGATGTATGATCTTTTTAATGTGTTGTTGGATTCTGATTGCTAGAATTTTGTTAAGGATTTTTGCATCTATGTTCATCAGTGATATTGGCCTATGGTTTTCTTTTTTTGTGGGATCTTTGTCAGGTTTTGGGATTAGGGTGATGGTGGCCTCATAGAATGAGTTTGGAAATTTACCTTCCTCTGCAATTTTCTGGAAGAGTTTGAGTAGAATAGGTGTTAGCTTGTCTCTAAATTTTTGGTAGAATTCAGCTGTGAAGCCATCTGGACCTGGGCTTTTGTTTGCTTGAAGATTTCTGATTACTGTTTTAATTTCCGTGCTTGTGATGGGTTGTCTAAGATTTTCTATTTCTTCCTGGTTCAGTTTTGGAAAGTTGTACTATTCTAAGAATTTGTCCATTTCTTCCAAGTTGTCCATTTTATTAGTATATAATTGCTGATAGTAGTCTCTTATGATCCTTTGTATTTCTGTGTTATCTGTTGTGATCTCTCCATTTTCATTTTAAATTTATTGATTTCTCTCCCTTTATTTCTTGATGAGTCTGGCTAATGGTTTATCTATTTTATTTATCCTCTCAAAGAACCAGCTTTAGGCTTTGTTGATTTTTGCTATGGTCTCTTTTGTTTCTTTTGCATTTATTTCTGCCCTAATTTTTAAGATTTCTTTCCTTCTACTAACTCTGCGGTTCTTCATTTCTTCCTTTTCTAATTGCTTTAGGTGTAGAGTTAGGGTTTTTTTTTTTTTTACTTTTTTCTTATTTCTTGAGGTATGCCTGTATTGCTATGAACCTTCCCCTTAGCACTGCTTTTACAGTATCCCACAGGTTTTGGGTTGTTTTGTTTTTATTTTCATTCATTTCTATGCATATTTTGACTTCTATTTTGATTTCTTCTGTCATTTGTTGGTTATTCAGCAGTGTGTTGTTCAGCGTCCATATGTTGGAATTTTTAATAGTTTTTCTCCTGTAATTGAGATCTAATCTTACTGCATTGTGGTCAGAAAAGACGCTTGGAATGCTTTCAATCTTTTTGAGTTTACCAAGGCTATATTTATGGCCCAGGATATGATCTATCTTGGAGAAGGTTCCGTGTGCGCTTGAGAAAAAGGTGAAATTCATTGTTTGGGGGTGAAATGTCCTATAGATATCAATTAGGTCTAACTGGTCTATTGTATCATTTAAAGTTTGTGTTTCCTTGTTAATTTTCTCTTTAGTTGATCTATCCATAGGCGTGAGTGGGGTATTAAAGTCTCCCACTATTATTGTGTTATTGTTAATTCCCCCTTCCATACTTGTTGGCATTTGTCATGTTGGGTGCATATATGTTTGTAATTCTTGTATCTTCTTCTTGGATTGATCCTTTGATCATTATGTAGTGTCCTTCTTTGTCTCTTTTCACGGCCTTTGTTTTAAAGTCTATTTTATCTGATATGAATATTGCTACTCCTGCTTTCTTTTGGTCCCTATTTGCATGGAAAATATTTTTCCAGCCCTTCACTTTCAGTCTGTATGTGTCCCTTGTTTTGAGGTGGGTCTCTTGTAGACATCATATATAAGGGTCTTGTTTTTGTATCCATTCAGCCAGTCTTTGTCTTTTGGTTGGGGCATTCAACCCATTTACATTTAAGGTGATTATTGATAAGTATGATCCCGTTACCATTTACCTTATTGTTTTGGGTTCGAGTTTATACACCCTTTTTATGTTTCCTGTCTAGAGAAGATCCTTTAGCATTTGTTGGAGAGCTGGTTTGGTGGTGCTGAATTCTCTCAGCTTTTGCTTGTCTGTAAAGCTTTTGATTTCTCCTTCCTATTTGAATGAGATCCTTGCTGGGTACAGTAATCAGGGCTGTAGGTTATTTTCTTTCATCACTTTAAGTATGTCTTGCCATTCCCTCCTGGCTTGAAGAGTTTCTATTGAAAGATCAGCTGTTATCCTTATGGGAATCCCCTTGTGTGATATTTGTTGTTTTTCCCTTGCTGCTTTTAATATTTGTTCTTTGTGTTTGATCTTTGTTAATTTGATTAATATGTGTCTTGGGGTGTTTCGCCTTGGGATTATCCTGTTTGGGCCTCTCTGGAGGCCCAAGTTTCTTGGACTTGGGTGGTCATTTCCTTCCACATTTTAGGGAAGTTTTCAACTATTATCTCCTCAAGTATTTTCTCATGGTCTTTCTTTTTGTCTTCTTCTTCTGGGACTCCTATGATTCCAATGTTGGGGCATTAAACATTGTTCCAGAGGCCTCTGAGATTGTCCTCATTTCTTTTAATTCGTTTTTCTTTTTTCCCTCTCTGATTCATTTATTTCTACCATTCTATCTTCTACCTTACTAATCCTATCTTCTGCCTCCATTATTCTACTATTTGTTACCTCCAGAGTGTTTTTTATCTCATTTATTGCATTATTCACTATATATTGACTCTTTTTTATTTCTTCTAGGTCCTTGTTAAACCTTTCTTGCATCTTCTCAATCCTTGTCTCCAGGCTATTTATCTGTGATTCCATTTTGTTTTCAAGATTTTGGATCATTTTCACTACCATTATTCAAAATTCTTTATCTGGTAGATTCCTTATCTCTTCCTCTTTTGTTTGGTTTGGTGGGCATTTATCCTATCCCTTTACCTGCTGGGTAAAGGAGGTCTCTGTCTCTTCATCATGTTTATATTGCTGTGTTTGGGGTGGCCTTTCTGTATTCTGGCAGTTTGTGGAGTTGTCTTTATTGTGGAATTACCTCGCTGTGGGTGGGGCTGTAAAGGTGGCTTGTCAAGGTTTCCTGGTTAGGGAAGCTTGCGTCGGTGTTCTGGTAGGTGGAGCTGGATTTCTTCTCTCTGGAGTGCAATGAAGTGTCCAGTAATGAGTTATGAGATGTCATTGGCTTTGGAGTGACTTGGGGCAGCCTGTATATTGAACTTCAGGGCTGTGTTCCTGTGTTGCTGGAGAATTTGCGTGGTATGTCTTGCTCTGGAAATTGTCGGCCCTTGGGTGGTGCTTGGTTTCAGTGTAGGTATGGAGGCATTTGATGAGCTCCTGTCGATTAATGTTCTCTGGAATCAGGAGTTCTCTGGTGTTCTCAAGATTTGGACTTAAGCCTCCTGCTTCTGGTTTTCAGTCTTATTTTTACAGTAGCCTGAAGATTTCTCCATCTCTACAGCACCATTGATAAAACATCTAGGTTAAAGATGAAAAGTTTCTCCAAAGTGAGGGACACCCAGAGAGGTTCACAGAGTTACATGGAGAAGACAAGAGGGAGGAGGGAGATAGAGGTGACCCGGATGAGATGAGGTGGAACTGAAACAGGAGGGAGCAAGCTAGCCAGTAATCACTTCCTTATGTGTGCTCCACAGTCTGGAACTCTGAGAGATGTTCACGGAGTTGTACAGAGAAGAGAAGAGAAAGGAAGGAGATGGAGGTGGCTAGGAGGATAAAGGGTGGAATCCAAAGGAGAGAGACAGATGCAGCCAGTAATCAGTTCCCTAAGTGTTCTCTACCGTCCAGAACACACAAAGAGATTCACAGAGTTGGGTAGAGAAGAGAAGGGGGAGGGAGGAGATAGAGGTGACCTGGTAGAGAAAAAGGAGAGTCCAAAGGGGGAGACAGCAGTCAAGCCAGTAATCTCGCTCCCAAGTAAAAATGGGTACTGAAGATTGGGTTCTTAAAGGTACAAAATTGATAACAAATACCACAAAGCAAAGATTAAAAATCTAGAGTAGAGGTTGGATTTTCAAAACTACAATATTAAAGAGAAAAAAGTCATAAAAATTATAAAATATATATATGAAGTTTGCTTTAAAAAAATAGGGTTTTTTTTTTTTTTTGCAAAGTAATAGTAGGTTATAAAAATGAAAATTAAAGGAGTAATAGAGGACTTAAAAATTAAAAAAATAAAGAATGATAGTAAAAATAGTAAAAATACATCTAGGGCTTTCTCTGGTGTTGTTGTGGGCAGCGTGGGGTCAGTTCAGTTTCAGATAATTCCTTGATCTGGCTTATATTTCTCAAGATCTATAGGCTTCTTCCTATATATTCGGTACTAACTACAGGGTGTTAATCCATTGCACCTGTCACGTCCAAGGACAGGTGCAGTAGTGTTTTAGCTTCTTCTGTTTGCTGGTCTCTTCAGTGTCTAATTTCCGCCCTGACACAAGGGGGTGGTGGTGGACACTTTTTTAGGCCTGACTGCCCCGAGTGCAATCTGAGGGAACTAACTTGGGCTAGCAAACCAGACTGTGGGATAGCTATCACGTGAAAAGCCCTAACCTAAAACACCGCCAGACCCGCTCACAGAACAAAGGACTGAACAGAGCTAGCTGGCTGCAGACCATCCCCCTCCGGTGACAGGCAGCCAGAGCCGGAAGTGGGCAATTGCAGCCCCAGAGAGACATTATCTACCAAACTACAAGCAGGCTTTGTTGCTAACTAAGACTTCTTGGGATTCTGGATGGTCAACATCCGCCTGAGAAGGTGTGCCGGTTGTACACACAGAAAACCAAGCGGCAGGGAAGGGAGAGGCGATAAGTCGCAGTGACCGCACTCACCAAACACTGGTCACCTGAGCTGCTCGGACCTGGGAAGGGCACAAAACGCAGGCCCAACCGAGTCTGCGCCTCTGAGGACTACCCAAGTACCTGAACCTGAGTGGCTTAGACCTGAAGTGCACACAACCCAGGGCTGGCCTCAGACAGTTCCCAGCAGAGCAACCTAGAGCCTAAGCAGTGTAGACAAGGAAAGCACACACGCTGTGAGCGGGGGCAGGCCCAGTGTGGCCGAGTCAATGCGAGCACACACCAGTGAGAGTGTTTCCTGGTGTTTGGAAACTTCTCTCTTTTTTAAGACTCCCTTCCTTGGATGGAGACATTACTATCATTCTTTATTGTTTTTAATTTTTAATTTTTAACATTTACTCAGCATTCAAATGTTCTTTTGATGAATTTGTGGGGGAGAAAGTGGTCTCCCCGTCCTATTGCTCAGCCATCTGAGGACCGCCTCCCCAACACAGAGAATTTAAATGACTTAAGTGAAAAAGCTGAGATTAAACTGGACCCATGAAAAAGGGAGTGGTAACCCATTCCAGTATTCTTGCCTGGAAAATTCCATGGACAGAGGAGCCTGCTGGGCTAAAGTCCATGGGCTCCCAAAGAGTCAGACATGACTGAGTGACTAACACTTTAACTTTTCTAACTGGATCCAGCACTTGACAACCACTTGTACTGCCTTTCTAACAAGTGAGACAATGCATGTGATTATGATTTTTACCCTAAGACAAACTGTAAAACTATGCTATGCTATGCTATGCTATGCTAAGTCACTTCAGTCGTGTCCGACTCTGTGTGACCCCATACATGGCAGCCCACCAGGCTCCCCCGTCCCTGGGATTCTCCAGACAAGAACACTGGAGTGGGTTGCCATTTCCTTCTCTAATGCACGAAAGTGAAAAGTGAAAGTGAAGTCGCTCAGTTGTGTCTGACTCTTAGCGACCCCATGGACTGCAGCCTACCAGGCTCCCCTGTCCCTGGGATTCTCCAGGCAAGAACACTGGAGTGGGTTGCCATTTCCTTCTCTAATGCATGGAAGTGAAAAGTGAAAGTGAAGTCCCTCAGTCGTGTCTGACTCTTAGCGACCCCATGGACTGCAGCCTACCAGGCTCCTCCATCCATGGGATTTTCCAGGCAAGAGTACTGGAGTGGGGTGCCATTGCCTTCTCCGAATTGTAAAACTAACCCACTGCAAACTGTAAGACAAAGCTCCTATGATTTCTCTTTTCACTCATATTTCCTCTCATCATAGGAGCCCAGGTCTAGTCTTAGACCTTGACTAACCTGAAGGATGATTAGAATTAAAAGACTGTCTGTCTTTTACATATGTATGGAAGAAACCATAGCATGTGTATGTGTGTGGGAATCCAGAAGAAAAGAAAAAACTAATGATGGAAAAAAAGGAAAAACAATCCAAAACAGGAATTGGCTATTTTGGACACAGAGCTTCCTGGCCCTTCTGTCAACTGCTCACCACCTGGTGACTCCCTGCTGAGTGACAACAGGCACTGGGGAATCACTAGCCTTCTACTCACCCTCTGGCTTCTCAAAGTAGCTTTTATTGGGGGATCATCCCACCTCATCGAAAGGTTTCCTCTATGGTAAGTTGAGATTTCACTTCTGAGTACTTGCATTTATTCACCCCCTCACTGTTAATGTTGGGTTCATCTATCCTTTCTGGATATAAGGTATCCCTGAACCAGCTCTATTTCTTTCAAAATTCATGAGGTAAACACAGAGAACATGGAGGGCAAGGAAAGCTAAAATGTAATGCCATCTATAAGCCTAATGATTCTTTTTCAGAATCCTGACTCAACTTATACTTGAAATGTAGAACTAAATCATGGGTTAAGAATATTTTTTGAGACATTAGTATGACTTAAAGGTACTAAGGTCATAAAGCATTTTTTCCCTCTTGGTTTGTTATTTCTAGTTTGAACTTCTTTCTACTTGTTTGCAAAAACATCAGCTAATTTTTCATTGGTGAGTTCACCAGATTAATTCCCAGCATCCATTCAGGCTTGTTGATTACCTACCAAAATGGCAGTAACTTTCTATAAAGACAAAACTTCATCTTTGCTTAAGATGGGCTACTTTTAAATGTTAACATTTAAAGAATCACATATTTGCTATAATATACTTTCTATATAATACACTTATGCTACCTCTGGGTACAGTGCAAAACTTCATACTGCAGAATGAAGAAAAGGAAGCTTTTCACATTTAGAGGAATAATATTGTTTTCAATTGAGAGTAGAGTTAATTTACTTTTAGCATAAAGCAATACACTGCATTTTAAAACTTTCACATTACTAGTTAATTGCTATATATGTATAGTAAAAAAAAAAAAAAAGACTAGCATACCTCACATACCAAGAATGCTATATGATTTTAGGATGTGTGACCTTCACCTTTACAGGCAATTATCGTTCATAGTCCCCGAGGGCATGTAAATTTGCAGTATCCACCAGTCACCCAGTCAGAGTCATAAAATATTTCCTGTCCCCCTTGCAAATTTCAAAACATCGTGGCAGGATTGTGATTAAACATAATAGTCATATTTACATCATGCAGTTTAACTGTAGTGACACACATAAGAATTTCTTTATCACAAAATCGTTCCCCTGAGACCTTTGTGTCTTCCTATCAATATAGAAAATAGCATTCATAGGTGAGCACATTGTTAGCAGCATATTTCAATTGGAAAAATAATCCATCCAAAACTATGTAAATTTCTGCCAAAGCATACAATCTAAAAATATCATAAAGTCATATGTAAACTACACTTGCTATCCCATTTAGTTGTTGAACATGAAGAATTTCATGTTTGGGTGGAATTTCATTCAAAGAGCCCCGGTTGACACACAGAAGTACTGGGCTTCCCTTGCTTGGGAGCCCTCTGCAGTTGTGTCTCCCACGTGCTGAGAAGCGGAGTCAGCACTGATGCCCGTGCTGGTCTCTCCGGTGAGTTCGGTGCTCATGAACACACACCATAAACAAAGTAAAGGCAAAAACAATAAAAGTAGCTTACATTTTTTTTTCCTGCCTTCATACAGAAGCTGAAGCCATTTCGAAAGGAATCCAGCATATCTGATATGCACGGTTCCTCACCATTTCAAACAGAGTCATAGCAATAAATATATTTTTCAATTCTGCATATCAAAAGGAATGATGTGGATTCTATGCATACTGATACTGATGAAATTCACTAAGCAATATTGTCACCATCACACATCTTAAATGTGAGTGGTAATTAATTGATGATATTGCTGGAATTGTACATAATTAACAAGTCCTATTTAGTTTTTGAACATCAAAATTCATAGTATTTATATTTAATAAATCATAGGTGGTATCTCTAGGAAGACTTTAACTGCAATCCAGTTCCAACATTTGGGTAAAATTCATAACAATGTTTCTTAATTAATTCTGCTTTAAGATGCCAAAACAGATGCACACACATCACCCAGAACCAGACAGATGTCCACACAAAACTCAGCAGCATTTTCCCAGAAGTTTTCTGAAATGCATCCATGAGCTCTGGGTCTAGTGTCCATTTCACTATTCTCTGAAGAGCTCTAATTAAATATCACACATCTGAAAGTAGACAAAGTTAGCAAACAGCAAGCACATATGCCTCCTACAGCCACCTCCCTGAGAATGAAATATTCCGCTTTTAAAAATGAAATGACAATTTCAAGGACACATATTCAGGTAGACCTGGTGGATCAACACATAATGAACTGAAGTATTTGCATATAAAAATGACCTGAGAAGACTGATTCGAATCGTATTGTCTCATACAAATATTCAGTGAATATTAGATGAACTCACATGGATTTCATTGCACAACATATCATTTTAAAATTATATAAAAAGAAGAGAAAAAATGTAAATGTAATCAGGAAAAGATTGAGACCTATTAAGTTCAAGTAACAATCTCTTTGCACTAAAAGACAGTTTAGACAGTCAAAACAGAAGGATGCTTCTTGTTTTTATTGGGAGAGGTCCTTCTTTGCTAACCTTACTGCTGAGATGTGGACCCCTGCACAAAACGCTTGCTTCACAACTGTCTAACCTCTTAAAGTCTTGGTCTTGCACTGGGAGAATGCTGATTCAGTGACTGTGGTAGTTTAAGAATATACTATTTTGGCAAAAGAATGCATCTATCAGCTTAGAGTTGATGAGCCTAACACTGCTGTTGAAAAAGGCATTCATTTGCTTATTTTTGTTCATTCTCACTAACTTCTAGCATAATAAATGCCATTTTTATGATCTAGAAGAGTTAGTATGATAGAATATTTTGCTCCTTTTCTGGTCAATAAGGTCAACTATATGCATTTAAAAACCTTCAAATAAACAACTTCTCTTCTCTTACCAAGGTGTGACTTCTGAATACTAATCTTTTCTACACCTTTGTAGAAGGACTTTACGGTTCAAACTTTCACCCTACATCTTGGTTTATCTCTAGGTACTGACTTCTGTCACAATGAAAATTTATTCTTCTCTAGGCCTGTGCCTCTTGTACAACAAAGGCATGTGCCCATTCCATACATGAAGAAAGAAATAAAAAATAATTGTGCAGGTTCAAATTAAGCTGGAATAGAAATACAATTTGTTTCTGGTTTAAATCAACACTATCATAACCTTTTGATTTCATATGTAAATTTCACATGTGGATTAATTTGATTGAAAGCTAAAACTGAAATTTATCGCTGTATTCTCACTTATTACTGTTAATTACAGTGTCTTTGAAATTATGAATTTGGCTTAAAGAAAAGGATCATTGGCAATTTTCAAAGGCACTAGCTAAAGAGAATTGGATATAATTTAAGTACTAAATACACTAATTGTAAAAATTATATGGAGTCACATTAAGAGATTTCCCCATACTATAGAAAAGATATTTGTGTTTCAACCACTGTACTAAATTTTATTTGATCACACTAAAAATATATCAATGTAAATAAGATAGAAAGGAAAGTGAAGTCACTCAGCTGTGTCCAACTCTATGTGACCCCATGGACTGTAGCCCACCAGGCTCCTCCGTCCATGGGATTTTCCAGGCAAGAGTACTAGAGTGGGGTGCCATTTCCTACTCCAGGGGATCTTCTCGACCCAGAGATTGAACCTGGGTCTTCCACATTGCAGGCAGACTCTTTACCCTCTAAGCCACCAGGGAAGCTAGAATTTAGAAGTAAAAAGCATAATTCCAGCTTTAGGTGACTAATTATTTAGATTTAAAACATTCCCTGAAGAGCTTCCTTTGTGGTCCAGGGGTTAAGAGACCACGTTGCAAAGCAGGGGATACTGATTGGATTCCTAGTCCAAGAAGATCCCACGTGCCGCGGAGCAACTAAGCCCAGGAACCACAACTACTGAGTCTGCACTACAGAGCCAGTGAGCTGCAAGCACTGAAGCTCCCGTGCCCTAGAGCCCAGGCCCTGCCACAAGAGAAGCCACCACCAGAGAAAGACTGAAGGCAGCAATGAAGACCCAGGACAGCCAGAAATAACTAAACAAATTGATTAACTTTTAAAAAATGCCTTAGTTAGAAGCACAGTCTGACTTGGTGATAATTTCTTGACATTACACCAGTTATAAGAAGTCAGTAGAAGAGACTTTTTAGCCCAGTAAGAATCTATAAGAATTTTCCCCATAAATTATCCCCACACAGGAATGGGACACTGTTTTGGCATTCTGAATTCTCTTTTCTAGAGACATCTCAATGAATAAAGAAGAAACATATTTTATTATATAACTTATTTTCATTTCAAATTCTCAAATAATAAAAACTTAAAAGCAATATAGGTAATTTTAGCTAAAGAGTTAGAATGTGGAATATTGCATCTCTTTCATAGACTCTATGACTCTTCAAAGTGCTCTAAGGACACTATGAGTGTGATTAGCAGCAAAGCATTAGCCTAATCTAAACCTCCGTCTTACCCCTACACACACACACACACACACACACACACACACACACAGTACATCCATACATTCTATTGGTCTAACTTAAATCTGACAACCTGACAGGTATTCCCAGAGGTTGTGCAAGGTCACAAATACTGTCCACACTATATCACGGTTCAAGATCACTAGCACCCACATGGTTAAGGGAAAAGCAATCCTTTCAGTAAAACAAACAAATAAAACTACACAATATTTCAATCACATATTCTGAATTTCTTTTACCATTAAAAAATTGATGGATACAGTGAATTACCCAATATTACTGTTCTGAGTTCTATAATTTTCTTTATCTAAAACTATACATAGAAAGCTAGATGCCTTTAAACATAGTTTTAGCAATTCTAAGTAAAAAGTATTTCTTTGAAAAAATATGTCATTTTTTTGTTTTCTTTTTAACTTGGAGGAAAGTCCTGCAAAGAGCGAGTTTTCTTCTCATAGGTGAATTCTGCAGCAGTTTCTCCCAGGAGTACACTGGAAGCCCCGCTATCCTGTATCTGTGTATCCCAAGGATGGAGCCTCGTAGCACTGGATCTCTAGAAAGAGGCCCTGTGGGCACTGTGGCATATTGGTCTTTTCTCTTCCATACTCTTGGAGTATCACCCAGTCCTTGGGCATCTTGCCAGTAGAGGCTTCAGTCCAGAACTTGACCTTCACTGGGAAAACCAGGTCCGTTTAAAGTGCAGCACGTTCATCTTTTGGTTGGATAATTCTTGGTCCCCCATGGATAGGAGTGATACCTAGAACATTCAGAAGTAGAAAGTGTTCTCTACAATCTCAAATATTTTAGTTCACACATTCAATTTCAAAAGCAGTAGCTCAGGTATACAAGTAAATAAATGAATAAAATGGTGATTCTAAGCATAAAATGGGGAGATTTTTAGAAAGCTGCCTTTTGCTTAAGTTCAGTGCTGACATTGTCTTTCTCAAATTATAAGTTTAATAGTAACTGATAACTCTATAGTGGAAAAATTAAAGCCTATCCCAAGTAGCTTGTACATTTAATGCCTATTTTAAAGCAAAGCAAGTTGAATCAATAATTTCTTTTTACCGCAACACATATTTCATTGTTAAAAAATAAAATATTAATGTGTGCTGTGCTGTGTTGGGCTCAGTCACTCAGTCATGTCCAAATATTGGTAATCCCATGGACTGTAACCTGCCAGGACCTGAATGATATGCTCATTCTCTATTCACCCACAAAACTGAACAGTTTTACTCTCATAACAACAGTGATATAATTAAGGCAAGCTAGATGGTATCATTCTGGTGAGAAAGCTAAATATTAATGTGTGTAAAATATATTTTTGTGCAATATATTACACAAAGATGGGCACAATAAAGGATAGAAATGGTATGGATCTAACAGATGCAGAAGATATTAAGAAGAATGATAAGAATACATGGAAGACCTATACAAAAAAAAAGATCTTAATGACCCAGATAATCAAGATAGTGTGACCACTCACCTAGAGCCAGACAACCTGGAATATGAAGTTGAGTGTGCCTTAGGAAGCATTACTATGAACAAAGCTAGTGGAAGTGATGGAATTCCAGCTGAGCTATTTCAAATTCTAAAATATGATGTTGTGAAAGTACTGCATTCAATATGCCAGGAAATTTGGAAAATTCAGCAGTGGTCACAGTACTGGAAAAGGTCAGTTTTCATTCCAGTCTAAAGAAAGGCAATGCCAAAGAATGTTCAAACCACCACACAATTGTGCTTATTTCACAATATGGCAAGATAATGCTCAAAATCTTTCAAGCTAGGCTTCAACAGTGCATGAAACCAACAATTTCCAGATGTTCAAGCTGGGTTTAGAAAAGGCAGAGAAACCAGAGATCAAATTGCCAGCATCTGTTGGATCATAGAAAAAGGAAGAGATTTCTAGAAAAACATCTACTTCTGCTTCATTGACTATGCTAAAGTCTTTGACTGTGTGGATCACATCAAACTGCGGAAAATTCTTAAAAGAGATGGGAATACCAGACCACTTTACTTGCCTCCTGAGAAACCTGTTTGCAGGTCAAGAAGCAACAATTAGAACCAGACGTGGAACAACAGACTGGTTCAAAATTGGGAAAAGAATATATTAAGGCTGTATATTGTCACCCTGGTTATTTAACTTACATGCAGAGTACATGATGCAAAATGCTGGGCTGAATGAATCAGAAGCTGGAATCAAGATTGCTGAGAGAAATATCAATAACCTAAGATATGAAGATAACACGACCCCAGAGGCAGAAAGGGAAGAACTAAAGAGATGGGGAAAAATGGAAACAGTGACAGACTTTATTTTCTTGGACTCCAAAATCGCTGTAGACAGAGAATACAGTCATGAAATTGAAAGATACTTGCTAAGAAGAAAAGCTATGACAAACCTAGACAGTGTATTAAAAAGCAGAGACATCACTTTACTGACAAAGGTCTGTATAGTCAAAGCTATGATTTTTCCAGTAGTCATATATGGATTGGACCATAAAGAAGGCTGAGTGCCAAAGAATTTATGCTTTGAAACTGTGGTACTGGAGAAGACTCTTGAGAACCCCTCGGACAGGAAGGAGATCAAGTCAGTCAGTCCTAAAGGAAACCAACCCTGAATATTCATTGGAAGGACTGATGCTGAAGCTGCAGCTGCAATACTTTGGCCACCTGATACAAAGAGCCAACTCATTGGAAAAGACCCTGATACTGAGAAATATTGAAGGCAAGATGAGAAGGGGACAACAGCAGATGAGATGGTTGGATGGCACCACCAATTCAATGGATGTGAGTTTGAGCAAACTCCAGGAGATGGTGATGGACAGGGAAGCCTGGCATGCTGCAGTCCATGAGGTCACAAAGAGTTGGACACAACTGAGCGATTGAATAACAGAAATATATTTAATCATACAACCCTGCAAGTGAGCACAAATAGAGCCCTCCTAGGGCTTTCCTGGGTTTCCCTGGTGGCTCAGATGATAAAGAATCTGCCTGTAGTGCAGGAGACCCAGGTTCAATCCCTGGGTTGGGAAGATCCCCTGGAGAAGGGAATGGCTACCCACTCCAGTATTCTTGCCTGGAGAATTCCATGGACATAGGAGACTGGTGGGCTACAGTCCATGGGGTTGCAAAGAGTTGGACATGACTGAGCGACCAACACTTTTCACTTTCACTTTTCAAGGCTGGCCCAGTCTGTTTTGACCTTGTTTTATTTTCATTGCACTCTCAACTCAGTCCTACTTCCCCTCCCCAAATCCCTCATTTGGGCTAGGGCTCCCTGTTGCTGTCTCTGTTATGTCTTTAACTAATGCAGCATGCTGTGCCTGAGACATTCTTCCTACCCTCTGCCCAAGAAGCCTCACCATTATTTAAACACTTCTATGTATCTTCCCCAAAGAGAGCTAGTAGCTAGATAATGGCCTTCTGAGACTTTCAGGTTGAGAATGGCATCTCTCTGTTTCTAACTAAACATGAACCCTGTAATCTAAGCTGCTACGTGCCATATCTTGGCTTAGTGCTTTAATTGCTGTCTGCATGCTTTGTAGACATATGTATAGGTCTGACTGACAGTCTTAAGTTGTAAACTTGAATAATACAGGGCTTATGTATGTAATTCTGTATGACAATTAATCAAGATCACTTAATAACATTTTGCAGTGGTGACCATGATGAAGATTAAGATGATGATAACAACAGCCGATCTGAGTAGATACTGGTGGAGTAGTTACAACAATGTTTCATTTTTCAAACCACATTCTAAGGAAGGCTATCTTAACTTGTGTTCCAGGTAAAATATGAAGAATCACTAGGGTAAACAAGATAAACAGACTTCTTTCCTATAGCATATCTCAAAGTCTTCAATATAGTCATGTGTGTCAACATTCTCCCCAAACAGAAAAATGTACATTCAGGATTTCCCAAATATATTTGGTCATGAAACTTTATTTCTCAGGGAACAAATATTGTCATCTTTGATAATACTGCATGTTTACAAAACCTATTTGGGAAAAGAGACTCTACTGATTCTAAGTATTGGTTCTAATTACCTCTACATGTTCTGTGATATTTAGCACCCACTACCCTTTGAGTCAGGGTTTCCTTGATAGTTGGTAAAGAAACTAAGACCCCAGTTCAATTCCTGGGTCATGAAGATCCGCTAGAGAAGGGATAGGCTACCCACTCCAGTATTCTTGGCCTTCCCTTGTGGCTCAGCTGGTAAAGAATCTGCCTGCAATTGGGCCCAGCTGGTAAAGAATCTGCCTGCGATGGGGGAGACCTGGCTTGGATCCCTGGGTTGGGAAGATCTCCTGGAGAAGGGAGAGGCTACCCACTCCAGTACTCTGGCCTGGGGAATTCCACGGACTGTATAGTTCATGGGGTTGCAGAGTCGCACACAACTGAGCTACTTTCACTCTCACCCTTTGACTATGGAAAAATCAGGACTGCCACAGCTAATTTGATTCATATTTGGAATTATGAGCACTTTCAGTTTATGAAGTGTTAGGTCTTTCCATGTGGAGCCTGACGTATTTCTTGGAAATTAATTGGGAATATCAGTAAACAAGTAATGGTGTTAAGCACAACTCAGGGTTATTTTTACTAGTAAAGCATGAAAACTCTTTCCCCCAATTATATATTCTATCACTGCTATTAGAAACTGAAAAGGGAGTATCATGGTTATACAGATTTCTGAGTGAATGATTCATTTTAATTTGGAGCATTTTAAGAAAATTTGATGTCATTTCCATCATATCTTGCTTTAACTTGATCATTTAAATATCTTTGTATTCTAGTCACAATTCCAAAAATAACCACAAATAACTTTTCCCCTTTGTTATCAGGTATCTTAATATCTGGACTTCCCTGGTAGCTCACCTGGTAAAGAATCTGCCTGCAATGCAGGGGACCCCAGTTTGATTCCTGGGTCAGGAAGATCCCCTGGAGAAGGGATAGGATACCCACTCCTGTATTCTTGGGCATTCCTAGTGGCTCAGATGGCAAAGAATCCACCTGCAATGTGGGAGACCTGGATTCAGTCCCTGGGTTTGGAAGATCCCCTGGAGGAGGGAGTTGAAATTCACACCATTATTCCTGCCTGGAAAATCCCCATGGACAGAGAAGCCTGGTGGGCTGCAGTCCATGGGGTCTCAAAGAGTCGGACACAAGTGAGTGACTAAATACAGCATAGCATCTTATTGTCTATTTACCATAAGAAGAAAATCTACAATTTCTTTTAGTACAGGAATGTGTCTTTAGAAGTAGAAGTAATGCTTGATTTTTTAGAAAATCGTTTATTTATTTATTGGCTGTGCTGGTCTTCGTTGCTATACACAGACTTTCTCTAGTTGTGGCGAGTGGGGGCTACTCTCTAGTTGCGGTGTGCAGTGTTCTCATTGCGGTGGCTTCTCTGGTTGCAGAGCACAGGCTCCAGGGCATGTGGGCTTCAGTAGCTGTGGCAGGCAGGCTTAGTTGCCCTGTGGCATGGGGAGTCTTCCCAAGCCAGGGACTGAACCTGGGTTCCCTGCATAGGTAGGCAGATTCTCAACCGCTGGATCACCAGGAAAGTCCCAATGTTTCATTTTTTTAAAAACTTAATAATAGTAGAATTGAAAAGGATAAAAATAAATTTTAAAATAAGACTGAAATTATTCTAAAAAAAGAAAAGATAAGAGCTCTTGTAAGAGCTTTCCTAAGTTCCTGACACACCTGGTTTTTCATTATATTTAGTTGACTTCCTACAAAAATTTGAAGTATTCATTGCCCATGATCCTGAGTCTTTGAGAAAATGCAGATTTAAAAAGTGATTAGTATAACTTTTGCCCCATTACAAGCCGAGGGCACTTGAAATAATAAGCTGCCAAGCGTAAAGAATGGAGACATTTGTATTATCCATGGAAGGCTGGGTGTACTCAGATCAAGAGGAAAGAAAGAAAATTCAAAATCCCTCCAGAGATGGGAGGAGGTGAGTGATTATGGATATGGTGATTTCTATCAACAGTATACCTTTGGTAAATAAGAATAACTCATCATTTCTCTGCAGTTTCAAATCATAACAGATCTAAATGTACAAAGATAGTATTTTGGAAATAATATTATCAAGCCAAAAGAGCAAGCAGGTGAATAATTTTATCTGTGATTCACAGAGCAATTCATTGAAACAGGGAGGGAAAAAAGGTTGGAGACTGAACCTCAAAAATGAATCTAATTTCCATATAATGATCTTGATAGTATGTTCTTGAGACCTCTTTCTCTTTCCATGGCTAACAGTTATCTTTGGGGAAGATTTCTAGAATAATTTAAATAGTGGTCACCAGATAGCTTCATTAGCTAGACAGGAAGGCAGTTCATCCAGGTAGAAAGGGCTAGTTAGGGAAAATAAACTCCAGAGAACCATGCCTCCTAAAGCAGTTTTGGTCATATAGGACATGTAAGTGGTTACTCATGGTCCAATGTGGTGATTCTGTTATGAGTGGCCAGCTCATGTACAGCAGACAAAATCAGGGTCCATACCCCCACATTCAAAGTACTTCAGTACACCCGTGGCAGATTCATATTGATGTATGGCAAAACCAATACAATATTGTAAACTAATTAGCCTCCAATTAAAATAAATAAATTTATATTTTAAAAAAAGTACTTCAAACATGACAACCTGGTGCCCAATTCCCAACACCTGAATTTCTTTTCCTGAGGATTTCTCTGACCTCTAGAATCTACTGTGTCCACCTTTACAGAAGGCCAGAAATGCCAGGTAACTAACATCTCCTGGGGGAAAAGTACTCAGAAAATGACTAACAGAAATTAGAGATAAATACCAGCCCAGCTTCCTCAGTCCACGAGTGGGAGAACTGAAGCACATGTTCCCCACTGGCTCTCAGATTTCCACAGTGTGATCAAGCTCCACATACCACAATGGTAACTTGCTTGAAAATGAAGGCTTTATTGAATTATTTCTTCAATCCCCTAGCAGAGTTTCTTGGGATTGCCTCTCAAATAAACTAACTGTACTCAAATCTTTTTGCCCGAAACTGTGCCCAACAGTAAAACTGCAGAAATCCAGAGCAGAATGAAATTGATAGAGTATATTTTTAGAGCACCAATGATGATTATTTTAGAAGATAACACACAGCCCCAGTAAATTGAAGTTTCTTATTTAGGGTAAGCAAAAAGGAACACATAACAACAAATCCTTCTCCCACAAACATTTCTTAAATTCACCAGAAGTGATTCTTTGTTTAGGTGGATTTTCCCCCTTGCATTCTATACAAATAATGGATAGGTTTTAGTTATGGAAATTTGAGTTTACAGCTCTTCCAATATGGGACAAATGTTTAATTTTTTTAAAATGTAGAAATACTTTTCGATTTCATTATGTTCATTTTTTATGGGAGTAAATTACTACTAAGCTATCACTCTTTTCCAACTAAGAATACAGCAGCTGCACCCATACAAAAGATGGGGAACATACATTCTACCCACGGTTGTATCATTCTGAGCCAAGCTATTTTACAAAAGTGTTTAAAATAAAAGGTGGAGGTGGGACCTCTGGAATCAAGGCTAGAGAAATTAAATCCAGTGTTCTATATTGAACTTTCACATTTCTAGATCTCACCTGTTAGAAGTAAAATTGTAATAGCCACTTTCCTCTAAGACTTCTTCAATCACAGTCTAAAGTTGAAAAAAAAAATCAGGTTAGTATTGAATTAAAAACAACAAAATAAAATCATTCAGAGGCAGTGCAAAAACCTCACCTGCATCTGTTCATATGTTATCCCCTCCTCCAAATCAAAGCTAGAGGGTAGACCTGGAAACAGATAAATTATGAAAAGTCTGACATTTGGTTCATGTTTTCTTCAGTTGTACTGGCAATTAGAACTCATGTGTAATGAAAACAGGTCAGTTCCTTAGTGATGAAAATTAGTACTTACAAACACATTCTAAATTATCTTGGCTTTTAGGGTGGTGATCACAAAATAATACACAAGATTTACAGGAATTGCTCATGGTGTAAATTGGCCAATTAAGTTAGGGGTGTGTGTGTGTGTTAAGGACAGGTGAAAAGTGATTCTAAGCATAAATTTCCTGATAAGCAAAAAAAAAAAAAATTTAGAAACTCTCCTCAATCCATCAGCAAAAAGAGTAGATATGTTCTAGAAAGAGAATAAATTCTCAGAGGAAGGCAGAAATAGCCAGTGGACTATGTCAAAGATCTGACCATTTCCTATGGTTCCCAGTAGGAAAATACATTTGAAATTGGAGGATAATAATTCTTTTGAGGTTTGGCATGAGTATGATACACCAGCACGTTGACCTACCCCAACACCACCCAAAGTAATATTGACCAGTTTCCACTCCAGTCAATCCACACTTACTCATGTGGACGCCTGGGAGTTCCCCTGCCACTTAGGAGAGAGAAAAGTGATTGAAGATTAAGAGGATGCATGAAGATGTGAGTCCTGGCAGCTTGGTTTTCAAGTCCAGCTTAGAGGCATTGCCCAAGTGCTCCTTGGTTCTGCTCTCTTTGCTTTTGCCCTTCTGCCATGACAAGGGACACAGCTGGTCTGCTCTGGGGTGAGGCGTCCAGCTTCTGGAACAGCCTGTCAACTCCCTCTCAGGCCACTGAGAGATTTTCAGCAGAGCTCCTCACTCAGCAGGTCTGCTGTGGTAAGAAGTCTGGCCTGTGACTGACCAACATGCCCTGAAGGATGCTTGTAAAAGCAGATGACTTCAGTTAGTATGATCATCTCTAGGCCCATCCATGTTGCTGTAAATGGCAATATTTTATTCCTCTTTATAAGTAATATCCCATTGTATGTATGTATGTATATGTATATATGTGTATATATATATGTATGCTGGTGATGGACAGGGAGGCCTGGCGTGCTGCAATTCATGGGTTTGCAAAGAGTCGGACACGACTGAGCGACTGAACTGAACTGAACTGATATATATATATACCATATCATACTAAATTAAGTAAGTCAGAAACACAAATTTTATGTATCACTTATATGTGGAATCTAAAAAATAATACAAATGAACTTATTTACAAAACAGAAACAGACTCATAGACATACAAAACAAGCCTCTGGTTACCAAAGGGGAAAGAAAGGGGGATGTATTAGGCATATGGGATTAATAGATACATAGTGACCCAGTGTTAGTCACTAGTCATGCCTGACTCTTTGCGACCCATGAACTGCAGCCCGCCAGGCTCCTCTGTCTGTGGCATTTTCCAGGCAAGGATACTGGAGCGGTTTGCCATTTCCTTCTCCAGGGGATCTTCCCAACCTAGGGATAGAACCTGGGTCTCCTGCACTGCAGGAGATTCTTAACCTCCTGCAGTTAATTTTTAACTGCAGATTCTTAACCAGCTGAGCTACCAGGGAAGCTCCCATATATGCTACTATATAAAAAGAATAATAGTGATTTACTGCATAGCACTGGGATATTCCGTATCTCGTAATAACTTTTAATGGAAAAGGAAAAGAATCTGAAAAGATTATATATATATATCTGAACCACTTTTCTATATCCCTGAAAATAATGCAATATTATAAATTAACTGTAGTTCAATTAAAAATAAATAAAAGCAAAAAATTTTAGATAACAGTTTATTTTGATCTTAGAGATTTCTCAGGGACTATTTTAAATGAAATTCTACCAACCCAGGTTAGCTTTATCCCAGGAGTCCAAGACTTAGGGCAAGTTTGCTAATTAATACATGACATGATTTGCCTAAATTAGGCAACAACAAAAGCACAGCAGACTTGAAGATTCTTTTTGCCTAAGGAAATGGAAAGTTTTCATTTAACCATATAAGCCTCATGTCTGTCTGCCCTACTGAGAGATATAACTATAGTTTACAGGGATTCAAAAATTACTTAGGAATTCTGTAATCTCGGAGTAGCTTGCAGATCTCTTCTGGAGGTCAAATATCCCAGGAAGGTCCTTATGCTGAGTCCCTATATACTGGCTAAGCATATTTTTATATAGTTACACTGATCCTTCCTATGATCCTAAAACGTAGGTATCATTTTTATTCCCATTTTATAGGCAAAAAACCTGGGATTCAATGAGGTCAAATAATTTTCTCAAGATCAGTTACTAAGTGGTTTACCTGAGATTTGAATGTAGGCATCCAGGTTTACAGAATACGTGCTTTTAATCCCTATGTTATATTGCCTCCCTACGTGAAATTTTTACACACACACATACACACAAATCAAATACATATGATTTGGATTCTTCAGATGAGTTTCAAATTTTCTGTTTTATTCAAATTCTTTATATCTGCTTTTTATGTCCCTGGATCCTTTGGGCATTTGATTTCCCATCATCAGATACAAAGAAATTCAATTTACCCACACAGATTCTGTTCGCTTATGGTATTAATAAATGATGGAGGAAGCTGTCACAAGTGGGTAAAATAACTCTGAGGGAATTTCTAGATTCCTACTGTATGTCCCTTCCAACTATCACTGCAGATAATCAAAATAAGCTCTCTTTTCATTTTAAGTTGAAGATAACCTTGTAAGGATAGCTGTTGATCCAAATAACCTATTCCTTCATGAAAGCCAGATTTCCTGTGTTGAAGACTGTTACCTGTTGGGTCATTTGAGGACAGGCTGTTTCCACCCAATGAATGATGCAATAAGTGGTAATCTGCTGTGAAAAAGTTGGGTTCAATTGGTTCTGGAGATCCTTGAGATAACTGGAACAGAAAAGGCAAAATTACCTCTTTTTTCACATTCAGAGTCACATGACATGAAACCTCTGTATGTGTCTCTGCTCAGAAAAGTTAGTGCTCTTCAGTTGTCAATCCCTGTCTACAGATAAAGACCCATCTTCTTCCTTTCAAAAGAACTTATAAATTAGGGGCAGGCAAATTACAGTGAAAGCAAGCAAACAATTCCTGGTAACGTGAAAAAAAATACTCTATAGCTTTATGAGAACAAAATAAAAATATAGAAAAATAATGGCATGGGCCTGGGATATCAGAATGTTATTTTTATCAGGCATAGGAGGAAAAAGCTACAATCATTTGACAAAACATTATTTTTAGCTCAAATCATCCCTTTTCATGCATATGCTTTGAATAATGCCTTCGTGTTTGATCAAAGCAAACATGTTTCTTAACACATTTTCCTAAATTACCATTAATTTTCATCTCCAAACATTAATTCCCAACACTGTAAAGGGAAGAGTAATTCACTAAATGTCAGAACTTACTGTTCCAATTACTTAATACCCTTTTGTAAAGCTGAACTTTTTAAATGGAACTTTCAAAATCATTTCATCTTTAATTCCAACCAGCACTTGAGCTGGCCAACTTTTTGTGCCTATGTAAAACAATATATTTTCAACATGTTGATTTATAGTAATAAACCAGAAACAAAAGGCACAATTTAGACTATGCAATAGTATTTACCTTGTATTCACAAACTCTCTCCATGAATTAAAATATATCACTGTTCAATCACTTGAAAAAATCTTTTGGCAGTTCACAAATAGGTTCACTCTTGAGCCAACAATCCCAGTCTTGGCTATACTCACATGAGAGAAATGAGTACTTCTGTTCATCAAAAGACATGTACAAGAATGTTCATAGCATATTTATTCATAATAATAAAAAACTGGAAAAACCTCAATGTCCATGGACAGAGGACAGATAAATATATTGTGGTGTGCTTATCCAATGGAATTTTGTCAAACATGAAAAATAACATGCTATGAATATGCACAGCAAGATGGATAAGTGTTGAGAAAATAAGCCAGACACAAAAGGATATACAGTGTATATCTTCACTTACACATATTTGCACAGCCAAAACATCTAACCAATGGTGACAGAGATCAGGACAATGAGTACCTTGTAGCAGGTGGTAGGGTTTGACTGGGAAAGGTGGGCAGGAGCCTTCTTCTTGACTGGAAATGTGCTATGTATTAATGCGGTTGGTTGTCACGTGGGTGAGTATATATGTAAAAGTTCATGGAGCTGTATATGTACTTCACTGTATACATTTTGCATTTTATTGTGGTGGTGGTGCTGTTGTTCAGTCGCTGAGTCATGTCTGACTCTTTGTGACTCCGTGGACTATAGCAAGCCAGGCTCCTCTGTCCTCCACTATTTCTGAGTTTGCTCAGATTCATGTCCATTGAGCCAATGATGTTATATTACCATCTCACCCTCTGCCAAACCCTTCTCCTTTTGCCTTCAATGTTTCCCAGCATCAGGGTCTTTTCAAATGAGTTGGCTCTTCGCATCAGGTGATCAAAGTATTGGAGATTCAGCTTCAGCAACAGCCCTTCCAATGCATATTCAAGATTGGATTTCCTTTAGGATTGACTGGTTTGATCTCCCTGAAGTCCAAGAGACTCTCAAGAGTCCCTTGCATTTTATATCTTAATATAAACATGTTGTATTAACAACTGATAATGATTCCATTAATGTGCACTGGATATTTATAAATACAAATCATTTTTGAGTTTTCCAGTTTCTATACTGACAATAAATGCTACATTTTAGAAAAACATGTGAATCATCCTTTTTCAATCTTAGAAATTTATTTTCCCTACTTTAGTGACAACTGATAAAATTAATAACTATCTGTTATAACAGTGTAATGAAGGAAGATTTGATGGTTATTCACTTAATAAATGTCTCATCAGTGCTGTTAGGAGGCAATGTAGATAGTCTTAAGCATTCTGTAGTTCTTTTATTCAAGCTAGTAGATTACTTCAACTGAACTTCTTAATATGCCTTGTAATGCTGAAAATGCAGAGAAGGCATCCCACTCCAGTACTCTTGCCTGGAAAATCCCATGGACGGAGGAGCCTGGTAGGCTGCAGTCCATGGGGTCACTAGGAGTCGGACACGACTGAAGTGACTTAGCAGCAGCAGCAGCAGCAGCAATGCTGAAAATGATTTCCTGGTATTATCTTCCAAGTGACTTCAGATGGAATTGTTTTCCATATGGCTGAGCATAGAAGTAATTTGGCTGCCTGGAATTTTCATCCCAAATATTTCTTAGAAAGCTTATTTAAAGTCTACTTAATTATTAAGTAAATACCTTGGAATCCTAAAGATTTCACAGGAGGAAGATGCTTAAAGCTGCACAGTAGTATATGTGAATTGTGGCCTGTAGAGGTCGAGAGAGTCATTTTAAGATGACTGGACATGTCTTTATCATTGATTTAAACCTTGAAGAAAGCATTTCAGGTTTCCAGTGCCTGTGTTCCACGAACTGTCTCCTTCAGCCTAAGAACTGTGAATTCTCAAAAGGATGGGCCCATGGAAGAAGCCAAGGATTAAAATTCCTTAGGCTTGTGTTTGAGCCCCAGATACATTTATTTTTATTCTAGAAACTTTCCAGAACTTCTTTTTGCAGTTTAGTATTTTGACATATACTCTTTCAGCAAATCTTTTTTGCCCCTTACTATGTTGTGATGTGAGAAGGTTTTGCAAATCAGAGATGTAAACCTTTCAATTCACATACAATATGATCTTCCCAGCTTGTTAGCACCATGCAGGGCAACATAGAGGACACAGAATTCATCTGGCCCTCATGAGACTTGCAAGTGAACTGGGAAAACAGGCTAATGTACGTAAAATAATGAGGCAATGAATTAAATAATGAAGTATGAAATGGGGCGGTGAGACCTAAGTTTACACAAACAAAGATGCCTTGTGAAGACCAGTATGGTTTTCAGAAGATCTGGAGAAGAAACACTAAAGCTGAACCACAAAGGCTGGATTTGGGTTGGATGCAAGGAAACCAAGTGATCATTCCAGGTGAGAGGAACTTGACGGCAAAGGCTGGGCATATTAATGGCAAGTGATAAAGGGTTATGACATTAGGCCATGTTATGGAGGCACTGCTTATTTAAGATGAAGAGAGGAAAATGAGTGCTATTCATTAATTCAGAGATTATTCTTTATTTAATTTTTTTCATTTTTAAACTAAAAAAATGTTTGCTGTGGGTTTGTCATATATAGCTTTTATTATGTTGAGGTATGTTCCTTCTATTCCTGCTTTCTGGAGGGTTTTTATCATAAATGGATGCTGAATTTTGTCAAAGGCTTTCTCTGCATCTATTGAGATAATCATATGGCTTTTATTTTTCCATTTGTTAATGTGGTGTATTACACTGATTGATTAGCGGATATTGAAGAATCCTTGTATCCCTGGGGATACAAGCCCATTTGGTCATGATGTATGATCTTTTTAATGTATTGTTGGATTCTGATTGCTAGAATTTTGTTAAGGATTTTTGCATCTATGTTCATCAGTGATATTGGCCTGTAGTTTTCTTTTTTGTGAGATATTTGTCAGGTTTTGGTATTAGGGTGATGGTGGCCTCATAGAATGAGTTTGGAAGTTTACCTTCCTCTGCAATTTTCTGGAAGAGTTTGAGTAGGATAGGTGTTAGCTCTTCTCTAAATTTTTGGTAGAATTCATCTGTGAAGCCATCTGGTCCTGGGATTTTGTTTGCTGGAAGATTTCTGATTACTGTTTCAATTTCCATGTTTGTGATGGGTCTGTTAAGATTTTCTATTTCTTCCTGATTCAGGTTTGGAAAGTTGTACTATTCTAAGAATTTGTCCATTTCTTCCAAGTTGTCCATTTTATTGGTATATAATTGCTGATAGTAGTCTCTTATGATCCTTTGAATTTCTGTGTTGTCTGTTGTGATCTGCCGGGAGCCACCACGGGAGATCCCACCCATGACAAAGGTCATGCAGAGAGAACCTGACAGGCAAAGGCGGATCAGGCCTCAAGGGACCCCCTGGATCTGCTCGAGCATGTACCCCAAAACCAGAATCTGTTTGTCTTACTATTTTGTGCCTTTCACCAACTCTTCTGACATTAACAGGAGGCTATCCCTGATCACCTTTCTCTGGAAAAAGTCAACTTAGGGCTTTAGTTAGTAAGTCTCCTGGGCATGAAAGGAATATTTCTATTTTAATCCCTCTGTTGGCATTCTAGCTTGCCTGACAGGTTTATCCATACTCTTGCAATTAACACACATGATTGTTCACAACTCCCCAACCTTGAAAGACATGGGAAGCCAAAACATTCTAAAAGTCCTAATGAGCATAGAGTTCTTAAGGGGTGAAAAATTATTAGAATGGATAGTACTGGTAAAAGGCTTCATTACTAGGCCAATGCTTGCTGCCAGGTTCCCATATCCCATATCCACTGTGCACCTGGGAGTGCATTAGTTAACATAGTTGGAATGTGAGAAAAACAAGCAGCAGCCTTGGAATTAACCACATCAGACCTTTGAGCTAATTGGTTCTTTCTTTGTTGTAACTTACTGCAGCTTTGCTCTGTGAGAATGTAACTCTGTTCAGTACTTTCTGAGGCTGACATAGATTAGAAATATAAAGAAAAAACACTTCAAGGGAAAATAAGTTTTCTGGTTGAGTAGCCTTTATCAAAAAAGGGTCATAAAATGTCCACAGGCCTCCAAGGCCAGACGATAATGTACACAACATTGTTTATGGGAAAGGTATGCAGAAAAAAATCCTGGTTTTGATAAAGACAAAACAGATGTAATGTTTGGGCTGACTCTGTATGACTTTGCATCTTTCATTTCCCTTTATGTACAAGTCAGGGTATAAAAGTTCCTTTTGAAAATAAAGTTATGGGCCTCCCTCACCGAAGCTTGGTCTCCCCATGTTGTTCTTTTTTCCCTTTTCTCTGCTTTTCTCTCCCTGTTCTTCTTTCAGGATGACTCCTTGGAACACAGGAGCTTTATTGGCTTTCTGTGTTAATCAAGGAAGGTCAAGGCTCTGTTCTCTCTGCTTTGCTATCCTTTCGCCTATACCGTCATCCTGAGGGTACCCCTGGATCCTGCTGGGGCTGGACCCTGGCAGTAATCTCTCCATTTTCATTTCTAATATTATTGATTTGATCTTTTTCCCTTTGTTTCTTGATGAGGCTGGCTAATGGTTTGTCTATTTTATTTATCCTCTCAAAGAACCAGCTTTTGGCTTTGTTGATTTTTGCTATGGTCTCTTTTGTTTCTTTTGCATTTATTTCTGCCCTAATTTTTAAGATTTCTTTCCTTCTACTAACCCTGGGGTTCTTCATTTCTTCCTTTTCTAGTTGCTTTAGGTGTAGAGTTAGGTTATTTATTTGACTTTTTTCTTGTTTCTTGAGGTATGCTTGTATTGCTATGAACCTTCCCCTTAGCACTGCTTTTACAGTGTCCCACAGGTTTTGGGTTATGTTTTCATTTTCATTCGTTTCTATGCATATTTTGATTTCCTATGCAATTTGTTGGTTATTCAGCAGCGTGTTGTTCAGCCTCCATATGTTGGAATTTTTAATAGTTTTTCTCCTGTAATTACGATCTAATCTTACTGCATTGTGGTCAGAAAAGATGCTTGGAATGATTTCAATTTTTTTGAATTTACCAAGGCTAGATTTATGGCCCAGGATGTGATCTATCCTAGAGAAGGTTCTTGTGTGCGCTTGAGAAAAAGGTGAAATTCATTGTTTTGGGGTGAAATGTCCTATAGATATCAATTAGGTCTAAGTCGTCTATTGTATCATTTAACGTTTGTGTTTCCTTGTTAATTTTCTGTTTAGTTGATCTATCCATAGGTGTGAGTGGGGTATTAAAGTCTCCCACTATTATTATGTTATTGTTAATTCCCCCTTTCATACTTGTTGGCATTTGTCATGTTGGGTGCATATATATTTGTAATTCTTGTATCTTCTTCTTGGATTGATCCTTTGATCATTATATAGTGTCTTCCTTTGTCTCTTTTCACAGTCTTTGCTTTAGAGTCTATTTTATCTGATATGAGTACTGCTACTCCTGCTTTCTTTTGGTCTCTATTTGTGTGGAATATCTTTTTCCAGCCGTTCACTTTCAGTCTGTATGTGTCCCTTGTTTCAAGGTAGGTCTCTTGTAGACAGCATATATAGGGGTCTTGTTTTTGTATCCATTCAGCCAGTTTGTGTCGTTTGGTTGGGGCATTCAACCCATTTACGTTTAAGGTAATTACTGATAAGTATGATCTCGTTGCCATTTACTTTATTGTTTTGGGTTCAAGTTTATACACCCTTTTTGTGTTTCCTGTCTAGAGAAGATCCTTTAGCACTTGTTGGAGAGCTGGTTTGGTGGTGCTGAATTCTCTCAGCTTTTGCTTGTCTGTAAAGCTTTGGATTTCTCCTTCCTATTTGAATGAGATCCTTGCTGGGTACAGTAATCTGGGCTGTAGGTTATTTTCTTTCATCACTTTAAGTATGTCCTGCCATTCCCTCCTGGCCTGAAGAGTTTCTATTGAGAGATCAGCTGTTATCCTTATGGGAATCCCCTTGTGTGTTATTTATTGTTTTTCCCTTGCTGCTTTTAATATTTGTTCTTTGTGTTTGATCTTTATTAATTTGATTAATATGTGTCTTGGGGTGTTTCGCCTTGGGTTTATCCTGTTTGGGACTCTCTGAGTTTCTTGGACTTGGGTGATTATTTCCTTCCCCATTTTAGGGAAGTTTTCAACTATTATCTCCTCAAGTATTTTCTCATGGTCTTTCTTTTTGTCTTCTTCTTCTGGGACTCCTATGATTTGAATGTTGGGGCATTTAACATTGTTGCAGAGGTCTCTGAGATTGAACTCATTTCTTTTACTTCGTTTTTCTTTTTCACTCTCTGTTTCATTTATTTTTACCAATCTATCTTCTACCTCACTTATCCTATCTTCTGCCTCCGTTATTCTACTGTTGGTTCCATCCAGAGTGTTTTTGATCTCATTTATTGCTTTATTCATTATATATTGACTCTTTTTTATTTCTTCTAGGTCCTTGTTAAACCTTTCTTGCATCTTCTCAATCCTTGTCTCTAGGCTGTGATTACATTTTGTTTTCAAGATTTTGGATCATTTTCACTATCATTATTCGAAATTCCTTATCAAGTAGATTCCCTATCTCGTCCTCTTTTGTTTGGTTTGGTGTACATTTATCTGGTTCCTTTACCTGCTGGATATTTCTCTGCCTCTTCATCTTGTTTATATTGCTGTATTTGGGGTGGCCTTTCTGTGTTCTGGCCGTTTGTGGAGTTCTCTTTATTGTGGAGTTTCCTTGCTGTCCTCAATGGTGAAAAATTGTAAGCATTTCTCCTACAGCGAGGAACAAGACAAGGGTGCCCACTGTCACCACTACTATTCTACATAGTTTTGAAAGTTTGGGCCACAGCAATCAGAGTAGAAAAAGAAATAAAAGGAATCTAAATCAGAAAAGAAGAAGTAAAACTCTCACTGTTTGCAGATCGACATGATTCTCTATATAGAAAACCCTAAAGACTCCACCAGAAAATTACTAGAGCTAAACAATGAATATAGTAAAGTTGCAGGATATAAAATCAACACACAGAAATCCCTTGCATTCCTAGACACTAATAATGAGAAAATAGAAAGAGAAATTAAGGAAATAATTCCATTCACCATTGCAATGAAAAGAATAAAATACTTAGGAATATATCTACCTAAAGAAACAAAAGACCTATATATAGAAAACTATAAAACACTGGTGAAAGAAACCAAAGAGGACACTAATAGATGGAGAAATATACCGTGCTCATGGATCGGAAGAATAAATATAGTGAAAATGAGTATACTACCCAAAGCAATCTATAGATTCAATGCAATCCCTATCAAGCTACCAACAGTATTTTTCACAGAGCTAGAACAAATAATTTCACAATTTGTATGGAAATACAGAAAACCTAGAGTAGCCAACGCAATCTTGAAAAAGAAGAATGGAACTGGAGGAACCAACCTGCCTGACTTCAGGCTCTATTACAAAGCCACAGTGACCAAGACAGTATGGTGCTGGCACAAAGACAGAAATACAGATCAATGGAACAAAATAGAAAGCCCAAAGATAAATCCACGCACCTATGGACACCTTATCTTTGACAAAGGAGGCAAGAATATACAATGGAGAAAAGACAATCTCTTTAACAAGTGGTGCTGGGAAAACTGGTCAACCACTTGTAAAAGAATGAAACTAGAACACTTTCTAACACCATACACAAAAATAAACTCAAAATGGATTAAAGACCTAAACGTAAGACCAGAAACTATAAAACTCCTAGAGGAGAACATAGGCAAAACACTCTCCGACATAAATCACAGCAGGATCCTCTATGACCCACCTCCCAGAATATTGGAAATAAAAGCAAAAATAAACAAATGGGACCTAATTAAAATTAAAAGCTTCTGCACAACAAAGGAAATTCTAAGCAAGGTGAAAAGACAGCCTTCAGAATGGGAGAAAATAATAGCAAATGAAGCAACTGATGAAGAATTAATCTCAAAATTATACGAGCAATTCCTGGAGCTCAATTCCAGAAAAATAAATGATGCAATCAAAAAATGGGCCAAAGAACTAAACAGACATTTCTCCAAAGAAGACATACAGATGGCTAACAAGCACATGAAAAGATGCTCAACATCACTCATTATCAGAGAAATGCAAATCAAAACCACAATTAGGTACCGTTTCATGCCAGCCAGAATGGCTGCTGTCCAAAAGTCTACAAGCAATAAATGGTGGAGAGGGTGTGGAGAAAAGGGAACCCTCTTACACTGTTGGTGGGAATGCAAACTAGTACAGCCACTATGGAGAACAGTGTGGAGATTCTTTTAAAAACTGGAAATAGAACTGCCATACGACCCAGCAATCCCACTGCTGGGCATACACACCAAGGAAACCAGAATTGAAAGAGACATGTGTACCCCAATGTTCATCGCAGCGCTATTGGTAATAGCCAGGACATGGAAACAACCTAGATGTCCATCAGCAGACGAATGGATAAGACAGCTGTGGTACATATACACAATGGAGTATTACTCTGACATTAAAAAGCATACATTTGAATCAGTTCTAATGAGGTGGATGAGACTGAAGCCTATTATACAGAGTGAAGTAAGCCAGAAAGAAAAACACCAATACAGTATACTAACGCATATATATGGAATTTAGAAAGATGGTAAAGATAACCCTGTATGTGAGACAGCAAAAGAGACACAGATGTATAGAACAGTCTTTTGGACTCTGTGGGAGACGGCAAGGGTGGGATGATTTGGGAGAACGGCTTTGAAACATGTATATTATCATATGTGAAACGAATCGCCAATCCAGGTTAGATGCATGATACAGGATGCTCGGGGCTGGTGCACTGGGGTGACCCAGAGGGATGGTTTGGGGAGGGAGGTGGGAGGGGCGTTCAGGATGAGGAACACATGTGCACCCGTGGTGGATTCATGTTGATGGATGGCAAAACTAATACAATATCGTAAAGTAATTAGCCTCCAATTAAAATAAATAAATTTATATTAAAACAGAATTAGACATCACATGCAAAAAAAATTAAAAATTAAAATAAATAAGTAAAATAAATAAAATTAAAAAGAAAAAATTTTTTTGGGCTGGGCTGCACAGCATGCAAAATTTTAGTTTCCCAACCAGGAATAAAACCCATGCCTCTTGCATTGAAAGCACTGAGTCTTAACCACTGGACAGCCAGGGAAGTCCTCAGGGAGTAATGGTTTTTTATATCAGCTATTATGTGCCACACACAGATCCAAACAATGAAAACAATCAATACTGGCTAAATATTGTATTCTTGGAGCTTACTGACTCATTAGGGAGAATTATGACTGTGAAATATATATTTACAAATGTATATTTGTAAAATTGCAAATGTGCCAAACACATTGAAGACCAAGCCTCTGGTTCTAAGAGGTAACAGAGTTTAACTTAGGGAAGACTTACCTGAAAAAATGGCACTTGTGTTGAGAGCTGAAATAAAGAGTAGGAGTGAATAAAAGATGGAGTGGGAAGAACATTACAGGCAGAAGAAAAAGTGTGTAGAGACTTGGGAGGAAGCAGCATGGTAGCTTGGCACTGTGGCCAGTGTACAGACAGCAAAGGGCAAGAGTGGTGTGAGGTGAGGGTGGAGGGAGAGGCAAGGCTTGGACCAGACAGGACTACGAACACCATTGGTAAGGATTTTGACATTTTTTACTAAAAGCCCCTTGGACAATTTCTGGTCAGATTTCTATTTTGAAAAGATCACTCGAAATGCAATATATATAATAGCTTGAGTAGGGCTGGGAACTCAGGGTGAACACAGGCAGGTCAGGAGGAGGCTCCTGCAAACAACGGAGCCCTGGGTTGGACCCAGAGTTAGACAGTGAAGCAGGAAACTGGAAACAGGTGTTTAGAAATACTGGCAAGTCTGGCAAAATGGACTGGAGAACAAGTTAATCAGCAAGGAAATGTAACTCTGCTGCTGCTGCTGCTGCTGCTGCTAAGTCACTTCAGTCGTGTCTGACTCTGTGCGACCCCATAGACGGCAGCTGACCAGGCTCCCCCATCCCTGGGATTCCCTAGGCAAGAATACTGGAGTGGGTTGCCATTTCCTTCTCCAATGCATGAAAGTGAAAAGTGAAAGTGAAGTCGCTCAGCCGTGTCCAACTCCTGGTAGGAGGAGCCTCCTACCAGGCTCCTCCGTCCATGGGATTTTCCAGGCAAGAGTACTGGAGTGGGGTGCCATTGCCTTCTCCAAGTGTGACTCTAGTGTAAGAGATATAAAGCTTGGATAAACTGGAAACCAAGAGGAGGAGGAAGACCAAGTATTCCTACTTAATCACACCACCACCACCTGCGGCCACTGATTCAGTACTTACTACATTCTAGATATAGTCAATATTCTATTTGGTTCCTACAACTACCCTGTAACATATGCATTATCCCCATTTCACGGATGAGGAATTTGAGAAGTAATTTGCTCAAAGAACATAGGTAGTAACTGGCAGAACCAGGGCTAGAACCCAGGTGGTATCACCAAAGGCCAAGAAAAACCACCTATACTATGAAGATTCCCCAGGTGTTAATGATTTAGGAGATGCAAGATATAAGGTGGAACAGTTGAGAGTGACCCAAGGTTTAGAGATGGAGCAGAAGGAAAACAGATGCTTCCAGTAATATTTGATGTGGACAAAAGAAGGAAGAAGGTGGTGAGATCAATTCTGAACACACTAAATGGCAAAGTGAATGCTCACACGGTAGGTAGAAATATGGGTGATACAACAGAACCTTCAAACTAATGGACTCTTGGGCTGGCTGAGGCTGTGAAGTAGCTCAGACCAGCACTGGATGGGGCCTCTCTAAAATTATGAATATTTAGCTGACAGGTGTACCTCCCATCTTTGGCATGTATTTGGAAGAATGCATGAGAAACCTCCTTATGAACTGACAAAATTTGATGTCTATCTGATATCCAATCAAGGCGGCAGAATAGGAAGTAGATCTCATTTCTTCCTACAGATACATCAAAAATATATCTACGTGTGGCACAACTCTCAAAAAATACCTACTGAACACTGACAAGGTCTGAGAGAGCCAAAATTGTAAGAAATACCACCACATGACCAACTAAGATGAAAGAAAATAATTAAGGAAGTGGCACGGGATCTGCACAACTGGGACAGAGCTGTGAAAGAGGAAAGGTTCCCTCACCCTGGAAAACCCCTTTACAGTAGGTAAAGGTTCCCTCACCAGGGGAAACCCCTTTACCTGGTTCCTGACTTCAATGGATTGGTACCTATGGATCTGCACTGGTGGCTTTGTGAATGTAGTATCTGAGAGACACCAAGGCCAAATGTCTGCATTCCCACAGTTGAGGTGGGGATGAGGGCAGTGCCAACAATATTGTTCTTTGTGAGCCCACACAACAGGTGACAGTTGACACCACCAACCACACACCTGGATAGACATCTCCTGCTGAAGAATACTCAGTAATTCCTCTCCAAGTATGAGGGCTCCAATCTCACCTACCTCATACTGCAGCTCAGATACGAATCTGGGGCTTTTGCTCCAAACACTAAGAGTAGACCCTGTCCCTTACAGGGCAGTTACAATGAAAGAGCAAAGATGAGGCCCTGCTTACTATCCAGTGCAGGCTACAGTCATCACAACACCAGTCTCACTGCCTACCAAAAGGGTAATGGCCAGCACATACTGAGGAAAGAGGTGGCAGGCACCCATACTAAAGACAGCCTTTGCACCAAAAGTATTAAACCCATGCAGGCTACACAGGAACTCTCCTGCATAAAAATAGCCCTCCAAGACCACAGTAGATAACTGTTTCTCATAAACTCATAGAGTCAGAGGAATACAAGTAAATGAAGAAGCAGAAAACCACTCCCAAGTAAATGATCAAGAGAGTTCACCTGGAAGAACAAACAATGAAACAGACCTTTTCATTCTAATAGACTAAGTTCAAAAAAGAGGTAATAAAAATACTGAAGGGATGAATAACACCTATCAGTAGAAATGCAGGTTACTATAAAAAGAAACTATAAACAGAAACCAAGAAAAATTAGGAAATAGTTTGCTGAGATGAAAGCTGAACTAAAGGTAATAAATGGAAAATTGAATAATACAGAACAAGTAAGTGATCTGGAAGACTGAATAATGGAAATCACCCAATCAGAATATCAGAAAGAAAGATGAAAAAAAATGAAAGCAACATACAAGAACTTTGGAATAATATAAAGTGTGCCAATTATGCATAATAGGTATTTCAGAAGAAGAAGAAAGAAAAACAAGGAGATAAAATACATTTGAAGGATTATGGCTGAAAACTTCCCAAGCTAAAGAAGGAATCAGATATCTAGGTACAGGAAACATAGAGAGTCCCAGACAGGTGAACCCAAACAGATCTATAATTAAAATAGCAAAAGTTAAGGAAAGGATTTTAAAGGCACCAAGAAAAAACAAAGAGTTAACTACAAGTAAACCCCCATTAGACTCTCAGCTGATTTCTCCACAGAAATGTTACAGGCTAGGAGTGGCAAGATATATTCAAAGTCCTGAAAGGGAAAAATCTGCAACCTAGGATATTCTACCTAGCAAGATTATAATTTAGAATAGAGGTAGGGAAAAAATTTCTCAGACAAGCAAAAGCTAAAAGAATACAGCAATACTAAACTTATTCTAAAAGAAATTTTTAAAAGTCAAAAGAACCAATAATCTATAGGAAATAGAAAAATTACAATCTGACATATAAATAAGTCAGTATACAGACTTAAAAAAATAGAAAATAATTTGTGAAAGTGATAATATCTAAAATGAACAGCAAAAGGATATACATGATGTAAAAGAGGACATCAAAATCATAAAATGTGGAGGAGGAGAGTAAGAAAAATGTATATTTTTTTAAAAGAATGTGTTTGAGTCTATATGACTATCAGTCTAAAGCAAGTAGATATAGGAATGGGTTAGCATACTTGAAAAACAGGGTAATCACAAATGAAAAAAATACAATAGATTCATAAAAACCAAAAAGAAAGGAACTCAAGCATAATACAAAAGAAAACCATCAAACCACAGAAGAAAAGGAAGGGAACAAAAAAGAAATGTAAAGTCAACTGGAAAACAAGGAATAAAATGGCTATAAATTACATCCAAAAAACCCAGAGTACACATTCTTTTCAAAGGCACATGAGACATTCTCTAGGGTTGGCCACATACGAGGATACAAAACAAGCCTCAAGACAAATTTAAGAGGACGGAAATTATTTCAAGCATCTTTCCTGACCATGATGGCATGAAACTAGAACTCAACCACAAAAAGAGAAATAAGAAAAAATGATTCAGTTCAGTTCAGTCGCTCAGTCATGTCCGACTCTTTGCGACCCCATGAATCGCAGCACGCCAGGCCTCCCTGTCCATCACCAGCTCCCGGAGTTCACTCAGACTCACGTCCATCAAGTCAGTGATGCCATCCAGCCATCTCATCCTCTGTCGGACCCTTCTCCTCCTGCCCCCAATCCCTCCCAGAATCAGAGTCTTTTCCAGTGAGTCAACTCTTCGCATGAGGTGGCCAAAGTACTGGAGTTTCAGCTTCAGCATCATTCCCTCCAAAGAAATCCCAGGGCTGATCTCCTTCAGAATGAACTGGTTGGATCTCCTTGCAGTCCAAGAGACTCTCAAGAGTCTTCTCCAACACCACAGTTCAAAAGCATCAATTCTTCGGCACTCAGTTTTCTTCACAGCCCAACTCTCACATCCATACATGACCACTGGAAAAACCATAGCCTTGACTAGATGGACCTTTGTTGGCAAAGTAATGTCTCTGCTTTTCAATATGCTATCTAGGTTGGTTATAACTTTTCTTCCAAGGAGTAAGCGTCTTTTAATTTCATGGCTGCAGTCACCATCTGCAGTGACTCTTTGTGACCCCCTGGACTATACAGTCCATGGAATTCTTCAGGCTAGAATATTGGAGTGGGTAACCTTTCCCTTCTCCAGGGGATCTTCCTAACCCAGGGATCAAACCCAGGTCTTTCGCATTGCAGGCAGATTCTTTACCAGCTGAGCCACAAGGGAAGTCCCGAAAAAATGACTACAAGTAGACTAACAACATACTACTAAAAAATCAATGGGTCAATGATGAAATCAAAGAGGAAATTTATAAAAACCTTGAGACAAATGATAATGAAAACACAACCATAGAAAAATCTATGGGATGCAGCGAAAGTAGACCTTAGAGGGAAGTCCATAGCCATACAAGCCTTCCTCAAAGGACAAGAAAAATCTTAAATAAACAACCTAAACCACCACCTAAAAGAATTAGAAAAAGAAGAAAAAATAAAACCTAAAGCAGCAGATGGAAGGAAATAATAATGATCAGAGAGGGAATAAACCAAATAGAAACTTGAGTAGGAAAAAAAAAATCAGTACAACAGAGAGCTAGTTATTTGAAAGGGTAAACAAAACTACCAAACCTCAGACCAGGCTCACTAAGAAGAAAAGAAAGAGGATCCAAGTAAACAAGGTAAGAAATGAAAGTGAAGAAATAATAACTGATGCCACAGAAATACAAAAAACATAAGAGAATACTGTTGTGAGGGTAACAGGCAGGAAGGCCAGGGGTCTCCAAACAGAGGAAACAGGCTGCAAGTGTCAAGACATTTTTTATCTCTCTCTTAAGTGGCAGGAGGAAGCAAACTACAAGTATTAGATTTTCCCCCTTTTCTATACAAACTTTATAAGAGGTTTCTTTTAAAATTCTGTATTGCCATAATGACACCTGGTTTCAACTGAACTTTTCTCGAACCTTGAGCTAACCAATGCATTTTTCTTATGGAAAAGCTTTTCTTAAGTTATGTTAATGAACTATACATATACCCTAGACTCTGTCTTCAAGTTGCTTCTGCCTAAGACTCAGAACTGACTTGACAAACCAGTATATTTTACTCATGCAAATGTTCTCTTAAACTATGTTAATGAGACTATGTATTTGCTTGGAAACCTGCTTTCCTTCAAGATTCATGTCAATTGTTTTATGGCCCAGGACAACTCACCTTGTGCCAATGTTATCCCAAAATGCATGTTGCAAGTGAAAGGCTTGGTGCCAGTCTCTGAGTTTTGAGACATTGCCTTTCTCCAGCTAGCAGGCTGCTAGTAGCTATATCGGAGAAGGCAATGGCACCCCACTCCAATACTCTTGCCTGGAGAATCCCATGGACGGAGGAGCCTGGTAGGCTGCAGTCCATGGGGTCGCTAAGAGTCGGACACGACTGAGCGACTTCACTTTCACCTTTCACTTTCATGCATTGGAGAAGGAAAGGGCAATCTACTCCAGTGTTCTTGCCTGGAGAATCCCAGGGACAGGGGAGCCTGGTGGGCTGCCATCTATGGGGTCACACAGAGTCGGACACGACTGAAGCAACTTAGCAGTAGCAGTAGCTATATAACATCCAGCTAAAGATTAACAAGGGGGGCACTCTTTCTGCCCCCTTCTGATGTCTATGTCAGAAGCTCTGTCTATACACTTTAATAAAACTTTATCACACAAAAGCTCTGAGCGATCAAGCCTTGTCACTGGCCCAGATTGAATTCCTCTCCTCCACAGGCCAAGAATCCTGGCATCTTTCACGGCTCAGCAACAACCTTTCACTATGAACAACTATATGCCAACAAACTGGACAACCGAGAAGAAATGGACAAGTTTCTAGGAACATACAGTCCACCAAAACTGAATAAAGAAGAAATAGATAATTTGGACAGAACAATCACTAGAAGTGAAACAGAATCTGTAAAACAAACAAACAAACAACTTGCTGCAAACAAAATTTCAGGCTTCACTGAGGAATTCTACCAAACATACAAAGAAGAATTTATATTAAAACTTTTCAAACTTTACCAAAAGACTAAAGAGGCAGGAACACTCCAAAGTCATTATTTGAAGCCACCATCACCCTGATATCAAAACCAAACAAAGATACTACAGACAAAGAAAATTACAGGCCAATAATTTTGATGAATATAGATATAAAAATTATCAATAAAATATTATCCAACTGAATACATTAACACACATAGAGAAGATCATAAACCACAACCAAGTGGGATTCATCCCAGGGTCACAAGGATGTTTCGATACATGCAGATTAATCAATATGATATGCTACACCAATAAAAGAAAAGACAAAGATGCAAAGAAAGTATTTTATAAAATTCAACACATATTCATGATATAAACTCTCACCAAAGTGCGTATAGAGAGAACATATCTCAACATAATAAAAGATATTTGACAAATCCATAGCAAACATAATACTCAATGGTGAAAAGCTGAAAACATTCCTGCTAAAACCTGGAACAAGATAAAAATGCTCTCTATCACCACTCCTCTTCAACACAGTGTTGGAAGTTCAAGGCACAGCAATCAGACAAAAGAAATAAAAGGTATCCAAATTGGAAGGGAAGAGGTAATTTCATCATTTTATACAGATGGTAAAGATTCTGCACAAAAGACTCCACACACAAACTAGTAGAACTTATCAATGAATATAAAGACTCCAAACAAAATCTACTAGAACGTATCAATGAATCAGCAAGGTAGCAGAATGCAAGATTAACATATCAGTTGCATTTCTTTCCACTATGATGAAATATCAGAAAGAGAAAGTTAAAAAAAAATTGCATCAGAAAAATACCTAGGCATAAACCCACAAAGGAGGTGAAAGGCTTATACACTGAGAACAATAAAACATTCATAAAGGAAGCAGAAGATGATTCAAAGAAATGGAAAAATATTTAATGCTCTTGAACTGGAAGAATTAATATTGTTAAAATGGACCATATTACTCAAGACAATCTACAGATGTAATGTTATTCCTATCAAATTACCCATGACATGATTTGTTCTATAAAACTAGAACAAATAATCATAAAATTTATATGGAATCATAAATGACCCAGAATTGCCAACAATCTTGAGGAAAAAGGACAAAGCAGGAAGCATAAGCCTCCAAGACTTCACACAATACTACAAGTCTACAGTAATCAAAACAGCATGGTATTGGCACAGAAACAGATATGTGTATCAATGGAACAGAATACAGAGCCCAGAAATAAACCTATACACCTACAGTCAATTAATCTTTGACAAAAGAGGCAAGAATATAAAACGGGAAAAAGTTCTTCAGCAAATGATGCTGGGAAAGTTGGAAAGCTGCATGTAAATCAATGAAGTTAGAGCACACTCTCACACCATACACAAAAAAACTCAAAATGATTTAAACACTTAAATGTAAGACGTGATACCATAAAACTCCTAGAAGACAACATAGGCAAAACATTCTCTGACATAAATCATACCAATGTTTCCTTAGGTCAGTCTCCCATGGCAATAGAAATAAAAGCAAAGAGAAACAAATCAGACCTAATCAAATATATAAGCTTTTGCACAGCAAGGGAAATCATAAATAAAATGAAAAGATATCCTATGGACTAGGAGAAAATAGTTGCAAACAATGCTGCTGACAAGAAAATAATTTCCAAAATATACAAATAGCTCACACAACTCAGTAAGAAAAAACATACAACTCAGTCAAAAAATAACAGAAGACATAAATTGACATTTCTCCAAAGAAGACATACAGATGGCCAATAGGCACATGAAAGGATGCTCAACATTGCTACTTATCAGAGATGTGTAAGTCAAAACTACAATGAGGTAACACCTCACATGGGTCAGAATAGCCATCATTAAAATTATACAAGCAATAATTGCTGGACAGGGTGTGGAGAAAAGAGAATGCTTTTAGACTGTTGGTGGGAATGTAAGTTGGTGCACACTATGAAGAATAATATAGAGGTTCCTCAAAACACTAAAACTAGAGTCACCATACGATCCAGCAATCCCTCTCCTGGGCACATATCTGGAGAAAACCATAATTCAAAGAGGTGATGTGCCCAAAGTTCACAGCAGCACTATTTACAATAACTAAAACACAGAAGCAACCTAAGTGTCCATCAACAAATGAATGGATAGAAAAGATGTGGCAACATAAATATATAGTGAAATAGTACTCAGCTACATAAGAGAATGAAATAGTGCCATTTGAACCAACATGGATGAACCTAGAGATTGTCATCTAAATGAAGTCAGTCAGAAAAAGAAAGACAAATTCACATGATATCACTTATATGCGGAATACAAAATATGACACAAGCAGACTCAGAGACTCAGAGAACAGACTTGTGGTTGCCAAGGGGGAGTGGGGTGAGTGATTGTGGTGTTGGAGAAGACTCTTGAGAGTCCCTTGGACTGCAAGGAGATCCAACCAGTCCATCCTAAAGGAAATTAGTCCTGAATATTCATTGGAAGGACTGATGCTGAAGCTGAAACTCCAATACTTCAGCCACCAGATGCAAAGAACTAACTCATTTGAAAAGACCCTGATGCTGGGCAAGATTGAAGGCAGGAGGAGAAGGGGATGACAAAGGATGAGATGGTTGTATGGCATCACAGACTCAAGACATGAGTTTGAGTAAACTCCGGGAGTTGGTGATAGACAGGGAGGCCTGGCATGCTGCAGTCCATGCGGTCTTAAAGAGTTGGACACGACTGTGTGACTGAACTGAACTGAACTGTAGCACTTTATTGGTCATTTGAGAATATAGTACTTTTTAGGCAAAAACTAAATAAAAGAAAATAAAATTTGTAGGAGAAATTACAAATGTAACCCTCACTACATTCTCTAAATTATACCTTCTTTTCCATATCATAGGGCTTCCCTGGTGTCTCAGATGGTAAAGAGTCTGCCCACAATGTGAGAAAACCAGGTTTGATTCCTGGGTAAGGAAGATCCCCTGGAGAAGGAAATGGCAACCCACTCCAGTATTCTTGTCTGGAAAATCTCATGGATGGGGGAGGCTGTCAGGCTACGTTCCATGGGGTTGCAAAGAGCTGGACACAATTCAGTGAGTAACACTTTTCCATATCATAAAATAAGGTTATCTTTGCTGTAGAACAACTACATAAACAGTTTGGAACCTAATCAACTGAGATAGTACTTTGAAGAAAATTAAGCCTAAATAAATGAAATTATTAACAGGTACCAGAAGTGAGAAATGTTTTGATGTCTTTTATCACCCTTCTCTTGTCAATCATCTTATCTTTATGTTTTTCTTGTCCTCTTTGACTGAATTACATAACATTTTAAGACACAAAATGTTGCCTGATTTTTCATTTTTTTAATGAAAAATTTTTCATTTTATAGTGTAGCTTAACCTACAGCTCTTTTCTATTGGTATTTATTAGACTTTATAGGTCACTTTGTTAACAGAAAGGTCCAGTATTTATGCTCTCTATTTTCTTAGGCTTAAGTCTGAGAGGTTGATCAGATGCAGATTCAAGTGTTTAGCATGTACACTTCACAGGAGTGCCACATCCATCCATCAGGAGGCATACACTGTCTGGTTGCTCCTTTTTTTGTGATACCAGCAGCCAGTAGTGATCATGTCAGATCCATTATTTCATTCAGGGACTGCAAAATGATAATTCTTTTTATTCCTTCAGTATGTATTAGTTGAAGTTCTTTGATAATGAGGAAACTCCCCCTCATCAATTTAGTTACCCGGAGAAAGAATTCATAAGGGAAAGGCAGAATAAATGTTTTATTCTTTTCTCTTTTAAAAAATTTTAAAAATAATGAGTTGGTCACTTAGCATCTTCCAAAGGTAATTAATGAGGGATTTTTTTTTCACTGTTGTGATCTCTTGGATTTAAACATTAATGCTTTCAATTAATTGTGGTGACTGATGCTGACTGATGCTTTAATTATCTAATAGTCTGTGGGGGGCCTCTTTAAAGTTGGCTCCTGAGTCCTGTTGACACACCTGCAGTTGCCCTGACAGCATGCTTCTATTTAATCTGTAAATAGAGTAAAGATACTCCAACATGATCATGTTCAGTTCCTGCCCTGCCGCTGCAACGGGCTGTATTTCCAAAGCCATGGGTGCAAAGGGAGCACACTGCTGCTTGCTTTATTTCTAGATCATTTTAGTGAAATTTAGGAAATATGTTTCTTTTAAAAAAGATAAGATTTGTCACGAATTAATACTGATTCATATTGATACCTCTAGTTTGAATTAGTATTTTCTGTTTTGTTTCTGTTACTCGTTTCTCCCATGCTGAAAACCCTAGTTCTCAAAGACAGTTGCTTAGGTGCTTTACTCACCCTGCAATCCCAGCCACGATTGAGCAGACTGGACTGAAGACACTTCAGGTGAGTCATAATTGGAGAGCTTAATTTCTTGGAAAAGGGCTCTGCCATGTTTTGATTCCTCTGTACATCCTGCTGGGTCTCAGGCTACTCATAAGTCAGGGGCAATCATCCCATAATGACTCCTTTAAACTTAATTGGGACATGGAGTCCCTGGATTTTAGAATACGCTTGAGAGGGGAGCGTAGAAATCATACTGACTTTGCGTGCTGTCACCACTGGCGTGGGTGATCCTCTATGATTGTACAGGGGATGAAAAAGCTATTTCTGAACAAAAATGGTCACTAACTAAAGATTACACCAGAAAGGGGGAAAAACATGTCACAAACTTTCCTTGTTTAGATTGAGATTGGAGGCAGGCGGGCTTTCTTTTTCAAGGAGAAATATATAAATATATTATATCAATATTTATATATCAGTAAAGAACAGAACCACAGTATAGGATATGTTACACAGAATATGTGTATCAATCTAGAATTTATTCTCTATTCAGCAATTATCCATTAATATCTACCAGGCACTGTGTATGACTCTGGGGAGTCAAAGATTACCAAATTTACTCACTGCCTTTGGGTAAACAGAAAAGGCAAGCAGTTAGAATAATAAGCTATTTAAAACACAATGATATGAGTGAAAAGGTGATTGGAGCATAGAGAAAAGGGGGATTAATTCTAGACAGGAAAAGTTAAGAAAGGTGTTAATAGAGAATTCGGTTAATATTCCAGGCGTAGGATTTCTTTACCTCATGGGAGGTGAGGCCTGATAGCAGGGTACGAACCACCATAAGGGTAAGGACCACCACACACATAGTATCAGATGAGGAGGGCACAGCCCTCTTCATAGGATAATTTAATCTGCATCTTAACAAAGTTGAAAGCAATGAATCTATGCCCCGCTCTGGTTTACTCATGCCCCAGAACAGGAACAGAAGGTGGCCACCTGTGACAGCAAAGAGGAGGCAGACAAGGTGGGGGTGGGGGCATAACAAAAGAAAAGGAGAAAAAAGAAAGATGCCAAGGAAAGGATGCAAAACTGAAAACCCAAGTCACAAAGAAGCAATGATTTATTCTAAGGACAGGCCTGCTGGGATCACAGAGCAGGGACAGGTCGCAGCACCTTCAAGCCTCATTTCATGGCAGGCATATTCCTCTCATGAAGCCAGGATCTCAAAGTAAATGCATGTACAGACTGGATTATTCTGATCATTTTAATAAGAAATAAAACTTGGTAAAATGTAATGTTCAATGGGGGATTTGAACTTTTATCTTTAAAAAATCTATCTATTGGGGTCTTCCCTGGTGGTGCAGTGGAATGCAGGGGACACAGGTTTGATCACTGGTCTGGGAAGTTTCCACATGCAATGAAGCAGCTAAGCCCATGAGCCACAACTACTGAGTCTACACTCTAAAGCCTGCGAGCCTCAGCTACTGAGCCTGTGCACTGCCAGTACTGAAGCCCATGCACCCTAGAGCTGGTGCTCTGCAACAAGACAGGCTGACCCAGAGGAGACAAAATAAATCAGTTTATTGGTATTCATGATGTAATATGTGAATATCATGCAATAAATATCTGAAGGCTCCTCCACCTCTATTTTGATCTCCCCATCTTTGTTTCTCAGCCTTATTTGCCAAGATAATCCAAAAGATCTCTCTACCTGATGAGGTAGGGTTTATAGTTTGTTTCCCTGCAGGAATGCATTTTTCTTCCCATCCCCTGTTTGTGTATGCGCAGATACCACTGATGTAAGGCAAAGAAGCAAAAACATACTTCTTGTATTTCTTATCAAACAGCCCATATGACTGTCAGGGTAACTGACAGCACCGTGGGCCCGTGTGGCTCCTCCTGTCCTCCCCCTGACCTCACTCAGGACTGTACTGGCCAGTAAGTCACATCTCTGTTGTCAGGGCCTTAGTCGTTAAGAGAAGTTTTTTAATAATCATCATGACCAGGTGGCCTCCATGCTCTGCTTGTCCCCAAAGACAATGATAAAGATGTTGGTTGAGGTATTCCTTGTGCCCATGTGACCAGTTATCAATTCATAAACTTGACTTAGGAAGGCACATCCTGTTTCCGAGCACCAACCCCCACACCCTAAGTTAACTATAAAACCATCCCAGTGGCTCCTCGAAGGTGTAGGGAGCAGCTGCAAATGCTTCTGGGTCATTGTCCACCTGATCTCCATCCCACCTTGTAAGTTTGCTGTTCAATCACTACGTCATGTTGGACTCTTTTGCAACCCCATGGACTGCAGCCTCTGTCCATGGGATTTCCCAGGCAAGAAACTGGAGTGGGTTGCCATTTCCCTCTCCAGGGGATCTTTCTGACCCAGGCATCAAACCCATGTCTCCTGTATTGGCAGGCAGATTCTTTACCGCTGAACCACCAGGGAATTTCACCCTGTAAATTACTCTGGAACAAATTTGATTATACAGAGTTGCCTGCCTTGTTTATAGGTCTCAAGATGCCTTCTCAGTTCAATGGGCACTTTTGGTTCCCTCCATACCCCAACACTGCCCAGATTATGAGTTGATTTATGCTACAGATTGGATACAGTAAAATTTTCAAATAAACCTTAAATAAAAAGTTCATTGGCAGCATGCCTGAGCCAAAGTTTAAGTATATTCTGTTGTTGTTCAGTCACTAAGTTGTGTCTGACTCTTTGCGACCCCATGAAATGCAGCATGCCAGGCTTCCCTGTCCTTCGCTGTCTCCCTAAGTCTGCTCAAATTCATGTCCATTGAGTCAGTGATGCCATCCAACCATATCATCCTCTGTCACCCCCTTCTCCTCTTGCCCTCAATCTTTCCCAGAATCAGAGTCTTTCCCAATGAGTTGGCTTTTGCATCAGGTGGCCAATGTATTAGAACTTCGGCTTCAGCACCAGTATGTGCTGAAACTTTTTAAAAATACACAAAATTGGAACAGGATCAAGCATCTTTACACCAGTGGGTCCAAGCTGTTTGGCCTGTGTCGTTCTGGGACAGGAGAACAGAACCTGTGACCATCTCCAAGGCCTGTATCAGAATGGCTACCAACAAAGTCAAAAGGATACCCTTTCGCCAAGTTGTGTTAATCAGAAATAACCAGTTTTCTTTCCATCTGGGGTTGATTTAACCTCTTGGTGATTTAGTTTTCTTATGTAAGAATAGGAATATTTACCAGCACCCAAAGTCTAGGAGACTCTCTAATGTCAAAGAAGAAAAGAACTTTAAGAAATGGCTCATTTCACCTTCTTAAATGATAAAAATTATGACCTCAGATGCTTAAGTGACTTGTTCAGGGTTGCAAACTTAAATTTATGAGCTTGGTGAAGAATATTCCAATAAAGATTGGAATAGAATTCTCTAAATGGACATACATATTTGTTTATATTAAAGATATTTAATAACATTTCTTCTTAGGAAACATACAATAACACTGAAAGAACTTTCTATTAGTCTTCTGAGGTTGATGGCTTCAGAAATAAAGGTGAGAAAATTAGAGGCAAAGACACATCCTTGATTTAATATCTTAAGTATGCTATGGTCTCAGTGCTCGTGTTCTCTCAAATTTGTATATTGACACTAATCCCCCAGGAGGGACCTTTGGGAGGTAATTAGGCCATAAAAATAAAGCCCTTATATAAGTGTTCTTATTAAAAGTACCCTTATAAAAGAGGCCTGGAAGAGCTCCCTTACCTCCCTCTGCCACATAAGGATATAGCAAGAAGTTGACAGTCTGAAACCTGGAAGAGGTTACTAGACTCAACTATTCTGGCACCCTGATCTTGGACTTCCAGATTCCAGAATTGTGAGCAATAAATTCCTGCTGCTTATAAACTCACAGTTTTTGGCATTTTTACTATAGCTGCCCAAATGGGCTAAGACAAACATTGATAACATGCTTTAGGAAAGGGCAGAGTTTAATAGAGGATTCAAGCATGGGAGGATAAAATTTAATTCATATGATGTGTTTTTGTTAGTAAAAGAATTTCTATATGTAGAAGAATACTGTACCTTTTTAATTTCAGATTTCAAATTACAAGGGTTACTCTGCTGGCTGAAGAGGGATTTCTTGAATCTCTCTATAATCCTTCTTTTCAAGTTGTGGTGCAAAGCTGGAGGAAGCTGCATAACATGAGAAAATCATAATAAGCATGTCATTAACAATGCATAGCTGACTCTCAAGAAGCATTTGTGATGGTAACAATATTCATTCAATAGGACTCAAGAAGAATTTTAAATTTTACTCCAAATAGCATGATTTGATACTACAATTTTTCAGTCTACAATCCAGAAAAAATATTTTACTGTGTTTTCTTTCAAAAGGTTACTTCTAATTATATTACTGTTCTTTCATTTTATTGATGTTATTTTTCACAGAACTAAACTACATATTAGTTGCACATATAAACTGAATCTTGTAAATAACAGACTTACAAGGAAAGATGTATTCTATGAAAGAATAAAGAGAGAAATGAATATGTATACATTAGGGCTCAGTCAGGATGAATTAGATTTAATAAATAAGTAGTAGGAAGCCACTGTTTGGGGTAGAGAAGGGAAAGTATCATGAGAAGCACTGTTTAGAGTTGATAACTCCTTACTGTTACCCACCAGAAGCTTCCACCTCCCTGAGTCAAACACCGCAAGGCAGAGCTGGTGCATGGCGTTTCAGGCGCGGCCCAGCGTGGTTCTGTCCGTCAAAGGGAAGGGTGGCAGTCTTCCCTGACATGCCTTATTGTCCGCTACAGCGCCAGTGCGTCCTTGAAAAGTGACTTACCCTGGTTCTGGCAACTAAATTGATATGCCTCTAGTTAACTTAGAATTGCTTTTACTACTCCTGATGGCTTGAATTGACTTTCATAAAACCTTTCTTGCATAAGTCAATATTCAGTCAACTTAAGATTCACATACGGGGCATCACAAGGGACAGTACCCTATCTTTAAAGTTTTCATGAAGAATTAAAGTTTTTGCACAGAATGGTAACTCATGCATAGTCTAACTGCAGATGACATAAGTACAGGTAAATACACATATATTATAATACTAAGGATGAAATGACTACTACCTATAATTTGTATGTGCCAGGCACTACTGTTCTCTTTTGTGGGCATTAGCCCACTTTTTTTCTTGACAATAAACTTATAAATCAGGAACTATTCTATAGGTGAGTAAGTCAGATTTTATATAACACCCAAGACACTTTCTGAGTCTCCCAGCTCTACTTTTGCTTGAGAGCAAACACCACCATCACTAGCATTACACTAGTATAACACTTTACAAACATTTCACATACTGTATTTCCCTTATCTCACAGTCCCATGGCCACCTGAATGATGAAACTGAGTCTAGAAGAGAGAATGACTCCCTCAACATCACAAGTCTAAAAGTGTGGTTTTTGTTTGTTTTCATCATTCCAAAGTAACAGAAGGAAAAAATAAAACCTTGTATGTTTATATAGTAGGTTTCCTCAAACATAATATATGGATTCTTTCTGAGGAACTATATCCTCTAGTGTCTCCAAAAAATACACTGGCAGACCATCAGTAGTGAGAGGGTAACAGGCAGGAAGGCCAAGGGTCTCCAAATGGAGGAAATAGGGTGCAAGCATCAGGTATTTTTCTCTTAAAATTCTGTGTTGCCATGACAATACCTGGTTCCACCTTAACTTTTTTCTAACCTTGAGCTAACCAATGCGTTTTTCTTATGGAAATGCTTTTCTTAAGCTATGTTAATGTATTATATATTTGCTTTGGAATTTGCCTTTCTTCAAAATAGTTCCAACTAGACTAACTTTTTTTCTTTTCTCAAACCTTGGGCTGATAATAGCTCAACAAACCAGTATTCATATCAATTGTTTCATGTCTGGGGGATGACACACCTCGTGCCATCCTATCTCAAAAATGCATATTGTGGGAGAGGGGCCTGGTGAAACTCCATCGGCCTTGAGGTGTCTCTCTTATCTGATTAATAGCTTCCTAACAGACATTCAGAAAACGAAGATCATGGCATCCAGTCCCACCACTTCATGGGAAATAGATGGGGAAACACTGGAAACAGTATCAGACTTTATTTTTTGGGGCTCCAAAATCACTGCAGATGGTGACTGCAGCCATGAAATTAAAAGATGCTTACTCCTTGGAAGGAAAGTTATGACCAACCTAGATAGCATATTGAAAAGCAGAGACATTACTTTGCCAACAAAGGTCCATCTAGTCAAGGCTATGGTTTTTCCTGAGGTCATGTATGGATGTGAGAGTTGGGCTGTGAAGAAGGCTGAGTGCCGAAGAATTGATGCTTTTCAACTGTGGTGTTGGAAAAGACTCTTGAGAGTCTCCTGGACTGCAAGGAGATCCAACAAGTCCATTCTGAAGGAGATCAGCCCTGGGATTTCTTTGGAAGGAATGATGCTAAAGCTGAAACTCCAGCACTTTGGCCACCTCATGCAAAGAGTTGACTCATTGGAAAAGACTCTGATGCTAGGAGGGATTGGGGGCAGGAGGAGAAGGGGACAACAGAGGATGAGATGGCTGGATGGCATCACGGGAGTTGGTGATGGACAGGGAGGCCTGGCGTGCTGCGATTCATGGGGTCGCAAAGAGTCAGATACGACTGAGCGACTGAACTAAACTGAACTGAACAGACATAAAACATCTGGCTAAAGACCAGCAGGGGGGGCACTCTTTCTGCCCCCTTCTGATATCTATGTCAGAAGCTTTCTCTATCTCTTTTATACTTTGATAAAACTTTATTACACAAAAGCTCTGATCAAGCCTTGTCACTGGCCCTGGATTGAATTCCTCTCCTCCAGAGACCAAGAATCCTGGCATCTTTCATGGCTCAACAACAACCTTTCAGTAGCCCACAGGATCTGCTTTGATAGTGACTCAAATAATATCTTTCCTATCGAAAAAAAGTGATTTGACATATTATTGTTTAAAAGGAGATTTCACTAAATGCTAAACTGTTCAGCATATCATCAAAATAAATACACCGAATGTAAAATTCTCTTGTTGTTGTTGCTCAGTCACTCAGTCATGTCTGACTCTTTGTGACCACATGGACTGAAGCACTATCTGGGCTTCCTTGTCTTTCAGTATCTCCCAGAGCTTGCTCAAACTCATGTCCGTTGAGTTGATGATACCATCCAACCATCTTATCTTCTGTTGCCCCCTTCTCTTCTTGCTCTCAATCTTTCCCAGCATCTGGGGCTTTTCCAATGAGTTGGCTCTTTGCATCAGTGGCCAAAGTATTGGAGTTTCAGCTTCATCATGAGTCCTTCCAATGAATATTCAGGGTTGATTTCCTTTTGTATTGACTGGTTTGATCTCCTTGCTGTCCAAGGGACTTTCAAGAGTCTTCTCTGGCACTACAATTCGAAAGCATCAATTCTTCAGCACTCAGCATTCTTTATGGTCCAACTCTCACATCTGTACATGACTACTGGAAAAACCATAGCTTTGACTACGTTGGCTTTTGTTGGAAAACTTATGTATCTGCTTTTTAACACACTGTCTAGGTTTGTCATAGCTTTTCTTCCAAGGAGCAAGCATCTTGTCATTTCATGGCTGCAGTCTCATCCATCGTGATTCTGGACCCCAAAATAAAGCCTGTCATGGTTTCCATTTTTTCCCCATCTATTTGCCTTAAGAGTTTACAAACCCTGAAAACCTGAGTCCACTTGAGAAACACAGATTTGCCCTAAATTCTATTTAATCTGTCATCCTTGCCCCTAGGAATCAGAAGATCCAGATGAGAGGGTACAGATGGATCTAACTTCATCCATCACCACTGCTGGAAAAAAACAGTATGTTGCCCTGATGACAGTTAGTCCTGCATTTTCCATCTGAGGACAGCTCATTGCTATTCCTGACCACATCTCTGTATTCTTCTGGCAACAAGTATTGTTGGTAAGATGACAATCTAAAGGAGCTCCAACCAAACTAACAGTCTACTCTCTAGGAGACAGATGTTTCATTTTTAAAAAGTTGCAATATGCTAATTTTCAAAGCATTTATTTAACACAACAATCAAATTTTAACTATAGAGTTAAATCCAAACTTACATTGGCTGCAAAGTTTCCACCTAAGCAATAACACATGAAGACTCCTGCTAACATATGTATTTCAGTCACCTTAATTGCTCAAAGATCAATTTTGGTTTTCAGCAATGGAAGTGAACCACTGATTTCATTCTCAGCTCACTGGTCTTAAGATTACTATCTCATTTTTGATGAAAACAGATGAAAAATCACTGGAGGCAGGATAAGGATTCTAACATTGTGTCTCTAAAAATAGCTGCTTTTAGATTGTTTCCACAGATTTGTCTCCATGGAAATTGGGTAGGAAATGTCACCACCAGCCAAAAGTAAGCAGTTTCCCATTTAAAGTCACTTGTTGGTTGTCAGAAGGGACCTGGCTCTGCAATTCAGGGTGCTATCACAGCATAAGACTGTGAGAGTTTAAGAGCCTAGTATATAAATACATGAACAAGAAGGGTTTTTTGGTTTGCTTTGTCAATTCAGTTTTACTTTCAGAAGTTTTCCTTTGCCATTACCAGAGGGGAAAAACTGATCCTGGTCTTCAACCTTTGGTGAATATGCGAGTGTAATGTTTAGCCTTTTATTTATCTCCTTTATTTGAAAGACATTAAGTTTGGTGAGCACTGTAATTTAGTTTCCCAAAGAGTAATCATTCCTTACTATGTACAAAGTCATAAACTTTAAAGAATTCTGGAAGTACATTTTTACAATAACCATGGTTATATCTGAACTTGCAGCAAGGAACGGCATTTTGCCAAAAATATGAAATAATTTGTTATGCTGGAAGTGTAAGAGCATAATAATTAAGTGTTAATAATTGTTTCATTCTTGCTTTAAAATACTTTGGAATCCAGTAAAGAAATAAAATATATCCATTTATTTATTTATTTTAACCATGAAATTTGATTTATTATTTTTTTTTTGTACTTTACAATATAGTTAGTATTGGTTTTGCCATACATCAACATGAATCTGCCACAGGTGTAAATGTGTTCCCCATCCTGAACCCCCCTCCCTCCTCCCTCCCCATACCATCCCTCTGGGTCATCCCAGTGCACCAGCCCCGGGCATCCTGTATCATGTATTGAACCTGGACTGGCGATTCGTTCCACATATGATATTATACATGTTTTGATGCCATTCTCCCAAATCATCCCACCCTCACCCTCTCCCACAGAGTCCAAAAGACTGTTCTATACATCTGTGTCTCTTTTGCTGTCTCACATACAAGGTTATCATTACCATCTTTCTAAATTCCATATATATGCATTAGTATACTGTATTGGTGTTTTTCTTTCTGACTTCACTCTGTATAATAGGCTTCAGTTTCATCCACCTCATTAGAAATGATTCAAATGTATTCTTTTTGATGTCAGACTAATACTCCATTGTGTATATGTACCACAGCTTTCTTATCCATTCATCTGCTGATGGACATCTAGGTTGCTTCCATGTCCTGGCTATTATAAACAGTGCTGCAATGAACATTGGGGTACACGTGTCTCTTTCAATTCTGTTTTCCTTGGTGTGTATACCCAGCAGTGGGATTGCTGGGTTGTATGGCAGTTCTATTTCCAGTTTTTTAAGGAATCTCCACACTGTTCTCCATAGTGGCTGTACTAGTTTGCATTCCCACCAACAGTGTAAGAGGGTTCCCTTTTCTCCACACCCTCTCCACCATTTATTGCTTGTAGACTTTTGGACAGCAACCATTCTGACTGGCGTGAAATGGCACCTCATTGTGGTTTTGATTTGCATTTCTCTGATAAAGAGTGATGTTGAGCATCTTTTCATGTGCTTGTTAGCCATCTGTATGTCTTCTTTGGAGAAATATCTGTTTAGGTCTTTGGCCCATTTTTTGATTGGGTCATTTATTTTGATGGAATTGAGCTGCAGAAGTTGCTTGCATACTTTTGAGATTAATTCTTCGTCAGTTGCTTCATTTGCTATTATTTTCTCCCATTCTGAAGAGTGTCTTTTCACCTTACTTATAGTTTCTTTTGTTGTGCAGAAGCTTTTCATTTTAATTAAGTCCCATTTGTTTATTTTTGCTTTTATTTCCAATATTCTGGGAGCGTGGGTCATAGAGGATCCTGCTGTGATTTATGTCGGAGAGTGTTTTGCCTATGTTCTCCTCTAGGAGTTTTATAGTTTCTAGTCTCACATTTAGATTAATCCATTTTGAGTTTATTTTTGTGTATGGCATTAGAAAGTGTTCTAGTTTCATTCTTTTACAAGTGGTTGACCAGTTTTCCCAGCACCACTTGTTAAAGAGATTGTCTTTTCTCCACTGTATATTCTTGCCTCCTTTGTCAAAGATAAGGTGTCCATAGGTGCGTGGGTTTATCGCTGGGCTTTCTATTTTGTTCCATTGATCTATATTTCTGTCTTTGTGTCAGTACCATACTGTCTTGATAATTGTGGCTTCGTAGTAGAGCCTGAAGTCAGGCAAGTTGATTCCTCCAGGTCCATTCTTCTTTCTCAAGATTGCTTTGGTTATTTGAGGTTTTTGTATTTCCGTACAAATTGTGAAATTATTTGTTCTAGCTCTGTGAAAAATACCATTGGTAGCTTGATAGGGATTGCATTGAATCTATAGATTGCTTTGGGTAGTATACTCATTTTCACTATATTGATTCTTCTGATCCATGAACACAGTATATTTCTCCATCTATTAGTGTCCTCTTTGATTTCTTTCACCAGTGTTTTATAGTTTTATATATATATATAGGTCTTTTGTTTCTTTAGGTAGATATATTCCTAAGTATTTTATTCTTTTCATCGCAATGGTGAATGGAATTGTTTCCTTAATTTCTCTATTTTCTCATTGTTGGTGTATAGGAATGCAAGGGATTTCTGTGTGTTGATTTTATATCCTGCAAATTTACTATATTCATTGATTAGCTCTAGTAATTTTCTGGTGGAGTCTTTAGGGTTTTCTATGTAGAGGATCATGTCATCTGCAAACAGTGAGAGTTTTACTTCTTCTTTTCTAATATGGATTCCTTTTATTTCTTTTTCTGCTCTGATTGCTGTGGCCAAAACTTCCAAAACTATGTTGAATAGTAGTGGTGAGACTGGGCACCCTTGTCTTGTTCCTGACTTTAGGGGAGATGCTTTCAATTTTTCACCATTGAGGATAATGTTTGCTAAGGGTTTGTCATATATACTTTTATTATGTTGAGGTATGTTCCTTCTATTCCTGCTTTCTGGAGAGTCTTTATCATAAAGGGATGTTGAATTTTGTCAAAGGCTTTCTCTGCATCTATTGAGATAATCATATGGCTTTTATTTTTCCATTTGTTAATGTGGTGTATTACATTGACTGATTTGCAGATATTGAAGATTCCTTGCATCCATGGGATAAAACCCACTTGGTCATGATGTATGATCTTTTTAATGTGTTGTTGGATTCTGATTGCTAGAATTTTGTTAAGGATTTTTGCATCTATGTTCATCAGTGATATTGGCCTGTAGTTTTTTCTTTTTTTTGTGGCATCTTTGTCAGGTTTTGGTATTAGGGTGATGGTGGCCTCATAGAATGAGTTTGGAAGTTTACCTTCCTCTGCAATTTTCTGGAAGAGTTTGAGTAGAATAGGTGTTAGCTTGTCTCTAAATTTTTGGTGGAATTCAGCTATGAAGCCGTCTGGACCTGGGCTTTTGTTTGCTGGAAGATTTCTGATTACAGTTTCAATTTCGGTGCTTGTGATGGGTCTATTAAGATTTTCTGTCTCTTCCTGGTTCAGTTTTGGAAAGTTGTACTTTTCTAAGAATTTGTCCATTTCTTCCAAGTTGTCCTGTCTTGATCATTTTTATATATTAATAATAAAAAACCTTTAAAGGTTTCATTATTTTTTATTTTTATTATTAATATATAAAAATGATCAAGACAGGCATATAGAAATTAAATTTCAAAGGATATTTCTCTTAATTTGGTAGTGAATTGTTAAGATAACCAAAAAGCTATTTGAAGTTATTTCCATAACACTACAGTTAAAAATGCTTCCCCACATATTTATATCAGTATTTAAATGGAAATGTGTTTTTGAATATAATACCTTTACTCAATAGAGATATGGCAGAGTATATTTTGATTTATTAACCAATTTTCTTGCCCCTTCACCTACTTTCATTCAATCAGGTAGACAGTTTTGTGGGGTTGCATAAGGGAAAGGTTGTAGGCAGAAAATGGAGGAAAAAGTAATCAACTTTAGACTCTTAAGTCTCAAAAGGGTGGCCCTCAGGGTAACTGGAAAGAATACCAGATTTAGTTTAAAAGTGAACCAACCAAAAAATCCATAAAAAACAATTCAAACATGATAGATAAGAGCCAGGCTACTCTCCAGGATGGGCAGAAGTCAAAGGAGGAACAGTGAGAAGCTGGAGGTTGGCAGGTTCCAAATAAGGGAGCCCCTCATAAAGCCCCCAGGCTAACTGTCCCCGTTGTCAGTTTGTTTACTCTCACTTCCAAATCCACCTTCTCCGCCCTATTTGTGATACTGAAACAAATGTCCCTTGTCAGCTGGCTGGATGTTCAGATCTATCAGCAGAGGGCGCTAGTAGAGGATTCAGCCTGTCTTTCTGGTTCCAGTGATGCTCCTCCCTTACCTTAGTTCGGCAGCATTGAATGGTCAGCAGGGAAGGGAACTTCAAGTGGTGCTAACCCTCAACCAAATTCAGTGGCACCAACCCTGCAACCAGCTTTCTGAAGAGTTCCATGGAGCAGAACCTACCTCTGGCACCTCACCTGGTTCCACGGAGGGCAGTTCCTAGCATGTTATCCTTACATGCTGCTTTCCAGCAGGTCCAAAGCACAGAACCTCAGAACATTTCTCTGGTTTTTCCAGGAGGTCTGAACCTCAGCCCAGGATAGGGTGTCCTCTTTCATTTTGTTCCTTTCTTGGGTGCTCTTCCTTAGCCCTATAAATAGTGACTTCCCTATCTGCTCTTATTGTCTTTAAATTTCTCTTCCCCTCCTCAGTAGACGCTGCTGCTAAGTCACGTCAGTTGTGTCTGATTCCCCGCAACCACATGGACTGTAGCCCACCAGGCTCCTCCGTCCATGGGATTTCCCAGGCAAGAGTACTGGAGTGGGTTGCCGTTGCCTTCTCCACCTCAATAGATGATACCCTGTTATTATGAGTAATTCTTATATAAGTATTTAAGTGAAACTGTCCCTGTTGAAATCATTGTGGTTTCTGTTCTCTTTTCTGTTCCCTCTTCTATGAAAAGAGTCTTTTCATAGACCCTTAATGAAACAGATTTGGTTCCAGGATTGTCCAGGAGGAGCCACACAGATGGTATTTGAAAACTGGTTTGATTGTACCCTTGGAACTAAGCCCACTGATGGGTTATTTGCCAAGAGGACACAAGATGCTAGTGATCCATGGCATGCAGTGCTGCTGCAGTTCATCACAGTCATCTGGGTGAAGAGCCAACTGAAGGGAGCACCCTGGAAGCCTGAGAGACTGCTACATTTGATGATCAGGCAGTATGAAGACCACAAGGATGGGGAGGGAGGTGGGTCCTTCAGATGTACTGGAGCACTTACAGAGACAATGACAGGCTTGGGTCCTTTAACTGTCAGCTCAAATCATAGTCTAAGAGCCAGAAAGATTCCATGACAGCCCTAATAGAATGTACTTCTTGCTACCACAGCACTGGTATAGCTAATAATCAAACAGGAATCTAATTGAGTAGATTGCTGAGTTACAGTGTCAGCTGAATGCTCATTTCACCAAATTTCTCATGCAAAAGGTAAAAAAAAAAAAGAAAAATTAGAATACTAAAACTCCAAGTAGGGACATGTTGTTGGACCCAGATAAAACTGACTATCTTGAAACTCAACTCACTCTGAGCTATCATTGCCAGTGGAAGTAGCTTTAAACCCTGCATCTGAGAAGACAAGCCTTCTTTTGCTTCAAAACTCTATACTAACCTCACCCAGGACAAATGAGGGCTAATATTTTTAAAAGAGATACTCATTCCTCTTAAGACCCACAATAGTGAGCTTTAAGTCAAGAACAAGGGTCATATCTCATATGACCCATCTCATATCATATTTCCTCTTTGGTAATGATGTGTACCAGTCCCCCTGGATATGGTATGATCCAGGGAAATATGATCCAGGGAAACTGGTACACATCATTACCAAAGAGGTAATAGTTTATACATTAAAAAAAAAAACTGCAAGATTTTGTTATTCCATATTAGTAGCAACCCAGAGAACATGCACAGGAGTGGATTCTAAGAGTGTCTCAAAGAGTTCTTTGGCAATATTAGCACCAAACTTGTACTTAAGATGAAAAGGAAATAAAAAGCTGGCACACTGACCTGAGTGATGTAGATGACTTTGTGCAGCTGGATTAGGATCTGCTGAATAGGATCACTGATCTGACGTACCTTCCTCTGTGACACAGCAATTCCTGCAGATGCTGTGGATAAAAAAATCTGCAGTTAGTGAAGACCCTGGTTTTCCCCTTCAAACACCATATTAATGGAAAAATGGGGTAAAATTCAGGGGGAAAAAAACAATTAAAGCAAAAACCCTCATCCTGCCAATGAAACATTATGTAGAGAGTTTGTAACACTTCAATATGTTATGATATTGGATGCATAATTCCTTCCTTCTACTTCTCAGACCCCTGAGTAACATGATGATGTTACTGATAACATCTGGAAGACTATTTATCACTTGGAAAATTTGCTTGCAATTACACCAGGCTGCCACTAGCAGTCAGTGGTGTCTTGTATACTGTGTCCACTGAAAAGGTAGGCATCAGATATGTGCAGTTAAGAGACTATCACACTTTAAAATTTGTAATTCATTATAGCAAATAAAACTAATTTTATTAAAACTACCAAAATGCAAATACTGAATAGGTAATCTTACAGAGCAAACAAAAAAACTAATAAATTATAATTTGTAATATAATCAAGGGTTTGAAAATTGTTATGAATTATAATTTTCACCTCCCTTCAGGTATCAATAAGAGACATTTATAATGTATTCTGAATTCTCATCATAGAGCCACATCACTTTCACAGTCCTAGGCTAGCTTGGTGCCAAACTGCATATAAGCCACTTTCCCAGATTCACATGTCATAGGCACAAGTCCCACTCTTAACTTCAAGGAATGTAAAGCTATTTAAAAGAAAGGCCTCAACCTCCATGTTAGTCACAGGTCCCCTCTGCCTCCTCTCAACCTCAGATCACAACGGAAGAAAGACCAGATAGGTGGATGTATACTATCCTCTCTCCCATCTTCCTGTTCTTTCCCTGCCTTGCTACAACCTGTAGCATGCTTTCTAAAATAATGCTTTTCTTCCCAAATTCTCTTTTTTAAAGAAAAGTTCCAAAGACCTTCTTTTTTTACCTCAATGAAACCTTGAGTAGATGAAATTAAATGTGAACACAATCATTGCTTTAGCAACAGCTAAGATTTTGAAAAATGATTCTTATATAAGTGCTTTCTTAGAAGGCTTACATATTTTACCCTAAAATTTTATTTTTGAAACATTTATAGAGAAAATTTAATGTGGCTATTAAAAGATTCAATTTGTCTTACAATTAGCATATGAAAGTGTATATTTAGGAAACTACAAAGAAAAGAAAATATTCTTTTTCTTATGGGTGCTTTTACTGTGTTGAGAAATTCACACAAGAAATCATCTAGTTCTAATCCATCTACATATAATACCATTTAAATGTTTGAAATTTAAAGGATCTACCTCCTCTAGGAACTGTGTCTAACTTCTTATAAACATGAGTTACTTGACCTTTCAGATGAGGCTTAATAAATTACCCTTTAGTGTAAAAATGTGAAGATAAACCAGAAAGAATTAAGGTAGTTCTGAAATAGAAAACAGAGAACTGGGCATATCTGCTTCAGCCTGCAGAGATGGCCAAGTATACATACATTATATTTTCTACAGTAATGTTTCTTTGCAGAAATAATTATTCTTTTAAAATAAATTTTTTTATTTTTATAGTTTTATTTTTTAATTAATTTATTTTTTATTGAAGGATAATTGCTTTACAGAATTTTGCTGTTTTCTGTCAAACCTCAACATGAATCAGCCATAGGTATACATATATCCCCTCCCTTTTGAACCTCCCTCCTATCTCCCTCCCCACACCACCTCTGTAATTACTTGTTTGTCTAGACTGATATCTAAAACTTATGTAGTTTAGTTGATGTTTTATATCTGTGGCCATATATATAAAACAGAAATAGTTAGCTAGAATGCCTGCCTTCTGTACTACTCAATATGCAGTGCAACAATTTTTCTTTAAGACCCTTGGCCACTACTCTCTCAATCCCAGTAATTCCTTGAGTTTTGAAAATAGCTTTGATTTCTTACTCTCTAAAAAGTACATTTTAAAATGTATATTTACAGATGCCTATTATAAAATAGGCAGACAAATGTGCAATAACCTAAGTAATCACAGAAGAGACTCTAGAACCCCTGGGACCACCGTCCATCAGCCTTCTCCCCAGAGGCAACCTCTGATACCAGCTTGGTGCATTGCCTTTCAGTTACTTTTCTATTTACATATTTCAGTGTGCACCTTCAGAGCAATATTTTTCAAACTATGGTTGAGTCCTGAATCAGTTTAATGAGCCAGGACCAGCTTTTGAAAAGTGGAAAGGAATGGCACGGAATAAAACAGGATACAAAAATTTCAGAGTACTGCATGTAGTAAGGGTTCACTCAGTCTAGATATGAAATGTGTGCCTTCCTGAGGATCATTCCCAAAAAAAAAAACACTTTGAAAGCTACTATTGTAGAAAATCTATAGTGCTACCTCATGCTTTCTTTCCCTCTTTTTAAATAAATGGTGACACATTGTAAGTCTGGTTACAATTTTTATTCTGTCTGTCTTGGAGATTATTTCTTATCAAATATAGTTATATAATTTCTTATCAGTTATAGCTCATTTTTAATGACCACCATTGAACAGTACTACATGTTCTGCATGCATGTTCTGTATGCATGCATACACTTCTGTCTTGATAGGGACTTAGTTTTCTTTCAACTTATTATGATGGTAAATGATGCTGCAGTGAATATATGTGTTCATACAGTGAATATGTGTGTGTGTGCCTCACTGTGCATAGTGCAAGAGGTCTTTTAGTGTAAATGAGAAATTAAGTAGCTGGGCCCTTTGATACATATATTTGCAATTTTAACAAATACATGTTAAAGGAGCTGAATCAATTTGCACTCTAACCAGAAGAGAATCCACTTTTCTATCCCTTGATCAACACTATAGTCAAACTTTTCAATTTTACCACTGTGATTTTGTTTTGTGTTGTGTTTATCTCAATGATGATGAGGTGCTGCACTTCTTTGGTGAATTTTCTGTTTCCCAAGTTTCTTTTTTCTTATTGATTTGTATATGCCCTTTACATTGTCTGAATACTAATCCTTTTACTGTATTTTATATGTTATAAGTATTTTCCCCTAATCTGTTACTTCTGTTCAGTTTAAAGGGCAATTCCAAACCCCATCACCTAGACTAAAGACAGTCTCTCAAGGTTATCTGCTGCTGTTATGCCATGACAAGTCAGGATTGCATGACCAGTTCAGCACTCTGGGTGCTCTGGCAGGATTACTGAGATGTGAGTGATCACGTGGGTTAGGACTGGGGAGAAGAAAGAAATTTAAGGTTCATAATGATGGGAGTCTGACTATAACACTTGCAAACCCTCTTGATTTCCTGAACAACTTCAGCTAATCCTAGGTAGGATAATTTTTATTCCTCCTTTTCTACCTTATCAAATCATCACTGTTTTTTATATTCCCCATCCCAAAATATGTAGCCATTAGTAATTTTAGGAATACAAAAATAATAAAAATCCAAATATATATCTTTAAAATTTTTATTCATTAGACATTAATAACTACCAACTTCATGGCAAATGTTAGCCATATAAAGCATTGTCCCTGTCTTTCAGATTAGCACACTGAAAATACTATACTTAACTATTCACCAAAAATATAACACATATTTATATTGACAATTTTATTAAAAGAAATTTCCCTTAAAAAGAGATCATAGGTGGAATTCCCTGGTGGTTCAGTGGTTAGGAATCTATGTTCTGTCAAGGGCCTGGGTTTGTTCCCTGGTTGGGGAACTAAGATCCTGCATGCTACAGAATGTGGCCAGGAAAAAAAAAAAAAAAAAAGATACCATATAAACTGATCTTATTTCAATGTCAGTCATGCATAGTATGTTCATGAGTCATACCTATATACTTCCTGCTGCAAAAGATAGAAAGTATTTGGTCTCATTAAAATTTAAATAAAATCAAAGTTTAAATTGGAACACTCTGTATTCCTTTTATGGTTTTATTAAAATAGGGAGCTGAATTAGTGTTTTAAAACTTAGGAGGAAACCACAAAATTCATTATAAGTGGCAATTTACTTAAAATGCCAAACAATCATATTTGCTAGCTCACTGTGTGGTGGACATGACACTGAACAGCTAAGTCTCCCCTCTGAGGTGGTGGTAGGAGGACCTGGAGAGGTGCTGGCAAGGGTTTCACACATGGCGTCTCATGTGGTCCTCGTAACTGTTCTGAACGGTGTCCTCATTTTACAGATAACTGAAATTAAGAAGAGTGTCCAACCAAGCCTGAAGAACTGGGACCTGCAATTAGATGGGCCCTAACTCTACACTTACTCAACTCTCCTAACTTGTTACCAGGAGACCATGAAACCACGGACCACGTAACCTAACACGTATGCTCCTTCCCACACCTGAAATACTACTTCTTTTCTTAAAAGGAGCTGCTACTTCTTACACGTTCTCATTGTACCTTTTAACATTTAATGGATCAAATATTTTTGAAAAGCAAGTACATGTAATAAATTGGAAACATTATGCCTTCATACCCTGTGCAGTACACTATATCTGGTTTATTATATCATGACACATTACAATAGTGAAGTTAGGGGCCCGCTCCTGGTCCAGTCTACTGAAGTTACAATTCACAGCACAAGCTCTGAACCTCTTAGTTACTACAAAATGATCAAGAGATGGACTACACATATTCCCCAATTGACCAAGACATAGTATACTATTTTTCTGAATTCTCTCTGCTAAGAATCAGGGATTTTTGAACAACAGGGGAAGGGAAAGTTTACAGCAGGAGCTCCCTGAAAAAGTTAAAAAAAAAATATATATATATATATATATATATATTAGGGCAGAGCCAAGATTACTGAGAGGGAAGACATGGAGTTTCTGTTGCCCTACAACTAGGATACTCACAAGATGCTGGTGGGGGGCCTCTGAAAACCAGACAGATGGGAGGAACCCACTAAGCAATCAGGTAGTATGTGAACGGGAGCAAAGAGGGAGGAAAAGTGGAGGCCAGACAGGACTGGTGTGGCTGAGGAGTGACTGGGAGCACCCAGAGGCATGCTTGCCTCCAGGATGTTAACAGGGAGTAGAAAGGACCTTCAGAGGTTGTAGGATGAGGAGGGGGAAATGTGCTTGGCATTCTCTCCTGCCCACTTGGCCCCAGGGAGCTTGCACAGGCTTCAAGCCTGGTCCTATGCCCTTCAGAGACCTCTCTGCCCACGTGAGTACTGGGGGTGTGAGAGGGAGTGGGAAGAAGGATGCAAGCCAAACTGGGGAGCCCTCAGGGGTCAGGAGAAGTGCCTGCTGCTCCCTTGCCCACTGAGCCCATGGGAGTCTCCTAAGGCCCTGGGCCTGGCTCTCCAGCCTCTGGGGTCCTCTCTGCCCTTTAAGGTGCCTTTCACCCTACAGGACCTACTCTGCCTATGTAGGTCCTATGGGTGTGAGAGGAGGGGAGTATGAGGAAGAGCCAAGCCCTGGGGGGAGTGTCACTTGGGATTCAGAGGATCGGGGAACCTGCCTGGTATTCTACCCACTTGGCCCCAGGGAGCCTCCTGGGGCCCCAGGTGTGATCCTGCACACCCTAAGGCAGGAGAGACTGCAGAGGCCCCCTCAGCTAGGCTGAACCCAAGCCCCAACCCCCAACCAGGGCCTTTTCCAGCAGTGTGGGTCCTGAATCAGGACCCTCCCCCTGCCTAAAGCTAGCCTCCACATAAACCCAGCCCCTGCCTAAGCCCTGCCCCTCACAGCTGAGGTTTTTCTGTCTTTTTGTTGCTTTTGTCGTTGTTTTGTTTTGTTTTGTTTGGGTTTTTTTTGTTCTTTGCCATTATCGAGTTCTGTTTTACCCTTCAGTGGTTCTTTTGTATATATTCTTCTTATTTTTTAATAAAATAACTGTTAATTTTCTGAATTCTTTTTTTTGTTGTTGTTATTGTTATGCTCCCTTTTTGGAGAAGGCAATGGCACCCCACTCCAGTACCCTTGCCTGGAAAATCCTGTGGACGGAGGAGCCTGGTAGGCTGCAGTCCATGGGGTCGCTAAGAGTCGGACACGACTGAGCGACTTCCCTTTCACTTTTCACTTTCATGCATTGGAGAAGGAAATGGAAACCCACTCCAGTGTTCTTGCCTGGAGAATCCCAGGAACGGGGGAGCCTGGTGGACTGCCGTCTATGGGGTCGCACAGAGTCGGACACGACTGAAGCAACTTAGCAGCAGCAGCATGCTTCCTTTTATTTTTTATGATCATTTATGATTTTTTTCTTCTTTGCTACTGGAGCTTAGTTTTACCCTCCAGTACTTGTTTTATATAGATTATTATTTTTCCGAATATATCTGTTAGTTTTCTAAATTTAATTTGTAATTATTTGCACTGCCCTGCTCCTTTTTTTGGCATGCCCTGTGGCTTGCAAGATCCCACTTCATGGGCCAGAGATCAGGCCTGAGCTCCTGAGGTGGGAGAACTGAGTCAGAACCACTGGACTAACAGAGAACATCATGCCCCAGGGAATATTAATTGGGGTGATACTTAAGAATAAATTTACCTAAGGAAGCAAAAGACTTCAGAAGACTGAGAAAGCTTCAGTGTTCTCAGAAAACTATAAAACTCTGATGAAAGAAATCAAAGAGGACACAAACGGAGAGATATATCATATTCTTGGATTAAAAGAACCAATATAGTAAAGATGAATATACTACCCAAAGCAATCTACAAATTCACTGCAATTTCTATCAAATTGCCATGGCAATTCCACAAAATTGGAACAAAAAAATCTTACAGTTTGTATGGAAACACATAAGACCCCAAACAGCCAAAGTAATCTTGAGAAAGAAAAATGGAGCAGGAGGAATCAGGCTTTCTGACTTCACACTTTACTAAAAAGCTACAGTAATCAAAATAGTATGGTACTGGCACAAAAACAGAAATATAAACCAATGGTACAGGATAGAAAGCCCAGATATAAACCCATGGACCTAAAATCACCTAGTCTACAACAAAGGAGGTAAGAATATACAATGGAGAAAAGACAGCCTCTTCAATAAGTGGTGCTGGGAAATCTAGACAGGTACATGTAAAAGAATGAAATTAGAATACTACCTAATGTCATACATAAAATAAACTCAAAATGAATTAAAGACCTAAATGTAAGACTATAAAACTCTTGGAGGAAAACAAAGGAAAAACACTCTTTGACATAAATCACAGCAAGATCTTTTTTGAGCCACCTCCTGAAATAATGAAATTAAAAACAAAATAAACAACTGGGATCCAATTACACTTAAAAACTTTTGCACAACAAAGGAAACCATAAGCAAGACAAAAAGACAAACCTCAGAATGGGACAAAATATTTACAAACAAAGCCGTGGACAAAGGGTTAATCTCCAAAATATACAATCAGCTCATAGAGTTAAATATTTTAAAAAATAAAATAAAAAGATAGGCAGAAGATCTAAATAGACATTTCTCCAAAGAAGAAATATAGATGGCCAATAAACACATGAAATGATGCTCAACATCACTAATTATCAGCGAAATACAAATCAAAACTACAATGAGGTACCAGGTCATACCAGCCAAAATGGCCATCATCAAAAAATCCACAAACATCAAATGCTGGAGAGGGTGTGGAGAAAAGGGAACTCTCTTACACTGTTGGTTGGAATGTAAATTGGTACAGCCACTGTGGAGAACAGTACGGTGATACCTTAAAAAACTAAACACAGAACTACCATATGATCCAGCAATCCTGAAACAGGCCATATACCCTAAGAAAACCACAACTCAAAAAGACACATGTACCCCAGTGTTCATCACAGCACTATTTACAATAGCCTGGACATGGAAGCAACCTAGATGTCCACTGACAGATGAATGAATAAAGATGTAGTACATATACACAATGGAATATTATTCAGTCATAAAAAGGAATGAAATTGGGTTAGTAGTAGGGATGTGGATGAACCTAGAGCCTGTCATACAGAGTGAAGTAAGTAAAAAAGAGAAAAATATCATATATTAATGCATATATATGGAATCTAGAAAAATGGTGCAGATAAACAGGAACAGAGGCACAGACATGGAGAACAAAGCTGAATGTATGTGCCCTATGTTCGAACTATACTACAAACCTACAGTAGTCAAAACAGTATGGTACTGGCACAAAAACAGACACATAGATCAATGGAAGAGTAGAGAGCCCAGAAATAAACCTACACACATGTGGTCACCTAATCTATGACAAAGGAGGCAAGAATATAAAACGGGGAAAAGAGAGTCTTTCAACAAATAGTTCTGGAAAAACTGGGCAGCTACATTTAAAACAAGATTAGAACATTTCCTCATACCATATACAAAAATAGGGCTTCCCTGGTGGCTTAGCTGGTAAAGAATCCACCTGAAATACAGGGGACCTGGGTTTGATCCCTGGGTTGGGAAGATCCCCTGGATAAGGGAAAGGCTACCCACTGCAGTATTCTGGCCTGGAGAATTCCAGGGACTGTATAGTCCATGGGGTCGCAAAGAGTCAGACACTACTGAGCGACTTTCACTCACTCACGATACAAAACTAAACACAAAATAGAGATTAAAGGCTTAAATGTAAAACTAGAAACCATAAAATTAAAAGAAAACATAAGCAGTACACTCTGATACAGGCCTTAGAAATATTTTTTTGGATATGTCCTCTCAGACACAGCAAACATAGGCAAAAATAAACAAATCAGATTTAATCAAACTTAAAAGCTTTTGCAGAGTGAATCAAACTATAGACAAAATGAAAATTGAATGGGAGAAGATATTTGCAAAAGATATGTCTGATAAGGGGAATATCCAAAATAAATTGAAAACTCATACAATTCAATATAAAAAAGTTAAAAATGGACAGAGCACATTAATAGACATTTCTCCAAAGAAAACATACAGCTGGACAATGGAAACATAAAAAGATGCTCCAACTTGTTAATCGTCAGGGAAATTCAGATCAAAACTATCATGAGAAATCAACTTTTACCTGTCAGAATGGCTACAGCCAAAAGACAACACATAAATGTTGGCAATGATGTGGAGAAAAGGGAGCCCTAGTATACTGGTGGTGAGAGTGTAAATTGGTTCAGCCACTATGGGAAGCAGCATGGAATTTCCACAAAAATTAAAAATACAACTACCATATGACCCAGCAATCCCACTTCTGGTTATATATCTGAAGAAAACAAAAAAACACTAATTCAAAAAGACGTATGTACCCCAATGTTCATAGCAGCATCATTTACAATTGTCAAGGTGTGGAAGCAACCCGAGTGCCCACTGACAGATGAATGGATAAAAAAGATATGGTGTGTATATATGCAATGGAATATTATTCATCCATAAAAAGGAATTAAATTCTGCCATTTTTCAGCAATGTGGATGGACCTAGAGAATATTATGCTTAGTGAAAAATGTCACACTGAGGAAGATAAATACTGTGTGTGTTTTCACTTATATATGGAATCTAAAAAATAAAGCATATGAATGCATAGAGCAAAACAGAAACAGATTCACAGAGAACAAACTATGCTTTAATATACTATATTTGTTCTTTTCTTTCTGACTTATTTCACTCTGTATATCAGACTCTTTGTTTATCCACCTCACTAGAATTGACTCAAATTCATTCATTTTTATGGCTGAGTAATATTGCATTCCAGTCCATTCTGAAGGAGATCAGTCCTGGGTGTTCGTTGGAAGGCCTGGTGCTAAAGCTGAAACTCCAATACTCTGGCCACCTCATGCAAAGAGTTGACTCATTGGAAAAGACCCTGATGCTGAGAGGGATTGTGGGCAAGAGGATGAGATGGCTGGATGGCATCACCAACTCAATGGACTTGAGTTTGAGCAAATTCCGGGAGTTGGTGATGGACAGGGAGGCCTGGCATGCTGCAATTTATGGAGTCGCAAAGAGTTGGACATGACTGAGTGACTGAACTGAACTGAACTGAATATTGCATTGTGTATATGTACCACAACTCCTTTATCCATTCGTCTGTCATGGACATCTAGGTTGCTTCCATGTCCTGGCTATTACAAATAGTGCTGCAGTGAACATTGGGGTACATGTTGTCTTTTTGAAATGTGGTTTCTCCAGGGTATATGCCACTTACTTATATCTAATTGTACCTCTTAACCCCCTTCCCCTTTCACCTTTCCCTCTCCCTACTGGTAAACACTAGTCTGTTCTCTGTGAGTCTGTTTCTGTTGAGAAAGTAAATCAAATGAAAGAAATAGATATTTGGAAAATAGTAATACAGATAGTACTCAGAAATGGCCAAATTTGTACAGTGGTAATGTGTAAGTGAAAAAGGTTAGTAAAATAGAGCTAAAATAGTTAACATGCATACTTTGCATGTTATGCATGTTTATTCATTTATTCATTCCATGTTAATTACTGCTAATACTTTCATCTACTCAGTACAAAAATTCCTAAGTTTTCAATTCTGTTGTCAAATTACTATTATTTAATCTAAGGAATATGTTATAAAATAAATTATTTGCAGAATCTAATTAGTATTAAAAGGCAGAACAAGAGAATTTTTAATAATAGTGTTGAAATGGCTTCATGGTTATTTGTTTTACAGGAGTTCAGAAGTGCGTTAAATACTGCCATATGGCCACAATATGAGCCTAGAAGTTCACATTTTAAGAGTATGCTATCACATTCTAATACAGCCATTCGACACTCTAAAGTAATAGTTTTCACCCTTTGTTCTGCCATAGCAAATGGAAAATGATGCTCACATTCTAGATTTAGTCCTGGGAATATACCCAGGTTCTGACAAAATTCTCTCTTCTCTGACAGTGTTTTCCAGAACATTTAGGCAATACAGGACTAAAGCTGTTGTTCATATACAGTGGAATGAATCCTCATTTGCACAAGAGGCAATCTAAGTGGGGCCTATACCAGTTGTTTGTCATTTGGCAAAGCAACCAATTAGTCCAAGAACACCTGCAACATTTAGAAAAGTATGACTTTATAATATGCAGAAAAACCACTCTGCATTAGACGAATAAAAATATGGTTTTTTCACTGTAATGTGGAATAACTCTTAGGTAATAACTCAAATTTTCTCCATATGCATTACTGTGTTCTATAATATCAGTCAAAACTGTCATTCCTTTATAGGTAAACTTTAGCATTCACCGACAACACTTAAAATGCTATAGTATATTCTGTTTTAAATTTAAATGCATGAATTGGTAAATGTTTAAAAAGTAGATAGTATAACAAACTGTAGGTCTAAGAAATGTAATATATTACATGTTATCCATGCTAAAGAGTTTGTTTAAATATCCAGAGATCTGATTAATTTTGCAGACATAAAGTCAAGTCTTGAACTAACTAACTCAAAATACCCTTTAGGAAAAGTAATTCTTTTTATGAATCACAACTGAACTTCAAATTGCTTACATATGTATATGTTTTGCTCTCACTGTTTTAAAAATTAATAACAATCATTTTAGCTTCATGGCTATATTATGAACTTACCTTGTACCAAAATAGCTGGAGTGGGGCATGGTCAACATAACATCTTAATAATGTTTTGGACACCTTAACGAAGTTATCTCTTTTCTGCATCTATGCTGATCATGTAAATGCCCCCAAACTGTCAATAAGTCTTCTAAAGCAAATTTAATAAATGTGGAGACACAGACTAATATTACAGTAAATCAATTCACATTTCCTAAAAGTTCATATGTATTAACTCTACAAAAGAACACAAATTAAGGAAGTTAAAGTGAAAATAACTTTAAGCAATAATTCCAAATTAACCAAAGTAGTAAAACAGAACTTTATACTTGAGTCATATACATATGTTAAAAGCACAATCACTAAGTTTTTTTCCTGAATTATCCAGGTTTAGTTAAAAGCTTTACTGTTACTGTTGAACATTTGGTCCACTTTAATAGAAATTAGAAATGTTAAAACACACTCTTTTTTTCTCAAACAATTACTATAATCCATTATACTTTAAGAATTCATAATTTCTACCTTATTAGAGAAACAATTTGATATAACATTGCTTTAATCAAATACAAATAAGTAAAAAGAATTATCTGCATCAGAGTAAAGGAGATAGAAGAAAAGATATGCTTTACTCTCTTATATCGTATAGGTGCACAGCTTATAGAAATACGTATGTAAAACATAGTTACTATTTTTGGTAGTAGGTATGCACTGTTAGCTTCAAAATTTAACTGGCTAACATTCCTACCAAAGCAAAAACACAAACTTTAGAAAAATAGCTCATATATTTCATCAAATAAGTGAACACAGAAAGCACCTTGACACTATTAATTGGCCAAACTATATATAATAATAATGGACAGATGAAACGAGATTCTCCTGTTGTTTGTACTAGAGCTGCCTCCCAAGCATCATTTGGGTATTCAGGCCCAACCACAATTCTGTGTTCACCCATTGTGTGCTTGAGACCAATGTTATCTAATATAAGTACTACCATGGTGTTTGAGACTGTGGAGAATCACAGTGGGAAGGCTGTGGGACTGCCACCCCGTCACTAACTCAGCCTCTACCTCCTTAACGTGGGCACTGAGCAGGAGGGGTGGCACTTTCAGAAGCAGGTCAAGAGGCAGCAAAGCTGAAGAAATAAAAGGGGGAAAGACATGAGACTGTAATACAAATTGCACTGAATTTCAGGGTGGCATGTGTGATGTTACTGCTGACAAAGCTAAATTACCTGGTCTCAGTCTGGATCCTATTCCACCAGTGAAGTCTCTGTAAGCAGAATGAGAAGGTTTATTCAACTTGGATTTGACTAACATTTATTGAAAGCTTATATCCCACTATGGTTTATGAAACCATATGAAAATATAGGTTTGTTTTTCCTAAAGATGTCCTCAAGAGTTTAATAAAGGGAGAAAAGAGACATAATTGAACCCAGAGCAGAGCTGACATTCTATGAGCAATGGAAGAACCTGGTTGCATTACAGTTGTTCATGAGCTCTAAGAATAATTATAAGCCTAAATCTTAGGCTTGAATGATTTTCTTGTCACATTTAAAATCAAAATACTTGAACTACCCTGGTGGCTCAGTGGTAAAGAATCTTCCTGACATGCGAGAGACATAGTTTTGATATCTGATCCAGGAAGATCCCACATGACTTGCAGCAATGAAGCCCTTGTGCCACAACTATTGAGCCTGTGCTCTGGAGCCTGGGAATCACAACTACTGAGCCTGTGTGCCACGACCACTGAAGCCGATGTGCTTTAGAGCCCATGCTCTGCAACGAGAGAAGCCATTGCAGTGAGAAGCCTGTGCACCGCAACTAGAGAGCAGCCCCAGCTCGCCCCAACTAGAGATAAGCCCACACAGCAAGGAAGACTCAGAACAGCCAAAAATAGATTAAAAAATAAATAAAAAATACTTATTTTGTATGAAAAAGAAATATCATTTAAAATTTTATATGTAGTATGTTCCATGCTTTATTCCTGCTGTCTTAAAGAAGAAACTATAACTCTTCCTATGAAATGAGATAATTTTTACGTTTAAGAAGATTATATTTTTCCTTATTTTCTCAGCATTATTACCATCACTTTTTTGCCCTACTCTAAAACTTAGGATTTCCTTATCATTATGCAAGTTCGTCTCAGGACCTTTCACCCAGTGGAAGAGTCATTAGACCCTACTGAGGACAGCCATAAATAACCTTCAATCTTGTTTTATCTACTAGAATCTAGAGAGACAAGTTCTTAACATTTTTTTTTTAAGAAATAAGAAATATCTATCAGATCAGATCAGATCAGTCGCTCAGTCGTGTCTGACTCTTTGCGACCCCATGAATCACAGCACGCCAGGCCTCCCTGTCCATCACCAACCTGACAAATTATAAGAACCATACTTTACTGCAACACGACCAAATTACATCAAACATCCTCTATGTTTAAGGCACATGATAGGTGTTTACTAAGTGGGAATTGATATAGGGACCCAGACACAAATAAACATGACTGATAATTCTATTACCTCAACCCTTTCACTACAGTCACAGAAATTTTGATACGTACATGCAACACATACCCAAGTATCAAGCCTAGCAAATCTGGCACTCATTCACCCACCACTCAACTTAATTACTAGAATAATATCAAAATGTGTGCATCTAACTGTGAATTCCTTCCCTCTCCATTTCCATCTTCCAATCCCCCACCAATCCACTCCTCTCTTGATCCTATTTATTTTTTCTGTCCCATTCCAGCCCATATTTCCAGACCCTTGAAAATTAAATGAAATTCATCAGTTTTACATAGGTAATACATTCTTTTTACACCTGGAATAAGGTCACGTGTTTACATAAGGAAAAGGGATGATCCCTGCCTCATATTTTCAAAGAGGGGCATAATCTTAGCAGTGTCCATATAAGTGTGGGCAGAAGCCTCAGGACTGAGCAGAGGGGTAGAACGTCTGTTCCAGCAAATCATTCCATTGCACACAGGTTACTCCTCAGCAAGGGCAAACGCATAGCCCTCACCATAATCTTCTAGACAAGCCCAGCACTGTCCAACAGAAATATGCAAACTACAAACATAAGTCTAAATATTCTGGCAGCCACAGTTTTAAGAAGTAGAAAGAAAAAAGTGAAATTAATAACATTTTAAACTAAAATAACCAAAATATTATTTCAACATGTACTAAATATAAATATTAATATAATTTTTAAAATTTAAATGAAATTTAAAATTCTCGGGACATACAGGCTACCTGGTCCCAGGGCAGAGCCTAAGAGTGGCAGCAGTGGCCATTGCTAGCACTTACTCAAGAAGCATCAGAAGTTTCCTGGATTCTGATGGGGATGCTCTACCACAGCTAACCTCTGACACACCCCACAAGTCCACACAGCTCTCTGCTAGCCCAGCAGAGTTGTTCCACAAATGTGTAGGGGGTGGTGGCAGAGGCAGGGAGAAATGATCGGCTATGAAAAACAAAGGGGGCTTACATCTGAGTCAGCATCCGACTGGAGCTGCAGATGCCTACATGGTCAGTGCATTAGATCTCTGTCAATGTACAGACCACACTTGTTTTAGCACCCCATGCCACTGAAGCAAATGTCTTGGTGCATGGAAGAGGGGGGTAAAATCCACTTAAAGGGGATAGAGCTAGCTTCTTCCCTGGTAATTTAAAAGCAGACCTCACCTCTAACAGGGCAGTGATGGCCACTGGGCAGAGAGGAAGTCCTGCCTCAGATCTGGTGCCAACTCTAGCCCCTCCATCTCTAGCACCACTGCCTATCAAGGGGATAGCTTCCAGCACATCCCGAGGAAAGGTATAACTGGCATCCACCTCAAATCCAGATCACCCATCAGAGGCAGGTACAAGGCACACATAGTGTGCAGAGGGATGCTCCCACATCAAAACAGCCATTTCAAGACTGCAGTGGACAACTGTTTCACCTAAAGTAATAGAGACAGAGAAAGCTAAATAAAAAGAACTACTGTCAACTGAAAAAGCAAAAGAAAACCCCTGAAAAATAATGAAACAGAAATAAACAATTTACCACAAGAGAACTTAAAACATGATTAATAACAAACTTAATAAAGGAAAAGAACTGATCTCAACAATGAACATTTTAAAATACTAAAAAAAGACCCAATCAGAAACTTGCAGGATACAAGGTCAATACACAGAAATCACTTGCATTCCTGTATACTAACAATGAAAAATCAGAAAGAGAAATTAAGGAATCAACTCCATTCATGATTGCAACAGAAAGAATAAAATATCTAGGAGTAAACCTACCTATGGAGACAAAAGAACGGTATGCAGAAAATCAAAGACACTGGTGAAAGAAATCAAAGACAACATAAACAGATGGAGAGATATTTCATGTTCTTGGGTAGGAAGAATCAATACTGTGAAAATGACTACACTACCAAATACAATCTACGGATTCAATGCAATCCTTATCAAATTACCAATGGCAATTTTCACAGAACTAGAACAAAAAATTTCACAATGCATATGGAAACACAAAAGATCCTGAATACCCAAAGCAGTCTTGAGAAAGAAGAATGGAGCTGGAGGAATCAACCTTCCTGCCTTCAGACTATACTACAAAACTACAGTCATCAAGACAGTATGGTACTGGAACCAAAACAGAAGTATAGACCAATGGAACAAGATAGAAAGCCCAGAGATAAACCTACCCCTCTATGGGTAGCTTATTTTCAACAAAGGAGGCAAGAATATACAATGGGGCAAAGATAGCCTTTCAATAAGTGGTGCTGGGAAAACTGGACATATGCATGTAAAAGAATGAAATTAGAACACTTTCTAAAACCATACAGAAAGATAAACTCAAAATGGATTAAAGACCTAAACGTAAGATCAGAAACTAAAAAACTCTTAGAGAAAAACATTGGCAGAACACTCGATGACAGAAATCAAAGCAAAATCCTCTATGACCCACCTCCTAGAGTAATGGAAATAAAATAAAAAATAAACAAGTGGGACCTAATTAAACCTAAAAGCTTTTGCCCAGCAAAGGAACCTACAAACAAGGTGAAAAGACAACCCTCATAATGGGAGAAAATAATAGCAAAGGAAACAACTGGCAAAGAATCAATCTACAAAATATATAAGCAGTTCATACAACTCAATACCAAAAAAACAAACAACCCAATAAAAAAGTGGGGAAAAGACCTAAACAGACATTTCTCCAAAGAAGACATTCAGATACCTAATAAACACATGAAAAGATGCTCAACATTGCTCATTATTAGAGAAATACAAATCAAAACTACAAAAAGATACCACCTCACACTACTCAGAATTGCCATCATCAAAAAGTCTACAAACAATAAATGCTGGAGAGGATGTGGAGAAAAGGGAATTCTCTTGCATTGCTGGTGGGAATGTAAACCGATACAGCCACAAAACCACTATATGACCCAGCAATCCCACTACTAGGCATATACCCTGAGGAAACCAAAATTGAAAAAGACACAAGTACCCCAATGTTCATTGCAGCACTGTCTACAATAGCTAGAACATTGAAGCAATGTAGATGTCCATTGACAGATGAATGGATAGAGAAGCTGAGATACATATATACAATGGAATATTACTCAGCCATAAAAAGGAAAGCATTTCAGTCAGTTCTAAGGAGGTGGATGAACATAGAGCCTATTATACAGTGAAGTAAGTCAGAAGGAGAAATATAAATATCACATATTACCACATATATAAGGAATATAGAAAGATGGCACTGATGAATTTATTTGCAGGGCAGATCATAAACTCCTTATTGCCAAATTCAGACTTAAATTGAAGAAAGTAGGGAAAACCACTGGACCATTCAGGTATGACCTAAATCAAATCCCTTATGACTATACAGTGGAAGTGAGAAACAGATTTAAGGGACTAGATCTGATAGATTCTGTCCATAGTGCCTGATGAACTATGGATGGAGGTTTGTGACATTGTACAGGAGACAGGAATCAGGACCATTCTCAAGAAAAAGAGATACAAAAAGAAAAATGGCTGCCTGAGGACGCCTTACAAATAGCTGTGAAAAGAAGAGAAGCAAAAAGCAAAGGAGAAAAAGAAAGATATACCCATTTGAATGCAGAGTTCCAGAGACGAGCAAGGAGACATAAGAAAGCCTTCCTCAGTGGTCAATGCAAAGAAATAGAGGAAAACATAGAATGGGAAAGACTAGAGATCTTTTCAAGAAAATTAGAGATACCAAGGGAACATTTCATGCAAAGATGGGCACAATAAAGGACAGAAATGGTATGGACCTAACAGAAGCGGAAGATATTAAGGACAAGTGGCAAGAATACATAGGAGAACTGGACAAAAAAGATTTTCATGGCCCAGATAATCATGATGGTGTGATCACTCACACTCACCTAGAGCCAGACATTCTGGAATGTGAAGTCAAGTGGGCCTTAGGAAGCATCACTACGAGCAAAGCTAGTGGAGGTGATAGAATTCCAGTTGAACTATTTGAAATCCTAAAAGATGATGCTATGAAAGTGCTGCACTAAATATGCCAGCAAATTTGGAAAACTCAGCAGTGGCCACAGGACTGGAAAAGGTCAGTTTTCATTCCAATCCCAAAGAAAGGCAATGCCAAAGAGTGCTCAAACTGCTGCACAATTGCACTCATCTCACACGCTAGTAAAGTAATGCTCAAATTCTCCAAGCTAGGCTTCAGCAATACGTGAACTGTGAACTTCCAGATGTTCAAGCTGGTTTTAAAAAAGGCAGAGGAACCAGAGATTAAATTGCGAACATCTGCTGGATCATAGAAAAAGCAAGAGAGTTCCAGGAAACATCTATTTCTGTTTTATTGACTATGCCAAAGCCTTTGACTGTGTGGATCACAATAAACTGTGGAAAATTCTGAAAGAGATGGGAATACCAGACCAGCTGACCTGCCTCTTGAGAAACCTGTATGTGTCAGGAAGCAACAGTTAGAACTGGACATGGAACAACAGTCTGGGTCCAAATAGGAAAAGGAGTACATCAAGGCTGTATATTGTCACCCTGCTTATTTAACTTACATTCAGAGTACATCATGAGAAACGCTGGGCTAGAGGAACCACAAGCTGGAATCAAGATTGCCGGGAGAAATATCAATAACCTCAGATATGCAGATGACACCACCCTTATGGCAGAAAGTGAAGAGGAACTAAAAAGCCTCTTGATGAAAGTGAAAGAGGAGAATGAAAAAGTTGGCTTAAAGCTCAACATTCAGAAAACTAAGATCATGGCATCCGGTCCCATCACTTCATGGCAAATAGATGGGGAAATAGTGGGAACAGTGGCTGACTTTATTTTTCTGGGCTCCAAAATCACTGCCAATGGTGATTGCAGCCAGGAAATTAAGACGCTTAATCCTTGGAAGGAAAGCTATAACCAACCTAGACAGCATATTAAAAAGCAGAGAAATTACTTTGTAAATAAAGGTCCACCTAGTCAGTTTTTCCAGTAGTCATGTCTGGAAGTGAGAGTTGGACTATAAAGAAACCTGAGCGCCAAAGAATTGATGCTTTTGAGCTATGATGTTGGAGAAGACTCTTGAGAGTCCCTCTCACTGCAAGGAGATCCAACCAGTCCATCCTAAAGGAGATCAGTCCTGGGTGTTCATTGGAAGGACTGATGTTGAAGCTGAAACTCCAATACTTTGACCACCTGATGCAAAGAGCTGACTCATTGGAAAAGACCCTGATGCTGGAAAAGATTGAGGGCAGGAGGAGAAGGGGATGACAGAGGATGAGATGGTTGGATGGCAACAGCGACTCCGTGGGTTTGGGTAGACTCCAGGAGTTGGTGATGGACAGGGAGGCCTGGCGTGCTGCGGTTCACGGGGTCGCAAAGAGTTGGACACGACTGAGTGACTGAACTGACTGGTACTTGTATCACAAAAAATAGCCTTTAAAACAAAGTTTAGAAAGAAAAAGAAAGAATAGCATATAATGATAAGGGGATCAATAACAGAAGATATGACACTTATTAAGATTATGCACCTAATATCAGAGTAGATACATATATCGAAACTAGCAGCCATAAAGGGAGACGTTGACAGGAATACAGTAATAGTAGAGGTCTTTAACACCTACTGACATCAACGGACTGATCTTCTAGACAGAAAGTCCATACGGCAACAGAGGTCCTACACTACAAAAGACCAGTTGGAGTTAACTGTATCTACAGGATACCGCAGCCCCCAAAGCCCAGAGTATACCACATTCTTTTCAAGCATGTATGGAACATTCTCTAGAATAGACCAAATACTATGCCACAAAGCAAACCTCAACAAATTCAAGAGGATAAAAATTTCAAGCATTTTTTCTGACCACAACAGCATGAGACTAGAAATCAGCTGCAGAAAGATGAGGGGAAAATGAACGCATGGAGACTAAACAAGCTGCCACTAAAAAACCAAAGGGCCAATGATGCCATCAAACAAGAGATCATACACTATGTCAAGAGAAGTGACAATTAAACATAATTTTATAAAATCTATGGAATGCAGGAAAATCACTAAGAGAAAAATAATACAGGTTTTTTTCAAAAAGCAACAAAAATTTCAAATAAACAACCTAACCCACCACCTACAAGAATTAGAGAAAGAAAAACAAACAAAACCCAAGGAAACAGTAAAGATCATAAAGTCGCCGTTGTGTCCAACTCTTTGCAACCCCACAGACTGTACAGTCCATGGAATTCTCCAGGCCAGAATACTGCAGTGGGTAGGCTTTCCCTTCTCCAGGGGATCTTCCCAACCCAGGGATTGAATCCAGGTCTCCCACACTGCACATGGATTCTTTACCAGCTGAGCCACAAGGGAAGCAAGATCAGAAAGAAATAAACAAAATAGAAAAAAAAAAAAAAAAGGCAATAGAAAAGATTAATAGAAATGTGCTGAGCAGGGCCCTGTGGGACTCCAGGGCAGGGAGGCCTTTTTAATCCCCCATCCCTTGTAGGCAACACTCCAGACTTCATGACCTTTTCTGAGTTCCAAAGGGCAGAACAGTTGCTAATCAAAGGAGAATTAGCAACGAAACCACCTGAGGCAAGATTAAAGGGACCAGAGAGGCTCTTAGGTGGTCCAGTCTCTTAATCTTAATGAGCCTGTCTCGTATCTAATATATAATACAAATGAATATTTATGCCAAACAGACTCACAGATGTAGAAAACAAACAACTGATTACCATAGGGGTGAGGGAAGAATGGAGGGATAACTTAAGAATGTGGGATTAAGAGATACAAACTACTATATATATAATAGATAAGAAACAAGGATATATTGCACATTGTAGGATAATAGAGCCATTATCTTGTAATAACTTTTAACACAAGTTACTGCGCTGTATATCTGAAACTAACACAATATTGTAAATCAACTATACTTCAGAAAAAAGATATTTTAAGAAAAAAATATATATATATGCTAGTGGGCATATATGAAATACACCTCCCTGGTAATGCTGAGTTGCTTTCAGCTTTGCTGCCCCTTTATATGATTCTAAATTTCTCCTTAAGAAATTTCAGGGAATCTTTAAAAATAACCATCACACATTCACTCACTCATTCAAAAATATTTACTAAGGGCTCACAGTGTGTAGGCACTGTGCTAGACATTGGAGATGGAATACTGAAAAGAAACCGTCCCTACAGTCTTAGAAGTTACAAGACTGCACAGGCATAGCAGAAAAACTGTTAATTTCTCTGGAAATTATATCACAGATCATAAGAAAACCCAGTCATCTGAAATTACACCAGAGCAAAAAACTCTTAATGACAACTTTTAACTATAAAAGTGTTGGGTCCACAAACATGAACAATGGACAGAAGATTAGGCAGAGTCTGAGGGATCCACCTGATGCAAAGAGCTGACTCATTTGAAAAGACCCTGATGTTGGCAAAGATTGAAGGCAGGAGGAGAAGGGGACGACAGAGGATGAGATGGTTGGATGGCATCACTGACTCAATGGACATGAGTTTGGATAAACTCCGGGAGTTGGTGATGGACAGGGAGGCCTGCTGTGCTGCGGTTCATGGGGTCGCAAAGAGTCGGACACAACTGAGCGACTGAATTGAACTGAACTGAGGGAAGTCTGCCTCTAGATTGAACCAGACTGAATGTTTATGTCTAATGGAACATTATGGCTTCAGAAGGTGGTTTCCTATGACAGTACAAGCTGGAAACTAGCCAGAGATGGCCCACAAAGAAAACATTTCATGTTGATGTATGGCAAAACCAATACAATATTGTAAAGTAATCAACCTCCAATTAAAATAAATAAATTTATATTAAAAAACAAAGAAAACATTCCAAAAGTGTTTTGTGGTGAAAAGGTTTATCATAATGAAGCTTGTGTCTTCTGAAAGTTTTGAAATGGGAATTTATCAATAACATTTCAGAGCGATAAAACAATTTCAGAGAAATGGAAGGTTTTTAAAAATTCTGAAAGGTCTTTTCAGCTCTCTTCAGATCTGGTGTATATTCATAAACCAAATTTTTCATGCAGAATTCATAAGCCAAAACAGAAATTGAAGCACTGAATATGAGTAATAGCCGACAACTTACACTTTACCTGACCACTACAGGTAAGGTGGCAATTGGAGGTATTACCTTTGTAATTTTTTAAATCAAGTTTTCACTGCTAAATGCAAGTGTGAGATAAATTATTTAGATGATTATTTTGTCAGAGGCATGCTGGTCATGAAGGAGATGGAGTCTAGAATTTTATACCTCATCAAATTATTTTAACTGTATCTCTGAACTGAGGAAATATTTTCACATGCATTGCAAGTGCATCACATCATTTAATTCAACTATGAAAAGTAGTCACTACAATTTAATGCTGATTGAAGAAATATTTGACCTTATGATGAAATGAGAAGCCTGGCTTACAACATTAAGATGATGCAACCACACCATCTAAGCTCACTAGCATTTTACATCTTGAAAGTGTCTTTCAGGCAGTGATGTCATAAACATACTCTGTGTGAACAAGTGACATTAGGTACGGATGCTTTCTCCTGCTCATTAAGGGCTTTTAGTTCACCGGTAATGTTAATGAAGTTGGTATCACTGCAGGAAGGTGGCATGGTGCTACCGTGGCTCTCCACTTGTACTCCAATAATAGCTAGGAACTACTAAGCCAGGGAATTTTAGAACTGTCATAGAAAAGGAATAGAATGATTTTACTGACAACAAGTTGCCAACATTTGTTGGAACATAGAAAAAGCAAGAGAATTCCAGGAAAAAAATCTATTTCTGCTTCATTCACTATGCTAAAGCCTTTGATTGTGTGAATCACAACAAACTGGAAAATTCTTAAAGAGATGTGAATACCAGACCACCTTACCTGCCTCCTGAGAAACCTGTATACAGGTCAGGAAGCAACATTGAGAACTGGACATGGAAAAATGGACTGGTTCCAAACTGAGAAAGGAGTCTGTCAAGGCTGGCTGTATACTGTCACCCTGCTTATTTAATTTATATACAGAGTGTGTGCGAGTGTGCATGTTCAGTCAGTTCAGTTGTCTTCAACTCTTTGCTACCCTACGGACTGCAGCTCACCAGGCTACTCTGTCCATGGGATTCTGCAGGCAGGAATACTGGAGTGGGTTGCCATGCCTTTCTCCAGGGGATCTTCTGGATCCCAGGTATCAAACTCACTTTTGCCTGTGTCTCCTTCATTGCAGGCAGATTCTTTACCCACTGAGCCACCTGGGAAGCCCTAAATAAAGAGTTGCTACTGTTGCTAAGTCGCTTCAGTCATGTCTGACTCTGTGCAACCCCACAGACAGCAGCCCATCAGGCTCCACTGTCCCTGGGATTCTCCAGGCAAGAACACTGGAGTAGGTTGCCATTTCCTTCTCCAGTGCATGAAAGTGAAAAGTGAAAGTGAAGTCGCTCAGTTGTGTCCGACTCTTAGCGACCTCATGGACTGCAGCCTATCAGGCTCCTCCGTCCACAGGATTTTCCAGGCAAGAGTAGTGGAGTGGGGTGCCATTGCCTTCTCCAAAATAAAGAGTATATCACGCAAAATGCCAGGCTGCATGAGTCACAAGTGTAATCAAGATTGCTGGGAGAAATATCAATAACCTCAAATACACAGATGACACCACTCCGGTGGCAGAAAGGAACTAAAAAGCCTCTTGATGAGGGTGAAAGAGGAAAGTAAAAGAGCTGGCTTAAAGCTCAACACTCTAAAAATGAAGATCATGGCATCCAGTCCCATCACTTCACAGCAAATAGATGGGGAAACAATGGAAACAGTGACAGATTTTATTTTCTTGGGCTCAAAAATTACTGCAGATGGTGACTAGAGCCATGAGATTAAGACGCTTACTCCTTGGATGAAAAGCTATGACAAATCTAGATAGACTATTAAAAAGCTGACATATCACTTTGCCAATATAGGTCCGGATAGTCAAAGCTATGGTTTTTCCAGTAGTCATGTATGGATGTGAGAGTTACACCATAAAGAATGCTAAGAATTGATACTTTTGAATTGTGGTGCTGGAGAAGACTCTTGAGAGTCCCTTGGACAGCAAGGAGATCAAACTTGTCAATCCTAAAGGAATTCAATATTCATTGGAAGGATTGATGCTGAAGTTGAAGCTCTAGTCCTTTGGCTACCTGATGCAAAGAGGTGACTCATTGGAAAAGACCCTGATGCTGGGAAAGCTTGAGGGCAGGAGAGAAAGTGGTGACAGAAGATGAGATGGTTGGATGGCATCATCAACTCAATGGACATGATGAGTTTAAGCAAACTCTGGGAGATAGTGAAGGACAGGAAAGCCTGGAGTGCTGCAGACCATGTGATCACAAAGAGTGGGACACAGCTGAGCGACTGAGCAACAACAACTGACAAATTGTTCTGGTGAGACTGCTTGATTGTGACATCAGCTACTAGGCCAGGTTAACAGCAGCAAGCAGTGATCAATAGTATTTAATCAATTTAAGTGAAACTAGATCTGGATTATTAGAAACTGGATTATGAAAAAGTAGCGGGAGTCTCTATCCTCTATAGCTTTAAGTCAAAATAATCAAGACTTTTGCTATATGGAGGCAACATTCCTAGGTCCTGAGATCACACAAGTTCTTTCCAGTCACGTGTATGATACTGGATGGTCACAAACATTTCCAATCATCTCTATACACAAAGACTAGAATCAGGCACACATCCTTGAATACAATTATGCATACACTGATTCATCAAAGAGGCTGTGAACCACAGGTATCTCTGATACTGCAAACATTCAATGTCTGAAACTAGCCTGCCAACTGTACTCTGTTGCCTTGGCAACAGAATATACATGTACATGGAAAAATTTTATTGCCTAAGCAGCAGGATCTTTAAAAAGGGTTTAAGCTGTTGACTATGGCAAAGGCTGTAGGTTCAAGCCAGGAGGTGAGGTTTTAGTCCAATTATAGACAGAGATACAGAATTTGTGCTAAGATAACAGTCATTCATTTATTAACTGACAAGTATTTGTGGACTGGTACCTATGTGCAATAAACTGTGCCCTGGGGAATGCAAAGATGGACTAGGCATAGCCTGGTATGTGCCAGCACAAAGTAATAAATATTAATTCATTAATCAATGAATTTTGTAGAAGGTCATAATTCAATGACCATAGTTCACTAGTACTTGACTGTATGGACAAAGAGACTGAAACGCCTGTGTATATTACCAAGGTATACAGGACAATTTATTTGTAAACTGAAATAAAATATTATGACTTGAATTAGAACCACCAGTAAATATATCAACTAAGTAAGGCTATAAAATCCAGACAGATGCTGGTATAGGCCAAGCCCTATATCACACAAAGTAATGTGTGAATTATACCTCACTGAAGCTTTTAAAACAAAATAATTTCTTACGTTCTCATTCAAGAAAAATTATTCAAATAGACCATCACAAGACTGTGCATTCACTTAAACCAATATATAAAAATAAACCATTAAGGTAATTTGAATTTGCCTTTCGTGACTTACCAAGTAGAACTTATATGTAAGCCAGAATCTTATGGTTCTGTATCTTCAGAACAGCTAACTAGCGAGCCCTTGAGAGAGAATGAGTGATTGCAGCTAAAGCAACTACTTGGTGACCACTCAGATTAGCAACTATCTGGAGGAGTATCCCAAGTGACACTCTTTATTTATGACTCTCTGATTACATGCAAAGAGCAAAGATGTAAAATCAAATCTCTATTCTAGTAAACCAAAGGCATAACTAAAAGCAAATTATTTTAAGTGAATATACTTGTAGTTTGCTGGGAAATGTGTATCAACAAGAGATTCCCCATGGGCTCCCTTAATAATATGAAAAATGCCATGCTGACATTGCCAGGTCTTCTAGGGGTCCAGAAGAGCCTTAGCCAGGTGACATCTTGGTGGGGGAGATTTAGAATCTGGAGACCTGGTCATGGAGATCTGGAGACTGACCTCTGCTGCAAATGACTGAAAGACTGCATTTCCAGAGCCAAGAAATGGGACACTCTCCACTGACCCAGTGTCTCAGCTCTGAGTTTGGCTTTTAGGATTTTTGTTGATTTGGGGAGGGAGAGCTGAAATATGGGAGGAGTTTGGCAAGGAAAAGAACCAAATGAACTACTTTCTGGCTTCAAGTGACTTCTGCTAAAGAGAGCATAAAAAGACCATTGACTTCTAGGAGTTGGAGACTCTGGAGACTCTGGAGACTCTTGCCATTAATTACATTCCTGAAAAATGTATCATCTGAGTACAGCTTGGGTCACAACACCAGGGTGCCTTTCATTGATAATATCATGTTTCCTTTCACTAGCCTTGAGAATTCTTCTCTGAGGAGGCAGGAGCTGCCCTTCCTAGTTTCCTTTGCTGATGTATTATCCATTTGCTTGGCCCAACTGCTCATGAAAGTCTGTGTCAAGTTACTGGGGAGGTATCAATGATTTTTAGCAGGCAATTAGCTTCAACTTAGCCCTTGATATCTGAGATGACCAGAGTTGAGAGTTTATGCTTAAGCTTTCTCTGTGTACCATGGAGCCAGGTCCAAGTCTGAATTCTAAACTCTGAACACCATGCTCAAATCAAGCACGTACCTCTCTGTGACTCTTTCTCATTGGGACCCTTTTTCTAGGAGCCAGAAAGGAGCTTCTGGGGGAGCTGCCCAGGGTCTCGTTTCAACTGTCTTACTAATTAACACATGGCACAAAACAGCCAAAAATATCTGCAGGCTTGATTTTAAATTGATTTTTATTATATTTTGTAACTCTGCTATCTTATTTTAGATTCTAACTTTTCATTTAGCTTTTAAACACTTTGCAGAGGGGGTTTATGGTTAATATTAATAAACCAAGAAACTCAGGATAACTCTAAACAAATTAGATTGCAAATAACTTTCACCTTATTTAATGCTTTTCAAAGAATTATAAATATATTTTAGAGTTACCTCCCTTTAATTCATAGAATTAAAGGGAATGCCTGGAAGGAAGTAAAAAAAAAGTCATTAATTTTCTCTTCTCTTATTTGGCATTAATCACAGGCTGTCTTTTGTCATTTATTTCCTTCTCAAGTCTACTTTTGTGCCCCCTCCACCATGAGTTCCTTGAGAGAAGAGTGAAGTGAAGTGACGTGGAAGTAGCTCAGTCATATCTGACTCCTTGCAACCCCATGGACTGTCCAGTCCATGGAATTCTCCAGGCCAGAATACTGGAGTGGGTAGTGTTTCCCTTCTCCCGGGGATCTTTCCAATCCAGGGACAGAACCCAGGTCTCCTGCATTGCAGGCAGATTCTTTACCAGCTGAGCCACCAGGGAAGCCCTTGAGAGAAGAAAGTAAAAGTGAAAGTGAAGTCGCTTAGTCGTGTCCAACTCTTTGCAACCCCATGGACCGTAGCCTACCAGGCTCCTCCGTCCATGGGATTCTCCAGGCAAGAATACTGGAGTGGGCTGCCATTTCCTTCCCCAGGGGATCTTCCCAACCCAGGGGTCGAACCCAGGTCTCCCACATTGGAGGCAGATGCTTTAACCTCTGAGCCACCAGGGAAGTTTCTCTTGAGAGAAGAGGGTTTGCCTTAAATCAGCTTGTGACCCCCAATGGCATGTCATACAATCCATACATGGCACAGTCTTGCACATGTTATTTTAGTTCAGACCCTAGTCACCTGTTTACTTATGACCACTTCTGCTAATTCAACCTCAAGGTCTGGGCCATCTTCTGCTTTCCACCTATTAACTTGGTCATTAACCCCAAGTTAAAGCCCACTCTGCAATATCCCACTTTAAATGAGATTCCAATTGGACTGCTTCTTTCTGTTGATTCTAGTTTATGCAATTTGATGTAAATATGTAGATAATAACTAGTTTTAAAAAAGCATTTCAAAAAACAAACAAATAAAAAGTATTTCAAGCTCTAATACATATGTTTCCTTTGTTTTTGAAGAGCTACACTTCAACTGATAATTTTTCTACGAATCCTTTCAGGAAAAATGACTATATTTATTTGGCAATGCTGAGATTCCTAAAAACAGTTGTTTGAAAATTTCCATCCCAAAATAATATTCTCTTAATTGGGGAAGACACCAATATGTGATCATTTATTTTTGTACTAAAATACTTGTTTTGCATCTTTTCTATATATTTATGCAACTTTGTATCACTGAGTAAAGTGTCCAATAAAAAAGAAAAAGACTTTTGATGATGTATTTTATAATATAAGTCATCAGTTCAGTTCAGTCGCTCAGTTGTGTCCAACTCTTTGTGACTCCGTGGACTGCAGGCATCCCTATCCATCACCAACTCCTGGAGATTGCTCAATTTCATGTCTATCAAGTTGGTGATGCCATCCAACCATCTCATCCTCTGTCATCCCCTTATCCTCCTGCCTTCAATCTTGCCCAGCATGAGGGCCTTTTCCAATGAGTCAGTTCTTCACGTCAGGTGGCCAAAGTATTGGAGCTTCAGTTTCAACTTCAGCATCAGTCATTCCAATGAATATTCAGGACTGATCTCCTTTAGGATGGACTCCCTTGAAGTCCAAGGGAGTCTCAAGAGTCTTCTCCAATACCACAGCTCAAAAGCATCATTTCTTCGGTGCTCAGCTTTATGGTCCAATTCTCACATCCATACATGACTACTGAGAAAAACTATAGCTTTGACTAGACAGACCTCTGTTGGCAAAGTAATGTCTCTGCTTTTTAATATGCTGTCTAGGTTGGTCATAACTTTTCTTCCAAGGAGCAAGTGTCTTTTAATTTCATGGCTGCAATCACCATCTTCAGTGATTTTGGAGCCCAAGAAAATAAAGTCTGTCAGTGTTTCCATTGTTTCCCCATCTATTTGCTATGAAGTGATGGGACTGTGTTACTAGCAACACCAGAAAAGACTTAGGAAATAAATAGACTTTAGCTTAACCTTCTTGACCCTCACTTGGAAAAGATAAACTTATCAGTGATGTTGTATCTTTGACTAAACAATGTGGCCCATGAGGGACCTGGAGGGGCTGCCAGTGAGGTGGCTCAGCCCCTCCCACAGCAGGGAATCAGGCCAAGAGCAAATAGGCTGGAGGCTCATTCAGGCCTGCATTAGAGCCTTGGCAATCTTCCAGGAGTGCCTACTCCACAGACTTCAGGGGCTGACCTGGCTTCTGTCCCTTCATAGGTTCGTTCTGTGCATTTCATAATTATGTGAGTCCTTGAAAGCTTTCTAATGAATATAAGTCAGCCCAAGTCGTCTTTTATTTCCTGTGCCCACAAAGGCTGCCTGGTAAAGCACAGCCACTCACACATGACCTGGCCGGCACTTCCTAGACCCAGCACTGTCGACAGCCCCTGCCTGTCCCTGCTCAGCTCCCTGCCATCTCGATACCAGTTCGCCCCAGCTGATCACATTCTTTTGACTAAAAGATCCTCCACAGTGAGCTGGAACATCATCTAATAAGCAGAAACTACCAAGTATATCCCTCTCCTCTGCCACTCCAGCTTGAATTTATCTTTGCCTCTCTTTCTTCAGACACACATAAAAGCTGCCTTTTCCTCTTTTCCAGGGCTGTCCTCAGGTCCATGCCACTCTGAGACTGGGAACCAGCTACAATTTCCCCTCTCCATCAGCTGCTCCTCCTCAGTCCACTCATCTTCAGCCACGCTGATTCTAGAAGGCCCTTTCCCATCAAACATTCCCATCACCTCACTGTCAGCTCACTACTTTCTTCAGTTTCTCTCTGTCTCTGCTTCTGTAACCTCTGAAACCACCACAGTCAGGCTTCTGCTCCCACCAGCCTCACCCAAGGTCACTGAACTCTTCTCATGAAGGTTACCAGGAACTTACAAAAAGCCATATCAAAGAGCTTCATTTCAGTTCTTAGCCCAAGAGACAAATATTGCAGAAAGTGCTAGTCATTACAAAATAATGATTTCTTTTTTTAAAATGGAATTCCCCAAATATGCTCATTCTCCCCTGTAGCTAGATTCTCCCCAGCTCACTGATCTGTGAGCAGAAGGGAAGAACACAACATCTGGGTCACATCCATAAAAGGAAGGATGTGTCTCTGCATCCCTTCCCCCTCCTGCTGGCTGAGACTTGGGTGTGACGTGGTCTACACCTGCTACATGTGCCATAGGCATCTATACCCCAGGGATGTAGAAAAATAAGGGATAGGGAGCCACAGCCCCAGATAATCTCATGAAGCCCCACAACCCTGGGCCACCCCTGAGCTCAGGGAGACTAACTGAGTGGCTGAGGATTGCAAAGCCAGACCGAAATCCACGTCCAAGGTTAATGCTCTTCCCAGCATGGTCCTTGGTGAAATGCAAACAGTTCTGGGAGAGTGGGCTCCCACTGTCTCTGGTACCACATGCCCGTGGTAACTTCTGCTATTGGGTATCAATTTAGCCACCAAAACAGCTCTGCAGAGTCTAAAAATGTTTCTAGGAACTCAGTGTCTACATACCTAGTTTGGGATTGTCTTTCTCCTCCTGAAGCACTAAAACTTCTTTTTAAAGTGCCTGAAACAAGAAAATAAAAATAACTTCACATTTTCTTGCTGCAAATCATTTATTTATTCACTCATTTGCCTGTTTTAAAGTATCTAACAAATTGTACCTACTATAAAGACTGTCTTCATTTATGATACTATCAGCTAAAATATAACGTTGCAAATTACTGTTTATTAACAGGTTTGCTTAAGGGTCCTTTCTCAACAAAAAAGTGCTAAACAAAGAAACTCCATTATTAATTGCTAACAAAGCACATAAAACATCTGTATCATCATCATCCTAAATCCCTTGCCAAGAGAGCTAGAGTAACCACATGCAAGTGTAAGGGTCCAGCTTTTCCTTCCTCACTTTCCCACTGACCCTCCCCATCCTTGTTACTGGGGATACACAATATCCCATCATCTCAAAATTCACCTCAGTTAGTAATTAACTGCTTCTAGAATCTGTCACATATGTTTAAATGCACAAATATCTTTGCTACATAATATTCACGTTTTCTCAATCACAAATCAAGACATTTTATTTAGCAGACAGGACAGGAATTTATATGGAAAACAGAACAGAGTGTTGGAATTTGATATTGCCCCAGAAAATGTGGAACGTCTATAATCCACTTTGATGGACCATTTAATTTTGAAAAGAATCAAGTATGAAGCAAAATCCTTAGAGTTCTACTCTGATCCTTAGAGACACTATTTTAAACTATCTTTTATGCAATGTTCATAGTATAGTCTTTCAGAATGGATTATTTACAATTTATTTCAGAGTATTTCTATCTATCCTATTTAATATTCCATCAACTTACTCTTTTAAAGGAGTCAGGAAACTCAAACTGGGGCTCTGTGTCAACCTAGAGGGGTGGGATGGGGCGGGAGATGGAGGGAGGCTCAAAAGGGAGGGGATGTGTGTATACCTATGGCTGGTTCATGTTGAGGTTTGACAGAACACAGCCAAATTCTATAAAGCAATTATCCTTCAATAAAAAATTAATTAATTTTAAAAAAGTTATTCTTTTCTGTCAATTTTCTATTTTAACTGGTGTTTTATTTCAATTTCAGATTTGTTTAGTGACTTGAATCCTATGTTTCTATAGAGAAGATTCTTTAAATTGTATCTAAATATATCTTTACTTTCCCATGCCCCAGTCTATTTTTTTTTTACTGTTTCAAATTAAGAGTAAATATTAACATATTTACTGAATATGCATGGTGTTTTTCATAATTCTAAATAATTATAACATTTATTTAACTTTAGTGTTTTAAGGAAAATATATCCCTTTATATTAATGTAAGTAAAACTGTACAAAACTTAGTCTACAGCAAGACTAATTTCTTCTCCGGGTTTCTAACCTCTGATCAACAGACTCACAAAAGGTCACTTCCATTACTCCTGTAGTTAGTTAGTATGCTTCCAAGTAAGTTATCTCCACTCCCCAGTTAGAATCTGTATTTGCTGGAAGAAACAATTAAACTGTTCGTTTGACAGGAGGCAATGGAAAGCCACAGCGCCAGGGGCCCTCTGCGCTCCGTCAGAGTGACACACCTGCCCTAATTAGCACAGCACCTGGAAAATGACCCGTTCATTATGTAGGCGATGACATCCGCTTACTCCCGAGTACAATTCCCAGACCTCTACCCGCCGGAAGTTGGCAAGAAAGCTTACTGAATGTCGATTCCTTCAAAGGGCTTGAGCTGGAGCTGCTAAAGTTATCCGAAATGTCCAATTCATCATCAAGCTCTGAATATAGATCTGCACATTAATAAAAATAAAAAGCAAATGAAACTTGAAACACAAAGGAATCAAGAGTGCATTCATGTTGTAACCTTTTCACTAGAAATACCTTTCTCAATATTTTCCAAATTGAAGTTATCATCTGATAAGAGTCCATCACAGGTCCGGTCTTCATCCTTACCACATGGTGCTCGGAAGCCTTCAGCAGGGAGGTCTGTGATTTCTGAAAGTTCACTTTTCAGGCTTCCTGCTCCACTGCTGCTGCTACTCAAGCTTGCCTTCTCAAAGGTTTCCTGAAAGAGAAAGTCAGTCTGTAATACCCGCTTCTTTCCTTCCTTCTGCAGGACTTAAAGTTCATTAGAATATATATTAAAATGACTAGAATATCATTATAAATATTTGTGTTGAAGTGGTATCAGTAGTTCTACCTAGGTAAATTTTATAGAATTCATTCAGTCCATAATGAACCCATACAAAACAAAGTGGGTTTGCTACCATTGGAAAACAAAGAATAGAAACGGCAAAATACTCAGGAGCAAAGGCCTGTGCAATCTGGTGAAAGAAAATATAGCACTAAGGAGTAAATTATGTAGAATAATTATGGAAATAAGAGGCCAAGGGAGAGGATTAGAAAGACCTTGAGCTAACATCCTCCCATGGGCACACCAAAATGGCAAGTACTTACAGAGCAACTACTGATGAGAAAAACTGAAATCTCATAGAAAATACCTTCTACAACTAAAGATATAAAGAAGAAACCACAATGAGACAGGATAGGTGGAGGCGCAGTAAGTCAAGACCATACCCCTGTGTGAGTGACCCACAAGCAGGAAATAATTGTAATTTAGAGATTTTCACCAAAGAGCAATGGGTCCATGCCCCAAACCAGGCTCCCCAGCCCAGGCATCATACACCAGGAAATGAGCCCCCAGAACATTTGCTTTTGAAGGTCAGCTGCACTCACTTTCAGGAGAATCAGAGGCTTTAGGACACAGAGATTCCACTATCATAGGACAAATGCAAAAATTCACACATTGAAGGACCCAGGGCAGAAGCAATAACTTGAAAGTAACCTGGCTTTTTTCATGAAGATGGCGCCAAAGGCGAAGAAGGAAGCCCCTGCTCCTCCTAAAGCTGAAGCCAAAGCAAAGGCTTTGAAGGCCAAGAAAGCAGTGTTGAAAGGTGTCCACAGCCACAAAAAAAGAAGATCCGGACGTCGCCCACCTTCCGGCGGCCCAAAACACTGCGGCTCAGGAGGCAGCCCAAATATCCTCGGAAGAGCACCCCTAGGAGAAACAAACTTGACCACTATGCCATCATTAAATTCCCCCTCACCACCGAGTCAGCCATGAAGAAAATAGAAGACAACAACACACTGGTATTCATTGTGGATGTCAAGGCCAACAAGCACCAAATTAAACAGGCTGTGAAGAAGCTCTATGACATTGATGTGGCTAAGGTCAATACTCTGATCAGGCCTGATGGAGAGAAGAAGGCATATGTTCGACTGGCTCCTGACTATGATGCTTTGGATGTTGCCAACAAAATTGGCATCATCTAAACTGAGTCCAGCTGGCTAATTCCAAATATAAAAGTTTTCACTATAAAAAAAAAAGAAAGAAAGAAAGTAACCTGGATCAGGCCTATCTGTTGATCTTGGAAAGTCTCCTAGAGGAGGAGGCTCAAGTAGAAGTCCCCTGGAGACATAGACACGGGTGGCAGCCATTTGGGGGAACTCAATCTAGTACTGCAAGCACCATTGTGGAATCCTCCCTCCAGCTTACCATCCACCAGAAACCAGTCCCACCCCAGTCCCTTCCCAGTACCAGTGCCCATCAGTTTGTAGGCACCAGTACTGGGCAGCCTCAGGTCAATCAGATAATCAAGAGAGGACATAGCCCCACTCACTAGAAGCCTGGCTTCCATAAGACCCCCTGAGCCCACAGCTACCACTGGATAAGGCCCTGACCACCAGCGAGCCCAGGAACCAGCCCCATACACCAGAGTGCAAGCACTGGACCAGGGGCCCTGAGGTCCTCCAGTCAGTGACCCTGTGATTTGGTCCCACCAACTAGTGGCAGACACCACCACTTCAACCACTGTAACCCTGCAGCCTGCCTTGTCAGGACTCAGCCAATCCATCAGCAGGCCTACATCAGCCCTAAGACCTTCTGGGCCTGGGCCCCATCCATCAGTAGATCAAAACCAATTCTGAGAAATCTTGAGCACTTCAGTCAGCTACCCTGGAATCCAGCCCCACTCACAGTGGGCCAGCAACAACTTTGGGAAACTTCAGAACCCACAGCCAGGTGCACCAGAAATCAGGCTTACCAATAGCAGACCAACACTAGATATGGGGATGCTGGCCCCACAACCCCCCACTCCAGAACACAGCTCCACCATCTGTGGGCCATCACTAGCCCAGGCACCTCCAGGGGCTCAACAGTCAGCTACACCATGATCTGGCTCCAACAACCAGTAGCTGACAACCTCTGCATATGTCAACCAACTAGACCACGGACCAGCCATACCTACAAGACCACTCACATAGTCTGCCACAAAAGAAGGACTCATACAGCTCACACAGGGGGCAACTCTGGAGCACATAGCTCTGTTGACAGAGAGGAGTGTGATGCTGGAATACATAGGATGTTTCCCACAAAAGGCCATTGCTCCAAAGTCAGGAAACATAACAAATCTACTAAATACATAGAAATAAAAACAGAAAATCAGGCAAAATGAGGTGACAGAGGAACATGCTCTCAGTGAAGAAATAATATTAAACCCCAAAAGAAGAATTAAATGAAGTTGAGAGAAGTAATCTAACCAATAGAGTTCAGGTAATGATTGATGGTGAAGATGGCCAGAGACGTTCAGAAAAGATTGGACAAACAGAGTGAGAAGTCAGAATTTTTAGCAGAGCTGGAAAATATAAAGAACAAAACAGACATGAAGAATACAATAACGGACAAGAAAAAAAAAAAAAGGAATCAACGGTAGATTGGATGGTACAGAGGAACAGATCAGCAAGCTGGAAGGCAGACTAGTGTAAATCACTGAAGCTGGAGAGAAAAAACAAAGAGTGAGGATAGTTTGAGAGGCATCTGTGATAACATCAAACACATTAATATTCACATTATAGAGTACAGGGGTCCCAGAAGAAGAAGAGAGAGAAAGAGGCAGAGAACATATTTGAAAAAGTCCCCAAACCTGGGAAAGGAAATAGGTATTCAGGTTCAGGAAGCACAGAGAGTCCCAGAGAGGACTGACCCAAAGAGGACCACAACAAGACACACTGTAATTAAAATGGCAAAAATTAAAGATAAAGAATGAATATTAAAAGCAATAAAAAGAAAAGGCAAGAAGTTACATACAAGGGAACTCTCATAAGGCCATCAGCTGGCTTTTTAGCAGAAACTGCAGGCCAGAAGGGTGTGGCATTATATAGTTAAAAGTGATGAAAGGGAAAACTTACAACCAAAAATATTCTACCTGGCAAAATTCTCATTCAGATTTGGTGGACATAAAGAGTTTTAGAGACAAGCAAAAGCTCAGAGTTCAGCACCACCAAAGCAGCTTCACAAGAAATGTTAAAGGAACTTCTCCAAGTAAAAGAAAAAAGGCCACAACTAAAAAAGGAAAAGACTCACTGGTAAAGACAAATAAACAGTAAAGGTAGTAAACTAACCATGAACACAGATAGTAGGATGATTAAGAACTAAGTAGGATGATTAAGAACTAAAGAGTCTCTTGAGGAAAGTGAAAGAAAAGAGTGAAAAAGTTTGCTTAAAACTCAACATTCAGAAAACTACGATCATGGCATCTGGTCCCATCACTTCATGGCAAATAGATGGGGAATCAGTGGAAACAGTGACAAACTTTATTTTCTTGGGCTCCAAAATCACTGCAGATGGTGACTGCAGCCATGAAATTAAAAGATGCTTACTCCTTGGAAGAAAAGTTATGATCAACCTAGACAGCATATTAAAAAGCAGAGACACTACTTTGTCAACAAAGGTCCATCTAGTCAAGGCTATGGTTTTTCCAGTGGTCATGTATGGATGTGAGAGTTGGACTATAAAGAAAGCTGAGCACTGAAGAATTGATGCTTTTGAACTGTGGTGTTGGACAAGACTCTTGAGAGTCCCTTGGACTGCAAGGAGAGCCAACCAGTCCATCCTAAAGGAAATCAGTCCTGAATATTCATTGGAAGGACTGATGTTGAAGCTTAAACTCCAATATTTTGGCCACCTGATGAGAAGAACTGACTTATTGGAAAAAACCCTGATGCCGGGAAAGACTGAAGGCAGGAGGAGAAGGGGATGACAGAGGATGAGAGACGGTTGGATGGCATCATGGACTCAATGGACATGAGTTTGAGTAAACTCCAGGAGTTGGTGATGGACAGGGAGACCTGGCATGCTGAAGTCCATGGAGTCAGAAAGAGTCGGACATGACTGAGCAACTGAACTGAACTGAAGAGATCCATCAATAATTACTTTAAATGTACATGGACTAAATGCTCTAATCAGAAGATACAGAGTGGCTGAATGGATGAAAAGGCAAAATACACATATATGCTGCTTACAAGACACTCACTATGCTGTCTACAAGACACTAACTGTGCTGCCTATGGGACTCTAACTTCAAGTGTAAAGATACACAAAGACAAAGTGAGCTGATGAAGAAGTTATTCCATGAAAAATGGAAGTGAAAAGAAAGCTGGAGTAGCAATACTTGTATTAGACAAAATAGAATTTAAAACAAAGACTGTAAAGAGACAAAGAAGGATTTTGAGGTCAATTAGAAGATATAACAACTGTAAATATGTATGTATCCAACATAAACACCTAAATACACAAAGCAAATATTAACAACATAACTAAAGAACTTGATAGTAAAAGAATAATAGCAGGTGATTTTAACACTCTACTTACATCAATGGAGAGATCATCCAGGCATAAAGCCAATAAGGAAACATTGGCCTTAAATGATATAACAGACCATGGGATTTTCCAGGCAAGAGTACTGGAGTGGGTTGCCATTGCCTTCTCTGACAATAGACCATAAAGACTTAATAGATATACACAAAACACTCTACCCCAAAGCAGAAAATTACACATTCCTTTCAAGTGTGCAAAGAACATTCTCAAGGATGGATCTCTTATAAGGATACAAAATATGTCTGAGTAAATTTAAGAACAATGAAATCATAGCAAGGGTATTTTCTGACCATAACACTAGGAGATTAGAATCAACTATAAGGAAAAGAAACTGTCAGAACACAAACGAATAAAGGCTAAACAGCATGTTACTAAACAACCAATGGATTACTGAAAAAAATCAAATAGGAAATCAAAAAATATTTGTAGACAAATGAAAATGAAACACAACTCAAAGTCTATGGGATACAAGAAAAGTACTTTGAAGGCTGAAATTTATGGTTAAACAAGCCTACCAGATGGTGACTATAGCCATGAAATTAAAAGACGCTTGCTCCTTGCAAGGAAAGTTATGATCAACCTAGACAGCATATTAAAAAGCAGAGACATTACTTCGCCGACAAAGGTCCATCTAGTCAAAGCTACAGTTTTTCCAGTAGTCATGTATGGATGTGAGAGTTGGACTATAAAGAAAACTGAGCACCAAAGAATTGATGCTTTTGAACTGTAGTATTGGAGAAGACTCTTGAGAGTCCCTTAGACTGCAAGGAGATCCAGCCAGTCCATCCTAAAGGAAATCAGTCATGAATATTCATCGGAAGGACTGATGCTGAAGCTCCAATACTTTGGCCACCTGATTCGAAGAACTGACTCATTGGAAAAGGTTCTGCTGCTGGGAAAGATTGAAGGCAGGAGGAGAAGGGGATGACAGAGGATGAGATGGTTGGATGGCATCACGGACTCAGTGGACATGAGTTTGAGTAAGCTCCTGGAGTTGGTGATGGACAAAGTAGCCTAGAGTCTTCCATAGGGTCGCAAAGAGTCAGACATGACTGAGCAACAAATTGAAGCCTAACTTAGGAAACAAAAATAAAATCTCAAAAAAACAACAACAAACTTAACCCTACGCCTAGAGGAATTTGAAAAGGAAAAATAAGAAAAAAGTTAGTAGAAGGAAAGAAAACATAAAGATCAAAGCTGAAATAAATGAAATAGAGACCAAAAAAGAAAACAATTTAAAAGTCAGTCTATTTCACTTCCAGTGATCGGTCTGTTCAAATTATCCATTTCTTCTTGATTCAGTTTTGACAGGCCGTATCTAAAAACTTATCTATTTCTTCTGGATTGTCCAATTTGTTGGCATATAATTGTTCATCACATTGTTTCTTTCTGTCAATTTTTTCTGTATTTCTGTAGAATTGGTTGTTACTTCTTTACTTTCATTTCTTTTTTTTTTTTTTTTGAGGGGGGTGGGGGGTCCACTGTCTTTTCTTCTTGGTGAGCTCTTCAGTTTGTTAATGTGGTGTTTCACAGTGATTGATTTGTGGATATTGAACCATTTCTGCATCCTGGAAATGAATCCCACTTGATGAAGATATATGATACGTTGAATGCATTGTTGAATATGATTTGCTAATATTTTGTTGAGGATTTTAGCATTTATGTTTATCAGTGATATTGGTAAGTAATCTTTTTAATTATATCTTTGTCTGGCTTTGGTATTAGTGTGATACTGGCCTTAAAGAATGTGTTTAGAAGCGTTTCTTCCTCTGAAATTTTTTTGAATAGTTTGTGAAAGATAGGTGTTAAACTTTTTTAAAAAAATGGTAGAGTTCACCTGTGAAGCATCCAGACCTGGACTTTTTGCTTGTTGGACTTTTTATTACTATTTTCATTTCATTGCTGGTAATTGGTCTATTAATATTTCTGCTTTTTCCTGATTCATTCTTGGGAGTTTCTGCATTCCTTGGAATTTGTCCATTTTTTCTTCATTGTCCACTATATTGGCTTATAGTTGTTTATAGAAATATCTTATGATTGTATTTCTGTGGTGTTTGTCTGTTTCATTTCTGATTTTGGCACTCTGCCCATGCTCTGCAACAAGAGAAGCTGCCACAGTGAGATACCTATGCACTGCGACTAGAAAGTAAACCCTACTTGCTACAACTAGAGAAAGCCCTGTGCAGCAACAAAGAGCCTATGCACTGTAACAAAATCTCAGTGCCGCCAAAAAGAAATACATTAATTAAAAATTTTTAAAAGATTGAAAAGAAGGGGACACTCACAAGGTTACTCTATGAAGTCACTTTAACACTGATAATAAAAACAGACACTGCCAAAAAAAAGAAAATTATAGGCCAATATCTTTGATTAATATAAATGCAAAAATCCTCAACAAAATATTAGCAAAGCAAATACAACAACACATAAACATCCCTTTTCATACACCATGATCAAGCTGGATTCACCCCAGGGTCTCAAAGATGGTTCCACATACGCAAATCATCAATGTGGTACACCATATCAACAAAAGAAAATTTTTGAAATTTTCTTTTGAAATTGAAAAAAAAAACATGATCATTTCAATGTGCATGCATGTTAAGTAGTTTAGTCATCTCCAACTCTTTGCGATGCTATGGACTGTAGCCCACCAAGCTCCTCTGTCCATGGGATTTCCCAGGCAAGAATACTGGAGTGGGTTGCCATGTCCTCCTCTAGGGGATCTTCCAGACCCAGGGATCAAACCCACGTCTCTTGTGTCTCCTGCATTGGCAGCGAGTTCTTTACCACTAGCACCATCTGGGAAGCCCCATAGATGCAGTAAAAACCTTTGATAAACATCACTCACTATCAGAGAAATGCAAAGCAAAACTACAGTGAAGTACCATCTCATGCCAGTCAGAATGGCTGCTATCAAAAAGTCTACAAACAATAAATGCTGGAGAGGGTGTGAAGAAAAGGGAACCCTCTTACACTGTTGGTGGGAATGCAAATTAGTACAGTCACTATGGAGAACAGTGTGGAAATTCCTTAAAAAACTGGAAATAGAACTGCCTTATGACCCAGCAATCCCACTGTTGGGCATACACACTGAGGAAACCAGAAGGGAAAGAGACACGTGTACCCCAGTGTTCATCACAGCACTGTTTATAATAGCCAGGACATGGAAGCAACCTAGATGTTCATCAACAGATGAATGGATAAGAAAGCTGTGGTACATATATACAATGGAACATTACTCAGCCATTAAAAAGAATGCATTTGAATCAGTTCTAATGAGGTAGATGAAACTGGAGCCTATTATAGAGTAAAGTAAGCCAGAAAGAAAAACACCAATACAGAATATTAATACATATATATGAAAGTTATAAAGATGGTAACAATGACCCTATATGCAAGACAGCAAAAGAGACAGATGTATAGAACAGTCTTTTGGACTCTGTGGGAGAAGGCAAGGGTGGGATGATTTGAGAGAATAGCATTGAAACATGTATATTATCATATGTGAAATAGATCACCAGTCCAGGTTTGATGCATGAGACAGGGTGCTCAAGGCTGGTGCACTGGGATAACCCTGAGGGATAGGATGGGGAGGGAGGTGGGAGGGGGGTTCAGGATGGGGAACACATGTACACCCATGGCTGATTCATGTCAATGTATGGCAAAAACCACTACAATGTTGTAACGTAGCCTCTAATTAAATAAATTAATTGATTTTTTAAAACAAACAAAAAAAACCTTTGATAAAATTCAACATCCATTCATGAAAAATAGTTTGACCAAAGTGGATATAGAGGTAAAAATCAGTTCCATTCAGTCACTAAGTCGTATCCGACTCTTTGCAGCCCCATGGACTGCAGCATGCCAGGCTTCCCTGTCCATCACCAACTCCCAGAGCTGTCTCAAACTCATGTCCTCACTCAATAGAAGTAACATAATTGAACATAATAAAAGCTTACAGTAAACATAATACACAATGGTGAAAAGTTGAAAACCTTTCCGCTAAATACAGGGAACAAGGATAACCACTCTCATGACTTCTATTCAACATATGAAATGCCACAGCAGTCAGACAAGACAAAGAAATTAAAGGCATCCAAATTGGAAAGAAAGAAGTAAAACTGTCATTATATGCAGATAATATGACGCTATCTACAGAAAACCCTAAAAATTCCACACAAAAATTCCTAGAACTGATAAATGAATTCAGCAAGTTATTAGAGTACAAGATTAACATACAGATATTGGTTGCATTTCTTTTCACTAACAATAAAATATCAACAGAAGACAGCCTTTTTTTTTTTTTTATCTCTTTTTAAATTGTGCCAAAAAAAAAAAAAAATACTTATGGATAAACCTGAACAAGCAGGTGAAAGACTTATACACTCAAAACTGTAAAACATTGATAAAGGAAATTGAAGATGATTCAAAGAGATGAAAAGATGTTGTGTGATCTTGGATTATAAGAATTAATATTGTTAGGATAGCCATACTACCCAAAGCAATCCACAAATTTCATGCAATCTCTATCAAATTACCCATGACATTTTTCACAGAACTAAAACAAATAATCTTAAAAATTATATGGAACCACAAAAAGACCCAGAATTGCCAAAGTAATCTTGAGTTAAAAAGAAGAAAGCTTGAGACGTAACCTCCCAGCCTACAGCAAACAAAACAGTATGGTAAAGACATAAAGATCATGGAAGAAAAGCAAACTCAGAAATAAACCCACATACTTATGGTCAATTAATCTTCAATAAAGGAGGCAAGAAAATAAAACAGAGAAAAGAAAGTTGTGTTGGGAAAGCTGAATAGCTACATGTAACTAAATGAACTTAGAACACACCCTCAAACTGCAAACAGTAATAAACTCAAAATGGCCTAAAGACTTAATTATAAGACACGACACCAGAAAACCCCTAGAAGATAACACGGCAGAACACTATGACATTAATTGTACCAATATTTTTTGGATATGTCTCTTAAGGCAAAAGAAATAAAAGAAAAAATATACAAATGGGACCTAGTTAAACATAAGCTTTTGGAGGAGCTAAGATGGCGGAGGAGTAGGACGGGGAGAACACTTTCTCCCCCACAAATTCATCAAAAGAACATTTAAACGCCGAGTAAATTCCACAAAACAACTTCTGAAAGCCGGCAGAGGACATCAGGCACCCAGAAAAGCAACCCAAGTCTTCGAAAGGAGGTAGGAAAAAATATAAAAGACAAAAAAAGGGACAAAAGAGGGAGGGATGGAGTTCCGTCCCGGGAAGGGAGTCTTAAAAAGAGAGAAGTTTCCAAACATCAGGAAAGCTTCTCACTGCCGAATCTGTGCTGAGCATTGGAAGCACAGAGGGCAACATAACAGGGAGGAAAAATAAATAATTAAAACCCGCACATTGCGAGCCCTACGGTAACTTCCCCAGCGGAGAAGCAGCGCAGACGCCTGCACACGCCATTAGCAAGCGGGGGCTGGGCAGGGAGGCGCGGCACGGGCTGCATCGCAAGAATCTGGCCTGAATACCCCGAGCACTATCTGAGCGAAATAATTTGGGCTAGCAAACCAGACTGTGGGATATCTACCACGCAAAAAGCCAGCCCTAACCTATGACACCGCCAGGCCCGCACACGGAATAAAGGACTGAACAGAGATAGCCGGCGGCAGACCATCCCCCTCCGGTGAGAGGCAGCCAGAGCCGGAAGGGGACAATCGCAGCCCCAGAGAGACATTATCTATAAAACTGTAAGCAGGCGTCTTTGCTAACTAAAGCTTCTTGGGGGTCTGGGCGGTCAACATCTGCCTGAGAAGGTGTGCCGGTGCACAACTAGATAACTGAGCAGCGGGGAGGCGATAAGTCGCAGCAATCGCGCGCGCAAAACACCTCATCACCTGAGCTGCTCGGATCTGGGAAGGGCACAAACACAGGCCCAACTGAGAGTCTGTGCCTCTGAGGACTACCTGAGTGCCTGAACCTGAGCGGCTTGGACCTGGGAAGTACAGGCAGCCCAGGGCGGGCCGCGGATGGTTCCCGGTGGAGCAACCTAGAGCCTGAGCAGCGTGGGCAGGGAGGCTACACGCGCCGTGAACTGGGGGCAGACTCAGTGTGGCTGAGGCACTGCAAGCACACGCCAGTGTTATTTGTTTGCAGCATCCCTCCCTACCTCCCCTCAGTGCGACTGAACAAGTGAGCCTATAAAAAAAAAAAAAAAAAGTTTAAGTCCTCTATTATTCCTTTAATTCCCACTTTTATAACTGATTACTTTGCAAAAAAAAAAAAGGAAGACCCTATTTTTTTTTAAAGCAAACTTCATATATTTTTTAATAATTTTTTTGACTTTTTTTTCTTTTCCCTTCTTTTCTTTAACATTGTATTTTTGAAATTCCAAACTCTACTCTAGATTTTTAATTTTAGCTTTTTAGTATTTGTTATCAATTTTGTACCCATAGTTTTGTTTTTGTTTTTGTTTTTATATAATTTCTGTGACCCTTTTTTCTTTTTTCTTTTTCTTTTTCTCTGTTTCTTTCTCTTCTTCTTTTAAATAACATTGTATATCTAAAATTCCAAACTCTATTCTAGATTTTTAATTTATGCTTTTTGGTATTTGTTATCAATTTTGTACCTGTATTTTTTTTATATATATATATACTTTATGCGACCTTGTTTGTTCTTGTTTTTTTTTTTTTTCTCTCTCTTTCTTTTTCTTCTTCTTTTTTTTAACATTGTACTTTTGAAATTCCAAACTCTACGCTAGATTTTTAACTTTTGCTTTTTGGTATTAGTTATCAATTTTGTACCTATACTTTCTGTATAATTTTTGCGACCTTGTTTGTTTTTGTTTGTTCGTTTTTTCTCTCTTTCTTTTCCTTCTTCTTTTCTTTAACATCGTATTTTTGAAATTCCAAACTCTACTCTAGATTTTTAATTTTTGCTTTTACGTATTTGTTACCAATTTTGTACCTTTAAGAACCCAATCTTCAGTACCCATTTTTCACTAGGGAGCGAGATTACTGGCTTAACTGCTCTCTCTCCCTTTGGACTCTCCTTTTTCTCCACTAGGTCGCCTGTGTCTCCTCCCTAACCCCTCTCTACTCTACCCAACTCTGTGAATTTCTGTGTGTTCCAGACGGTGGAGAACACTTAGGGAACTGATTACTGGCTGGATCTGTCTCCCTCCTTTTCATTCCCCCCATTTATCCTCCTGGCCACCTCTGCCACCTTCTTCCTTCTTCTCTTCTCTGTATAACTCTGTGAACAACTCTGAGCGGTCCAGTTGTGGAGTGCACATAAGGAAGAGATTACTGAATAGCCCACTCTCTCCTCTATTGACTCCACCTCATCTCATTCGGGTCACCTCTAACTCCCTCCTCACTCTTCTCTTCTCCATATAACGCTGTAAACCTCTCTGGGCGAAACAAGTTTCAGGGCAAGACATACCAAGCAAATTCTCCAGCAGCAAGGAACACAGACCTGAGCTCCAAGATACAGGCAGCCCAAAGTCACCCCAAAACCATAGACATCCCATAACTCATTACTGGACATTTCATTGCACTCCAGAGAGAAGAAATACAGCTCCACTCACCAGAACATCGACACAAGCTTCCCTAACCAAGAAACCTTGACAAGCCACCTGTACAAACCCACACAGAGCGAGGAAACGCCACAATAAAGAGAACTCCACAAACTGCCAGAATACAGAAAGGACACCCCAAGCTCAGCAATTTAAACAAGATGAAGAGACAGAGGAATACCCAGTAGACAAAGGAACAGGATAAAAACCCACCAAACCAAACAAAAGAGGAAGAGATAGGGAATCTACCTGATAAAGAATTCCGAATAATGATAGTGAAATTGATCCAAAATCTTGAAATCAAAATGGAATCACAGATAAATAGCTTGGAGACAAAGATTGAGAAGATGGAAGAAAGGTTTAACAAGGACCTAGAAGAAATAAAAGAGAGTCAATATAAAATGAATAATGCAATAAATGAAATTAAAAACACTCTGGAGGCAACAAATAGTAGAATAACAGAGGCAGAAGATAGGATTAGTGAATTAGAAGATAGAAAGGTAGAAATAAATGAATCAGAGAGGATAAAAGAAAAACGAATTAAAAGAAATGAGGACAATCTCAGAGACCTCCAGGACAATATTAAACGCTACAACATTCGAATCATAGGGGTCCCAGAAGAAGAAGACAAAAAGAAAGACCATGAGAAAATACTTGAGGAGATAATAGTTGAAAACTTCCCTAAAATGGGGAAGGAAATAATCACCCAAGTCCAAGAAACCCAGAGAGTCCCAAACAGGATAAACCCGAGGCAAAACACCCCAAGACACATATTAATCAAATTAACAAAGATCAAACACAAAGAACAAATATTAAAAGCAGCAAGGGAAAAACAACAAATAACACACGAGGGAATTCCCATTAGGATAACAGCTGATCTTTCAATAGAAACTCTTCAGGCCAGGAGGGAATGGCAAGACATACTTAAAGCAATGAAAGAAAATAACCTACAGCCCAGATTATTGTACCCAGCAAGGATCTCATTCAAATATGAAGGAGAAATCAAAAGCTTCTCAGACAAGCAAAAGCTGAGAGAATTCTGCACCACCAAACCAGCTCTCCAACAAATACTAAAGGATATTCTCTAGACAGGAAACACAAAAACGGTGTATAAACTCGAACCCAAAACAATAAAGTAAATGGCAACGGGATCATACTTATCAGTAATTACCTTAAATGTAAATGGGTTGAATGCCCTGACCAAAAGATGAAGACTGGCTGAATGGATACAAAAACAAGACCCCTACATATGTTGTCTACAAGAGACCCAGCTCAAAACAGGGGACACATACAGACTGAAAGTGAAGGGCTAGAAAAAGATTTTCCATGCAAATAGGGACCAAAAGAAAGCAGGAGTAGCAATACTTATATCAGATAAAATAGACTTTAAAACAAAGGCTGTGAAAAGAGACAAAGAAGGACACTACATAATGATCAAAGGATCAATCCAAGAAGAAGATATAACAATTATAAATATATATGCACCCAACACAGGAGCGCCACAATATGTAAGACAAATGCTAACAAGTATGAAAGGAGAAATTAACAATAACACAATAATAGTGGGAGACTTTAATACCCCACTCACACCTATGGATAGATCAACTAAACAGAAAATTAACAAGGAAACACAAACGCTAAATGACACAATAGACCGGTTAGACCTAATTGATATCTATAGGACATTTCATCCCAAAACAATGAATTTCACTTTTTTCTCAAGCATACATGGAACCTTCTCCAGGATAGATCACATCCTGGGCCATAAATCTAGCCTTGGTAAATTCAAAAAAATAGAAATCATTCCAAGCATATTTTCTGACCACAATGCAGTAAGATTAGATCTCAATTATAGGAGAAAAACTATTAAAAATTCCAACATATGGAGGCTGAACAACACGCTGCTGAATAACCAACAAACCACAGAAGAAATCAAAAAAGAAATCAAAATTTGCATACAAACTAATGAAAATGAAAACACAACAACTCAAAACCTGTGGGACACTTTAAAAGCAGTCCTAAGGGGAAAGTTCATAGCAATACAGGCACACCTAAAGAAACAAGAAAAAAGTCAAATAAATAACCTAACCCTACACCTAAAGCAACTAGAAAAGGAAGAAATGAAGAACCCCAGGGTTAGTAGAAGGAAAGAAATCTTAAAAATTAGGGCAGAAATAAATGCAAAAGAAACAAAAGAGACCATAGCAAAAATCAACAAAGCCAAAAGCTGGTTCTTTGAAAGGATAAATAAAATCGACAAACCATTAGCCAGACTCATCAAGAAACAAAGGGAGAAAAATCAAATCAATAAAATTAGAAATGAAAATGGAGAGATCACAAGAAAACAACACAGAAATACAAAGGATCATAAGAGACTACTATCAACAATTATATGCCAATAAAATGGACAACATGGAAGAAATGGACAAATTCTTAGAAAAGTACAACTTTCCAAAACTGGAACAGGAAGAAATAGAAAATCTTAACAGACCCATCACAAGCACGGAAATTGAAACTGTAATCAAAAATCTTCCAGCAAACAAAAGCCCAGGTCCAGACGGCTTCACAGTTGAATTCTACCAAAAATTTAGAGAAGAGCTAACACCTATCCTGCTCAAACTCTTCCAGAAAATTGCAGAGGAAGGTAAACTTCCAAACTCATTCTATGAGGCCACCATCACCCTAATACCAAAACCTGACAAAGATCCCACAAAAAAAGAAAACTACAGGCCAATATCACTGATGAACATAGATGCAAAAATCCTTAACAAAATTCTAGCAATCAGAATCCAACAATACATTAAAAAGATCATACACCATGACCAAGTGGGCTTTATCCCAGGGATGCAAGGATTCTTCAATGTCTGCAAATCAATCAATGTTATACACCACATTAACAAATTGAAAAACAAAAACCATATGATTATCTCAATAGATGCAGAGAAAGCCTTTGACAAAATTCAACATCCATTTATGATAAGAACTCTCCAGAAAGCAGGAATAGAAGGAACATACCTCAACATAATAAAAGCTATATATGACAAACCCACAGCAAACATTATCCTCAATGGTGAAAAATTGAAAGCATTTCCTCTAAAGTCAGGAACAAGACAAGGGTGCCCACTTTCACCATTACTATTCAACATAGTTTTGGAAGTTTTGGCCACAGCAATCAGAGCACAAAAAGAAATAAAAGGAATCCAAATTGGAAAAGAAAAAGTAAAACTCTCACTGTTTGCAGATGACATGATCCTTTACATAGAAAACCCTAAAGACTCCACCAGAAAATTACTAGAACTAATCGATGATTATAGTAAAGTTGCAGGATATAAAATCAACACACAGAAATCCCTTGCATTCCTATACACTAATAATGAGAAAATAGAGAAATTAAGGAAACAATTCCATTCACCATTGCAACGGAGAGAATAAAATACTTAGGAATATATCTACCTAAAGAAACTAAAGACCTATATATAGAAAACTATAAAACACTGGTGAAAGAAATCAAAGAGGACACTAATAGATGGAGAAATATACCATGTTCATGGATTGGAAGAATCAATATAGTGAAAATGAGTATACTACCCAAAGCAATTTATACATTCAATGCAATCCCTATCAAGCTACCAACGGTACTCTTCACAGAGCTAGAACAAATAATTTCACAATTTGTATGGAAATACAAAAAACCTCGAATAGCCAAAGCCATCTTGAGAAAGAAGAATGGAACTGGAGGAATCAACCTACCTGACTTCAGACTCTATAACTCGTCAATGAATTCAGTCAAGTTTCAGGATACAAAGCTACTTTACAGAAATTTGTTACATTTCTACACATTAAGAATAAACTATCAGAAAGAGAAATGAAGAAAACAACTCCATGTACCATTCATTAAAAAGAATAAATATCTAAGAATAAATCTAATTAAGAAGGTAAAAGATTTGTATTGGAAAACTCCAAGACACAGATGAAAGAAACTGAAAATGAAAGTAAAAGTGTTAGTCACTCAGTCATGTCCAACTCTTTGTGATCCCATGGACCGTAACCCACCAGGCTCCTATGTCCATGGAATTCTGCAGGCAAGAATACTGGAGTGGGTTGCCATTCCCTTCTCCAGGGGGTCTTCCCATACAAGGGATCAAACCCAAGTCTCCTGCATTGCACATGGATTCTTTACCGCCTGAACTATGAGGACAAAAAAGATGACAAGGTATACTCTGTCCATGGATTAGAAGAATTAACATCATAAACATGATCTTGACAATGTGCAGATTAGACGCAATCCCTATCGAAATACCAGTGGTGTTTTTCATAGGTGTAGAAAAAATTCTTAAGTGTGTATGGAAACATAAAAGATCTCAAACAGACAAAGCAATCTTGAGAAAAACATTAGAGCTTGAGGTATCATGCTTGCTTCACATTATATTACAAAGCTACACTCATCAATACAGTATGGTACTGGCACAAAAACATATACATAGATCAGTGGATCAGAATAGACAGCCTGGAATAAACCCATGAATTTCCTGTCTGTTATCTATAACAAAGGTGGGAAGAATACAGAATGGGGAAAAGTCTCTTCAATAACAGGTGCTAGGAATACTGGATGGTTAGATGTAAAATAATAAAACTAGAACATTTTCTTACAGCATATAGAAAAACATCAAAATGGATTAAAGGCCTAAATATTAGACTATAATTGACAAAATTTCTAGGGGAAAACATAAGCAGAATACTATAAAGAAGATGTGGCACATATATACACAATAGATTACTACTCAGTCATAAAAAAGAAATTTTGCTCTTTTCAATCAAATGGATAGAACTGGAGGGCATTATGCTTAGTGAAATAAGTCAGAGAAGGAAAAGTACTGCATGATATGACTTATACATGAAATCTTAAAAAAATAAAACCAACAAATACATAAAACAAATAGACCCACAGATATAGAGAACAAATGAGTGGTTTCTGGTGGGGAGATGGAAGGCAGAGGGGCAAGACAGGGATAGGGGACTGGGATATACAAGCTACTAGGTATAAAATAGATACAGTGTGCTATTTACACCACTGAGAATATAACCAGTATTTTATAATAACTTTAAATGGAGTAAAATTGGAAAAAGTTTAAACCACTATGCTGCTGCTGCTAAGTTGCTTCAGTCGTGTCCGACTCTGTGCAACCCTATGGACAGCAGCCCACCAGGCTCCTCTGTCCACAGGATTCTCTAGGCAAGAACACTGGAGTGGTTTGCCATTTCCTTCTCCAACACCTGAAAGCAATGTATATTGTAAATCAACTATATCCCAAGTAAAACACACACACACACACACACACACACACACACACATGAAAAGTGAAATAAAAGGCATGACTGTACCAAAAACTAAGTAAATAAATAAAATCCAAAATAACTCACCAAAACTATATCAGATCTTTAATTTCTGGATTCCAAGTATGGCAAGATAAACCCACCAAGTAGTATTGCTTTCCTTCTTAAAAAAGAAAAAGTTTGCTGCAAATGCTGATATTTAAGAAATAAAAACTGGCTCTTCCTGGAGACTAACTTCTTATATAGTTTTCCCAGCCAAGGCACGGTTGGTCCTTAGGATCCTGGAAAGGAAATTAATGACCTGATTTCCTTATCAAGGATGGGCTTTATGACTCTACCGTGTTGGGCCCAACTCCAGGAGGGTTAAAGAAGAACACTGATGGGTTGAAGGGCCTCTTACTGAATCCCTGCTTTCATGGAACCCAGAGTGTGAGTGAAGAATAAGTCACAGAACACAACAAAGGCAGAGAGAAATAACACAGAGTGTCACAGGCTCTACCACATGCACCTGTGGAAATGTGTGCCTTTGACATCCCTATTCCAGTTATACTCAGAAATAAACTGAAAGATCAAGCTAATGTAAAGGTTACTGCCAAGAAAAATAAAAGCACATATTCTAATTTGTACCATGGCAAAATTATTACCACCACAAATAGAAATGAAATTACAAAGACTAATAAAAAAATTCAAGGTGAACATTATTTCCTTTTCTAAACTTACATAGAATATTTCTATCTATAAATCCAAATTGCTGAAAAAATTAAATATAAGCAGTCACTGCTATTTATACAAAGATCCATATTATAATGGAGAAGGCAATGGCAACCCACTGCAGTACTCTTGCCTGGAAAATCCCATGGACAGAGGAGCCATCTATGGAGTCGCACAGAGTCAGACACGACTGAAGTGACTTAGCAGCAGCAGCAGCCATATTATAAATTCAAAGAATTTCTAAGTTATCTTTTTGATACCTCTGGTTTTGTAATATACAACAAATTATGAGTTAGTTCTTTGGAATTCAATTATATTTCGATGCAGGATACAGAAAGCTTGGGGCTGGTGCATTAGGATGACCCAGAGGGATGGTATGGGGAGGGAGGTGGGAGTGGGGTTCAGGATGGGGAACACGTGTACACCCGTGCAGATGCATGTTGATGTATGGCAAAACCAATACAATATTGTAAAGTAAAAAAAATAATAATAATAATAAAATAAAAAATAAAATAAAGAGAAAAAAATAATAAAATAAAATTGAAAAAAATTATATTGACTTAATTTTAAGATATCAGAATGGATTAAAATGTCATAGTGAAATATCACATGCAGCAATTAATATTTTTCTAACTTAAGATGAATTTTCCTTAAGACAAACATGAACAGCCTCAGACATCTATTGGAACTCATCCTGAAGACACTGAAAGAATCCCATTTACCTGAGACAGCAGAGTAGGCTCCTGCTGACATGTGATTGCATTCCGGTTGGCTTCCATAAAATACCTCTGTGTGCGCCTCCGTTCCCGTTCCAGCTTCTTCTCCAAGGCCAGCTGGGATGTGGATAAATTGTCTACATACTTCATCATGATATCTGATATCATGGAGCTGACTTCTACAATATCTGGGCGGGTTTCTGCATCTGGAGTGAGGCATCTAAGGAAAGACAAGCTCATCAAAGTCAGGACCAGTCCACAGGCTAAATTCTGCTCTGTGTCCCCCATGGTGCTTGCACCCAAGGGAACCTGGACAAGATGAACTTCAAGGGTACTTCTCAATCCAAGACTTTTCAAAAGACACTTGGAAAATCTGGGAAGGAGAGGGAGTGGTCTGTTCACTTTGCAGGCTGGGTCATGGGCAAGGGTTACAGACTGTGTTGGAAGTTGCTCCCAGTCTCAGGATGGATGGATGGGGTCCGCTTCTTCTATGGAAGTGATTCTCCTTAAAACCACTCCTACTCACTGGCCAATGAAACAACGAGGCATCCTAATAATACAGGACCTGAATACCACACTTGGTGCACCAAAAGGAAGGAAAGATTCTGGGGAGTGGCAACTTACTGGACTTTACCAGCTGTATAGGAGCAAGATCAACACAACTTGATTAGTGAGAGTCTTACAAAGCATGATGCTATAAAAATAAAATGCAACCCAGTTACTCGAAGTTTAAGCTTTATGTCATAAATTTTAACTATAGACAATATGACACATTAAATGCTAAAAACTTTCTCAGATTTTGGAGGCAAGAGATATCAATCAGCCTACTAATGGGAGAATTGTTTCTATCACAGCTAAACAGTAGTAGAGGCTATTCTAGATGCCCATGGAACAAATTTTCAAGATCATTGGTTAGCATAATTTAAAAATTTCTGGCACTTACTACCATATTTGTCTATTTTTTAATTCAAAAGCTCTAATTTTACATAGGGGCTTCCCTGGTGACTTAGACAATAAAGAATCTGCCTGCAATTCAGCAGAAAGTTAAAGTGCAGTTACTCAGCCGTGTCCGACTCTGCAATCCCTTGGACTGTAGCCTACCAGGCTCCTCTGTCCATGGGATTTACCAGGCAAGAGTGGGTTGCCATTTCCTTCTCCAGGGGATCTTCCCAACCCAGGGATCAAACCCAGGTCTCCTGCATTGCAGGCAGACACTTAATGTCTGAGCCACCAGGGACCTGTGTCCAATCCCTGGGTCAGGAAGATCCCCTGGAGAAGAGCATGGCAACCCACTTCAGTATTCTTGCCTGGAGAATCCTGTGTACAGAGGAGCCTGGAGAGGCTATAGTCCATGGGGTCGCAAAGAATCGGACACGAGTGAGAGACTAACACTTTCACTTTCAATGTTATATGTGGTAATGTATATGTTTCTATACTATTCTCTCAATTCACCCCACCCTCTCCTTCCACTACTGTGTCCATAAGTCTCTTCACTATGTTTGTGTCTCCTTTGCTGCAAATGGGTTCATTACTATCATCTCTCTAGATTCCATATGTATGTATTGTTGTTCAGTCATCCAGTCATGTCCGACTCTTTGCAACCCCATGGACTGCAGCACACCAGGCTTCCCTGTCCCTCACCATCTCCTGAAGTTTGCCCAAGTTCATATCCATTGCATTGGTGATGCCATTCAGCCATCTCATCCTCAGATACCCTCTTCTACTGCCCTCCATTTTTCCCAGCATCAGGGACTTTTCCAATGAGTTGGCTGTTCACATTACATGACCAAAATACTTGAGCTTTAGCTTAAGCATCAATCCTTCCAACAAGTATTCAGGATTGATTTCAACTTTGCTGGTATCCTAGGTGTTAGGTTGTTTTTGTTTTTTTGTTGTTGTTTTTTTTTTTTTCCTTTCAGTACTATAAATATATCATACAACTCCCTTCTGATCTTCAATGTTTCTGTAGAAAAATCAGTCTGAAAGCCTTATGGGATTTCCCTGTAACTGACACTTTGTTTTTCTCTTGCTACTTTTAGAATCATCTCTTTAGTTTTAACTTTTGCCATTTTAATTACTGTAGGTTTTGGTGGAGGTCTCTTTGGGTTCATCTTGTTTGGGACCATCTGTTCTTCTTGTACCTGGATATCTGTTTCCTTCTTCAACATCAGGAAAGAAATTTCCAGACATAATTATATCAAATACACACTGCACTCTCTTTTCTGTCTCTTCTCCTTCTGAGAACCACACTATGTGAATGTTAGCATGCGTGATGTTGTCCTAGAAGTCCCTTAAACTATTTTCATTAAAAATATATATATATATATTTATTATATTATATATATATAATATATATATACATATAATATATATATATATAATATATATATATATTTTTTTTTTTTGCTGTTTTGATTGGATGATTCCCATTATTCTATCTCCCAGGTCACTAATGCACTCCTCTGTATCACCTAATCTGCTGTTAATTCCCACTACTATAATTTTAATTTCAGTTACAGAAAGGTCCCTACATATGGACCTTCAAGTAGCAAACATTCAAAGGTGCTAACTTGAGTTTGCATATCCAATCACGGAAGTTAGTTCACATGTCTCATGTTCATTGCCACCTATGTGTATTCTCTCAAGTGTTCATATTTTTGTGTACTTTGTTGTATAGTACTGCATTCAGACCAGCAATAGAGAGGCTTTATTTCAAGCCCAGGATATCCAGAGGCAAGCATAAAAGCAGCAGTGATGTAGCTGGTACTACAGTATTTTTCAAGGTACTGAACTGTAAGATTAAAAATGCTTTCTTGAGGGCGGTCCTAAGATGGCAGAGGAATAGGATGGGAAGACGACTTTCTCCCTGACAAATTCATCAAAGGAACATTTAAACGCTGAGTAAATTCCACAAAACAACTTCTGAATGCCAGCAGAGGACATCAGGCACCCAGAAAAGCAGCCCATTGTCTTCAAAAGGAGGTAGGAAAAAATATAAAAGACAAAAAAAAAAAAGGCAAAAGAGGTAGGGATGGAGCTCTGTCCTGGAAAGGGAGTCTTAAAAGAGAAGTTTCCAAACACCAGGAAACACTCTCACTGGCGACTCTGTGGTGAGCCTTGGAAGCACAGAGGGTAACATAAACAGGGAGGAAAAATAAATAATTAAAACCCACAGATTACGTGTCCAACGGTAACTCCTCCAACAGTAACTCCCCCAGCAGAGAAGCAGCGCAGACGCCTGCATCCACCACTAGCAAGCAGGGTCTGGGCAGGGAGGAGCGGGCTGCACTGCTTAGAGTAAGGATCAGGCCTGAATGCCCCAAGGGTAATCAGAGTGAACTAACTTGGGCTAGCAAACCAGACTGTGGGATAGCTACTATGCGAAAAGCACTAACCTAAGACACCACCAGGACCGTGCACAGAACAAAGGACTGAACAGAACTAGCCAGCTGCAGACCATCCTCCTCTGGTGACAGGCAGCCAGAGATGGAAGGGGGCAATCACAGCCCCAGAGAGACATTATCTACTAAACTGCAATCATGCTTCTTTGATAAGACTTCTTGGTGTTCTGGACAGTCATCATCCACCTGAGAAGGTGCGCGGGTTGTACACCCAGAAAACCAAGCAGCAGGGATGGGAGAGGCGATAAGTTGCAGTGACCACACTCGCCAAACACCTCATCACCTGAGCTGCTCAGACCTGGGATGGGCACAAAACACAGGCCCAATCGAGTCTGCACCTCTGAGGACTACCTGAGTGCCTGAACCTGAGCGGCTTAGACCTGGGAGGTGCATGCAGGCCAGGGCTGGCCTCGGACGGTTCCCTGTGGAGCAACCTAGAGCCTCAGCTGTGTGGGCAGGGAGGGCACATGTGCCATGAGCGGGGGCAGGCCCAGTGTGGCTGAGCCACTGTGAGCACACGCCAGTGTTATTTGTTTGGAGCGTCCCTCCCTCCCCACAGCGCGACTGAACAAGTGAGCCTAAAAAAGTGTCCACCACCGCCCCCTTGTGTCAGGGTGGAAATCAGACACTGAAGAGACCAGCAAACAGAAGAAGCTAAAACAGAGGGAACCGCCTTGGAAGTGACATGTGCAACAGATTAAAACCCTGTAGTTAGTACTGACTACATAGGAAGGGGCCTATAGATCTTGAGAAATATAAGCCGGACCAAGGAACTATCTGAAAATGAACTGACCCTACACTGCCCACAACACCACCAGAGAAAGTCCTAGATATATTTTTACTATTTTTACAATCATTCTTTTTTTTCTTTTTTTAAACTTTTTAAAAATTTTAAGTTCTCTATTACTCCTTTAATTTTCGTTTTTATACCCTACTATTACTTTTCCCAAAAAAAAGACCCTATTTTTTAAAGCAAACTTCATATATATATATTTTTTTAATAATTTTTGTGACTTTGTTTTTTTTTCTTCTTCTTCTTCTTTTCTTTAATATTATATTTTTGAAAATCCAACCTCTACTCTAGATTTTTAATCTTTGCTTTATGGTATTTGTTTAAAATTTTGTACCTTTAAGAACCCAATCTTCAGTACCCATTTTAACTTGGGAGTGAGATTACTGGCTTGACTGCTCTCTCCCCCTTTGGACTTTCCTTTTTCTCTACCAGGTCGCCTCTGTCTCCTCCCTCCCCCTTGTCTTCTCTACCCAACTCTGTGAATCTCTGTGTGTTCCAGATGGTAGAGAATACTTAGAGAACTGATTACTGGCTGGATCTGTCTCTCTCCTTTTCACTCCCCCATTTTATCCTCCTGGCCACCTCTGTCTCCTTCCTCCCTCTTCTCTTCTCTGTATAACTCCATGAACATCTCTGAGTGGTCCAGACTGTGGAGCACACATAAGGAAGTGATTACTGGCTAGCTTGCTCTCTCCTCTTTTGATTCCACCTCATCTCATTCGGGTCACCTCTAACTCCCTCCTCCCTCTTTTCTTCTCCATGTAACTCTGTGAACCTATCTAGGTGTCCCTCACTGTGGAGAAACTTTTCATCTTTAACCTAGATGTTTTATCAATGGTGCTGTATAGAAGGAGAAGTCTTGAGACTACTGTAAAAATAAGACTGAAAACCAGAAGCAGGAGGCTTAAGTCCAAATCCTGAGAATATCAGAGAACTCCTGGCTCCAGGGAACATTAATTGATAAGAGTTCATCAAATGCCTCCATACCTACACTGAAACCAAGCACCACCCAAGGGCCAACAATTTCCAGAGCAAGACATGCCATGCAAATTCTCCAGCAACACAGGAACACAGCCTTGAGCTTTAATATACAGGCTGCCCAAAGTTACTCCGAAACCATTGACATCTCATAACTCGTTACTGGACACTTCATTGCACTCCAGAGAGAAGAAATCCAGCTCCACCCACCAGAACACCGACACAAGCTTCCCTAACCAAGAAACCTTGATAAGCCACCACTACAACCCCAACTGCAGTGAGGAAAGTCCACAATAAAGAGAACTCCACAAACTGCCAGAATACAGAAAGGCCACCCCAAACTCAACAATATAAACAAGATGATGAGACAGAGGAATGCCCAGCAGGTAAAGGAACAGGATAAATCCCACCAAACCAAACAAAAGAGGAAGAGATAGGGAATCTACCTGATAAAGAATTCCAAAAAAATGATAGTGGAAATGATCCAAAATCTTGACATAATAATGGAATCACAGATAAATAGCCTAGAGACAAGGATTGAGAAGATGCAAGAAAGGTTTAACAAGGACCTAGAAGAAATTTTAAAAAGAGTCAGTATATAATGAATAGTGCAATAAATGAGATCAAAAACACTCTGGAGGCAACAAATAGTAGAATAACCGAGGCAGAAGATAGGATTAGTGAAATAGAAGATAGAATGGTAGAAATAAATGAATCAGAGAGGGAAAAAAGAAAAACGAATTAAAAGAAATGAGGACAATCTCAGAGACCTCCAGGACAATGTTAAACGCCCCCACAGTCGAATCATAGGAGTCCCAGAAGAAGAAGACAAAAAGAAAGACCATGAGAAAATACTTAAGGAGATAATAGTTGAAAACTTCCCTAAAATGTGGAAGGAAATGATCACCCAAGTCCAAGAAACCCAGAGAGGCCCAAACAGGATAAACCCAAGGTGAAACACCCCAAGACACATATTAATCAAATTAATAAAGATCAAACACAAAGAACAAATATTAAAAGCAGCAAGGGAAAAACAACAAATAACACACAAGGGAATTCCCATAGGATAACAGCTGATCTTTCAATAGAAACTCTTCAGGCCAGGAGGGAATGGCAAGACATACTTAAAGTGATGAAAGAAAATAACCTACAGCCCAGATTACTGTACTCAGCAAGGATTTCATTCAAATAGGAAGGAGAAATCCAAAGCTTTACAGACAAGCAAAAGCTGAGAGAATTCAGCACCACCAAACCAGCTCTCCAACAAATGCTAAAGGATCTTCTCTAGACAGGAAACACAGAAAGGGTGTATAAATTTGAACCCAAAACAATAAAGTAAATGGCAATGGGATCATACTTATCAATAATTACCTTAAACATAAATGGGTTGAATTCCCCAACCAAAAAAAAAGACTGGCTGAATGGATACAAAAACAAGACTCCTATATATGTTGTCTACAAGAGACCCAGCTCAAAACAAGGGACACAAACAGACTGAAAGTGAAGGGCTGGAAAAAGATATTCCATACAAATAGAGACCAAAAGAAAGCAGGAGTAGCAGTACTCATATCAGATAAAATAGACTTTAAAACAAAGGCTGTGAAAAGAGACAAAGAAGGACACTACATAATGATCAAAGGATCAATCAAGAAGAAGATATAACAATTATAAATAAATATGCACCCTACATAGGAGCACCACAATATGTAAGGCAAATGCTAACAAGTATGAAAGGGGAAATTAACAATAACACAATAATAGTGGGAGACTTTAATACCCCACCCACACCTATGGACAGATCAACTAAACAGAAAATTAACAAGGAAAGACAAACTTTAAATGATACAATAGACAACTTAGACCTAATTGATATCTATAGGACAGATCAGATCAGATCAGTCGCTCGGTCATGTTCGACTCTTTGCGACCAAATGAATCCCAACACGCCAGGCCTCCCTGTCCATCACCAACTCCCAGAGTTCACTCAGACTCACGTCCATCAAGTCAGTAATGCCATCCAGCCATCTCATCCTCTGTCATCCCCTTCTCCTCTTGCCCCTAATCCCTCCCAGCATCAGAGTCTTTTCCAATGAGTCAACTCTTCGCATGAGGTGGCCAAAGTACTGGAGTTTCAGCTTTAGCATCATTCCCTCCAAAGAACACTCAGGGCTGATCTCCTTTAGAATGGACTGGTTGGATCTCCTTGCAGTCCAAGGGACTCTCAAGAGTCTTCTCCAACACCACAGTTCAAAAGCATCAATTCTTCAGCGCTCAGCCTTCTTCACAGTCCAACACTCACATCCATACATGACCACAGGAAAAACCATAGCCTTGACTAGATGAACCTTTGTTGGCAAAGTAATGTCTCTGCTTTTGAATATGCTATCTAGGTTGGTCATAACTTTCCTTCCAAGGAGTAAGCGTCTTTTAATTTCATGGCTGCAGTCACCATCTGTAGTGATTTTGGAGCCCAGAAAAATAAAGTCTGACACTGTTTCCCCATCTATTTCCCATGAAGTGATGGGACCAGATGCCATGATCTTCATTTTCTGAATGTTGAGCTTTAAGCCAACTTTTTCACTCTCCACTTTCACTTTCATCAAGAGGCTTTTGAGTTCCTCTTCACTTTCTGCCACGAGGGTGGTGTCATCTGCATATCTAAGGTTATTGATATTTCTCCCGGCAATCTTGATTCCAGCTTGTGTTTCTTCCAGTCCAGCGTTTCTCATGATGTACTCTGCATATAAGCTAAATAAGCAGGGGGACAATATACAGCCTTGACGAACTCCTTTCCCTATTTGGAACCATTCTGTTGTTCCATGTCCAGTTCTAACTGTTGCTTCCTGACCTGCATATAGGTTTCTCAAGAGGCAGGTCAGGTGGTCTGGTATTCCCATCTCTTTCAGAATTTTCCACAGTTTCTTGTGATCCACACAGTCAAAGGCTTTGGCATAGTCAATAAAGCAGAAATAGATGCTTTTCTGGAACTCTCTTGCTTTTTCCATGATCCAGCAGATGTTGGCAATTTGATCTCTGGTTCCTCTGCCTTTTCTAAAACCAGCTTGAACATCAGGAAGTTCATGGTTCACATTTGCTGAAGCCTGGCTTGAAGAATTTTGAGCATTACTTTACTAGCGTGTGAGATGAGTGCAATTGTGCAGTAGTTTGAGCACTCTTTGGCATTGCCTTTCTTTGGGATTGGAATGAAAACTGACCTTTCCAGTCCTGTGGCCACTGCTGAGTTTTCCAAATTTGCTGGCATATTGAGTGCAGCACTTTCACAGCATCATCTTTCAGGATTTGGAATAGCTCAACTGGAATTCCATTATCTCCACTAGCTTTGTTCATAGTGATGCTTTCTAAGGCCCACTTGACTTCACATTCCAGGATGTCTGGCTCTAGGTGACTGATCACACCATCGTGATTATCTGGGTCATGAAGATTTTTTTGTACAGTTCTGTGTATTCTTGGCACCTCTTCTTAATATCTTCTGCTTCTGTTAGGTCCATACCATTTCTGTCCTTTATCGAGCCCATCTTTGCATGATGTGTTCCTTTGGTATCTCTGATTTTCTTGAAGAGATCCCTAGTCTTTCCCATTCTGTTGTTTTCCTCTATCTCTTTGCATTGATTGCTGAAGAAGGCTTTCTTATCTCTTCTTGCTATTCTTTGGAACTCTGCATTCAGATGTTTATATCTTTCCCACCCCAAAACAATGAATTTTACCTTTTTCTCAAGTGCACACGGAACCTTCTCCAGGATAGATCGCATCCTGGGCCATAAATCTAGTCTTGGTGAATTTAAAAAGATTGAAATCATTCCAAGCATCTTTTCTGACCATAATGCAGTAAGATTAGATCTCAATTACAGGAGAAAAACTATTAAAAATTCCAACATATGGAGGCTGAACAACACGCTGCTGAATAACCAACAAATCACAGGAGAAATCAAAAAAGAAATCAAAATATGCATATAAATGAATGAAAATGAAAACACAACAACCCAAAACCTGTGGGACACTGAAAAGCAGTGCTAAGGGGAAAGTTCATAGCAATACAGGCATACCTCAAGAAACAAGAAAAAAGTCAAATAAATAACCTATCTCTAAACCTAAAGCAACTAGAAAAGGAAGAAATAAAAAATCCCAGGGTTAGTAGAAGGAAAGAAATCTTAAAAATTAGGGCAGAAATAAATGCAAAAGAAACAAAAGAGACCATAGCAAAAATCAACAAAGCCAAAGCTGGTTCTTTGAAAGGATAAATTAAGCTGACAAACCATTAGCCAGACTCATCAAGAAACAAAGGGAGAAAAATCAAATCAATAAAATTAGATATGAAAATGGAAAGATCACAACAGACAACACAGAAATACAAAGGATCATAAGTGACTACTATCAGCAATTATATGCCAATAAAATGGACAATGTAGAAGAAATGGACAAATTCTTAGAAAAGTACAACTTTCCGAAACTGAACAAGGAGGAAGTAGAAAATCTTAACAGACCCATCACAAGCACTGAAATTGAAACTGTAATCAGAAATCTTCCAGCAAACAAAAGCCTAGGTCCAGACGGCTTCACAGCTGAATTCCACCAAAAATTTAGAGAAGAGCTAACACCTATCCTACTCAAACTCTTCCAGAAAATTGCAGAGGAAGGTAAACTTCCAAAATCACTCTATGAAGCCACCATCACCCTAATACCAAAACCTGGCAAAGATGCCACAAAAAAAGAAAACTACAGGCCAATATCACTGATGAACATAGATGCAAAAATCCTTAACAAAATTCTAGCCATCAGAATCCAACAACACATTAAAAAGATCATACACCATGACCAAGTGGGCTTTATCCCAGGGATGCAAGGAATCTTCAATATCTGCAAATCAATCAATGTAATACACCACATTAACAAATGGAAAAATAAAAGCTATATGATTATCTCAATAGATGCAGAGAAAGCCTTTGACAAAATTCAACATCCATTTATGATAAAAACTCTCCAGAAAGCAGGCATAGAAGGAACATACCTCAACATAATAAAAGCTATATATGACAAACCCACAGCAAACATTATCCTTAATGGTGAAAAATTGAAAGCATTTCCCCTAAAGTCAGGAACAAGACAAAGGTGTCCACTTTAACCACTACTATTCAACATAGTTTTGGAAGTTTTGGCCACAGCAATCAGAGCACAAAAAGAAATAAAAGGAATCCAAATTGGAAAAGAAGTAAAACTCTCACTGTTTGCAGATGACATGATCCTCTACATAGAAAACCCTAAAGACCCCATCATAAAATTACTAGAGCTAATCAATGAATATAGTAAAGTTGCAGGATATAAAATCAACACACAGAAGTCCCTTGCATTACTATACACTAATAATGAGAAAATAGAAAGAGAAATTAAGGAAACAATCCCATTCACCATTGTAATGAAAATAATAAAATACTTAGGAATATATCTATCTAAAGAAACTAAAGAGCTATATATAGAAAACTATAAAACACTGGTGAAAGAAATCAAAGAGGACACTAATAGATGGAGAAATATACCATGTTCATGGATCAGAAGAATCAATATAGTGAAAATGAGTATACTACCCAAAGCAATCTATAGATTCAATGCAATCCCTATCAAGCTAGCAACGGTATTTTTCACAGAGCTAGAACAAATAATTTCACAATTTGTATAGAAATACAAAAACCCTCGAATAGCCAAAGCAATCTTGAGAAAGAAGAATGGAACTGGAGGAATCAACCTGCCTGACTTCAGGCTCTACTACAAAGCCACAGTCATCAAGACAGTATGGTACTGGCACAAAGACAGAAATATAGATCAATGGAACAAAATAGAAAGCCTAGAGATAAATCCACGCACGTATGGACACCTTATCTTTGACAAAGGAGGCAAGAATATACAGTGGAGAAAAGACAATCTCTTTAACAAGTGGTGCTGGGAAAACTGGTCAACCACTTATAACAGAATGAAACTAGTACACTATCTAACTCCATACACAAAAATAAACTCAAAATGGATTAAAGGTCTAAATGTAAGACCAAAAACTATAAAACTCTTAGAGGAGAACATAGGCAAAACACTCTCCAACATACATCACAGCAGGATCCTCTATGACCCACCTCCCAGAATATTGGAAATAAAAGCAAAAATAAACAAATGGGACTTAATTAAAATTAAAAGCTTCTGTGCAACAAAAGAAACTCTAAGCAAGGTGAAAAGACAGCCTTCAGAATGGGAGAAAATAATAGCAATGAAGCAACTGACAAACAACTAATCTCAAATATATACAAGCAACTCCTGCAGCTCAATTCCTGAAAAACAAACGACCCAACCAAAAAATGGGCCATAGAACTAAATAGACATTTCTCCAAAGAAGACATACAGATGGCTAACAAACACATGAAAAGATGCTCAACATTACTCATTATCAGAGAAATGCGAATCAAAACCACAATGAGGTACCATTTCATGCCAGTCAGAATGGCTGTGATCCAAAAGTCTACAAGCAATAAATGCTGGGGAGGGTGTGAAGAAAAGGGAACCCTCTTACACTGTTGGTAGGAATGCAAACTAGTATAGCCACTATGGAGAACAGTGTGGAGATTCCTTAAAAAACTGGAAATAGAACTGCCTTATGACCCAGCAATTCCACTGCTGGGGATACACACTGAGGAAACCAGAATTGAAAGAGACACGTGTACCCCAATGTTCATTGCAGTACTGTTTATATTATGCAGGACATGGAAGCAACCTAGATGTCCATCAGCAGATGAATGGATAAGAAAGCTGTGGTACATATACACAATGGAGTATTACTCAGCCATTAAAAAGAATACATTTGAATCAGTTCTAATGAGGTGGATGAAACTGGAGCCGATTATACAGAGTGAAGTAGGTCAGAAAGAAAAACACCAATACAGTATACTAATGCATATATATGGAATTTAGAAAGATGGTAACGATAACCCTGTATGCAAGACAGCAAAAGAGACACAGATGTATAGAACAGTCTTTTGGACTCTGTGGGAGAGGGAGAGGGTGGGATGCTTTGGGAGAATGGCATTAAAACAAGTATAATATCATATAAAAAACAAATCGTCAGTCCAGGTTCGATGCAGGATACAGGATGCTTGGGGCTGGTGCACTGGGATGACCCACAGGGATGGTATGGGGAGGGAGGTGGGAGGGGGGTTCAGAATTGGGAACATGTGTACACCTGTGGTGGATTCATGTTGATGTATGGCAAAACCAATACAATATTGTAAAGTAATTACTCTCCAATTAAAATAAATAAATTTAAGTTAAAAATTTTAAAAAAATCTGAGAAAGGTAAAAAAATGCTTTCTTAATTTTGTGTGTATTTTTTAATGTATTATTTGTCTTAAAAGTATTATATTACTATATAGCTGATTATGTTAATTGGGCATCTAAGCTAACTTTGTTGAACAAATTGGACTTGTTAAAATGCTCTCGAAACAAAACTCGCTGCTGCTACTTCTGCTAAGTCACTTCAGTCGTGTCCGACTCTGTGCGACCCCATGGACTACAGCCTACCAGGCTCCTCCATCCCTGGGATTTTCCAGGGAAGAACACTGGAGTGGGTTGCCATTTCCTTCTCCAGTGCATGAGAGTGAAAAGCGAAAGTGAAGTCACTCAGTCATGTCCGACTCTTCGTGACGCCATGGATTGCAGCCTCTCAGGCTCCTCCATCTATGGGAGTTTCCAGGCAAGAGTACTGAAGTGGAGATATATATTGTATTCCTCAGTTTTGTTTTTTAAAAAATATTTTCTAGCACTTTGTTAAGATTTTTCACTGTGTTCATCTATTCTTTTAAGTTCAGTTGTCATTCCCATTACAATTGCTTTGAACTGTTTATCAGGTAAATTATTTACCTCTGTTTCACTAAGATTTTCTTTTCAGGGTTTTTCCTTATTATTTCTTTTGAAACATACTCCTCTTCCTTCTCATTTTGTTTGTTTCAGTCTATAAAACTGGGCTTGCTCCCTCCTGAGTGTATGCAGGGACACACACATGCTGGCAATGGCAGCTTATATCTTGGCCCAGCAGCAGGCTGGAGTCCAAGCCAGCCCTGCTCCCTGCAAGTGTGCACACTCTCACAGTCAGAGGCAGAACTGTTGATCAGAACTGCCTTCACGGGGAGCAGCATGGGACAAGAGGGGCTGAAGTGGAAACCTGGTGAGCGCTGGACAGGGGCTCATGTAATGTCTTGGCAGTCTGGCCAGTGCCCCTGGCAGCTTCAACCTCTGCCTCCACATTGTGACTGGAAGCAGGCAAAGCTGTATGCTCTTCAAGAGCAGAGGCCCAGTTTTCTACATCCCTCTGGTAAGCCCCATGAGGTTTCAAGGCTTCCCAGATGGCACAGTGGTAAAGAACCTGCCTGCCAATGCAGGAGATATAAGAGACATGGGTTCAGTCCCCGGGTCGGGAAGATCCCCTAGAGTAGGAAATGACAACCTATTCCAATATCCTTGCCTGGAAAATTTCATTGAAAAAAAGGAGCCTGGCAGCCTGCAGTCCATGGGATTGCAAAGAGTCAGACATGACTGAGCACACACACACACACACACACACACACACACACACACACTGCGTTTCAAACTTGCAAGGGGCTTGTCTTCCAGTGGTGTCAGATCTCAGGGCTGGGGTGCCCAATGTGGAGCTCCAATCCTTCACTCCTCGGGGAGGATCCCTGAACCTGTAATGTCCCCTCTTCTCCGTGTCTCTACTAGGGGTGGAGGTCCTGACCACATTCTTCTCCCTTCCCACTAGACTCCATGTGGATCTTTCTTTACAGCCTTGGTTGAAGAAGATCTGCCCTACTTGTTCCCAGGTTGATTTCAGTGAGAGCTGTAGTTTGGATGTTAAAATGAGGGGAGGTGAGCCCAGAATCCTCCTAATTCTCCACCTGGATCTCTCTTTTCTTGACTTTATTAACCATTAGTATAATAAACACATCACTACTTTATCATTTCAAGCTTTATCTTTAGGCTATTTGTTTTCAAGTTCTAAGAAAGTGAGATGCATTATGGTTATTACCACTCTTTTCCAGGTCTCTAACAGGAAGACTTCTTGGATCACTCTCGCTCAGACAGACTCACTGTTCCCCTTTCACAAGTCCTCATTTCACTGTCTATATTTAAGAACTCAAAGCCACTGTAATTTATACTGTGATGGTCTGTATCACCATTGGAGACTGGAAACATGTTGAGAGGAGGGACCTGTGTCTCCTTCACTGGGATCTCGCCTGTATGTAAAATGGAATCTGGGTCCTGCTGAGGATTCAGCAAATGAATGAATGAACAAATGAATGAACAGGTGGTCTCATAATTTACCTGTACATAACCTAAAATATTTGGGTACAGGCTTTTGGAATCCCAGGAATATCTCCTACCAGAAGTTTCAGTTTAGGCTCCTTGGTTTGAAATGCCTCTCAGCTTGGATATTTTGGAGAGATTTTTTTATTATTATTATTTTATTAAGAGCAACCAAATGCTTTAACGATTTTCTAATCAAATAAGCATAAAGTCAAGCTCTAGGAAAAAAATCTGGGATGTCCACTCATGCTACCCACTGTGTGTCCACTCTGCTCTGAGTGACCAGATGGAAAGAATCAGAGGGATACAGTGTTCAATTCTAATCATTTCATGTTTCAAGAAATAAAGAAGGTAGGGTGGAAAATGTAAAGAGCCATTTGTCCTTAGAACTAGTTGAAAGCACTAACTTCTTTAGTCATTATGATTTCTTCTGAAACAAAGTGCCAGACAGCTTATGCAACGAAGCACAGACAGAGAAAACTTAGGCAACTGAAATATCGTGCACATAAAAGGATGACATTTTCTTAACAGTGTACTGGAAGGTAAAAATAGCAATACCGGTACTGGGCAGAGCAGTAAAATATATTTTTTGCCTCAGACTCTTCAGGGTTACCAAGTTATTCTCCTAATTTAATAGCCAGCTAAGGAAAGAAACTAAGAAAATGGGAAATTGAATTTGTTCTCTAGTTCTTTTGAAACAATATTTAGAGACTAAAAATCCAAAGCAAATAAAATATGTAATTACATGCAACTCACAACTGATTCTGGTTTATTGTCAAATTTTCTAAAGATAAAACTTTGCAATGTGACTCAGACACTGAGTTTTGAATAACTTTAAATGGAAACTACATCTGTTATAGGCTGCACACTGCAATCTTAAAATCTGTCAGTTCAGTTCAGTTCAGTCACTCAGTCATGTCCGACTCTTTGCGACCCCATGGACTGCAGCACACCAGGCCTCCCTGTCCATCACCAACTTCCAGAATTTACTCAAACTCATGTCCACTGAGTCCGTGATGCCATCCAACCATCTCATTCTCTCTCAACCCCTTCTCCTCCCACCTTCAATCCTTCCCAGCAACAGGGTCTTTTCCAATGAGTCAGTTCTTCACATCAGGTGGCCAAAGTATTGAAGTTTCAGCTTCAGCATCAGTCCCTCCAATGAATATTCAGGACTGACTTCCTTCAGGATGGACTGGTTGGATCTCCCTGTAGTCCAAAGGACTCTGAAGAGTCTTCTCCAATACCACAATTCAAAAGCATCAATTCTTCGGTGCTCAGCTTTCTTTACAGTCCAACTCTCACATCCATACATGACTACTGGAAAAACCATAGCCTTGACTAGACAGACCTTTGTTGGTTAAGAAATGCCTCTGCTCTTTAATATGCTGTCTAGGTTGGTCATAGCTTTTCTTCCAAGGAGCAAGTGTCTTTTCATTTCATGGTTGCAGTCACCATCCACAGTGATTTTGGAGCCCAAGAAAATAAAGTTTGTCACTGTTTCCACTGTTTCCCCATCTATTTCCCATGAAGTGATGGGACCAGATGCCATGATCTTTGTTTTCTGAAAGCTGAGCTTTAAGCCAACTTTTTAACTCTCCTCTTTCACTTTCATCAAGAGCCTCTTTAGTTCTTCACTTTCTGCCATAAGGGTGGTGTCATCTGCATATCTGAGGTCATTGATATTTCTCCTGGCAGTCTTGATTCCAGCTTGTGCTTCCTCCAGCCCAGTGTTTCTCATGATGTACTCTGCATATAAGTTAAATAAGCAGGGTGACAATATACAGCCTTGACATACTCCTTTCCCTATTTGGAACCAGCCTGTTGTTCCATGTCCAGTTCTAACTGTTGCTTCCTGACCTGTATACAAATTTCTCAAGAGGAAGGTCAGGTGGTCTGGTATTCCCATATCTTTCAGAATTTTCCACAGTTTTTTGTGATCCACACAGTCAAAGGCTTTGGCATACTCAATAAAGCAGAAATAGATGTTTTTCTGGAACTCTCTTGCTTTTTCCATGATCCAGCGGATGTTGGCAATTTGATCTCTGGTTCCTCTGCCTTTTCTAAATCCAGCTTGAACATCTGTAAGTTCACGGTTCACGTACTATTGAAGCCTGGATTGGAGAATTTTGAGCAGTACTTTACTAGCTTGTGAGATGAGTGCAATTGTGTGGTAGTTTGAACATTCTTTGGCACTGCCTTTCTTTGGGATTGCAATGAAAACTAACCTTTTCCAGTCCTGTGGCCACTGCTGAGTTTTCCAAATTTGCTGGCATATTGAGTGCAGCACTAAAATCTGTAGTCAGCTTTAAAATTAAATTGTCTGCTCCTACTAATTATGGCATCTTAGTATTCTGAATTAAAAGTGTGCTCAAAACATGTCACCTGGCATGCCCTAAGTAGTGATCATTCATCATTTTAAACATCTGGTGACGGTAAACTCATCACCCATCAGCAGCCCGCTCTACTGTTTGCTGGGTGCTTAGTCACTGAGTGGTGTCCGATTCTCTGCAACCATATGGACTGTAGCCCGCCAGGCTCCTCTGTCCATGGGGATTCTCCAGGCGAGAATACTGGAGTGGGTTGCCATGCCCTTCTCCAGGGGATCTTCCCAACCTAGATAAAGAACCAGGGTCTCCTGCATTGCAGGCAGATTCTTTACCAGCTAAGCCACCAGGGAAGCCTTGCTCTACAGTGGATGTCTCTAATTCCGACACACGTTTCCTTCCTATTGGTGAACTGACTTTGCTCTCTCTCTCCCCAAACTTCCACTCTGCGGTCTTGGCTCCCTTTGCTGAGGTTCCACATAATAAATCCAATTGTTTTCGTATTCTCAATGTCATTCAATTTTCCTAGTTAACCAAAGTATTTTCCAATCCTTTTATGACTGTACTTCAAAACCTGTTGACTTAACTTCCAGGCAACAGTGGGAACAATCCACTTCTCTCTCCAGCAACACCACCAGTCCAGTCAAGGCTGCCACCATCTGTCAGTGGACAACTGGACCTGCCTCTCCTTCCCACTCTCATTCCTTCAAGTGTACTCCCTGAAAATTGGCCAGGACGATCCTAGCTAAAGAGATTTTCACTATGTCTCAGCCTGTTAGTAACTCTTCAGTCCTCTCCTCAATACTGGGGATAAAAGTTCAAAACTCTCAATGTGACCTGTGGAGCCTGTCAATCTCCCAGGCTCTTTTGCTAGCTATTCCCTGACTTCTTGACATGCTGCATCCCCAGCTTCTTTCAGTTCTTCAAATTAGCAAGCTCTCTTGCTCAAGACAGCCTTCAGAGATGTGGATCTATGATATGCTTTCTCTGTTATGTTTGCTATTTGAGAATTAGTGGAGTTCAGGTCTTAGGTTACGCGTCATTTTTTAATAGAAAAACTTGTCCAAATCCCTCAACCAGACCAAGTTCTTTTGTAATTTCTCATTGCCTCTTTTACCACGCTTCATCAAATTTATCATAATTTTTATATACTTCATTCTATAAGTAATAATATTACCTAGTTTAATTAAGGGCTTGCTACATGCTGAGAACTACGCTAAAAAGTTTTATCTTATTTAAAAGCATTATCTTACTTAGGCTTCAAAGTAAGGCCATGAGTAGTCAGAATTGCTACCCATACATCACAGATGAGGAAAGAGGGGCTTGGGGAGGTAAAGGTGAGTGGAAGAGTGAGGATTAGAATCCACCCAATTCTAGAACCTATTGATATTCTGACCTATTCATAATAATGTTGATATCCTAAGCCTAACCTTCCAGCTCCACGAGGCATGGATACCAATAATCAGGGAGCCTGTCAGAAGCAAATTATGGTCCTGTTTGCCCAGCACCACAAAATCAGAGTAAAATCTCTGTAGTTTTTATCTGTACTTCCCTCTCCTATTCTTTGGGACACATAAATACCTAAGAAAAGGGGAAATTAAATGAATAAATTTGGCACTCTTATCTTGACCTCTCTAGAGACTTCTTGAATTTTTAATGCACTTTCCAGAAAACAAATAGCAGAGAATAGGAGGTGAGCAGTTTAAATACATTTGTCTGGACTCATTAGCAATAGGGTGGATCTAGTACGATGTAGAATTCAGATGATTTAGAGATGGATCTCAGCTCATTTCCCACAACACTAACAATAATAGCTACCAACATTGCTCAAGATTTACCATCTGCCAAGCTCTACGCTAAGTGATTTGCATATGTTATAATCATCACATTAGCCTGATGAGGTTGTTACCATTACAATCCCCATTTTACCAGATGAGGAAACGGAGATGCCAAAAAAATAGTCAAATTCTCTGCTCAGAGTCCACAGTTAGTGAAATTCAGTACCAGCTGGGCCTGCAGTGCTTAGTGCAATTGGGTAGCATTGTGTTGAGCAAGGAAAGATTCAGGATATAATCCGACAATCACGTGAGGAGAATCTATTAATGCTAAACGGTGGGCTGGATAGAGAAACCAGAGGGAAAAGCGCACAGCAACAATAATGTGGTTATTACATTTCATCAGAGGTGGTGCCAAGAGTGAGGGTAGATACAGAATTGAAATTTAAGGGAATTGGGCAGGGAGATGAATAAAGATTCCATCTGGGGTGACCCTAGGATTTTTATTATAACAGTAAGGAATTTGACTCAGCTTGATGGGGCAGAATAGTAATCTTGGGCCAATTTAAGGGCATAAAATGATCCAGAAGTAACAATCAGCCAGATAAATGTCATTTATTCATACAACCAGTAAACTGGGTTAAGGATCTGTTTGGTAGTAGGCATTGCTCTGGGCATTTGACAGCTGTGAACTAAACTGAAAAAGTCTCTCTCTTCTGGTGGGGAAGAAAGAGACAATAAAGGAACACATCTGCATGCACATGGATAATGTGTCAGGGGTGGTGGGCGCTGGGAACTTTGTAAACTGGGTCAGGGGACAAGAGAATTCAGAGAGTTGTGGGCACATCAGGGCAGGCGCCCTAATTATGCAGAGACCCAGGGGAAGCGAGGGCTTGTGCTACTGCATGCATCGGACAGCAGTGAGCACCAGGATAAGGGAAGAGCAGTAGCAGGGAGCTCCCTGTGGCTGCAGCAAGGGGAGCAGGGGGAAGTTGAGGGGAGGGCACCTAGGACAAGCCTGTGGAGGCAGAACTTTGAGCCTCTCCAGGGATAATAACTTTCATTAAACTCCTGCTATGTGGATAGCTGAAGCACTTTGTGACTTTCTTTGAAAAATTACTATTGTGCTATACAGTAGGTCCTTATTAGTTATCTATTTTATTTATAGCAGTATCTATATGTCAATACCAAACTTCTAATTTATCTCTCTACACTTTCCCCCTTGGTAACCATACATTTGTTTTCTATATCTGTGACTCAATTTCTGTTTTATATAATAGGTTCATGCATACCATTTTTTAAGATTTCTCATATAAGTGGTATCATATGATATTTGTCTTTATCTGACTTATTTCACTCAGAATAACACCTCTAAGGGCTTCCCTGGTAGCTCAGCTGGTAAAGAATCTGCCTGCAATCCCTGGGTTTGATCCCTGGGCTGGGAAGATCCCCTGGAGAAGGAAAAGGCTACCGACTTCAGTATTGTGGCCTGGAGAATTCCATGGACTGCAAAGTCCATTGGGTCACATAATCTGACATGACTGAGTGATTTTCACTTTCAATCTCTAGGTCATCCATATGATTGCAAATAGAATCATTCGATTCAGTTTTGGTTGAGTAATATTCCATTGTATATATGTACCACAACTTCTTTATCCATATATCTACTGAAGGACATTTAGGTTCTTTCTATGTCTTGGTTATTTTAAATAGTGCTTCAAAGAACACTGGGGTGCATGTATCCTTTTGAATTATGGTTTTCTACAGATATAAGTCCAGGAGGAGAATTGCCAGATCATGTGGTAGCTCTATTTTTAGTTTTTTAAGGAACATCCACCCTGTCCTTCATAGTGGCTGTTACCACTTTACATTCCCACCAACAGTGTGGAAGGGTTCTCTTTTCTTCAAACTCTCTCCAGCATTTATTGTTGTAGGAGAAGGTGATGGCACCCCACTCCAGTACTCTTGCCTGGAAAATCCCATGGATGGAGGAGCCTGATAGGCTGCAGTCCATGGGGTTGCTGAGAGTGAGACACAACTGAGTGACTTTTCACTTTCATGCATTGGAGAAGGAAATGGCAACCCACTCCAGTGTTCTTGCCTGGAGAATCCCAGGGATAGGGGAGCCTGGTGGGCTGCCATCTATGGGGTTGCACAGAGTCAGACACGACTGAAGTGACTCAGCAGCAGCAGCAGCAGCCTTTTTAATGGTGGCCATTCTGACTGGTGTGAGGCAATCTCATTGCAGTTTTGACTTGCATTTCTCTAATAATTAGCAGTGTTGAGCATATTTTCATGTGGCCCTTGGCCATCTCTACATATTCTTTGGAGAAATATCTCTGTAGCAGATCACACTTGATATATAGATTTATATGAAACATTCTGAATAATCAGATTAATGGTAACGTTATTTCAAGTGAATGTACTATTTCCTCTTGGACACGTGGTGGCTTCCAAATGGTCTCTATGACAAATGATGTCCAAACATTTTTCTAGGTTTGGATTATTTGGGAACCCTTCTTCTTAATAGTACGTTTTCACAGATATGAGGTATTTCTTGATAATCTCTATAGGTTTGCAGTTGTGAGACTAATTACCTGCTGATGGTAGTGATCACCTTTTCAGAGTAGATGCCTTCTGGCACTGGTTCATATACCGCCTCCACTATCTGCAAAACAAACAGGCTGGAGTAATGGAAGTAAAGCAGCCACAGGTGCCTTTGCATGGTGATACTTGGCCATGACACAGGAGCTATGTAACAAGCATCATAATCTCACGCACACATTTTCATCAGAAACAAAAATATCCCAACAATTTTAAAAGTAGCATTAATTGAACAGTTCTTGAGCACAGAATTATATTCTTCAAGATAAGTAAAAGCTAACCTCAGATTCATAATAAATGGTAGGATAATATAATATATTGTAGGATAATATAGTATATTGGATTGAGGGCAGGCCAAACCACAAGTAAAAATAAAAGACCAAAAGCAGTTTGATATATTATTTTTATAATTTTTTATGATAAATTGAAGAAAATTATAGGGGGAAATGTGCCCTAGCACATGATGTAGATTTAGAAGAAAGGAGAAAATAAATAAACTGGATCATGTGGCTAATAAACCAATGACTGCTTTTAATGGGTAGTTTTACTAAAATCACAAAGGTTCTGTTTAAGAAGAAAAGGAATGGTGTTTTTGGCACCATGAGACCCTTTTGTCTGCCAAGGTTGCTTACTTTTGTGGCCAGGGAGAGCATGTTGGTGCTGTAGAAGGGAGGATCCAGGGTCGCCATCTGATAAAGGATGCAGCCTGCTGCCCACACATCTGCCTTTTCCCCATACGGCTCGCTCTTCAGCACCTCCGGGCTGAAGTAAAACCAGGATGTTAACGCACGATGCAAAGGGAGAAGTCGGCACGGGAAAAAGTTCGATTTTCAAGCCATAATTGGAGATGGGAGAAAAACAAAGGAAACTCTTGATTACTATTTCAGGTAAACACATTTAAACATATCTTTGGATTCTCTCAGACTTAGGTGAGTCAAGAAGCACAACCAAGCAATTCTAAGCAATAAATCACATAAACAACTCCTATTAAATGTCCTTCTACTTTTAGAAACAACCACCTCCCGTTGGTAGATGGAATGACTGTCTCCAGTTCTCACTATTCTGGAAATTCTGAATATCCCACCTTTCGTCTCAGTGGACAGTATTTGTTACCCACCCCTGGCTTTGCTACTGGCTGCGCTGTCTTGCCCTGCCAGTGGAGTGTGGAGGTGGCACGGCACCAGATCAGGGCCTCGGTGCTTCCATTTGTCACTCTAGGAGCTCCTGTCCAAAGGACTAATCCCAGGTAGCTGCTGCCCATCTGGCCACATGGAGCAGATCTGCACATGTAAACCCGCAGCCTGAAGGAGACCCAGGCCAGGAGACCCACAGACCTGGGAGTCTGACAGTAAATGCCTATTGTGGAATGCCACTCAGATTCTATGGTGATTTTTTATAAGCAAAACTGACACAGCACCGTCCCTTTGCTATTCAATGCTAGTATAAAGTCTAAGGCAAGACCACACTTAAATACATTGCAGAAAATGACAACATCCACATGCTCATCTCTTGAAATTGCATTTCTAGTCTGAATAAGGATGCTGTGTCTGTGTGTCTGTTCAGCTGTGTCCAACTTTTTGCAACCCCAGGGACTGTAGCCCACTGGGCTCCTTTATCCTTGTAATTTTCCAGGCAAGAATAATGGAGTGGGTTGCTGTTTCCTTCTCCAGGGGATCTTCCTAACCCAGGCCTAAACCCCTGTCTCTTGCATTTCCTGCATTAGCAGGAAGGTTCTTTACCAGTTGAGCCACCAGGGAAGCCCTGGATAAGGATGCTGCCAGCCTTTAAATGGAATTAAACTGTGAGGGTTTAAGGGTTTGACATTTTTTAAAATGTGGACAGGAGTGTAGTTCCCTTGGATATTTTGAACTAATAGAAGTTTCCTCCCTCATATTTATAGACAAATGTTAAAAGCATTCAGCACCCACACACCCTAAACTAATAGTCTGATGATTCACTTCTATAGTATGTAATTAGGACTGTGCTCAACCCTCTAAATTAATAGGGTAGGGATTAATGGTTAAGTTAGACAGTGGATTAATATATAAAGAAACTCATAAATTGATATCTGAACAGTAAGTATTGGCTGTTTAGAATAACCAAGGAGTTGCTATTAGTGTGAGATTATGGGGAATGATTCCTGGTTTAAGACTTATGTTATGTACTTACAGAGGAAGTATGATTTCCAGATCTCTCAGTTATTTTCATATGTATTGTCTGAATTTAAAAGTGGCAAAGGAGGATTCTAGGGTGAAATTTCCAGGGCTCTATTGGTCCTAAGTGTACAAAATGTCCCTGTTGTCAGTTGATCAACTGCTCACATTTTTAAAAATGCCATAATAGGAAAAAGTTCTCCAACAACAACAAAAAATATCCTTGGCTCCCCACAGTTGAATGTCTCATGTTTTTATCTACTGAGAACTCAGAAGATTTGTTTCATAATAAACAGGTGCTCTGAGTGCTCCACCCATCCCCCTCAACCTCCTTTCCCATTCCCAGTTGACGTGCACTTCTACTCTAAAGAGCCGGCATCTGTACTTCCGTGGAAGATGGCCCTCATTTTTCCTTGAAAGATAATTAGTGTAGAGGAGAACACTTATAAGAACAGAAGTTGCTTAGTTTATTTTTCTCACCATTACACCTCCTCCTTCATCTCACCAGAACCCACAGACTTCTCTCACAGCCAGAGGCACGGATGCCCCTTTGCGACATGGCTGTGCCACTCCTCCCAACACGATGGAGTCCATGTTGTACCCTTTGAATCTGAGCTTGACCGTATATCTTGCTTTAGTCAAGAAGACACCAGGAAAAGTGATGCAAGGAGAGAACACAGAAGCACTTAGTCTTTATGGCTCACTCTCTCTTCCTGCTCTTGAAGACCCTAATGACCACAAGCAGGTGACTGAGCCCAGGTTCTCCAGGCTGGATGATAAGCATCACATGGCCCAGTTACGTTCAGTCCCCATGCCCACCACCACATCCATCAGTGGAGCCCTTGAGAGCCAGGTCACCACAATACATAGGTTAGCCCAGACAATACGCATCAACAATCCCAGCTCAAACCAGCCCAGGTTGCCAGCATGTAGTTTGTTGCTATTGCTCAGTTGCCAAGTTGTGTCTGACTGTTCGTGACCCCCTACAGGACACAGTATATACCACAAGAAGAGGAGAAAAGGTTATTGTATCAATCCACTAAGTTTTGAGGTTGTTGCTGCTGCTGCTGCTAAGTCGCTTCAGTCGTGTCCAACTCTGTGCAACCCCATAGATGGCAGCCCACCTTGCTCCCCCATCCCTGGGATTCTCCAGGCAAGAACACCAGAGTGGGTTGCCATTTCCTTCTCCAATGCATGAAAGTGAAAAGTGAAAGTGAAGTTGCTCAGTCGTGTCTGACTCTTAGCGACCCCATGGACTGCAGACTACCAGGCTCCTCCATCCATGAGATTTCCCAGGCAAGAGTACTGGAGTGGGGTGCCATTGCCTTCTCTGTTGAGGTTGTTAGTCAAAGTTAACTGACAGAATAGCTTCCATCAGATTCTGAAAGCTGTCCACCACCCCCTGAAAAAAATAAAGAATCACTTCTTTGGAAGAGAACAAGAAAGGTCAATAAAAGACCACTCTGTTGCCAACTATCACTGTGCTCCTGAGGTCCAACTTGAATATTCTTTAAGATAAAGGGTTTCATAACTACAATGAAAAGCAAGCCAAAAATAAAGTCTGATTTCTGAAAGCCACAAAATGTTCTGTTATGGTCTGAGTGTATCTCCCTGCTTCTCCCACAAATTTATGTGTTGAGTCCCAATCCCTGGTACCTCAGGGTGTAATCATGTATAAAGAAAAGGCTTGTGTGAGCTGATGCAGAGCTGCCACTTGGCGGGGGGGGGGGGGGGGGCCGGGGGGAGTGCGAGGGGCGTGGGTTCTGATCCAGTATGACCACTGTTGGTGTTAGTGGAGGAGGAGACAGCAGAAGTGTGCCTGTGCAGAGGGACGCCTGTGGGAAGAGGCAGCAAGGGGACTGGACAGCACCTGCAAACCAAGGAGGGGCCTCAGAAGAAACCAAACCTGCCAACGCCTTCATCTTGGACTCTAGACTTCAAATAAATTTCTGTTGTTTAAGCCACCCAGACTGTGTTATTTTTTATGGCATCCCTAGCAAACTAATGCATGCTTTCCTGGTGGCTCAACAGTAAAGAATCCACCTGCAAATGCAGGAGACACAGGTTTGATCCCTGGGTTGGAAAGATCCCCTGGAGAAGGAAATGGCAACCCACTCCAGTGTTCTTGCCTGGAGAATCCCAGGGAAAGGGGAGCCTGGTGGGCTGCCGTTTATGAGGTTGCACAGAGTCGGACACGACTGAAGTGACTTAGCAGCAGCAGCAGCATAATCATTTCACAATGTGCACAAGTATCAAAACATCATATCGCAAACCTCAAATACATGTAATTTTCAATTGTCAATAATACCTCAGGAAAGTTGGAAAAAATTCAAGTGAAGCTAGGAATAGTATAGTTAGGTAGATGGCAAGGACAGTCTTTGTTTATTGCAATATTTAGATAAATAAGTCAACATAGTTCATAATCAGCAGCCTTTGAGAGGGGTCTGGACTAACGTTTATCTAAATACTACCTCTGTTTTTAAAAGGTGTGAATTCACAAACTAAGAGTGTAAACAAGGTAGAAGAAAGATGAGGAAGGAAGGATGCTTGATATAACTTTTAAAAAAGGCAACTGTTTTGATTTTTAAATTCAATTAGTAGTCCCTCACTTATGTGAGCAATTAAGTTGCTAATTGCCAAAGATTCTATTTACACATTATTGAGGTAAACAAAGAAAGTATTGAACCCAGGTGAAAAATACAAACATTTTGCAACTTCACAAACAATTCAATAATATGATGATTTATATAAATTGGGAGGAAGGACTTCTTTCCTTTAAATGCAACAAAGTATCAATACATTCAGAAAGTAAATGGAATGAGATAATATGTTAAAAGGTTCAGAGTGTAGATAGTATAGTCTTCTTTCCTACAGTGGTCATGTTGTCATCTTTGTTAATAGTTTGATTATTGTACTCATTTTGTCAGCACATATACCAAAATTAGAATGACACATGAAAACAAGCATGACTTCAGCACAAGGATGACATGCAAATCTGTGAGGTGTTTGGTATTTTAGAGGTGATAATTGACAGGCAAAACGAGAGGACAATATTCTAGTTAATAAAGTTGTTTTGCATAGGGGTAAAGATGAAAAGAAAAAGGTAAGAAAAACCCAAGTAAGATGACAGGTGTTTTGAGGGCATCAGAGGGCAGACACACTGAAACCATAATCATAGAAAACTAGTCAATCTAATCACATGGACCACAGCCTTCTCTAACTCAATGAAACTAAGCCATGCCGTGTGGGGCCACCCAAGATGGGCGGGTCATGGTGGAGAGATCTGACAGAATGTGGTCCACTGGAGAAGGGAATGGCAAACCACTTCAGTATTCTTGCCTTGAGAACCCCATGAACAGTACAAAACGGCAAAATGATAGGATACTGAAAGAGGAACTCCCCAGGTCAGTAGGTGCCCAGTATGCTACTGGAGATTAGTGGAGAAATAACCCCAGAAAGAATAAAGGGACAGAACCAAAGCAAAAACAATACCCAGTTGTGGATGTGACTGGTGATAGAAGCAAGGTCCGATGCTGTAAAGAGCAATATTGCACGGGAACCTGGAATGTTAGGTCCATGAATCAAGGCAAATTGGAAGTGGTCAAACAGGAGATGGCAAGAGTGAACGTCGACATTCTAGGAATCAGGGAACTAAAATGGACTGGAAAGGGTGAATTTAACTCAGATGACCATTATATCTACTATTGTGGGCAGGAATCCCTTAGAAGAAATGGAGTAGCCATCATGGTCAACAAAAGAGTCCAAAATGCAGTACTTGGATGCAATCTCAAAAATGACAGAATGATCTCTGTTCATTTCCAAGGCAAACCATTCAATATCAGAGTAATCCAAGTCTATGCCCCAACCAGTAACACTGAAGAAGATGAAGTTGAATTGTTCTATGAAGACCTACAAGACCTTTTAGAACTAACACTCCCAAAAGATGTCCTTTCCATTACAGAGGACTGGAATGCAAAAGTAGGAAGTCAAGAAACACCTGGAGTAACAGGCAAATTTGGCTTTGGAATACGGAATGAAGCAGGGCAAAGGCTAACAGAGTTTTGCCAAGAGAACGCAATGGTCATAGCAAACACCCTCTTCCAAAAACACAAGAGAAGATTCTACACATGGACATCACCAGATGGTCAACACCAAAATCAGACTGATTATATTCTTTGCAGCCAAAGATGGAGAAGCTCTATAAAGTCAACAAAAACAAGACCAGGAGCTGACTGTGGCTCAGACCATGAACTCCTTATGGCCAAATTCAGATTTAAATTGAAGAAAGTAGGTAAAACCACTAGACCATTCAGATATGATCTAAATCAAATCCTTTATGATTATACAGTGGGAGTGAGAAATCGATTTAAGGGACTAGACCTGATACATAGAGTGCCTGATGAACTATGGAATGAGGTTCGTGACATTGTACAGGAGACAGGGATCAAGACCATCCCCATGGAAAAGAAATGCAAAAAAGCAAAATGGCTGTCTTGGGAGGCCTTACAAATAGCTGTGAAAAGAAGAGAAGTGAAAAGTAAAGGAGAAAAGGAAAGATATAAGCATCTGAATGTAGAGTTCCAAAGAATAGCAAGAAGAGATAAGAAAGCCTTCTTCAGCGATCAATGCAAAGAAATAGAGGAAAACAACAGAATGGGAAAGACTAGAGATCTCTTCAAGAAAATTAGAGATACCAAGGGAACATTTCATGAAAAGATGGGTTCGATAAAGGACAGAAATGGTATGGACCTAACAGAAGCAGAAGATATTAAGAAGAGGTGACAAGAATACACAGAAGAACTGTACAAAAAGATCTTCACGACCCAGATAATCATGATGGTGTGATCAGTCACCTAGAGCCAGAAATCCTGGAATGTGAAGTCAAGTGGGTCTTAGAAAGCATCACGACAAACAAAGCTAGTAGAGGTGATGGAATTCCAGTTGAGCTATTTCAAATCCTGAAAGATGATGCTGTGAAAGTGCTGCATTCAATATGTCAGAAAATTTGGAAAACTCAGCAGTGGCCAAAGGACTGGAAAAGGTCAGTTTTCATTCCAATCCCAAAGAAAGGCAATGTCAAAGAATGCTCAAACTACCACACAATTGCACTCATCTCACACGCTAGTAAAATAATGCTCAAAATTCTCCAAACCAGGCTTCAGTAATACGTGAACTGTGAACTTCCAGATGTTCAAGCTGGGAAGTTTGAACAAAGCTGCCTAGAAAAGGCAGAGGAACCAGAGATCAAATTGCCAACACCACTGGATCATCAAAAAAGCAAGAGAGTTCCAGAAAAACATCTATTTCTGCTTTATTGAGTATGCCAAAGCCCCTGACTGTGTGGATCACAATAAACTGTGGAAAACTCTGAAAGATTTGGGAATACCAGACCACCTGACCTGCCTCTTGAGAAACCTGTATGCAGGTCAGGAAGCAACAGTTAGAACTGGACATGGAACAACAGACTGGTTCCAAATAGGAAAAGCAGTACGTCAAGGCTGTATATTGTCACCCTGCTTATTTAACTTATATGCAGAGTACATCATGAGAAACGCTGGACTGGAAGAAGCACAAGCTGGAATCAAGATTGCCAGAAGAAATACCACTAACTTCAGTTATGCAGATGACACCACCCTTATGGCAGAAAGCGAAGAGGAACTGAAAATCCTCTTGATGAAAGTGAAAGAGGAGAATGAAAAAGTTGGCTTAAAGCTCAACATTCAGAAAATGAAGATCATGGCATCCGGTCCCACCAATTCATGGGAAATAGATGGGGAAACAGTGGAAACAGTGTCAGACATTATTCTTTTGGGCTCCAAAATCACTGCAGATGGTGATTGCAGCCATGAAATTAAAAGACGCTTACTCCTCGGAAGAAATGTTATGACCAACCTAAATAGCATATTCAAAAGCAGAGACATTACTTTGCCAACAAAGGTCTGTCTAGCCAAGGCTATGTTTTACCAGTGGTTATGTATGGATGTGAGAGTTGGACTGTGAAGAAAGCTGAGTGCCAAAGAATTGATGCTTTTGAACTGTGGTGTTGGAGAAGACTCTTGAGAGTCCCTTGGACTGCAAGGAGATCCAACCAGTCCATTGTGAAGGAGATCAGCCCTGGGATTTCTTTGAAGGGAATGATGCTGAAGCTGAAACTCCAGTACTTTGGCCACCTCATGAGATGAGTTGACTCACTGGAAAAGACTCTGATGCTGGGAGGGACTCGGTACAGGAGGAAAAGGGGATGACAGAGGATTAGATGGCTGGATGGCATCACCGACTTGATGGACATGAGTTTGAGTGAACTCCAGGAGTTAGTGATGGACAGGGAGGCCTGGCGTTCTGTGATTCATGGGGTCGCAAAGAGGCAGACACAACTGAGCGACTGAACTGAACTGAACTGAACTGATACAGACAGCAAAAACAAGACCTGAAGCTGACTGTGGCTCAGATCATCAGCTTCTCACAGCAAAATTCAGCCTTCAACTACAGAAAACCGGGAAAAACAATAGGTCAGCCAAGTATGACTTAAGTCAAATCCCATATGAATTTTCAGTAGAGGTAACAAATAGATTCAGGGGACTAGATCTAGTTAACAGTCTACCTGAAGAACTATGGACAGAGGTCTGTAATGTCACACAAGAGATGGTGAAGAAAATCATCCCAAAGAAAAAGAAAAGCAAGAAGGCAAAGTGGTTATCTGAGGAGGCTTTACAAACAGCAGAAGAACAAAGAGAAGTGAAAAGCAAGGGAAAGGTACATTCATTCAATTAAACTCAGAGTTCCAAAAAATAGCTAGAAGAGACAAGAAAAGTGAATGCAAAAGTCATTCAATAATGTCTGGCTCTTTTTGACCCCATGAAAGAGACTATACAGTCCATCGAATTCTCCAGGCCAGAATACTGGAGTGGGTAGCCTTTCCCTTCTCCAGGGGATCTTTCCAACCCAGGGATTGAATCCAGGTCTCCCATATTGCAGGTGGATTCTTTACCAGCTGAGCCACCAGGGAAGCCTAAGAATACTGGAGTAGGTAGCCTATCCCTTCTCTAGCAGATCTTCCCAACCCAGGAATCAAGATGGGGTTTCCTGCATTGCAGGCAGATTCTTTACTAACTGAGCTATCAGGGAAGCCCTAGAAGAGATAAGAAGGGCTTCTTCAATGAGCAATGCTTAATAATAGAAGAAAACAACAAAAAGGGAAAGACCAGAGATTTCTTCAGGAAAATTGGAAAGATCAAGGGAGCATTCCACCCAAAGATGGGCACAATAAAGGATAAAAATGGCAGAGACCTAGAAGATGCTAAAGAGATCAAGAAGAGATGGAAGGAATACAGAGAAGAACTGTACAAAAAGATCTTAATGAACCAGATTACTATGATGGTGTAGTTAGTCACCCAGAGTCATACATTCTGGAGTGCAAAATCAAGTGGGTCTTAAGAAGCACTGACGTTAATAAAGCTAGTGGATGCAATGAAATTCCAGCAGAACTATTCAAATCCCTAAAGGATGATGTCATCAAGGTTTTGTATTCATTATGTCAGCAAACCTGAAAGACCCAGCAGTAGCCACAGGACTGGAAAAGGTCAATCCTCATCCGAATTCCCAAGAAGGGTAGTACCAAAGAATGTGCTAACCATTGGACACTCATCTCCCATGCTAGGAAGGTCATGCTTAAAATCTTGCATGCTAGGCTCCAGCATTATGTGAACCAAGAACTTCCAGATGTCCAAGCTGAGCTTAGAAAAGGAAGAGGAACCAGAGAGCAAATTGCCAACATTTGCTGGATTATAGAGAAAGCAAGGGAATTTCAGAAAAACATCTATATCTGTTTTAACAACTACAGTAAAGCCTTTGACTGTGTGGATAATGATAAACTGTGGAAAGCTCTTAGAGAGAGAGAAATACCAGACCATCTTACCTGTATCCTGATAAACCTGTAGGTGGGGCAAGAAGCAACAGTTAGAACCCTGTATGGAAAAACTGATTGGTTCAAGATCAAGAAAGGAGTGCAACAGGGCTGTCTGCTGTCACCCTGATTGTTTAACCTATACACTGAGCACATCATGAGAAATGCCAAGCTGGATGAGTTACAAGCTGGAATCAAGATACGTGGGAGAAACATCAACAACCTCAGATATATGGATGATACCACTCTAATGGCAGAAAGCAAAGAGGAACTAAAGAGCCTCTTGATGTGGGTGAAGGAGGAGAGTGAAAAAGCCGGCTTAAGACTAAATATTAAAAAAAACCAAGATCATGGCATCCAGCCCCATTACTGTATGGCAAATAGAAGAGGGAAAAGTGGAAGTAGTGACACGTTTCCTCTCCTTGGGCTCCAAAATCACTGCAGATGATGACTGCAGCCATGAAATCAGAAGACAATTGCTTTTTGGCAGGAAAGCAATGACAAACCTAGACAATGTGTTGAAAAGCAGAGACATTACTCTGTCAGCAAAGGTCCATATTGTCTTCCCAGTGGTCATGTGAGGCTGTGCTAACTGGACCATAAAGGAGGCAGAATGCCAAAGAATTGATGCCTTCAAACTGTGGTGCTGGAGAAGACTCCTAAAAATCCCCTGGACAGCAAGAGATCAAGTCAGTCAATTTTAAGGGAGATCAACCCTTAATGTTTACTGGAAGGACTGATGCTGAAGCTGAAGCTCCAGTACTTGGTCATCAGATGGGAACAGATGACTCACTGGAAAAGTCCCCAATGATGGGAAAGATTGAGGGCAGAAGGAGAAGAGGGCATCAGAGAATGAGATGGATGGACAACATCAGCAAGGCAATGAACATGAACTTGGGCAAACTCTGGGAGATGGTGAGGGTAAAGGAGGCCTGGAGTACTGCAATACATGGGGTCGCAAAGAGTCGGACACTACTGGGGCACTGAACAACAACAACATCCCTACCTAGGGAACCCTTCTCAAACTTTATAGGGATTAAGAAACCCACTTCACTGGCCAGGTGCTTGTCTTACAATACTTTCATTCTGACTACCATTATTCAATTCGCTGGTTTAATTGAATGTAATAATGGCATTATTAGGACTCAACTGGCAAAATTTGTAGAAGCCCTCCAAACACCATGGCTTCCAGCATTGCTGTTGCTCCTTCTAATTTGCAAATCCACCCTTTCGGAAATAAAGTCTCACCCTGTGAGATGGCCACAGGACACTCAATGAACTAGGGTCTTGATTCTTTTGACCCACAACTGATACAAGGAGAGATGCTCCAATATTTTATGCCCTAATTGCCTCAGTTCAGTTCAGTTCAGTCGCTCAGTCATGTCTGACTCTTTGCAACCCCATGAATCCCAGCACACCAGGCTTCCCTGTCCATCACCAACTCCCGGAGTTCACTCAAACTCACGTCCATCGAGTCAGTGATGCCATCCAGCCATCTCACCCTCCATAGCCCCCTTCTCCTCCTGCCCCCAATTCCTCCCAGCATCAGAGTCTTTTGCAATGATTCAACTCTAAGCATGAGGTGGCCAAAGTACTGGAGTTGCAGCTTCAGCATCATTCCTTCCAAAGAACACCCAGGGCTGATCTCCTTTAGAATGGACTGGTTGGATCTCCTTGCAGTCCAAGAGACTCTCAAGAGTCTTCTCCAACACCACAGTTCAAAAGCATCAATTCTTCGGTGCTCAGCTTTCTTCACAGTCCAACTCTCACATTCATACATGACCACTGGAAAAACCATAGCCTTGACTAGACGGACCTTTGGTGACTCATCACCAACTCAATGGATATGAGTTTGAACAAGCTCCAGGAGATGGTGAAGGACAGGGAAGCCTGGCAAGCTACAGTCCATGGGGTCAAAAAGAGTAGGACATGACTAAGTGACTGAACAACAATTGCCTCTATTAAAAATAACCATCTTTTTGGTAGAGCAATCTTTTCACAGCACTTTCTCAGGAGACAAAGACCTTAAGAATCACACCTTGCAACCTAGAGATTTTGTCTATTGGGATAAACACCTCCAGAATATTTCCCTGAACTCTGCTGCATCTACAGACTACCATATCTGTTTGACAGATTCAGACAAATGATACGTGATCAGCAAAAGAAGATTCTCACTTCATGATAATTAATGAATTGCAAAGGAACCCTAAAAGCATGCTCAGTTCAGTTCAGTTCAGTTCAGTCACTCAGTTGTGTCTGACTATTTGAGACTGCATGAATCACACAGCACACCATGCCTCAATGTCCATCACCAACACCCAGAGTTCACTCAAACTCATGTCCATTGAGTCGGTGATGCCATCCAGCCATCTCATCCTCTGTTGTCCCCTTCCCCTCCTGCCCCCAATCCCTCCCAGCATCAGAGTCTTTTCCAATGAGTCAACTCTTCACATGAGGTGGCCAAAGTATTGGAATTTCAGCTTTAGCATCAGTCCTTCCAATGAGCACCCAGGACTGATCTCCTTCACAATGGACTGGTCGGATCTCCTTGCAGTCCAAGGGACTCTCAAGAGTCTTCTCCAACACCACAGTTCAAAAGCATCAATTCTTCAGCACTCAGCTTTCTTCACAGTCCAACTCTCACATCCATACATGACCACTGGAAAAACCATAGCCTTGACTAGACGGACCTTTGTTGGCAAAGTAATATCTCTGCTTTTCAATATGCTATTTAAGAGTCTCAATTCATCAAAATAACACTCATTTACCCAAGAAGCAACCAACTTTGTAGATATATGTCTTAGTATATATATCATCATTTATTCATTCACATAATAAAATTTATTCTGAACCTATTATTTGCCAGATGCTAGGACAAGCATTAGGACATGAAAAATTCTTTCCTTGACCTTGAATATCTATAGATGGAAAGAGAATTCAAGAATCATATAAACAATGAGTGAGTGAGTGAAGTTGCTCAGTCATGTCCAATTCTTTGCAACCCCGTGGACTGTAGCCTACCAGGCTCCTCCGTTCATGGGATTCTCCAGGCAAGAATACTGGAGTGGGTTGCCATTTCCTTCTCCAGGGGATCTTCCCGACCCAGGGATCAAACCCGGGTCTCCCGCACTGGAGGCAGACACTTTAACCTCTGAGCCACCAGGGAAGCCAATATATATACAATAGATGCAATTAAATGTTCGAAGTGTCCTGTTGCAAACCAGTCTACTGGTTTATTCATAGATTCATTCAAAAAGTTTTGTACACCTGTTGTGTGCTGAGGATCATTTCAATTACAAGTAATTGAGGGACAGAGTTACCTTAAAGGAAAGATAGTTGGTTATTTTAAATATGTGATGGCATGATTCTACACATGTGTATTACCTGGCTAATTGAAGAAAACTTATTAGAGGTAAATGTCTTTCCTTTGCACACCAAAAAAAAAAAAAGAAAGCCAAAACCAGTTAAGAAGGATGTTTGAGAACCATAAAATAACTGTCCTTACCAGGAGTACAGAATCGTTCCCACAACAGACGTGAGTCTACTGCTCTCTTGTTTTTGCTTTGCCAGGCCAAAGTCAGCTGCAATTAAAAAAAAAAAAAAAAAGCAATTGTATTGTATGTTCCCAGAATTAGCACTGTTCCTTAGCTTTTAACATTCTGCAGAAAACAAAATAACAACAACAACAACAACAACAAAAAAAACTATTACAATTCACAAGAGAAAGTTTTCTTGTCTTTCCCTGTCAAAATGCCCCGTGTACAATACTCTAAACCATTCCCAGCTTTCAATAATGGTGTACATACATTATGCCATTATGCTATATGTATTGACATAATGACATTTATCATTAAAAATATTAAAATAAGTCTTGCTGACTGAAAGATAGGACAAAGTACTTATTGAACTTATGATTCTACTTTTTAGATTATTCTTTATAATTTTCAAATAAATAAAATGAACCTAATGTTTTGGCCACAGGACTGGAAAAGGTCAGTTTTCGTCCCAATCCCAAAGAAAGGCAATGCCAAAGAATGTTCAAACTACCACACAATTGCATGCATCTCACATACTAGTAGAAGGCAATGGCACCCCACTCCAGTACTCTTGCCTGGAAAGTCCCATGGATGGAGGAGCCTGGTGGGCTGCAGTCCATGGGGTCGCTAAGAGTTGGACACGACTGAGTGACTTCACTTTCACTTTTCACTTTCATGCATTGGAGAAGGAAATGGCAACCCACCCCAGTGTTCTTGCCTGGAAAATCCCAGGGATGGGAGAGCCTGGTGGGCTGCCATCTATGGGGTTGCACAGAGTCGCACATGACTGAATTGGCTTAGCAGCAGCAGCACATGCTAGTAAAGTAATGCTCAAAATTCTCCAAGCCACGCTTGAGCAATACATGAACCATGAACTTCCAGATGTTCAAGCTGGTTTTAGAAAAGGCAGAGGAACCAGAGATCAAATTGCCAACATTCGCTGGATTATCGAAAAAGCAAGAGAGTTCCAGAAAAACATCTATTTCTGCTTTATTGAGTATGCCAAAGCCTTTGACTGTGTGGATCACAATAAACTGTGGAAAATTCTGAAAGAGATGGCAATACCAGACCACCTGACCTGCCTCTTGAGAAATCTGTATGCAGGTCAGGAAGCAACAGTAAGAACTGGACGGGGAACAACAGACTGGTTCCAAATAGGGAAAGGAGTACATCAAGGCTGTATATTGTCACCCTGCTTATTTGTATGCAGAGTACCTCATGAGAAACACTGGGTTGGATGAAGCACAAGCTGGAGTCAAGATTGCCAGGAGAAATATCAATAACCTCAGATATGCAGATGACACCACCCTTATGGCAGAAAGTGAAGAGGAACTAAAAAGCCTCTTGATGAAAGTGAAAGAGGAGAGTGAAAAAGTTGGCTTAAAGCTCAACATTCAGAAAATGAAGATCATGGCATCTGGTCCCATCACTTCATGGGAAATAGATAGGGAAACAGTGTCAGACATTATTTTGGGGGGCTCCAAAATCATTGCAGATGGTGATTGCAGCCAGGAAATTAAAAGACGCTTACTCCTGGGAAGGAAAGTTATGACCAACCTAGATAGCATATTAAAAAGCAGAGACATTACTTTGCCTTCTAAGGTCCATCTAGTCAAGGCTATGGTTTCTTCAGTAGTCATGTATGGATGTGAGAGTTGGACTGTGAAGAAAGCTGAGTGCTGAAGAATTGATGCTTTTGAACTGTGGTGTTGGAGAAGACTCTTGAGAGTCCCTTGGACTGCAAGAATATCCAACCACTCCATCCTAAAGGAGATCAGTCCTGGGTGTTCACTGGAAGGACTGATGTTGAAGCTGAAACTCCAATAATTTGGCCACCTCATGGGAAGAGTTGACTATTTGAAAAGTCCCTGATTCTGGGAAAGACTGAGGCAGGAGGAGAAGGGGACGACAGAGGATGAGATGGTTGGATGGCATCACCGACTCGATGGACATGAGTTTGTATAGGTTCCGGGAGTTGGTGATGGACAGGGAGGCCTGGCGTGCTGCAATTCATGGGGTCGCAAAGAGTCGGACACGACTAAGTGACTGAACTGAACTGAACTGAACTGAATGTTTTGGCATATGGTAGTCATCATCTCATGGGCCAAAATAAATAAGCAAATATGCTAAACCTAAATAATCAGCATGAAGATCTGAAAAGCTGAAATTATTGGCATCCATTTGTATGAAGTCATAGTAAATACAATGTTTACAGTCAAATCAAAATACTTATATAATAATATGGTTAATGTTAATATAAATGATTCTAATTTTTAAACTATAATGCTAAATATTTATATTTAATATTAGTCCTAGCTAAAGTCTTCCAAAAACCTTCAAATAATTCTTTTTTCCATTTCTTTTTTTAATATAAATTTATTTAATTGGAAGCTAATTACTTTACAATATTATAGTGGTTTTGCCATACACTGACATGGATCAAATACTTCTCTTTTAAAGCCACTCAACAACTAAGATCAAAGTGGTAGAGACAGATACTCTTCCTTTTATTATTGTAAGGATTTGCAAGCTTCTCGATAAGTTTAAGTACTAGAATTACACAAAAGGACAGAGTTGAACCAGGGCAAACATTCAAGTTGCTATTCCTAATATTGTTTGATGTTCACAATATCACTTTTTAAGTGCACTAAATATGTATGGAATTTCACTGTGATAAATTTTCAATACAATGTACTTGATTGTCTATAATAAAATGTCTTTGACAGGTTGAAAATATTTTGAAGTACTTGACTTTGTTCAAAGTAATATTAATTTGTGTTATGAATAACAATCAGTTCAGTTCAGTCACTCAGTCATGACTTTTTGTGACCCCATGGACTGTAGCATGCCAGGCTTCCCTGTCCACTACCAACTCCGGGAGTTTACTCAAACTCATGTCCATTGAGTTGGTGATGCCATCCAACCATCTCATCCTCTGTCATCCCCTTCTTTTCCCGCCTTCAATCTTTCCTGCCTTCAATCTTTTCAAATGAGTCAGTTCTTCGCATACCAGTTTACTAAACAACAACCTTGAACTAGCACAGATTTAGCTGCTTACATATTTTGTCTGCTTTAATACTCAACAAGGGGTTAGCAATTATAGTTAGTGCCCCTTAGTGAGAAGGCAATGGCACCCCACTCCAGTACTCCTGCCTGGAAAATCCCATGGATGGAGGAGCCTGGTAGGCTGCAGTCCATGGGGTCGTTAAGAGTCAGACACGACTGAGCGACTTCACTTTCACTTTCCACTTTCATGCACTGGAGAAGGAAATGGCAACCCACTCCAATGTTCTTGCCTGGAGAATCCCAGGGATGGGGGAGCCTAGTGGGCTATCGTCTATGGGGTCACACCGAGTCAGACACGACTGAAGCGACTTAGCAGCAGCAGCAGCAGCAGTGATTAAAGGCAAGGACTCTGGAAACTTACATGCTCAATTCAAATCCTGGTCTCATTATGTGCTACCTGAGTAACCCTGGGGAAGTTATTTAATTTCTGTTTGTGTTAGTTTTCTTATCTGTAAAAGTAGTAAGTACTATAATATTAAAATGTGAATAAGTTAACATATACAAATGTAGTATAGCACAGTGATAATCAACTGATGTATATTGCTATTTAATCTCACAATGACCCATTTTACAGATGAAGAAACTGAGGTTCAAAGAGAATATAGGGAGAAACGAATAGTTACACATGAACTTGAGGTTGTTCAATTCTAAAGCCCCAACTCTTCATCAAAACACAATGCAATACTGCAAACAAAGGAAAATCAGACCTAGGTAATTTCATTTACAAAATCAACCAAACATTTAGAGAGTAAATGTCAGTCATGCCCAAGCTCTACCAGAAAACAGAAGAGGAGAGAACACTTTCCAGCTCAGCTTATGAAATCAATATTACCTGGAGCCAGGTCCAAACAAAGACATTATAAGAAAAGAACCACAGGACAACATTTCCCATGAGAATAGATGCTAAAATTATCAATAAAAATATAAGTAAGTTCAATCTAGAGGTATATTTAAAAGGATAACACATAATAACCAAGTGGAGTTTATGCTAGAAATACAAGGCATTTTAAAATGAATCAACAAATAAACCAACATTTTAAAATGAATCAATAGTTTCCCAGATCAGAACATTAGAGAAGGAAATCATATGATCATCTCAATTGTTGTGTAAGAAGAATTTGACAAAATTCAGCATTTATTCTTTTCAGCAAAATGGGAAAAAGGATTTCCTTAACCCAATAATAAAGGGCATCTGTGAAACACCTACAGCTAACTCTCTATTTAATGTTGAAAGACTGAATGCCCTTCCCTTAAGATCAAAAACAAGGCTGGAGGTTACCTCAACTTACGATGATCATTTCACAATATATAACAAATATCAAATCATTATGTTATACACTTGAAACTAATATAACGTTGTATGTCAATCAGATCTCAATTAAAGCATAAAAGAAAAGTTACAGCTGTCTTCTTAATATCCTGATAGATATTTTGAAGAGATTGTCATATAAGCATATTTTTTGCTGTGCCTTGATAACTAAATTTTTAAAATAAATCAGAAAATACTATTTTCTCTTTCCTTTCAAAAAAAAGAAGAAAGCATGCTAATTATACAAGCAGCATAAAAACAAATACTTAGGAGAATGTGACAAATGATATGAAAGACCAATGCAGGGAAAATTATAAAATTTTGTTACAGAGTCAATAAAGACTAGAATTAATGGAGAGAAAGTCCAAATTTATGGATTGGAATTTTCAATATTATATAAATTTCATTCTTCCTAAGTTAATTTATGTAATTCCAATAAAATGAATCTTCACATTTTGGGTGGAACTTCACAAATTTAGTATAAAATTAATATAGAAATAGAAAGAGCCAAGAGGAGACATGGATTTTGATAGAAAAGAAAACATAGCTTTCTACAATGTATTAAAAACTATTACAAGGCTATAGTAATTAAGACAAGGTTGTATAAACTCAAGACTACAAACAAAAAGGAAAGAACGTCCACTCTCATGATTCCTATTAATGATTATACTACAAACCCAAGTAAGCACAATAATTGCACACAAATTTTTCTGCAAAGATTTAATTTTTATTTCCCTTTGATTCCTTGTAGTGACATTACTAAAAACTATGATAGTTCAGTTCAGTTCAGTCACTCAGTCGTGTCCAACTATTTGCAGCCCCATGATTTTCAGCACGCCAGGCCACCCTGTCCATCACCAACTCCCGGAGTTCACTCAGACTCATGTCCATTGAGTCAGTGATGCCATCCAGCCATCTCATCCTCTGTCGTCCCCTTCTCCTCCTGCCCCCAATCCCTCCAAGCGTCAGAGTCTTTTCCAATGAGTCAACTCTTCACATGAGGTGGCCAAAGTATGGAGTTTCAGCTTTAGCATCATTCCTTCCAAAGAAATCCCAGGGCTGATCTCCCTTCAGAATGAACTAGTTGGATCTCCTTGCAGTCCAAGGGTCTCTCAAGAGTCTTCTCCAACACCACAGTTCAAAAGCATCAATTCTTTCACCAGTGTTTTATAATTTTCTACATATAGGTCTTTAGTTTCTTTAGGTAGATATATTCCTAAGTATTTTATTCTTTCCGTTGCAATGGTGAATGGAATTGTTTCCTTAATTTCTCTTTCTGTTTTCTCATTATTAGTGTATAGGAATGCAAGGGATTTCTGTGTGTTGATTTTATATCCTGCAACTTTACTATAGTCATTGATTATTTCTAGTAATTTTCTGGTGGAATCTTTAGGGTTTTCTATGTAGAGGATCATGTCATCTGCAAATAGTGAGAGTTTTACTTCTTCTTTTCCAATTTGGATTCCTTTTATTTCTTTTTCTGCTCTGATTGCTGTGGCCAAAACTTCCAAAACTATGTTGAATAGTAATGGTGAAAGTGGGCACCCTTGTCTTGTTCCTGACTTTAGAGGAAATGCTTTCAATTTTTCACCATTGAGGATAATGTTAGCTGTGGGTTTGTCATATATAGCTTTTATTATGTTGAGGTATGTTCCTTCTATTCCTGCTTTCTGGAGAGTTTTTATCATAAATGGATGTTGAATTTTGTCAAAGGCTTTCTCTGCATCTATTGAGATAATCATATGGTTTTTATTTAAAGAGGACACTAATAGATGGAGAAATATACCATGTTCATGGATTGGAAGAATCAATATAGTAAAAATGAGTATACTACCCAAAGCAATTTATAGATTCAACGCAATCCCTATCAAGCTACCAACAGTATTCTTCACAGAGCTAGAACAAATAATTTCACAATTTGTATGGAAATACAAAAAACCTCGAATAGCCAAAGCGATCTTGAGAAAGAAGGATGGAACTGGAGGAATCAACCTACCTGACTTCAGGCTCTACTACAAAGCCACAGTTATCAAGACAGTATGGTACTGGCACAAAGACAGAAATATTGATCAATGGAATAAAATAGAAAGCCCAGAGATAAATCCACGCACATATGGACACCTTATCTTTGACAAAGGAGGCAAGAATATACAATGGATTAAAGACAATCTCTTTAACAAGTGGTGCTGGGAAATCTGGTCAACCACTTGTACAAGAATGAAACTAGACCACTTTCTAACACCATACACAAAAATAAACTCAAAATGGATTAAAGATCTAAATGTAAGACCAGAAACTATAAAACTCCTAGAGGAGAATATAGGCAAAACACTCCCTGACGTACATCACAGCAGGATCCTCTATGACCCACCTCCCAGAATATTGGAAATAAAATCAAAAATAAACAAATGGGACCTAATTAACCTTAAAAGCTTCTGCACATCAAAGGAAACTATTAGCAAGGTGGAAAGACAGCCTTCAGAATGGGAGAAAATAATAGCAAACAAAGCAACTGACAAACAACTAATCTCAAAAATATACAAGCAACTCCTACAGCTCAACTCCAGAAAAATAAACGACCCAATCAAAAAATGGGCCAAAGAACTAAATGGACATTTCTCCAAAGAAGACATACAGATGGCTAACAAACACATGAAAAGATGCTCAACATTACTCATTATCAGAGAAATGCAAATCAAAACCACTATGAGGTACCATTTCACACCAGTCAGAATGGCTGCGATCCAAAAGTCTACAAATAGTAAATGCTGGAGAGGGTGTGGAGAAAAGGGAACACTCTTACACTGTTGGTGGGAATGCAAACTAGTACAGCCACTATGGAGAACAGTGTGGAGATTCCTTAAAAAACTGGAAATAGAACTGCCTTATGATCCAGCAATCCCACTGCTGGGCATACACACTGAGGAAACCAGAAGGGAAAGAGACACGTGTACCCCAATGTTCATTGCAGCACTGTTTATAATAGCCAGGACATGGAAGCAACCTAGATGTCCATCAGCAGATGAATGGATAAGAAAGCTGTGGTACATATACACAATGGAGTATTACTCAGCCATTAAAAAGAATACATTTGAATCAGTTCTAATGAGGTGGATGAAACTGGAGCCTATTATACAGAGTGAAGTAAGCCAGGAGGAAAAACATAAATACAGTATACTAACGCATATATATGGAATTTAGAAAGATGGTAACAATAACCTTGTGTACGAGACAGCAAAAGAGACACTGATGTATAGAACAGTCTTATGGACTCTGTGGGAGAGGGAGAGGGTGGGAAGATTTGGGAGAATGACATTGAAACATGTAAAATATCACGTAAGAAATGAGTTGCCAGTCCAGGTTCGATGCACGATACTGGATGCTTGGGGCTAGTGCACTGGGACGACCCAGAGGGATGGTATGGGGAGGGAGGAGGGAGGAGGGCTCAGGATGGGGAACACATGTATACCTGTGGCAGATTCATTTTGATATTTGGCAAAACTAATACAATTATGTAAAATTTAAAAATAAAATAAAATTTTAAAAAAATGAAAAAAAAATAAAACAAAAGCATCAATTCTTTGGCGCTCAGCCTTCTTCAAAGTCCAACTCTCACATCCATACACGACCACAGGGAAAACCATAGCCTTGACTAGATGAACCTTTGTTGTCAAAGTAACGTCTCTGCTTTTGAATATGCTATCTAGGTTGGACACAACTTTCCTTCCAAGGAGTAAGCGTCTTTTACTTTCATGGCTGCAGTCACCATCTGCAGTGATTCTGGAGCCCAAAAAAATAAAGTCTGACACTTTCCACGGTTTCCCCATCTATTTCCCATGAAGTCATGGGACCAGATGCCATGATCTTCGTTTTCTGAATGTTGAGCTTTAAGCCAACTTTTTCACTCTCCTCTTTCACTTTCATCAAGAGGCTTTTAGTTCCTCTTCACTTTCTGCCATAAGGGTGGTGTCATCTGCATATCTGAGGTTATTGATATTTCTCCTGGCAATCTTGTTTCCAGTTTGTGTTTCTTCCAGCCCAGCATTTCTCATGATGTACTCTGCATATAAGTTAAATAAGCAGGGTGACAATATACAGCCTTGACATACTCCTTTTCCTATTTGGAACCAGTCTGTTGTTCCCCGTCCAGTTCTAACTGTTGCTTCCTGACCTGCATATAGGTTTCTCAAGAGGCAGGTCAGGTGGTCTGGTATTCCCATCTCTTTCAGAATTTTCCACAGTTTATTGTGATCCACACAGTCAAAAGCTTTGGCATAGTCAATAAAGCAAAAATAGATGTATTTCTGGAACTCTCTTGCTTTTTCCATGATCCAGTGGATGTTGGCAATTTGATCTCTGGTTCCTCTGCCTTTTCTAAAACCAGCTTGAACATCAGGAAGTTCACGGTTCACATATTGCTGAAGCCTGGCTTGGAGAATTTTGAGCATTACTTTACTAGCGTGTGAGATGAGTGCAATTGTGCAGTAGTTTGAGCATTCTTTGGCATTGCCTTTCTTTGGGATTGGAATGAAAACTGACCTTTTCCAGTCCTGTGGCCACTGCTGAGTTTTCCAAATTTGCTGGCATATTGAGTGCAGCACTTTCACAGCATCATCTTTCAGGATTTGGAATAGCTCAACTGGAATTCCATCACCTCCACTAGCTTTGTTCGTAGTGATGCTTTCTAAGGCCCACTTGACTTCACACTCCAGGATGTCTGGCTCTAGGTCAGTGATCACACCATCGTGATTATCTGGGTCGTGAAGATCTTTTTTGTACAGTTCTTCTGTAACTATATGTTTAATTTCATTAAAATGTTACCAAGCCAAAATATTTTCCAGTGTGTTCTCACCAGACATGTTTTAGAGTTCTGGTTGTTTCTGCCTCTTAATCAGCATTTGGAGTTGTCAGGGTTTTTTAATTAGCCATTTTAATTACTATGTAGTGATAGCTCAGTGTAGCTTTAATTTGCATTTTCCTAATGACTAATGGTGTTGAACAATTTTTGGGTACTTATTTGCCATCAGTGTATCTTTTTTTATTATTTTTTAAAATGTATTTATTTTAAATGAAGGCTAATTATTTTACAATATTATAGTGGGTTTTGCCATACACTGACATGAATCAACCATGGGTGTACATGTGTTCCCCATGTACCCCCTCCCACCTTTCTCCCCATCCCATCCCTCAGGGTCATCCCAAGGCACCAGTCCTGAGCACCATTCCTCATCCACTGAACCAGGACTGGTGATCTGTTTCACATATGATAATATACATGTTTCAATGCTATTCTCTCAAATCATCCCACCCTCAGCTTCTCCCACAGAGTCCAAAAGACTGTTCTATACATCTGTGTCTCTTTTGCTGTCTCACGTATAAGATCATCAATACCATCTTTCTAAATTCCATATATATGCATTGGTATACTGTATTGGTGTTTTTCGTTCTGACTTACTTCACTCTGTATAATAGGCTCCAGTTTCATCCACCTCATTAGAACTGATTCAAATGTATTCTTTTCAATGGCTGAGTAATACTCCATTGTGTATACGTACCACAGCTTTCTTATCCATTCATCTGCTGATGGACATCTAGATTGCTTCCATGTCCATGTCCATGTGATGAACATTAGGGTACACGTGTCTCTTTCAATTCTGGTTTCCTCAGTGTGTATGTCCAGCAGTGGGATTGCTGGATCATAAGGCAGTTCTATTTCCAGTTTTTAAGGAATCTCCACACTGTTCTCCATAGTGGCTGTACTAGTTTGCATTCCCACCAACAGTGTAAGAGGGTTCCCTTTTTTCCACACCCTCTCCAGCATTTATTGCTTGTACACTTTTTGGATAGCAGCCATTCTGACTGGCGTGCAATGGTACCTCATAGTGGTTTTGATTTGCATTTCTCTGATAATGAGTGATGTTGAGCATCTTTTCATGTGTTTGTCACCCATGTGTATGTCTTGGAGAAATGTCTGTTTAGTTCTTTGGCCCATTTTTTGATTGGGTCATTTATTTTTCAGGAATTGAGTTGCAGGAGTTGCTTGTATATTTTTGAGATTAATTCTTTGTCAGTTGCTTTGTTTGCTATTATTTTCTCCCATTCTGAAGGCTGCCTTTTCACCTTGCTTATAGTTTCCTTCATTGTGCAAAAGCTTTTAAGGTTAATTAGGTCCCATTTGTTTATTTTTGCTTTTATTTCCATTACTCTGGGAGGTGGGTCATAGAGGATCCTGCTGTGATTCATGTCAGAGAGTGTTTTGCTTAATGTTTTCCTCTAGGAGTTCTATAGCTTCTGGTCTTATGTTTAGATCTTTAATCCATTTTTAGTTTATTTTTCTATATGGTGCTAGAAAGTGTTCTAGTTTCATTCTTGTACAAGTGGTTGACCAGTTTTCCCAGCACCACTTGTTGAAGAGATTGCCTTTTCTCCATTGTAAATTTTTGCCTCCTTTGTCAAAGATAAGTTGTCCATAGGTGTGTGGATTTATCTCTGGGCTTTCCATTTTGTTCCACTGATTTATATTTCTGTCTTTGTGCCAGTACCATACTGTCTTGATGACTGCAGCTTTGTAGTATAGCCTGAAGTCAGGCAGGTTGATTCCTCCAGTTCCATCCTTCTTTCTCAAGATTGCTTTGGCTATTCGAGGTTTTTTGTATTTCCATACAAGTTGTGAAATTATTTGTTCTAGTTCTTTGAAAAATACTGTTGGTAACTTGATAGGGATTGCATTGAATCTATAGATTGCTTTAGGTAGTATATTCATTTTCACTATATTGATTCTTCCATTCCATGAACATGGTATATTTCTCCATCTATTTCTGTCCTCTTTGATTTCTTTCATCAGTGTTATATAGTTTTCTATATATAGGGCTTTTGTTTCTTTAGGTAGATTTATTCCTAAGTATTTTATTCTTTTTGTTGCAATGATGAATGGGATTATTTCCTTAATTTCTCTTTCTGTTTTCTCATTGTTAGTGTATAGGAGTGCAAGGGATTTCTGTGGGCTAATTTTATATCCTGCTACTTTACTATATTCATTGATCAGCTCTAGTAATTTTCTGGTAAAGTCTTTAGGGTTTTCTATGTAGAGGATCATGTCATCTGCAAACAGTGAGAGTTTTACTTCTTTTATAATCTGGATTCCTTTTATTTCTCTTTCTTCTCTGATTGCTGTGGCTAAAACTTCCAAAACTATATTGAATAGTAGTGATGATACTGGGCACCCTTGCCTTGTTCCTGACTTCAGGGGAAATGCTTTCAATTTTTCACCATTGAGGATAATGTTTGCTAAGGGTTTGTGATATATAGCTTTTATTATGTTGAGGTATGTTCCTTCTATTCCTGCTTTCTGGAGAGTTTTTATCATAAATGGATGTTGAATTTTGTCAAAGGTTTTCTCTGCATCTATTGAGATAATCATATGGTTTTTATCTTTCAATTTGTTAATGTTGTGCATTACATTGATTGATTTGCAGATATTCCAACCAGTCCATTCTAAAGGAGATCAGCCCTGGGTGTTCTTTGGAAATAATGACACTAAAGCTGAAACTCCAGTACTTTGGCCACCTCATGCGAAGAAGTGACTCAATGGAAAAGACTCTGATGCTGGGAGGGATTGGTGGCAGGAGGAAAAGGGGACGACAGAGGATGAGGTGGCTGGATGGCATCACCGACTCGATGGACGTGAGTTTGAGTGAACTCTGGGAGATGGTGATGGACAGGGAGTCCTGGCATGCTGTGATTCATGGGGTCGCAAAGAGTTGGACAGGACTGAGTGACTGAACTGAACTGAACTGAAAGAATCCTTGCATTCCTGGGATAAAGCCCACTTTGTCATGATGTATGATCTTTTTAGTATGTTGTTGGATTCTGTTTGCTAGGGTTTTGTTAAGGATTTTTGCATTTATGTTCATCAGTGATATTGGCCTGTAGTTTTCTTTTTTTGTGGCATCTTTGCCAGGTTTTGGTATTAGGGTGATGGTGGTCTCATAGAATGAGTTTGGAAGTTTATCTTCCTCTGCAATTTTCTGGAAGATTTTGAGTAGGATAGGTGTTAGCGCTTCTCTAAATTTTTGGTAGAATTCAGCTGTGAAGCCGTCTGGACCTGAGCTTTTGTTTGCTGGAAGATTTCTGATTAGTTTCGATTTCCATGCTTGTGATGGGTCTGTTAAGATTTTCTATTTCTTCCTGGTTCAGTTTTGGAAAGTTATATTTTTCTAAGAATTTGTCCATTTCTTCCAAGTTGTCCATTTTATTGGTATATAGTTGCTGATAGTCGTCTTATGATCCTCTGTACTTCTGTGTTGTCTGTTGTGATTTCTCCATTTTCATTTCTAATTTTGTTGATTTGATTCTTCTCCCTTTGTTTCTTGATGAGTCTGGTTTGTCAATTTATTTATCTTTTCAAAGAACCAGCTTTTAGTTTTGTTGATTTTTGCTATGGTCTCTTTTGTTTCTTTTGTATTTATTTCTGCCCTAATTTTTACAATTTCTTTCCTTCTACTAACCCTGGGGTTCTTCATTTCCTTTTCTAGTTGCTTTAGGTGTAGAGTTAGGTTATTGAGTTGACTTTTTTCTTGTTTCTTGAGGTAAGCCTGTATTGCTATGAACCTTGCCCTTAGCACTGCTTTTACAGTGTCCCACAGGTTTGGGGTTGTTGTGTTTTCATTTTCATTCATTTCTATGTATATTTTGATTTCTTTTTTTGATTTCTTCTGTGATTTGTTGGTTACTCAGAAGCATGTTGTTTAGCCTCCATATGTTGGAATTTTTAATAGTTTTTTTCCTGTAATTGACATCTAATCTTACTGCATTGTGATTGGAAAAGATGCTTGGAATGATTTCAATTTTTTAGAATTTACCAAGGCTAGATTTATCACCCAGGATATGATCTATCCTAGAGAAGGTTCTGTGTGCGCTTGAGAAAAAAGTGAAATTCATTGTTTTGGGGTGAAATGTCCTATAGATATCAATTAGGCTTAACTGGTCCATTGTATCATTTAAAGCTTGTGTTTCCTTGGTAATTTTCTGTTTAGTTGATCTAGCCATAGATGTGAGTGGGGTATTAAAGCACCCCACTATTATTGTGTTATTGTTAATTTCCCCTTTCATAGTTGTTAGCATTTGTCTTACATATTGCAGTGCTCCTATGTTGGGTGCATATATATTTATAATTGTTATATTCTCTTCTTGGAGTGATCCTTTGATCATTATGTAGTGTCCTTCTTTGTCTCTTTTCACAGCCTTTATTTCAAAGTCTATTTTATCTGATGAGTATTGCTACTCCTGCTTTCTTTTGGTCTCCATTTGTGTGAAATATCTTTTTCCAGCCCTTCACTTTCAGTCTGTATGTGTCCCGTGTTTTGAGGTGGGTCTCTTGTAGACAGTATATATAGGGCTCTTGTTTTTGTATACATTCAGCTAGTCTTTGTCTTTTGGTTGGGACATTCAACCCATTTACATTTAAGATAATTATTGATAAGTATGATCCCATTGCCATTTACTTTGTTGTTTTGGGGTTCAAGTTTATACACCTTTTCTGTGTTTCCTGTCTAGAGAAGAACATTTAGCATTTGTTGGAGAGCTGGTTTGGTGGTGCTGAATTCTCTCAGCTGCTGCTTGTCTGTAAAGCTTTTGATTTCTCCTTCATATTTGAATGAGATTCTTGCTGGGTACAGTAATCTTGGTTGTAGGTTTTTCTGTTTCATCACTTTAAGTATGTCCTGCCAATCCCTTCTGGCCTGAAGAGTTTCTATTGAAAGATCAGCTGTTATCCTTATGGGAATCCCCTTGTGTGTTATTTGTTGTTTTTCCCTTGCTGTTTTTAATATTTGTTCTTTGTGTTTGATCTTTGTTAATTTGATTAATATGTGTCTTGGAGTGTTTCACCTTGGGTTTATCCTGTTTGGGACTCTCTGGGTTTCTTGGACTTGGGTGACTATTTCCTTCCCCATTTTAGGGAAGTTTTCAACTATTATCTCAAGTATTTTCTCATGGTCTTTCTTTTTGTCTTCTTCTTCTGGGACTCCTATGATTCGAATGTTGGGGTGTTTGACATTGTCCCAGAGGTCTCTGAGGTTGTCTTCATTTCTTTTAATTCTTTTTTCTTTTTTCCTTTCTGCTTCATTTATTTCCACCATCCTATCTTCTACCTCACTTATCCTATCTTCTGCCTCAGTTATTCGTTTCCTCCAGAGTGTTTTTGATCTCATTTATTGCATTATTCATTATTTATTGACTCTTTTTTATTTCTTCCAGGTCCTTGTTAAACATTTCTTGCATCTTCTCAATCCTTGTCTCCAGGCTATTTATCTGTAACTCCATTTTGTTTTCAAGATTTTGGATCATTTTTATTACCATTATTCTGAATTCTTTTTCAGGTAGACTCCCCTATCTCCTCTTTTGTTTGGTTTAGTGGGCATTTATCATGTTCCTTTACCTGCTGAGTTTTTCTCTGCTTTTTCACCTTATTTAGATTGCTGTGCTTGGGGTGCCCTTTCTGTATTCTGGCAGTTTGTGGTTCCTTTTTATTGTGGAGGTTCTTCCCTGTGGGTGGGGTTGGATGAGTGGCTTGTCAAGTTTCCTGGTTAGGGAAGCTTGCATCAGTGTTCTGGTGGGTTGAGCTGGACTTTTTCTCTCTGGAGTGCAATAAAGTGTCCAGTAGTAAGTTTTGAGATGTTTATGGGTTTGGTGTGACTTTGGGCAGCCTGCATATTAAAGCTCAGGGCTATGTTCCTGCATTGCTCGAGAATCTGCATGGTATATCTTGCTCTGGAACTTGTTGGCTCTTGGGTGGAGCTTGGTTTCAGTGTAGGTATGAAGGCTTTTGGATGAGCTCTTATCAATTAACGTTCCCTGGAGTCAGGAGTTCTCTGGTGTTCTTGGGTTTGGGACTTAAGCCTCCTGCCTCTGGTTTTCAGTCTTATTCTTACAGTAGCCTCAAGACTTCTCCATCCATACAGCACTGATGATAAAACATCTAGGTTAATGGAGAAAAGATTCTCCACAATGAGAGACATCCAGAAAGGTTCACTGAGTTACATGGAGAAGAGAAGAGGGAGGAGGGAGATAGAGGTGACCAGGAGGAGAAGAGGGGGAATCAAAAGGGGCAAGAGCAGTCTAGCCAGTAACCAAATCCCTGTGTGCTCTCCACAGCCTGGAACACCCAGAGAGGTTCACGGAGTCACACAGAGAAGAGAAGAGGGAGGAAGGAGATAGAGGTGACCAGGAGGAGACGAGGCAGGGTCAAAAGGAGAGAGACAGATCTAGCCAGTAATCAGTTCCCTAAGTGTTCTCCACAGCCCAGAACACACAAAGAGATGCACAGAGTTGGGTAGAGAAGAGAAGGAGGAGGGAGGAGATAGAGGTGACCTAGGGGAGAAAAAAGAGAGTCAAAAAGGGGAGAGGACGATCAAGCCAATAATCACACTCCGAAGTAAAAATGGGTATGGAAGATTGGATTCTTAAAAGTACAAAACTGATAACAAATACCAAAAAGCAAAAATCTAGAGTAGAAGTTAAACTCTCAAAAATACAATATTAAAAAAAAGCAAAACAAAACCACAAAGATTATAAAAAATACATATGAAGTTTGCTTTAAAAATAGGGTCTGGTTTTTTGCAAGGTAATAGTAGGTTATAAAAATGAAAATTAAAGGAGTAATAGAGGACTTAAAACTAAAAAATTAAAAAAATAATAATAGTAAAATATATCTAGGAATTTCTCTGGAGCTGTTGCGGGCAGTGTGAGGTCAGTTCAGTTTTAGATAGTTCCTTGTTCCAGCTTTACTTCTCAAGATCTATAGGCCCCTTCCAATGTAGTTGGTGCTAACTACAGGGTTTTAATCTGTTGCACCTGTCACTTCCAAAGTGGTTCCCTCTCTGTTTTAGCTTCTTCTGTTTGCTAGTCTCTTCAGTGTCTAATTTCCACCCTGACACAAGGGGGTGAAGGTGGTCACTTATTTAGGCTCACTTGTTCACTCGTGCTGTGGAGAGAGGTACACTGCAAACAAATATCACTGGCATATGTGGGGAGAGCTCACAGTGTCTCGGCCACACTGGGTTTGCCCCTGCTCACGGTGTGTGTGCTTTCCCGGTCTACATTGCTCAGGCTTCAGGTTGCTCTGCAGGGGAACTGTCTAAAGTGGGCCCTGGATTGCGTGCCCTTCCCAGGTCTAAGCTGCTCGGGTTCAGGTTCTTGGGTATTCCACAAAGGCACAGACTCGGTTGGGCCTGCGTTTTGTGCCCTTCCCAGGTCCAAGCAGCTCAGGCAACCAGGTGTTTGGTGAGTGCTCTCTCCCCAGGTGGGGGTGCATCTTATCACCTCCCCAGTCCCAGCAGCTTAGTTTCCTGGGTGTGCCATCTCAGATGTGCCATGTGTCTCTTCTGGGGAGCTGATCTCTGGCTGCAACCCTCCCGGTGGATGTCATCCATCCAGGATCCCAGGAAGGCTTGGTTGGCAACTGGGAACCTGCTTGCAGTTTGGTGGAGGATGCCATCTCTGGGGCTGAGTGTGCTCCTTTCTGGCTGTGGCTGCTGCCCGTCTGCCCCCTGCCTCCAGCAGGGGATGGGCCCGTCTGCTGCTAGCTCTCATCTGGTATTCGCTCAGTCCTTTGTCCTGTGAGCGAGCCAGCAGTGTCTTAAGTTTGGGCTTTTCACGGGAATGTTCTCTCTCTCTCTTTTTCTCTCTCTGGCTATCCCACAGTTTGGGTTGCTATCTCACGTTAGCTCCCTCAGATTGCCCTCAGGGCATTCAGGCCCAGTCCTTACCCTAAGCAATGCGACTGTGCCTCCCTGTTCAGCCCCCACTTGCTGGTGGTGGATGCAAGTGTCTGGGCTACTCCTCCACTGGGAACTGCCATTAGGTACATAATCTGTGGTTTTTATTTATTTATTTTCCCTCCCAGTTATGTTGCCCTCTGAGATTCCAAAACTCCCCACAGACCCGCCGGTGAGAGGATTTCCTGGTGTTTGGAAACTTCTCCTCTTTTATGACTCCTTCCCCGAGACATATCTCCATCCCTAACTCTTTTGTCTGTCTTTTTATCTTCTATACTTTGTCCTACCTCCTTTCAAAGACAGTGGGCTGCCTTCCTGGGTACCTGGTGTCCTCTGCCCGCATTCAGAAGCTGTTTTGTGGAATTTACTCAGCATTCAAATGTTCTTTCAATGAATTTGTGGGGGAGAAAGTGTTCTCCCCGTCCTATTCCTCCATCGTCTTCTGTATCTTCTTTGGTGAAGTTCTTGTTCAAAATTTGGTCCTTTTTTTCCATTGGGTTGTTTGTTTTCTTATTATTGAGCTTTCTTATTGCTTGTATTATTGATACAAATTCTTTGTTAAATAGATGACCTACATATATTTTCTCCCAGTCTGCAGCTTGTCTTTTCATTCTGTTAATAACATCTTTCATAGACTGTAAGTTTTAAACTTCAGTGAAATTCAATGAATTTTTTTCTTTTATATGTAATGATTTTGATGTTATAGTTAAGAAATATTTATCTAACTTATGTAAAACAGTCCAGACTATTCTGCTTAAGCGCCACAGAGAGAAGAGGTCCAGGTGAATAAGAGACCAAGTTCCAGCCAAAAGTCAGAACTAATTGCCGGTCATGTGAGTGAGCCTTCTTTGAAGTGGACTCCCAGGCCAAGCACCTTCCTTGGTAGCTCAGCTGGTAAAGAATCTGCCTGCAAAGAGGAGACCCCAGTTTGATTCCTGGGTCGGGAAGATCCCCTGTAAAGGGAACAGCTACCCACTCCAATAGAAATGCCTGGAGAAATCCATGGACAGGAGCCTGGCAGGCTATAGTCCATGGGTCGCAAAGAGTCAGATACAACTGAGTGACTTTCACTTTCTTTCCCAGGCCAAGTTAAGACTTCCAATGATACAGCCTTGGCTCACAGCCTGTCTGAAACTTCATGAGAGACCCTGAGCCAGAACCATACAGCAAGGCTGCTGCTGGATTCCTGACCCTTGAAGTGGTGAGAAAATAAATGTGTGTTCTCTTAAGCCACTAAGTTTTGTGGTAACTGGTTACACAACAATGGATAATTAACACAATCACTATCGCCTAGTTCAGGCCACCGTGAACTCTCCTGAACTGTACTGAACTATACTTTCTAAGCAGACTCCCCACATCCATTACTACCCTCCAAAACATAATTCTCCAAACCAGCGCTACAATCTTTGAAAAACCTAAACCAGTATCACTACTTAGAGGTTAAAATCCCTCAAAGGATAAATACTGATAAATACTTCTGATAAATACTAAGAATAAAGACCAAACTCTTACCAGGCATAAAAGATGGTATATAATCTGGTTTTTCAGAAAGGGCTTTGAGAGGGTAACAGGCAGGAAGGACAGGAGTCTCCAAATGGAGGAAATAAGCTGCAAGTGTCAGACATTTTTCTTATCTCTCTCTTAAGCAGCAGGAAGAAACAAAAGTGTCATATTTTTTCCCTTCTCTACACAAATTTAAAAGGAGGTTTCTCTTAAAATTCTGTGTTGCCATGACACCTGGTTCCACCAGAACTTTTCTCAAACCTTGAGATAACCAATGCATTTTTCTTATGGAAATGTTTGTCTTAAGCTATGTTAATGTACTACGTATGTACCCTAGACTCTGTCTTCAAGTCGGTTCCACCTAAAGGCTCAGAACTGACTTGACAAACCAGTATGTTATACTCATACACTGTTCTCCTAATCTATGTTAATGAAGGCTATATATTTGTATGAAATCTGCCTTTCTTCAAAATTCTTGTCAATCATTTTATGGCCTGGGATGACTCAGTTCAGTTCAGTTCAGTTTAGTCACTCAGTTGTGTCCGACTCTTTGCGACCCCATGAACCCCAAGACACCAGGCCTCCCTGTCCATCACCAACTCCCAGAGTTTACCCAAACTCATGTCCATTGAGTCGGTGATGCCATCCAACCATCTCATCCTCTGTCATCCCCTTCTCCTCCTGCCCTCAATCTTTCCCGGCATCAGGGGCTTTTCTAATGAGTCAGTTCTTCGCATCAGGTGGCCAAAGTATTGGAGTTTCAGCTTCAACATCAGTCCTTCCAATGAACACCCAGGACTGATCTCCTTTAGGATGAACTGGTTGAATGTCCTTGCAGTCCAAGAGACTCTCAAGAGTATTCTCCAACACCACAGTTCAAAAGCATCAATTCTTCAGTGCTCAGCTTTCCTCACAGTGCAACTCTCACATCCATACATGACCATTGGAAAAACCATAGCCTTGACTAGATGGACCTTTGTTGACAAAGTAATATCTCTGCTTTTCAATATGCTATCTTGGTTGGTTATAACTTTCATTCCAATGAGTAAACATCTTTTAATTTCATGGCTGCAGTCATCATATGCAGTGATTTTGGAGCCCCCAAAAATAAAGTCAGCTACTATTTTCACTGTTTCCCCATCTATTTCCCATGAAGTGATGGGACCAGATGCCTTGATCTTAGTTTTCTGAATGTTGAGCTTTAAGCCAACTTTTTCACTCTCCTCTTTCACTTTCATCAAGAAGATCTTTAGTTCTTCTTCACTTTCTGCCATAAAGGTGGTGTCATCTTCATATCTGAGGTTATTGATATTTCTCCCAGCACTAGGTTGGTCACCAACCTAGTGTATATGTGTATATATGTATCTAGATCTACATATATTTATTCATAAGTACATACATGTGCGTGCTCCGTCACTTCAGTTGTGTGTGACTCTTTACAATCCTATGGAATGTAACCCGCTAGGCCCCTCTGTCCGTGGGATTCCCCAGGCAAGAATACTGAAGCAGGTTACCATGCCCTCCTCCAGGGGATCTTCCTGACCCAGGGATCAAACCCAAGTCTCTTACGTTTCCTGCATTGGCAAATGGGTTCTTTGCCACTAGCGCCACCTGGGAAGCCCTCATAAGTATACGCTGCTGCTGCTGCTAAATCGCTTCAGTCATGTCCGACTCTGTGCGACCCCACAGACGGCAGCCCACCAGGCTCCCCTGTCCCTGGGATTCTCCAGGCAAGAACACTGGAGTGGGTTGCCATTTCCTTCTTCAGTGCATGAAAGTGAAAAGTGAAAGTGAAGTCACTCAGTCGTGTCCAATTCTTAGCAACCCCATGGACTGCAGCCCACCAGGCTCCTCCATCCATGGGATTTTCCAGGCAAGAGTACTGGAGTGAGGTGCCATTGCCTTCTCCTCATAAGTATATACATATACTTTATTCATATATACATACAAACACATACATACGTACAAAATACATACAATTCAGTCAATAAAAAGACTGAAATCTTGCCATTTTCAACAACATGGATGGACCTTGAGGGCATTATACTAAGTGAAATAAGTTAGACAGAGAAAGACATACTGTATAATTTCACTTACATGTGGACTGTAAAAAACAAAAATCAAGCTCATAGATACATAGAACAGACTGGTGGTTGCAAAATGCAGAGGATAGGGAATGGGAGAAGTGGGTGAAGGAGGTCAAAATACAAACTTCCAGTTCTAACATAAATAAGTCCTGTGGATGTCATATACAGCATGGTGACTATAGTTAATAATACTGTATTGCATATTTGAAAGTTGCTAAGAGAGTAGATCTTAAAAGGTTCTCAACACAAGAGAAAAAAATTAACTATGTAACATGATGGGTGTTAACTTGGCTTATTGTGATGATCATTTTATAATGTATACAAATACCAAATCATTATGTTGTTCATCTGAAACTAAAAGAATGTATATGTCACTTATAACTCCAGAAGTTTTTAATTAGAAATTAAAAAAAAATAAAAATGATAATATCCAAAGCACTCTTTCTTAGTAAAGTACTAGAAGATACACTTTGGCAAAATAAGGGAGTTATAAAAGAAAGAGAAGTCCAGAGGATGCAGGAAATAGAGGCTCCAACCAGAAAAGGAACAGGGAGTTCCCTGGTGGTCTAGTGGTTAGGGTTCAGTGCAGTAGCCCAGGTTCAATCCCTGGTCAGGAAACAGATCTCACAAGCAGCACGGTGTGGCCAAATTAAAAAAAAAAGAAGAAGAAGAAGACCATGAAAGTTCCAGGACAACAGCTGTGTAACAGACCTAAAGTTAAACTCAGTCTATGTTACAACAGACAACTACAGAAAATGAGTATCCAAGAGAAAAAAAAAACTGAGAGTAACTGTCTTGTCTGACCATGTGGAAAATAGACAAAGAAGACTTTTATATTCCTTTTAGAAGATCTGGGAAGAAGAAATGAAAGTACACAGAAAACTAGGAAAATTAAAAAAAAAAAAAGAAGGCAATTATTAACTCTAAGAAAAACAAAAGGCCTATAAGGAAGGAGAAGTAATCAACATTGAACAATAGTTACACAGTAGTAATAATGTAAATACTGAATACTGATTTAACCCATAGTTGTGCCATAAATTGGAGAAGGGAATGGCAACCCACTCCAGTATTCTTGCTTGGAGAATTCCATGGACAGAGAAGCCTGGTGGGCTACAGTCCATGGGGTCACAAAGAGTTGAACACGACTGAGCAACTTTCACTTTAACACTATGCTATAAATATATTGCAGGATGGCAGGTGGGGAAGAAGAGAAAACAAGAAAATTGAATCCTCAACTATCATAGTAATAGGCACTCAGCCATATCTGACTCTTTGTACCCATGGACTGTAGCCAACCAGGTTCCTCTGTCCATGGGATTTTCCAGGCAAGAATACTGGAGTGAGTAGCCGTTTTCTTCTCCAGGGGATCTTCCCAACGCAGGGCTCAAACCCACATCTCCTATATTACAGGTGGATTTTTTACTGTCTGAGCCACCAGGGAAGCCCAAGAATACTGGAATGGGTTGCCATGCCCTCCCTCCAGGGAATCTTCCCAACCCAGGGATCCAATCCAGGTCTCCTGCATTGCAGGCAGATTATTGGCTGAGCCACCAAGGAAGCCAATGGAAAACCAAATACCAGAAAATAGAGCTAAAAAAGAATGAAAAGTGGTTGTTTTAAGGAAATGGAACTGAGGGTTGCAAAGGGATAGGTTTTTCTTTACAAGATTTTTAGCACTATCTTATTTTGTAAACCATTTTGATGTGTGGTACTGGTTAAAGAAAATAAATATAAGAATTACTTGAAATAAGTTTAGACAGAAAATAAATCAGACTACCACAATAAAAGATTAACCTCAATGTATTTAAATGTAAGAAAATGGGACATAGCATTGGCTAGACTCAGAAAATATGGTCTGAAAAATCACCTTTAGAAAGATTAAATAGATCCATTAAACTATTAAGCATCTGTTTAATAGTATTACTGTTTGGTATGAAATTCAAACACACAATCATAATCCTTATTAGTTTATACATTAAAATATCTACAAGCATACAAACATTAAATAGTAAAAATTTTTAAAGAAGTGAAGTCGATCAGTCGTATCTGACTCTTTGAGACCCCATGGACTGTAGCCTACCAGGCTCCTCCATCCATGGGATTTTCCAGGCAAGAATACTGGAGTGGGTTGCATTTCCTTCTCCAGGAGATCTTCCCAACCCAGGGATTGAACCCAGGTGTCCCACATCATAGGCAGATGCCTTACTGTCCGAGCCACCAAGGAAGTCCTAAAAAAAGATTCTTAAGGAAACACAAGTACAATTCATAAAAAGAAAAAAGTAAAAAGCTTACAATAAACAAAATTATAATTAACTTCTAGATTAAGTAAATTAAATGTGTATTCAAGATGAAGAGTCACAATTATTTGACCTCATCATATATATCACAAAGCATTGTCTTGAAATATTACCAAGTAAGTTTGCACTGAAGATTTTGATAGAGCTTCTGTTTGGGGATTTTTTAAAACTGATGTAGCATGCTCTAACCAAAAAACAAAATCTGGACAGTGAATCTAATCATCGTTACTGAGGATGTGGTTATGGTAAAAGCCTACATTTGAAATTGCCTTCACAAGGAATCGGATTCTTCCCAAACTAAGAGACTCAGCTTTAAAACGTTGTCAAATCTCTTTCAGGTTTCCCAGGTTGTGTGAGTGGTAAAGAACCCTCCTGCCAGTGTAGGGAGACACAGGTTCAATTCCTGGGTCAGGAAAATCCCTTGAAGGAGGGCATGGCAACCCATTCCAGTTTTCTTGCCTGGAGAATCCATGGACCGAGGAGTTTGGCAGGCTCGATCCAAAGGTTGCAAAGAGTTGAACACAACTGACAAAACTTAGCACACACACATGCAGGTACGCACAAATGCCTTTCACATCAGTAAAACTTAGGAGAGGATCTCCTAAGTTGGGTGCCTAAGGCAATTCACTAGGCAGGGGAGGGGTGGGAAATATCAAAATCTCTATCTTGAATTTTAATGCACCCCTTTGCATGTTATTTCTGTTGATGTCATGTACTATAGAATAATTATACAGTGATATGTGTATAGCATTTATAAATAAGCATACATATATTGCCCCTTCATGGATCACAGCCTTGTCATGGCAAAGGTGCTAGCACAACTGAATGAAGCTGGGAGTCACCAAGATGGATGGGTCATACTGAAGAGTTTGGACAAACAAAATGCTGTCCACTGGAGAAGGAAATGGAACCCACTCCAGCTGAACAATATGAAAAGGCAAAAAGATATGATGCTGGAAGGTGAGACCCCCCCCCCAGGTTGGAAGGTATCCAATACACTACTGGGGAAGAGTGGAGGGCAATTACTAGTGATGGTTATAGATTAATACCATCACCAACTCAATGGACATGAATTTGAGCAAACTCTAGAAGATAGTGGAGGACAGAGGAACCTGACATGCTATAGTCCATGGGGTTGCAAAAAGTCAGACACGACAGTTACTGAACAACAATAACAACAACAATACATGTATTGGCAGTGTGTTATCAAAAGAATTTACCAGTGGAAGGTCACGATCACAAATATTTCCAGAACACTGATTTAGCTATCTCTCCCTACTTGTAGTGGGCGAACCACCTAGAGTAGCTAGTGTTCATGAGTGAAGAGGACAGGGGAAAGCTAATATATCATTCTAAGCTAAAAAGCTTATTTTATGATTGAGAAATTACAACTGTGGGGGAAAAAACTAAGTTTCTCACTTGCAAAAATTTATATAACATTAGGATAACCTGCTACACTTGAAGATACTGTGATATAAAGTAAACATGTTGAAGTATACAAACGGCTAGATTTTTTACAGTTCTTCATATGCTTATTGGTCACCCATGTCACAGACTATGTTAAAACAGTACAATAATGTGTTCATGTGGTAGTCATAAAAGCTTTTGTTGATGAAGAAGTATTCTACAGAAAGAAAAAAAAACCCTAGAAACCATTGATTTAGGAATTAAAGGCTCCAGCATCCTAAGAGTATTTTATTCTCTCATACTGAGAACTTCAAGAACATCAAGAACTTCACTAGTCACTGTCCACTGTAGTACCCACTACTCCACATAGGGATACTTAAATTAACTAAAAGTTAGTAGAATTTAAAATTCATATCCTCAGTCACAGTAGGCACATTTCAAGTGCCCAATAGCCACACGTGGCCAGTGGCTGCTGGACTAGACAACACAGACAGAGAATGCACCTATCAGTGTGGAAAGTTCTATCCAACTACTCTGCCCTAGAATAATATTCAGAGACTCTCAAGCTGAAACTTTTCCGATTGAATACTTACTGACGGTCACTCTGTCCTTGTCCCCCAGCATGATGTTGTTCGGCGTCAGGTCTCTATGGATGATCCTCTTCTCCTTGTGCAAGTACCGAAGAGCCAAGCACAGCTGCAAATGGCAAACGACAAGCAAAGGTTGCTTCTGTGCTATACACGGACAGACCGCCACTCACAACCACTGCACACACCTCTGGGAGGTCAGCTGAGACCTGTACTGTTTCATAGGGAAAGTTAATGAAGATGAACGATACCTGTATAAATATTTTCCATAGTCTCTCTTCAGCAAAATGATGTCGTTTTTCCTTCAAAGAACTGAAATGCTCTCCAAGAGGGGCCCCTTCTATAAGTTCCATAACTATATACAGCCTATCATCTATATATGAAAAAAGAAAAGGTAATAGAAAATTAAACTCAATAGAGACATTTTGAAAGAACTTATGAATTAGAATCCAAGCTTCCCAGTGGTTGTTCAGGGCACACACATCACAGAAGAGTCAGGGATGTGGTTTCACTCAGCTGGAAGGTCAGGGCCCAGGGGGCTCTGGGGGACACTGTATCTCTTTCAACTACAGGCAACCCCCTAGCATCAGTTTGCGCTGGCAACTGTTATCATTTTCTACTTATACCAGGATGTGGAAGGGCTGAGGACCACCAAAGAGAAGCAAATGCTCCCGTCACGGAGAATTCCCTGAAGCACAGGTAAACCCATCTCTCCACTCAGTGGTCTAAAACTTACACTTAAATCAAACTAGACATTCAGAAAAGTGTTTTACATTTATTGTTCTTCAGCCTCATACATTTACCTTACAGTGTTTTACAGTGAAATCACATCATGGTTTAGAAATAAGCGCGTTGGATACACCACCCATGATGGAAAATCTCAGCCCCTGACAAGGACTGAGAAAGCTGGCCTTCTCCAGATTGCAGCTGATGGACCCCAGGAATCTCATAACTGACTGGCTTTGCCTCTTTCCTTTGGATGTTAAGAAACAAGTAAATTCTACTTTCTCTTCCAAAACTAATATGGAACTATTAACAATAGTACGTGATATGTATCTTCTGTAATGTTTTGGCTGTATGTAAAATATGTATGGGCTTCCCAGGTAGCTCAGTGGTAAAGAAATTGTCTGCCAATGCGGAGTTGCAGGTTCAATCCCTGGGTCAGGAAGATCCCCGGGAGTAGGAAATGGCAACCCACTTCAGTATTCTTGCCTGGGAAATCCCATGGACAGATGAGCCTGTCTGTGGGGTCACCAAGAGTCAGATACAACTGAGTGACCAAACAACAACTAACTTTAGCTTTATTTTTAATTTTCTCACCTTCTATTTCCTTTTATCATGATTTCCTAATCTATTTCTACATGTTTTATGTATTTTTAAAATCACTTTCAATTCTTTTCAGAAGAAGTAATGTTATTTTGTTTTCAAATTAAAGTTAATGGTATCACTTCAGCATAAGTCAGAAGCCAGTCTAGACCTCTTTATTATGGGATGTGCACTAAATTATGGGAAATTGTTCTAATATCAAGAACAAATGGCCAAGGGAGCTGGATTTGCTGTAGGTTTCACCACTGAGTTCCTCTGAGTCAACCAGAGGATGGGAAAACTCATAACCCTGCCAGGTTTGTACAGCACTAGGCAGTGGCACCCACTCCAGTACTCTTGCCTGGAAAATCCCATGGACGGAGGAGCCTGGTGGGCTGCAGTCCATGGGGTCGCTAAGAGTCGGACATGACTGAGCGACTTCACTTTCTCTTTTCACCTTCATGCACTGGAGAAGGAAATGGCAACCCACTCCAGTGTTCTTGCCTGGAGAGTCCCAGGGACGGGGGAGCCTGGCGGGCTGCCGTCCATGGGTCGCACAGAGTCGGACATGACTGACGTGACTTCGCAGCAGCAGAACTGATAGGGGCTTCCCTGGTGGTGCTTAGTGGTAAAGAATCTGCCAGCTAATGCAGGAGACATGAGACATGGGTTCAATCCCTGGGTAGGGAAGATCCCTTGGAAGAAGAAATGGCATTCAAGTTTTCTTGCTGGGGGAATCCTGTGAACAGAGGAGCCTGGAGGGCTATAGTCCATGGGGTGGCAAAGAGTCAGACACAACTGAGGATCTGAGCACAAGCACTGATAAAGAGGCAGTGAGGAAGCCCCTTCATGTGGAGACTTATTTTGAAATTTCACAAGTGAAGCACATCAGGTGTATTAAAATGTATATTGCTTCAGTCAAAAGTTCTATTGTTTTTAAAAACAAGTGACTGAGTTTGGTTTTATCTCAACGTTTTGATTCTGTATTCCAGCATCCTAAAGATGATGCAATCAGGGTTACATCACCACCTTGTGGCAATTACCTGAACTTCAAGAGAAAGAAACCTCAAACACCCAGCCCAATTTGTTTGAGGGGAAGAGGGTGGAAAAAATCATCTGATTTAATAAAAAAAAAAATACACCTTTTTATTTTTTCTTAAATAAGCCACCATCCTTTTGTTTTATTTTCTCCTGATCCTACTAAAGGCTTTTTGTATATGAAAATAGCAATATTTAGTATTTTGGTTTGTTTGTGCAATCTTATATAGAGAGATCTAAGTATTTTATAAGTATATTTTGATCTTGGACTATCAGTGTTTCACTGATCAAGAAAGTGATGAAAAATATCAACTATCATATATATATAATAAAGAAAAGGTAGAGAAAAGAGTTGATTAAGCTTCTTTTGTAACATTTTTTTAAAAAATATTTAAATAACATAGATACTTTATTAGAAATATCACGAAAACTCATACTTACTTTCCAGAAATGTTTTATAATAGCGTACAACATTTGGATGATAAAGCTATAAGAAAATAAATAACAAACATTATACCTACTTTAAAATATAAACTTGTTTTCACAATTTAGTTGGATTCATATTTGAAAACAACAAAGAAATTATCCTGTTTACATTTATTTATACAACAAAGCATTTCAAAATATCATCTAATTTTTCATGATTCTTGTTTATTTGCTGCTTACAAAACTATTTTGAAAACAGCAATCTCCTATATAGCCTTATAAAATAGCAATAAAAACTGGTTCTGCTTTCTCACTTAATTTAACTAAAATGGAGGATTATAGAACTGGAAGCTATCTTAAGAATTCATTTAACACTCCCTGCTCCAATACCACAAACAGATTGCATTGAGGAGAAAATTGAAATGAAACAATTAACTTTGAACACATATATCTATGCTCTTAACCTCTCTCTGCCACTTAAATGTTTATATACACTGTGTCTATTTACATGACTCATGTCTTTCTATGCTCTCCAAAATGGTTTTTCCAGTGGTCATGTATGGATATGAGAGTTGGACTGTGAAGAAAGCTGAGCACCCAAGAATTGATGCTTTTGAACTGTGGTGTTGGAGAAGACTCTTGAGAGTCCCTTGGACTGCAAGGAGATCCAACCAGTCAATCCTAAAAGAGATCAGCCCTGGGTGTTCTTTGGAAGGAATGATGCTAAAGCTGAAACTCCAGTAATTTGGCCACCTCATGTGAAGAGTTGACTCACTGGAAAAGACTCTGATGCTGGGACGGATTGGGGGCAGGAGGAAAAGGGGACAACAGAGGATGAGACGGTTGGATGGCATCACCAACTCGATGTTCGTGAGTTTGAGTGAACTCTGGGAGTTGGTGATGGACAGGGAGGCCTGGCGTGCTGCGGTTCATGGGGTCACAAAGAGTCGAACACGACTGAGCGACTGAACTGAACTGAACTGAATGGTAAAGAATCCACCCACAATGCAGGAGACCCGGGTTCAATCCCTGGGTTGAGAAGATTCCCTGGACAAGGGAATGACAACCCACTCCAATATTCTTGTCTGAAGAATTCCATGGACAGAGGAGCCTGGCAGGCTACAGTCCATGAGGCTGCAAAGGGCTGACATGACTGAGCGACTAATATTTTCACATCAAAATAACATGAGCTACTAATCCCATTAAAATTATAAGAATAATTGCCCATGTCTCCCTCCTTGAACAAACTTAGGGCAGACTCCTTTGGGTGATCCTCTGGACTAGGCCTCCTCTCCTTGGCCTGCCAGGTTTTAGTGAGAATCCTGCTCAGTTGGTTTAGAGGGAATCTTGCACTCTTGATATCCAGTCAAGTTCTTCACCCCTCAACTTTGTGATCTGATCAAGTTTTTCTTCTCCAACCTGATAACTAACCAATTTTCCATTCTTTGACATCCCCAGCCCTGACTTTTAGTTGTAAGTCCCCCGTCATGCCTCTCCTGTTGAGAGCTGAGTTGAATCTCTCTCCTCTCTTGCAATAGTTTGACTTCTATTGCAGTGGTCCTGAATAGTTTTCCTTGTGGTTTAAAAGTTCTGATTGCATTACTCTCTCCATGTGTCCCACCCCCACCTAGTCCTCCCCACTGCCTGTGTCTGTAAGTCTGTTCTCTATGCCTACATGTCCACTGTTACCTGTAAACAGGCTTATCAGTACCATCTTCCTAGACTCAAGTTGGAAACTGCTGGGAATTAGCTGTATGATTCAAGAAACTTGAATCATACAGTAGATAAAGTATCTGTCTGCAGTGCAGGAGACCCGGGTTCAATTCCTGGGTCAGGAAAACCCCCTGGAGAAGGGAATGGCTACCCACTCCAATATTCTTGCCTGGAAAATCCCATGGACAGAGGAGCCTGGTGGGCTACAGTCCATGGGGTCACAAAGAGTCGGGCACAACTGAGCAACTAACACTTCACTTCACTTCAACAACCTAGACGGGTGGAAGGGTAGGAAGTGGGAGGGAGGTTAGAGAGGGAGGAGACACATGTATACCTATGGCTGACTCAAGTTGATATATGGCAGGGGCCAACACAATATTGTGAAGCAATTTTCCTCCAGTTAAAAATAAGTAAGTTTGGGGAAAAAAGTTCTCATCTTAGCTACATGTGGTGGATGTTAACTGGACTTGGTGTGGTCATCACATCATGATACATACAAATATTTAACCATCATGTTGCTCACCTGAAACTAATCTGCTGTCATATGTCATTTATACCTCAACAAAAGGGGTCCCTGGAGGAGGGCATGGCAACCCACTCCAGTGTTCTTGCCTGGAGAATCCCATGGACAGAGGAGCCTGGAGGGCTACAGTCCAGGGGGTCACAGTCAGTCAGACATGACTGAGTATGCATGCACTCCAAAAAGTGTCCAGTAAAATTTTCTCTTTGGCATAGTTTACCTTAGAATGAGTGGTGGTTTAGTAGCTAAGTCAAGTCTGATTCTTGTGATCCCATTGGCTGTAGCCCGCCAGGTTCCTCTGTCCATGGAATTTTCCAGGCAAGAATACTGGAGTGGGTTGCCATTTCCTTCTCCAGGGGATCTTCCCAACACAGGAACTGAACCTATGTCTCCTACATTGCAGACTTAGAATGTAACATAGAAATTCTACTTTTTTAATAAGGGATAATTTTCCAAAAGAATACTAAGTTTTTGTGGTTGTTTATTTAAAATTTGAGTTTCTAAGTGAACTGGAGTTTATTTCATCTCAGAACAGTCCCTGGTACACTGTAGATGTCTTGTATCTCTCTCTAGCCTTTCTTCTTGCCATTTCATAGGAGAGTCCTCTGGCTGTCCACCGAAACCTGCCCTCACGCTGCTCCATCCCATCAGGTGGTAGCAGGATGCACTTCCCACCACAGGTCACATCTCTCTGCCTCTCTCTGCCTCTCCTGCAGCCCTGAGGGAGCTTATCACTCAGCTCTCCCCAGTGGAGAGTGAGGGGAGCCCACTGTCTGAACGCAAAATGCAGGGCGCACCACCTTGGTGGCTGCAATGGGAGAGGAGGAGCAGGTCCCTGCCTGACCACGTGGAGCAGAGCAATGCATCTGGACTGGCAGGAAGATGAAGCCCTACATGGAGAGGCCTCGCCTTCAAGCCCATGTATCAATACTTTGGGGCATCTTTGTTACTACAACTCAGTACTAACATTAACAAATACACTCTCCCATTCTAGTCCCACTTCTCCCACTCCTGTCTGCCACCACCGCCTCCTTTTTGACCTCAACTTGCTGCCTCTCCTTAGTTTAAGCCCATGGTGACAGCACAGTCCTACAGTCTTGAGCTCTCTCAAAGTTCAAGCAGAAGCCTCCTATGGCCCCGCCCTTACAACTTCTTTTCTTAGAAGATATCCTAAAACCACTAGTTTACCTCATCAACTACCAAGTGGCCAGCAGGTTTCAAATTCAAGTAACACGTGACTAGGGAAGCAAAAGAGCCATGTTCTTGACCTAGCTCACTGGCTAGACTGTGTTCAGATTTGGATTCAAGGAGATCAAACCAGTCAATCCTAAAGGAAATCAACTCTGAGTATTTATTGGAAGGATTGATACTGAAGCTGAAGCTCTAATTCTTTGGCCACCAGATGCGAAGAGCTGACTAACTGGAAAAGACCCTGATTCTGGGAAAGACTGAGGCCAGGAGGAGAAGGGGACAACAGAGGATGAAATGTTTAGATAGCATCACTACCTCAATGGACATGAGTGTGAGCAAACTCCAGGAGAGATCGTGAGGACAGGGACTGAACAACAACAAACAGCCATGAACTGACAGGTCTCCCCAGGAGTTACAGACAAACAGCATTCACAGTGAACATAAACAAAGAAAGCTGAAAAAGAAGCCAGTGTGTTCACTGATGACAAAGAGAAATCCCATTTCTCTCTGACACGCTTATTCTTTCTCCTAAACAGACCTTCATGATACTTGAGTGGTTAACACTATGTTAGAATATTCTGCTCATGCCAATAAATAATAACCCAACTTGAAAATCCACAGTTTAGATTAAATAATCCATATTTGAGGAATGTCAACAACTTGGTTTCATTTGACAAAAGTCTGGGAAGTCTTAGTCATACTATTATGCACATAATGAAGTAACGAAATATACTTCAACATAATAAGAAGGAAGTGGATATGCTTTCTCATACATTATGCATTCTGGGCTGTGAACTCAATTGTTCTGCATTCCTGGCCCTGATGTGGTTATAACCCCATATACTGTCTGTGGTTCAATGTCAAGCCTTAGGAGAAAACCTGGTGATTGATATCACCTCAGGGCCGATTATTTTAAACAGAACTAGTTCCTACACAGCATGGACAGGAACAGCACATGAACTCTACTTTTTGGATGACATTTATTTAAGGAAAACATCTTTGTAAGCAAAACCATTTACCTGCTCTTTAATTATGGTTAATTCAGAAACAATATTCCTTACACTGCTGTCTCGGTCTTTTTTATCTTTTCCAAATGCTGGGTTATGTAAGTTGACCTCTTTCATTGCTAACAGATTTTGACCACTGCGCTTTCTAACCTAAGATAAATGAGTCAAAGAGAGAGAGACAATGGAAGAGAGGAAGAAAGTGATTACTACAGATTAATAAGGTCACATGATTAAGCCAAGTCATCTAAATTAGTTATATAACTTTAAAAATTCAATTTGAATTTACACTAAGCTCAGCTCGAAAAAAATTTTTTATCAATATCTCCTGGATCAGGTTATCATATTTCGCAGGATTTTACTGGATAAGTACAGAAACACCGGTGTGAATTTGGAGAATGTGTCATGTATTAGGACAAGCCATTTTGACGACGTGTGTGAGAAATCAATGATACTTTTTTTGTCTTCAAAGGTCAGTGGCCAGTTTCTAGAGCTGAGAGGGAGATATATCAGTGCGGCCATCTGTTGGACAAAAATCATTCTGCTTTTTATTTCTACCTGCTCACCGACAAGCACTCCAATTCACGTGTGTGTGAGTGTGCAGGGGGACATGCAACTTGTTTGGGAACATCGGAAATGCTGTTTGAGGGCAAGGTCACCTTGTAAACACAGCCAAAAGCTCCACTGCCGAGATGATCCAAAATCGCATAGTTGCCTATATATTTCGAAGGAGCTTTATTCTGATTAATGCTTTCAACATTTTCAGCAATTTGCTTCAGTTCATCCTCCTAACCAAAAAATGAAAAGGAAACAGCTCACTAGGATAAGCACATTCTAACCACATGGCAGCCTGCCAAATTAGTTTAAAAGTCAAGACTTACCACTAATAAATTCAACTTTGATACTAATTCTTCATAAGCACTGATATCACGAACATAATGTCCTATATCAATGAAGGTCTCAAACAGGTCGGTGGGGAAAAGCCTACAGAGAAAAATGCATACACATACTTCATGTAGGAGTTGGAAAGTCTGGCCTGTTCCTTCCCTTTTGGATCTGGTGCACTCGTAGGTCAATTACATTAAATATACTGGCCAACAAATGGGGGGAATAATGCTTACCAACTTATCCCACAAAAATAAACTAGAGACACATGTCTCGGGGGGTAAGGAAAAGTAACTGGAAAGGAAAGTTCCAGACATCTGTTGCACAACCCTGCGCTTATAGTTAGGAACACTGGACTGCACAGTTAACAATGGAAGAGAGTGCGTCTCGTGCTATGTGCTTTTTGCCACAATAAAACAAATAGATATGATACAGATTTTACAGAAATTTTATTTGTAAGACATTTGGGGGTATGGTATCAAACATAGTAGGAATGGATGCTTACTGGATGTTTACTGAACACAGAGCACTTTCACAAATGCCGTTTGGGTCAGTCCTCATATTAACCCGAGGAGGTAAATGTTAACCTAACTCTTGAATGTTTTATTAAAACAAAGTTAAAATACAGATGAATAAAAATGAAGATATTTATGCATCATTTCCAAGCTACTGGTTTCAAGAGTTTAGGTTTATTAAAATCTTTTAAGTCCACCGATATGATTTGTTGTTGTTATTGTTCAGCCACTAAGTCCCGTCTGATTCTTTGCAACCCCATGGACTGCAAAGTATCAGGCTCTTCTGTCCTCCACTATCTTCCAGAGTTTGCTTAAATTCATATCCATTGAGTTGGTGATGCTATCTAAATATCTCATCCTCTGCTGCCCCCTTCTCCTTTTTCTTTCCATCTTTCCCAGCATCAGAGTCTTTTCCAATAGGTTACCTCTTTGCACTGGTGGTCAAAGTATTGGAGCTTCAGCTTCAGCATCAATCTTCCAATGAATATTCAGGGTTGATTTCCTTTAAGATTGGCTGGTATGATCTCCTTGCAGTCCAAGGGACTCTCAAGAGTCTACTCCAGCATCACAATTTGAAATCATCAGTTCTTTGGCGCTCAGCCTCCTTTATGATCCAACTCTCACATCCACAACTACTGGAAAAATCATGGCTTTGACTATATGGACCTTTGTCAGCAAAGTGATGTCTCAGATTTTTAATATGCTGTCTAGGTTTGTCATAACTTTCCTTCCAAGGAGAAAGCATCTTTTAATTTCATGCCTGCAGTCACCATCCGCAGTGATTTTGGAGTCCAAGATAATAAAATCTGCCACTGCTTCCACTTTTTCCCCATTGATTTGCCATGAAGTGATATGACCAGACACCATGATCTTAGATTTTTAAATGTTGAGTTTTAAGCCAGCTTTTTCACTCTCCTCTTTCACTTTCATCAAGAAGCTCTTTAGTTCTTCACTTTCTGCCATTAGAGTGATATCTTCTGTGTATCTGAGCTTGCTGATATTTCTCTCAGCAATCTTGATTCCAGCTTGTGTCTCATCCAGCCTGGTATTTCACATGATGTACTTTGTATATAAGTTAAATAAGCAAGGTGACGATATACAGCCCTGATGTACTCCTTTCTCAATTTTGAACTGGTCCATTGTTCCATATTCAGTTCTACCTGTTGCTTCTTGATCTGCATACAGGTTTCTCAGGTGACAGGTAAGGTGGTCTGGTATTTCCATCTCTTTAACAATTTTCCACAGTTTTCTGTGATTCACAGAGTCAAAGCTTTTAAGGTAGTCAATGAGGCAGAAGTAGATGGTTTACTGGAACTCCCTTGCTTTTTCCATGATCCAATGAATGCTGGCAAATTGATCTCTAGTTCCTCTGCCTCTTCAAAACCCAGTTTGTATATGTGGAAGTTCTCAGTTCACATACTACTAAAGCCTAGCTTAAAGGATTTTGAGAATAACCTTCCTAGCATGTGAAATGAGTATAACTGTCTGGTAATTTGAACATTTTTTGGCATTGCCATTCTTTGGGATTAGAATGAAAACCAACCTTTTCCACTGCTGTGGCCACTGCTGAGTTTTCCAAATTTGCTGATATATCGAGTGCAGCACTTTAACAGCATCATATGTTAGGCTTTGAAATAGCTCAGCTGGAATTCTATCACCTACACTAGCTTTGTTCATAGTAATGCTTCCTAAGGTCCACTTGACTTTACATCCCAGGATGTTTGGCTTTAGGTGAGTGACCATGCCATCATGGTTAAGACCTTTCTTGTATAATTCGTATGTGTATTCTTGCCACCTCTTCTTAATCTCTTCTGATTGTTAGGTCCTTACTGTTCCTGTCCTTATTATGCCCATCTGTGCATGAAATTTTCCCTTGATATCTTTCATTTTCTTGAAGAGATCTCTGGTCTTACCCATTCTATTGTTTTCATCTATTTCTTTGCATTGTTCTTTAAGAAGCTCTTCTTATCTCTCCTTGCTATTCTCTGGAACTCTGCATTCAGCTGGGTATATCTTTCCCTTTCTCCCTTACCTTTCACATCTCTTCTTTCCTTGCCTATTTGTAAAGCCTCCTCACACAGTCACTTTGCCTTCTTGCACTTCTTTTTCTTTAGGATGCTTTTGGTTACTGCCTCCTGTACAGTTTTACAAACCTCCATCCATAGTTTTTCAGGTACTCTGTCTACCAGATCTATTCCCTTGAATCTATGCATCACCTCCACTGTATAATAATAAGGGATTTGATTTAGGTCATACCTGAATGGCCTTGTAGTTTTCCCTACTTTCTTCAATTTAAGGCTGAATTTTACAATATGGATTCATGACCTGAGTCACAGTCAGCTCCAGGTCTTGTTTTTACTGACTGTATAGGGCTTCTCTATCTTGGGCTGCAGAGAACATAATCTGTTTTTGGTACTGACCATCTGGTGATTTACAGCCTTGAAATAAAAGGTTATAATGAATAAATATATATAATAGAATAATAATAATGAATAATGGTGACCACAGCCATGAAACTAAAAGATGCTTGTTCCTTGGAAGGAAAGCTATGGCAAACCTAGACAACATAATAAAAAGCAGAGATATCACTTTGCCAACAAAGGTCCATATAATCAAAGCTATGATTTTCCCAGTAGTCATGTAGGGATGTGAGAGTTGGACCATAAAGAATGCTGAACATTGAAGAATTGATGCTTTTGAATTGTGGCACTGGAGAAAACTCTTGAGAGTCCCTTGGACAACAAGATCAAACCAGTCAATCGTAAAGGAAATCAACCTTGAACATTTATTAGAAGACTGGTGCTAAAGCTGAAGCTCCAATACTTTGATCACTTGATGTGAAGATCCAACTCACTGGAAAAGACCTTGATACTGGGAAAGACTGAGGGCAGGAAGAGAAGGGGGCGACAGAGGATGAGAAGTTTGGGTGGCATCATCAAAACAATGATGGGAGGGAAGGAACACAGCTCTGCCCATCAACAGATTTTTGGATTAAAGATATACTGAGCATGGCCCCACCCATCAGAACAAGACCCAGTTTTCCCCACAGTCAGTATCTCCCATCAGGAAGTTTACATAAGCCTCTTATACTTATCCTTCAGAGGGCAGACAGAATGAAAACCACAATCACAGAAAACTAATCAAACTGATCACATGGACCACAGCCTTATCTAACTCAGTGAAACTATGAGCCATGCCATGTAGGGTCACCCAAGATGGACGGGTCATGGTAGAGAGTTCTGACAAAATGTGGTCCACTGGAGAAGGGAATGGTAAACCACTTCAGTATTCTTCCCTTGAGAACCCCATGGACGGTATGAAAAGGCAAAAAGATAGGGAACTGAAAGATGAACTCCTCAGGTCTGTAGGTGCCCAATAAGCTACTTGAGAAGAGTGGAGAAATAACCCCAGAAAGAATGAAGAGACAGAGCCAAAGCAAAAACAACACCCAGTTGTGGATGTGACTGGTGATGGAAGCAAAGTGTGACTCTGTAAAGAACAATATTGCATAGGAACCTGGAATGTTAGGGCCATGAATCAAGGTAAATTGGAAGTGGTCAAACAGGAGACGGCAAGAGTGAACACTGACATTTTAGGAATCAGTGAACTAAAATGGACTGGAGTGGGCAAATTTAACTCAGATGACCATTATATCTACTACTGTGGGCAAAAATCCCTTAGAAGAAATGAAGTAGCCCTCATAGTCAACAAAAGAGTCCAAAATGCAGTACTTGGGTGCAACCTCAAAAATGACAGAATTATCTCTGTTCCAAGGCAAACCAATCAATATCACAGTAATCCAAGTCTATGCCCCAGCTAGTAATGCTGAAGAAGTTGAAGTTGAATGGTTCTATGAAGACCTACAAGACCTTCTAGAACTAACACCCAAAAAGGATGTCCTTTTCATCATAGGGGACTGGAATGCAAATGTGGGAAGTCAAGAGATACTTAGAGTAACAGGCCAGTTTGGCCTTGCATTAAAAAATGAAGCAGGGAAAAGGCTAACAGAGTTTTGCCAAGAGACTGCACTGGTCACACCACACACCCTCTTCCAACAACACAAGAGAAGACTCTACACATGGACATAACCAGATGGTCAATACTGAAATCAGACTGATTATATTCTTTGTAGCCAAAGAGGGAGAAGCTCAATACAGTCAGCAAAAACAAGGCCAGGAGCTGACTGTGGCTCAGATCATGAACTCCTTATTGCCAAACTCAGACTTTAAATTGAGGAAACCAAGGAAAACCACTACGACCTAAATCAAATCCCTTACAATTATACAGTGGAAGTGAGAAATAGATTCAAGGGATTAGATCTGACAGACAGAGTGCCTGAAAAACTATGGATGGAGGTTGATGACATTGTACAGGAGGCAGGGATCAAGACCATCCCCAAGAAAAAGAAATACAAAAAGGCAAAATGGTTGACTGAGGAGGCCTTACAAATAGCTGAGAAAAGAAGATAAGCTAAAGGCAAAGGAGAAAAGGAAAGACATAAGCATCTGAATGCAGAGTTCCAAAGAATAGCAAGGAGAGATAAGAAAGCCTTCCTCAGTGATCAATGCAAAGAAATAGAGGAAAACTATAGAATAAGGAAGACTAGAGATCTCTTCAAAAAAATCAGAGATACCAAGGGAACATTTCATGAAAAGATGGGCACAATAAAGGACAGAAATGGTATGGACCTAACAGAAGCATAAAATATTAAGAAGTGGTGGCAAAAATACACAGAAGAACTATACAAAAAATATCCTCATGACCCAGATAACCATTATGGTGTGATCACTCACCCAGAGTCACACATCCTGGAATGTGAAGTCAAGTGGGCCTTAGGAAGCATCACTACAAACAAAGCTAGTGGAGGTGATGGAATTCCAGGTGAGCTATTTCAAATCCTAAAAGATGATGCTATGAAAGTGCTGCATTCAATATGTCAGCAAATCTGGAAAACTCAGCAGTGGCCACAGGACTGGAAAATGTCAGCTTTCATTCCAATCCCAAAGAAAGAAAATGCCAAAGAATGTTCAAACTACTGCACAATTGCACTCATCTCACATGCTAGTAAAGTAATGCTCAAAATTCTCCAAGCCAGGCTTCAACAGTATGTGAACCACAAACTTTCAGATGTTCAAGCTGGTTTTAGAAAAGGCAGAGGAACCAGAGATCAGATTGCCAACATCCGTTGGATCATCAAAAAAGCAAGAGAGTTTCCAGAAAAACATCTACTTCTGCTTTATTGACTATGCCAAAGCTTTTGACTGTGTGGATAACAACAAGCTGTGGAAAATTCTTAAAGAGATAGCAATACTAGACCAGACCATCTTACCCACTTCCTGAGAAATCTGTGTGCAGGTCAAGAAGCGACAGTTAGAACTGGACATGGAACAACAGACTGGGTCCAAATTGGGAAAGGGGTATGTCAAGGCTGTATATTGTCACCCTGCTTATTTAACTTTTATGCAGAGGACATCATGCAAATGCCAGCTGAATGAAACACAAGCTGCAATCAAGACTGCCAGGAGAAATATCAGTAACCTCAGATACGCACATGACACCACCCTTATGGCAGAAAGTGAGGAAGAACTAAAGAGCCTCTTGATGAAAGTGAAAGAGAGAATGAAAAAGTTGGCCTAAAACAACATTCAGAAAACTAAGATTATGACATCCAGTCCTATCACTTCATGGCAAATAGATGGGGAAACAATGGAAACAGTGTCAGACTTTGTTTTGGGGGCTCTAAAATCACTGCAGATGGTGACTGCAGCCATGAAATAAAAAAACACTTTCTCCTTGGAAGAAAAGCTATGACCAACCTAGACAGCATATTTAAAAGCAGGGACATTACTTTGCCAACAAGGTCCATCTAGTCAAAGCTATGAAATACATACATTTCCAGTAGTCATATATGGATGTGAGCTTTGGATTATAAGGAAAGCTGAGCACCAAAGAATTGATGCTTTTGAACTGTGGTGTTGAAGAAGACTCTTGAGAGTCCCTTGGACTGCAAGGAGATCAAACCAGTCCATCCTAAAGGAAATTAGTCCTGAATATTCATTGGAAGGACTGATGTTGAAGCTGAAACTCCAATACTGTGGCCACATGATGTGAAGAGCTGACTCATTGGAAAATCCCCTGATGCTGGGAAAGACTGAAGGCAGGAGAAGGGGAAAGATTGAAGGCAGGAGGAGAAGGGGATGACAGAGGATGAGATGCTTGGATGGCATCACTGTCTCGATGTACATGAGTCTGAGCAAGCTCTGGGAATTGATGATGGACAGCGAAGCCTGGCATGCTGCAGTCCATGGGGTCACAAAGAGTTGGATACAACTGAGCAACTAAACTGAAATTGACACAATGGACATGAGTTTGTGCAAATTCCAGGAGATAGTAGAGGACTGGGAAGCCTGGCATGCTGCAGTTCATGGGGTCACCTAGAGTCAGACATGACTTACTGACTGAATAACAACAATGAATAACTAATATTTCCTTTTTTCCCCTAAATGTAAGTGTCAAGTAGAAACAAAGTAAAAACACAAAATGTCCCATTCTGAACAAAAGATGTTCAATTAACTCAGGGTTTTATTTCCATTCTGGTTTATAAGAACCTGGGCCTTTGATTTGGCGAACCTGCCACCTCTATGACGCACAGACCACACCTGTGGGTGACCACTGTCTGCTTCCCGAGGTGATGGCTTTTCTGTCATGCTCGCCACACGGCCTTGTGATCCAGGAACATCCAGCTTCCTACCCTACAAATGAATTCCTATCCTGTGAAGAGCATCCAGATAAGTATTTTCTTCTCTACTGATTAAAAGGCAGTGATTAGGACTTCCCTGGGGGTCCAGTGCTTGGGAGCCCACCTACCAATGTGGCGCACTCAGCTTTGATCCCTGGTCAGGAAGGATCCGACATACTACGGGGCAATGAAGCCCATGGACCCCCACTCCTGAACGCGTGCTCCAGAGCCTGTACTCTGCAACAAGAGAGCAGTCCCTGCTCCCCTCAACTAGAGAAAGCCCGCGCGCAGCAACAAAGACCCAGCACAGCCACAATTTTTTAAAAAAGGAAATGTCTAGATCAACTTCGGACATTTCTGAAGGGGCAAAAACAAGCACATGTTTTTATTTCATCGCTTTAAAAGTTAATGTCTTAAAAAAGAGAGAAAAACTAAACACTGCAGCAGTCACAGGTAATGAAAAGAGGTGTACTGATTTGATTCGTGTGCTTCCTCGTCACTCTGCAAACTTTCGGTGTTAAGATATCATTTAGGGCTGACTTGCTTTATCTGTGGATTTTAAGAAATCTGAGGACACATGTTTTGCATTTTGACTTTTTCTTTTCTTACTGTTTGCATACAAAAGCAGGCCTGTGAAAACAGTTGAATCTAAAGATCACAGGTCACCCGAATTTCTCTAAGCTCATACCTTTTAAACAGTGGTCTGTTTCTTTCCATACTGAAGAGAAACCTCAAGGCTCTGAATGCGTAACACTGGAAAATAGAAGGATATGTGATTCTCAAATGGTAGCTCAAGGAAGTAAAACGTTTTCAGGATAGAATGATCACGAAGCGGACACTAACGTGGCTGTACAGTGAGCGTGGCTGGTGGCTGCAGGAGCCACAGCTCGTAACTGAAAACAGGGGACAGAAACACCAGAGTTCTTGTGTTTAAAAAGCATTTGCCCTGTGGAAGGCTTGCGGTCTGGGCCTTGTTTGATTTGGTGCCTGTCGTTAGTTCCTTTCTAGAATGTACAAAAGGAGCACAGAGACAAGAAATAAAACTCCTGTGCCGAGAAAACCAAATGGCACAAGACTTCCAGGAGCTCGAGGTTTATTTTGTTTCTAGCCTGCTACATATGCCTCAATATTTATATAGTTTTCGTGAGAAAATAAACCCTAGAAATGATGGCATATAAAAATATCCACAGGCACAGTGGACTCCAACTTGACAAATTGGTTTCTTGAGTAAAGTCTAAGGCAGTCCCCAGATAGAACCATCTACAGTCACTCCCGAGAACACTCAGAAGAGGCCTGTGAGGGTTCACCAGAGAAAAATAAACACTGGAAATTCTGCAGTGCTGAGAAAAGAGAGCAAGAGAGCCCTGGGCCTGCAGCTATACCTGTACCCGAGGCCACCACAAGGGTGACTAGCGTCTGCTGAATTCAAGTCTGGAATCATCTCATAAAATCAGTGACCTAAATATAGAAGGGTCGCAAACAAAACGGCCTGGGAAAGTCAGGCAGATAACAAGACGACACAAAGGAGCCTGGTGAGAAAGCAAGCGGCTATGAGAAGTGGGGAACCTGTGTGTGTCTTGGGAGAATTTCTGTAAAAATTCTTTAAAAACCTCTGATGACCTAACAGGCTGCACGTCCGGTAAAGGGTGGACTTGTCCTGTTCTGGCACAAGGCCGGGCCTCTGCTCCCTGAGAGGCAGTCACCCCACACCGGTATATTCTCGGTGGCAGCTCTGTCTGCCAGCCCACAGACACCACCACAAATTCTCTGAGGGTCTGACGATCATTCTGGGTGAGAGCCCTGAAGTCAGCTTGAAGGCAAATGTCACATTTTACTTCCTTTTCTAATGACTTGAAAAAAGGGATGAGCTTCAACAGCTGCAAAGGCTTCCTCTGACTCTGATTTTATTATTCCAATGTCTCGGGGAACACTTGCCCTCTGGTGTGCCATATAAGATCCTGCAGAATGAGACCCCTTCTTACCCACCAGGCCCCCTCTCCCAAGGCACTCCCCCTCCTCCTTCACCCCCACACACCTGCCCTAAGCAAAGCACGCTCTAAGCCGCCAGGCCTTCGTGCTGTGTCCATGCTGTTCTCTGTGTATGCTCATCCGCTCTGGAGTAGGAGCCATGCGTGTCCACTCCACCCCTTCACTCACCCAACCAGCACCTTCTCATCTATTGAGATCCATTTTACAAGTCTGCCTTTGTAAGGGAGAAAGGCTAGTGACTGCGCTCCATGCTTAAATACAGCACATAATTTCCCACCCCACCCCCTGCCTTTTTTTTGCTGATATACAAGCAATATTTTTAAAACATAGAACTTATGGATAAGCAAAAAAATATCTAAATAAAATCACCTATCTCCCTATGGAGAAACTACTATTAAATCTTTTACACTGTTTTGACAGCATTTCTTTCCATTCCAGCCTCTCTCACCAGGTATTTTTCCCTCACGGTCAGTACAGGGGACCAGTGCCAACCTACAAGTTCTAAAAATCATACCTCCTATTATCAAAATTTCCCCCGATTCCAGTAACTTGATATTAAAGAATAATAGATATGTTTATTACCTGTAATAGATTAGTTTTTGCTGCATTCTTTTGTTTGTTTGGTAAAATTAATTTTGCTATTGTATATACACCATTTTCCTGGAAGAATAAAGATGCCATGTTATGAGTGAGCAAGAAGAAAAGAACAACTTTAAAACATTAAAGAAGAACTGTTAGTATAATTTTGGAACCATGAATAAATTTTATAGGATAATACTAAAGATGTTAATCTAATGTGTTTAAACATCAAAGGGTATAACCACATCTTAAAATTTCAACTGTCATTAAAGATGATAACAAAGTACATCAATTAAAAGTGATTTAAATACTTTAAAAACAAAGAGTAGGAACCAAAATGTGAGCAGAGTTAAGGGACCCAAGTATTTCTATATTTTGCATTTTAAATATAAAATTATAAAATACAATTATAATATATAAAATATTTCTCCCTTTATTGTTTTGTTAATTAAACAATACATGGAGATAAATGAGTATAGAAAAGAGAAAATTAAGAGAAAATATATTTTTAAAAATGAATGCTATTTGTATAAACGATTAACATCTTTCTAGACTTATTCTAATACAAATATACACATGGAGAAGTGAACAAAATGTACTGCCTTACCGGTACTTTTGTATTATCTATTAAATACATAACTTACTAAATTCTCTACGTGGACATTTATAACTGTGCAGAGTTTTACTGCCTTACTGCATTCAGTCTTTTATAAAATAATCTATTTTTAACTGGAGGATAACTGCTTTACAATACTGTTGTAAATATTGTATTGTTGGTTTCTGCCGTACATCAACATGAATCAGCCATAGGTATACACATGTCCCCTCTCTCTTGAAGCTCCCTCCTCGCTCCCACCCCATCGCACCCCTCCAGGTTGTCACAGAGGTTGTCTGCACTCCCTGCATGATACAGCAAATTCCCACTGGCTACCTATTTTACATATGGTAATGTATGTTTCCATGGCACTCTTTCAGCTTGTCCCTCCCTCTCCGTCCCCCACTGGGTCCACAAGTCTGTTCTCTGTGTCTGCATCTCCATTGTTGCCCTGCAGATAGGTTTATCAGTACCATCTTTCTATATTCCATATATATGTGTTAATATACGATATTTGTTTTTCTCTTTCTGACTTACTAGCTATTATGTGAATTAGTCTTACGGTTTCCTTGTTTTATACGTGACAAAGTCAAAGCTTAGGCGGAATACTTTTCCAGAGGCCAAGCCAGCAAGTTAACAGTAATGGGACTGAGCTTCCCCCTGCCTCACCAGCCACCCTGACCTGCTGAATTCCTCAGGGACTCTCATCACTGCTGACCTGATCCTTACTAACATTATGAATTTATATATTTTTAAGTTGATGTATTGACCCCCCAAAAAAAACGTTTCCTCTGTAAAATCCAACAAACAGGAAGTAACTTTTATAACAGAAACACATTACAGGGTTGTATACAAATGTGTGTATTTATGCACACACACACATACATATGACTCTATATGTAGTAAGTTGGTTACTGAATGATGCTGTGTGTGCTTTGTGAAATTAGTCCCTCAGCAATAAATATTTTTGTTTGCTGTGTTTCATCCATATGACCCCCCCATCCCACTACTGGGCATATACCCTAAATAACTTGACGTCCTCTTGGCTCATGGCATCCTGTGTGCCCCAAATTAAAGCAGTTCAGGATAGCTGTTTTAAAAAGGATAAAGAGAATGAAATAAACTGCATATAATATAAGAAATAAACACCATCAGTCAACTACATGGCAGTTCTCTGAAAGCTAAGTGAGTTAACAGGGGAAGGACAAGAATATAAAATGGAATCCTGCATGTTAGCTAAGATATTACAATATTTTAAGACCACGTTGCTGGGACCACAGAGGCCATGATCTGGGATACCGGGCCGCCTGCAGGGGGCTCCCTGCACGGCGGCGTGGCCCGGCACCCCCGCCCCGCCCTCTCACCTGCACCACCTGGTGGGCATTGCTGTCGTCCAGCACCAGCTCCGTGAGGGCCGCACAGCAGGCTGCAATGAAAACCACCAAACACCGAGTCTTTCGTGCCCACGGCTGCACTTGCATGGTTACACCAGCACTCTCACTCTCTGCCTCAGAGAACTTCACTGGCAGGGTCATTCCTCAAAAAACACTAATTTTCTGGGCCTTCCCTGGTGGACCAGTGACCAAGACTCCACATTCCCATTGTAGAGGGCCCAGGTTTAAGCCCTGGCCAGGGAGCTACATCCTACATGATGCAACTAAAAACCCCGCATGCCGAAATGAAAATCAAAGATTCCGTGTGCTGCAGCAAAGACCTCATGCACCCAAATAAAGAAATAATTTTTTTAAAGAGTTGGTTTTAAAACAAACACTGATTTCCCCTCTGGTACATCTCTGGGGAAAGGCAGCCGAGCTGTGCTGGCCGGTGTCTGTCTTCTCTGTGTAACCCAAGTGTGCGCCCACCCCAGGCCTCCTGTGCGCTGGGGGAGGCGGGCAGGCACCATCCGCCCTGAGCCCAGCACAGGCCTTCATGGAGCAGGTGCATAGTGCACATCCACGATGGTGGACAAATAGTGCGCACTTTAAATACACTATACAAAGTAACCTTTACAGTCTGAGCGTGAACTGTTTCAGAGGGCTGATACACTAGGGCATGGAACTTGTAAGAAGAAGGGGCCAGGAGTCCAACTCCTGGTTGTGCACCTGTCCAGAACACAAAGTCTGGGGTGTCGTTAACCTGCAGTTCCAACACTGGTACCAAGAAGTTTCAAGCATCCACATGAATTTAACTTCACAGTTTTTATAGTTATAAATTGGGCCTAATTAATATTATCCTTATAATCTTAGAATAATATAAAGTTAAACAGTATCAAATAATAAAACATAATAATGTGATATAAATACCTGCTTGAAGAGAGAAAGTATTTTCTTGTATTTCCCGAGGGCTTAAATCTTCTGACAAATGAAGCTGCTGGATTCGGCCAGCCGCATTGGCACTAGACAGGCTTCCAATGGAGGAACGATCAGAAACAAAATTTCTGTCTCTGAAAAAGAAAAGTCAATGCACAGGCCGATTTACCAATGGCAGTTCACGGTCAGTGCTTTCTGGTTTCCATTTGAGAAATCTTGCCTCTCCCAGATCATCAAGTTTTCTCCTATGTTATCTTTATTGTTTGACCTTCCAAACTACCCAGACATGATTTTTGTGTACGGTGTGATGTAGGAGTCATCTCTCTCTGTTGCATTCAGCCGCCTCTGTTTTGAACTCTTTTCCTCTGCCATTTACTTGAATACATCTCGGTCTTCATCATTCTGCGGTTTGTCTTTTTCCATTAAATGTCAGTCTTCTTTTATCTTAGGGAAGTTCTCTTCTATTAGGTCACTGAGGCTTTGCAAAATTTCCCTTGGTTTCATTCTTTACCTTAGGGATGTTAATTACCCACATGTTTCGCGGCCATATGCTTCATTTTCCAGCTGCTCTCGCTCCCTCATCCCCTTCCCTTGTGTCGTGTGTAATGTCATCAAGCACGCCCTTCCTTTCACTGACTCCACGTTCTTCCTTGTCCTGGGTTTGTGCATTAAGTTCTCATCTCTCCCAGCTGCACAGTCATCCTGCTCTCCTTTGTACTGTTCTATCACCTCACCTTCAATTTCATTTCATAAACTTCACGGTCTGTTCAGTCTTTAACACAACAAAGCATTGGATTTTCTATTTACTTGGTGTAACATCTTCCACAGCAGATTATTTATCTGTCTTTATTTGCTTTGCTGCCTTTTGTTTTACATGATTGCCCAGAGTTGTTTTTTGTTTGTTTTTTCATATTTATTTGTCATGACAGCAGCTCTACCTAGATTTCTATATGCCCAAATATAACGTGGATGGAGTCTCTCCGGCCTCCCTCCTGAGTCACCCAGGCCCTCTGTCCTTCCTTTGGGGAGCACAGGGAAGACAGTGGAGCCAGGTCTAGGGATAGTCACCATCAGTGATCTTCAATTATGATAAAACTTGAATGTCAGGGACCACTCTGCCTGATCAAGAGCACAGAGCCTTTTAGTCACTGCCTCTGAGTTTGGGACTGCAGGTGGATGGGCATGACTAGATCTCACGACACAGCCTGTTCATACTCCAGCCAGCAGACAACCTGGCAGCCTCATACCAGCTCCAGGCAGCCAAGCTCTGAAAGGATACTGTTTACCCAGCTGGGGTCATAATTCTCCCAGAGCACTGAGTAATGTTTAACACAGAAGAAGTGTTGACATATAGCATCTTTCCAGGGAAGAGATTTCTAACATTGTACCACAGAAGTGGACTGGGAAAATTACTTTTTTTAGATGTAAAAGAACCCTTTTCTATCAAGAATAGTTATGGCTTGAACAAAATAGGAAAATAGTGCCTTATATTAAACTCAGTTCTGTGCAGGCACTGTCCTTGAAATATTGCTTAACTATTATATAATTTAATTTTATCATCAAGAAAATAGCTCCTCTCCAAGAGGCCTCCCCACAGCTACTGTAATAACTATCATGGAACAAAAATCACCACCACCACCACCACCATCATCCTACAGACTCAAGCGGGGAAAAATCATCTGCAACCAGAGTTACTCTGACTATTAGGCTAACCCATCATGCCACATTACTAATGAAAGATTTATAATTTAAACTTTAAAGTATTTGAGATTTTTGTGTGATATTCATGAAAACAAGAAGGTTGTCAACAGTCTACACATCTTTTCCTTGGTTTTGGTAAGGACAGAAATTGTTGAGAAAGCTACTGCTCAGATCTCTAGCCTATTCTTACACTTTGGAAAGTTCCCTCAGAGAATGGAAGTGATGACACACGGCTCCACAATATCAAGTTACAAGGCACAATAAGCACAAAGTCTGAATGACGTTGATTTGATAGCATGTTATATTAAAACTGATGTTACTCTTTTATTAGAATGAGCTTTATTTACATACTACAGATAAGTGTGATCTTTTTCTAGGCAGATATAAAATCCTTTTCACCTTTAATTCAGCATCTAGAGGGGTGAATTATGCTTTATAATAATTTTAGGTAATAGAATCCTCCCACTAATGGTACCAATAGATGTTGTTATTCAATACTTCAATGTACTTAATACACATAATATCTACCTACTATCTGTTGTTACTGTTATAATTTTTGCAACAAGAGAATTTCAGTTTGCAACTCTTTTAACAAACCATTCCTTCCCCAGATTCATGGCTCTGAACATCACTGAATTCTGTCTTTAAAAGAGAGACAGCAAGGTGTTCACATAGCTCAGAGCACTGCCGTGGAGATCAGACAGACAAGAGGAGCAACTGGACCAGGGTCAGTAACATGCAGTCATTTGATGGACAGTATTTTCTCCTGTTTCAGCTAAGGATTATACACCTGCTCCTGTCATGCAGGCTTTGCCTTCTCTTTATAGATGAGTGACATATATGCACACACAGACATTTCAGTAAAACAGTAGTAACTAGTGTACTTGTTGGGATTACAATATGCATATACTGATTCAAGAAGGGTGGCCAGACAAATGTTTTCTTTGGGTTTCTATTCAGCCCACATTTGCAGAGTGAAGGCCTCCTTTACCCCTGGCACTAGCCTGGAGGCTGGTGATGCAAAGATAAACATGTCAGGGCTCCCCCCAACCAAGAAGCTAAAAAGACAAATGCTCCCAACATTGACAAAGAGCCTGTTTACTACAAGTAAAAATGACTGCAGAAGAGAAATGACCAAAGAGCAGAGGGGAGCTAGCCGAGCACGTGCCCACCCTGCCTTCAAGCGGCTGAGACCCCAGCCTTCATCAACCAGGGTAAAACAGGTGAAAGGCCTCCCTGACTCACCCTCGCAAAATATGAAGAAGTTGCTTGATGCCGCCCCAGATGCGGATTTCCACGCTGGTCTCTGGGTCCTCGCAAATCTGCACCAGAATCCAGACGACACTCCATAGCAGCTTCAGGTGGTCTGAGTGCAGCAGGCTGAGCAGGACGGGGACCCCCTCGTAGAGCTTCACCTGCTCTCTCACCTGGCGCTCGGCACAGAGCAGGCGCAGCAGCTCGGCTGTCAGCCTGCGATGGGGTGGGGGTGGGGAGGGGGTGCACTCAGCTCAGTGGGACGGCCTGGCTTGGTTCACACTGAGCTGCTCACTTGCACAGACTGTGGCGCTAGCACACTCTACGTCCTGGTCTGCACACGTTTCTGTAAAGGCTGGACCACAGCTAAGTGTTTGTAGCTCTGGAGGCCTTACAGTCTCTGTCACAACTACCCAGTCACACTGACACGGAAAAAGCAGCCACAGGCAACACACAAAAACCAACAGGCACAGCTGTGTGCCAATAAACCTTTATTTACAAAAACAGGCAGGGGGCCAAATTTCTCCTGCAGAAATTTAGCCCTTTGTAACCACTTTTTAAGTCACATCTTCATGGTATCCCCATTGGTCTGGCTAAAAACCTACTAACCAGCAAATAGGCATCAAGTACATACAATGGGGACTGCACTGTGCTCAAGACCAAAGAAATAAAAAAGCTCTTAGTCTTCAGAAACTTATCATGTGATTATAAAAATGAGACATTAGGGACTTCCCTCACGGTCCAGTGGTTAAGAATCCACCCTCCATTGCAGAGGGCATGGGTTCAATCCTTAGTCAGGAAACTAAGACCCACACGTTCAGGGCACCTAAGCCTGCATGCCACAACTAAGACCCAATGCAGCCAAATAAATAAATCTTTTTTTAAAAAAATGAGACATTAATACATGATGGCAAAAAACACTGTGATCCAGGGAAATTAAATGCAAAGTGCTCAGTGAACATCTGGAGAATAAAAGATAATGATGGATAAGACATAAGGTTCAACAAATCTCTGAAACATTACGGTGACAGACATTTCAGAGAACCATCCTATCCTCCAGGCTCACACTCCGAACACTCTCCCGGGATGGTGTCATTTATTCTTAAGGCCTCAGACCCTCTCTCTGCCCTACATGGAGAGTTCACGCAAACATCACTCCCAACCTCTGGAATTTCCAGCAAGCCACTTAGGTGCCCCTCAGGCACTCACCCAACTATCTCTAGGCTCAAAGTCCTTATCCTCCTCCGCAGATCAGCCCTTCCTCTCATGTTCCTGATCTCCACAGCCTTTTCAGTTTCCAAGCCAAAGATTGGGAATCCTCCAAGACACCTCCTCTTCAACCTGTCCCTGCAGTGGGGAACCTCCAGTGCCCCGGTTTCCGAGGCAAGCACGGGGGCTAATTCTTCTGTGAGTCTGGCAGTAGCCATCCCCACTGTCCCTCCATCCTTGTGATGTTCAACTATGCTCACGATACAAGCGCCTCAGCCACCCACCTCTCCAACATTCCCATTCTTATCTGGACTCACAATTCTTTGTGTGTGTGCTAAGTCCCTTCAGTTGTGTCCAGTGCTTTGCAACCTTATGGATTGCAGCCCACCAGGCTTCTCTGTCCATGGGATTCTCCATGAATACTGAGGGCAAGAATACTGGAGTGGGTTGCCATGCCTTCCTCCAGGGGATCTTCCTGACCCAGGGATCGAACCTGCGTCTCTTATGTCTCCTGCATTGGCAGACGGGTTCTTTACCACTAGTGCCACCTGGGAAGCCCCCACAATTCCTTTACTTGAGCTAATTTCCATAGCTCCTCTCCCACCCAAACTTTCATGCTCTGACATTCAGAACATATGTGCTTTGGTACACTGCGTTCTTCACCTTCTCAAACTTACTTCACCACACCTTCCCTCCTTGTTCTAAGTGAATCGCATTTTGTGGCTGAATCCCACACCCCATACACTAAAATCAGAAGAACGGTTCCCTCGAAATCCATCTGATCATGCTTAAAATCTCTGAGTCTCCATGATGTTCATGATAAAAGCCACACTATTTAGCACAAACAGCCCATCAATGACCTAGTTAAAGGTGTCTCATCTGTAAAATATGGGAAGAAAGTTACCATTCAGATTAAACAAGTCAACACAGAGAAGTGCTTAGAGCAGGGCCTGGCCTGTAAAGGGCTGGCCAAAGTGAACTCTATTTCTAACTCATCGCCATCTGCTGAACTAGTTTTCTGCACCCCTTCCACACCCTGCTGCGGCTGCACCCACCCACACACGCTCATCTCTTCACATCACTGCACGCCTCCAGGGGGAGAATATTCTGTTCACTTGTCCCTTTTACTGCCCGGACAACTGCCCATTCTTTTAGGAAACTTGGAATGACCTCTTGCTCCAATTGGAGGTGCCCTGCCCCCGGGGTACCTGTCCTGTGCCTTACCGACCACACCAACTACAACATTGGGGTAGAACTGAGGGCTCGTGTGTCTGACCCTCCCCTACGTTGTGCAGCCCTGTCTCACACACTTTTGGTTTTTCAATACCTGTGCAGGGTCTATTAGGTAAATGGCAGATAACCAAATCTATACCAACCACTGCAGTTGGTAAAAGAGGGTTAAATTGGCTTAGAAGAAGAATTCAAGGGATTTACTATGAGTTAAATGTCAGTGCTTTATTGCCTGGGATTTCTATTAACTATTTTGCCTCCTTAGAATATTATGATTTTTTTCAACTCAGTATCAAATGATACTGAACTAAGTATCAAATGACACAGGTTGCAACTTGATAACCTAACAGATATCTGGATAGAGTAAGTTTTCAGGGCAAAATGTAGTTCAAGTGAAAATGATTCATTTTACTTTAGATTCCGTTTTGGTCACGAAATAAGTCAGTAGCTATCTTAGTGTATTTTACTTGCCTTAAGCAAAATAGCTGTCTGAGGAGGCCTTACAAACAGCTGTGAAAAGACAGGAAGCGAAAAGCAAAGGAGAAAAGGAAAGATATACCCATTTGAATGCAGAGTTCTAAAGAATAGCAAGGAGAGAAAAGAAAGCCTTCCTCAGCTATCAATGCAAAGAAATAGAGGAAAACAATAGAATGGGAAAGACTAGAGATCTCTTCAAGAAAATTAGAGATACCAAGGGAACATTTCATGCAAAGATGGGCTCAATAAAGGACAGAAATGGCAGGGACCTAACAGAAGCAGAAGATATTAAGCAGAGGTGGCAAGAATACACAGAAGACCTGTACAAAAAAAGAGCTTTACGACCTAGATCATCACGATGGTGTGATCACTCACCTAGAGCCAGACACCCTGGAATGTGAAGTCAAGTGGGCTTTAGGAAGCATCACTACAAACAAAGCTAGCAGAGGTGATGGAATTCCAGTTGAGCTAGTTCAAATCCTGAAAGTTGAGGCTGTGAAAGTGCTGCACTCAATATGCCACCAAATTTGGAAAACTCAGCAGTGGCCACAGGACTGGAAAAGGTCAGTTTTCATTCCAGTCCCAAAGAAAGGCAATGCCAAAGAATACTCAAACTACCGCACAATTGCACTCATCTCACATGCTAGTAAAGTAATGCTCAAAATTCTCCAAGCAATACATGAACTGTGAACTTCCAGATGTTCAAGCTGATTTTAGAAAAGGCAAAGGAAACAGTAAATTGCCAACATCCGATGGATCATTGAAAAAGCAAGAGAGTTCCAGAAAAACATCTATTTCTGTTTTATTGGCTATGCCAAAGCCTTTGACTGTGTGGATCACAATAAACTGTGGAAAATTATGAAAGAGATGGGCATACCAGACCACCTGACCTGCCTCTTGAGAAACCTATATGCAGGTCAGGAAGCTACAGTTAGAACTGGACATGGAACAACAGGCTGGGTCCAAATAGGAAAAGGAGTACGTCAAGGCTGCATATTGTCACCCTGCTTATTTAACTTATATGCAGAGTACATCATGAGAAACGCTGTGCTGGATGAAGCAGGAGCTGGAATCAAGATTGCTGGGAGAAATATCAATAACCTCAGATATGCAGATGACACCACCCTTATGGCAGAAAGTGGAGAACTAAAGAGCCTCTTGATGAAAGTGAAAGAGGAGAGTGAAAAAGTTGGGTTAAAGCTCAACATTCAGAAAACTAAGATCATGGCATCCAGTCCCATCACTTAATGGCAGATAGATGGGGAAACAGTGGAAACAGTGTCAGACTTTATTTTTCTGGGCTCCAAAATCACTGTAGATGGCGATTGCAGCCATGAAATTAAAAGATACTTACTCCTTGGAAGGAAAGTTATGACCAACCTAGACAGTATAGTAAAAAGCAGAGACATTACTTTGTCAACAAAGGTCTGTCTAGTCAAGGCTATGGTTTTTCCAGTGGTCATGTATGGATGTGAGAGTTGGACTATAAAGAAAGCTGAGCACCGAAGAATTTATGCTTTTGAACTGTGGTGTTAGAGAAGACTCTTGAGAGTTCCTTGGACTGCAAGGAGATCCAACCAGTCCATCCTAAAGGAGATCAGTCCTGGGTGTTCTTTGGAAGGACTGATGTTGAGGTGTTGAGGCTGAAACTCTAATAATTTGGCCACCTGATGCAAAGAGCTGACTCATTGGAAAATACCCTGATGCTGGGAAAGATTGAGGGCAGGAGGAGAAGGGGAAGACAGAGGATGAGATGGTTGGATGGCATCATCGACTCAATGAACATGGGTTTGGGTGGACTCCGGGAGTCGGTGATGGACAGGGAAGCCTGGCGTGCTGCGGTTCATGGGGTCGCAAAGAGTCGGACGGGACTGAGCGACTGAACTGAACTGAAAGCAAAATTGATTTTAGGAATCTAATCATTTATTAATACACAATCTGAAATTACTAAAAGTAGAGCCACCTTAGAGTTTCTTTCCTTAAGGAGATAGGATGTAAATAAATGTAATAAACAAAAGTATTAAAGATGCAATCATGTATTTATATATTTCTAATATATGACCAGTTCTAGAAGTGAGACAGGACTAGAGATAAACTGATATACCTCTTTATTATTTGTTACTTTATATATATTAAATAGAAAATAAATGCAAAGCTGACTTGTGATATTCAGTTAGCAATGTAACATGGCATAATTAGAATAATAACCATCATTTTCATCAAATATAAGACACTGCCATTTTCCCGTATTAGCAATCCTACCTTTTGGAAAGCAAGTCATATTCGTGTAAAATCATCAGCAGATTTTCTACAATGTTGAGCTCACTTATCTTCTCCCTACACTCTGGACTACAAATTGAAAAGTATTAGTAACTATGAGAAATGTCTTTTATTGATACCGCATCCACATGTTTAATATCTTAGTCCTCATATTATCCCAGGAGGAGAAGCAAAATCCAATATGGCTCTATAGAGCGGGGCTACATTAAACGCCAACATTCAGTAAGTATTATACGTCATAAACTTAAATTTGTTCAGTAACAGTACGATGATTAACACAGTCCCCACTGGAGAGGGGGATTCACAGGGTGTTCACTAAAAAGCAGTGAGGAGCATTACTCACAATATCCAAGAAACACAAACAAGCTACAGGTCCTTTGACAGATGAAATAGAGAAATGTGATAATTGAATATTTATACTTAGTTACAAGTGAATATAATTGGGTGCATGACTGAATATTATTCAGCCATAAAAACATGCTGTCATTGTTGATAATGCGGATGAACCTAGAGGACATTCTGTTAAATGAAATAAACCAAACAGAGAAGGGCAACTACCATATGGCATCGCTTACATGTGAAATTGAAAATAAGCAAAACTGACTATATAGAAACAGAGAACAGAATAGCAGGTGTTTACTAGGGGCTGGAAGCAGCAGGAATAGGGAGATGTGGGTTAAAGTGCACACACTTTCGGGTATGAGAAGACTGTGCACTAAAGACCCAACTACTTGGCAACCACAGTTAGTAACACAGGGCTGTGCACGTGAAAGTTGCTGAGAGAAGAATTTACATGTTCTTATCACAGAACCAAAGAGAGAGGTGAAGAGGTGTTAATTATCTTGGTCTTGGTAATCAGCCCACAGTGTATATGTGTATCAAATCTTTACATTATACACTTGAAATACATAAAATTACATGTGTAATTATTCCTCAATAAAGCTGGAAAAATAAAAACCGTGATCAAATGACTGGCATAAAAACATACTTCAAGTTTTTTATTTAAAATAGTCATAATCTCTGAAAGGGTTATCTAGAGTTTTTTAAAGTGAAAAAATATTTAAAAGTCTTAAACATAGAGGACAGAATGAAGAAAGACAGTCAGGGAGATTCAACTGTCAAAGAAATGTGCAATTTGAAAGTAGAAATAACTGAGGGTTGAATGAAAAGAGTAGGTAAATATTTCTGGTCAGAAAAAAATTTTTAACTGCTTTGCTCTTCCAACTTAAATTCTAAAATGATGCATTTCCATCCCATTCCTCTTCAATATATTGATGGCATTTCATGTTTTTATTCACAAATCTTAACTAAGTAGGTAACAAAATAAATTTTGCATTTCTCCTATCTGAGTTGCTACAGCAGCACAACTTTTAAAAATGCGCTCACCTTTCAGCTAAACTAGCCAGAGCCAGAAGAGCACCCAGCAGAACATTCGTATCTCGGACACTGAGTAAATTCACTAATGTCTGAAAAACAGAGTAAAATAAAGTTTAATTATGTAAAAGTACAAGCTTCTTGGACAGTATGTTTCCTTCTAAAGATCATAGATACTTAACCTCAAAAAAGAAGGTTTGTTAAACATTCACAATTCTCAGTTGTTTCTGCGGCAGGCGTCCACCACTCTTTGGACGAGCTCCCTGTATCTCAACAGTCACCTTCTCGGGATTCCTATTTCTATTACTCCTGTTCCTATTACATTTTCAGAGTCCCCCAGCGTGTACACTCAGACACACTTCAGGCCAGAGCTGCAGCCTGTACAATTGCAAGGCTGATTTTGGGTTTCCACTATGTGAACTTTCCCCTTTGTGACCTCATGCACTTTACATGGCGCTAGCATTATCTTTGTTTCTCAGATCCCATCCTCTTTTTTTCCTCTCACTTTTTCCTGTCTTTTTTTCTCCCCCCAAGGTGCATGGTATATGGGATCTTAGTTCCCTGAATAGGGATTGAACCTGCAGCCCCTGCCGTGGAAGTTCAGAATCCTAACCACGGACCACCAGAGTAGTCCCTGCTTTCTGTCTTCCAACACAATGTTTCCCAGGCTCCAGTCACTGACATATCATTTCACAATTTTTGTCACATGGCACCCTTAACACTAACTTAATGTTACTCAAAAATGTTCTTCAAATTCTGATATTAGTGAAATATATAGCTTTTGAAATAAAAAACGCTAACCTGTATATCACTAAGAATCAACCTCCATAAAATGAGTAGCATGTGCTAACACTTTTAGACAACTTTTCCCTAATACTTGCTGAATAGTGGCTTCCTGGGACACCGAAACTCACAAACTATTGAAACCTGGCTTTAGGCAGCTACCATCTAAATGGCTCTGCTATAAATATAAATGTAGTGTGTTTTGATTAAGCCTGCATTCATTCATCTTGAAATATGTATTTGACTCACAGGTACTAAACCATCTTATTATGAGATTAAACCACACGAAACTGACCTACAGACCATGGTAATTCCCTATGGTTCAAACTAACATGACTTCTGTGCCAAACTAACATTCATTTATTTGTAACCACACACCTGGGGTCAGTTTATGTATAACAACATTTAAATTAGGCAATCAAATTAGTTGATTAAGCAATAAAGAATTAAATAGCATAAAAAAAAGAAGTTTCAGAAAACCTCTATTTGCTGTTTCTAAATTTATTCTTTAGGTGGGTTAGCAGAGATTGGCAGTTCTAAGCTAGGTCAGCAAGTTTTTGAATTATAATTACAGGTGGGTTGGCTTGACTACAAGTGCTCTGGACCCCGCACATGAATCATCACCCCGTGACACTGAAGCAGGAACTCCTCTGGGACCACTCACCTTGTGAGCTCCGCTTGTGGTGACCCATTCTCTCTGGTCTCTGACAGCAGCAAGTTTTTGAAAAATATCTAAAAAGAAATGAGATATTTCAATGAGGGATTTGAAGCTTACAGTGGAGAAGTGCTTCAGCTTCCCAGGTGGCACTAGCTGTTAAAAAAAAAAAAAAAAACACCTGCCAATACAGGAGACCTAAGAAACAGGGGTTTGATCCCTGGGTTGGGAAGATCCCCTGGAGAAGGGCACTGCAACCCACTCCAGTATTCTTGCCTGGAGAATCCCGTGGACAGAGGGGCCTGGCAGGCTACAGTCCACAGGGTCACAAAGAGTTGGGCACAACTGAAGCGACTTAGCATGCACGCAAAAAATATTTTTACCAAAAGTTGCTTTCATGGGCTTCCCTTGTGGCTCAACTGGTCTGCCTGCAATGCCGGAGACCTGAGTTGGATCCCTGGGTTGGGAAGATCCCCTGGAGAAGGGAAAGGCTACCCACTCCAGTATTTTGGCCTGGAGAATTCCATGGACTCTATAGTCAATGGGGTTGCAAAGAGTTGGACACAACTGAGCGACTTTCACTTCACTTGCTTTTATAGAAGTCTCCCTTGCGCTAAATAAACCTAAGCTTGTGCTCAATGAAAGTCTTTTTAAACATGAAATTGGGCTTTTCAAGATAAGAATCATGATCTAAAATCTCCCCTCTGGGTACATTTTGCCACTGAGCATAACAGTTGGCATGGGCTCTCAAGCCCAAAGCTGTGTGGGGACCCTCCTAAGTATTCAGAGTGTCCCCTCTTCCCTGCCGCTGCCTCCCGGGGCCGCGCTCACACGTCATGTTCACCAGCTTGTCCACGCTGTGCTGCGCCTCCCCGTAGCCGAGGTACCCGTGCGCCACGATCTCCATGTACTGCGGGGGGACCAGACAACAGGTGAGCTGAGGAGAGGACTCCGAGAGCACACAACAGGAGTGGTAAGCTTGTGTACTTCTGAAAATGAGCTGTAGATGGCGCGACAGGGTCACCAAACAACGCTCGGTGCCCCTACGCCGGCTTCAGGCAAGTGCAGAAGAGGATGGGTTCTGGGCTTTCGGCTTCCCTGGGGTGCCAGAAGTGGAGGGCAGGACCTGGAAAGACTGCTTAAACTCTCAAAAGTCCCAAGATGACTCATAACTCAATAAATCTGTGTTGCAATTTAGCCTCCAAATATAAGATACAAGTAAGATACATGATACATAATATACAGTACCTAGAATTTTAATTCTTCAATGTATCTTTTCATTAGAATTTTTATAACACACTGCATAATCCCTGGAGAATCCCAGGGGCGGGGAAGCCTGGTGGGCTGCCGTCTATGGGGTCACACAGAGTCGGACACCACTGAAGTGACTTAGCAGCAGCAGCAGCATATATTTTATTGACCTTATGTTTTATAATATCCTAAATTACATCTAACCAGCATACAAGTTGATAGCAATAATTAGAATGAAATGTATGGGATAGTCTGAAAATCCCTCTCTGTTAGTAATTGTAAAATTATAAAAGCTGAGAGTAATAAGAAATAGGTTCAGAGAAATATATACATTTCTGACATTTTAATGGAAGTAAAATGGATAGAAAGATCCTTTACAATATAATCTTAAAAAGGATTATTTCATTAAATGAGCTAAACCTCTAGCCAATTTAAAAAATTTCTTCAAGATAAAAACTAGATATTATCTATTTCCCAAGAATAAAAATAATAAAATAGGTTTACTATTAATTGCCATTTAATCATCCACTGATAATTTAGAATAAATTTGCAGGGCCATGGGTTATTATGAGAATTATTCTTTGCATACACGCTATAGATTTCAGGAGGATGGGCTGTTTCAACTATTTCTATACCTAGAAATTTTGTTTGATTGTATTAATAAGCCTAAACATTGGGCTGGCTCAGCATATTTATTCAGCTCCTTACCTTCCCTCAGTAGTTAGCAAAGCAGAAAAAATACATGAAGATCATTCCTCACAGTGTCATTTATTTCCAATATTTTAGTGAGCACAGTAATTCTTTATTGTGTGAAAAAGTTATGAACATCCTCATAGCCAATATTTTCTTCTGCCAGCTTGGTGTGTGCACTGCTGAGGCCCAGGGCCTGCCAGCCAACACCTATTTATTTTCTTCACTCAAAAGACAGGTGACCCTTTATAAAACTCTCATTTCACAGGTGGGGTAAAGTGAGCCCAATCAGCCAGGAGAAAACAGCCCAAGTCCCTCCCTGCTCTGTGTGTATCTTGTATACTCACGACCCTAGGCTTTTCTCCTTGGCAGGCAGCTATGTTGCAAGAGACCTCTCTGTCACACACTGTGGATCTCTGCCCGGAGGCACAGCACAAAATGGAAACGCAAGACCAGCCACCACAAAAGAGATCTTACCTGAGCTAGGTTTTCAATTCCACCCAAGCTATGAAGTATTTCCTAATAAAATAAAACAATGGAACAGACATGAAAGATGAGAATGGAGGGGGAGGGATGTATTTTACATGCAATTGATTTATTAAGTCATGAGTTTGTAACTATTTCTGAAGGTCCACATTTGAATATAAATATGGAAAACTTTAATGCTTGTCATTCATACTATATTTAAGATAAACTTAATAGATATGGGCTTCCCTGGTGGCTCAGCAGCAAAGAATCTGCCCGCAATTCTGCCTGCAGGAGCCGCAGCAGACATGGGTTTGATCCCTGACTCAGGAAGGTCCTCTGAAGGAGGGCATAGCAACCCACTCCAGTATTCTTGCCTGCAGAATCCCATGGACAGAGAAGCCTGGCGGGCACAGTCCATGGGGTCACAGAGAGTCAGACACGACTGAAGTGACGTAGCACATGGGCACACATTAATAGATATGAAAGTTGGGTTGAGCTGAACTGGAAGTAAGAGTGCAGGTTGAGTAGAACAGGAAGTAAGTAACTGCACCCCGCGTCCTCACTCTATTTACTTCCTCCCATGTCATCATAAAATGTCAGAGCTGCAAAGAGCTGTTAGATATCTCTCCCTTTACCTCCTCATATTACAGAATAGGAACACTAAAACCCAGATAGGTAAACCATTTTGCCTAAACAACAGAGTCTGGATAAAAATCCAGCATCCCTGAATCCCAGGACTTTCCTCTCGGCCCCTGCCTGGTGTGGTCCATGAACCAGCAGCAACAGCAGCGTCTGGAGCTGATTAGAAATGCAAAATCTCCTACTCACCCCAGACATACTGAATGACACTCTTAGTATCAACAAGATCCTCAGGTAACTCACATGCCTGATAAAATCTGAGCAGCATTGCTGTAGCAGAGTAGAAAACAGGGCTTCTCCTTCAGATGATGTGGCTAATGATCTTATTAAACTCATACCCTGAACAAATGTAAGGATAATCATTGCAAAATATAGATCTGATACAGATCTTTCAGGGCTTCCCATGTGGCTCAGTGGTAAAGAACCCGCCTGTCAATACAGGAGACATAAGAGACTCAGCTTCTATCTCTGGATCAGGAGGATCCCCTGGAGGAGGGCATGGGAACCCACTCCAGTATTCTTGCCTGGAGAATCCCATGGACAGAGGAGCTTGGGGGGCTACAATCCACAGGATCGCAAAGAGTCAGACACAGCTGAAGCGACTTAGCACTCATGCACCAATTTCCAATAAGAAGGCACTGCATAAAACTTCTGAAAAGTGGTAAGAGAGAGGGTGCTGGGAGTTGTGAAAGGAACTGGTTTGGAGCTCCACTAACAGCCAATGCTCTCAGGCTACTCGCACTGATGTTTATCTTGGGATGAACGGGTTTCAGGTGGCTCTACCTATTTAACGCAACATTGACTCCTCTCTCCTTACCTACTGTGCACACAAGGAAGTTATTTGAAATACAAATATTAGCCATTGTTCCAGCTCCGGAACGTGTCTGGCAATGAGTACATGAGTATGTATGAGGGAATGATCATGTGCTACTGTGGAGCTGCCTGAGCAGCTGAGGAAAAGGCTCAGGGGCTCGAGGCCTCCTGGGTCAAGGGCCAAGGTTTCCTTAATCTGTGTGAAGGGAATCTGGAAACCACACACCCTTGTTCAAATTAAGAATGAAGGTATATTTATAACTCAATTAAAATAGTTCTATGACCACCTACTAATTTGAATTCCCATAATTGCTATTCACTTTAGAAGAGCTGCTGTTAAAGAAAAGAAGGATACTGTATGCATTGCCACTAATTATGATGGACATTTTATACACATAAAAATTACATTTTAAAACCACTTATATTTTTTCAGCATTTTCTTTTCCGTTCCTGTTAGTAAGATCCCCAGGTTAGGCTCTGAAGGAGACACAAATATATAGATGACAGAGGTTGACTTCACTGAGCTGCAGCCAAGGAGAAGGTAGACACACAAATAACTGGAATTTAAGATAGATCTAGGTAGGTGTTTTAAGAAAGTTATGGGGCTTCCCTGGTGGCTCAGACGGTAATCTGCCTGCACTGCAGGAGACTAGGGTTCGATCGCTGGGTCAGAAAGATCCCCTGGAGAAGGGAATGGCAACCCACTCCAGTATTCTTACCTGAAGAATTCCATGGACAGAGGAGCTTGGTGGGCCACAGTCCATGAGGTCACCAAGAGTCGGACATGACTGAACGTAACACTTTTTCATAGTTGAAGAAAGTTATACAGGAGGTGCTGTGACACCCCAGAGGAGGGACATATAATAGCCTGTGAGAGGACCACGGAAAACTTTATAAGGCTGGTGGCCTCTGAATGGGCTTAGAAGGATGGATAGTTGTGCTGAGGAGATGTGGAGGAAGAGAAGGAAATGAAGGGGATTCCTCCAAGCAAAGAGGACAGGAGGATCAAAAGTGCACAGAAGTTGCATAGAAAGAACATCAAGATGTTGTATCACTATGAAAACCAACTCCCTAAATTTATGAAGGGAATCACTGGGGATAATGTTAGAAAAACAGAGTGAGATGAACTGTGGGAAGACTTGAACATGAGCCTGAACTGAACTTTGCATTTGAGCCTGATGGACACGTGTGAACAAGGGCTGATCAGACTCAGCTGTGGGGACTTCCCCCCAGTCTTGAAGGAAACTAGAGAGGGACGGGCATGGAGGGAAGCCCCGCAGGTTGGCAGGCGCAGAGAGAAGGGAGTGGACATGTGGGCAGTCTTGACATGGTCTGAGCAGCTGGACATGAATGCCAGTGGAGAAGAAGGGTGCAGAGAAGAGGCTTCAGCGTCTGCACAGTGAGGTGATGGGAGGCCAGGACAGGATAAGCCCAGGGAAGAGGGGGACACAGGCTGGGTAAGACAAGGAGGTAGAGTCCGACACGCTGAGCTGCTGGCGGTGCATTCAGGTGATGGAAGAACAACAGGCCTGGAAAAGCGCGCCGAGGGCAGAAGACTGAGATCTGGCATTGTTGACATAAAGGAAATTTAAATGTGAAGCTTGGGAGATGCCACCAGGGAGAGACTCATGTTTAAATGACTGGTCATGGTCATTCTTAAATGTTTACCTTGGCAAAAATATATCTATACAATCATCGGTGTTAACAGTATGGAACTGATTCCATGTTTCCCAAACCCTGTCCTGGGAATAATGATTTTATTCTGTGCAATGAGTGGTATTAGGTGTTTGAAATATTTTTATGATCAAATAGTAGGTCGAACAGAGTGTAACAAATTATTTTATTACAGAACTCCTCTGAGCTTTAACGTGCTGCCGTGCACCACAGTCTCCAGTAGGAGGAGCCGCCCATCTTCCCTGCATACGGTGGGTGAGACACACCAGCTTTTCACAGAGCACTCACTGGGTCCTGTGAGCGCCGTGTCAGAAGCACTGTTAGGAAACACAGGAAAAGAAGCGAGGCTGTACCACCACTAGAAAATGTCATTGCTATGCCCTCAAGTAGTGACCCACCATTTACTAAACAAGCCATGGGACAACCGGAGAACAAGACCACAAGGCAGCCTCATCTCTGGGCTCAGCAGTCCCAGCTACCGAGCTGAAGAGCAGACAGGACTGCGCTCCTCCCCGGCACGGCCTGGGCTCTCAGGACCCGGCTCTAGACTTCTGAGCCTAGTGACCTGGAGACAGTTTCCATCAATCTGGACAAATGTCCTTGCTCTACCTATTCCCAGAGTTTCTCTCTTTTTAAAAACTTGACACAATAATATAACACTGATAAAAACTACAGAACAACAGCGCGCCCTGCGACACCACTCTGGCTGCCGTCAGTCCAGCAGTGCGTCGCCATGGCAAAGCGTCAGGGCCCCGGACACGCCGTCCCTGGTCGGGCAGTCAGCAGAGCACTGAGCTCCGAGTGCCACGTCCTGACCCGCCGCCCACTCCTCTGCAGTCAGCAGTCCACACTGCTCATCCCTCTATCGCAACCGAAGGTTCCCTGGGCCTGACCAGTACGTATCTTTTCAGGTGTGTTAGGAACTACTCTTCTAAAGGCTTATAAGGGGAAAGGAAGCGTTTCCTGCCTTGGAGTCTGGAGGAAAGGTGGTGTCACTGACAGAATCTGCAGAATTCGGCAGTTTGCAGGAGCGTCAGGATGGAGAGACTGAGTGAAGTTACTGCATGTCCCGTGCGCAGTGGGCTCTCGAACACTTTGGCCCCTGTGTTCCTTTATATACTTACAAATTACTGAGAGTCCCAGAAACCTTCTGTTTATGTGAGTTAATCTATGTATATTTACCGTGTATGTGTGTATTCACTCAGTTGTGTCCAACCCTTTGCAACCCCATGAAGTGCAGTCCACCAGGCTCCTCTGTCCATGAAACTTTCCAGCCAAGAATACTGGAAAGGGTTGCCATTTCCTCCTGCAGGGGATCTTCCCAACCCAAGGATCAAACCCGCATCTGCATCTCCTATGTTGGCAGGTGGATTACCTGGGAAGTTCTTTATATTTACCATATTAGAGATAAAAAGTGAGGAATTTTTACAACACAAGAGCACACAGCATGTGTTCCATCAGGAGCGAGGGTACACCATCATCACATACCCTGCGGCCTCTGGAAGGCTCCACTGCATGCTCGTAAGAGAGTGAGAATGAATCACACTGGAGCATCACCTTTAAGACCATTTTGACCCTGTGGGACCCCTGGAAGGGTCTCAGAGACCTGTGAGAGTCTCCAGACCACCCTTTGAGAACCATTATGCTACCATATCATCCCAACAAATACCTGGAAATTTGGGACTTAAATAAGGGGGAAAGTCTCAGGCTGGAAACATGCTTGTGAGCAAAGAACAGCAGCAACAAAATGACTGGTGAAGCCAAGAGCTCAGAAGATAGGGGAGCCTATAACAGAGACAATAGCTTTGGGGAAGGTTAACATTTCAGGGCTTCCCCAGCGGCTCCGAGGTAAAGAACCTGCATACAGGAGACACAGGTGACTCGGGTTCGGTCCCCAGGTCAGGAAGATCCCCTGGAGGAGGGCATGGCAATCCACTCCAGTACTCTTGCCTGGAGAATCCCATGGACAGAGGAGCCTGGTGGGCTATAGTCCATGGGGCCACAAAGAGTTGGGCACAACTGAAGCAGCTGAGCACAGAAACAACATTTAGGAAGGCAGAATTTTTAAAAGGAGCAAGTAAACAGCACAGAAAAACAGAAGGTGATGAGGAACAGCTGGAGGTTTTCAGGATCAGTGAGAGGAAACAGAAAGTGTGGCAAGGGACGCAGGCTGCTGGAAGGAGGCTGGGGTGCGAGGCGGGCTACCGGGCCATACAGCTCCGCGTCTCTCTATTGCTGTGGCTGATGGAGATGTAGGTTAGGAGTTTAAGGTGGGGTGATCGGGCCATACAGCTCCACCGTCTCTCTATTGCTGTGGCTAATGGAGAGGTAGGTTAGGAGTTTTAAGTTTTTCCATTTATCGTTGGTAAGCAACGTGCTCTGACAGCTCACTGTAAGCAGCCTAGGTAAACTTTATCCTGCTTGGAACTCCAACTACACTTGAAATCTCTGAACATATATCGTCCTTTAATTATGAAAAAGGAAGCAATTTTGTCTTTAAAAATGGCTTCTCTTTCATCCCTTCCACTCATTTATTTCTGGAACCTTCATTAGGCATATACTGGAGCCTCTGGGTCAACAGATGCTGACTGGATCATGGCCTACGATGGCCTTTTTAAATGACTTCCGAGAGGTCTTGGTGCACAATACGCAAGGAAAAGCTCTACTGCACATCAGCTGTAAAGGAAAGCGAGTGAGCTGCATATAAATAGTCTGACCTTTCAATAAATGCAGTAATGAAGGTGAGATCAAGGCTTGAAAGGATAGTGTGTCCTGAAAAGGGCACTTTTATGATAAGAAAAAACAGAAAGGGAGCCACTGACACCGTAATAAAGACAACAGATGGAAGGCTGAGGCTTGGCAAGGAGGAGGGTGAAAGTGAAAGTGAAGTCGTGTCTGAGTCTTTGCGACCCCGTGGACTGTAGCCCTCCAGGCTCCTCTGTCCACGGGATTCTCTAGGCAAGAATACTGGAGTGGGTTGCCATTTCCTTCTCCAGGGGATCTTCCCAACCCGGGGATTGAACCCGGGTCTCCCGCACTGCAGGCAGACGCTTTATCCTCTGAGCCACCAGGGAAGCCCCAAGGAGGAGGGTATTTCTTCAGAAATAAGAAAGGACGTAAAGGTGCATAATCGCCTGTCAATGCAAGAGCCACAGAGATGCGGGCTGGATCCCTGGGTCGGGAAGATCCCCTAGAGCAGGGCATGGCAGCCAACTCCAGTATTCTTGCCTGGAGAATCCCATGGACAGAGGAGCCTGGTGGGCTACAGTCCATGGGGTCACAAAGAATCAGACACGACTAAAGCGACTTAGCATGCATGCACAATGGTGCATAATAATCCAAACATTTCAAGCAACAAAGAAAATATGAGCATTCCTACTAGAATGGCCTCGGTTTTGCCTGTAAAACAGGTAATGCTGCAATCTAATAAGAAGACCGGGGTAGGAGGGGTGTGTGTGAGAAGCGGACATGGTCTGGGGCGGCCACTGTGGATCATGCAGCACTGATCACGGATTCACCAGGAGAGGAAAGGGAGGCCTGACTGGGACATTTGTGGGCACAGGTCACAGTAAACCCCAGCGTGGCTATGACTTCGGCCAGAAATTCTTGGCAACTCAACATGTTAAACAACTGCTCTCGTTTGTGGACAGAGTGCCAGGAGGAGAGATTCAGGGAACACCTCCTTCTATGGAAAGGCTGGAAATCAATGGGAGATCTGGTTTAATGCATGCTTTTGTCATAAAAGCCCCAAAGCAAAGAGGTCACAGAATTCTTTCCTTTAAAAAGCAATCCAGTCAACCTTGTTCCAGCCCATCAAGAACTGGGTTAAGAAAGGGAATACTTTAGATGAAGATCAGCAGAGTATGACACAAGAGCCATCAATTCTCTGAGCAAACAGCATGTCTAAGGCAAATATTTTGCTAACTTCTATAAGTCCAAAAACTAAACCTCCTGTTAAAAATCCACCTTCTTCCGTGAATACTTATATTAATACCATATACAAGCTGTTCTTATCCAAGCTGAGGCCTATGGGGCATAGGGCAGGGGGTGGGGGACAGTGTTAATATGACTAGGAGCCTAGGGCCAGGGGAAGAGGGGGCAGTGACCCAGGCAGAGTGGAGCACACACCACCTTCACCAGCATGGCCCACACAGCTCTGTCTGGGTGGTCACAGGAGAAAAGGAAAATTCCCATCAAACTCTGAGCAACCAGGACAGAAAGGTTTTTGAGGAATGTCACATATTCAAATAACTGGTTGACTGAACTACAACAACACAAAGCCATCCTAGAGTACGGAATGGGGAAGGGAGCAACTCTTCTAAAGAAAAGAGCGAAGCTACCATGAGTCCCAGGAGACTCAAACCAGAGCAGGTTCATCGCTGGCTAGCAGCAGCACACGTTGTTTTGAGTGCTGAGTTTGGAAAAGATGGTTATCAGGGTAATGAAAGGAAATATGCCCTGATTCAAATAATAACTTATCAGTAAAGCTGAATCCAAAATAAATGTGCTTCAGAGTGGTCTGAGCATCCCAGTAGCTTATCAGGATGGGGCATAAAAGGAGATATCTCTCAGGGAAAAAAGCAATCTGTGAAAATGACTGAAGCATGTAAGAATGACAAGACTGCCCTTTAGATATTAAATGCTGGCAAGCAGAAACAATAATGGCTCATTAGCAATTTGGAGACTTCTCCAAACTGGTTGGGCAGTGGTTCCCGCAACCAGTAGCATCAGCGACACCTGGGAACTTGTTAGAAATGCAGATTTCCAGGCCTTCCCCAAACTTACTGAATCAGAAGCTTCCCTGGTGGCTCAGACAGTAAAGAATCTGCCTGCAATATGAAGACCTGGGTTCAACCCATGGCCGGGAAGATCCCCTGGAGAAGGAAATGGCCACCCACTCCTGTATTCTTGCCCAGGAAATCCCATGGCCAGAGGAACCTGGTGGGCTACAGCCCAGGGGTCGCAAAGAGCCGGACACGACTGAGCGGCTAACACTTTCACTTTCAGGTGCCAGCAATCATTAAGTGTTCCGCGTGCTTCTGATATACAGAAAGTTTACAAACTTTGCTTTATAAAAGCAGGAATCTTAGCAGCTGGGTCTGGAAGGAACAGCTTTCACAGACCAGGTGGTGTCAGGTAAGTGCTTGCTACTCAGAGTGTTGGCCATGGACCGGTGGCCTCAGCGGAACCTCGGGCCTCAGTGTACACCTATGGAATCCACATCTGCACTTCCAAGAGCCCCAGGTGATTCCCTGTGCTTAAAAGTATGATAGGTACTAACCCAGAGACAGAATGCTCAACTGACTAGTGAGAGGCGGGGAGACTCGCTCCAGCAGACGCCTCCTCTGGGACAAGCAGGAGCCCTGTGCTCACCTCTAACTCAGGCTCTGAGGTTGGACTCCGGGGAGTGCATGGCTCTGGGGCAGCCACCATGTATAGGCCTGGCTGCTCCCCCTGTCAGCCCTGGAGCCCCCTAAGGAAATCCCCACTTGTTGCTGCTCACTTTGGCCGCTTGGCATCAACATGCTCCAAAGTATGGCCCAGTGTACCCTTCTCCAAGCTGCCTATGGTTTAAAATGCCGAGAGACAATGCAAACACAGACCAGAAGTCAGTCCACTGCATCCCATAGGTGACAGAGTAGAAATATAGAGATATTTCTGTCCCCATTCAATCACTTCTCTCTGCATCGATTTCAATAGCAGGTAAGATACTTCCCAAATGTGGAAGCTACTGAGTAGTGAGAGAGAAAAAAAGTTACCATGCTGTGCTTCAGAAAAGAGCCCACCAGTTTTTATTTCATCTTCAAACTAGCAAAAAATATTTTTATTTTTTGCAACCAACCTGATAACACGGATCCCTCATGAGGAGTCTCAGACAAATTAACACTCTCAGAAAATGAAGAGATGGAGCGCGATCAACCCATTCTCTGAAAGAAAACAAGAGAGAACATGTTTGTTCACGTTTAAAACCAATGAACCTGACAGTTCATGAACAGCACAGCACTAGGAAGGAGAATAGAAAACAGCTCCAGGCAGAGCATTCATTGGTCTCAAACAGTCTGCAGTGGGGACTGTTATTTGACACTTAACCAATTTTAATGGAAAACACTGTCATTACAAAGTTGAGGCCCCCAAATTGTTTGGTTCACGGGCCCTGACTGTCCCAAGAAAGGGAAGCCCCTGATCAAAAGAAATAGCTAACAGGTTCAACTTCAAAAGGCTTGATACACTGATAACTTAGCAACCAATTAAAAGAAAGATAATATATATACACTAGAAGAAAATTATTTGTATTTTATTCTTCATCACATTTACTTACTAACGGAGTGTGGACACTAAACAACTTCTCCAGTCCAACACCACCTCCATTTACTCCTCCGCCTGACTCCCCAGGGTGCTTTTGACCACAGTGACCACTGAAGACTCAGCTGCAGAAGAATAAGCAGCATCTACGGGAAGGCAGTACACCTCATGTGGAAACTGCAATCACCCAGAGTAGTCTACACTGTGTCCGACAGATGGTGTGTGGCATCACTGTTTTCCCTGAGATTTTAAAATATCCCATGGCAGCCCTGGAGGTTCCAGTCAGTCCCCGGTGCGCTTCAGTGCTCCTTGTGGGAAACGTGGGGATAAAGGATTTTCTTAGATCTCAGGTCACTTTCCCCGGAAGCAGACTCCTCCGTGAATACTGGTGCGCACACGAGTGACTGAGGACACCAGGAGACCTCCTGGAGTCGGGGTAGGGGGCAGGGGGAGGAGCCAGGGAAGGGGGAGAAGGGGAAGGGGAGTGCGGAGACCCAGCGGGCATGGGTCTGCTGTGCCAGCTGAACCTCCACTGACCCCTCGACCCCCGTGAAGGCAAGCTCTCTGGGCTTCCCTGCTCCCAAAACAGCTGTCACGGAGTGGACAGTTGGGGATGGGGGCACTGCTGTTCTCTGGGCCTGTGGGCAACATGGACGCAAAAAGCCAAAGGGTGGTGCCCGGGGCCCAGCCTCTCACACAGGCGCCACTGGCCAGTCCCAGCCGGAAGCCACATCACCAACGTGTCCGGGGGCAGTGGGAGCGCGGATGTCTCAGGGGGTTCCGGCTGGAGGGAGCAGAGTGGTGGGCGCAGCACCCTGCCTGCAGGCTATGGGCAGCTCTCCGACCACTCTGGGGAGGGGGTGTCCTTTGCACACCCAGCACTCTTCCCCTCTGCTGCACCAGTTAGACTTAGGAATCAATGAATTCTACCGGAAAACTTTTTCGTCCGCTCCCACGGGGCCACCCAGGCTGCTGAGTGTGAATACTGCAAAAGACTTTTCTCATGTCACTCAGGGAGGACGCATCTGCCAAGAACGTTCAGGAACATAGCCCAGGCTGAGGCTGGGACCCAGAGCTTCCCAAGTCTCCGCGGACGGCACATCTGAAACTCAGTGCATGCCCCTCCCCCACCTCCCTCCACCACACAGGCCTCATCCCTCCAGGCTCTCAGCCCCAGGTGTTTCCTTGTCTCCTCTACTTCACTCACACCATTCATCCAATCCCTCAGCACATCCTGTTTGCGCCAATCTTTAAAATCTCTCCATTCACACAAGTTTGAGGCAGGAGATAGATGGGCCTCTGGGCTGAGCAGATGGAATTTGTCAAGCAGAGTAGATTGGAGCTTTGTTTTCCCTGACAACCCAAGGACAGACTTAGAGGCAGGAAGTGAGCTCTGAGAGGGAGCAAACAGAGAAAACGACTGTATCTATCACTCCTGAGGTAAAGGAAATCTTCCTAACTCCACACCAGCAGGAAGGATCCTTGGGGGTCAGAAGAGGTGGGCATCACTCCATAATAGACGTTGTCATACTCCCATTAGCCTTTGTGCTGGAATCCATCTTGGCAAAAAGACGCATATGAAGAAGGCCCAAGGGCAGGGCAGGTGTGGGAAAAGGAACAAGATAATTGGCCAGAGGAGAACAAAGACCCAGGACAACTGCCCCATATAAATGGTTTACCTCCCTCGTCATCACAGGGGACCCTTTCTGTCTGGGTGGGTGTTCCTGCTTTGTTTCTGTCTAAATACACAGTTTCTTTCTGTGCTCTCCCACTTGTGGTGGTATGTCTCTGAAAATAAACTTTGTACCCTAACTCACCTAGAGCCAGACATCCTGGAATGTGAAGTCAAGTGGGCCTTAGGAAGCATCACTACAAACAAAGCTAGTGGAGGTGATAGAATTCCAGTGGAGCTATTTCAAATCCTGAAAGACGATGCTGTTAAAGTGCTGCACTCAATATGCCAGCAAATTTGGAAAACTCAGCAGTGGCCACAGGACTGGAAAAGGTTAGTTTTCATTCCAATCCCAAAGAAAGGCAATGCCAAAGAATGCTCAAACTACCGCACAATTGCATTCATTTCACACGCTAGTAAAGTAATGCTCAAAATTCTCCAAGCCAGGCTTCAGCAATACGTGAACCGTGAACTTCCAGATGTTCAAGCTGGTTTTAGAAAAGGCAGAGGAACCAGAGATCAAATTGCCAACATCTGCTGGATCATGGAAAAAGCAAGAGAGTTCCAGAAAAACATCTATTTCTGTTTTATTGGCTGTGCCAAAGCCTTTGACTGTGTGGATCACAATAAACTGTGGACAATCTGAAAGAGATGGGAATACCAGACCACCTGACCTGCCTCTTGAGAAACCTATATGCAGGTCAGGAAGCAACAGTTAGAACTGGACATGGAACAATAGGCTGGTTCCAAATAGGAAAAGGAGTATGTCAAGGCTATATATTGTCACCCTGCTTATTTGACTTATATGCAGAGTACATTATGAGAAACGCTGGGCTGGAAGAAGCACAAGCTGGAATCAAGATTGCTGGGAGAAATATCAATAACCTCAGATATGCAGATGACACCACCCTTATGGCAGAAAGTGAAGAGGAACTAAAAAGCCTCTTGAAGAAAGTGAAAGAGGAGAGTGAGAAAGTTGGCTTAAGGCTCAACATTTGGAAAACTAAGATCATGGCATCTGGTCCCATCATTTCATGGCAAATAGATGGGGAAACAGTCTAAACAGTGACAGACTTTATTTTGGGGGCTCCAAAATCACTGCAGATGGTGATTGCAGCCATGAAATTAAAAGATGCTTACTCCTTGGAAGGAAAGTTATGACCAACCTAGACAGCATAGTAAAAAGCAGAGACATTACTTTGCCAACAAAGGTCCTTCTAGTCAAGGCTATGGTTTTTCCAATGGTCATGTATGAACATGAGAGTTGAACTATAAAGAAAGCTGAGTGCTGAAGAATTGATGCTTTTGAACTGTGGTGTTGAGGAAGACTCTTGAGAGTCCCTCTCACTGCAAGGAGATCCAACCAGTCCATCCTAAAGGAGATCAGTCCTGGGTGTTCATTGGAAGGACTGATGTTGAAGCTGAAACTCCAATACTTTGGCCACCTGATGTGAAGAGCTGACTCATTGGAAAAGATCCTGATGCTGGGAAAGATTGAGGCAGGAGGAGAAGGGGATAAAAGAGGATGAGATGGTTGGATGGCATCACCAACTTGATGGACATGGGTTTGGGTGGACTTCAGGAGTTGGTGATAGACAGGGAGGCCTGGCATGCTGCAGTTCATGGGGTCACAAAGAGTCGGACACGACTGAGCGACTGAACTGAACTGAACTGAACTGAACCTGTTTTTTTGCAGTTTTTATCTCTCAAATCATTCTTACTTTCAAACAGAGGCAAGAGCCAGGTTGGCTTTGCTTCTAGTCTTAGTCCCTGGTGGAGTCGCAGCTAGGACTCCTGGCTTTTGTCCAGGATTCAGGTTCAAAGAACCAAGGGGAACTAAGATCCTGCTTCAAGACCACTCACTGTTGTCTCTCTGAGATCAGCTTCTCACTCCCTCATCCGCTATGACCCCGGCTCAAGCCTCCATCATCGTTTGCTTGAAGGGGTACACCCTGCAGCATGTGAGATCTTAGTTCCCTGACCAGGGCTTGAACCCATGCCCCCTGCAGTGGAAATGCAGAGTCTTAACCACTGGACTGCCAAGGAAGTCCCTGCATGAACTACTGCAAAAGCCTCCCCACCTGCCTTCCTCGCTTCCATCTGTGTTCCAACTTCAGTCTTCGCATACCAGCCAAGGAGACCCTCCACAGACACCCTCTCTGCCCCGGCCTCCAGCATCTCTCCTCTCACTCAGGTCCCTGGCCCACAGGCTCCTTGGGACGCCTGGCCTCCCCACTGCCTCTCGGGCCTCACGGCTCCCCCCCCCACTGCCCCCATACATGCCCTTCCAGTCACACTGGCCTCCCCGCACCTTTTTCACTGACCCTCTCACAACAGGGCTGGGCTGGGAGCCTTGCCTGTGCTCCTTTCTATGAAGCAGCTTTGGTAACGCTTTAACACTGGAACCTCCCACACAATTAGATAGATGTTCTCTGACATGATATGAGGCCAGTCATGTGTAGCTGTTCTAACTAAAGTGTATGTTGCAGTGCAGAGGCCGTCAGCACCTAGGCTCCTGAGGTGAGGAAGAGACGCTGAGAGCTGCTGAGTGCCGGACCTCCCTGCAATCACCGGAAGGTGCTCCCCGCCAGGTGACACTGCCCTCCAGATTAGTCCAATGTGATGCGAGCATTAGCAAAAACCTAAAAACAAAATGTGTCTGCTATTTCTTGCCTAGCCAAGAAGAACAGAGGAAGACGAAGCTGTTTCGGACCAGAATCCACATAATTCCTCCCACCCTCTCCCACCTACCTGCACAGCTGAGTGAGTACATCCAGCAAAGTTAGGGTACTTTAAGCATCTGCCCCCTAGCTCAAGAGGAGCATTTACTTGAACTGCAGTCCTAATACAACCCTTGCCCGGCTTGTCTGACATGGATCCCTGATCTTTGTTGGGGTTGGGGGCAGGGGGTGGCAGTGGAATTCAACTTTGACTGTTTCTCGATCCGGAAAAATTCAGCTCTGTCCCAAACCTGCATACCTCACACCTGAGTGCAAGAAACATACCTCCTAGAAGGCAGATCGAGCATCTGTGGTTCCTCCACCAGAGGTGTCACCCCAGCCACTACTCTCCACCCCAAGCCACTCGCTCCTTCCATCCACTGACTCAGCTCACAGGAAGGAAGCTGGAAATATGCTTTTCCCACAGCCTTATATTTCCAAGGATGTTTGCCTGCATCTTATAAGTGAGAGTCCCCACAAGAGGCCTGGCTCTGTAGATGGAGGTTGAACACAGTGTCTCAAGAAGATTTCTGGCTGAGAATCACTCTTCCTGCCACCACCAAGGCCCCTGGCAAGAGCTGCCCGCCACAGGTGCCAGCACCTCACAGCCCTCCTTCAATCTGGGCACCATGACTGTGACACCTCTGCTACTGGAGGCAAAGTTCAGTCTCTTCTGAAAATAAAGACAGGACTCAACCCTTCTGGGGCTTCCCAGGTGGTACTGGTAGTAAAGAATCCACCTGCAATGCAGGAGCTGCGAGAGAAGCAGGTTCGATCCCTGAGTTGAGAAGATCCCCTGGAGGAGGAAATGGCAACCCACTCCAGTATTCTTGCCTGGAGAATCCCACCAACAGAGGAGCCTGGCGGGCTTCAGTCCATGGGGTTGCAGGGTCGGACAAGACTGAAGCAGCTTAGCACACACACATGCAACCCCCTCCGAGGGCTGTAGCCATACAGAATTATCCAAGGCCACAGTGGAAGCTGCACTATAGTTCATCCTAACTTCCTGCATTGGGAAAAATAATGCAAATTTGAAGTACATTTTGAATTTCAAATAATCACTTCTGGGAACCCTTGTCAGGATGTGGTTATTCTGAGACTCCTATTAGAGACAGAAAATCTTTCATCTCATAAGTAGAGGGATGGCGAGTGACTGGTTTCCCTTCCAGGTGCTAGGGTCAGCTAAAGATAGCCTGCAGCCAACACTACACCCCAAAGATCTAACGGGAATAATAATCCAGTGGCAACAGCTGCTGGCAGCCTCCTGAGGTTTAATGCTGGCTGCTCTTCATTATTTAAGAGGAGAAGCCATGGGATACACTGGGAGATGACTCATATGACAAATCTGTGTATGCTCGGAATTTTTCCTGTTAAGAATGTACGACTTTCATGAGGGAAGTCCATGAGCTTTCTAATGCTTTTTCATATTAAAATCAATATGAAAAGGTTTTTTCCTGTTCCTTCTCACCTCTAAAAAAAAAAAACAAAAAGAATTCCAGAATAGCTTTTTGTCTTGTTTTCCTATTAAAGGAATGTAAATAAATGAAGAATTCTAGAAAATCTCAGGATTGAAAGTTCTGTTCCAAACAAATGGCATTTTTTTGTTCTGCAATTTAGGGACTGTGGCCTGAAGCTGTTAATATTTCTATGTGATTCTGTCCTCAGCTGTTGTCAATGTAAATAGAATTCCTCGTGTCTGGGCCCTGTGGGGCATCCTCCCGAGTACTGACCTCTGAGGAGCAGTTGTTCCCTCCATGGCTCCCAGCCCTTCACCCCGCTCAAGGACGGGGCCCGTTGGCTAGAGCTCTGCTGCTCCTGGGGAATGGCATGTTCTGTAAGGTGATATAGAGCTCTGTTCGCCAGGAGTTGGGGGACTAGGAGACACAGGGAGTCTAATGCAAGCAGAGAATTACAGAGAATGGTAATGACAGACTCCAAAGTCTTTGTTTGACTGAGGAGGGGCCAGTCCCGGGCCACCGAGTGTACAGGTAGCAGAGTTGGGGCCCCGACCCCCAGGTCAGAGCTCCCATATCCCCCTCCACCCGGGGCCTCCTACATGACATGGATGACAGAAAGGGGCTCTTCAATGCATCTCCTGTTGGGGCAGGCGTGTATAATGGCGAGGGGTCTCCTGAGGTAGCTCTGAGAACCTTGTCTGTCAGCAAAGACAGTGTTTCCCCGGAGGATGTGTCCCATTATAGCAGCCGCAGGGCAGCAGATTCACGCACGACCAGGCAAATACGTGTCCCCTCCGGTGACTGAGCTTCTGCCACTGCACTCGCAGGACTGTTCGCACGTGGCGGCGGACCAGCCCCCACGCCTCTGTCATGACCGCCTGCCACTTCCATTTCGGGATCAGATGCCACTTTCTGCTATCAGTGCAAACAGAGGAGGAGAAACAGTGCCACCAGAGATGAAGCATTTGAAAAGAGAAAGGGTGGTCAGGGTCTCATCCTCCTGCTCTGCTGAAGAAACCCGGGTGTGACTTGAGAGCTGCAGGTAAACGCCAGCCACGACGCTGTGGGCAGGGAGCACGGAGGGTCTGTGGCCAGGGCAACTCCACCCAGGGCTGACGCCAACGCCAGAGCTTAAACCTCAGCCGCCTCTCACCCGGAAGCGGCGGCGTCTTCAGAGGGGCCACTATGAGATCGCCCTTCTCATCCACACAAAACAAACACCACCAAAAACTGCCATATTTGTCTCAAAATTTTACTGTGGAGACACTGAGACCTGTTTCAAAATAAATAGTATGTCAAATCCCTATGGTAGATTCTTTTTTTTTTCTTTTGGATAGTTGTAAAAGTAAAATTCACATCAAAATAGAGATGTAAAAACTTAAATAAAACATGTGAAGACATGAATTATGAGTGAGTACTCAGGGAATTTTTACTGACTTGTCCCACTGTTCTTAATGGGCTGTGTCATCCACTAAATCTGGCCCAGAAGAGACACCCAGTCAGAGGTCTATCCGATAGGTCATGTTGGTCCTGAAAGCCAGATTTTGAATAGAAACGACTGTCCTAGCTGTTTATTCTGCATGACTGGTGAAAGTTCAGAGATTGAATGCTTTCAGATAGTTACTCTCATCACCTACCAGGATCCAGACGCTGTCACACGCCCAGGACTGCAGCCTGCCACAACTATGCCCTGGTGTTCATAGAGGTTACCATCAAGAGAAGGAAGACCAATAACCCACACACAAACAAAACTGCACATCAGGTGGTGACCAGGGAAAAACAACAACACTAACGGTTTAGGGAGTCCTGGGAATGCGCGTTTAGGAGAGTCAGAGAAATGTTTTCAGATACGAGTAGCATCTGAGTGAACTCAGGAATGAGTCGAAGTCTGAACAGCCAAAGACTGAAGTGTGTATGCACTGGTTTGTGCAGGGAAACCCTTGAAGGCTGGAGCAAGAAGAGCAAAGACAGAGTCATGGGAGCTGATGTTATAGAGACGGCAAGAGCCAGTTCTGCAGATCTTTGTAGAATAGCAACAGGGATTTTGGACTTTTTACTCCAGAAAGTCACAGGCAGCCTTTAAGCACAGGACTCACATCATGTGACAGAGATTCTGAATAGATCCTTCGGGACGTGCTGTTAAGAACACTACAGGGAGTCACGGTCAGAGCCAGGAGCCCAGTCAGCCAGGAGCATGGTCAGCGCAAGAGACTGTGCAGCTAGGACAGGTCAACACGTGGGAGAGACTAGAGTTGAGAGGAAGGCAAGGTGAATAAGAGAAATCAGAAGTCCTATTTTAGGCATGGTGATGCTGAGATGCCCAAAGAAGTCCACCAATCAACATGTGAAGGAAAAGACTATAGCAGGAGAGAGGTTTCCATCTCTCAGAGAAAAGCTGACAGAGAAAGTCAGGAATGGTGACTTTCCTAAGTGGGGGGTGTCCTCGGGACGGATTGATTTTGGCCATGTAAAGGGGGATCCAGAATGTGCTTTAGCTTACTCCCTGGTTCTCAGAAGCTCAGGCACTGATGGGAAACTGTCAATTATTGATTTGGTCAAGTTTAAAACTGGCTCTGGTGCTTGTGTGTGGACAAACAAGAAGTGGTCCTCTCCTGACAAGTTGGGATGATTTTAATTCTCTGCCTGTTAGCCATTTGAGTGAATGAGTTTCCTAGGAAGCAGTAGTAAACAGTAAAAAAAAAAAAAAAATAGAGAACTGGATGACTGTGTGTGTGTGTGTGTGTGTGTGTGTGCATGAGTGTGTGTACATACATATAGTGTGCATATATAAACAACTTAAGCTTGGGGTAAACTAAATAACATTTTAGGAGAAATTAACATGAAATTCTAGTGGCAGAAAGCAAAGAGAAACTGAAGAGCTTCTTGACGAAGGTGAAAGGGGAGAGTGAAAAAGCTGGTTTCTTCAAACTCAATGTTCAAAAAGACTAAGATCATGACATCTGGTCCCATCACTTCATGGCAAATTCTATTTGTGAGGAAAGTGGAACCAGTGACAGATTTTATTTTCTTGGGCTCCAAAAGCATTGCAGATGGTGACTGAAACCATGAAATTAAAAGACGCTTGCTCCTTGGAAGAAAAGCTATGACAAACCTAGACAGTGTACTAAAAAGAGACATCACTTTGGTGACAAAGGTCCATATAGTCAAAGCTATGGTTTTTTCCAGTAGTCATGTACAGATGTGAGAGTTGGACCATAAATAAGGCTGAGTACTGAAGAAATGATGTTTTTGAATTGCGGTGCTGCAGAAGATTCTTGAGAGCCCCTTGGACTTCAAGGAGATCCAACCAGTCAATCCTAAAGGAAATTAACCCTGAATATTCATTAGAATAACTGCTGCTGAAGCTCCAATACTTTGGCTACCTGATGCGAAGATCTGACTCGTTGAAAAAGACCCTGATGCTGGGAAGATTGAAGACAAAAGGAGAAAAAGGCAGCAGAGGATGAAATGGTTAGATAGTATCAGTGACTCAATGGACATGAATTTGAGCAAACTCCAGGAAATAGTGAAGGCCAGGGAAGACTGGTATGCTGTAGTCCATGGGGTCACAAAGAGTTGGACACAACTTAGCGACTGAACGACAATAACATGTAAGAACTACATATTTGCTCCAGGTTAGGAATCATTAATCATCATGCTGAAGATAAAGCTCCAATACTTTGGCCACCTGATGTCAAGAGCCAACTCACTAGAAAAGACCTTGATGCTGGGAAAGATTGAGGGCAGGAGGAGAAGGGCGTGGCAGAGGATGAGATGTTGGATGGCATCACTGACTCAATGGACATGAGTTTGAGCAAACTCCAGGAGATGGTGAAGGAGAGGGAAGCCTAGTATGCTGGAGTCCATGGGGGTCACAGTCAGACATGACTTAGTGACTGAACAACAATAATCTGTCACATAAATGGAATAAACAAGCATATAGTGTTTTTACAAGATTACAAGGAAATATAATATGAGTTAACGTAGCTTTTTCTGGGACTTCCCTGGTGGTCCAGTGACTAAGACTCTGGGTTCCCAATGCCGGGAGCTGGTCAGGGAGGTATCCCACATGCCTCAGCTAAAGCTCCCATAAGCTGCAGCAAGGTCAAGGATCCTGAGTGCTGCAACCAAGACCCGACACAGCCACATAAATAAACACATAGTGTAAGAAAAGAGTTAATGTAGCAACTTCTAGGGTGGTATAAAGGGTAAATTTTCATTTTTTATAGCTGTGTTTTTCAAATTTTTATAGTAATCAAAAAAATTTAATGCAAAGAAATTCCACTTCATGAAGACTCTCAGTCTGCACACTCTCCAATAAAACCAGCATCAATGGCTTGAGTTGGCAATAAAAGACCCAAGCTCTGTTCCTGAAGAGCTCAGCTCAGCACGTAGCAGGAGGAGCATGGGCGCAGGGTCCTTTGAGGAGCTGGAACAGCCAGAAAGGCAAAGAGGTGGGGGTGGCAGGCTTCAGACAAAGATGAGCAGGGGCTGAGGCTCAGAGGCAAGACAGAGACAGAATAACTTTCTAAGAAACAATAAAGGGTTCAGTCTCACCTTGGTGAGCCCAAAGGATGTGCTGGGCAGGAGCGGGAGACAAGGCAAAGGAGGAAGAAGACCTCAGAGGAAACTGTGAACCAGAAAGAAACTGGAGTTTTACCTGGACTACCAGAAGATTTTTTTTAGGTATCTAAAGACCCAAACCTAACATGTTGGGGACCTTAATGAGCCTTTCTCTGTGTCCAATTTCTGGGACTGACATGAAGACCTCTCTAGAGAGGTCTGAGCTCTCTGCACACTTTACCAAAGTGACCAGGGTTCTCTTTTCCTGGGGGAGAAGAAGTCTTCAGAGGCTCCTACTGGCCTCTCTACTACCTGATGAGATAAAATCACAGAAAAAGCCACTCTTGGAACTTCCCTGGTAGCCCAGTGGTTGACTTGAACTTGTGGTGCAGGGGGTGTGGGTTTGATCCCTGGTCAGGGAAATAAGATCCCACATGCCATAAAGCCAAAAAAATTCTTTTTAAAAAGAAAAAGCATCTCTCCATCACCTTGGTCTATTTTAAGAACTTAATCAAGACTCTGATGAGACTGCTGTTTCTTCCGACCCTTTGGTCCCCATAATAGCTCTAGAGAGCTGAAGCTGAAGATTAGGCAAAGCTCCAAAGAAGATGCACTTGCCTTGTGGCCTCGATTCTAGTGTGGATGTGGACAACAGAGGGGTAAGCGGCAAACAAGTAACTCCATAGGTCTCCTGGGCTAGAGGTCCCTGGGAAGGTCACAGAACACTTTCAGCATTTTTAATTGGATTGTGATGGTTTGGACCAGATATCTTTCCCTAATTCAAGCAGTCCTTGAGCTCTTGAGCAGTTCTTGTAGAAAGTGCAAACAGCTTCCTAATCCAGACTTCCTAGATGCATTTCCAAAATACTTCAAATTTGTAGCATGTATTTCAGGAAATGTGATGTAAAATAAGGATGCCAACTTGTTCTTATCAGAAAAGTGACTGCACTTATGGACAAAAAAAAAAGCATGCTTAATTAGATCAGGTGGTTCTCTTTTAACTGAACTTAAAGAACCTGGAACACACTCACTTCTATAAAAGTTACAGGTGGAAAAAAAAAGTTACAGGTGGGAGAAGAGGAGATATCCTGGCAATTACTAGGATGCTGCTGCTACTGCTAAGTCGCTTCAGTCATGTCCGACTCTGTGCGACCCCATAGACAGCAGCCCACCAGGCCCTGGGATTCTCCAGGCAAGAACACTGGAGTGGGTTGCCATTTCCTTCTCCAATGCATGAAAGTGAAAGGTGAAAGTGAAGTCACTCAGTGGTGTCCATCTCCTAGCTACCCCATGGACTGCAGCCCACCAGTCCCCTCCGTCCATGGGATTTTCCAGGCAAGAGTACTGGAGTGGGGTGCCATTGCCTTCTCCAATTACTAGGATAGTCATACCTAAAAGAGAACCCACTTTATTTATTTATTCTTTTTTTTTTTTGATTGTGACATGTGGATTGTGAGATCTCAGTTCAGTTCCTTGACCATGCCTTGAACCTGGGCCACCTTAGTGAAAGCCCAGGATCCTAACCACTAGGCAACAAGGGAATTCCCGAGAACCTACTTTAAAATAACCCCAATTTTCATATTACAGAGAAGGGGACACGGTGTAATTAAAATATTATTGAGGTGACTAAAAAAGTTTGTTCACGTTTTTCTGTAAGATCTTATCAAAAACTTGAAAGAAGTTTTGTTAAACCCAATAGTTTAACAAATAAATCATGAAACTTAGATATATTTTATTTTACATTTAACAAAATTTAACGTATAATGCAACTCTGACCTGAAAACTATATAATGGGTTCACCTGACACTTCTTGGCATATATTTTCTGACAAAGTCATATAACATGATCCAATTTCCTTGAATTTACTTTTTATTTCTGCAGCATAAAACAGGTTCATTTTTGTAAATATATTAGAAAGATCCATCCATGTCTCCTAATGGCTTCTCCTAATCTTTGCTATTCAAAACATGCTTTTCTGAATTTCAGCCTGTCACCTTCCTTGTTAATACTCTCTTCTACAATCATCAGGTGGTCTGATTCTGCCAGGGCCTCACTGATCAGGTCCTACCAGTTCAGCACCATCACTTGCAATAACTGCATGAAATTCTACATCTTCATCCAGTTTCACAAGTTAGGTTATGTCTTATACTCTTGCCTGGAGAGTCCCATGGACGGAGGAGCCCGGTGGGCTGCAGTACATGGGGTCGCTAAGAGTCGGACACGACTGAGCGACTTCACTTTCACCTTTCACTTTCATGCACTGGAGAAGGAAATGGCAACCCACTCCAGTGTTCTTGCCTGGAGAATCCCAGGGACGGGGAGCCTGGTGGGCTGCCGTCTATGGGGTCGCGCAGAGTCGGACACGACTGAAGCGACTTAGCAGCAGCAGCAGCAGCATAGAATATTCCCATCCTCTGGCAATCAACAGGGAATAGACCAACAGAGGTGCCTCAGAGGAGCAGTTACACAGCAAAGATCCTGGAGTAGAGGTTGACTTTATAAGCGGTCAGTTAATTTTTAATCCATGCACGGATTAACAGTTAATCCATCTTTTGCCCAACCCTACTGAGACTAGAACTGGATGTAACAATCTGTTAGCAGTGAGAGGATGACACGAAAGGATACTCTTGATGTTCAACATTCCTAAATTCCTTCTCCTCCCATGAGAGCAAAGACATCTATAATCATCTTTTTCTGGTTTAAATGTGCCAGTGTTGTAACAGTTTCTACTTCCCTACACAATCTCATAACTCTGTGCTTTCTTGCACAGGCAAATAAGATGAAAAAGAGGTGGATGCATTTTCAAACAGCAGACTCTACTGAGGACAAATGATCTCAGGGTAGAAGGAAAAGTGGGAAGATGAAAATCCATTTATATCCCCTGCCACACATCAAGATTTATTGCCATGTACAACCCAGAGTGACCTCAGGTTCAGAGACATTTTCGCTTGCCCTTTGAGGTCTACTGTGAGGTGGTTGCCTCATCTGACTCTGGAGTAACAACTCTTGTCTCATTTCAGATGCTGCTTGGCAATGTTATTTCTGAGAACAAAGGGGAAATTACAAGTCAATCTTAGGAAAACAACCCAGGAAACAGGGTATCCAGAAGTGTGGTTTAGAGGTGAATGTTGTTGAGGAAAATGAAATAGAAGAGGAACAAACAAAAAAAATTTCCAATGGGTATAAGTAGGTGAGACTAAATTCCCAGTCAGCTGTATTCTCAGGGTGAACTTGAGCAGCACAGCATCTGAAACATGCCCAGTCTTACATATAGCCAGAGTTGGACCAAAGGCCGAAGTCCACACCCCTGCAACTTCATCCACCCTATGTTTGTCGTAATATACTTTACTTTTTGTCACAGTTTCTTTGTACTGAGATGTGGGTAACTAGCTGACTGGAGTGAGTCCCTAGGAAGAAAGAGACCCTGTGTCCTAGTCATCTCTGTACTTTCACCCTCTCTGACATGTACATGGTGAGGCTCAATAATTTGTTTCTTGAACTGAATCCAAGCCTTTCAGTCAACATCAAATCTGATGTTTGCAAAGAAAAGGGATAGGAAACCATACCAGTAAAGGTCCTGAGATGTATTTCTACTAGACTAAAGTTAGAGGGAAAAGAAAAAACAGGTAGTTCTGGCCAAACAAACAAGGTTATATGGGGTAAGAAACAATGGAAGACCTTTATACTTAATCCATCTTTTACCCAACCCTGCTTTTAGAATAGAACTGGAGGTAACAATCTGTCAGCAGTGAGAGGATGACATGAAAGGATGCTCTTGATGTTCAACATTCCTAAATTCCTTCTCCTCCCAGGAGAGCAAAGATATCTATAATCATCTCTCCCAGGTTTAAAGATTTCCAGGAACTGATTGTGTTGCAAGTCAATAATTCCGTCCAGTGTAAGATGCCTCGATAATCACTAAGAATTTGAAAATGTCCTCACAGGAGATCTCTTGACCTCAGAACTGTTAAGATCTCTTTCAGCTGCTGGAGGCCAGCCCTCACCTGCCTATCTTTCCTGATGATTCCTGTACCTGGTGTCTGCAGGGCAGAGAGATAGTAAGATCTCTACACTCAATACAGGAAAATTTATGCCTTCCCCAAAGTACCAACCCAACAAATGACCTATTGGACATCCCCTGAGGAGTCTATGATTACCATCTTCAAAACAAATTAAAGAACTTCAATTTTCCAATAATACCATTTCAGGCATAATTACTGTGCTACTAACATTGCTCTTACTCTGTTCAAGCACAAGAGCAGATAGTCCAGGACAACCTCAGGTCCTCTGCCATGGTCATTAATCTTTCAACAATCTTTTGAGGATATTGACAATATTGACTGTAACCCAATCACATAACCTTGGTAAAGATTCTAGGCGTCTTGTGTCATCTGAGCCAGTCTTCTGATCTTCTGCTTAAACCACATACGAAGCCATGGCACACGCAATCCCAACCCTAGATTGTTTTAAATTAAACCAATTTATTTGGCAGTCACTGTCAATACTTAAGTTTTCAATACTAAATAACCCCTCCAAAAGACCAAATCCTCAGACTACCACTTACACTCTGCTTAGGGATGCTGTTCTACTGCACTGGACCAAGTCAGTCTTATTTCAGTCAGTCATTAAATTTTCAGTAATCTTTCTATTTTCCAGAATAAGAGCAATCTTTCCCATCTCACTGGGACAGAATTCAGATATCTCAATCAAGTTCCAGAGTGATGGGGAAGATCCAAGGTTCTTCCTGGGCTTTTCCGCTAGTGCCTGGGGGGAGAAAGTCTGGCCTCTCAGGAAGAGTAGAAGGCCGGCCCAACCACGAAGGGTGCTGGGAGTCTCCTTCCAGCCTGACAGCAGCACAGCTCCCACTGCAAGTGGCCCAGGACCAAGAGAAAGGTCACTCCTGACTACAATCCGGCACCAGGCAATGGCTCACTGAAAACCCCTGGTATTTTCAGGAGGGAATCTGCAGGGCCGGCCAGCTAGCCCTTCCCTGCAGCCCACAGTGCACCAGTGTTAAGACAAAGGAGAGCAGAGGAAAGAACATTTGACTTTGTCCTGAAAAGAAATATCGTCTCCAGGCTGTAACTGGTTATCTCACCCCATCCTTTCCCTGAGGTCCAGGCTGCAGCAGCCCAGTTAATCAGTGCTTGGATTGACTGCAAATCCGGACTTTGAGGATGCTGGCCACGGTGTTACCCGATGTCTCTGTGATAAACGCCTCCTGAATATCCAAACTCAAGACAAGGAAAACAGCGTGACTTGGGTGTGTTCCCATTCTGGCTTGTCTATCATAAAGTTCAGCTAAATTCAGGCCTAACCAGAGTAACTTTAATGAGATCATCTGCAGTGATGATTCATTCAGCTCCTTTGAAATGGTCTTTGCTCTGTTTCATCCTTTGAGCATGTTACATTCATAAACCGCTTCAAACTGGATGCTAGAAACAAGATACATAATACATGCCATTCTTGGGTAAATGTCTTTTTCTTTCTGGGACAGTCTTACCTGCATATGAGTCTATTTTTCACCAAAGCTGTAAATATCTCCTGAAATAGTTTATGCTGGGGATGTTTGCTGAAATTTCTCTCATTCTTGTAGTTTATACTAAGATGAAACAAACAGAAAAGCATTTTGTAATAAAAATTATTTAGACTGCCTCAAAATTACCAATGCAGAGGAAGATCACCTATATGCATGCAAATGTTGAAGGATTCTTGAAATCCAGTGTATTGCCAAAGCAAGTATCAGCTGTTGAAATAGAAGGTGGAAATTAAATTATAGAGTTAATAATAAAGATTAGAGTCAAGCATATATATTTCATTTTATTACATTATATTATTCCCTATAAACACTTAATAGTTAAAATTTGTGAGAGGGAAGAAAAGGCCACGTGGACAGAAAGAGCACTAGAGTACGTGATCTAGACAGCGTGCAACAGGCAGACAAGGCCCCCTCCCTTCACCTCACTCTCTGCCACGGCTGTGGCCACTATAGCTGTTAACACCACTGGACACCATACATATCTCCTTGTGGTCAACAGCCCTTCAACTGTGAGAGCTTTTGTGGTTATGGATTGTGTGTGTGTGGCAGGGGGTGGCGGGGGGCGGGGTGTGAATACAACAAAGCGGTGAGATAGTCTAACTTCAGTTTTTTCTCTCCTGATATTACAGCCAAAAGAAAGGTTAAAAATATCCCAAAGCCATACCCTTTAAAAGGATCACATTGCTATGGAATATATAATATGATATTTCGTGTACATTCAAATAGACTAATTTTTAGAACTAGGCTAAATACACTGGAGTTCCATAAATACACCTCCTCAGAGGCAGGTTTTGTAGCCTTATTATTGCCATTTGTACTGCTCCACCCTCATGCGATGTCAGAGGTCATGGGACTGACTGTGCCCCCTAATCTAGTTCCATAGTAGAGGGGGGCTGTCATAGTTCTTAGTACACAGAATGGGCAGACTGAATATGTAACAATTTTTTAAAGACTTCTGCATTTCTCACTAAACATGTATTTTAAAAATATTAACTCATGTAACATCATGTGATGTTTGTGGACTATTAAATTCACCGTCAGAAAATAACAGAGAAAGAAGACTTAGGCCAAAAAAATAAATGATCATTCTAGAATATTTATATTGGTATTTCATGTCATTCATTATTTACATGGTACTTAGTGTCAAATGACCTTACCACAGGGAGAGCTGGAGAGAACCAGCTCCCTGAACAGGGGTGGCCTATGACAGCATACAGCTGCTAAGAGGTCTCCATGGCAACAGGAGAGCAAACCATGGGCTGGCACTTTCAACGTGAAAGGTGAGCAATATTTCAACTGAAAGCCTGAGCCCTTTGACAACCACGTCCTCAGCCATCATGATTGCTCACAGCGAGGGCTTTCATGCCTCCTCATAGCAGGCGAGATATGCACCCCCCAAAAGCTAAAGACAAAGCTCACTATCAGCCTCGCCAGGTCAACCTGATGGAGCAAATGCCAAATGTATGTCAGCCAGGTGTCCCGAAGCTCCCAGGTCACTTCCATCTGCAGGCAGACAGTCTGTTGCTCACACAGCACTTCCGGGAGTGGGCTAAGTGCTAACTACAATTATTAAGTTCAGACTCCCCATGGTAAATTTTAACATGGACTTCCCATTTTAGCCCCTGTGACAAACTTAAATAAGTCTTTGGGCTAATTAGCAGCCCAGGCTGCTGAAGGCAAGAAACATGCTGGATTTCTTACCTAAAATTTTCGAGTTCAACAGCTTCTGTGGACTCATGCCACCGACCTCGAGCTCTGTGCCCACCTGTCCTGACGGCAGGCTCAGACTTCATTACGCTGTTCTGGACGCTATCGAAGTTAATGGCTGGAAGCTATAGAAAAAGAAGCACAAAGGACTTGAGGGAGGACAATTCAGCTTAGGATAAAGAAGTCATACAAAAACAGAGGGGTGGGTGAAGGAAACGGGTGTGCCCCAAGCCAACAATTAACATGAGAACTGTGTCAGATGTCTGGATTTCCCAAGATTTAGACACCCTCGACTTCTCTCTGCTCATCTACTCTCTCTGCCTTATGCTGCATATCTTACAGTTTTTACGTTTTCAGTTTCCCTTGATTACACTGTCAGCTCAACACAGCAGGAGCTTGCCCATGCTGTTCAGTGTTGTATCCCCAGCAGTTCCCACTGTGCTGGGGATCCAGACCCAGGGAGGCCTGGGTACTGGGGGCTTTTGCAGCTTCTTGGGTGATTCCAGTGTGCAGTCAGAGCAGAGAATTGGCAGATCCAGCTAGAAACTCTGGTCTAGATGACTGAGAATGAGTCATCTTCACTCATCCTTCATATTTACCAATTATGCATATTGAATGCCAACTCTTAGAGCTATGAAGGCAAAGAGATTCTATCCCTTTTAATCAGTCTGAACATCCTGATTCCTCAATCATGTTTATAAAAGTCATGAAAATATATTACAGAATTAACCATAAGGAAAGGAAAAATTTGCTTACATTAAAACAATTTGACTATGCCCCTATTTATAATTTTAACAGTAATTATTTACATAGTAAATTGTGATATTATCAGTATTCAAGTTGCCTCTCTTACCTGTAATTGGGATAACCCTGAGGACTACTTCTTGTACCACAATAAAATTGAGCAAGGTGCAAATACTCTATTTTTTTCCAAAGTACAAATAAGGAATGTTCTATAATTAGCTAAGTTACTACAGATGAGGTAAGAAAAACGTAATATAACAAAACAAACTTTTATTTTCCATAATCATTCTGTTCCACACAATCATCAAATAATGCTACAATATGCTGTGCTTATTACCTTATTTCATCAAAGCATTTGATAGAAACCTGCATAAAGATGCCATTTCTTCATCTAACAAGAACATGCCAGACTGCCCACAAGGCAGTCAACTAACAGAAATACATTCTAATAGGGTCATTGTTTAATGGCTAGCAAAATCCCCCAAACCCTTCTTCATCATATGCCAGCCATAGCTGAATTCTCAAAAGATTAATAATAAATCTTATATCCTGTAAAACCACATGTCTAAGTCAATTCAGTTAGCCAACCAATCCACAACCCCCACAAGACAACAGGCCACAGCCCCTTGAGGTACAACGCTTAGTGGTTAAGAGAATGAACTCCAGATCAGATCCCCTTGCTTGAAAACTACTCTTAGATAGCTGTGCAATCTTGAAAGTTACTGAGTCTCACTGTGCATTGGTTTCCACATCATCACAATGGAGATAATAATTGTATGCAGCTCAGAGTTATCGGAAAACTAAATGACTTAGGATTTATAAAGCATTTGCTATTTGCCAGGCATAGTTCTCAGTGCTTTATACTCTTTTAATCCTCAAAATTGTTCCCATTGCACAGATGCATTTGCTAATAAATGAGATTTGTCCTTCCAAATAAGATGATGAGATGTGATAACCCAAATGATGCTAGGCATGAGGTCACAACCATGAGCAGACTGTCCTGTGTTACTCAGAACATGGAATGATGCAGCAGACAAGAAGTAGGCTTTCCAGGTCCAAGAGCTCTCAAAACCCCTTGTCATCAGCCCAACCACCAGAACACTGCTGCAAGAGCCAGCACAGAGAGAACATCCCAGTGTACTTCAGAGAGAGGGCGGGTGGGAAGCAGAGGCAGCTTGCAGCCATTCCCTTTGGCAGCAGAGCAGGTGCTGGGAATCCACCCATGGACACGCAGTGGATGAGATGGACTTGTCATCTATAGCTTGCAAAGACCAGGAACTTAAGAGAATCTTGAAGCAACCAGCCTTATTCAAATAAAAGTATAAGTCTGAAACCCAGTTCAAAGCTTAGAGCCTTTTCTCTTGGGCTCCCAATTCCTTAGGCTGTCTGCGAATCTTCTATCTACCACATAAATAGGTCCACAACCTGGAGCAGCCACAGTCAGGGTATCCAGAGTGGCAGGGCCACTTACAGACTTCTGTCATGTTAAGCCATTCATTCTGTTAAGATGTACTACAATCTGACAGGTTATTTTGGGCAACCCAGAATCTGAATTTCCAGCATCATAAATTTAGCGCAACACAAATTCATAGAGATAATTTCAATGTGTGTCCCTTCCTGCAATGAAGGACTTTTGGCTCTCAGATTTTAAAACTTCCTCAAAAGGCGTAAGATTCAGCCACTCATCGTCATCGTCACCATCATCACTATCACAACTGTCACCACCACCATCATCATCCGCACCACCTTCATCATCATGATCACCACCCTCAGGAGCATCACCTCCATCATCACCACCACAATCACCATCGTCACCATCATTACCATCAACACGATCATCATTACCATCAGCACAGATAACACTGATGTGGTAATTACCACATGCCAGGTACTATTCTAAGTGTTTTGCAGGTTGAAACCCATTTAATCCTTATAATGACCCTATGAGGTAAATACCATTTTATGATGAGAAGACTGGGTCACAGAAAGCTGACTGACTTAGGGCCCAGAGCTCACAGGGGCAGAACTGAGATTTAGATCCAGGCAATCTCCTCCCTCTCCAACACTCAGTCCTCCAGCATGTACTGGTGTATTGTCAATGATGAGAAACACTGTTTTGAGTCAGCCCATTTGCTTTTCAGAGTCCTACCCTTGCCCAAGATTTCCTTCATGTTGAGAGAGAAATCTGTCCCCCTGTGTTCTTTCCCTGGCTTTCAGCCCAGCATCATCTCCTTTTACAATATTTGATTTGATTTGACAATAAGTCCACATAAAATAGGGCTTCTCAGGTGGCACAGTCCCCTGGAGAAGGAAATGACAGCCCACTCCAGTATTCTTGCCTGGGAAATCCCATGGACAGGGGAACTTGGTAGGCTACAGTCCATGAGGTCATAAGAGTCAGACACAACTGAGTGACTAAACCTACCTACCTAGGTGGCACAGTGATAAACAATCTGCCTGCTAATGCAGAAGACACAAGAAATACAGGTTTGATCCCTGGGTTGGGAAGATCTCCTAGAGTGGGAAATGGTAACCCACTCCAGTATTCTTGCCTGGAAAATTCCATGGACAGAGGGGTCTGGCAGGCTACAGTCCATGGGGTTACAAAGAGTCAGACACAATTGAGTGAGCACACACACACACCACATAAAATAAACAAACCAAAAATATAGGGTGAACTAAAACAACTCCCCAAGTTGCAGGTGCATTAAACAGGTCACTCATCCCAGAAAGCAGAGCAGCAGGTGAGCACTCCCACCCGGGCACATGCTGCAGCTGCATTGCTGATCACCATTCAGACTCAGCACACACAGCCTCCCGGAGAGCACCTGCCCCAGTCTCCCTGCTGGAGCCGGTCACTGCCTCCCTTGGGGCATTACTGGCCAGCCTTTCTTACAGCACTCATCACAACCTCATATGATGTCTAGACAGCACATTAACCTTTGCCCCTGAGTTTGGCCACCCTGAGGACAGCATCATCTCCATCTGTCTTTGTGTTCTAAGCACCTTCTGCAGGTCATGACACACAGTAGATATTTTCATGGGAAGTTGTGGAGTGAACACTCACTCCATCCAGTCTCTTTGCTCAACTTATTCATCTCCGGACAAGTCCATTCACTCAGCACTTGTGTTGCAGATACACCACTTGCAGACACAGCCAGTGCACAGTGAGCAGGACGGTCCTGGCCTCTCCCTCCTCAAAAAGTTTATAGTCCAGTGGGGGCAGGGGCACTAAAAGGTGCAGCAAAATGAGTGAACAGAGGTTTGTTGTGGTAGAACGTAAAGGAGAGATAGGGTGGGTCACGGAACAGGATTCCAGGCAGATTATTACACAGGCTGGAGGCCAGAGTAAAACCACAAGGATCCAGAAAGTGGCAGGAGCCTGTGCAGCTTGAACAGCATGAGTAGAAGAAAAGAGACCCAAGAGTAAAGCAAAAGACCTTTCTAAAAATGTGATCATGTCATTTCCACTTGGAAATTTCAACCTTCTCTGTTGAAAATGTGTAGACGGGCCTTCAGACACTGCACAGCTTCTTACAGCCTTATCTATTTCTACTTCAATAGAAACGTCTGGTCACCATTTTGCTTAAGTGCATGTTTTTGTTTTTGTTTTTGTTTTTGTTTTGAGATTTTGAACACTTTTTATTCCCTCTAGGTTTCACTTCAGTTTATTTTTTTAATTTTTTTTTATTTTTCTCATGTTTTCTGTATATTTTATTTATTTTTTCTTGATTGATTCTTTTTTTTTTTTTTAACTTTACAAATTGTATTAGTTTTGCCAAACGTCAAAATGAATCCCCTTGGATAGCTGATTATTTTACTCACTTCGCCCAGACTGCCTTTCCTATAGATTCTACCGCAGAATGGCCAGCCCGTTTCCCAAGAGCCATTCCCTTCCCTTTGATGTTCTTCCTCCCCAGGAGCCCCTCAGCCAGCACATGCACCACTCCTCCAGGATGAGCGTCTCGACCAGCCGGGGCCGTGACTGCTTTCCTAGGCCTGTCATCTCAGAGCACAGCAACAGTGCCTTAGACTTTCTCTTTCCACAGCATCTATCAAGACTTCTTTTATTTCAAGGCAATTGGAAACATGGGTTTGATCCCTGGGTTGGGAAGATCCCCCGGAGTAGGAAATGGCAACCCACTCGGCTATTCTTGCCTGGGAAATTCCAAGGACAGAGCAGCCTGGTGGACTACAGTCCGTGGGGTGGCAAAGAGTCAGACACGACTTTAAAATGATTCATTTTTCTTTCTTTCTTTCATCTTTTCCCCCTCATTTGAAGCCAATTTCTCAGCTCCTTATAGCTTTAAATGTAAAAAAAATAAATAAATACTGAATTCCAGCTCAAGTCAAATTACTTTGAGATTTATGCATATCTCTGGTGAAATTTCCAGCCAACGTTGGGATTTTACTTTGCTTCAACAAACATGGGGCAATTCTCTTTTTGAAGTATTTGGTTTTACTGGATTATGATTATTCTTACCCTGCTCACAGCCAAGGGGCCTCTCTGCCTCAGTGTGTCTCTGTCTCCACTTGTGTCAGGACAGAACTGTCCTCAGAAGAGTAAGGCAAAGAAACAAGAAACGCAGAGACACACAGAGCAAACAGAACGAAAGCAGCAAGTGGAACACGGGAACAGACGCAACAGTGAGTGAGGGTTTGGCTTATTAGAGATCTGAATGAAGGACATCCAGTTCCTGCAGTTCTCTGCCCAAACCACAAAGTACACTTCCCTCTGCAACCGCTTAATTGGCCATCGTGACTCATTTGCAAAGACAGGCCAGGACTTGTTAGAACAGAAATTCAGGTGAGTGGGCATTAATCCCCAAACTTCCTCTTTCAAACTGACTGCTAAAAATCTCAGCACCTAATGTGTGGACAACTTGTGTATTTTCATAGGCACTTCTTTCTGGACTCTGACCGCACCTTGCCCCCAAACCTTGTTTATCTTTTATGATAATCTGAGTACTTTACATATCTTCATAAGCCACCTTACATTCTTTCTGGAGCAATCAAGATATAAACAAATTCTTCATTTACCTATGCTCTCCAATATCTTTCTGCTGTTATAAATGGCTCCTCATTATTTTACAGAAAGGAGAATAGGGTGTTCAGGTGTACTATTTCAAAATTAGAAACACATGAAATTTTTATAAACAGAATTAAGAATGAATTTTGTGACTCTCAAGACATTTATATAAATGAGCAGTTATTTTCATTTTTTCTTAGAACTATCCACTTTCTGAATAATTAAAGCATTACAGACATGCATTTTTGAATGTGTGAAATATTTTACAAAAAGATATGCTGTGTGAACTTGTCAGACAACATATTGCAAATTCTAAAATTGGTTAAAAGGGGAAAACTCTTAAGTTCACTTCAATGAAGCTGCCAGGCGTTAACAAGGAAGTGAGAAGGGGCACAGAGATCCACAGAGCATGCTCTTCAAAGCTGGATAAGCAGAGCCCAAACCCAACACTGGTGTCTGTTTTACACTGTCCAGGCAGTTATACATACCCATGAGCTCATCTAATTTTTAAGTTTCTGTTCAATTCAGCAAAACCTGATCAAGAACTCACCAAATAGAGGATATGGTGAACTGAACACAAAAGTCAAAGTTGGAAACATATAATCTCTCAGTGTTTCTAAAGCACAGAAGAAAATAATGCTACAGTGTTGAAAGAAGGTAGTCTGGAAAGAGAAGGATCTTTCTGGAATGGAAGATAAAGGAGAGCTTTCTAATGTAGGTGCTATCTTTAGATCTTGGTCTTAGAAATAGGTAAGATTTTACAGAAAAGAAATTTAGGAGAATAACAAATGTGAGGAAAAGCAAGAAGTGGAAGTATTTGGCATTCTGGTTGCATCTTAGGATGTATGGTGAGAAAGAATGAAAACCACAACCACCTCTGTGTGCTCAGTCACCGTGCTTCCCTTACTAAGACAGAGTGGGCTTGAAGTGCAGCACCGACTCAAATTGATCAGTGGGCCAGGAAGACTGTCTCAGCCATGCAGGCGTAGAAAAAGAGTCAGTGATGCTAAAATAGACTGGTGAGGATAAAAGTGTTCCTGGGGTGGGGGTGGGGTTATAGGCTTAAAAGCAGAGAAGGAAGAGGAGGAAAAAAAACATATTTTAAAGCCATATTTCTTCAAATCAATGCTCATCCAGCCTTTTTTTAAAAATGTAACTTTCCATATCATCTAAAGATATCTCAGAGGTACACACTGCAAAGACTAATATTTGGTTAGAACTTTATCTACCATTAGCTGGCTGTATGACCTGGAGAAAGCCACTGAACTTCTCTGTGCCTCAACTGGAGGAGAAGAGATGGGGTTGATCTGTGGCCCTGAGAGGAGACACAGAAGAGAAGGATAACATCACAGGTTCCGAGATCCTTCCTGAGGAGTGAGGGGTTTGAACCACATATTGGGCACCCCGGCTCAGGGCCCAACACTAGAAAGACGAGTTCCCTGAGCTGACTTGAAAACCAGCAGGACTTACAACAGGGTTGTAAGAAACCAAGGCTCTGTCCATGAAGAGCGTTCATGTGTTGCTTACTCTACCCAGCAAGGTTATCATTCACAATTGAAGAAAAGATAAAGAGCTTCTCAGACAAGTAAAAACTATAAGAGTTCATCAGTACTAAAAAGACCATACAAGAAATATTAAAGGGTCTTCTTTAAGTGGAAAGAAGAATTTAGAGGAAAGGAAAAACAAATGCCACTAGTAAAGGCAGATATATAGTACAGGCTGTGGATCAACCACTTAATTAAGCAAGTATGAAGATTTGAAAAAAAAAGTATAATTAATTATAACTGTTAAGGGATAAAAATAAAGATAACATTAAAAAAGACATAACATAGGGGAGGGGAGAAAAAAACATAGATTTTTTTCCCTTTAGAATATGTTTGAACTTAAATAACTATACTTTGAAACAAGTAGGTGTAGTTATTCAGTTCAGTCACTAAGTTGTGTCTGACTCTTTGAGACCCCATGGACTGCAGCACACCAGGCTTCCCTGTTCATTACCAACTCCTGGAGCTTACTCAAACTCATGTGCATAGAGTTAGTGATGCCATCCAACCATCCCATCCTCTGTTGTCCCATTCTCCTCCTCCTTTCCCAGCATCAGGGTCTTTTCCAATGATTCAGTTCTTCGATTCAGGTGGCCAAGGTATTGGAGTTTCAGCTTCAGCGTCAGTCCTTCCAATGAATATTCAGGACTGATTTCCTTTAGGATGGATTGGTTGGATCTCCTTGCAGTCCAAGGGATTCTCAAGAGTCTTCTCCAACACCACAGTTCAAAGGCATCAATTAGATCAAAAGCATCAAATATATCAAAAGGTATAGTTATAAGTCAGCATATATATAAACCCCATGGTAACCACAGATAAAAAACCTACAATAAGTGCACAAAAACAAGAAAGTTACACAAATATAATACTACAGAAAATTGTAAAACCACAGGGAAAGAGATAAAAAGAAAACACAGAACTACCAAACTACCAAAAGTACACACCTATCAATAATCACTTTAAAAGTCAGTCAAAAGTGTCCCAACCAAAAGACATGGTTGACAGGATAAAAATAAACAAGACCCATTTATATGCTGCTTACAAGAGATGCACTTCAGAGCTACAGAAACCAATAGACTGAAAGTGAAGGAATGGAAAAATATTTCATACAGATGAAAATGACAAGAAAGCTGGGGTAGCAACATTCATATTATACAGAGTAGAGTTCAAAACAAACTATAACAAAAGACAAAAAAGAGCATTATATAATGATAAATATAAGAAATGTATAAAAACTCATTAACATATATTCACCTATTATATGCATACAAATATATAAAATACACTAACAGACATAAAAGGAGAAGTTAATACAATAACAGTAGGGAACTTTATCACCCCACTTATAACAATGGACAGTTCAACCAGACAGAAAATCAGTAAGGAAACAGTGGTCTTAATGACATTTTAGATCAGCTGGACTTAATAGATATATATAGGACACTTCTCCTTGCTATTCTTTGGAACTCTGCATTGAAATGGGTATATCTTTCCTTTTCTCCTTTGCCTTTTGCTTATCTTCTTTTCTCAGCTATTTGTAAGGCCTCCTCAGACAACCGTTTTGCCTTTTTGCATTTCTTTTTCTTGGGGATGGTCTTGATCACGGCTTCCTGTACAATGTCACAAACCTCCGTCCATAGTTCTTCAGGCACTCTGTCTATCAGATCTAATCCCTTGAATCTATTTCTCACTTCCACTGTATAATTGTAAGGGATTTGATTTAGGTCATACCTGAATGGTCTAGTGGTTTTCCCTGCTTTCCTCAATTTAAAGTCTGAATTTGGGAATAAGAAGTTCATAATCTGAGCAGTCAGCTCCCGGTCTTGTTTTTGCTGACTGTATACAGCTTCTCTGTCTTTGGCTACAAAGAATATAATCAATCTGATTTCAGTATTGACCATCTGGTTATGTCCATGTGTAGAGTCTTCTCTCGTGTTGTTGGAAGAGGGTGCTTGCTATGACCAGTTTGTTCTCTTGGCAAAACTCTGTTAGCCTTTGCCCTGCTTCATTTTGTACTCCACAGCCAAATTTGCCTGTTACTCCAAATATCTCTTGACTTCCTACATTTGCATTCCAGTCCCCTATGATGAAAAGGACATCTTTTTAGGGTGTTAGTTCTAGAAGGTCTTGTAGGTCTTCCTAGAACCATTCAACTTCAGTTTCATCAGCATTAGTGGTTGCGGCATAGACTTGGATTACTGTGATTCTGAATGGTTTGCCTTGGAAATGAACAGAAATCATTCTGTCTTTTTTGACATTGTACCCAAGTACTGCATTTCAGACTCTTGTTGACTATGAAGGCTTCTTCATTTCTTCTAAGGGATTCTTGCCCACAGTAGTAGATATCATGGTCATCTAAATTACATTCACCCATTCCAGTCCATTTTAGTTCACCGATTCCTAAAATGTCGATGTTCACTCTTGGCATCTGCTGTTTGACCACTTCCAATTTACGTTTATTCATGGACCTAACATTCCAGGTTCCTATGCATTATTGCTCTTTACAGCATTGGAGTTTACTTCCATCACCAGTCACATCCACAACTGGGTGTTGTTTTTGCTTTGGCTCCATCTCTTCATTCTTTCTGGAGTTATTTCTCCACTCTTCTCCAGTAGCTTATTGGGCACCTACCAACCTGGGGAGTTCACCTTTCAGTGTCATATCTTTTTGCCTTTTCACACTGTTCATGGGGTCCTCAAGGCAAGAATACTGAAGTGGTTGGCCATTCCCTTTTCCAGTAGACCACATTTTGTCAGAACTCTCTACCATGACCCATCCATATTGGGTGGCCCTACACAGCTCAATGCAGAGTTCCAAAGAATAGCAAGGAGAGATAAGAAAGCCTTCCTCAGTGATCAATGCAAAGAAATAGAGGAATACAATGGATTGGGGAAAGACTAGAGATATCTTCAAGAAAATTAGAAAAACCAAGGGAATATTTCATGCAAAGATGGGCACAATAAAGGACAGAAGTGGTATGGACCTAACAGAAGCAGAAGATATTAAGAAGAGGTGGCAAAAATACCAGAAGAACTATACAAAAAAGATCTTCATGACCCAGATAACCATGATGGTGTGATCACTCACCTAGAGCCAGACATGACTTCCTAGAATGCGAAGTCAAGTGGGCCTTAGGAAGCATCACTACAAACAAAGCTAGTGGAGGTGATGGAATTTCAGTTGAGCCATTTCAAATCCTAAAAGATAACAGTATTAAAGAACTGCACTCAATATGCCAGCAAATTTGAGAAAACTCAACAAAACTGGAAAAGGTCAGCTTTCGTTCCAATTCCAAAGAAAGGAAATGCCAAAGAATGTTCAAACTACTACACAATTGCACTCATCTCACATGCTAGCAAAGTAATGTTCAAAATTCTCCAAGCCAGGCTTCAACAGTACATGAACCGTGAACTTCCAGATGTTCAAGCTGGATTTAGAAAAGGCAGAGGAACCAGAGATCAAATTGCCAGCATCCATTGAATCACTGAAAAAGCAAGAGAGTTCCAGAAAAACATCTACTTCTGCTTTATTGATTATGCCAAAGCTTTTGACTGTGTGGATCACAACAAACTGTGGACAACTCTTCAAGAGATGGGAATACCAGACCACCCACCTGCCTCCTGACAAATCTGTATACAGGTCAAGAAGCAACAGTTAGAACTGGACATGGAACAACTGACTGGTTCCAAATTGAGAAAGGAGTATGTCAAGACTATATATTGTCACCCTGATTATTTAACTTATATGCGGAGTATATCATATGAAATGCTGGGCTGGATGAAGTACAAGCTGGAATCCAAATTTGTGGGAGAAATATCAATAACCTCAGATACACAGATAATGCCACCCTTGTGGCAGAAAGTGAAAAGCAACTAAAGAGCCTCTTGATGAAAGTGAAAGAGGAGTTAAAGAGCTGGCTTAAAACTCAACATTCATAAAACTAAGATCATGGCATCCTGTCCCATCACTTCATGGCAAATAGATGGGGAAACAATGGAAACAGTGACAGACTTTATTTTCTTGGGCTCCAAAATCACTGCAGATGGTGACTGCAGCCATGAAATGAAAAGACACTTGCTCCTTGAAAGAAAAGCTATAACCAACCTAGACAGCATATTAAAAAGCAGACATTACCTTGCTGACAAAGGTCCATCTAGTCAGAGGTATGGTTTTTCCAGTAGTCATGTATGGATGTGAGTGTTGGACTATAAAGAAAGCTGATTGCTGAAGAATTGATGCTTTTGAACTGTGGTGTTGGAGAAGACTCTTGAGAGTCCCTTGGACTGTGAGGAGATCAAACCAGTGAATTCTAAAGGAAATCAGTCCTGAATATTCATTGGAAGGATTGATACTCAAGCTGAAACTCCAATAGTTTGGCCACCTGAATTGAAGAACTGACTCATTGGAAAAGACCCTGATGCTGGGAAAGATTGAAGGCAGGAAGAGAATGGGACAACAGAGGATGAGATGGTTGGATGGCATCACCAACTTGATCTCAATATGAGTTTGAGCAAGGTCCAGGAGTTGGTGATGCACAGGGAAGCCTGGTGTGCTCATGGGGTTGCCAAGAGTCTGACACAACTGAGTGAACTGAGAACACTTCATCCAAAAACTGGAATATATATGATTTCCAACTACACATGGAACATTCTCCAGGATAGATCATATACTAGGCCACAAAACAAATCTGAATAAATTTAAGAGGACAGAAATTACATCAAGCATTTCTTTCCTAACCATAATGGCATGAAACTAGAAATACACCTGCAGAAAGAAAAATGGAAAAACAAGCACTGGAGACTAAAAAATATGCTAGTAAAAAACTAATGGGTCATTTAAAAAAAAACATAGGAAGTCATAAAATATTTTGAGACAAATGAAAAAAAACCAAACACAAATTTCTAAAATCTATATAGGATGCAGTAAAAGCAGATCAAAGAGGAAAGTTTATAGTGATATAGGCTTACCTCAAGAAACAAGAAAAACTCACATAAACAACCTAATTAGTCATCCATAGGAACTAGAAAAGGAAGAAGAAACAAGGCCCAAGGAAATAATAAAGATCAGAGAGGAGATAAAATAGCAACCAAAAAAAAAGCAAGAAAGAAAACATCAATGACTCTAAGGGCAGTTGTTTGGAAAGATAAAATTGATAAGCCTGTAGCTAGATTCACCAAGAGAAAAGAGAGAGGATTCTAATAAACAAAATAATAAAACAGGAGCAATAACAACCTATATTAAAGAGACAGAAAAATCCCAAGAGAATATTTCAGACAGTTATGTGCCAAAAGTTGGAAAACCTAGAAGAAATGGATATATTTCTAGAAATATGCAATCTTCTAAGACCAAATCAGGAAATATACAATCTGAATATACAGATCACTGGTAGTAAAATTTAATTAATAGCTTTAAAAACTCCCAGCCAACAAAAGTCCAGGACCAAGCAGGTTCACAGGAGAATTCTATTAATACCAAACTTACAAAGAAGATTTAATGCCTATCCTTTTCAATCTATTCACAAAGATTGAAGAGGAGGGGACACTCCCAAATTCATTGTATAAGGCCACCATTATTCTGATACCAAAAATAGACACTACAAAAAAAAAAAAAAACTACAGGCCAATATCTCTGATGAATATAGAGGCAAAAATTTTCAACAAATATTAGCAAACTAAGTTCAATAATACATAAAAGGGTCATACACCATGATCAATTCGGATTCATTCCAAGGTCACAAGGAAATACACAAAACAAATTATACAGCACATCTCATTAACAAAAGGAGTATAAAAATCATATGATCACTTCAGTAGACTCAGAAAAAAGCACTGGAAAAAATTTAACATATATTCGTGATAAAAACTTTCATCAAAATTGGTATAGGGTACATATCTCAACATAATAAAGAACATATATAACAAACTCACACCTAACGTCATACTCATTGATGAAAAGCTGAATGTTTTTCCTCTAAAATCATGAAAAAGACAAGGGTGCCCACTCTCTTCACCTGCATTTAACCACAATAATCAGACAAGAAAAACAAATAAAAGGCATCCCAATTGGAAGGGAAGAATAAAACTTTCAGTATTTACAGATAACATTATATATATATATATATATATATATGAATAAAACTTTCAGTATTTGCAGATAATATTATATATATATGTATATATATAAAAGACCTTATGGTTTCCAACCAAACACTATTAGAACTAATAAATGAATTCAGTAAAGTTTTAAGATATAAAATTAATATACAAAACTGTTGCTTTCCTATACACTAATAATGAACTATTAGAGAAAGCAAGAAAACAATCCCATTTATAACTGCATCAAAAAGAATAAAATACCTAGAAATAAATTTAACTAAGGAGGTAAAAAACCTTTACTCTGAAAACTACAAGATACTGATGAAGGAAATTAAAGGCAAAGAAATGAAAAGATATGCTATGTTTGTGGATTATAAGAATTAATACTGTTAAAATGCACTTATTACCCAAGCAATCTATGATTTAGTGGAAAGTGAAAGGGAAAGTCGCTCAGCTGTATCCAACTCTTTGTGATTCCATGGGCCATACATTCCATGGAATTCTCCAGGCCAGAATACTGGAGTGACTAGCTGTTGTTCCCTTCTCCAAGGGATCTTCCCAACCCAGGAACTGAACCCAGGTCTCCCACATTGCTGGCAGATTCTTTACCAGCTAAGCCATCAGGGAAGCCCCTTGTGGGAATTCCATGGACTCTATGGTCCGTGGGGGTCACAAAGAGTCAGACACGATTCAGTGGAATCCTTGTCAAAGTACCTATGATATTTTTCACAGATCTAGAACAAATAATCCTAAAATTCATATGGAACTATAAAAGACCCTGGATAGCCAAAGCAATGTTGAGAAAAAAAGAAAAAGAACAAAGTTGAAGGGATCACAGCCCCTGACTTAAGACGATACTACAAAGATACAAATAATCAAACTAGTATGGATGGGGGTTGAAAATGGTGGAAGAGTAAGATGTGGATTATTTTCCTCCTCACAAATACATAAAAATACATTTGCATGTGGAGCAACTCCTACAGAACACCTGTTGAACACTAACAGAAGACCTCAGACTTCCAAAAAGGCAAGCTAAACTTTACATAAAGTGGTAGGAAAAAGGAATGAAAATAAAGATACAAAGAAAAAGGGATGGGTCTTGTACCATGGGGAGGTAGCTGTGAAGGAGGAAAAGTTTTCACACACTTGGAAACCCCCTCACAGACGGGGACAAGGGGAGCTTTGGAACCTCAGAGAGGAGTGCAGCAACAAGTACATAGAAGACAAAGCACAGAGAATTTGGCACAGAGATCAATGCCAACTGGCATCTCCCAGCAGAGAAGTTGTTTGGACACCCACCACAGAGAGTCAGGGCTGGGTGCTGAGGCTCAGGCTTTGGGAGTCCGACCCCAGGGAGAGGACTGGGGTTGACTCCTATGAAGGACTGGGGTTGACTCTGCCTCCCTCTGTACAATGCAAGTGAGGGAGTCCAGGGGAAAGCCTGGATCTGCCAAAAAGGCAAGAGATCATTGTCAAAGGGACCCTCAAACTCCTGGAGACCCTCTAACTCCACATGTTCCCAGCCTCCAGGATCCAGCCTTCACAAGTGGGATGAGTTGGCTGTGGTCTATGACCCCAGAGATGGGCACACTTGCAAATATGGGGTTTTCTCTTGGGGTTTTGTCTGTCTGTTCTTTTTTTTATTAGTAGTTTGGTTTGATTTTCCCCTATTTTCTTTTTCCCTTCTGTGCTGTGTGACTTGTAGAGTCTTGGTGCTCCAGCAAGGGGTCAGGTCTGAACCTCCAAGGTGGGAGACCCAAGTCCAGGATGTTGGATTACCAGAGGACTCCCAACCCTATGGAATACTAATCGGCAAGAACTCTCCCAAAGGCCTCCATCTCAACACTAAGACCTGGCCCCACCCAAAGGTCAGCAAGCTTCAGGGCTGCATGCTCCACATCAAACAACTAGCAAAACAGGAACACAACTGTACCCACTAGTAGACAGGCTGCTACTTGGTATGACGTACCAAGCTCACAGACTCCCCACAACATACCACTGGGCCCAACACTGCCTTTAGAGAGACAAGATCTAGCTTCAACCACCAGAACACAGGAACTAGTCCCCCTCCTCCAGCCAAGTCCAACCCCACACACTGGAGGTGGACTCCACAAGAATAACTACAACCTTACAGCTTGTGGAAAGGAGACCCCAAATGCAGTATATTAAACAAAATGAAAAGACAGAGAAACATGCAGCAGGTGAAGGAACATGGTAAAAACCACCAGACAAAACAGATGAAGAGAAAATGGGAAATCTACCTGAAAAATAATTCAGAGTAATGACAGTAAAGATAACTCAAAACCTTGTAAATAAAATGGAGGCACAAATATACAGAATGGAGGCATGGATTGAGAAGATACAAGAAACATTTAAGAACCTAGAAGAAATAAAGAACAGAAAATCAACAATGAACATCATACTAACTGAAATAAAATTTAAAAAATATGCTACAGGGATCAGTATCAGAACAGATAAGTAAGCTGGAAGATTTAAAGTTGAAAATAACTGAAGCATAGCAGAATACTGAAAAAAAAGAATGAAAATAAATGAGAATAGTCTCATAGACCTCTGGGACAACATTAAGCACACCAACATTTGAATTAGAGGGGTTCCAGGAGAAGAAAAAAAAAAGATATGAGAAAATATTTGAGGAGATTATAGTTGAAAACTTCCCCAGCAGGGGAAAATAAATTGCCACCCAATTCCAGGAATCCCAGAGAGTTCCATACAGGATAAACCCAAAAAGAAAAAAAGCAAGACACATATTAATCAAACTAACAAAAATTAAACACAAAGAATAAGCAAGGGAAGAGCAACAAGGGAATACAAGGAAATCCCCATCAGGGTAACAGCTGATCTTTCAGCAGAAACTCTGCAGGCCAGAAGGGAGCAGCAAGATATACTTAAACTGATGAAAGGAAAAAAAACCTACAACCAAGATTACTCTACCCAGCAAGGTTCTCACTCAGATTTGGCATAGAAATCAAAAGCTTTACAGACAAGCAAAAGTTAAGAGAATTCACTACCAAATCAGCTCTATAACAAATGCCAAAGGAACTTCTCTAGATAGGAAACACAAGAGAAAGAAAAGACTTACAAAAACAAGCCCAAATATATAGAGCAAATGGTAATATATATCATATATATAAATAATTATCATACATATAAATATATAAATCATATATTAAAATAATTATCATATATAATGTATAAATCACATATGTGATCTATATCACATATATAATTATTATATATGTGTATAGATCATATATATAAATAATTATATATATATATATCATATATAAAAATAATTATCTTAAATGTAAATGGATTCAATTCTCTAACCAAAAGAAACAGACTGGCTGAATGGATACAAAAACAAGACCCATATATATATACTGTCTAAAAACGACCCATGTCAGACCTAGGGACACATAGAGACTGAAGTGAGAGACTGGAGAAAGGAGAATCCTATCAAAGGTACAGAGAAGAGCTAGCACCTATCTTGCTCAAACTGTTCCAAAATTGCAGAGGGAGGAAAACTCCCAAACTCATTCTATGAGGCCACCATCGCCCTGATACTAAAACCAGACAAAGATACCACAAAAAAAGAAAATCACAGTCCAATATCATGGATGAACATAGATGCAAAAACCCTCAATAAAGTTCTAGAAAACAGAATTCAAGAATATATTAAAAGGATCATACACCATGATTAAGTGGGGTTTATTGACACAAGGATTCTTCAATATACACAAATCAATGTGATACACCATATTAACAAACTGAAAGATAAAAACCATATAATAATCTCAAGAGATGCAGAGAAAGCTTTTGACAAAACGCAACACCCATTCATGATAATAACTCTCAAGAGTGTGGGCACAGAAAGAATATGTACCTCAACACAATAAAGGCCATAGATGACAAACCACAGCAAGTATTATTCTCAATGGTAAAAACTGAAAGCATGTCCTCTAAGATCAAGAACAAGACAAGGGTGCCCACTCTCACCACTGTTATTCAACATAGCTTTGGAAGTCCTAGTCATGGCAATCAGAAAAGAAAAAGGAATCCAGATTGGAAAAGAAGAAGTAAAACCTTCACTGTTTGCATATGACATGATACTATACATAGAAAACCCTAAAAACGCCACCAAAAACTACTAGAGCTAATCAATGAATTTAGTAAAGTGGCAGGATATAAAATTAATACATATAAATCCCTTGCATTTCTATATACTAACTATGAAAAATCAGAAAGAGAAATTAATGAAACAATCTCATTCACCATTGCAACAAAAAGAATAAAATACCTAAGAATAAACCTACCTAAAGAGATGAAAGACCTATATGCAGAAAACTGTAAGACACTGATGAAAGAAATCAAAGATGATACAAACAGATCGATAGATATATATCATGCTCTTGAACTGAAAGAATCAATATTGTCAAAATGACTATACTACCCAAAGCAATCTACAGAATCAATGCAATCCCTATCAAATTACCAAGGTCATTTTTCACAGAATTAGAACAAAAAATTTCACAATTTGTATGGAAACACAAATGACCCTGCATAGCCAAATCAATTTTGAGAAAGAAAAACAGAGTTGGAGAAATCAACGTCCCTGACTACAAATTATACTACAAAGCTACAGTCATCAAGACAGTATGATACTGGCACAAAACAGAAATATAAACCAATGGAACAAGATAGATAACCCAGAGATAAGCCCATGTACTTGTAAGTACCTTATCTTTGACAAAGGAAGCAAAAAAATACAATGGAGAAAAGATAGCTTCTTCAATAAGTGGTAGTGGGAAAACTGGAGAGCTACATGTTAGAATACTTCCTAACACCATACATAAAAACAAACTCAAAATGGATTAAAGACTTACATGTAAGGCCAGAAACTGTAAAAGCTCTTAGAGGAAAACATAGGCAGTACACTCTTTGTTATAATCACAGCAAGATTCTCTCTGACCCACTTCCTAGACTAATGAAAATAAAAAGGAAAATAAACAAATGGGGCCTAATAAAACTTAGAAGCTTTTGCACAGCAAAGGAAACTATAAAGAAGATGAAAAGACGACCCTCAGAATGGGAGAAAATAATTCCAAACAAAGAAACTGACAAAGGATTCATCTCCAAAATATAAAAGCAGCTCATATAGCTCAATATTAGAAAAACAACCCAATCAAAAAATGGGCAGCACCTAAACAAACATTTCTCCAAAGAAGACATACAGATGGCCAACACACACATGAAAAGCTGCTCAACATCACTCATTATTAGAGAAACGCAAATCAAAACTACAGTGAGGTATCACCTCACATGAGTCAGAATGTCCATCATTAAAAAATCTACAAACAATAAATGCTGGAGAGGATGTGGAGAAAAGGTAATCCTCCTGCACTGTTGGTGGGAATGTAATCTGATACAGCCATTATGGAAAACAGTATAGATATTCCTTTAAAAACTAGAAATAAATCTACCATATGACCCAGCAATCCCACTATTGGGCATATACCCTGAGAAAACCACAATTCTAAAAGGCACATGTACCCCAATGTTCACTGAAGCAATATTTACAAGAGCTAGGACATGTAAGCAACCTAGATGTCTATCGACAGATGAATGGATAAAGAAGTTGTAGTACATTTATACAATGGAATATTACTCAGCCACAAAAAGGAATGCATTCGAGTCAGTTGTAGTGAAGCGGATGAAACTAGAGCCTATTATACAGAATGAAGTAAGTAAAAACTAGAAAAATAAGTATCACATATTAACACATATATATGGAATCTAGAAAAATGCATTTATGAACTTAGTAGAGAATGGACTTGTGCACACAGCAGGGGAAGGTGAGCGTGGGTCAAATTGAGAAAGTAGCTTTGTCATATATACAATACATGCGTAAAACAGATAGCTAGTGACAGGTTGCTAAATAATACAGGGAGCCCAGCTTGGTGCTCTGTGATGACCTAGAGGGATGGGATGGGAGGAGAGGAGGAAGGCTCCGGAGGAAAGGGATATACATACAATTATGACTTACTTGCATTGTTGTAAGGCAGAAACAAACACAAAATTGTAAAGCAATTTTCTATCAATTAAAAAATAAAATTAATAAAAAACAGTAAGTTGTTGGCACCAAAAGAGACACATAGATCAAGAACCCAGAAAAAAACCCACACACTTAAATGATCAATTAATTTATGACAAAGGAAACAAGAATATACAGTGGGGAAAAGACAGTCTTTCAGTAACTGGTGCTGGGAAAACTGAACAGGTACATGTAGAAGAATGAAATTAGAATATATTCTCTAATGAACTCAAAATAGATCAAAGATCTAAATGTAAGACTGAAAACCATAAACTCCTAAAAACACTCTGACATAAATTGTAGCAAGATTTTTTGGCTCTGTCTCCTAAAGGAAATGAAAAAAATAAACAAATGGGACATAATTAAACTTAAAAGCTTTTGCACAGCAAAGAAAACCATCAACATAATTAAAAGACAACCTACTGAATGAGAAAAAATATTTTCAAATGATGATGACCAGTAAAGGGTTAATATCCAAAATATATAAACAGTTCATACAACTTCAATATTTAAAAAACTGATTAAAAAAATGGGCAGAAGATCTAAATAGACATACTTCAAAAGAAGGCAAACAGATAGCCAACAGGCACATGAAAAGATGCTCAACCTTGCTAATGATCAGGGAAATGCAAATCAAAACCACAAGGAGATATCATCTCACATCCATCAGAATGGCTCTCATGACAAAGACAACAAATAACAAATGTTGGCAAGGATGTGGGAAAAAGGGAATAATGTTGGCAGGAATGTAAATTGGTACAGCCACTATGGAAAACAGTATGGAAATTCTTCAAAAAGCTAAAGACAGAACTACCATATGATATAGAAATTCCATCCTGGGTACATATCCAAGGAAAATGAAAACATTAATTTGAAAAGCTGCTGCTACATACACCCTAATGTTATTGCAGTATTATTTACAATAGCCATAGTATGGAAGTACCCTAAGTGTCCATCGACAGATTAATGTATACACACACACAAAAAAAATGAAATTCTCTCAGTTGTAAAGGAAAATAAATATTGTCATTTGCAACAACATGGATGGTCCTAGAAATTATTATCCTTAGTGAAATAAATCAGAGAAAGACAAATTCTATATGTTACCACTTTAATGTGGACTCTAAAAAAATATATAAATGTAGTAAGTCCTCTATATACAAACCTTCAAGCTGCAAACTTTCAAAAATGTGAATTGGACATGCATGTCCAATCACGTAAGCTATTTCACATGTCTGGCATACATTATCACAGGTATGCATCCTCTACAAGTGGTTGTGCTTTTGTACAGTACTGTATGCTGCTGCTGCTGCTGCTAAGTCACTTCAGTCGTGTCCAACTCTGTGCGACCCCATAGATGGCAGCCCACTAGGCTCCTCTGTCCCTGGGATTCTCCAGGCAAGAACACTGGAGTGGGTTGCCATTTCCTTCTCCAATGCATGAAAGTGAGAAGTGAAAGTGAAGTAGCTCAGACGTGTCTGACTCTTAGCGACCCCATGGACGGTAGCCCACCAGGCTCCTCTATCCACGGGATTCTCCAGGCAAGAGTACTGGAGTGGGGTGCCATTGCCAGAGAACGGTATCTTTATTTCAAGCCCAGGAAGTCTAGAAGCAAGTGTACAAGCAGCAGTGATGTAGCTGGTACAACTGCACTTTTCAAGGTACTGTACTGTGTGATTTAAAATGTTTTCTTTGTGTGTGTGTGTGTGTTTTCTATGTATTAATTGTGTGAAAAGTATTATAAACCTATCGCAGTGCTGTACTATATAGCCAATTGTGATAGTTGGGTACCTAGGCTAATTTCGTTGGACTTACGAACAAATTGGACTTACGAATGCACTCTGGGAACATAACTCATTCATTGAAGGGGGACTTGCTGTATAACAAAACAGAAACGGACTCACAGATACAGAGAATAAACTAGTGGTTACCAGAGGGGAGAGGGGAATGGGGAGGGGTGATACATGCATAGAGGATTAAAAGGTACAAACTACTATGTATAGAACAAATAAGCTAATAGGATATATTATACAGCACAGGAAATATAGCCAATATCTTAAAAGATTTACGGAGTATAATCTTAAAAGAGTGAATCATTATGCTATACAACTGAATTTAATATAATATTGTTAATCAATTATACTTCAATAAAAATTTTTTTTACTGCTATAGGTCTCTGGTAAGTTTAGTAGATACAACAAAAGCCAGTAGGGCTGTATTACCACGTGAGCTCATAAACAAATTTGCCTAAACAAGTTTACCACAGTAGACTTTGGAATCTTGCTCCCAGGGTTCAAATCCCAGCTCTGTCATTTACTAATTGACCATGCTAAATAAGTATCTGCTGTTTTCATTGCTATTAGCATTTCTGTGTTATTCCCCAAGCCTTCACGGATAGCCTCTAATCTCACGCCTCTCCAAAGTCTTACAGAAGCTAAACCAAAAAAACATCTAGAGATAAATTCAAGTGGCAGTACCATTCTTTCCATTAAAAAAAAAAAAAAGCTATTATAAAAATAGTCAAAACTCACTCCTTCATTTCCCCTGTTTTTGGTGAGATATACTTTGCAGCCAGCATCAAGAGGGGTGCTATAGCAGTTGGGCAGCCTGAAAAGCAGGGAAGGGGAGAAGGAAAACGGGATGTACAGTGTTTTGGAGAAATCAACTCCCCTAGAGCTCTGCAGGGTCAGACACTGAGCATTCAATAGAAGAACGTATCCTTTCTATATTGATGTGTTTTACAGGTTAGCACCAGGCATGAGAGCAGAGGAATGAAAAGGCTGTGGATGCCCCTGAACCAGGTATGAGAGAAACAATTGGAAGAAAGATGAAACACGTGAAAGAACAAAGGAAAATAGATGTATCGTCATAAGATGTTCAATGGATCCTTTGGAAACATGATTTCTCTGTCATTAATGGACGTGCATTCTTTGAAAACACTACCTGTTGCTTGCTTGATTGAACGTTCAAAAGGCACAGAAGTCTTTTAAGATCTGAATAGTCCCTAGGAGAAAGAATAACACAGTGTCAACTGACAGAAGACTCTGGGTGAACCAGTTGTGCTACCCACTAGTAACATGGACCCCTGCCACTTGGAGGCCTGCTTTTATAGACTGAAACATATACAAACCAAACATCTCTTTAGTGAGTGAAGTCGCTCAGTCGTGTCCGACTTTTTGCGACACCATGGACTGTAGCCTACCAGGCTCCTCCGACTATGGGATTCTCCAGGCTGGAGAGGGTTAAAAAGGGCAAACATTTCAGTGGAGACTCTACCCCAGAGTAGGAGTTGTCAAGGATCTACACTGTGGTTGCTGGTCACTGCTTGAGTTAATAATAAGCAAAAACTCAGTATGGTGTTACCTGATGGTGACTCCTTGCTGTTTTTTATCAGTTGATTTTTCAGTGGCCTTCACTTTTTTGTCTTGATCAGGCATTGTAAACCATCAATGCCCCAGAATTAACATCGCATTCCTTTCAAAGTAAACTGGAAGGAAAAACTTTAGTTGGCTTGTGTGCTCCAAAATATTCTCAATTAATGCAAATCCACTTAAAACATTTATTTAAATATGCACAAACTAACATTTACTTCTAATACAATAATAAAAATGCTAATATGAGTAACATTTACTATTTATCATTCAAAGGCCTCTGGATACATTTAGGGCATAGTTTATAATTATAGTAGTGAAAAGTGAAAGTGAGTTGCTCAGTCGTGTCCAACTCTTTTCGACCCCATGGACTGTAGCCTACCAGGCTCCTCTCTCCATGGGATTTTCCAGACAAGAGTCCTGGAGTGGGTTGCCATTTCCTTCTCCAGAGGATCTTCCTGACCAAGGGATCGAACCGGGGTCTCCCACATTGTAGGCAGATACTTTATTGTCTGAGCCACAAGGGAAGTCAATTATAGTAGTACCTGAGCCTATATTTTCTGAGTCATTCTTGATTTCAAATATTCTGACTCATTACCCCCAACAAGTACTTTTCTGCTTGCCAGGAAAAGTGTCCATATTTGGGGTTTCCAAAATATTTATAAGCAAATACCTGAAGTCCCACCGACACTTTTATGCCATCTTACTTGTCTTTCTCGGTAAGTTTCCTTAACAGCACACTGCTAGTTTAGGGAGCTCCTCTCTCATCGTGGGTCAGTTCAGTTCAGTCGCTCAGTCATGTCCGACTCTTTGCAACCCCATGAATCACAGCACGCCAAGCCTCCCTGTCCATCACCAACTCCCGGAGTTCACTCAAACTCACATCCATCGAGTCGGTGATGCCATCCAGCCATCTCATCCTGTGTTGTCCCCTTTTCCTCCTGCCCCCAATCCCTCCCAGCATCAGAGTCTTTTCCAATGAGTCAACGCTTCGCATCAGGTGGCCAAAGTACCGGAGAAGGGAATGGCAAACCACTTTAGTATTCTTGCCTTGAGAACCCATTGTGGGTCATGTCCCTAAAAATTCCAGAGAAAGCTCCACCAACTGCACTGCACTTGCCAATGCATTACAGTGTCAAGGGCAACACACAAAATATCCTTGGATTTCCAGAATGCCTAAAACTTTCAGGCTGAATCCCCAAGTGGGACAACTGCAGCCATAATCTCTTCTGCCAGAACTGGGTCAGCCTTGCACAGTCCCTGAACTCACTTAAGCATCCTGTTTAAAACAAGACAATGGGCTCACAATCAAAATAGTCATTCATGCTAACCCTGGGGTCAACCAAACTAAATTACAATTTCAGCTCTCCCCAAGATGGAAACTTAAACTAGCCACTCAGGAATCTCCTGATTAGCACTAGTTAGGTAAGCAGCCTGATAAAACCCTCCATCCTCTTTGGGAAAAGTAACATTGCAATAACCAATCTGCTTTTTGACTAGTATAACTTCATTCCTATCTTCTTCTGCCTATAAAAAGTCTTTCATTTTGTACAGTTCCTTAGAGCTACTTTCTATCTGCTAGACAGAATGCTGCCCAGTTCATTAATTGATGAATAAAGCCAATAAGATCTTTAAAATGTACTCAATTAAGTTTTGTTTTTAACAATTCAGACAGTGGGGCATCCAGCCTGGGAATACAAGACAGTAAGCACCTCACTCTTCTGAATTAAGCCTTGTCATCATTATGGTCACCCTTCCTAGGATCTGATCAGGTGGTGGCTCAGATGTTAAAGCGTCTGCCTACAATGTGGGTGACCCAGATTCAATCCCTGGGTCAGGAAGATTCCTGGAGAAGGAAATGGCAACCCACTCTTGTATTCTTGCCTGGAAAATCCCATGGACGGAGGAGCCTGGTAGGCTACAGTCCATGGAGTCTCAAAGAGTCGGACACAACTGAGCGACTTCAGTTTCCTAGGATAAGCTTTAATACTTCTTTCCACCACTACTCAAAAGGTTAGTATGAGTTCAACAATGGAGAATAATTTATTTAATAAAGCCCTTCATTAATCAATTTCTGATTAAGTTGTTTTTGTTTCCAGAATAGAAACCAAAAAAAAGTTGAAGATACCCATACTTTCAATTACATGGAACATACAAAATTAAACATACTATTGGTTTAGTTCTTGATTGAATGTAAAATTTTCCAGTTGTGCTTCAATGCTACTGCTTGACTTCAGAGTGTTTTTCAGGCATGAAAAAGTATGCATTGTTGTCCTATAATTCCATGCCTTAATGTATTATACAATTAATGGTCAAAATCCAAGTGTTTCAGAAGTGCTGCCAAGTCGCTTCAGTCGTGTCCGACTCTTTGAGTTGGCAGCCCACCAGGCTCCCCCTTCCCTGGGATTCTCCAGGCAAGAACACTGGAGTGGGTTGCCATTTCCTTCTCCAATGCATGAAAGTGAAAAGTGAAAGTGAAGTTGCTCAGTTGTGTCCGACTCTATCGACCCCATGGACTGCTGCCCACCAGGCTCCTCCGTCCATGGGATTTTCCAGGCAAAAGTACTGGAGTGGGGTTTCAGAAGTACTTAGAGGCAAAAGGAATGGGTGTTTTACTGCAACAGAATCGAGCAAAATTTAATTTTGTAAAATGAACAAAGATAATATATCTAAGGATTTAAAATTATTTTCCCAGTATAGTTGCATATTTGTAACAAATAGTTCAGCTGGAATTGAGCCGAAGACCAAGGTTCTCATCACAGATGCACATTAAGCAAAGTACAATAACAGTATTTTAGGACTGTGCCCAGGACCTAAAACCATGGATTTATTCTTTCAACAAATATTTATTGAATGTGTACTATGTTCAATCTCAGATTGAAAAGTACTAAAGATAAAAGAGGCTACTCAGATATAGGCTTCTACTACAAAGAAAAACCCACTTAGGAACTTTAAAATATGTTTTGTGAGATATTCAGACAAAGATTTGTTTTGAGTGAGTGAGTGAAGTCGCTTAGTCGTGTCCAACTCTTTGCGACCCCATTGCTGTAACCCACCAGGCTCCTCTGTCCATGGGATTCTCCAGGCAAGAATACTGGAGTGGGTTGCCATTTCCTTCTCCAGGGGATCTTCCCGACCCACAGATGGAACCCAGGTCTCCCGCATTGTAGGCAGACACTTTAACCTCTGAGCCACCAGGGAAGCACAAGATTTGTTTTAGCATCTGTTTAAAAGAAAGAAAGGAGAAAGGGAGTAATAAAGGGAAGGGTAGGGAGGGAAAAAGGAAGAATGAATGATCTGTACATAATTTTTCAACAGCAAAAGATCCATTTTCATATATAAATATTAAAATGCCCCAAAAGTTCTAAAATAAATGGAAATCCAGTCAAAATAAATATAATCTAACTTCACCTTTCCTTCAAGAACAGAGGGAAAGTTCCATACAGATACACTGGCCTGTTGGCTTCCAATTCTGCTCAAACCATAGCTCCAGCCTGTTTTAGAAACAGGATGTCAAAGTCACAGTGATTAGCATGTGAAAATGTGCGGAAAAGCTCTTGGGCTTCTGAAGGTAGAGGACCACATCTGCCACAGTCTTACTGCTAAATGCCTTGTCTTATTCTGTGGTTTAATCTCTGTGATTTTATTGACTGGTGGGTGAACAGGAAATAATCCTCTAATAGTTTTATCAGTTTAAGATTAGCTTCTACTCTGTGAACTGGAAGAATGAAAATAGATAACTCTCTAGAAATGTTTCTCTTAATTAAACAGTAAACAAATTCACCAGAATCAGAAGAAACAGGCAATTGCCTTTAGGACAAAAAAGAAAATCCTTTGCACTTGGTGGCTGTTAAAATGGAAACTATTCTGAAAAAAAAAAATTCAAGAAGTTGGAAATACTATATTTAATTTAATCCCATATTTAATTAACAAAAATGATTACACTATACCAAACACTATTTAGATAGCATCACAGACTCAGTGGACATGGATTTGAGCAAAGTGTGGGAGACAGTGAAGAACAGGGCATCCTGGTGTGGTATAGTCCACCGCGTCGCATTAACCTGGACACGACTTGGTGACTAAACAACAAGAGGGCTATAATTCAAAACTGATGGGTGAGGAAAAGGGCGGTTCACATCTTAAGTCATTTTCTAGAAGCAAACAACTTTCTGAATTAGTGTTTCTCAGAGCTGAGGTGAGGGCAAGAGTCCTGCAGGCAGAGTTTGCCTCAGAGCCAGCACGTAAACCTGAGGGAAGGGTGGTTGGTCCTGAGGGAGATCCTAGCCTTCAGGGTAAGGGAGCAGGGCCCTAGGGGGCATTTCTGGGGCAGACCCCTCCCACATACCCTCTGCTGTAGCTCCTCTCTGAAGTACCTAGATAATAGCATTTGATGCACATTTCCTGAGTTGCTTTACAGATACAGATACATAATAAAGAAGAAATTAACTAGCTGATGATCATAAGCACCTACTGGCACCTGAAGATTGATGATGTTAATGCCCTGTAACCTCACCATCAACCAACCACGAAGGTGTAGGAGCTGATCTCACACTCCGAGACCCACCGACTCCCGAACCTGGCCTTTCTACACACTGCTGTATTTAAAATGGATAATCAACAGGGACCTACTGTATAGCACATGGAACTCTGTGGAGTGTTATGTGGCAGCCTGGATGGGAGGGGAATTTGGAGGAGAATGGATACATGTATATGTATAATGGAGTCTTTTGATGTTCACCTGAAATTATCACAATATTGTTTGTTAATTGGCTATATCCTGGTACAAAATACAAAGTTTAAAAATAAATAAAATAAAAATGCTTTGCTAAAAGGCATCAGGAAGTTCAGGTTTTTTGAGTATTAACTGCCTGGACTCCTTGCTAGGCCCCTGCACCGTCCTTCACCATAGCTTGTTGTTTAGTTGCTCAGTCATGTCCAACTCTTTGCGACCCCAGAGACTGCAGCATGCCAAGCTTCCCTGTCCTTCACTGTCTCTCAGAGTTTGCTCAAACTCAGGTCCATTGGGTCGGTGATGTCATCCAACTATCTCATCCTCTGTCGTCCCCTTCTCCTCCTGCCTTCAGTTTTTCCCAGCATCAGGGTCTCCTTCAATGAGTGGGCTTCTCACATCAGGTGGCCAAAGTATTGGAGCTTCAGCATCAGTCCTTCCAATGAGTATTCAGGATTGATTTCCTTTAGGATTGACTGGCTTGATCTCCTTACTGTCCAAGGGACCCTCAAGAGTCTTCCCGAACACCACAGTTTGAAAGCATCAATTCTTCAGCACTCAGCCTTCTTTATGATCCACTTCTCACATCCATACATGACTACTGGAAAAACCATCAAAGTGATGTCTCTGCTTTCTAATACACTGTCTAGGTTTGTCATAGCTTTTCTTTCAAGGAGTAAGCATCTTTTAATTTCATGGCTGAAGTCATCATCTGTGGTAATTTTGGAGCCCAAGAAAATAAAGTCTGTCCCTGTTTCCATTGTCTCCCCATCTATTTGCCATGAAGTGATGGGACAGAATGCCATGATCTTAGTTTTTTGAGTTTTAAGTTTTAATGTTGAGTTTTAAGCCAGGTTTTTCATTCACTGCAGCTAGATGTCAGCAGACTAGCTTTACTGTGCGTGGGCTAGTGGACCTGAGTTTGGTTCTGTGACACAGGCACTGCTGACTGGGGCAAAGAGACTCCAGTAGCTTAAACAAAATTATCCCAAAAAAGAGACCCAAAGCTGGCTGCTAGAAGCAAAACTCTGAAGCCAATACCTGGGCACAAACCATCCTTGGAGATGGGGCCTCTGTGGACATCCACATTCCCCACGGATCAGTGTGGTTGATGGGGATTCAAGGGCCAGGCTGCAGGTGCACATGGAGCAGAGGCGGGGGCCGTAGCTGCCAACTGCCAAGCTAACCTCTCTCCTGCTAAGACTGACTTCTCTGAGTCCTTCCAGGTCTCCCTTCTCCTCCGCCCACGGGCTGCTTTGGGTCATTCAGCCTCAACTCATAAGTCCCCTCCTTGCTGAGGCCTCCCCAGCACCCATTTGCCCCACACTCTCACCACTCCACCCTGTTCCAGCCCCTCATGGGGCTCATCGACATCAGAACTCTAGCCAGTCACTGGTTTCCGTGCCCTGTGTGGGCAGGGACCACGTCCACTTTATCCCCACACACCAGACAAACGGCAGAGTAAGCACAGTGTGTGAAATCAAAAAGTATTTGTGCCACAATCTGTAACAAGTGGCTCAGGCATTTTTACCAAAGTTCACGAATTACTTGCTTTTTGTGCGTGGTATGCTCATTTGCTCAGTCATGTCCGACTCTTTGCAACCCCATGGACTGTAGCCTGCCATGCTCTTCTGTCCATGGGGTTTTCCAGACAAGAATATTGGAGTGGGTTGCCATTTCCTCCTCCAGGGGATCTTCCCAACCCAGGGACTGAACCCAAATCTCCTGCATTGCCAGCGGGTTCTTTACCACCAAGCCACCTGGGAAGCATTTGCTTCTTAACAATTGTTAATTTTGGAACTAGAGCCCCCCGTGACTCCCAAACCCTGAGTCTGGTGCTCCTCCTCCGAGCCCAGCACAAAACCCCACATCGCAGACCTGGGCCAAAAGCACGCAGTACTGGGCCTCCCACATTCTCCAGACACATTGCAGGTGACAGTAAATGTTTATTAAACAAAAAAATTAACGAATGGATGAATAAATAAAAGTTATTTTAAAAACCAATGTAATTATCCCTTTAGTTCAAAACTCTTTCATAAAACTTCCTTTTAAACCAAATGGATTGATAAGTATTTGCAATGTTATGATACTATTGAACACACTCAGGAATGACCTAACTCAGTATTTCCCAACCTTTTTGGCACCAGGCTCCAATTTTGTGGAAGACAATTTTTCCATGGACTGGGGTGGGAGGATGGTTTCAGGATGATTCAAGTATATTACATTTATTATGAACTTTATTTCCATTATTATTAGATTGTGATATATAATGAAATAATTAAACAACTTAATACAATACAGAATCAGATTATCTGGCATTAGATTCTCATAAGGAGCACACAACCCAGATCCCTCACATGCACAGTTCACATTGGGGTTCAAGCTCCCATGAGGATCTAATGCAACTGCTGACCTGACAGGACACAGAGCTCAGCAATGTGAGCAATGGGGAGTGGTTGTAAATACAGATGAAGCTTCCACTTGCTTGTCTGCAGCTCACCTCCTGCTGTGCAGCTCAGTTCCTAATAGGCCATAGACTGGTACCCCTGATCTAACTTATTCAACCTTTAGGAAGAAAATTAGAGTCCTCAAATTGTGGTGTTGGAGAAGACTCTTGAGAGTCCCTTGGACACCAAGGAGATCAAACCAGTCAATCCCAAAGGAAATCAACCCTGAATATTCATTGGAAGAACTGATGTTGAAGCTGAAGCTCCAATACTTTGGCCACCTGATGCAAGAGCTGACTGATTGGAAAAGACTCTGATGCTGGGAAAGATTAATGGTAGGAGGAGAAGGGGATGACAGAGGATGAGATGGTTAGATATTATCACCGACTCAGTGGACATGAGTTTGAGCAAACTCCGGGAAATAGTGAAAGACAAGGAAGCCCGGCGTGCTGCAGTTCATGGGGTTGCAAAGAGTTGGACACAACTTAGGGACTGAACAACAACAACAAAATAAGAGAATATTCATGAGCAGTGTTTCTCAAATTATCTATAAAGTTTTTTGTTTTTTTTTTTTAATTTCCAATATATTATGGACCAACACTTGTAACTGAGCAGTATCTTATTTGGCAAAATAAGTCCATCACTGATTATGTGCTTGGACAGCATGGTAATGTCAAATTGCCATAAGTATTTCTCAATGCTTGCTCCCAATTTTGTACTTCTCAGTCGTCGACATACTAGTCTGAAAGACCACCTGACTAGCACTGTTCTAGGTAACTGAGGTCTCTCCTTTCAAATAACAATATTGTTTTCACAGTGATGCTAGGTGACTCTCTGAAAACCACTGCCCTCCATGCGGTGCCTGAAAGGACTAACTCAGTCATTGTCAATTCTAGGACAACCAGGGGAGGACGGGAGTGGCTGGGTGTGGGCTCTTTACTGAGACCCCAAAATCCTATTTCTCTGCGTTCTTTGTACAGTTTCATTTTTTTTAAGTTTCCTGTGCTAAAAACAAAAATAGAAAACCACTCATTTTCTGACATTTATTTTATACATGAAGCCAGAGATTATAACACTTGCTACACAAATACATGTATTCATATGGGGACTTTCATTTGATTTTAAATGGAAAAGATGAAATTTAGTATTTTTTTCTTAAAAGGGGGAATGGGTTATAGAAGTGAAAGATTATATATAAAATACAAGTGCATATTGGGCTTCCCAGGTGGCACTGGTGGTAATGAATCCACCTGCCAATGCAGGAAACATAAGAGATGTGGGTTCTATCCCAGGGTCAGAAAGATCCCCTGGAGAAGAAAATGGCAACCCACTCCAGTATTCTTGCCTGGAGAATCCCATGGACAGAGGAGCCTGACGGGCTACAGTCCATTGGGTTGCAAAGAGTCGGACACAACCCAAGCAACTTAGTACAAGTGCATATTACTTTAAGAACAGAAACATTCATATCTTTACTCTGTACCTATCAGCCATGGAACCCAAATATTATCTCAGATCAGAGAGACAAAGCATTCCATACTTTATAGGATAGTCAAATGGTCTGGGGTTTTCAGCCCTAGTCAATTATGGGCATAATCACAGTTCTGACTCATTTTTGAATTTTAAACCCATTTTTAAAAAGAAACTCTCAAAAGTAATTCCTATCTCCTGTTGTCATCTGAAATTTGGGTTAATACTAAAAGAAAGATGTCAGAGACACACACCTCACTTAGTACTTGCAGGGCAAACACATATGACAGAGAAATACCCATGCCACAGTAAAATTGATTGTAATTAATGTAAATTGTGCAAATGTAAGCCCACTAATTGAACAACATGGTGAGTATCTGTGCCATGATTTTCAGGTTCTCTGCCCAGAAATTCTTTGTCATTCCCCAGTTGCTTTAACTGCTCGAGAGATCCTTACATGGCCTCATTTGATTCATTTCGGGAAATATCTTCAAATCCCACAAATAGAAGTTTTTCCTTCTAATCACTTAGGTTGCATCTTTGTAAACTATTCCATTTTACTTACTGCCTTTTATGCTTGTGTTTAGTCACTTGGTCATGTCCGCCTCTTTTGTGACTCCATGAACTGTAGCCCGCCAGGCTCCTCTGTCCATGCGGATTCTCCAGGCAAGAATACTGGAGTGGATTGCCATGCCCCCTTCCAGGGGATCATTCCAACCCAGGGATTGAACCCAGGTCTCCCGCTTGCAGGCAGGTTCTTTACCGTCTGAGCCACCAGGGAAACCCAAGAATACTGGAGTGGATAGCCTATCCCTTCTCCAGGGGAACTTCCCAACCCAAGAATTGAACCAGGATCACCTGCATTGTAGGCAGCTTCCTTATCAGCTGAGTTACCTGGGAAGCCCTTACTGCCTTTTGAAAGAAAGTGAAAGTCATTCAGTCATGTCTGACTCTTTGCAACCCCATGGACTATACACATACAGTCCATGGAATTCTCTAGGCCAGAATACTAGAGTAGGTAGCCTATCCCTTCTCCAGCAGATCTCCCCAACTCAGGAATTGAACTGGGATCTCCTGCATTGGAGACAGATCTTTACCAACTGAGCTATCAGGAAAGAGTTTTTAAACAAACAAACAAACAAACAAAAACAGTACTTAGAACATAACAGCAGTAAGAGTTTGGCATAACTAATAATAAACTAAGAGTTTATTATTTTTGAGAAATATAGTGAACCCCTATAACAAAAGGAAGTTAGAACTACTTGTGCCAACAACAGGAAGTCTTTCCTTCTTTCCTTGACAGAATGACGGCTAACCTCCATGTTAAATGTCAAGATGCAGTCTGTCTGTGCTCAGGGAGGTATTAAAAACAAAGAACTTTCAGTCCCACAAACAGCTGGAAATGCAAAGTGAAAAATCATTGCTCCAGGTCCTTTACTTATACACATATTTTCTTAAAGTCCCTTTAAAATTTTGAGAAAAAAAAAGTGGTTAAAATGTGTATGTGTGTTAGTCGCTCACTCGGGTCCAACTCTCTGTGAACTCATGTTCTGTAGCCCACCAGGCTCCTCTGTCTGTGGGATTCTCCAGGCAGGAATACTGGAGTGGGTTACCATTCCCTTCTCCATAAAATAAGATAGGATTCAAAAAAAGTTATAATTCACATAGACCAACCAGAAATAAGGAAAATGTGTTCAAATGTACTGGTTAAATGATATTTTCTCAATCTTGACAACTGTATCACGGTGCCACAGGCTGCTAACGTTAGGGGAAGCTGAGTGGAGGGTACATGGGAGCTCACTGTACGATTTTTGCAGCTTTTATGCAATTCTCAAGTTATTTCAAAATAAACATTAAAAATACATTGGGAGACTTCCCTTGTGGTCCAGTGGTTAGTACTCCATGCTTCCACTGTGTCCCTGGTCGGGGGACTAAGATCCCGACCACAAGCCACATGGCACAGTCAAGAAAAACCAGTGTATTGGCCACTTGAGCAGTTTATTTTAGTAAAGTGTTCTGAGAATAGACAAAGCATTTCTTTTTACAAAGAATAATTATACTTAACGTCACAGATATAGGAGCTTGGTCTTTAGAAAAGTATAAATCCTGCACAGAAAGCATCAGATTATGTTGGACAAACCACTGGAAAATAAAACACACCCAGAAATTTTAAGTGATCAAAAAGCAAAAGAACTGTTAAGAAATAGGACTTGTTCATACCTACTGTAGCTCACAAAGGGAGTCTCTAAACTATGGGCTTGATTCTTGTATCATATTGTTATGGTTCCTCAGTGGGAAATATGGGTGGAGTTAGCAGAACAGACAGTTATCACAAGAAAGGCCCTCCTGGAACATGTAGTATCAGGGGTATGTCACCTTCCAGGCTCACTGCTACTGCTGCTGCTAAGTCGCTTCAGTTGTGTCCGACTCTGCGTGACCCCATAGACGGCAGCCCACCAGGCTTCCCCGTCCCTGGGATTCTCCAGGCAAGAACACTGGAGTGGGTTGCCATTTCCTTCTCCAATGCATGCAAGTGAAAAGTGAAAGTGAAGTCGCTCAGTCGTGTCCGACTCTTAGCAACCCCGTGGACTGCAGCCCACCAGGCTCCTCCATCCATGGGATTTTCCAGGCAAGTGTACTGGAGTGGGGTGCCATTGCCTTCTCAGGAACACCTTTAAATGAATGACACCCGCAGAGTAGATGACCAAGCAGCAGAGCTTCAGCGAGGCCTGAGATGGTACATCCTCCTTAAAGGGTTTCAAAAGCACATTAAAAATGAAGCATAACAGGGGCTTGTCCAGTGGCTAAGAGTCCATGTTTCCAATGCAGGGGGCCCAGATTCGATCCATGGTCAGGGGACTAGATTCCACATACCGTAACTAAGGATTCGTATGCTGCAACTAAGACCCAGAGCAGCCAAGTAAATAAAATAAATATATTATTTAAATGAAGCAAAACAAGATACCAGTATAGGACAAGCAAAACAGACCGATAGGTCCCCTGGGGCCGATCAAGATTCAGTGCCTTTAATGAACACAGGAAGAAACAGAGGCTCAGAGAGGGAAATGTGTCGAGGCCATAAGGCACTTTGAGTCTGAATATTAAAGGCAGCTCAGAGGGAGACGGAAAAGGAGAATTTGTTGACATTGGCCCTTAGATGAGAGCAAAGGTTGACATATGACAAGCGATGCTTGCATAACTTCACCTCCTGGACTTTGGTGTGCTTACAAATATGCACCCACTCATCCAGGTTCACTCATGAGAACTAGGTAGGTGGTGAGTCTTAACCATCACACGGAGCCAAAGGTGCAGTTATAACAGAACTGCCACTGGCAGAAGCAGCGGCGGTAAAGGGCAAGTATCGTCAGGGCCTTGCTCCCAGGTCAGCAGACTTGACACCTTCCCTAGCACAGTTTGTTCTTTAAACAACCTTCTGCTTTCTGTTTAAACAAGTGCCTGGGGGATAAAAGAACCAAAAATAAGAAGAGCATCCTGACTGCCTCCCACTCATTCCTCCGAATGTTTACTGAGCAACTGCTAGAGGTTAGACGGCTCAGCAGTAAAGAATCTGCCAGTTCAGGAGACGCGGGTTCCATCCCTGGGTCAGGAAGATCCCCTGGAGGAGGGCACGGCAACCCACTCCAGTGTTCTTGCCTGGAGAATCCCATGGACAGAGGAGCCTGGCGGGCTACAGTCCACGGGGTCGCAAAAGAATTGGGCACAACCGAGCGACTAAACAACATCATAGGTTAGACGTGCCTATAAGTGTCTGCTTTCATCATCTTCTGGTGAATCTAACCCAAGGTGGGCTGAGAGTGCTGTTTCACATATACATCGCCATAAGTAAATTAGCTGGCTAGTGAGAAGCTGCTGTACAGCACAGGGAGCTCAGCTCGCTGCTCTGTGATGACCTAGAGGGGTGGGATGGGGGGAATGGGAGGTCCCAGAGGGGGGCATATATGTATACACACAGCTGATTCACTTTACTGTACAGCAGAAACTAACACAACATTGTAAAGCAATTATATCCCAATTTTAAAAAAGTTAACAGGAATATATGGCAACAGACATCATTATCGTTTTCCTATTTTCAAGCTTTATTTCCCATTTTATTAGTAAGCCTTTTGTGACAAAGGATGATGCCCACAGATAGGGTAGAGCCCCTATGGGCCCCCTCAACTGCCCCTGCGTGGCGTTTGTGCCTGTGCTCAGGCCCGTGTGGCTGCTCACACAGGTCTACTTGTGACACAGTGCAGAAGATGCCTCTGAGAGGGAAAGTGAACCTGAAACCCATGTACTAAGTAGGGACACTGTAAAGGGAAAAAGGTCCAGATGGTTTGAAGAAAGAACTTATATTAACCAGTCGATAAAAACAACTAAAGTAGCACATCAAACTTCTCTTTATTCACTGACCTCCATACACAGTAAGATTACATTCAATTCTGATACTGTGTGACAGAGAAAGGTGACAATGATATTCATTCATTCCTTCTGGAAACAATTTTTGATCTCTTCTTATATGGCAGACACTGACGCTACTGTATTGAATAAGACATGGTAAAAAAAAAAAAATGCCTTCCCCCACAAAGTCAGCCTTCATGGAAATAAATCATGATAATAAGTGAGTATGCATTCAGCCCAACCAACCAGATCCTCAAAGAATAAAGAGAATACCAGATGAACACATCGATGTTCATAACAAACAGCAGCACTGAATTACTTTCTGAGCCACAAAATAAAATTGCTTCGTCTAATCATATTTCTTTATTAAGTGCATATTTAATTTATTGTGCTCTGTGCACAAGACACTACTGGAGGCTTCAGAAGCATCTGTCCACAACTCAGCTGTGCAGGCAATCAGAAACGTGGAGGTTAAGCAACACGAAACTGCTGATATTGGGGCCTTAAAAAAAAGAACAGCCTAATGCATGGAAGTAAATAGGAACCCTAGAAAGGTCAAAAAGCAGAGAAAATTAGTTTCTCAAGGAGGTTATAAATTGAATGAGTTTAAGGGAAAGAAAGCCCAGTGGGGGCTGATGAAAGAGTTCTGGAAAGGTGTGTGTGATGGATCAGGAGCACGGGGTGGTAGGTGGAGTAGGGTTGGAGGAAACAGAGCAGATGAGCTGGGCTGGAGAGCTGATGCTGACCTCCTGGGCTATAGCTAACATTTGAAACAGAAGAGTCTCAAATAGTCTCAAATCAAGAGCAGCGCTTGGGCATGAACCTTGGGAAAATGACACTTCCTCTTCCTCAGGCCCTCACTCATTAGATCTCTATTTTTCTACTCAGTGTGGTTCCTGTCTGTCTGCATCTCTGCATCCTCACCACTTATACCCTCATCTGCATCACCACCCCCTGCAGGAACCCCCTGGTTCCTGAACTGCAGGAACCACTTCCTAAATGGACTCCCAACCTCCAGTTTCTCTCTCTTCCCAACAACAAAGCTGTTCTCTGCATAGCATCGAAAGCATTTTTTTTTTTTTTGGTACAAAACTGACCAATTGAGCCTTCATGGGCTTCCCATTTCTCTCAGCATAAAAACAAAACATAAGGAGGTCCATGAGTGTCCTGTGAGATGAAGCCTCAGCTCCCAACAGCTCCACTCAGACCTGGGCCCAGACCCGTTTTTCCTGGACTGAAGGGCTAGATTAGTGCTGAAAGGCCTGGAAGTCTCATTCATCTCAAGGGAATTTTCTCTGATCTCCATGCCTTGAAGCTCTTAATAAGGGGCAGATTCCAGCAATAATTCAATAAAGATGCATATCTGGCTCCTTTCGTTTACTATACACTAGTCAGGGATGCGAGTGACAGAGAGTTTGCTCATCCGCAGCATCCAGCTCAGCACTGCTGGTTTATAACAAAATGGAAGTGCTCAATAAATGATTGCTGAATGAATGAATGCACAAACAAACCCCAAGTGAAAGTGACCGGGAAGCTCCAGGTATAACTGGAGGATCACTGTTTATAGATGGAGAATAAAGATCATGAAAAAACTCTCACAAAGGACATGTCTGCCCTAGCTGACCAGCATCTAGTCACAGAATGTTGGTTTTACCAAAGTCTCTTTAAAAACACATGGAAGCCACAAAATAAGTAAGATATCTGTGTTAAATATGGGCTGCCTCAAATATACACGAATGGGACGATAACACTTCCTACAGGAAAGATGAGTATTGACGTTGATGTCAAGTGTAGCCCATGCACATGCATACACATGTCGTACGCATGCCGTGGTCTCCACTGATGCATGCTAACAGGCTTGGGGCGGTGAAGTCTTCCAGCTGCCTGACTGGGATGCAGCAGCGGTGGAGGAGACCTGGTGTCTACTTGCCCACCGAGTGACCTCAGACAGTCCCTGGGCCTCTCTGATGATTAGTTCCCTCATTTACAAGAAAACAGAAACAATAATGTCCCCATTATAAGATGGTAGTCAGGATAAAACTAAACTCTTTTAAAGTTGTCCAGGGCACTTCCCTGGTAGTCCAGAGATTAGCACTTCCACTGCTCTTGGTCCAAGTTCGATATCTGGTTTGGGAACTAAGATTCCCGCATGCTGCATGGTAGGGCCCAAAACAAAACAAAAGAAGCTGTCGGTAGCTAGCTCAGGTGTTATTATGACAGTTTTTCTAAATACTATTATTGGTAACATTACTGCTACATCAGCTTGAAGAGATTGTCATGCTTATTTGAAGTCATTTACCTGTATTCACTGACTTTGGTTCACAAATGACAAACACTGACATAAAATGAAAAAAAAAAAAAACCACTGTTTTTAATGCCACAAATAGTCTTCATTTTAATTTGTTACCTCTGATGTTAGTTTGGATTTACTATTACAGGCACTTTGCTGTATTCATTTAATCCTTACACAACCCTGGGATGAGGCTGGGTTGTATCTCCAGCTCACAGATGATGGAACTGACTGAGTTTCGGTAACTTGGCCAAGATCTCATATCTGGCAACAGTAACAACAATAAAAGCAAATGTTTATGCGGGCTTGCCCTGTGCCAGGACCATTCTGCTTCTATCAGATCAGATCAGATCAGATCAGTCGCTCAGTCATGTCCGACTCTTTGCGACCCCGTGAATCGCAGCATGCCAGGCCTCCCTGTCCATCACCAACTCCCGGAGTTCACTCAGACTCACGTCCATCGAGTCAGTGATGCCATCCAGCCATCTCATCCTCTGTCGTCCCCTTCTCCTCTTGCCCCCAATCCTTCCCAACATCAGAGTCTTTTCCATTGAGTCAACTCTTCGCATGAGGTGGCCGAAGTACTGGAGTTTCAGCTTTAGCATCATTCCTTCCAAAGAAATCCCAGGGCTGATCTCCAGAATGGACTGGTTGGATCTCCTTGCAGTCCAAGGGACTCTCAAGAGTCTTCTCCAACACCACAGTTCAAAAGCATCAATTCTTCGGCGCTCAGCCTTCTTCACAGTCCAACTGTTTTGCTTCTATACATTAACCAATATTAATATAAATCTAACAAAGCTATAAGGCAACTACCTGTACTGTCCCCATTTCACAGATCAAAGAACTGAGGCCCACAGAGGTTAAGTAATTTCTCAGAGTCACAGAGCTGTAAGTCCCTGGTGGATGAGCAGGAATTTAAGGCCAGGCAGGGCCCTCCTTATTAACTGAATTCTATACTAACTCTTCCTTTTGGTTGCCTTTATCCTGCTATTTGCCTAAGTGAACTTTCTAGGTAAATGTTATCACCTTAATAATAAAATATTACTTCAGACACATTTTTCTCAAATCAATTAACAATTCCCTGTCATTTATGCAAAATACACTAAATATTGTGTGACTTTTCCCTGATGGCCCAGGATCAATGTCAAGGCTGCTGTGCGTTATCCAGTCTGCCTCTTGTCTTTATTTCAATTTTTGTATAAGGGTTTTTTAGTCTCTCTTCTAGATACGTGCCATTTGATGGTCATTTTGTTGTTTTGATTCTCTTGAGGGTTATAAAGCTAGATTTCTTGTCAACTATGCTGCTGCTGCTACTGCTGCTGCTGTTGCTAAGTCGCTTCAGTCGTGTCCGACTCTGTTCGACCCCAGAGACAGCAGCCCACCAGGCTCCCCGTCCCTGGGATTCTCCAGGCAAGAACACTGGAGTGGGTTGCCATTTCCTTCTCCAATGCATGCAAGTGAAAAGTGAAAGTGAAGTTGCTCAGTCGTGTCCGACTCTTAGTGACCCCATGGACTGCAGCCTACCAGGCTCCTCCATCCATGGGATTTTCCAGGCAAGAGTACTGGAGTGGGGTGCCATTGCCTTCTCCATTGTCAACTATAAGTACTCCTAATACAAGACTGAATAAGCTCTGAACTGAGCTGACCTCATGAATGTGACAGCATGACCTTTATGATGACTGTTGCAGATTTCAGCTGAGATGAAGGGAACTCTGACCTCTAGATATGGATGAGCATCATTTTACCAAATGAGAAACCATCTATTTTACTCAGTGCTCATTTTCATGATTTTTTTTTTTAATCACACATGTCAGGGGATATATGAGTATATGTAGAGTTCACTTTCCTGTGGAAGACCAGGTCTCAAAAATATAAGAGTAATTTCCAAATCTAAGCCATATAACCTGTTCCCATGGTGACACTTTCTATCCCCCATATCCTGCTTTATTTTCATCTCTTTATTTCTCTCTCCCAAGCAAAGCATAATAGAAACAGCTAACACAGGGCCCCCAAACCCCAGGCCATGGGCCAGTACCTGTTGCTGCCTGTTAGGAACCAGGCTGCACAGCAGGAGGTGAGCAACAGAAGAGCTAGCCAAGCTTCACCTGTATTGCAGCCGCTACATACCACTCCCTTACTACCTGAGCTCCGCCTCTGTTCAGATCAGCAGTGACATCATAAATCCTGAAACCATCGCCCGCTCCTCCCTCATTGCTGCCCAGTCTGTGGAAAAATTGTCTTTCATGAAACTAGTCCCTGGTGCCAAAAAGGTTGGGGACTGCTGAGCCAACATGTACATGGAACTTCCTACATACCCACCATCGGTTCAGTTCAGTTCAGTCACTCAGTCACGTCCGACTCTTTGCAACCCCATGAACTGCAGCATGCCAGGCCTCCCTGTCCATCACCAACTCCCGGAGTTTACTCAAACTCATGTCCATTGAGTCAGTGATGCCATCCAGCCATCTCATCCTTTGTCGTTCCCTTCTCCTCCTGCCTTCAATCTTGCCTAGCATCAGGGTCTTTTCCAATGAGTCAGCTCTTCATACCAGGTGGCCAAAGTATTGGAAGTTTCAGCTTCAACATCAGTCCTTTCAGTGAACACCCAGGACTGATTTCCTCTAGGATGGACTGGTGGGATCTCCTTGCAGTCCAAGGGATGCTCAAGAGTCTTCTCCAACATCACAGTTCAAAAGCATCAATTCTTCGGCGCTCAGCTTTCTTTATAGTCCAACTCTCACATCCATACATGACCACTGGAAAAAACCATAGCCTTGACTAGATCAACCTTTGTTGGCAAAGTAATGTCTCTGCTTTTTACTATGCTGTCTAGGTTGGTCATAACTTTCCTTCCAAGGAGTAAGCGTCTTTTAATTTCACTGCTGCAATCGCCATCTGCAGTGATTTTGGAGCCCAAAAAATAAAGTCAGCCACTGTTTCCCCATCTATTTGCCATGAAGTGATGGGACCGGATGCCATGATACCCACCATAGTTCTAAGAAATTTGTCTCTACTGATTCATGTAAGGCTCACAACAACTTCATTTTACATGCAGGGAAATTGAGGTGCCAAGATTAAGTAATGCAGCAGAGGCCCTGTGTACAGCAGCGGCGGAGCTGGAATTTGAACCCAGGCATCTGGGGTGAGACTCTGAGTTCTACGGATTCTGGGCTACCACCCTTGGGAAACTGGGCTCTGAAAGCACAGGGTCTTGGTTTCACTCCCTGCTGGATACCCAGAAAACGTTTATCTCCTCTCCACCTCTTCAAGGGCTCCATGCAGTCTACTCTGACTATCCTCAAAGTCTGTTTGGCTCAGACAGGCAGGGTGACATTCTAGGCCTTTCTTTCACCTACTTGAGACTTTGCTGGTTACACTTGCTTTTGCCCCATCCTTATCTGGCAGAGCACCCTGGATTCATCAAATGCACACAAAGCTCTCACTTGAGTCCTTTACCTGTATCAGAGCTGTTGCTGTACACAGAAGTTTGTGATCAAGTAGTACAGTATAGTGTGTGCGCTTCCCAGGTAGCATAGTGGTAAAGAATCCGCCTGCCAATGCAGCAGACATGAGAGATGTACATTTGATCCCTGGGTCAGGAAGACCCCCAGGAGGAGGGCATGGCTACCCATTCCACTATACTTGCTTGGAGAATCCCATGGACACAGGAGCCTGGCAGGTACAGTTCATGGGGTAGCAAAGTGTCAGACCCTACTGAAATGACTAGCACGCATGCACACATTCAAGCAGTATGGTGTGACTAGGTTATAGGATGATGTCCTAGAAATTCACTTGACTGAACTAACTGATTTTTACCTTTTGTGAACTGACCATGGAAATTTCACAATTCCAACTTTAGTGTTTCTTGTTCTACTTTTAAAAGACTTTATTCTTTAGGGCAGTTTTAGGTTTACCACAAATTTGACAGGGAGGTATAGAGATTTCCCATGTACCCCCCTACACACTAGCATAGCCTCCCTCATGATTAATACTACTTGCAGATGGCACAGTTATTCCCAAGGATGAACCTACATTAACACATCATTATTATCCAGAGTCCATAGGTTACTTTAGAGTTCACCACCTATGTACAACAGACCATTGGTTATCAGGGGTTAGTAGGCCATGGAGGAGGAATAAACAGGTAGAGCACAGAAGATTTTTAGGATAGATTTTTACATACTCTGTATGACATCATAATGGTGGATACATGCATTATGTCCAAACACATAGCATAGCCTCCCTCATGATCAATACTACTTGCAGATGGCACAGAACAAGAAACACTGAAGTGTGGAATTGTGAAATTTCCATGGTCAGTTCACAAAAGGTAAAAATCAGTTAGTTCAGTCAAGTGCAATTTCTAGGACATCATCCCATAACCTAGTCACACCATACTGCCTGGATGTGTGCATGTGTGCTAGTCATTTCAGTAGGGTCTGACACTTTGCTACCCCATGAACTGTACCTGCCAGGCTCCTGTGTCCATGGGATTCTCCATGGACATAGGATACTTTGTATCCTACGTACAACACCTATGGTGAACTCTGTACAACACCTATGTACAACATTATGATTCATACAGAGTATGTAAAAATCCACCCTAAAAATCTGTGCTCTACCTGCTTATTCCTCCTCCACTGCCTGCTAACCCCTGATAACCAATGATCTTTTCACTGTCCCCATAGTTTTGCCTTTTCCAGAATGTCATATAGTTGGAATTATACAGTATATAGCCTTTTCAGATTGGCTTCTTACTCTTCTTAGTAATATGCATTTAAGGTTCCTCCATGTCTTTCCATGGCTTAATAGTCATTTCTTCTTATTTTTGCCTGTACTGCGTCTTTGTTGCTATGCGAGAGCTTTCTCTAGTTGTGGCGAGTAGGGGCTACTCTCCAGTTGTGGGGTGCAGGCTTCTCGTGGTAACTTCTCTTGTTCCTGAGAATGGGCTCTAGGCTCCCAGGCTTCAGTAGTTATGGTGTGTGGGCTTAGTTGCTCCAAGGCATGTGGGATCGTCTCCCACCAAGGACTGAACCCATGTCCCCTGCACAGGCAAGCACACTCTTAACCACCAGACCATGGAAGTCCCTGAATTTCTTTTTAGCTATGAATAGTATTCCATTGTCTGGATGCACCACAGTATATTTATTCATTCCCTCTCTGAAGGACATCTTGGTTGTTTGCAGATATTTGGTAACTGTGACTAAAGCAGCTATAAACATCCTTGTGAATGTTTCTAATTTTTTAAAAAATTTAGTTGGAGGATAATTGCTTTACAGTTGTGTTGATTTGTGCCATACAACAACGTGAATCAGCCATAAGTATACATGTGTCGCCTCCTTCTTGAACCTCCCTCACTCCCACTCCCCATTCCATCCCACCCCTCTAGGTTGTCACAGAGTAGCAGGTTGAGTTCCCTATATCAAGTCATTTAGTCTTTAAAATAACTCTATGAGGTGAGCGTTATTATTATCCCAGTGCACAGATAAAGAAGCCACAGACAAGGGACCACAAAGCCAAATGGTTGGAGCCAGGATTCAAAGCCATATACTTGGGTTTGAATATATCTGATTCAAAGCCCATCTCTTGCAAACTACACTGTACTGCCAAGTTGCTTCAGTTGTACCCGACCCTGTGCGACCCCATGGACTGCAGCCTACCAGGCTTCTCCATCCATGGGATTCTCCAGGCAAGAACACTGGAGTGGGTTGCCATTTCCTTCTCCAAAACTACACTGTACTCTCTGTTTTCCATGTTAAACTTATGCCATATAACAGCAGCTACCATTAATATGATTATAGCATGAAATATGGATTGAGAATTGAAGTAGTTTTCAACACCAAGGATCTTGAAATCAAAGTAAAACCTGTAAATTCAGCATTCATCTTTCATAGGTAAAAGCTTTACTGGATGCCATGAAAAACAGTAACTTCTCCTTTTAGAGAATCATCCATTTAACCAGCATTCATCGAGCCCCTGCTACACGGAGGGTACTCTGACAGACATGACAAACGGTGAGTAGGACAGACGTTGCCTCGGCCCTCAGAGTGTGTGTCTAGAGGAGGAAGCAGACACATGACACAGAGTGACTGGGGAGTGAGGGCAGGGTTGCGGAATGTCCAGAAGTGGAGCCCACTGCAGGCAGTGTGAGCAGCAGGTGAATCGGCACACACCGGAAAGAGGGCAGCTGTTCTAGGAGCAAAGGCAGACCTGCTGAGGGAAGGCCTAACCAGGAAGTCTGGATGGGATGACAGGCAGTCTCAGCAGGAAGTGAAATGCCCTTGTATGTTTTTAAAGAAACATCAGTCTACCAATAGATGGAAAAATGGATAGGGACAGTCGGGAAAGGTGGACCCTTGTTGAATTTAACCAAAATACTGGTGGAAATGATAATGCAAGAAGGGCGACAGTGAGGTGGGAACTGATTTGACAGCTATGAAGAAGGCACCGCCTTGATAACTGGTGGAAATGAAGCAGAGGCAGTGAATGTCAATTGTCTAGATGTGGTTTTGGTGTCTTGGTGCCTCGGATAAGGAATCCAAGGGCGAGACACTCCGTGAGAACAGGGAAGATGATGTTTAAGCCTGCACACGTGTGGAGCTAACTCGCAGTTGGGTTCTGGGGTCTGGCGCGAGCGGAGCAGCCTAGGCTGAAGGTGGAGGTTTTCAAGGAATCAGTAGACGTGTGCTGCCTGGAGGCATGGAACTGGACAGGCTCACCCACGTGGAGCAGAGAAGCAGAGGGAATGTCAGAACAGCACCATATAACGGGAAGGCAGAGAAGCGACGCCCAGAAACGGTTTTATGAAGGAGTCACCAGAGGTTTAGGAGCAAACTGGGAGAGACACACTCAGGCTTCCCGTAAACAGAGTAAGTACTTTAGGGACCTGAAAGGACCATCACGCATCGTCGATGACACTTACCGAGCATCCTTCCGCCCAATACCACCCGTCTGCTAAGAGACTGGCTCACAGTGACTCCCGCAAGCCCGAGAGCCCGCACCCTCTGCCCTGCCTCCTGCCTAGGAGCGCTCACTGCGAGGCCGCAGGCTGCTCCGCAAGCACCCGCGGGCATCTCTCTGGAGACCCTGCTGAAACCGCGAGCCGGCGGAGGGAGGCTTTCTACGACTCACTCACCGCCCGAGGGAGGGCCCCTCCTTCAGGCCGAGGCGCATCTCATCGTTTCTGCTGCGGTCACGCTGCTCTGGTTCGGGGCCTGTCTTCCTTGGCCCCACCTCGCGCGCTGTCCCCTCAGTCTCAGGGGTATCGCTGCCCGTAGCGCCGTTGGTGCTCCAGTCAAATGCTCCTTCCGGCCACCAACCTTCGCTGCCTCAGCCAATGCCGACGCCTCTTGTTCCGCCCGTCGGGCGTCTCACCCAGTCACTTGCGGCCGTTCTGGGGCCGTGGAGACGGGGACGCCGGCCTCAGGTTGCCGTAGCAGCGGAGAACGCGCAGGGCCACGCGGCGCCGCGCGAGCGGGGAGGTGGGGCTTGAGGGGCGCGGCGCCGCCTCCCACAGACTCTAGCTGCGCTCCGGGCTCCTGTGGACTCGGGTACCAACCTTCGGCGCTTGAGATAAAATGGGTGGGAAAGAGCAGCTTCACTTTGGGGTGCTTAATTTCAAGAACTGGTATGGACTAGAAATCAACTACCTTTCAAAGCAGATTTACTGTGAAAAGTTTCAGATCAGGGCAACCTGCTGAGGAGCCTCTGTGTGACGTAGAGACACGTTGAACGATTCTGGCCCGCAGCAGGAGATGGGGACATGGTGTGAGCCGCGTGGACACTGGTCACCAGCTCGTTTGTGGGGTTGAGCAAGGAGCTTAATCTTTCGTGAGAGCCTGAATCTTTTTATTGAGAAATGTTTGAATTTTATGACAGCTTAAAAAAAACCTCTTAACATCACATGGACTCGATGGACGTGAGTTTAACTCCAGGAGCTGGTGACAGGGAAGCCTGGCGTGCTGTAGTCCATAGGGTCGCATAGAGTCGGACACGACTGAGCGACTGAACTGAACTGAACTGAACTGCAGTTCCTTCCTAAGGATGCATATCCATGCATAGATAGACAATGAACATGAATAATGAAGAAATAGTAATGAAGGAGCTGTGTTCAAACTGCTGAACTACAACCAGGGTGGAATATAGCCCCATTTCAGAAAAACTTCGAATGGACTTGCCCACGAAAAGGGTCAGGAAAATTAGGCAAATGCATTAGAAGCCACTTTTGTGAGGCTGTGGTGTTGGAGAAGACTCTTGAGAGTCCCTTGGACTGCAAGGAGATCCAACCAGTCCATTCTAAAGGAGATCGGCCCTAGGTGTTCTTTGGAAGGAGTGATGCTAAAGCTGAAACTCCAGCACTTTGGCCACCTCATGCGAAGAGTTGACTCATTGGAAAAGACTCTGATGCTGGGAGGGATTGGGGGCAGGAGGAAAGGGGACAACAGAGGATGAGATGGCAGGATGGCATCACCGACTCGATGGACATGAGTCTGAGGGAACTCCAGGAGTTGGCGATGGACAGGGAGGCCTGGCGTGCTGCAATTCACGGGGTCGCAGAGTCAGACACGACTGAGCGACTGAACAGAACTGAACTGAGGAACAAAAACTGCAAGAAAAAAAAAAACCAGGAAATAAAATTTTATTAGTGGAACCAAGCTTCAGAAAACAAATGAAAGATACACAGAAGAGAAATAGACATCCCCGTAAAAGGGTGTTGAGAGGCAGACACAGTGAAAAAAGGCATTCAAGAGTATGGTGTCCCACACAATGTAGTATTATAGGCAGGACGTATGCATGGAAAGAGAGATTCAGAGATCTTGGTTTACATTAAAACTATTCTTGTATACTACCAATGGTGTCTTTATAAAGATGCAAAATCAGGGGAAAAGAGAAAAAAAGGAAAAAAAAAAAAAAAAAGCAAAGAAAAAATGGTGGTCTGATTTCCTAAACCTAATCAGGAAAGAATTTGAGAAGTGGTCTGTTGTGCTGAGGAAGAAGCTGGACAACAAATTTTCAGAACATCAATATGAACATGAGCGGTGATTCACATCTGTCACTCGATCAAACAAACATGGGTGTTGGAAATTCCCCTGGAAAAAAATGCACACTCTATTGCTGCTGGTATTGTATGAGGAACCTTCCTGAGTAGCTGGAGGGCTTTAAGTTCATGTGACCTCCTGGAACGTTTGCCACCAGAGGATCCTAATCGCTCACCTCTTTTCATACCTTACATTAAGAGAGGCAACTGCAGTTGTCGGGGTAGTGTTGTCACTACCTTTCCCCTTACTCACACTGGTGAGTATATTTACCATTATATTTCTGAAAGACTGGGCAAATATTACTTATATATATATATAAATATGACTATTTTTTTCTGGATTCCACATACATAATAAACTACTACTTACACATCACTTACACAATAGGAGGTTTCTTCCTATTGGACTTCCTTATGTAACATGATTTACATAATTTATATATATCCAAATACAGCTTTCCTAGGAACATGGGAAGCCTTTCTTGATATTTTGCACAGCCATATATATATATATCACATTGGGTACGCTGACTTCCTGAAACATAGGTTTTCCCATGGGGCACCAGATAAGTATACTCTTATCCACAAGTTTGCCTAGGCAAACTTCTCTCCTCCACTCAGCTAGTTCCTTCATAACTGTCTTCGAAATCTTTAATCCTGTGTTCTATTTTCCTTTGAAGTTTTCTTATTTATTTATTCATTTTATCTTATGATCATAGAGGAGGTTTCAGGTAAAAATAAACCCAATTATTTATACTCAATGCTTACAGAAAAGTGACTCCAGCATTGTATCTGGACTCTTTAAGGGGTACTTATAAATCACATTACTGATTTCAATGTTGTTTCATGGCCATTCTCATGAAATAAGGTAATTTATGAGGTTGGTTTCTGAATTACCTATCCATGAAAAGAATTTCAATCACTATCTTCTTATATAGCAAACTCACATCAGAAAAACTCATAGGATAAATCATTATGGAACAAGAACATGTACAATTTATTATAAATGATAGGATATAGGTTGCACATCCATGCATAAATGAAAGGAACATGCATAATGAAAAGTTAGTAATAAGGTAGCTGTGTTCAGCCTACTGAAACAAAACCAAAGTGGGATCGTCTCATTTTATAAAGAAGGAGAAACTTAAATGGACTTGCCCATTAAAAAGTTTAGAAAAAGACAAGCATATTTGAATTCATTTTTGTGAGAAATATAGTCAATCAGTCAGTTCAGTCGCTCAGTCCTGTCCGACTCTTTGCGACCCCACGGACTGCAGCACGCCAGGCCTCCCTGTCCACCACCAACTACTGGAGTTTACTCAAACTCATGTCCATTGAGTCAGTGATGCCATCCAACCATCTCATCCTCTGTCGTCCCCTTCTCCTCCTGCCTTCAATCTTGCCTAGCATCAGGGTCTTTTCCAATGAGTCAGCTCTTCGTATCAGGTGGCCAAAGTATTGGAAGTTTCAGCTTCAACATCAGGCCTTCCAATGAACACCCAGGATTGATCTCCTTTAGGATGGACTGACTGGATCTCCTTGCAGTCCAAGGGACTCTCAAGAGTCTTCTCCAACACCACAGTTCAAAAGCATCAATTCTTTGGTGCTCAGCTTTGTTTATAGTCCAACTCTCACATCCATACATGACTACTGGAAAAATCATAACCTTGACAGGACGGACCTTTGTAGGCAAAGTGATATCTCTGCTTTTTAATATGCTATTTAGGTTGGTCATAACTTTCCTTCCAAGGAGTTAAGCGTCTTTTAATTTCATGGCTGCAGTCACCATCTGCAGTGATTTTGGAGCCCAAGAAAATAAAGTCTGCCACTGTTTCCCCATCTATTTGCCATGGGACCAGATACCATGATCTTCGTTTTCTGAATGTTGAGCTTTAAGCCAAACTTTTCACTCTCCTCTTTCACTTTGATCAAGAAGCTCTTTAGTTCTTCTTCACTTTCTGCCATAAGGGTGGTGTCATCTGCATATCTGAGGTTATTAATATTTCTCCCGGCAATTTGGATTCCAGCTTGTGCTTCATCCAGCCCAGCATTTCTCATGATGTACTCTGCATAAAAGTTAAATAAGCAGGGTGACAATATACAGCCTTGACGTACTCCTTTCCCTATTTGGAACCATTCTGCTGTTCCATGTCCAGTTCTAACTGTTGCTTCCTGACCTGCATACAGGTTTCTCAAGAGGCAGGTCAGGTGGTCTGGTATTCCCATCTCTTTAAGAATTTTCCACAGTTTTTTTGTGATCTACACAGTCAAAGGCTTTGGCATAGTCAATAAAGCAGATGTTTTTCTGGAAGTCTCATTTTTTTTATAATCCAAAGGATGTTGGCAATTTGATCTCTGGTTCCTCTGCCTTTTGTAAATCCAGCTTGAAGTACCAGAAGTTCACGGTCACATACTGTTGAAGCCTGGCTTGGAGAATTTTTAGCATTACTTTACTAGCGTGTGAGATGAGTGTACACACATTATGAAGCTTTATGAGCGTTTATTTTGTACCAGGGACTGTTCCAAACTCTTTCATCGTTGTTTGACTTACTCTTCACATCGTCTGGTTATTTCTCATCCTAGTTTAGAGCCAGGAGGCCCACAGCAGAGCTGGTAATTGATGGACGCAGGAGAGATCTTAAGAGTTCCAATCTAGAGCCCAGCCTTAACCCCCATGCTGCTCCCTGAACAATTCAATCTCATCTTAATATAGTTTCAAGCCCCATGGGCATGTCCATTAGTGCGGTGATTAAACCTTCCAAAACCTGATTCAAAACAAAAACGTGACAGGAAAGGCAGACGTATTCTCTAGAGACATTTTAAATATTAAGCAGGAGACAAAAGTATTCCTCTGAACTTTTATCAGAATACTCAATGAGCTTCCCATCTTTCTCTTTCTCCTCTTTCTTAAAATAAAATCTTAATGTTTCGGCCTCCCCTGAATACAACTGACAGTCACATAGACGATTAAGAGGCCTGGGACACCAGGGGCTCTGGAGGACAGGGGCAGCACACCCACCTGGGTGGCGCCGCCCATCCTGTGCTCCTGAGGTGAGACGGACACAAGGGCCGCAAGGCGCTCACGCCTGCATCAGGCTCGTGGCTGACGTGGTAGAGTCCAAGTTTGTAGGACTTCAAATCCCCTACTGGTGTTTCTGAACACCCCTTTCACTATCATAATGTGAATCCACAGGTTATATAAATCATGTTCCAAAGTAAAATAGTATAATGTCATAACTAACATAAGGAACAAACAAAAGTACCTTAAATAGATATTGAAATAAATATTCAGAATCAACAAGAACACACACAAAAAAACAATTCCCCAAATTTCTAAAATGCCCCTAGACCACTGGTCTAGGAAAAGAACAAAAACAGTAAGAGAGTATTTTTAAACACAGACACACTCTTGAGTGGAGGCAGGAAAACGCTCTTACAGCAGACAGCACACGGAGAGCACAACTAGAAGAAAAGGCACAACTCACGCTGAGCTTTGAAAGAACAGCAGAGTAACAGGAAGGAAGGTTTTCCAAACAATAGGAGTGTTTCCCTGAAAAGCACAGTTAGTGATGTGAAGGTCACAGAACTGATGCTGGAGAGATCAGACCTGCCTTAAGGAGCCAGAGCAAACAAAACTGAGTGGGCAACTCACCGTTTTCTTTGTTCTCCCCACCCTCAATGCCCACAAAATCTCAGGGCTCTGTAGCTGGGGATAATACATTGACAAAAAATATTTCTTCCCTCAAGTAAATGTAAACAGAACTTTCAAATGAAGCTTCCAAAACCTTAAGCACTTTTTTCCATCTCACTCCCAAAGGTTATCAGATTCACTGTGGGAAATCAGAAACCTTACAGCAAGTCCAGAAAACACAGGAAGAAGTGCTCCATATGTGCCTAGTGGAAGACAGACCAAACCCCGTCATTGGCTATTACTAAAAAAAAATCCATAATAAAATTAATCACTAAAAACAAAAAAGAAAAGCACGCCTGAGATATGCTCATTACCCATCATGCAATGTGATGCGTGTTTATTACACTCCACATTGTAAGATTCTCACTCTAAACAGATGTGTCTTAAAATAGGGACTATACTGGACCAGCCTATCTTAAAGGGCTTTAATTTCATTATTTCTTAACTATCACAAAATCATGGTGAAACACACACTATTTTGTTTCATTTTCTTCTCTCACTGTTTCCTCTTTTCTGTCTCCTGCTTACTAAAGCACAGGAAAATCAGGAGGCAGCAAACAGAAATTACTTGCTTTTTCCCCATCCTCTCTCGTGTAGGGGGGGCTCTTCTAATACCAAAGTAAAGACAATATTCAACGACTGATTCAGTAGACTTTTATTGCTCTTTCAACTTCAATAACATCTCCAAAAAATAGTTTTCTTCTAATCTTATGAAACAGATTTGAAAAGCAAGATTATTCACATTCTAGACTGGTAGATACTTGTACTTCATATAGATTAAAAATATCAGTTCTACATTTTAAATGTTTAATTTACTTTGGATTTTATTATAATAGAAAATATCATTGTATTGATAATTATAAAAGTCATAAAAATTTGAACTGTACTGTTCTTATTATACCAAGCTATCAAATACTGTATAAATGAACAATAAATTCAATTTCTATTTATTTAAACGGAGTAAACACTGGAAGATAAACCCCCCCAAAACAAAACAAAAAATACCTTTTAATATGAAAGTAACAAAAGGAAAACCACAACAATCAATCAATGCACAAAAATCTGATTAAAAAAACAACAATTACTCTAAGTCAACTGCAGAAGTCAATCTATGCTAATTAAATTAAAAAATTATCTTTAGATGATTCCATTTCCAACTATTGACACTTACATTACTTTTTTTTTTTTTCATTACTTTTTAAAGTTAGAAAAGTACCAACTTTACATTAAAATTGCCAAGTTCTGAATTATGAACACTATTTAAAATTTTGAATGTCCTTAAAGTCTTTAACTTTCTAAAAAAATAAATAGTTGTTGGACTAAACCAAAAAACAGTTCACATAGTTCTATTGCATATGATAACAATGATGTGATCTACATAAATAAATTTAAAACATTAAATTATTTAATTTAAACATTTTTGAATCACAATGTTATATCAATGGCTTATACATCCGAAATCTGAGCACTTTAAAACAGGATTCACATGTTATACTGTTGAGCACATTTACATAACTGTTGTACATGATACAATCCTTTAAAAACGGCAAGCTCTGGTGTCATACCTCTGTTTCAGAAACCACTTTTCTTTTTACAGAATTCTGAACCTACTTTTTGCAAAAGGAAAAGGTTAGAAAGCTATTACATATATACATAAACTTTGGGTATATGGAAGAAACAGAAATGGTTTTTTAAATGGATAAAGGAAAAGTTAGTAATTTTGAGTGGTAAAGAAATCTGCTTTATAAATACATGCATTAGCACATAAAAAATTGTCCTACACATTTTATAGACTTGGCAAATATGAACAATGATATGCCACAGCTTTTTAAAACAAATTGAGAGATTTATGATTGACCACATCATTCACACAGGCACACTCACACAGACAACAGCCATTAGACAGATCACGCACCTCACTTTGTGTATCTAATATTAGAGAATATAAAGCATCATTCTTTTATCACAAGGAAGTAACTAGAGTTCATTGTCTTCCCCAAAGCTGCAATATTAGAGTGAAATAGTATTCAAAAGAAACTAAATTTCAGATGGTCAACATGAGGATGTTATTAGTCTCTGTAAACAGATGTCTATAATAAATAAAACCGGTGGAAGAAAGAGTGTCCTGAGCGGCCCCACAGCCCAGGTACTCAGCAGCTCTGAGCTCTATCCTGGAGACCAAGGCATCTGAGGAAGTGCAGGGCTGTTTCTATGACTTTATTTTATAAATGGAATATGCACAGGTTTATTAATACTTTTGCACCTTGAGGTAAATCAGTACATAGCAATCACTACTGCTCATCTATACACGTTTAAGGCAACATTTAAAAATCAATATAAGTATAAATAAAAGTTTTCACTATCTTTCAAAGAATGCTATCCATGATGGTTATTTTCCAAAAACGGTGGGAAAATATCATAGCCACATAAAACAAGCTATTACTTAAACATGAATTAGCTTTGCTTTTCAATGGAGTAGTCATATCGGATCATTTGGTAAGTCAAGTAGTCAAAAGAAAGCAGAAACTATTTTACAATTAAAACAGTAAAAACATGGAGTGCAAAGCATTCTGTAAGTCATGGTTTTTCTGGCACTGGATAGCCAGTTTTCATAATTAAATAAAATCACATAAACACTATGATCCCAAGGAGGTTTCAGTTTAAATTTTAAAATATACTTCCTGTAAAATAAGCACACTTTGTTAACCCTGTGACGTCCAGACCCAAGGAAATGATGTGAGGAAATCATCTTGTTCAGGTTAATCAGGGCAGTTTACAAAATTGTAGCAGCAAATACTGGGGTCTTTGGAAAGGATTATGCTGCTATGAACAAAAAGGACTCACTTCACTGGAAGCTCGTAACAGTAACAAGCACCATGGGTACCACTCTCTCACCAAGTACCACAGCATCTCTCTTCTTCAGGCAGCGCCAAAAGATGCCAGCTACACTTTCTAAAGAAAATTACATTTCCAGCCTCCCATGAGGCAGAAGGTGAATCCGTTATTTTAACTAGAATTGGGTAACATGGTCTTAGATGTGGAAATTTCATGTTAAGTAGTTTGGAATGGATTGCTAGAATTGCTAAAACATCAGCTTTGGGCATCGCTCATGATCTTCTGTAAGATCAACTCTTCATACTTTTGTACTTTGATTAGAACTGATTAAAGAGAGCACTGGGATTTCATTGAAATTTGCATCCTTACATTCATGGTATCATTTTCAGTATTTCAGTGGCTTCTCAATATTCGTTTGGTTTTTAGAAATCATCCTTTTGCCAAATCAGTTTCACAACCCCATTCATCCAGTCCTACAGGCTTAACAAGAACGATATTTATTTATTTCATATGGAGCTAAAAAGTATATAAAAGATGACTAAAAAGATTTGCTAGAAGTTAAAAAGACAGCTCAGAAAACCAAAATCTAAATAAAACACACAAACACAAACTAGGAAGAATGTCATCAATCTGAGCTATACACATAGTAAGTCTAAATTTCTTTTAAAATACAAATATGGCAGTGCTTTATATCAAAGATGTAAAATCTATCAACTGCTTTCAGATAATAAACCATAAACGCAAGTGAGCACCAACTGTCTACATTAAATTTACTCTATATGTGTCATCTTTTCAAATGTTTATATAACATTTAAGCATCATATCAATTAAAATAAATTAAATATCTTAAAATGAAATCACAGATAACAATCTATTAAACATTACCTATACAACAGAAAGAACAACGTAAAGAGAAAACGAAAGATAATTCTTAAGAAAGTAATACTGATCGTTAACCCACTTAAGAGAATTCTGACTCCTGATTAATTATACTTACAGAAAAATAATCAAGAACTTGAACCTGATACAAACTAACCACATTTTACATAAAAGACATCAAAAGTAGAGAACAGAGTGGGCATATGGGGCTCTAAAAGGGTATTAGGATATAGAAAAAAATTCTATAAAGGCAACAAAGTTTAACTAGTTTAAACTGGTATTTTATAGCTTTTAAAATTCATTAACTAATGACTGATACCAGGGTTAAATTATAAAATCACTTGCAATTTTACTTGTTTATCAGAATGGAAACCTAGATGTGGGCGTTTTAAGGTTTAAAATACATTTCAAAATTATAAAGGTCAAAACTGTAGGTCTTCTCTAGAAAGCTTCCACTGTTGTAGCTCTGCAGCCAGAAGGTTCCCATAAACCGTGAAACGTGATGGGCGCGTACGGGACGAGGGACGCAGCGGCATCCGCGCCCCAACACAGGCAGAGCGCCCTGCTCTCCCCTCAGCGCACTAGCAGAAGGGAAGTCATATGGGAACATTTCTAGCAACTCAAGGAAAAAATTTAAAAATATGGACAAAACACATATCACTTAAGGTTGGTATGAACTGCCACTGATTTAAATAGATTTAAAGATTATTTTTTTTAAAGAACAGATTTAAAGAAAAGTAGACTGAATGCATTTTCCCACATTTTTCTACTGCAGAACAGAAAAAAAACTTCCAACAGAAAAATAAATATTTGATTAGTAAGAACCATGTACCTCACTTCCAAGAGACCATTTCATTATAAACACAGTCTCCATGGTGCTCCTAACAAACTTCAGACACTACTTCAAAAAAAAAAAACCCAAAAACCCAGTAGTCACGCATAAGGGGCATGACATACAATATTGTTATATATAGCAACACAAAACACACACATTATATATACACACACATATATGTATATGTATCTAATCTATCTGTATATATAATTCTTCTTGGTTCAAATCTATAATGAAGTTTCAGCATCCAGGTATTTCTTTCTTGGTTCATCTTCAAAATTTATTTTCACACTTACAGGTTTTTCAGGGCTATTTAAAACAAAGAATGAGAATAAGTAATTTTGAAATGGTCAAATATTACATTCACACATGGCCAACAGTAAATATCCATAATACCTTTGAGATGGCTATTCATACTATAAACATACCAGCTGCCATTACTATCTTACTGCTTTCTTTTCATATCAGTAAACTTTGATGCCCAAAGGCAAATATTAAAAAGTCTTAGCTTTTTAATATATATTTTTGCCACTGAAATTCACATTTTCTTATAACTCAAAATTGGTTAGGGTATGAAGACTACATCTGACTTAATAGCTTTACTTTATATATGAACAGTTGTAACACTTGACTTTTACTGACAAACATTTAATCAAATTTAAATAATTTAAACAACTATTTAAATATTTAATATTTTAAAAATTATTTAACCTTTGTCAGTATAAATAAACATCAGATAATTTCCTGCAAAATGGAACAAATTTCCAAACCTTATCTCCCCAAAGTTCACAAATACAAGATTCTACATTTTCAGTTAATATCAAAAACAATGATTCTGTGTACATGAATTTAACTGATTAATTATAATAAGAATATCTGGGCTTTGAACATTTTTCAAAATATAGAAACATGCTATGGTTTGCTGCCTTCTCCAGACAAAACTGAAGAAGACACCTCAAACATTCTTCTGTTGAACAACATAACAAAACATTCTCTTTCTTCCTAAGCTATTTTGAATTGAGGGGCAACCTGAATGAAAGGCAGAAGTACTTACAAAAGACAAAATAATATTAGTCTAAGGTCTTTATACTAACATTGTGGGCCAGGGGTGCTGACAGGAGTTGAAAATTACTAAAAATTACTAAAAGAGTATCTAGTGAAATTTGGGCTGCATGAAATAATCCAAAATGACAAAAAGTTTAACTTTAAAACTTTTGAGATCATATATATAAGTGAAGGAAACAGTCTAGCTTAGAGAATTAAAACTCAAGAAATGATGGGAGAAAAGCAAAAAAAAAAAAATCTGGTAACAAAGATTAAGCAGAAGCAAAGTTCTAAAGGAGGCAGGGAAAGATGGAGAAAAACCTGTGACTGCTTGCCGGGAAGTTTTAATCTGACATCCAAGCTGCAAATACAGTCTAATAAAGCATATATGTCTAATACAGTGTCTGGAACAAAGTATACACAAAATAAGTTTCTGTTGACTCTGAAAGACTGAGTATTCTACAGGATAATACCTAATTTCTCCAGAGACATGAGGGGTTAAAGTACTAATGATTATCAAGTCAGAATTCCTGAAGTTTAGGTCTTAAAGTGAGGGAGAAAGAAAGAAAAAAAGAGTTATTACATAACAAGAAACATAAGGGGTTATGAAACAGTTGTGTAATACATGGTTCATTATAAAACTAAATGGCCTTTACAATCATGGATTAAATTTCTTACAAGGATCTCCTAGGAAAATGTTTACCTCATAAGAAGATAGAGTAGGCTGAAACAAAACAGAACAAGGTATATTTCTGGGGGGACCATCAGAGCATAACTGAGGCAGCATTCTATTTTAGTATTCAACCCTTAGTAATTTTTTTTCTTTATGTGGTTTCTGATCTTTTATATATTTATTCCATATGTATATATTTATTTTTATTACAATATAATGCCAATTCTTTTTTTTGAAGTAGGCAACTATAAACTTAAAAAAAAAAAAAAAATCAGTACCCATATCTGCTCCAGGACACAGTAAAATGATGGACAGATGAAGAAGGAAAGAGGAAGAAAAAAATGTTGGTTTTGTTAAGTAAGGAGAATATAAATTACGTAAATTGAGTTAAATTGAATGGTTTCCTAAATAGCTATCCATAAGTAAACTAGAAGTCGCTACAGTTAGAAAATGCATAAATTGTCACAGCTACCTCGTGTTAGGTCTGGTTACTTTGGCATTCTCAGTGTTCATGGACAGTGCCTTCCACTGTGCAGTTTTGGCCATTTCATCTGATATGTTAACAACTGAGGGATCAACACTGAAGAACAAACACACTTTCTGGTTAGTATTCAGTACTTGCAAAAGCATTAATACTGTCATTCTTATTATCTACATAATATTTGCTTTCATCAACTTAAAATGGAGAAAACTCTTTGCCATGCACTTAAACCAAGGTCCAGCAAGATATCAGTACTTTGAGTTCTATTATAAAGGTCTCATAGGGAACTGCATCTTTCCTTATAATCAAAACTAGGAATGAGACTAATTAACTTGGCAATGATACTCAAAGGTGATTATCTTGGCTATAAGTATACTATTAAAATAACGCGAAAGAATATATTAATGTGCTTTTAAATATAAAAAGTGATACAGCATCAAGTCAATTAGAAAACTTTTATAATCTGCACAAATTCCAGTTGCAGCAAACAACTATCTGAAGTACATAAAGAAAAGTAACAACTAGGACTTAAAACATTTTTTTCAAAGTTTTTACAAATCATTAAAAAGAATTCTGGGAAATGGGATGCTTTAAAATTAGAAATTAAAATATTTCAACAGATAAAATACCAAAAAGGTTTGTCAGTACCACTTTTAGCTGGTTATTACAATATCAGTAATATGGTAGCCTCAAAGTGTTACTATTAATATATAAAATTTATCAAAATCCAAAGAACAAAATACTTCCTTTCATTGTAAGAAACAAATGTAATTATACTGTGTCTCTATGAAATACTGCAAAAATTACCTCAAGGCCCCAAGTCCAGTAATGAAGACATCCATAAGTAACTTGGGGCTTAAGGTTGTCAGTCCCAAGTAACAAGAAAGTACTAGGAAGTTAATAGAAACACACTTGCAAGTCCTTTTTCTTCACCCAAACAAAAATATTTCATGCAAACAAACAACGAATACAAATGTCAAAACAGATGTTAAATTACACTGTGGTGGCAGCCAGGTTATAAAGGGCTATAGAGCAGGCCTTTGTTCACACGTTAAGTCTGCACATCATTGATGATGGAAGACCGCAGAAATGAGTGACAGAATCTCTGGAAAGTCTCCAAGGCTGCTTTACCAAGTTTTTACAAGCACACACATCTGGACACCCAGATTCACCATGGCAGTACCTGAAACCCGGTCTACCCCAAGAAAATGTTTCTTTGCTCAGTTGCCAACTTCCAATAATTGAAAAGAGAAATTCCTGAAACACTTTCTAGGTTCTAAATGTTTCTTCCCTACTTTCCCATTAGTAGAAATTGAGACTCCCTCTCTGAAGAAAGTAGACACTTTGTTTACCTCCAAAGTAAGAACTAGATAGAAAAAATTTTGTCTACATTCAATAAATTATTTTCATATTTTGTAGACTTTACAGTTTCCAAATGCTTTCCTATGTTGCTAAGTTATCTTACTTCATTTTTATGGCATATAATCCAAATCTTGGAGAAGGGAATGGCTACCCACTCAAAGTATTTGTGCCTGGAGAATTCCACTGTAACCCAGCGGGCTACAGTCCACGAGGTTGCAGAGTCGGACATGACTAAGTGACTAACACACACACACACAAACAAATCCAAAGCAGGCAGACTTAAAGTTCTGGCAGACAAACAGGTCAGCCAATTCCTGGCATTCTGGATGTTCAAGTTTTAAGCAAAATGGCATTAATCATGGCTCATGTCATGATTAGACAAAGTAAATATATGTATGTATACCCATTCTTTTTGTTAAATATCAGAAAGTATAAGTACGGACTCCACTTATATTTGTCAAGGTCCATGTGTGATCACAGTAAGGAAAAGCTAATGTAGGTCCTACAGAAATTAAGTGGCCAACATCTCAGCAAACTGCTGAGTCACCAGTAACTACCATGGCAGTTCCTATACTCTTTTTGGACCTCCCTGGAGGCTAAGACGCTGAAGAATCTGCCTCTGATGCAGGAGACCTGAATTTTATCCCCGGGTTGGGAAGATCCCCTGGAGAAGGGAAAGGCAACTCACTCAAGTATTCTTACCTGGAGAATTCCATAGACAGAGGAGCCTGGTGGGCTACAGTCCATGGGGTTGCAAACAGTCAAATATGACTAAGCAACTAAGACTTTCACTTGCACCCTCTTTTTAGCACAAAGTCAATACATTGATTCATTTAATAAACATTTACAGAATCTAGAGAAGCAGAGCACTATACATGGATATATCAAAATGTCTGTACTTGGCATTTAAGATATATACAAATTTGAGGGAAAATCATGAAAGGATACCCATGATAAAAATTAATAGTAAAAAGTATTAGAGAAAAATCATTTGTGAATTCATTTTCAAAACTAATCAACACATAGAGTCCAAATGTGACCTCTGTAAAAACTATAAAGTTAAAAATGAAAAAAGGTTGAAGCAAGATAATTAGATATTAACAGTATTTTCCATTAACTGGTCAAGGAAGGAACCTATATACCTTCTAAAACTGAATTTTGTACTATATATGGCTATTTGTAAACAGAATAAATATACAGATGAATCAGATGTGTAAATAAATCATAGTTCCAAACTCATTCTATGAGGCCACCATCACCCTAATACCAAAACCTGACAAAGATGCCACAAAAAAAGAAAACTACATAGAGGCCAATATCACTGATGAACATAGATGCAAAAATCCTTAACAAAATTCCAGCAATCAGAATCCAACAACACATTAAAAAGATCATATATCATGAACAAGTGGGCTTTATCCCAGGGATGCAAGGATTCTTCAATATCTGCAAATCAATCAATGTAATACACCACATTAACAAACTGAAAAATAAAAGCCATATGATTATCTCAATAGATGCAGAGAAAGCCTTTGACAAAATTCAACATCCATTTATGATAAAAACTCTCCAGAAAGCAGGAATAGAAGGAACATACCTCAACACAATAAAAGCTATATATGACAAACCCACAGCAAACATTATCTTCAGTGGTAAAAAATTGAAAGCATTTCTCCTAAAGTCAGGAACAAACAAGTGTGCCCACTTTCACCACTACTATTCAACGTAGTTTTGGAAGTTTTGGCCACAGCAATCAGAGCAGAAAAAGAAATAAATTTGGAATCCAAATTGGAAAAGAAGAAGAAAAACTCTCACTGTTTGCAGATGACATGATCCTCTACATAGAAAACCTTAAAGACTCCACCAGAAAATTACTAGAGCTAATCAATGAATATAGTAAAGTTGCAGGATATAAAATCAACACACAGAAATCCCTTGCATTCCTATACACTAATAATGAGAAAACAGAAAGAGAAATTAAGGAAACAATTTCATTCACCATTGCAACAAAAAGAATAATACTTAGGAATATATCTACCTAAAGAAACAAAAGACCTATATATAGAAAACTATAAAACACTGGTGAAAGAAATCAAAGAGGACACTAATAGATGGAGAAATGTACCGTGTTCATGGATTGGAAGAATCAATATAGTGAAAATGAGTATACTACCCAAAGCAATCTATAGATTCAATGCAATCCCTATCAAGCTACCAAAGGTATTTTTCTCAGAGCTAGAACAAATAATTTCACAATTTGTATGGAAATACAAAAAACATTGAATAGCCAAAGCAATCTTGAGAAAGAAGAATGGAACTGGAGGAATCAACCTGCCTGACTTCAGGCTCTACTACAAAGCCACAGTCATCAAGACAGTATGGTACTGGCACAAAGACAGAAATATAGATCAGTGGAACAAAATAGAAAGCCCAGAGATAAATCCATACACCTATGGACACCTTATCTTTGACAAAGGAGACAAGAATATACAATGGAGAAAAGACAATCTCTTTAACAAGTGGTGCTGGGAAAACTGGTCAACCACTTGTAAAAGAATGAAACTAGAACACTTTCTAACATCATACACAAAAATAAATAAACTCAAAATGGATTAAAGATCTAAACGTAAGACCAAAAACTATAAAACTCCTAGAGGAGAACATAGGCAAATCACAGCAGGATCCTCTATGACCCACCTCCCAGAATATTGGAAACAAAAGCAAAAATAAACAAATGGGACCTAATTGAAATTAAAAGCTTCTGCACAACAAAGGAAACTATAAGCAAGGTGAAAAGACAGCCTTCAGAATGGGAGAAAATAATAGCAAATGAAGCAACTGACAAAGAATTAATCTCAAAAATATACAAGCAACTCCCGCAGCTCAATTCCAGAAAAATAAACGACCCAATCAAAAAATGGGTCAAAGAACTAAACAGACATTTCTCCAAAGAAGACGTACAGATGGCTAACAAACACATGAAAAGATGCTCAGCATCACTCATTATCAGATCAGATCAGATCAGATCAGCCGCTCAGTCGTGTCCGACTCTTTGCGACCTCATGAATTGCAGCACGCCAGGCCTCCCTGTCCATCACCAACTCCCGGAGTTCACTCAGACTCACATCCATCGAGTCAGTGATGCCATCCAGCCTTCTCCTCCTGCCCCCAATCCCTCCCAGCATCAGTCTTTTCCAATGAGTCAACTCTTTGCATGAGGTGGCCAAAGTACTGGAGTTTCAGCTTTAGCATCATTCCTTCCAAAGAAATCCCAGGGCTGATCTCCTTCAGAATGGACTGGTTGGACCTCCTTGCAGTCCAAGGGACTCTCAAGAGTCTTCTCCAACACCACAGTTCAAAAGCATCAATTCTTCACAAATCAAAACCACAATGAGGTACCATTTCACGCCAGTCAGAATGGCTGCTATCCAAAAGTCTACACGCAATAAATGCTGGAGAGGGTGTGGAGAAAAGGGAACCCTCTTACACTGTTGGTGGGAATGCAAAGTAGTACAGCCACTATGGAGAAAAGTGTGTAGATTACTTAAAAAACTGGAAATAGAACTGCCATACGACCCAGCAATCCCACTGCTGGGCATACACACTAAGGAAATCAGAATTCAAAGAGACACGTGTACCCCAATGTTCATCGCAGCACTGTTAATAATAACTAGGACATGGAAGCAACCAAGATGTCTATCAGCAAATGAATGGATAAGAAAGCTGTGGTACATATACACAATGGAGTATTATCCAGCCATTAAAAAGAATACATTTGAATCAGTTCTAATGAGGTGGATGAAACTGGAGCCTATTATACAGAGTGAAGTAAGCCAGAAAGAAAAACACTAATACAGTATAATAACGCATATATATGGAATGTAGAAAGATGGTAACGATAACCCTGTATGCGAGACAGCAAGAGAGACAAAGATGTATAGAACAGTCTTTTGGACTCTGTGGGAGAGGGAGAGGGTGGGATCATTTGGGAGAATGGCATTGAAACATATATAATATCATATGTGAAATGAATCACCAGTCCAGGTTCGATGCAGGATACAGGATGCTTGGGGCTGGTGCACTGGGATGACTCAGAGGGATGGTATGGGAAGGGAGGTGGGAGGGGGTTCAGGATGGGGAACACGTGTACACCCGTGGTGGATACATGTTGATGTATGGCAAAACCAATACAACATTGTAAAGTAATTAGCCTCCAATTAAAATAAATAAATTTATATTAAAAAAATAAAAAAATAAATCATAGAAGTTTTTACAGCTAAAAAAAAGGCTTACATTTCCCAACCTATATATTTAGTTTGTAGATTTTAATACAAATCGCCAAAATCATGTATGATAAACATTAATTTTTCCCTAGTATGAGCCCTCACTGGCAATGGGCAGATGATACCTTTGAAAACTGAAGGAGAGTTCCAGGGCCTCTAAACACTGTCACCTGTGGGAAGGTCGTCCACAAGCGTTATTTTCTAGCACACACCAACCTCCGTCATAATGAGGGCAAGGGAAAAAAATAAAGTTGTACTACTGAGAGCATGGGAGTATCCTAAGACTGGGTTTAAACTTCACTGAAACAGAAGGAGTGAGAACGACAGGACAATCTGTGTTGGACGTGGAAGCCAAGGTCTCTCCCTGCCCGCTGCATTCTGCTGCTGTCAGCAGGAGGGGAAGGAGTGAGCAACTTCCTCTTCCACCTGCAGGAAGCCCTCCTTCAGCCTACACGTCAGGTGCAGTGTTTGTCATTGTTTAAAAAATAGGCATCATGACTTTAGAGACACACCGCATGGCTCATTTATCCAACTGTCGTGTAAATGAAGCACATTTTAAAATGCAAAGCTGCATCTCACCTGTATTTTAGCGCCTTTACTGGAATCTGCAGGAGGCTTCCCCCTTCAAATGGAAGGTGCACAGTGTCTTCACCAGCTTGGAGCATTCGTTCAGCTTCCTTGAAAAGAACAGACGTGTAGAGGTGACTTTTCGCAGAGTATTTCCAGGACCAATTAATATATCAAAATCTTAAAGAATCAGACAACCAAACTGACAATATTTACGTAGCTTGCCATGACTGAAAATTTCATTTTAGTATTATGAACACATACTTGTAACACAAGGTGAAAACAATCACTTGTAAAGATTAATTTTTAAGGGTTATAACTTCCAGCTCTGGGAGTTAATCATTAGTACTATTTAAATATCAATTTAGCTACATGAATTTTATTTTTAAAATTTACTACTATTAGCATTACTTTTGGCGACTCCACATAGCACAAGGGATCCTAGTTCTCTGACTATTCAAAGTGCAGAGTCCTAACCATTGGACTGCCAGGAAAATCTCCATAAATTTTATTATCAACTATTACACAGGTACACAATGAGAGGGGGGCTTCCCAGGTGGCACAAGTGGTAAAGAATCTGCCTGCCAAGGCAGGAGACACAAGAGATGCAGGTTCAATCCCTGGGTTGGAAAGATCCCCTGGAGAAGGAACTGGTAACTCACTCCAGTATTCTTGCCTAGAAAATTCCATGGACGGGGAGCCTGGCCAGGTACAGTCCATGGGGCTGCAAAGAGTCAGGCATGTCTGAGCACGTACACACCATGTACAATGAGCAACAAAATCTTGTGAAATCTCATGGCTCTCATTACAATACAATATAAGCAAAAACCTCACTTGGATAAAGTGGGGGTTTCTCAGTCTCAGCAACACTGACATTTAGAGCCAAACAACTGCTTGTCCTGGGAGCCAGTCCTGTCTATGGAGGATGTACAACAGGCCATACGTTGCCAATAGCAGCCCCTTTTCTGACCATCCCCTCAAGTCGAGAACACCTAAGCTAAGAAACATGAACCCAAATCATGACACAACCCTAATGAGGATGGAGAGGGGGCAGTACAGGAGACACGGAGAGAGCACCTGTCTTATGAAGAGAAATCCCACAACTTGGGGGTGACCATGTACCTGGTTTTAACAAAAACAATGTAAGATTAAAAACCAATAAAGCCTACATTTCTCAGCACTCCCTGCAGCTCAGTGTGGTGCCAGTGGAACCTCCTGGATGCCGTTTCTGGGTGGCACGGTGGGACTGCTGCTGCCTCCCACCGTCTCTGACTCCGCTGCCAATGCAGCCCACGCTCAGCAGCCACTCTGACCCACCACAGGATGCTGAGGATGCAAAGTCTACGCCGCGCTGGGAGAAACTAACAGAGTTCCTGACAACTGTGGAACCACCACACAAGGTCACTTAACTTTCAAGATTCCTTTTACAGGACAAAAAGAAAAAACTCTCGTGTTTAAGGCCGCTCTGCTTTTGTTTTGTGATATGCAAATGACCTTATTCTAAGTGATATAGGAAGTAATGAGCAAGCAATTTTACCTAAGTATTTTATAAATAAATTATATCCTATTTGAAAAATCATCAAAAGCTTATGTTTACATATATATATACAGCCTTGAAGGAAACAAAATTCTTAAAAATTTTGGAGACTCAATTTAACTGTTTCACAATTAATATCCTCATTAAAAAGTCACAATTTTTATTTAAAAGTAAACATAAAACCAGAAATTTGCCATAAATCAGCACTGAATAATCAAACCATGAAAAAATGCCAACAAGTTTCTAAAAGCATTTGTCTGCAACTTTAATAAATGCTTTTTCATAAATACTATGCAACACAAGTTATAAATTGTGCTGATTTCTATCAAAAATTAGGGGGAAAAAAAACAGCAATTTTGAGATCTATTTAACTTTCTATACAACATTTAAAAATGTATTATCTTATCTTTGATTTTCAAACAATATTCTGACTGGGAAAATGAACTGAGGCACTGAAATTAACAGAATCATCTATGCTACATAACTCAAGTGTGCCCTTCGTAATTGGTTGCCGTACTGAGCTGGTTGTTAAAACATTCAAATTCAGTATAGAGTATTCATGTAAATCTCAGTATACAAATCAACTAAGGGTACATAATATTGAATATAAAAACTAAAATTTTACTACATTTTCTATAAAAAGATATCTACTTAATGTCACTTTTGTCCTTATATATGCCAGATTATTAAAATGCTGTTAAAATTAAAATGAATGCTAAAATGTACTCATGTACATTTAAGGTTATGTTAGATGGAAGACTGTGATGTAGAATTATTTTGTGTTACCTGGTAAATTCTTACGGCTATTGATTTATATACATATCATATGTAATTTTTCTAAAGTATCTCTGTGTAAAGGCCGAGGGCCAGTTGGTAAAATGGGTAAGAGCCTGTGTTTAGGACGCTCTACTTACTAGTCTCTCTCTCTGTTTCCTTATTTGTAAACTGGAAATAATAAAAGTATGCACACTTTTTAAAGTAATGCTCAAAATTCTCCAAGCCAGGCTTCAACGATATGTGAAACGTGAACTTCCAGATGTTCAAGCTGGATTTAGAAAAGGCAGAGGAACCAGAGATCAAATTGCCAACATCTGCTAGATCAGAGAAAAAGCAAGAGAGTTCCAGAAAAACATCTATTTCTGCTTTATTGACTATGCCAAAGCCTTTGACTCTGTGGATCACAATAAACTGTGGAAAATTCTGAAAGAGATGGGAATACCAGACCACCTGACCTGCCTCTTGAGAAATCTGTATGCAGGTCAGGAAGCAACAGTTAGAACTGGACATGGAACAACAGACTGGTTCCAAATAGGAAAAGGAGTACGTCAAGGCTGTACACTGTCACCCGGCTTATTTAACTTATATGCAGAGTACATCATGAGAGATGCTGGGCTGGATGAAGCACAAGCTGGAATCCAAATTGCTGGGAGAAATATAAATAACCTCAGATATGCAGATGTCACCACCCTTATGGCAGAAAGGGAAGAAGAACTACAGAGCTTATTGATGACAAAGGAGAGTGAAAAAGTTGGCTTAAAGCTCAACATTCAGAAAATGAAGATCATGGCATCAGGTCCCATCACTTCATGGCAAATAGATCGGGAAACAGTGACAGACTTTATATTTTGGGGGGCTCCAAAAACACTGCAGATGGTGACTACAGCCATGAAATTAAAAGATGCTTGCTCCTTGGAAGAAAAGCTATGACCAACCTAGACAGCATATTAAAAAGCAAAGACATTACTTTGCCAACAAAGGTCCATCTAGTCAAGGCTATAATTTTTCCAATAGTCATGTATGGATGTGAGAGTTGGACTATAAAGAAAGCTGAGCACTAAAGAATTGATGCTTTTGAACTGTGGTGTTGGACAAGACTCTTGAGAGTCCCTTGGATTGCAAGGAGATCCAATCAGTCCACCCTAAAAGAAACCAGTCCTGAATATTCACTAGAAGGACTACGGCTGAAGCTGAAACTCCAACACTTTGGCCACCTGACACGAAGAGCTGACTCATTTGAAAAGACCCTGATGCTGGGAGGGACTGAAGGCAGGAAGAGAATGGGACGACAGAGGACGAGATGGTTAGATGGCATCACTGACTCAATGGACACATTGCTGCTGCTGCTGCTGCTAAGTCGCTTCAGTCATGTCCAACTCTGTGTGACCCCATAGGCAGCCCACCAGGCTCCCCCGTCCCTGGGATTCTCCAGGCCAAGAACACTGGAGTGGGTTGCCATTTCCTTCTCCAATGCATGAAAGTGAAAAGTGAAAGTGAAGTTGCTCAGTCGTGTCCAACTCTGTGCGACCCTGTGGACTGCAGCCCACCAGGCTCCTCCATCCAGGGGGACTTCCCGGGCAAGAGTACTGGAGAGGGTTGCCACTGCCCTCTCCGCAATGGATATGAGTTTGAGTAAACTCTGGGAGTTGGTGACGGACAGGGGGGCCTGGCGTACTGCAGTCCACGGGGTTGCAAAGAGTCAGACATAACCGAGTGACTGAACTGAATTGAACACTTTTTAATAATAAGGTTCTTAGGAGGACTGAAAGAGTTTATTCCCACTGAAGTGACTATAATAGTGTTTACTACTTGGTATAAAATATTAAACAGTCAGTTAATAGTGTACATTTGAAATTTTTTTTTTTTACCTCTTTCTCTTTTTTCTTTTTGTCGTCTTCTTTCTTTTTCTTACTTTCTGGCATGAGATCGTCAAGCCAACTAAGCTCTCTCTTTGTGAAACACAGATCCATGAGTTTGCGAACAAAGACTAATGCAAGAACCTTTAAAAAAGTAAGTGAAAGAATATTCAGTAATATCTAAAAATATATAAATTATATCACCTGGAGAAAAAGTGTTTATCAAATCATAAATAAAAAAGCACTTCATATAGTTTATTTTAAAATTACTTTATACATCATCTTATTTCAAAGAAACCTAGTCACCTATTTATCTTTTTCAACTTTCTGCTCAAAGATATAAAGAAAATTATGTTTTTAGCCTTTTCCTATATAAGTCCCTTGAATTCTGTATAAAATTATAAAGCAGATTAAGCATAATGATTATCTTCACAAACAAGATTATTACTTTTTATGATGACTTTACATTATATAAGTAGATATAATATTTAAAATCTCTTCAACAAGGCATTAGAGAACCCACTTTCCAGCATTAGGTTTGACTCTACAAATTATGTTTGTGAAAAAGACACAATATTCTTTAGTTTGCTTTTCTTTGCTGCTAAGAGCTTCCCCAGTGGCTCAGCTGGTAAAGAACCTGCCTGCCAATACAGGAGCCACAGGAGATGCAGGTTCGACCCCTGGGTTGGGAAGATCCCCTGAAGAAGGAAATGACAACTCACTCCAGTATTCTTGCATGGAAAATCCCATGGCAGAGGAGCCTGGTGGGCTAAAGGTTGAAGATGTTTTCAAATGTTCATTGGGAATTTGATTTTCTTTTTTTTTTTTACTTTTAATTTGTTATTTTATTTTTATTGTTATTTTATATTTGAATAGAGTTGATTTACAATGTTGTATTATTTTCCAGTGTACAGCAAAGTGATTCAGTTATACATATACATGAATCTATTATTTTTCGGATTCTTCTCCCATATAGAATACTGAGTTATTCCCTGTACTATACAATAGGACCTTGCTGTTTCTCTATTTTATATACAGTAATGTATATATGTTAATCCCAAACTCCTAATTTATCCCTCCCCACCACCTTTCCCGTTTAGTAACGGTAAATTTGTTTTCTATGCTTGTGAGTCTGTTTCTGGTTTGTAAATAAGTTTCTTTGTATCTTTTTTTTTAATTTTTAATTTTTTTTTATTATTATTATTTTTTAGATTCCACAAATAAGTGATATCCTATGATATTTGACTGTCTCTGACTTACTTCACTTAGTATGATAATGTCTAGATCATCCATGTTTTTGCAAATGGCCACTATTTTGTTCTTTTTATGGCTGAATAATATTCCATTGTTTATATGCACCACATCTTCTTCTCCATTTCTCTGTCAATGGCCATTTAGGTTGTTTCCATGTCTTCGCTACTGTGAACAGTGCTGTTATGAACATAGGGGTGGCATGTACCTTTCTGAATTACAGCTTTTCTCTGGATATACGCCCAGGAGCGGGGCTGCTGGCTCCTACACAGCGCTGGTTTTCTAAGGAATCTCCATAGTGCTCTCCGTAGTGGTTGCCTCAGTTTACATTCCCATCAACATTGCAGGGAGGTGCACTTCTTGCCACACCCTCTCCAGCACTCTTTGAAAATGTATTTATTTTTGGCCGTGCGGGGTCTCTGTTGCTGTGTGGGGGTTTTCTCTAGTTGTGGTGCTTGGGCTTCTCGCTGTAGTGACTTCTCTTGTTGAGAAGCATGAGCTCCAGGGTGCGAGGGCTTCAGAAGTTGTGGCGCACGAGTTTCAGCTGCTCTGCAACATGCGGCATCTTCCCAGACCACGGATTGAACCCATGTGCCCTGCACCGGCAGGTGAATTTTTTTTAAACCACTAGACCACCAGGGAAGTCCGCCAGCATTTATTGTTTGTAGACTTCTTGATGAAGGCCATTCTAACCAGTGTGAGAAGGCACCTCACTGTAGTTTTAATTTGCATTTCTCTAATAATTAGCTTCCCAGGTGGCGCAGTGGTAAGGAATCCATCTGCCAATGCAAAAGACGCCACGTTCAATCCCTGGGTAGGGAAGATCTCCTGGAACAGGAAATGGCAACCCACTCCCGTATTTTTGCTGGAAAAATTCAATGGCCAGAGGACCCTGCAGGCTATAGTCCACAGGGTCACAGAGTCGGCACAACTGAGGACCAGCGCGGTAACTGGCGATGCTAAGCGTCTTTTCACGTGCTTTTTGGCCATCGGTGACGTGTCTTCTTTGGAGAAATGTCTATTTAGATCCGGGTTCTTTGCTTCTTTGATATTGAGTTGCATGAACTGTTTGGGTACTCTGGAGGTTAACCCCTTGACAGTCACATCATTTCCTGATATTTTCTCCCATTCTGTGGGTTGTCTTTTTTGTTCTGTTTATGGTCTCCTTCACTGTTAAAAAGTCTGTAAGTTTGATTAGGTCTCATTTGTTCATTTGTTTTTATTTTCATTACTCTAGGAAGTGGATCTAAATAGACATTGCTGCAATTTATGTCAAAGAGCATTCTGCCTAGTTTTCCATCTTCTGTTCTTACTGTTTCTTACCTTTTGCCTTTTTTTCCAGTTGGTTTTCAACTGACGGCTGTTCATGAAATTCTAACAAGTTCTGTGTAGTTTGGATAGAAACTCTCTGTTTTATATGTAACGAATATTTTCTCCCAGTTCATAATCTGATTTTACTAAGGACATACAAAACAAATATCATGTGGTCAAAAATATCATCTTTCTTTCACTGTTAGATTTCCCTACCTTCTTTGAAAAATTATCTTCAACCACTCAATTATATGAATAGTTTTCTAAATTTTTACTATAACTTGTTTTAAAATTTAAATCATGAACTGATTTACTATTTCTTTCGGAATTTGATATTACATAGCAACTTTATTTGGGCTTCCCTTGTGGCTCAGCTGATAAAGAATCTACCTGCAATGTGGGGGGGACCTGGGTTTAATCCCTGGGTTGGGAAGATCCCCTGGAGAAGGGAAAGGCTACCCACTCTAGTATTCTGGCCTGGAGAATTCCATGGACTATACAGTCCATGGGGTCGCAGAGTTAGACATGACTGAGCAACTTTCACTCACTCACTCAGCAACTTTATTTAGCTCCCAGTATGTAGTCTAATCTTTTATTATTTTTCCATTTAAGTGAATTTACTGCCTTTAATGAAATATTCAGGTGGTAAATTCTCATATATTCTGATAAATTTCTGAAGTCATTAGTCCTGTTTTCAGATCTATTTGTCAATTCTTATGAGATTTCATACTGTGTTAGCCATGCTGACTTGATGGCAACTTGTAAATATTCAGTCTGACTTGATGGCAACTTGTAAATATTCAGTTATCAAAACACTATGGCATTAGCACAGAATCAAGGCCTTCAACCCTCAACCCAACCAGGAATTCTAATGACCTTTGTTGTGTTATTCTCTGATATTTACTGCAACTATATTTTCCTTTAGTATATAATTTACATATCTAAAAATACCATATATGGAGTTTGATGCTGCTGAAAACTACACATACTTTTGTAACCCACACCCCAATAGGACACAGAGTATTTCCACCACCCATGTTGTGGCTCTGGCATCTACTTTTCTCTATGAACTTTAAAATTACCCAGTTCTCACTGATACCACCCTTCTGCCCCAAAGACACAAATATACATGCAAATAAAATTAGTAAACTATATACTTAGAAGTGATATTTTAATAATACTAATAAGTACCCAAAACAAAGACTATGGTGTATGTTTCTATCTGTTCAGGTCTTAATTTTATGTCCTGCAATACTGTTAAGGGTCGACTTGTGTCCCTCTGGAAAACATTTAAGTACCAGCCCCTAGTACCTCATAATGAGACTTTATTTAGAAACAGGGTTGCTGCAGCTGTAATTAATTAAGAAGAGGTCACGCTGGAGAGAAAGGGCTCCTTGTGCAGCATTCTGCTGCTGCTGCTAAGTAGCTTCAGTCATGTCCGACTCTGTGCGACCCCACAGACGGCAGCCCACCAGGCTTCCCCGTCCCTGGGATTCTCCAGGCAAGAACACTGGAGTGGGTTGCCATTTCCTTCTCCAATGCATGAAAGTGAAAAGTGAAAGTGAAGTTGCTCAGTTGTGTCCGACCCTCAGTGACCCCATGGACTGCAGCCCTCCAGGCTCCTCCATCCATGGGATTTTCCAGGGAAGAGTACTGGAGTGGGGTGCCATCGCCTTCTCTGTGTGCAGCACTCTAGCGCTGTGCTAAAATGGTCATATGCTGACACAGTGACCACACAGCACAAGCCATCAGAGACAGACCAGAGTTACACAACTGCAGGCCAAGGGGCACCAAAGGCTGCCTGCAGAGGCCAGGGGGAGGCAGAGGAGGAGTGCCCTGCAGGCGTCGGGGGCAGCAGGGCCCTGGCCATACCTCGTTTCTGACTTCTGGCCTCCAGAACTGTGACACAAATTTCTGCTGCTTTAAGCCAATGAGTCTGTGATACTTTACCAGCTCTAAGAAACGAATACAAATATTACTATACTTTTTTTCTCTTTAAATAAGTATCTCCTTTTCAATTTATTAACTATTTTATAGTTTTTGGTCACTATTATGAATAAAATTTTTTTCATTTCAATTTTTAGCATTATTACTAAGATAGAGCCTGTATACTGGTTATCATGTTTTCTTGTATCCAGCTACCTTAACAAAATTCTTACTAATTCTATTAAGAGATTTTAGTCCTTTTTGAGTCATTTGGGCTAATACGTATACAAATAATGCTATCGTGTCATTATACCAATTATTATATTACTCTTATCTTATACCATAGTCAGAACTTGCAGTTCATACCATTAACACTAGTAAACAGTGGGCTTCTCCCTCTATGTCAGGGGTAGGCAAACCACAAGACCCTGGGATAAATCCATTCCATCACCTATTTTGTATGGCTTATGAGCTAAGAATAGTTTTTACAGATGAGCATTTAGATCTAATCTGATGAGAGGAACAGTAACTTTTGACTAACTCCAATTAAGTGAGATATTGTTCCAAATGAAAAATTCCCTTCTTCTCATTGGCAGTCTTTCATTTAAAAAAAGCTGTACAACTGCGTTTTGAATTTTATCAGTAAAAACTGTGGAAATTTCTCTCCTGTTATATAAGTGTCTATATAATAGTCTAGAGACCTTCAAAGCTGACCCTTTACATAAAAAAGTTTATTGACTTCTACTTTAGATGCTCATATACTGGTATAGACTCATGTACTATTGTCTTAAAACCCCTCAAACCACAGCTGTGGTTATGCATTTTTTCTCTTTCTTAATCTTTTATATTTACTTATTATAAAGGAGTTATCCATTATTGATTTTTACAAATAAAAACTTCAGTTCAGTTCAGTTGCTCAGTCGTGTCTGACTCTTTGCAACCCCATGAATCGCAGCACACCAGGCCTCCCTGTCCATCACCATCTCCCGGAGTTCACTCAGACTCACATCCATCTAGTCAGTGATGCCATCCAGCCATCTCATCCTCTGTCATCCCCTTCTGCTCCTGCCCCCAATCCCTCCCAGCATCAGAGTCTTTTCCAATGAGTCAACTCTTCACATGAGGTGGCCAAAGTACTGGAGTTTCAGCTTAAGCATCATTCCTTCCAAAGAAATCCCAGGGCTGAACTCCTTCAGAATGGACTGGTTGGATCTCCTTGCAGTCCAAGGGACTCTCAAGAGTCTCCTCCAACACCACAATTCAAAAGCATCAATTCTTCAGCGCTCAGCTTTCTTCACAGTTCAACTCTCACATCCATACATGATGGCTGGAAAAACCGTGGCCTTGACCAGATGGACCTTGGTTGGCAAAGTAATGTCTCTGCTTTTGAATATGCTATCTAGGTTGATCATAACTTTCCTTCCAAGGAGTAAGCGTCTTTTAATTTCATGGCTGCAATCACCATCTGCAGTGATTTTGGAGCTCCCAAAAATAAAGCCTGACACTGTTTCCCCATTTATTTCCCATGAAGTGATGGGACCAGATGCCATGATCTTCGTTTTCTGAATGTTGAGCTTTAAGCCAACTTTTTCACTCTCCACTTTCACTTTCATCAAGAGGCTTTTGAGTTCCTCTTCATTTTCTGCCATAAGGATGGTGTCATCTGCATATCTGAGGTTATTGATATTTCTCCTGGCAATCTTGATTCCAGCTTGTGCTTCTTCCAGCCCAGCGTTTCTCATGATGTACTCTGTATATACGTTAAATAAGCAGGGTGACAATATACAGCCTTGACGTACTCCTTTCCCTATTTGGAACCATTCTGCTGTTCCATGTCCAGTTCTAACTGTTGCTTCCTGACCTGCATACAGATTTCTCAAGAGGCAGGTCAGGTGGTCTGGTATTCCCATGTCTTTCAGAATTGTCCATAGTTTATTGTGATCCACAGAGTCAAAGGCTTTGGCATAGTCAATAAAGCAGAAATAGATGTTTTTCTGGAACTCTCTCGCTTTAAAACTTAGTTACATTTAATTCTTCTTGAAAAATAAGGGCAATGAAAGGTGTACATTTTCCTACATGTATAATTTAGCTCTGTCTCATAAATAAAAAGTTATTCATTTCAATATCTCCTCAATTTTTTTTTGTAACTCAGTTTTCCACCCCGGGCTTATTTTAGAATTTAATCTCTAAATACTGAGTATGTCTTAGTGGCTTTTCAATATTCATTTGTAATTTAATTTATTTGCAATCAGGGAATATTACCTGTATAATTTTCAAAGATTTTCTTTGTGGCCATGTATATAAATCAACTTTTACATAATATTTGCAAAAGGATGAATAGTCTCTAGCTTTTAGGTCAGGCTAATATTTGTTTCATAAACATCCTAAACTCTGAAGTTGTTTAAAAATACAAAACAGTATTCTATACCCTAGGACTAAAAACAAAAACGAAATTAGAAAATGACAAGCAAAATTTAACTTTGAAAACGATGGGTTTCTTAGCCAGAAAGGCCTAATTCACATTTCAAAACATCTGAGGTTCTTGAAATCCTTTTCTCAAAGTTAACTATAAATATTAATAAGACAACTGCTATCAACACACAAAGACGTTATTATTAATAGTTAGTAATAAAGTCTGGAAAAAAGACTCACCATCATGGGGAAAACGACTGCAGCAGCAGAGGCTTTTATCACCCACAGGAGGACCAGGCAGGTGAGCTGGACGACGGTGAAGACATGCACCTTCCAGAGAGGCACGTAACGCAGGTAAATCAGGTCGGGCTGGTGCTTGGCTGGCATGCCAAATAGCTTAATACGGTCGAAGAACTGGGTATCAAGTGGAGAACAAAACAGGAGAAAGTTTTCAACAAAAATGGCATTTCTGCTACGTAGGAGAAGAAACTGTATCTACTTTAGGGTAACTTCCCTGGTGCCAAGATGTCCTGATAACACAGGAGAGTGTTTCAGTTGACAACATCTTCATCCAGGAGAAAAAAAGCAAGGCAACCATTTGAACAAATGTGATTTCATGAATCAGAAACTCAAGTCAACATGTTTTAAATTGGGGAATTAAACTAGCTCCACAAATTTATCTATGAAAAAACGCACAACTCATTTAATCTTTTTGATCTCTTTTTCTAATATGTAAAATAAGAGAATAACAATCTCCTAAAGTTCTTTCTAGATCTAACATGACCAATTTCTATGAAAATAACCTGAGGTAACAATCACCAATTTTTCACCAAATGAAACAGAAACCATGAGCTGTTTCCTAGGTCTCTGAGCTTTAATTTCCTCATTTATAAACTGGGAATAAAAGCAGCCCTACACACCTCACAAAATTGTTGCAAAACAATAAAGTGAGTTAATGAGACCGTCTCCTGACCACAGGAAGGCAGACCCTGGACTGTGTGAGAACGCAAGGCTGCTGCGTCCGAGACGCCCGGTGCCCCGGAGCCGGGACCACACGCCGTCTGCAGCCGGGAGTGGTGCCAGCGCCACCCGAGCAGCTGCACGTCCTACATGACGACTGCACCCACACAAATCCTCATGCGCGCTATCAGCCTGCCCAAGAAAGGCTACAAATGAGACAAAACAGCAGTGAAATCACTGGATTCTAGCCTGTGCTCCACTGCTCGGTTAAAAATCTTCAGGGAGTCTATTTCTGTGTCACAATTTACAAAATTAGCATTTCTTCCTTTCCTGCTTTCCAAGGTTGTTTTGAGGCTAACAGAAAATCGCTTAGTACTAGGCTCTATGAACTGCACTGCCCCACACAAACGGCAGGTGTTGCCATGGTTATAGAAAACTAATATCTACATTTCTTTTTCAGCAACTGAAACTGCTATTCCACATGCCAGAGATACCCTTTTCCCCCATTCCAATCCTTTTAATCCTCCCTCTTACTAAATTAGCCTTCATTAATAGTTACTTTTCATTAGCTTCAATTAAAATATGTAAGGACATAGGTCATGATTTCACTTTCAGGGGGGAAAAAATGTACAACAATAATTATTTAGAAAATGTGGACTTGAAGTCAATAGTTAATCTGCCCCCAAAATATCAGAGCTGAGAATACATCACTACCATCACAAAAACAATCTTTGAAAATGTAAAATGTTTACATTTTTCTACAAAATCATTAAATGCTTACGACTTGCCTGGATTCCTTTTAATGAGGAAACTCCCATATAAAGGAAAACACCATACAGAACAGGCATTGGAATGAACTGGAAGTAAAATGATCACAATTAGAAATCATGCAACTAAAGCAATTTCACATAAAAGATACATAAAAACACTGTGAGTTCCTATGAGATAGATTTAAAAGATCTTTCAGTGATGACAGGGAGTTCCCCGATGGCTCACTGGTAAAGAATCTGCCTGCATTGCAGGAGACACAGGAGATGTATGTTCAATCCCTGGTCAGGAAGATCCCCTGGCGGAGGAAACGGCAACCCACTCCTGTCTTCTTGCCTGGAGAGTCCCACAGAAAGAGGAGCCTGCCGGACTACAGTCCATGCTGTCACAAAGAGTCGGACATGACTGAGCTTCACACTCAGTGATGCCACTTGTGATAATGGTGATCACACACACTTCAGTCATGACACTGAACTTTTCTATGAACAAGAAAAGCGCTAGTGTACAATAACCTGGAAGAATCGTCTTCTTAGGCTCTCTTCTGCTGATGCCAAGTCGCTTCAGTCGTGTCCGACTCTGTGCAACCCCATAGACGGCAGCCCACCAGGCTCTGCAGTCCCTGGGATTCTCCAGGCAAGAACACTGGAGTGGGCTGCCATTTCCTTCTCCAGTGCATGAAAGTGAAAAGTGAAAGGGAAGTCGCTCAGTCGTGTCCGACTCGTAGCGACCCCATGGACTGCAGCCCACCAGACTTCTCCATCCATGGTATTTTCCAGGCAAGAGTACTGAGTGGGGTGCCACTGCCTTCTCCGAAGGCTCTCTTAAGAAGGGACTATGTTCCATGGTTGGGAGTACAGGCACCACAATCAGACTATTTGGCTCAAAAGCCCTTTTAACCTGTTACTGAGACTTAACTTCTCTTTCTTTTAGCTTCTGCGTCAGATTGTCTTGAAGGTTAAAAAACTTCAAATTCATAGAATACTCAGAAAAGCACAAGGTACATATTAAACCACTCAAAAAGTGTTAGCCATGACTATCACTGTCACTACCCCTACACTGACTGTTAAGCGGCACCATTTACTGAATATGTATAATAAACAAACACCACTCCCCAGAAGAATGTTCTCATTACCTCAGCAGGAAGTGGATCCCAAACTGCCTACAAGCCCATGTCCAGGTCTTCCACAGGAAGGCTAGCAACACTGACTCAAACACCACATCAACACTCACCCAGGGAGAGACCTCTGAGGAAAGGAGAACTAACCGCCAGCCAGCGGAGAATCACAGTCACTCCCTACTCAACAACCTTGTATGTGCTTAACTAAGGACAGCGCAAGACAAGAAAACACGTCAAAAGCGTCATCAGTACCCTCGGGGAATCCCAAGATAATATTTAATCCATAAAGCAACTTTAGAATGCTAGGAAAAAATGAATAACCAGAATGGAAAAAATTAAAGATATGATTATCAAAATAATTTAAAAGAATTTTAGAATAATGATTTTGACAAGACTAAAGAGATCATTAAAATGATAAGGAAAATAGGGGAGATTTTAACAGTGAGAGTAGTGAAGAGGAATGTAACAATGTATCCAGGAGGTCTAACATCTGTCTACTTGAAAGTGAAAAAACATCTAAGAGAAAACAGAAGAGGAAATAAACAGCTGAAGAATATTCACATAGTCAAGGCACAAGTTTCCAGAGTAAAAGGATGCACAGAGAGGCAAGCAGGGTAAACTAAAAAGTACCTATCTATCTACCTAAGTACCATGGTGAAACTGCAAGACACTATGAGCCCTGGGTGTTCACTGGAAGGACTGATGTTGAAGCTGAAACTCCAGTACACTGGCCACCTGATGCGAAGAGCTGACTCATTTGAAAAGACCCTGATGTTGGGAAAGATTGAAGGCAGGAGGAGAAGGGGAAGACAGAGGATGAGATGGCTGGATGGCATCACCGACTCAATGGACATGAGTTTGGATAAACTCCGGGAGTTGGTGATGGACAGGGAGGCCTGGCGTGCTGCGGTTCATGGGATCGCAAAGAGTTGGACATGACTGAGTAACTGAATTGAACTGAGAAAGGTAAAAAATGCTTCTGAAGATACAAACACCAAAGAGATATCAGATCTCTTATCAGAACCACTGATCTTCAAGAAACAACAACTTTAAGACTCAAAGAAAAATACATCTGAACCTTGAAATGAATACCCATCTATTAAACAAATGTGAGTAATTTGAAATATGCAAGAACTCTGAAAGTTCACTAATTATAGTACCATACATGCAAAAATTACTCAACGAATTCCTTTAGCATTATAAAAAAATTCATTTAGCAATACAAGAAAAAGTGGAACATGTATATGTACTTTTTTAAAAAGAGAAGTTAACAGATATTAAGAAAACTTATCAGGCTATTATTCTAAAACAGTAGGAGCTTGGGAAATGAGACGTATTTCTGCCTCCACATAGGCTGATCTCACTGCTTAGTCCTCGGCAAGTATTTTTATATCATCATAACACTGATTACACATCTCCCAAAGGTTTACATTTCTATAATTTAACTTAGAAAAAAAGGAAAAAGAGTGTAAATGTGGGCAACCTTTACCATAAAAAAATGTAGCCAACCAAAAAACAAGTGATGAAAGGGAGAAGGGGATGTGGGGGTAAATCCTCACGAAAGATATAACCTCAGATCAGAGGCTCTCAAGCTTTTTGGTCTAAGGACCCCTTTTCACTCCTAACAAGTACAGAGAACCCTCCTCCCAAATATTTTTGCCTATGTGGATTCTATACTCAGAGAGATACATAATAAATAGATAAGCAGTTAGTTGTATCGGAAATAGATACTCACCACACTAGAAATTAAAAGAAAAATTTTAAATAGTTTTTCTTAGTTCATTTCAAAATAATAAATGCCTTACAAGGTAATACAAAGAATATACTTTTACTGGAAAGCTGTAATTTGCAAAGAACGTAAGATTAAGTGAGAAGAGCAGCAGTACTCCGTGTCCCTGTAAACCTCTTCAGTGGGTGGCTAACAGAGGACCCCACGCTCACGCCTGCATCTAGCTCGGCGTGCTGCCTCCACGGTTCTGGCCAGAGGCCGAGAGGACAACCCCGCCTCACACAGGCGCACGCCTGGGCAAGCGCGGCTCTGCAACCCCAGACAGAGGTCCTTGGGCGAGCCTTTAAGAATCACTGTATTAGGCAGTGAGAATCACTATTTTCACTATTTCATTAAAGATAATAAAGTTAGAAATAACATTATAAAAGTATATAGAACCGTAATGGCATTGACTAACAAAATATCTTATAAAACAAAGGAGTAAAGTGTTAACGTCTACAGAGTTGCTTTTGGAAAGTGAGATAAAACAAGCTTTTCATTTTAGAGCTTTCTTGATATTCTACTTGAATTTTTCTGCTGCTACTGCTAAGTCACTTCAGTCGTGTCCGACTCTGTGCAACCCCATAGACGGCAGCCCACCAGGTTCCCCCGTCCCTGGGATTCTCTAGGCAAGAACGTGGGAACGGGCTGCCATTTCCTTCTCCAATGCATGAAAGTGAAAAGTGAAAGTGAAGTCGCTCAGTCGTGTCCGACTCCCAGCGACCCCATGGACTGCAGCCCGCCAGACTCCTCCATCCATGGGATTTTCCAGGCAAAAGTATTGGAGTGGGGTGCCATTGCCTTCTGCTTATATGCAATTAATACTTTAAAATGTTTGAAACTACTAAAAAAAACCATGTAAAGGGCAACCTTGGTCAGTAGGGGGCAGCATCCACACCAGATGGCTCCGCACGCTTCTCCTCGTCTCTTGCTGTTGTAACAAGACACTCACCACCATGAAGAAACTACCCATCTGTCTATCTGTTTCACCACCCAGACTGCCAAATTCTTCAAAGTAGACACTGTCCTATTTGTTATTGTTTCCTCAGTAACTAACAGTACAGAAAGTACTCAACAAATATTTGGCCAATTAGCTGGCTCCAAGAAAGAAGGCCAAAGAATTCTAGTACTAACAACAGTTTTTTTAGTTAATTCGTTACACACATGCATACAATGCTCCACATTTGTACTGTAATTTATAAATAGTTTACAAACAAAAAAAACAATGGAGTTGAGCTCTTTCATGATGAACAAAAAATACCAGATTATATACTTAGCTAGGTTTGCTATGACTGTTTTTTTGTTAAATTACCAGATTCCGCAGAATATGTATAGTAAACCTCAGATGTGACTAAAAGATATGAGTGTTACTACTTATATCTCATTTAGTTCATCAGAAGAATGTACAAATTAATAGCAGTATCTTCTTTACATTTCAATTAAATTACTGTTTCATCCACCTTTCAATATTACTTCCTCTAATATGCTTATTAAATTCTCTAGGTATATTCTTCTTTTAGATTGTAACTAAGCCACAGATGAACTTCTTCCAAATCTCTAGCCTTCAATACTATCCTTTCACATTATTTTTCAAAAGGATACAATCTAACCCTGATGCCTACCATGGCAACCACCATTCCAAAATATTATTTTCCAAGTAAACTCTAGGAAATGAAACTATTTTAGATATTTTAACGTTTCATTTTCATACCACCAAGTATAAATTTTATGACAAAAAAAAGATTTTTAAAACATTGTAACAAAGAGATTTTACCTTTAGTACTGAAGTCATGAACACAGACAGGCCCATTAGAATAAAAATCATTAGCCCTGTCACCCGCTGTTCACGAATGCCCAAAAACTTGGGCTGCTCCCCAGGAGCAGAGCATTCAGATTCCACTTTCAGGCTGTTGACGTGACTTATGGACAACACGGTTGCAGCCACAAACCATGGAAGTCCCATGACAGAGCACACTCCCAGCATGACGCCAACCACGAGCAGGTCAAGGTGGTAGCCAGCTCCTTTCTGAAAAGGGAAACCAGCACGAATATTTGTCAGCATACGCTATTCTTTCAGGTTCAAATTCTGCACTACCCATAAAGAGAGAAGAAACTAATGTTCACCACCTCCAACTCAAAGAAACAAATCTTGGGACACATTCTGAAAACTACCTTCAACTTGTGCTCCTTTCTGTTGATGATGACCGCTGTAATCTGCTGATCCATGAAGATGAGGATGGTGCACAGCAGAGCTGGAACGGCAGCTATCACTAAGGTCCACCACGGGTTGTCTCCCAGGGGGCTTATGACCCAGCCCCTACTTTTATCAGTAGGCTGTTAAAACATCGAGAAGTTCAAAGGAAGAAAGAAAAGTTTTCTTCTAACAGCACAGACTGTGTCTACCCTCAGGAAATGCCAAGGGGTTGGAAAGAACTGGACACTGGACTCTGTCGTGAATTATCTGCAGAGACGCTAGTGGGGATTTTCTTGTCCCCGAGGCAGGTCCCTGCGCACGTGACTGAGCCACTCTCTCCATCTGGAGGTAGAATTTGCATTCTCCCCTTGGACCCGGGAACAAGGCCATGGTGACCCTATGATCCTGCATCTTGACCTGGGAAGACCTTGCTGCTGCTTTTCTAGCCTCCTGGAGCCCCGGGGTTAAGCTCTTGAGTAAGCCTGGATGAGCTTTCTTGAGGATGAGACACAGGATGATGAGACAGGGGTAGGAGGCAGCTACCAGTCCCTTCATTCAGCCCTCTGTGCTGAGCTCCCAGACATGCCCCCACCGAGGCAGTAAAGACAGCAGACACCCAAAGATCCCACAGCAGGAGACCAGATCCCCTCACCTCAGCCTAGGGCCAACGCCACAGATTTAGGAACAAAAAGAACTGTTGTTTAAGGATATGATGTTTTAGGAGATTTGTTATGCAGACATAGGTAAGTGAAGCAGAGTTTCATTCCCACACACGCCTATCCACTCCATATAAAGTGAAGTCAGACAATGTACTAGGTCAACTCTTAAAACTATTAATAAACTGCCTTGAAGATCCTACAGACCAGTCACCATGACAGCGTCAGCACTCAGTCTGCACTGGGCCTCAGACCACTGTTCTTCCAAAGCAGGGACTGACAAAAACCTGACACTTTATCAGATACTAATATATTTCACTGCTATAACATAAAATCCGCTTTATAATGAAACATTTTTAAAGCTGTAAAGAATCTAGCATTCTTGGAGGGTATTGGATATGCTGAAATTTAAGCATATTTCTATTACTTAGCCTTTATATTAAGCCAATTTTTTTCTACAAGAAAACATTTGTCAATATAAAGGGGAAACTAACCATTTTCAAATTCATATATTATCATCTCCCCACACTGATACACATGATAATGCTTCCCATTCAATACTGCACATGGATAAAAATGTTTTATCTATATAATGCATATATTCTTAACTATTTCCCCAAGTGTATTTAATAACCCTTGATTTCAGTTTTATACTTCAAAGCTAGATAAATGACTAACAAAGATATATTTGGAACCGGAATAAGGAGATGGGACCAGGATTACAGGAAATTACATTAATATAATTCACAGTTTTGTCAATTTGTAAAACTTGGTAAACACAGAATGACTTAGATATAGTCATATCTAATGACCTAAAAGTTTTAGTGGCTCAATATCTATGCTTTTAAACAAAGGTCTCCAAACTTTTTAATTTCTATACTCTTAGCAGCAAAAAGACATTTATTTACCCAGATGATTCTATATTCACTTATGCATTACATTACTAACAATTATCTTTATAGTGAAATTTGTATCATAAATATTGAGGATCATTTTCCACGATGTATTCTATTTTGGAGGACACAGGTTTTAAAAATGATTCTATTTTTTAACCCCAGTGAGAGAGAAAACAGACTAGATTTATCTTCGTTATATTATTTCTAATCCCCTTTAAATTTTATGCTTCTGAAAGAAGTCATATAATTTGTTAAATGTAAATATAGGCAATGACACAAATCCTTGACTATTAAAAATTTCCAGAAACTATTCAAAACCTACCATCTCCAACTTAAAAGGGAAAATAATTATCAGACGTTGCATTATGCAGGCTGTGGGGTCGGCAAAGGGTCAGATATGACTGAGTGACTGACCAACAACAACAACACAAAAGATCTGTAGTTCCAATGAAACCAAAGAGTTCATGGTTCCTCAGACTAAGCATCGTTTTTCTTGTGGAAAAAAATTCTTTCTTGATTCTGCTGAAAAATGTTACAAGACACTTTCCAATTACTGTCAGATGTATCAATCACTCTTCTAGAAATTTTAATTAGGATCCCCTTGCTACTCTTATAAATCAAGTTTGAGTTACTTCTTCACAAAGGAATAAAGAATTTTTCTTTCACCTGGAGAGTGTATCATGAACTCCAGCTATGAGAACAGAGTCAAAAATTTTCAATGACTCTGATCTCCTCACTATGAGTATTTCCACTCACTCTCTGTGATGGACTCGATTTGATACCTTCTTGCTTATTTCCTAAATATGTCCACTTGTCTCTGTTCATCTTGTCATTGTTTATATATGTGCAACGTATATATAACCTTTCCTTTCAAAGCACCAGCTCTTCACAGAGAATGTGCATATTTTAAAAATAACTACCTAGGAGGCAGTATCTTAAAGCAGTTCGGTATTTCCCAGTAACAAATAGCCAAGTGTTTTAATCCTTACCTCAAATTTTTCAGGAACATGAAGTTTAGGAGATGGAACTCCTACAAGGTAGTCAATTACAACCATTATTACTATGGTGAGAAATACAGCAAAGTCACTGATTGTCGATCGCACCTATGTTAAATGGGTTATGTTAGTATAGACACAGAAAACTGTCCTTTCTAAATAATTCATATCTTTTACAGATTAAATACGCCACTAGAAAGTGTGAATGAGTTTTTTAATTAGTGATGATGCATCAGTGAAACACATTTATAACTAATATTTTCTACAAAAGATAAGAAATGCATTTCACAACTACCTATCATGTCCCTTGATGCCACTGTCTTTCTATTGTTAGCTCAGATAGGGAATACACACCTTTAAAATCTTGTTCGAATATAATTGCTTTACAATGTTGTGTTAGTTTCTGCTGTAAAATGAAGTGAAGTCACTCCATGCATACACATACTACCCCTCCCTCCTGCACCTCCCTCGCACCCAGCCCCTCTAGGTCCTCACAGGCACTGAGCTGAGCTCCCGTGGTATACCGTAGCTTCTCACTGGCTTTCTGTTTTGCATATGGTGGTGTGTATGTCAATGCTACTCTCAATTCGTCCCACCCTCCTCCTCCGCCCTACATTCACCTGTCCGTTTGCTACGCTTTTCACTGTGAATAATTTCCTTACAGCTACTTGACACAAAATTACTAACCTCAAACAATATCTTATTGTTTTGAAACAAATCAAGGAAATGAAAACTAAAAACGTGAGAATTACAAGAACGACAAAATCAAACCCCAATTACCTTGGTAGGAAAATAGCGCTTGGTCTTAAATTGCTTGAGGAATGAAGACAGAAAAAACGTTGTGAAAAATAAGATGACAGACCAAAAGAGCACATCTGGAATATAAGGTCCATGGAGACTACAAGCTGATCCTACAAATGTACCGTGGTAGACTTTACATTCCTGAAAAAAGGGGGTGAAAAACAGAAAAGGGAGGGATAAAGGGGATTCTCAGATAGCCAATAAATTAACGAGGAACTTCTCTGAAGTAAGATGCTACTTCTCAAAAGGCACGCCATTATTTTGTTTCACTTAGAAAAACACACCATCAAGTCAACATTAAAACACAATCAATTTTAAAACACATCTTGAGTTCAGAGAGGTAACAATTTGACAAATCTGTGCCTCTTAGAAATCACTGAAATAAAACAATGTATTTTGTCAAGTTACTATGTCACACACTCCCTTCTTTCAACTCTTTATTTCCTTTAGTGAGAGGTTTACATATTGAGTATTAATTCCCAAATATTTTGTTTGCATCCTTGGTCAGCAATTTTACTACTATCTTTCCATTACTTTTGAACAAGCTGCTTAAAATAAAATCAAAAGTCAGAAAATTACTACTCTGCCCTTACAATGCTGAATAAGAGATGGCTATAATACTAAATTGTTTTGGCTTTTTTGACTTTTTTCTGACTTTTCTAAAGGTGAGATTAAAGCAGTAAAGTGAACCACCGAAATATTTCCATTAATAAAATCAATAATATAATCAATAGTATAGCACAATTACGGAAATATATTGACTTGATTTTCCTTTTGAGGGAAAAGAATAACTGAAAGACAAGCAGAGATTAATGAAAACAACTGAAGTCCTTTTCTCTTTACTTATATTCTAATGAGATTCATTTTCAAAACATAACAGATCAGGTTTACTGAAAGAAAAATAGCCAAAGGAGAATCCATTATTCTCAATTTCTATGTGCTAACCTTAGTAATCTACAGTTCACAACATGGATCATAGAAATAAAAGCTACAGCTATACAAAGAAACTTAACATGGCCCTATTAGGTATCTAAAAAACCACACTGAACAGACCATGTAAGTAATCTGAAATACTAAGACATCCTATTCAACATGAAATGAGTTTTTTTTTTTTTTTTTTTTTTTAACAAATCACTTTCATTTGAAAACCTGAAGGAAATGGCAACCCACTCCAGTGTTCTTGCCTGGAGAATCCCAGGGATGGGGGAGCGTGGTGGGCTGCCGTCTATGGGGTCGCAGAGTCGGACACGACTGAAGCGACTTAGCAGCAGCAGCAGCAGCATTAACTCTCTTTCAGAACAAAAATTACTTTTTCAATATACAATAGTTCAGCATTATTCTAAGCTGATGACTTACTGACACAGTGCTGTGTGTCCACACTGTCCCCAGAACCATCCGTGTTGATAAGATGTCATAAATCTACACTGCCCATACAACTGGCCAGCAGTCAGTCACATGACAGGACTGGGCACTTGGAGCACGTCTAGTGCAGCCAAGAAACTCAACTTTTAATTTTATTTAATGTACACTTAAATATAGACACATGTGACTGCACTGCACGGCGCAGATGTAAATGATCGGTGGGATAACACTGCAAATGAAATCCCTCCAACTACATACTCAGGAGCTAACTATCACCCTAAGAGAGAAAGAAATGACCTACAATTGCTTACATGATATAAAAAGTACCAGAGTAGCTCAGCGGATGGTGGGTTTTCACTGATACTGCTAGCGTCACTGGACACCTTTATTTCTAAATCCCAATCTGGGAAGTGACCAAAACAGCTACTCTAGAGCTAGGACAATATTTCCCAACAAAATACAAAAATATGTGTGTAACAGTCTTCAGTACCCAGTAGGTGCTCATTATACATTTCTACCCTTTTCTTCCTTTTCTTTCTGCCAGTGCTCAAGTCAAACTAGTTTCTTCAAGGTAAACAGGTTCAGTCTGAGCATCCCTGATCTCCTGAATAGGCAGGTCCCAGAGAGATAGCCTGAACAACAGAAGCAGGACAAGTGCGAACTGCTGAACTGTTAACTTCAGGACCTGCAACCATAGGCCGATGAGCATATGAATCCAAGAGGAACTAGAAACCCGAAAGCATATTCACATCTTTCCAATAATTAATATCTTGGAGGGTTTCCCTGGTGCTTTCAGATGTTAAAGAATCTGCCTGCAACAGAGAAGACCCAGGTTCAATACACTTTCACTTCTTTTTTTCAGTATCCTGGAAGCCAAATATAGTCCATCTTGATCTCTCTTCCCTTGATCTCAGTTTCACTTTTTTTCAGCTTCTACACTTCAGGACATGATTTTAAAAAATGTGGTAATTCCTATTTGGTCAACACAACACTATATTCTAAAAACAATATCCACCAATCAAGAAGAAAACGTAGGTTTACTCAGAAAGGGGCTTCCCATGTAGCTCAGCTGGTAAAGAATCACCTGCAATGCAAGAGGCCTCAGTTCAATTCCTGGGCCGAGAAAATCCACTGGAGAACAGATAGGCTACCCACTCCAGTATTCTTGGGCTTCCCTGGTGGCTCGGCTGGTAAAAAGAATCCGCCTGCAATGCGGGAGACCTGGGTTGGATCCCTGGGTTGGGAAGATCCCCTGTAGAAGGGAAAGGCTACCCATTCCAGTATTCTGGCCTGTATAGTCCATGGGGTCGCAAAGAGTCGGACACAACTGAGAGACTTTCACTTCATTTTACTCAGAAAAAGCTCAAGAACAAGGTTAATTGTTTGCACCAGCCTTTGCTTCATTTATACTCACAGACACAGTGAGGTTCCCCCAGGGAATGTCACGGGCTGTCACATTATTTTTCTCCCACATCTTCAGCGTTTCATTGCCAGGGTTAGAAGGCTCAACACACACACATCTGAGAAATCAGAATTGGATACAGTTTTAAGGATTCTGAACTTCATGTTTATACTGTATTAAATCAGTCACACAGTGGAGTAGTTTTTAACTTCCTTATTCCATGTTATAATGCATGGGGAAAAAAGTGAAAACATTTCAGAAACAATGGAACGGAATGAAGTTTGGTTTACATACATAAAACAAAGAAAATGCTTACTTAATGGAACTAGTTGGACACATCCCTTGGGGCAGAACTATTTTCTTTAAAAATCTGGGAAGACACCATATTTAACATGGTCAGCCTCCAATGAATCTCATCACTTAACCCCATGGAGCTGCTGCCGCCCCAGTGCCCACACACACAACAGGCACTGGGAACCAGTACAACTTCTACTCTTGTTAATCCCACAAATTCTAGCAATTCCTTTATTCATCTTAAGAGTCACCCTTAAAGTAATGGGTAAAACATCATTTTTCAGGGCAGGACTAGGAGAGTCAAACTAATCAGAATTCAGTTCATACCCAAAACTATCTGACCTGCTTGAAAAAGCCAGAAACACACACATGAGAAAACAAATCTCTGAATATTGATTCAAAAAATGAACAGAACAAACAAAAATATTCTCAACTGGACCATGAGCTGTTTGAGAAAAGGTGGGAGGCTGGACTTTGGATTCACAGAGGCTCTGTCATTTACTAGCTCTTTGACCCAAGTCAAGCTTTAACCTCAAAGAGCCTCAGTTTCTTCATACACAAAAGGGGCTATGATACGAATGACTCACAAAGACATAATGACTAACACTGATACGAATATTAAGCAACACTCAACACAGTGTCTGCCACAAAATGTCAGCTGAACAAAGGACTTGCACACACAGAAACAATGCTGTAACCGCTGTCACAAGCTGTGAAAATCATGCTCACGCTTCTTAAAAATCAGAGTAACAGGGAAAGAGAGAAGACAAAAATTTATGTTAAAAAAAATAGTTTGAGAACAAAGATGACACAAAATAGACCTGGTATCAAAGTGTCGCTAATATTTTCAAACAGGTCAACATCTTACAGGAAGCTGCAGACTCCTCCGTCCTCTGTCCATCAAAGCCGAGAGTGTGGAGGACAGAGGGGGAGGAGAAGTGTGACGCGGGAGCACGGGGCGGGGGCAGGAGGAGGAAGGGTTTTGGTCACCACCTTCCTCCGTGAAAGTTCACCAAATGCAGGCTCAAGCTCACATGAACTGTACGCAGGACAGCAAATACAGGCATCCACCTCAGAACATGTCGCTTTAATAACCTTCGTGACGTTTAAGTGTCTGCCAACCCTTTGCAACTATTATAATTACTTCTCAAATCCCATTTTTTGAGTCTTAAAATATTTTCATTTCATGCTTTATCACAAAGAAAATAATCCACTAAACAGCATACAACAGTATACTGAGATTATATTTTAAAATAACATCCACAAAAATTAATGAAAACGCACAACATGAATATTTAAATATACGGTGGGCAGTTGCCAAACAACTGAACTTAAATTGGCCGATCCAATTTAAATATGAAACCAAAAATATACACACCTGGACCAATAGTTTCATGGAATAACAGTGACTGAATTTGTTCAGTCACATTTATGTCCACTGAGTGCTTTGGTAAGATCTCACCTGTAACAAACAAGTCAACCTCCATATTGCCAGTTGGGTAGTTATAGCTTGATATACAGTGAGCATCACGTTGCAAAAAAAAAAAAAAAAAATCTGTTTTCTTTTGCTCTGAAACGTCTGCAAAAATACATTTTAATATTAGGGGAAACAGAAACACTTACGAGTAGCTGGTCAGTTCCTCTAAATTGTTGTGCATATTAAATGCATATGTTTCTCCTAAATGGAAGAGCTTCTCCAAAGCCTCGTAGATGAATATGATGCAGATGAGAGCTGCAAAAGCCTCCTCGGTGAACCGAGTGATGTAACACACCAGGCTGCTTGCATCTGTTGCAACCAAAACAATGCACAAGAAAGAAGTCCATAGACCAATACTGGTTCTCAGAGACAGATAGGAAAGGTGGTAATCTCTGTTTGGGAAGAAAAATAAATGTGGACACGATCAACATATACATGCCAAACAGTACTGGTACTTAAAATTTCCACAATAAGCAGTAAGAACAAACATGACATTTCTAAAGACAGCTTATTACAGAATAACAAAATAATGACTAGAGAAAGCTCTATGTGCTTTTTTTTGCTTCAACTGAAGACTAGCTTGTTATTAGACTTAATGGTTATATTTTACTTATACAAAAGTTTTACAGCGAAAACCTACCAGGCAATATGTACTTAAAAACAAAGAGCTCACTTTAGAAACCAGTTATGAGGCATAAGCGACAGACACCGGCCTCCAGGACACCTGGATGTGCGCTGCTCTCTCTGCAGACCCAGGGCCCCAGTGTGAACACAGCGGCCACACCCCTGCCCCGCCGTCACACCTTCACCACCACTAGCTCCGCCACCACCAGCATGACTCATTTTCCAACTCAGTTTCAAATAAGTGAGTCTAAAACAGGTCAGGCCACTACATTCTCTATTTATGTGCGTATCATGCCAGATCAGAATCAGCTTGTTCAGGAAAGAAAGAACCAGAACAAGAGGAATTAGATGAATCAAACATGTAACAGCACCAAGTTGTTCCAGGTTCAACATCCAGCTGCATTGCTCTCACCAAAGGGACAGTACTGCTGGGTCAGATTCTGAGGCCATGGGCCAGCGGCCTGCACTGACCCCGTGCGTGAACACCCCCCACCCGCTGCCTGGCAGAGCCAGCATCAGCCTTCTAGACGCACCTCTTCCTAAACTTCCTAGTAAGACCGGCATACTGTACAATACCTAATTCAGATTTAACACCTTCTTACTAGGCTGAAATCTGCTAACACAAAAGATTTTTATTGTCCCCCACGTGACATGCTTATCAGAATTCAAATCCACGGACTTTATACTCAAGGTGACTGGCGTGAGAGCAGAAGCCAGAGGAGGGTTTGCCACACAGTAGCCCCAAAACATTGAAAAAAAATATATATATACTGATCAGATCCTCTTTTCCAGCTATTAATAAATACACAAAGAACTTTTAAAGTTAATACAATAATATATATATATATATAACTATACACTTACGTAAACACATGTGAAAAGTGGATAGCTATTACATACCTGCAGAATTTAAATAAAATTTTTTCAAACACTAAAACTGGACCTGTGCTCCCCAATATTGTGAGAGGTTGCCCAGCAAACAACGAGTAGGCAATCCCAGTTAATGACGCTCCAAAAAGAGACTCTATTGCACTCTGTTTAAGGAAAGAAGAAACGAATAAAAGTAATACATCGTGAACATATCTCTAACCTACTGTAGTACATGTAAGACACCTGAAAAATAAAAATATTAATCAAGTGGTTTAAAAAAATACAGCAAATGCAACTTTAAATCTCAAACTTAACATTTAAATAAGGAAAATTAAAAACATTTTAAATACACTACAAAATTGTTTTGTTTTAGCATACTAGAGGTGAACTTTTGCAATCAACCTTAATTTAAAGCTCAACACTGTGGGAGGCAGGGAGAGTGGGGTACATGGAAGACAGACACAAGAGGCTTCAACCCCCTCTATATAACATGATTTCCTTCTGAAGCCCGTGGTGAGGACAAAGATGCATATATTATTTCAGTATTTTGGTATGTCAAAATAGTTCATTTAAGAAAATAAAAAGTATTTGCAGTGTTTGATACCATGTGTTCCAAAAAAAATCTACTTCTTCAAATAGATGACCAAGACATCATCACATGGTCCTATCATTCTCAAATTGATTTCCAAAGACAATTTCCCACACATTTTAAAGAAATTATTCTAATATGACTGGCTTAACCAATAAATATAAAAAACGAAATGCTTAACACAAATAAATGAAAAATCTCCTGGAAACCATAGAAAAGGAAAACCCATTAAAGTTGGGTTAAAATGATAAAATGAAAGACTCAGAAAAATCTTAAAAGCTAGTAGGCCAGTTTTATTTCACCACCAATGTCACACCCTAACTGATTAGGTCATGAGTTGGGAAAATGTGTAGACTCTGCCACTACAGGGAGGTGGGGGCTGAAAGAAAACAGTTTCCATTCACAAACATTAAGGTCAACTGGAATACATGACCAGGAAAAGGGAAAGCCTAGCATTAGGAAAGCAAAGAGAAGGCACTTGTGAGAGACAGCCCTCCTGGACCTGGAGGCAGCAAGCAGCGAGCAGAGATCAGGGCTCCAGGGGACCAGATCTGAGGAAGCAGACCGCCTCCTGCGAGCCGTGAGCTGCTGAACCACGGCCACATCTCAAACTCACCCAGCCCAACTTTCCTCATCTTTGAATGTGGGTGATGAAAGTCAGGAGAGCTTAATGAAGCAGTGCTTCTGAAAACACCAGCAGGAACACAGTCAGGCATCTGGGATGCACCAACAAACGGTAGCAGCTCTCAACATCAGTACTAACAGCGTGTCAGAATCAAACTCACAGCAGAGACAGTCATGTCGCAAATGAGACATTCAACTCTTGGTATAAAAACAGGATCAAACCCACATACAGACTTCACTTTTGGCAAAATGAAGAAGAGTTCATGTTAACAATATATTTATGAGTTGTATGAGATAAATGTGTTTTCTTGCCCACAGACAAAAAAGACTGTCCTAGAAGACACTGATAAGCTGTTATAAAAATCCTTGGTTCAATTACAGTATGCATATTTAGAGCTCAAATCAAAGGGAAAAAAATGTCTAAACATCACCCAGAAATAGAAAGCAGGGAAACAGAAACAAGGAGATGGCAGATAAAGAAATGCTAATGGCTGGGGGGTGGGGTGGGTTGGGGGTGTGGAGAGGCCGAGGGGCACAGACAGAATGAACTCCCCCCGCCAGTGCTGTGTGGAAAAAGCAGACTCTGCCAGGTGGAGACCTTTCTTACCCTTCCCCTCACTGCCACATTCACTAGTTCCTATACCCAGATCTACTTTTTCCCCAGTTTTAAACCATTTCTATCTTCACTGCCAAACCGAAGCCCATCTTTCCCTAGAGAAATCACAGCCCCACTCTGCTGCCTCCCCCAGCCCACATTCAGTCTCCATGCCACCCAGCAGAAGCCCGCCTTCAGCACCCCCTCAGCCCCGCCACTGCAGGGCGCGGGGCAGCCCCTGCTGGTGTCGCCGCTTTCTCTACCTCTGATTTGGTCTCTGCAAAGTTATACCGTCCAGATTTCTCATTCAAAGCTCTGGCTGTGCCCATGTCTAATCTGCTGGGCCACTTTCTCCCCACTCCCCTCCTTCTGATCCACAAATGGGGATAACTTCCCACTTCTCCTCTCCCTTTAAAGTGCTAACTTCATCTATCTCAGCTTCCCACTCTGTATTTCTTTCCTACCACTCTAGAAACTCTGGATCTACACTTCCTAACGTCTCCACTTTTACCTGAAACTCCAATAAAGCACCTGAAAAGAAACACATCGTCTCCGTATCAGGTCCCTCCACAATCCTTCTGACTGCCCTGCTTCTATAGGTCTTCCTTCCTCTCACTGGTGTGCCGCCCAGCACACCACGACACAGGAACTGCATGTACACTGTCTCATCTTCCTCTCAGTTAGGCCCCAGAGGACAGAAGACACATGCCCGTGTCTTACCCGTGTCCATGCTCCTCCAATGTCTAGAGTGCTATCACACACATGGGGTACTAAAGAGCAGGATGAGGTGGGGAGCCAGTGAGCGACAGTCCAAGGGGAAGAAGCAGCATCTCCGTGACGGTAACAGACAAGACACACGTCCTTGGGGACCAGCAGAAATACACATACAACTTGTGACAGCTGCTTTAAGCAGCTTACTAAATATATATATATCTGGTATAATAATAGAAAAGAATAATGTAAATGAGTCTAAATAACCAAAAGGAAACTGAGTTGAAAGGAAATTTCAGTTGTCAGGTTTACCTCATGTTCAGCTTATGAAACACTTGAATTAAGCAATTATTACTACTTTAGGTTTGGTTGGTTTTTACAAAGCCTAAGATCTATAAAAGATAAACTTTCTCCAAGGAGTAAATATCATTACACAAAATACACTTAGGAATCACAAACTGTCTCACTTAAATGCCATTAAAATGTATATAAACAGCAACAAGAAACACTTTCTCAGTTTCACACAGCAGCAGGTGCGGCTCTGTAATCACAGCCCCAGTATGGTATTATCCAGAACAAAACATAAAAGCTTTCATTCTAGTCATGTCAATATACAGATGTAGTTTTCAGTTATACTTTCCAGTTAACACTTTGGACAACTTTCACACAAGTTTAGTAACAGCAAAATTAAACACCGCTTCAAAATCCACCATTGTCCATAATTATGCTCCCTTCTTCCCAATGGTCTGCCTGGTGGACCCACCAGGGCAGACGAGTTACTGGTAATCACATGGCTCTAACTAGTCCTATGATGCCCTGAAAGTCACAGAGCACCCACCCCCTGCCCCCAGTGAATTCTCCCACCCACGACCCACCGGGACGAGTTCAGTTCATCTGAACACCCCCACCCACTCTCCCCCCACCAAGACAATACAAGCCTTTTACTCAATTGATAAAACCATTCATCCAGCAAGCCATGAAAAACTTTTCTTTTTTTTTTTTTTTTACCTCAACTGTGCATCTTCTCCTGTTCAAATGGCTTCCCCATGCTTTCCACAGCAATTACCTTTGGGGGAAGTCTGCTTTGGGACGGGTTAATCATGCTGTGGGTAGATTCTTCAAATAAAAGTGGGAAGAGGGAGACAAATGCACAGACACTTGCCTCTGAGGAGCTAAGAGCCTGGCCGCTACCAATCTTTGTACTCACTATTCTGCCTTCTGTAGCTTCTCCAAGCAGCCCTCCAAAAGTGATTACAGGAGACATACAGGCACAGTATAGGAAAAGAACCGAGGCCAGGCACTGCAGACTTAATGCATCCTTGAAGTCACTCAAGAAAAAAGGTGCTTTCCTTTTGATGTCAAGTATCAAACCACCAAAAAGCCTAAATAGGTGAGATGAAACTCGTCAAACTGTACACTAGAGGATTCTGGCTGTTCACACTAAAACTATGGGCTACATAAAACTGCTGGTGCCTAGCATTTGTCAATAAAAATTAATATCCTATTTAAATAATGGTACAAATTTTAGAAGACACACTCATTTAATCTAGTCCACTGACAGCAGAAAGGTAGATCTCACTAAATTAAAGGAGACACAAACATCTATATCTTACAGACTATATACTGAAAAGACTACAGGCAAACGACTTATATAAGTAAATACAATATCAAACACAAATGTGCAAGGAAACGTACAATAAAAATAAATAAAACCTAACAGCCCATTTATGAAAATGTGTGTAAGCAATGCTATTAATCATTATCTACATTATAAATCTTAAAGGCAAGTGTGAGAAATATCAGGAATGCAATTATAATATAAATCATAAGTCCCCAAATGCCCTTTAGTAAGTACCTGTGCTTAGGTTCACTCAGTAGTGAATTAAATAATTTTACTTTTAAAATTAATACTCCAAACACATAAATATTTGGTCTAGAAAAAAGTCTAAAAACTATTTCAGTGTGTGTAATTTACTGTATATGTAGTCAAACCAGTGTGTATATTAATAAAACAAAGATGTTTAAATTAGTAAATTTAAATCTATATTTGTACATCAGATCCTTCTCATTTCAATGTTTCTTCGATCAGACTTTTGGATACACCTGATCTGAAAGCACTCCACTACAAAACAAGCTCTGTGAGGAGCAGGGACCTTGTCTTATTCACTGCTATTCTATCCAGGGTTTAGAATACTGCCTGGGAAGCAGCAGATACTCAGTAAATACTGGTGACAAACCAGTAATTCAAAAAGATTGTGTGACTTATAAAATACATAATCATTTAAATCCCTACTGCAGAAAAATACACCAAAAAAGTTAATATTATGCTTTCAAATGCTTGAGATCAGCATCCTCAACCTTACTGGCACTGGGACCAGTTTCATGGAAGACACTTTTTCCACAGACTGGGAGGATGTGAGGGGCGGGGGGCAGCTGTAAACCTGCCGCTCCCCCGGCTCTGAGGCCTGGGCCCTCATGGGCCATGGACCAGGGCCAGGGCTGGGGACTCTCGCTCTAGACGTTTCAAACTTTACCATTCTAGTTGTTTCCAAAGTTAATACTGAAATAAACCTAAACATACACTGACAGCTGGAAGAAGTTATCCTATAAATACGACAGCAATGGGACTAAAAAATCTACAAAGGAAAGGGTGCCAACTTGTAATAAAAATGGTGCCAATGATAATCTAATGAAACTACATCATCACGTCAAAAATTTATATGAGAGTCTCAGGTAACATGATCAGTAGGGGCCTGACTATGTACTTGTTAGTGACTAACCCTACCTCAGTTTGAAGAAGTAACAATACTAATAACTCAAATGAGCACCTTTTGCATGGGGGCAGAGGTTTACTCTAGTATATTCAGAGACTACTACTATTTAAGATCCAAGATCTTTAGCTCATAGGGAGCACCAATGGGCAAACAGTATCACTATCCACATGCTTTCTTCTAGACTATGGCAATACCATGGTATTTTTCTATCTCTACAAAAAATTCTAAGACAGTGTTTGTACCTGGAAATATTTCTATTTTTTTATCCCAAGAATTAACTTCTGCAACAATTTTTCTAACTAGGTTTCCAGATTATATGCTTGTCTGCCTGATTTTACATCATCTCATGGTATGCTGCTCACGGAAGAGCTTTACGTCTCTGCACACACGACACAATGGCTGCGATTTCTCTCTGTTCCCATCGTTCTGACTTTCTATGAGAATGGCAATAGGGCGCCATGCTTTCTCAAGAAATCTTCTGTACAGCCAATTAAATTAACCTACTACAGAACTACAGCATTCTTAACATATGCTGCATAATGTTTCTGTTTTAAATTAAATCCTAGTATACAGAACCCAATATATTCTAGTAAACTATTTTTAAATGCATAGTAATTATCCTTAACATTATATACCTATGAAAACAATACACTTTTTTTTAAAATATGGAAAAATACTAGACAAACTTTTTACTAGACAAACTTAGTTTCCAAACACTTGGAAAGCAAAAGCATGTCTCTGCCTTGTCCATCACATCAGTCTCTACCCCCGAGAGACGCCCGCACGGAAGCAGCGTCTGTACCCACCGTCCAGTCCTCTGGAGCTCGGGCCCCGCGTGGTGCGCTGCCTCCTTCGGGGCGTCGCCCGAGCTGGGGGCAGATCCATTGGGAAATACAGGAATCTTTCTCTTTTCCTGCATTTCACAAAAAAAGAAAAACAACAACACACACACCTTTCAGAATCCCGTTTTAAGGAAGCCAAAATAGCATCTTTGTTAAAGGGAACATGAGCTCTCCCATTGATTATATGTCTAACCAGTACTCCTCGGAAAAAAAAAAAAATGCTTCCTAGTATCAACTTCCACTCTAAAGACACTGCACTTTGAAACAGAATCTAAAATTTGTCTCTGTTAATATTTCAAATTTAAACTGGCATTTTTCATTTTATAATCTAACATCAAATATACTATAGAACACTCACACACATCATTGAAAATTACTACTCAGCAACAGGGACATAAAAATCCAATAAAACATCTCTTCAACTAAAATTTTAAATCCTTATTCATGTTCACTAGTGAAAAAATATACTTTATACTTTACATTAAGAAAAAAAGTAAATGCCATTTTTTCTTATTAAATACTTCCCTTAAGATGTAAGTAGCATGAGTCATCAAATAAATTTTCATAAAAATGAATTCCCTACTATGTTTTATTACAAACTCAAGAGTACTATTCTCATGATAAAAGATACTCTCCTCCTCAGGGAGCAAGTTTTGCTACCTCCAAAGGTCAGAGGTTACTGGACCAAAAAAAAGTGGGTTGGGGGAGAGGTGAAGTGGGAATAGAGCAATAGAGGGACAGAGAGAAGGGAGACAGAGAGAGGAAAGAAGAGGGATGGGGAGAAAGAAAAACATGGGGTGGGGGTGTGTTCATCCCAGGGCCACCCCCAGATCAATCACAGCAGTGAACTCCCTGGGTCACATGTTCAGTATTTACAAAGTAGCACGACTTACCTATAATCCTAAAACTACCATTTGAAAATGTCAAGATTAAAACTAACTTATATCACAGTTCAAAGGGGAAAGAGGAAACAAAATTACTGAACTCCCACAAAACAAATCTAATGAAAATACTGTACGTCACAATTGATGCGATACAGCAAAAGCATCACTCAAGAAAACAAAGCAGCTCTTACATTAAGAAAAATGAAAGGACAAAAATAAATGTATTAAGCATTTAATTCACCAAATGTGAAAAAAAAGTCTTTCCTGAAGGAAAGTGAAAGGAATAAAACAGCTAAATGCAGAAGCTGAGTTACAAAACACAATATACTTTTTTAAAAAGGAGAACTGAAATAAATATTAAAAGTTGCTCTATTAGAACAATATGATTAAATATCAGCTAATATACAACCAAAGATATGACAAGGGGGCAAAGTCACAAATTTTATTTATATACAAGATAAAAATATACAGTGAGAGGGGGAGAGACTACACAGCACAACCCTGGGCAACTAAATGAAAAACCTTGATAAAATGGGTACTATACTTAAAAAAAAAATTTCCCAAAATTGACACCAAAAATCAGGAAAATAGGTCATTTTCTAGGAAAATATAACTTACCAAAACTGATTCCAGAAAAAAGAGAATGCTTACACAAACCAATTTCCACAGAAGAAATAACAAGCTGTTGAAGTCTACCATATAAGAGTCAAGCTCAGGAAATTCTACTAAAAAATCTTGCAAACTTCTAGAATCAAAGTATTCTAAGCCACTTAAAGAGCACACAAAAAGGAAAACTTACAAATCTGTTTTTATGAAACAAGTTTAATGATGATACCAAAATGTAAAGACTGCACAAAAATCTATAGATCAATCTACTTACAAATGGAGATGGAAGCAACTTAAATAAAACATTAGACAAAGACTACAGACACTTCAAAGCCTAAGCTGGGTTATTCTAACAATGCAAGAGTGTCTTCAAATTAAAGAACCTATTAATATGATTTACCATAATAACTGGTAAGTAAAATTCATATGATCATCTCCAGAGATGCTAAAAAGCCCTTTGACAAAATTCAACATTCACTTATATTAAAAAATTCAATAAAACATAAATTAGGGTATTTTCTTAATATGATAAAATATGTATTTTGGCATCAATGATAGTAACTTAATGAGAGAAACACTAATGACTTTGACTACAATTATGAAAAAATTAAGAAAGGCCCTTTAAAGTCAACTACTATGTAAACCTATTAGAGATTTTAGTCAATACCCTTAGACAAGAGAAAACATGTTAAAGGTGTAAGAGTTAGAAAATGAATAGTATTATCTTTTATTGGAGACCACATGACTATACACAATAAAACAATTGAGGAAGGCAGCAGGATACAAAAGAAATATACAATAACCAATAGCCTTCATACATATACATATATATAAAAGCAACAGGCAATATAATGGAACAAAGACCTCAATTATAATAGAAACAAAGATAAAAGACTTATGTACACACTCACCAAGAGGAGTGTACGGTGCCCATAAGGAGAATTTTATAACATTCCTTAAGGACACAAAAACTGACTTGAAAATAGTCAGGAGAACAACTGGGGAAAGACATACCATGTTCTTGAAAAGATTTCAACTTTCCCTCAGTTCATTTAGAAATTTAATTTCCATCACAATTTTTTAAAAATTACACTTTATTTCTGTAAACAGAAAGTTGACTTCAAAGCTAGTATGAAAATAAATATGCAAAGATGACCAAACAAATTCAGAAAAACAAGAGTAAGAGAGAGATCAAGAATGAATGCAGATCTATCAGATATTAAAATATACCAAAAACTCTCAGAAATTAAAGTGTGTACGTGGTCCATGCCTAGACCAATCAATGGAAAAGAAATCCCAGAAACAGACCTGAATGAATATGGAAATTTAGTAAATGATAAAGACAACATCACCAAAGAAACAGAAAAATGCTTAATTTTTTAATAAACTGGGACAAACAGACAACAATCTAGAAAAAAGATGAACTGTAGGCATTCTCTACATAGTACATCATGATAAACGCAAAAGGATCAATGAATAATTCAAATGTTAAAAAAAAGTTGGTGGAGGGTGATGAACAACAAATATTCAGGAATACTCAACTTCACTAATTACAGAAATACAAATTAAAATCACATTAAAATGCTTGATACAGTTAAGATAAGGATACATATAATACTGACAAATATCCAAAAGTCTGACAAGACACCATGCTGGTGAGGCTGTACGGAAATAGGCGTTCTCATTCATCACCAAAATGAGTCCAAAACAGTTCAACCCAAGAAGAGGAGATTCTGGCAACATTTGCTAAAACTGTCAGTAAATTCCCATGTAAGCCAGTAATCTTATTCCTGGGAATCTATCCTACAGACCCATCTGCCCAAGACCAAGATGGCAGGTGAACACTACGATGTGGTCTGTAACAGCAAAAGACTGAAGACAGCCTGCACCAGGACAGGACAGACTACAGTGCGTCCACACTGGAATACAACAGAGCTGTGCGGAGGAGGAGGAGGAAGATTTTACGATTTCTTACCATCACACCTCCAGGAAATACCGTTACCTGAAAAAGGCAAGGTGCAGAACACTACATATAGGATGCTCACGTCTGGTAGGAAAGAGGAGAGAACAAGACTGCGTGTTCATACTTCCCTGTACTGAATAAAAAGTGGAAGAATAACATGAAACGAACAGCAAATGATGACCGGCAAGAGGTGGGGACGGGGTGGGATGGCAGAGACGACACGGTGGGGACAACTTCTCCAGGTGTAGCTCTTCACACAGTTTTGAGTTTTGAAAATGTATAAACTACTTGAAAAAGCTTAATGAAAAATTAAAAAAAGGAACTCAAAGAAGCATTGTGTAAGGTCCTCACCTGAGAGGGAACACTCTTCGGTGGCTCTATGCGTATGGAAGGGTCCCACTCTCCTGGAGGTAGGACAGTCACTTGATCTAAAAATTCATCAATTCCAGATAAGAGGTCATTTCTGTCTTTTGCTTTATAAGCTACATCATGAAAAATCTAAAGAAAATAAACACATTGAGTAAAACGATTTTAAAGTTGAAAGAAAATTCCATACATAGTAATCCACTTTCGATATCATAACTAAGTTTACATAAAGATAATTACCTAAACTCTTGACCCTACCTTCGATAACAACTTGAAAAAATAATTCACTATTAGTATTACCAGATAAATTAACAGTAAAAATCAAACAACAAAAGAAACTAATGACTTGCTAATACACAATAATTTTTAGAAAGAGGAAATTTTACTTGGGAAATAACATTTTAATGTCATTTATCCTAAAGGTATAATGAGGTATGATAACAATTTTACTTAAAATAATTAATTAATTTGATCCTTCCTATTGACTGGGTGCCTACTGTTTGGTAGGTACAATTCTTTTCTTTTTCTGTTGTTTATTTTTGGCTGGGCTGGGCCTTGACTGCTACATAGGCTTTTCTCTAGCTGTGCTAAGCAGGGGCTATTTCCTGTTTGCGGTGTGTGGGTTCCCACTGTGGAGGCTTCTCTTGCTGGGAGCACAGGCTCTAGAGTGTGCAGGCTTCTGCGGTTCGGGCACACAGGCTCAGCATGTACAGCTCCCAGCTCTAGAGCAATGCTCAGTCAGGAGTCGTAGCTTAGTTGCTCCAAAGCACGTGGGATCTTCCCGGACCAGGGACTGAACAAACCCATGTCTCCTGCATTGGTAGGCGGATTCTTTACCACTGAGCCACCAGGGAAGTTCTGGCAGGCACAACACAGATAAGTCAAAGTCCCTGCACTCAAGAACTCAGGGGCAATTACGTGAATACACTACTGCAGGTGGATAACAAAAAGTCCTGTACAGATGAAGCAGGGTGAAGGAAGGGAATCGGATGGGGGAGAACAGGGTGGCTGAGCAAGGTGTCTCAGAGGAGGAAGCGCTGCAGGAGGAATCTGACTGAGATGAGGGCGCAGCATGCAGGGAGTGGGGTGAAGGGTGGAGACAGTGCTCAGCGTCCAGAGGCCGCCACGAGTATCATATCCAAGGCGCAGAAAGGAAGTCCAAGTGGGCGGGGCAAACAGCAGAAAAAAGGAGCCAGTCAGAGCAGATCAGGTTCAAAAAGCACAGAGATGAGACTCTATTAAGGCAGCAGTGAAGAGCTTAAACAAATACACAACAGGGAGGCCACGGATACATCTACATTAAGGAGATGATTTATTCAAATCTGCGTATTACTGACAGCACAGAGGAAAATACTGTAAGAGAAAGACCCATAAAATACACTTTAAAATCACCAAAGAAGGTAAGAGAGTCTATAATTTAATATGCATTATATGCTTCACAATCAGTGTCCGCGTCCAGGGGCGTGTCTGTTACCTCATCCGTCATGAGGGTGGCTATTGATCTTCCAATTTCGTGATACTGTGGTGCCTTGCCTGCAGGCCCCAGCAACAGAAACAAAAACCTAAGGGAACATTAAAACGGAGACATTTGAACATGAACAACAGACATAAGTCTAGAAATCATAAAGAAATCACACGAATGTAAACACAGAAACATTACTCAGACCTCCTTTTCATCCTCACATCCTAATGGCCGCAAAAAGGTTGGCAACTCTATTCAGACGAATCACAAAACTAAAAACGGCATTCATAATTAAGTTTTGCCAAGTTATTACTTTCCATCTTTCTTAGAGTAAAAAAGTACTTAAGGAATCAGTGTTTTACATTAAAGACGGTGCTTCCCATCTTCTATATCCTTTCGAATTTTGAGTAAACAACTTTTTCTGGTCTGTACTGATGAAAAGAAGTAAATAAGTAAATAAAGTGAATACCAATCCCATTTAAGTACTTACTTTGGCTTAAGAAAATAGTTGAGTATTCATAAGAAATTCATGGTCCCTCAAACTACAATCTGGATAAAGACACTATAAGGGAAAATAAGGGACTAACCCTTTTGGAAGTAAAAGCATTTTATTTGCAACTCTTATCGTTTAACAGCCTCTTATTGTTTAACAACCTCTTACTGCCTATCCCATCTCCAGAGGATCTTCCTGACCCAGGAATCAAACAGGGGTCTCCTGCATTGCAGGCAGCTTTTTTTTTTTTTTACCAACTGAGCTATTAGGGAAATCCAAAAAAAATTACTTAACTTCCTACTTAGGTATATTCTTATTAGCATACAGTAAAATATTAATATTCATACTTATCCAAACTGGGAGTATTCATCTTCCTGGTTTGTAAGAATTTAAACATGAATCTATGAATTACTTTTCTCATTTATCTCAGTACTGTACCATTAATGCAACTCAGGAAAGCTTATTAAAAAAACTAGCATGTACATTTCAATCAGGCTGCAATTAATTCTTCATATTTATTACTATAAAAATATATTCTTAATTATTCTCATTTGTAATTAAGTTCATATAATCAGTAGCTAACTGATCACACTTTGTATTAATAACACAACTTGCTAATTATTCTTAATGTATATTGAACAGAAGATTGGATCAGGTCAGAACAAAGCATTCTGCCTAATTCAAGGGCATTATTACATTTAATCAACCCTGAGGTACTGTTACCCTCATTTTACAAGGAAAGTTTAGAAAGCAGAAGCCTGGCTTTACCATCCCACAAAAAGCCGCAGGGCAAGGATTCAACTCCACCCTCTCTGACTTCAGTGCCTGCACAGAACATACTATGAACAGAACTTTATTATAAAAACATAAATGCAATGTATTTTTTAAAGGATGCTTTTTTTAAGTTCCAGAAAGAAAAGAAAGAAAAGTGAAGTCATTCAGTCGTGTCCGACTCTTTGCGACCCCATGGACTGTAGCCTACCAGGCTCCTCTGTCCATGGGATTTTCCAGGCAATAGTACTGGAGTGGATTGCCATTTCCTTCTCCAGGGGATCTTCCCAACCCAGGGATTGAACCTGGGTCTCCCTCATTGTAGACAGACGCTTTACATCTGAGCCACCAGGGAAGTCCAGAAAGAAAGAAAAATCTTTAATGCTCTAATAGTCAAGGCACTGGGGCAATGACGCCGTTAACCATAAAAAGGAGTTTTCATTACATAAAGCAACATGTTCCTCTAGATTTGGGACATTCTGGAAGAACGTTAACTGCAGTTAACCCTCCCTTACCTTGTAGGGACGGGGACCTCAGTTAGCCCTGAGAGAAGAACAGCGGGAGCCAGTCTCACAAACGCAATTATAGGTCTTTCTAAAAAATCCACCTCTCCCACCAGAACATTGGACGCCTCAGCTCCTGAAGGAATTTTTCTCATGAAATTCATATCAACCTATTGACAAATAAATAATAATTTAAAATAAAGTGTACATGGTACTAATCAGTCTAGAAGGAAACAGGAAAAAGATGCTTTAAGACTACTATTCGCTAATCAAAACTGGTGATCTAAAGGATGTGTAAGTGCCAAAATTCTCACAAGTACAAAGAATGAAGCTGATGAATACAAAAGGGCAACCAAAACAGTACTACCAAACAGTACTCCCAGCTGGATTACTGTCATGATCTTCACTACTGCAGAGATCTACATTACTGAACAAACTAGAGAGAAGTTTCAATGACTATATAGCACTATTCATTAAAAAACTATTGAAGACAAAAGCATAGTTCACAAACTAACAATGGTCCATGAAATTATACACAGTTCTAAAAATATTCATTTAGTCATTATCTACTGTTTAATCTTAGACATGAATTAGTTCCTTGGTATTTTATGTATTTTATAAATCCTTTTTATTTTAATGAACTATGGGCATTCCCCAGTGTTTTCAGTAAGTGGGAAAAATCATTTTTATTTTCAAGTAAAGTAGTCATAATTGGCATACGTATATGGTAGTGCTGTATAATTGAATTAGGTTGTCTGTGTATAATTACAAAGAAAAGGTTATGGACATAATATCGAACTACAGGAACTTCTTCGTGTGTATGCAGCTTCACACAAGTGACTGAACAACCACTACCAGGGCTTCTAGGAACACAAATCCAGCACTTACAGCGGGCCTCTTGAGTCCCACACCCAGCGTGCCACAACTACAGTGCCAGGAGGCAGAGTCCTGCCCGACAGGGGGCAGCGGGTGTGCACAGGGATGGACCAAGTGAGAGAAAGCACAGCTGTGACAGGAGCAACACAAAGGAACAGCACCCGCCACGTCTGGAGGAGATCTGTGATACAGACCACAGCAACCTGCTCACAGCAACTCCGCTGCTGAAAGCCTGACACTCATCTGAGATAACTGGAGCACCAGTTATAAAAACACGATCAGGTTCCAACAGAACAACAGTACAATGTCCCAAATGCAAGGCTTTTAATTTCAGAGCATGAAGCTCAGCAAAGCTATAACGCAAATCATCATTTAAGTGCCTTTTCTACAAAACGTGATCTATAGACTTCGCATCATAAAGGCTTAAAAATTGAATCTTACTTGAAATAATGGCATTTAGTTAGAAGTCTGACTTTGTATCCTATAGTGAATACCATCCAACACCATCAAAAAAATTGCAATGGATATCAGATATTCAGAGGTAATACTCATAAAGTATGCTTTAAATTCAACTGTAATTTGAACTTGCAGGGTTTTGCTTTGTTCTTTTGAAATAAGCTCTTTTTCACATTTCATTTAAACACTCACCTATAAAAATTAAAAACCACAGTTGAGACAGGTGAGTTTATTTTCGGTCCATGTCTTTACCTTCCCCTACCCATGGGGAAGCACCGATGTTCCCCAGTTACATTCCAGAAAGCACTGACACCACAGGACAGTAATTCTGGGATCACATTACAGCTGAGAAAAGGCTGAATTGTTACTGCTGAAACATCACTCCCAGAATTATCTTTCCGGTAGTGGCAGCTCCACAACAAACGCCTGTAGTTCGTGATATCTATGCGTAGGTATAGATGAAAACACCGTATTATTCCCATATTCTTTTGTCAGAATTTCTAACACTAGTAAAATATAACATTCAAGTGCTATGAGACTGTTACCTTTTTTCACAATTTCTGGTCTTAAATTAACACCACAAGCATCACATCAGGTTTACAAGCACCGGTTATTAAACATTATTATAATCTCTATTAATACAGTCACACTGCTAGCAACTGCCTCAGTAAGCATGATTATGAAAATGTATAGTTCATAACAGAAATTACCTTGCTGAAGTCAACAGTACTATTTTCTCTGCTTCCTCCACTTCCATTACCTTTCATTTCTCCACTTTTACTATTGTCCAAGTTTCCAGGTGCAGACTGCGGAGAGGCCAAAATACCTGTATTTAAGAACAAACAAATTCCGAAGTAGTAAGAAGAAAATTCACTTTGCAACTTGAATTTCCTCATATCCTGAAAGTGATGGGTTTACTAAAAGCAAATGTGCTAGGTAAAAAAAAAAAAAAAAAAAAAGTGCCCAGTGTTAGTACCATACCAGCAAGAGTGGAATAACATTTTAAGCAATAATGAAGCTACACATGTTAACATTTAAAATAACATAATTTGCATTTACAAAAATGGTGGCCTTTTGCAAAAAGAAAAAAGTGAGAAGGTGGAAGACCTGGGTCTGATCACCACTATAAATACTTGGCACATCCACTGTCACTGTATCCTTAGACATGTGAACTGCAGACCTTAAAGATGCCTAACCACACTTACACACTTACATCAGTAACAATGTAACACTTCTGATAAACCCTAAATCCAAATGTAAGAGCTACGTCAATGAAATATACACTCATTTTGCCATAATCTTCATAATCAGAAGTTTCCTCATGAATTTTCATCTCTCTTGGGTAAAATTCAAGTGCTGTCTACTGCCATTATTCCTAAGGACTATGTTAAAACACAACAGCAATGTTTTACGATATAAATACAAAGAATCTGGATCTTATAAGGGAACAGATCTATGTTAAAATAAGTCCTCTTGGCTACTTTGTAGCTATGTGCGTCACCTTAAGCAACTCACTCAACCTCTAAGACACAGACAGTTCAATCTATAAAATGTGTTTGTTTGGATTAGAAATGATATGCTGCTGCTGCTGCTGCTAAGTCGCTTCAGTCGTGTCCGACTCTGTGCGGCCCCATAGACGGCAGCCCACCAGGCTTCCCCGACCCTGGGATTCTCCAGGCAAGAACACTGGAGTGGGTTGCCATTTCCTTCTCCAGTGATATACATTCTATTAAATTCGCTTGTCTGGACTACAAGTGATAGATATATGTTCATGCAAGGTATACTCAGTTCAAGTAAAACTCAGCAGCAACAAGCCACACACAAAAATAACCTAAAAACACCAGTAGCATATTATTAATCATTACTATTATGTATTTTGCAAAAAGTTCAAATGTTATAAAAATTTTAGAGTACATAACACAGATTTCTACCATTAAATGTACCTAATTTTTTCAAAACACCCAAACTTTCTAGTTCAAGAATACAGTAATCTTAATATATTAATACAGTAATATTGGTATTACTAATTAGTAATATTACACTAATATTAATATATTACCCCAAACACTGAATATCACAGGAGAAAATGCACCAGACAATTGTCACAGACTTTACCTCTAGTTTTAACTCTGCCACTCACGACAGCCTAGCGACCCACAGAAATTCACCACTGCACTGTTTGTGGTTAGAGCCTATAAACTTTAAACAGTGGCAATTAAATTTTAAAATTTTAAGCGTATCAGATATAGTCTATGCATTTTTGTTTTTATAGAATACAACATACACTAACTAGTAACCTGAAACTAAGTCATTTGAGTTCACAGCTTAAATTCAGTAAAAGAAGACCTTCATGACACCCACTTCTCTGTTAAACACCTACACCAGGATGCCACTGTGACCCCAAATTTCAGTCCACTTAGTCATATGCAGTCCACTTAGCCATATAACCATTCCCTAGAAATTGTAAACAATTCCAAAATAAAAACTATTCCCTAAACTGAACTCATTTTTCTCCATTTTAGCCTCTTCTTTGACCTTTGTCCCTAAACTTACATAATAGAATCCATTCCTCTATTAAAATACATGTCCAAGTGGGAAGAAGAAAAAGTTACGCAATATTTTTCAGTGGTTTCCACCAACTCCCACACAAGAAAATGAAGAGTATCATGAATGCCCTGGCAGCAACTACAAGCGACCATCAACACACACACGCTGCTAACTACAAACTGCATCCAACCTGCAGACGCGTAACCAAAGAAAACACAGACACAGCTTCTCAGAACAGCCCTAGCCACTACACCTGGGGGACAAGAATGGGATGCGGAGAAGGCTCAATAGGAATGGGAAGAAGAAACGACCTGCAACTCAATTCCACCAAAGTCAGAAGAGAGGGCGCGAGGAAGTCAGGGGCTTACCTGCTCACCTTGAACGTGTTAAGGCGGCAGGCCGGGCACACTCAAAGTTTCCCACCACCGCCTTCTCCACGCAGGCTTTCCTAATGTCAGCTAAGTTAAACCTATATCCTGGAAAGGTTAAGGAAATGTCCTTGCTCCTACAGTAAATTCCTAGTGCTCAGAATTAAATGAATAAATTCCCCCAAATTAAAACTATAACGAGCACAGATAACTTGGAAGGACTTTCTTTACTTGCTTTAAGCAAAAGAAAAAGCAAATATGAGTACGTATAAACTCAATGCTGGGATTTAAGTCATACTCTGGTAATTCTATTATTTTGCCCTTCCATTTTTTTCCTCTCAAAATAGCATATCTACCTAGAGAAAAATTAAGCAAAGATATTGAAGTTTCCTGTCATTAAAAATTTGAAAGCAGAAGTGTTTGGAGCAGCAGTTCCCATCCACGGGAGTTTATGAAGGTGCTGGCAGCTGGTGGGTGTGGGCCAAGGGTGGTGCTCGATAGCTGACGATGCACAAGACACCCTACCACACAGAAGTGTCACCCCAAAATGCCAGCAGCGCCCAGGGTAAGAAACGCTGCGTCAGAAGGCATCACAAACACTGAAAGGGAGTTGCGTCTTTTACGTAAGCGTTCTCTAAAAAATAGCTAATGGGAAACACTGCTTTCTTTGTTTTTCTTTCCTACAGGTATTCACAAATTGTGACCTCATGACACAAAAAATCTCTGGCATTGGTCTCTCAGAAATGATGCTGAGGCCACCTTCTTCATCAGACTTCAGGAAAAGACAGCAGGGTTTCCAGGTGCTCTAGGCAGCGGGGACTAAGGAAGAGCTGTCCCTGTTACTGTGACTACATTCCTTCTACAGTGTCATCTTAGACGGCAATTATGAGCTCTCCCTTGTCCTCAGAAATCCTCTCTCTTCCCTACACTCTAGTTTTTTCCAAAAGGCGAGTAAATCCCATGGCATACTTAACAGCAGAGGGAGTAAAAATTTAATTATGTCCCTCAATTTTCAGTTAATTGCTTTTACCCTCTTAACATGACCTAATAAGTCACTGGGAACCTGCATGTCCCTTTCTTCCCATACAAAGTTTATAGTCTCTTATCATTATTCAGATTGAAGCTGGTAAAACAAGAAATAGTCAGTATTACTGAGACAATACTCAGTGAGACAAGTATTACTGAGACAATACTCAGGTGAAAACAAATGCAAGGGTAAGTAACTTCAAGTTATTTTTGTTCAAGAAAAATAGTCAATTTTGTTAGTCCTTTTTAATGAAGTAAAAGTGTTCATTATTTCTGAGCAATTATTTCTAGATATCCTTCCTCCATTTTTGTTTAGTTACATTATAATACATCTTTTCCACAAAGTATTAAAATTTACAATGAAATTCTATACTATTGTTGTAGGTAATTCTGGGTTCAATTCCTTTGTCTGGTCATTTATGGTCTAACCTTAACATCTCTAAGTCTTAATTTTTTTCACTGTACAAACAGTGATAAGATAAACTCATCAAATAGAAATATAATAACCCTTAAGTGAGTTACAAACCGTTTATCCACTAAGACATAATTTTTCTAATTTATGTAGAAATAAATCCTATCTGCAACTATAGGAACTCTACTCCTAAAAATTTCAAGATTAAATTCGGATTAAAGATAGATACAGCATTAAATAAAAGACAACTGAAGTCTACTCCAAATTATAAAACTAGTCTGGGAATAATGATGACTCCAGGCAGTCAACAGTGAACCTCAATCTTCTCAGAGACAAGATGAGAAAAAGAACATTCATTCTACCTTTATCAGGAAGGTGAAAACATATTGCATTCCTTACACAAAAGCACCAAACAGTAGATAAAAGGCTTTTCATTATACTTTATGTAAAGCATGTGTTCATTCACTTGATGGAATGAAATGCACAAGAAGAGCCACCATTTTTTTTTAATCATGGCAAATTAAAAGATGACTTGTAAAAATGTCTACATTTGTCTGAGCCATTCAAATGTATTGACCTGTAAAACCTCAGTAAAAAATTTTCAAAGGGCTTAAATTATGTGTAAGCTCCTTTGAGATCATTGTAAAACTTAAAATTTTTAAATAATTCTATCCTTCTCTATAATACACTATAAAGAAAAAAAAAACATGCAGAAGTCAAAATAAATTGTAAGCATCATCTACATAATGCTGATAAAGCTATGTGCTGAGAGGCATTCCAAGTGCGAGTGGTCCGGAGGCAGAAAGCACCACACGTGAGGACTTTGGATAGTTGCCTGCAGTTACGTCAACATTCTCCTCAGTCTTCTGCTCCTGGCCTTGCAGCGCTTCTAAGTCTTCCTCAGGCGGATGGATTACTACTGTGGGAACGCCGGCACTGGCAGGCGACACCAGCAGCTCTGGGGCCTGCGGCTGCCTCTGCCGGGAAGCTCTGGCGTGGAGGCGGCTGAGGCTAGGGCTGGAAGGAGGGCTGCTCTGAGGGGTGGGTGCGGGGCTTGTGCACCTCGAGCCCGCAGGGGTCCCGGCTCTCGAAGAAGGAAGAAGATGACTGACAAGAAGAGACAAAGGTGATTCTCCTCTCAAGGAAAGGTTTGAGGCAGACAGACCTGTTCGCAAAGAGTGGCGGGAGGCTGAGAGGCCTTCCCCTGAGGTAAAACAAATAAATGAAAAGTGATGAAGTTTTATCGCAGAAGGCAAACGAGACACACAAAAATCAATTTACACTGTAAACCGCAAGCTTTAAAAAAAGGTCCAAAATTTCAAATTCATGCTGTCAGGGTTAGCATGACAATCTGATTTTTAAATATTAGAAAATCACTGGAAAATGGCTTAAACTATAATTAGTTCTCTGAAGGTGCATCCAAAACTCAAAACAAAAAAATGAAAAACAACGTTAATGACAGATGGAGAGGGACAATATTCTGTTAGGAACGAGAAAGTCCAACAGTGTGGCTTTAAAACAAAGAATAATAACAATGCAAAGCTGTTGCTTTAAAAAATGATAAATAGCAAATGAAAATATAGCACAAAAATAATCTAAGAAACAGAACCCCAAACAAAACTTACCAGCACTGACAGCTTATAGTTAGTGCACTTTATCTACACTGGACCAAACTGCTACATATTCTCTCACAAGAAGAGCCCACATGAACAGTATCTAGTGATTCCTAACTTAAAGTTAGTATCAAGTCTTTATAACATTAAGCCAACAGGGCACCATCTACTGACAAAACTCTCAAAGTAAAATGTAAAAACGTAAGGCGAGTCACAGGAATGTTTTTTCAAAATAGAAACATGTCAATTTCAAAAGATAACATATTCTTGAGCTCACTATCTAACTGATATTAATAAATGTCCTAAGATATGCTTCCATATCTAATGCAGCAGATAAATTAAAACAAATACATATGATGTTTAATTTAACTAGCAAAGGATAAAGTATTTCTTACCAACAACAATGATAAGGAATTCTAGAGTATTTCAAAAGGTCATGTATACTTATAGTTCAAACACCAGGTTATTTTAAGGAAGAGTAGCTTAGTGGAACGATAATTTTTTTTTAGGAAAAGCATGAGAAATATAACAATCCCAACTGATCTAAGTCCGGGGTCGCGAACCTCCGGACTCTAATGTCTGATGATCTGAGGTGGAGCTGATATAGTAATAATAGAAATATCCAGAATCTAATGTCTGACGATCTGAGGTGGAGCTGATATAGTAATAATAGAAATGAGATTCACAATAAATGTGACGTGCCTGAATCATCTCAGAAGCAGCCTCCACCTCTCCGACCCTGGTCCATGGAAAAACTGTCTTCCATGAAACCAGTTCCCTGGTGCCAAAAAGGTGGGGAACTACTGATATAATAAAAACTACATGCTCAAGAGATTCCCAAAATATTACATATATTAACTATTACTCCATAAACCACCACTATTTAGGTAAAAAATAAGCCAGATGCAGAAAAACTGTTAAAATTACAACTATAGTAGTACAGCAAAATAAAAGAACGCCCATGCTAAAATGGCATCTACAAGAAAACAGCCAATGTCTTATGATTAAAAGGAACCAACAGACAACTGGAGGATAATCAGGAACCACTATGTATGGAGGAGAAAGATTTGTGGTCTCTCTGGGCAAACGAGTTCACTTTACTCAACTAGAAAATATGCAATATATGGAAAGATGAAAAAAAGCGGTGACATGGATGGCTTGCTTTCAAACTCAACTTAGGCCCGTAAGAGATTTCTTTTATTCTTCAGGTCCCTTGAAAATAGAAAGGCAGTTTTAAATAAATTAAAAAGAGTTTTAATGGTCAAATACTCAGAAGAAAATGGACTTAATTATCTTAGACTGAGCCACAGAAGGAGACTGAGTACTGCTAACTTTACATGTGGTAAGTCTTCCACCTGTGAGCGTGCTTGTAGCAGCTAAGAGCCACACTCTTATTTCAGAGATAGAAGGATGAGCGGAAAGGTTTGTGGCCCAGCCCCCACTCCTCTTCACTGTAACTCTCAGGTGCCTTGGGTAACAGTAGCAGCTCGACACAGCAGTGACCTTCAGATCAACCCCAGTTCTCTGCCAGAGATCTAACAGATCAACCTGGGTTTTCCAGAGTCACTGTCACATCAGAGCCATCTTTGAGACCCTAACAGAACCGCAGTGACAGCATGCCAGCTGTAAGACAGGGACAGAGGGGAGCAGCTACCGAACAGTCTCCCCAAGTCCCATCAACCCACTGCTGAGCCGTGAGTGAGTGGACGTGGGTCTGTGCCACTCTCCGTGACTTGAAGACATCATGAAACAGGAACGAGTACAAAAACCTTTTACAGATTATGTCAATAAAAAGCTGGGAAAATTAAAAGCAAACCAGCTCCAAAATACTGTTTATGCCCAGCAAGTACAGTCTACTCAGGAGGAAAAAAAAATTCCTAGGAAAAATCTAATATTAAAGGTCCAAACACAAGACTTTGAATTTTCAAAAGATTAAACTACATTTATAGATAGCAATTTACAGCTCTTATATCAACCATACAAGAATTCTTGAACAGAAACAAAGAAGCAAGGAGGAGAGTAATCAGGGTTACGTACAGTGTAGTATCTGAAAGAAAATGAAAGTCAAAATCGCTCAGTCATGTCCGACTCTTGAATTCTCTAGGCTAGAGTACCGGAATGGGTAGCCTTTCCCTTCTCCGAGGGATCTTCCCAACCCAGGGACAGAACCCAGGTCTCCCACATTGCAGGCAGATTCTTTACCCGCTGAGCCACAAGGGAAGCCCAAGAATACTGGAGTGTGTAGCCTATCCCTTCCAGGGGATCTTCCTGACCCAGGAATAGAACCGGAGTCTCCTGTACTGCAGGCAGATTCTTTACCAACTGAGCTATGAGGGAAACCTACAGTAGTGTTTAAATATTACCAATACTTCAATGTCCCATTTTAACAGAATAAATGCTTAATTTTCTCATCTAAGTAATTTCTACAGAAAATTCTGCCACATTATAAAGACATTTCAGAAATGAAATATTTAAATGTACAAATACTACTATTATTTTTTGAAAAAAGAATTAAAAAGATAAAAGACCTATGTAATTATCTACAAAAAATGAGTTTCTTTTCCCAAATGCTAACTGTAACAAGCTGGAATGCTGTTAGTAAAGTGTTAGAAAAATTGGACACCACAACTTATCTCACCGTTCCTTTCAAGCAAGTGAGGGTCAGAATGTTTCTTGCCTATGTCTGCAAAAGATCGAACTAGGGGGATCCGGCTGGTGAACCTCTTCTCATTCTGATGGTGGTGCCTCTTTAGAAGGGCTTCTCTGACATTCTCTCTGATGGACTCGTCCAACTGGCCAGAGGCGATCATGTTGTCCAGTACCATATCTAGGCAAAGAAAAACACACAGATAACAATCATTGTTACTACATAAAATTAGCACCTGGATGACGGTAACACATAATCAACAGTAAATGAAATCTTACCAGGAAAATAAGACTCTTACATAGCTCTCAAAAGCATTATTCTCTTCTAACACCTAATAATGGATGCATAATGATAAGTATGAACACTATCCAACAAAAATGAACATATTAATAGAGACTCTGATTTTAATAAATACTATTATTTACTACAAAGCTATTGTTACACACCAAGAGCCTTCCTATATAGCTGAAGGTGCTTTACTGATATGTATATAATAAATTCCATTAAACTGGATATTTAAATAATACTGGTTTCCTAAGAAATGAAGGTATTTTATGGCTTCACTTCATATTTTTCTCCAAAACTGTAGATGAATATCTGTACTCATTCATTCAATAATGAACTATTTACTGAGCACCTATTATGTGTTAGGAATACAGCAATTAACCAAGCAGACTGAGTTTCTGCTCTCACTCGTCCAGAGGTAGAAAACCAGTGCATAACTGAACAGATAAAACATGAAGTAGTAACTCTGTGGAAGATGTACGTATCAGGCTTGAGGGGGTGTGAGAAATGGGCGGGAGGGGGGGGTTGACGGCAATGACATTTTATATGTTACTGTGCTGTCTGGACTATTTTTAATTTACAAAGTACACACTGATATAAATATTTTTGTAAAGCGCCACTAACTTGAAATAAGAGTCCAGCTTTCAAATCTGTAATATTCCTCAGAGAAAAACTGTAAGGGATCAAACTAGCAGGGAAACTCTAACAGTAAAACCACAACTACAGGCTACCATGTATGTGAAAACTGGACTATACATTTACTAAGATATACTGTATTATGTGATCACTGGAAAACCAAAGTAAGACATACTACATTTAGCTAAATTTAATATTTCTAATTCCCAAATCACTTTCTTAGTCATTTATAGAAGACAAGAAAGTTAAGGACTTTGATAACTTAAAGATTTGTAGCACAAGGTCAAATTAACAATCTGGAAACATCAAAGTATTTCCAGCCTGAGAAATTCTAATAAATTTATGGTTCTCTTGAAAATCAATTACGATAGCCTTTTCTTTTTATACTGAGGTGACTATAATGCTAGTCAGTCACACTATAAAATTTATTACTATTGAATTTGATTTTGGTTTTGAGCAACTTCAGCTAATGACCAAGTAGCTTCATCACAGCCATCTTTTTGTTCTTTCTCTCTCCATTTCCACTGGTACCACCCGCCACACTTCAGGTCGCTGGCATTTCTTGCTGAGACATTCCAAGAGAATAAACAACCTTCTGGCGTCTAACCTGTTCTAATCCAAAGCCACCCCACCTCCTCCTCCCAGAGTAATCCTGCTGACACACATCGAGATCACTGCTGTTGCTCAGTCACTCAGTTGTGTCCGACTCTTTGCGGCCTCATCAACTGTAGCCCACCACGCTCCCCGGTCCCTCACCATCTCCCAGAGTTTGCTCAAATTCATGCCCATTGAGTTGGTGATGCTATTCAACCATCTCATCCTCTGTCGCCCTTTTCTCCCTTCGCCTTCAATCTTTCTCAGCATCAGGATCTTTTCTAATGAGTCGGCTTTTCGCTTCAAGTGGCCAAAGTATCGGAGCTTCTGCATCAGTCCTTCCAGTGAATATTCAGGACTGATTTCCTTTAGGATTGACTAGTTTGATCTCCGTGCAGTCCAAGGGACTCTCAAGAGTCTTCTCCAGCACCACAATTCGAAATTATCAATTTTCTGGCACTCAGCTTTCTTTATGGTCCAACTCTCACAGCCATACATGACTACTGGGAAAACCATAGCTTTGACTAGACGGACCTTTTCGGCAAAGCTTTCCTTCCAAGTTAACACCTTTTAGTATCATGGCTACAGTCAGTTTGCAGTGATTTTGGAGCCTAAGAAAGTCAAATCTGTCACTATTACCACTTTTTCCCCTTCTACTTGCCATGAAATGGTAGAACCAGATGCCATGATCTTAGTTTTCTGAATGTTGAGCTTTAAGCCAGCTTTTTTCACTCTCCTCTTTCACCCTCATCAAGAGGCTCTTTAGTTCCTCTTCACTTTCTGGCATTACAGTGGTATCATCTGCATATCTGCTGCTGCTGCTGCTAAGTCGCTTCAGTCGTGTCCGACTCTGTGTGACCCCAGAGATGGCAGCCCACCACCAGGCTCCGCCGTCCCTGGGATTCTCCAGGCAAAACACTGGAGTGGGTTGCCATTTCCTTCTCCAATGCATGAAAGTGAAAAGTGAAAGTGAAGTCACTCAGTCATGTCCGACTCTTCGCGACCCCATGGACGGCAGCCTACCAGGCTCCTCTGTCCATGGGATTCTCCAGGCGAGAGTACTGGAGAGGGGTGCCATTGCCTTCTCCGTCTGCATATCTGGGGTTATTGATATTTCTCTTGGCAATCTTAAATTCAACCTGTGATTCATCCTGCCCAGCATTTCACATGCTGTACGCTGCGTGTAAGCTAAATAAACAAGGTGAGAATACACAGCCTGGTTGTATCCTATTCCCAATACTGGACCAGTCAGTTGTTCCACATCTGGTAATACTCTCGTACTTAAAAATCACTGAGAACCAAAATGCCTATCAAATCAAACCCAATTTCTTAACCCAGTAATTCAAAGATAGTCGTAACTCACCTCTAATTTATTTTCCTGCAAATCTCAAGAAATCTGTGTACTCACAGAGAACTGACCTTCCTGAGATCATACCTGTTGGTACTTTCCAGCCTTCTCTTTCTTCTCTTCCTCGTCAGAACGCTTTTTTCCTCTCACACCACATTCCCCTTGCTGCCACATGTTCACATTCTATGGATACGTTACAGTTAATGTACCTTTTAGGTCTCCCCAGATACCACAGTCCAGAAACAAGGAAATGAAAAGCTCCTTCCTCTGCACCGCCAAAGAGCAGACTCCGGATCTTGCTTATGGCACGAGTCACAGTCTTCCTGACACTGTAGCTACATCTGTCTCAGTTCATCTTTCAGACTCCAAACTTACCAAGGATAAAAAGGGGTTATTTACGTCTAACTCTTCATACACAGCTTCATGCACAGAACGGAAGCTCAACATGTAACCATCAAATCAACGGTCTAGAATTCCACTTTATTTTCCTTATTTATCTCAACTTCACTGCAATTTAAACATAAAGAAGTCACTTTGCTGTCACCTGCTATTTCATCGAGAGTGCTTGCTCTCATATCCAGCATGACTGTTCCATTTAAGATGCAACTTCTTAGCTCAAAAAGACTATGTAAAGAAAGAGTTGCCACATAAGGTTTACTCCACCGGTCACCACCATCTTCAACGTCCTCTTCAAATTTCAGCCATCTGAAATGTATAATGTATACAAATATGTTACAAATAGTGATGATTCTGTTAAATATGATAAATGCAAGCATATTCTTATAAAGAGAAAAAAAGATCACCATCACCAAAATAAAATTTTTATACACACTTTTACAAATTAAGCTAATGGTCTGTAACATTGAGAGTCACTAGATCTTGGCAGTTCCTCTTTCTAGTCCAGCTGTCACAACAGTAAGTCTATAGAAACAAATTCTGGAATTCCATCGTGTCAACTTCCAATCTTATTTTAAACTTTAAATATGCAAAATGTCTTCTCAGATTTTTTTCTCTAATTAAAGACATGAAAATCTACAGTTAACATAATTCCTTTTGTGTTCTATTATGGTATTAAGAATTATTTAATGAAACAAATTATGAGAATAAAGAGAAAAATTAAATACTGAATTTCTAGACACAGGGAAATTATCTACTCATTGTTTTAAAGCATTGTGTGTCTCATAATTTCAGTTTTATGTTTTCATTACTCAAAGAAACCAAGCAGCAGCAGCTGAAAGCATCGAGAGCGTCACCACCTGGCAGTTTCCTTCCATTCGTACTCCTCTCCGTCTCTGTAGCAGAGCTCGTCCATCTCCGTGAAGAGGTCGTGGGGGATGTGCTCCTCGTCATCGTCCTCAGTGCCGAGGATGAACTGGACTCTCTGGGATGGCGTGTCTTGACAAAAATCAGAATTTAAAGACGCACACTCAAAAATCTTCCTCAGTTAATACAAAGGTAAATTAAATACAGAATTTCCAGAAGTGAGGAAATTCTCTACTCACTGTTTTGTTACAAATATATTCCATTAAAACAAATTTCTTCTGATTATTATTAAAATAATACAATTCTGAAAGGAAATAAGGGCCAACAATCTGGAACAAAAGAATTTCACAGAACGATCACCTCTACAGATGGAAAAGAAAAACCGTATGTTAAAGACAACTCATACTAATCTTCAACAAACTTCTGTAAAAACAAAGTAAGCAACATCCAAAACCAAGAAAACACTGTGCATAAGAACAGGACTTTTCCCTCACCAAAAATAGATGGAAATGTTAGACAACATACAACATTTAAAATAGTTAATTAAAGTTCAAAAGTTAAAAAAAGAAAATCCCTGAGTTCCAAAAGAAAAAAATGATGAGAAAACTCAAAACTCCTTTTCTTACTCTTATGGAAAAGCAAGTCTGTCTCTGAGGCCAGAGACGTAGGACAGGTCACTGCCACTCATGACCCCTGAGTTTATCTGTGTGGGAATCTGTTAGGATTCCCAACCAAGAAATTAACATACATTCTAGCCCAGAACAGCTGAAAGCCACAGGGGCCCCAGAATAAATACATAAGCATACAACAACACGCATCAATTAAAAACAAAATCAAATTCTTCCAGATATGAGAGAGGATGTCAAATTCAAATTTTACATCTAAGTAAACAAACCTCCAGGAACTTAAAACCCCAACAGGGAAATTAAAACAGGTTACAAAGCAGATTACAACTGTTAAAGGAAAAGACAGATGTGAGGAGGAGGTTATACAAAATGCATTAATGACAAGACAAAAACACACAAGGTTAAGAGATACAGAAAACAGAATAAGCTAGTCAAATAGGAAAAACACCAGAAAGAGGAAAACGTAAAGGACAGCGGAAGAGGCGTTCGCAATGCAAAGCTGTACAGTATGCACATGGCGTGGCTCTTCACAGAAGGGGATATTCTGGGACCAACACACGGCAAACCACGGTGTGACTGGGCTTCCTAACTCCTGGATCAACAGTTAGGTCTTACGTATCTTTTGTGAAATTTATCCCCAAATGATTTTTCTGGTGCTACTGTGTCAGTATTTAGTTCATTTTCTGATTGCTCACTGCTCTTATACAGAAATACAGTTGATTCTATACCCTGATTTTGTATCCTGCAACCTTGCTAAGCTCATGTATTTTTGTAGCTTTGCAGATTGCTTAGGATTTGCTACCTATGTGATTCTGTAATTGTGAATAAAGACAATTTTACATCCTCGGTTTTCTTCTGGATGTATTTCATTTCTTTCTTGCCTTATTCCACTGGAGAGGTGTGCCAGTACCATGCTGAACACAAGGGGTGAGAGAGGACAGCCTGCTTTTTCCCAATTCATGGGGAGAAAACCTTGAGTGGCCCACCTGCATTTCTAGATGCTCCTATCACACTGAGGAAGCTTCCTAATATTCCTAGTATGTTAGGGGAATTTTATCATGAATGGGGGGGTGGAATTTTTCTGTCTTACTGATATGATTACATGGGGTTTTTCTACTTTATACTGTTAATAAGTTTACATTGATACAGATGTTTAAATTTTAAAAATGACCCTGAACTTCCACTTGTTTATCGATTTCCTATTGCTGCTACAGTCAATTGCCACAAATTCGGTGCCTTAAATAACATCAATTTATTCTCTTATAGTTGTGGAGACCATAAGTCCAAAATGGGTTTTATGCAGGGCTAAAACCATGGGGATGGTTCCTCCTGGAGGCTCCAGGTTCTGGAGGCTGCCTACATTCCTCGGGTCTGGACCCCTCCCACTGTATCAATACCACCACTGTCTTCCTTTGATCTTTTGACTCCTTGTGATTAAATCTGGCTCATCTCCATTAATCCAGCATGATCTCCGCGACTCAAAATCCTTTAATTTATCCACACCTGTAAACTCACCTTTGCTAAATATGGCTGACACTCACAGATTCCGGACATTAGGGACACAGACAAGGCGGGGCCACTACTCAGCATACTACTGTCATGATGGATTCGCTCTCCTAAATACCAGTGGGAAAAGGCGTGTTTATTTTCTTAAGGACTTCTGAATCTACATTTGTGAGAAATAACTAGTGTGCAGTTTTATTCTAACATCTTTATCAAGTTTTGGTACCAGGGTAACGCTGGCTTCACAAGATGACTGGGAAGTGAGGAAGTTTTCTAATATTCCTAGTTTGCTATTCCTAGTTTTGTCATCTTTAATAATCGGGCAGAGTTTGTGTTATTTCTTACTTTTATATGTTGCTATGTATGGGGGAGAAAATGTTCATCATGGGAATGTCTGAGACTACAAATTTAATTTCTTTTTCTACATGTAGGGTAATTCGAGTTACCCATTTCTGCTTAATAGCATGTAATCCTAAAATACTTCCTCATTTAATCTGCAGTATCAATTTTGTTGCCATAGAATCATTTATAATAGTCCCTTCTTAATCTGTAGAATCTGTACTGAAAATTTCTGCTGCTGGATTTGTATCTTTTTTCCCTTCACATGATCAGTCTGGCTATTTAAATTTATCAATTTTATTGATCTTTTCAAACAACCAGATTTCGGTCTGATTGATTTTTGCTAATATTGGTCTAATTTTTATTTAATTCATTTTTTCTCTCATTTCAATTATTTCTTTTCCTTATTTTGGTTGAATTTGCTCTATTTGTTCCTTCAATTTCTTAAGTTACAAGCTTAAATCACTGATTAGGTCTTTCCTTTTTTCTAATATAAAGATAAAATGCTATACATTTTTCTCTAAGCACTGCTTCAGCTACACCTGACAAATTTCAAAATATAGACATCCTCGCTTTGCAGAGAGCCATGCTAAATGAAGCCTGTGCATCTCAAAACTATGTCCTCACTTTGAAGAATGTCCTCCCAGTCACTGCCTATACTGGGTTTTCATTTTCATGAATTCAAGATACTTTCTAACTTCTATTGTGATTGCACTTAAACCATGAGTTACTGAGAAGCTTTGCATTTAATTTCCAAGTATCTGGGTATTTACCTCAGTATGTTTCTAGGTTAATTCTATTGTGGTCAGAGAATGTACTTTCAGTCTTTTCAAATGTACTGACTTGTTTTATGGCCTCCTAGAATATGATCTTGGTAAATCTTCAATATGCACTTGTAAAGAACATATATTTTGCTGTGGTTGAGTTCTATACGTGTGACTATCAGCCTGACAGTGTTACTTAGGTTTTCCACATCCTTACTGATTTTTTGTTCACTTGTTCCATCCATTACTGAGGAAGGAGAATTGTTATTTCCAACTATACTTGTCAATTTCTCATTTTCCAACTTTATCAGTTTTTGCCTCATGGATTTTGAAGCTATGTAGGACGGTTACATCTTGGTTTCAACAATCTGATATGTGGGATTTGGTGGTTTTCTTCATGTTTCTTCTCCTTGGGCTTTGCTGAACTCCTTGGACCTGTGAGTTCAGAGATTTAATGACTTTTGGAAATTTTTCTGGCACTCCAACTATATATATGTTAGACTACCTAAACTGATATTATCTGACAAATTACTGATGCTATTTACTGGTTTTTCAGCTTTTGTTTTCTGTTTCATTTTGATTAGTTTCTATCACAATCTCTTCAAAAATCACTAATCTTTCTTGTTCTATAATGTCAAATCATCTGTTAATCTTATCTGCTGTACTATTCATTTCAAATACTATATTTTTCATGTGTAGAAGTTCCATTTGGGACTTTCATATATTTTCAGCCTTGTTCCTCATCAGTCTATTTTTCTCTCTCCCTTTATTTTAATAAATAAAGAGCATTTATTATACTGCTTCAACATGCTTCCTTTAGAATTCCATTAAGTCTGTCATTTCTGGATCTGTTCCTACTGATTCATTTTTCTCTTGGTTATGCCTACTTTCCTACTTCACTATATTTCAAATAAGTTGTGAATGTCAGATATTGTGCACTTCACATGGTTAAATGCTAGGTTTTACTCTATTTCTTTTAGTAGTACTAGAGTTTGTTCTGACATGCAGAAACTTAAGGTCAATTCAATTCTTTCAAGAATTGAATTCAATTTCTTTCTACTATAAAATTTTTTTTATAGTAGATTCACTGCAGTCTTGAGTGTAAAACGCAGTCAATACCCTTCCGAGACCTCCACCCTCAGAATGGTGGGAACTCATCCTGTGCCTCGTCTTCATGTGAAATCCAGGATCCATTCACTGCACCTGCTTTCGGGAAGCCATCTGCAAGCCCCAGACAGTGTTCTGTCACACACGCCCACGTGAGTGCTCAGCCAAAGACTGGAAAGTGCCCTTCCTCAGACCTTTAGAACTCTCTATGTGCAGCTCTCTATTTTCTGGCACTCTACATCTTAAATGCTAACGTCATAGGCCTCCCCAATCCCAGCCTATCTCCTCAACCCTGAGAGCTGCGAGGCTCTGTCCCAGCTCCTCATGTTGCAGCCTGGGAACCACGTCGCTTGATGAGCTCAGGAACCACAGGGCCCATCTCACTGCTTCCCCTCTCACAGAGCTCAGTGTCCTGTGCTGCCTATTGTCCAGTGTCTGAAAATTACTATTTCAAACACTTTGTGCAGTTTTCCAGCTATTTAAAATTGGAATGCAAATTCAATTCCTATTATTCCATCATGTCCAGAAGCAGCAGATCAGCATAATCTCTTTTTAGAGAGTCAGGGGAGGAAAGAAGCCACTTCATTCATAGCAATTTCTAGGATACAGACTGGCAGTTGAAACCAAAATAAACCCACTTCTGTGGCATAAAACTTTTCTAGGCATAATAACTCCATGAAAAAGTCACAAATATTTTCTCCACCAAATATATTTTTCAAACCACTATATTTAGACTTCAAACGTCAGACCTCCGCTTGAACGTTCATTAAATCGCCTAACCAGGTGAACATATAAACATAACTTAGTAAAAATTTTTTCTATTAAAAAATATTGTGTACCTTTTTACTCACAATGAAATAAAGAAGCATATTCATCTACTCACGAAGTAAAATATTCTAAACTGAATGGATCATCACATGGAATAGCAGAATACTTGTTGCTCAGTCACATCTGACTCTTTGCCACCCCAAGGACTGTATGGAGCCTGCCACACTCCTCCGTCCACTGGATTCTCCAGATGAGAATACTGGAGTGGGCTGCCATTTCCTTCTCCAGGGGGATGTTCCAACCCAGGGATTGAATCCATGTCTCCTGCTTGGCAGGTAGATTCTCTACCATTGAGCCACCTGCGAAGCCCAGCAAGATACTTCTCAACTACCAATAGCATCAGGGGCATCAGAGTCCACTAGTGATCTTTGCTAAAATGAGCATCGACTTTGCCTTTGCTAGTGACGTTATCTTTTTTGGCTATTCGACCACTTAATATTGATAGAGTTTACCGGGCTGTCAGTATCTCTTAGGACTGGTGAAGAGATTCCCATCATGTAGCCTCTCTAAGTTGAGGCTTCTCCATCTATACGATGAAAACACCACCACCAATCTTTAGTTTTTTTAAATGCTGAGAATCAAAGGGCATATGTCAAGGGCTTTGTGGAATACTTCACAGAAACAGCAGTTCGTATTTTACTAGGCCATCAGTATTTCCCTTCCTTCAGTCATGACATAAGCTGTATAACACACAGTAATTCTTTCACTCTTCAACAAAACCGTTTTTTAGCACAGCACCCACGTGCCATGGGGTGCAGCTCTCTTGGCTCCTGAGAGCACACAACAGGACCTATGGTGCAGACAGCCGCAAGGGCCACAATGTCCTCAGAAACCAATGATGCCCTGGATGTCAGCTGAGCACATGTCTAAGGTCCCGCTCAAGCCGCACAGCTATTCTTTCTGCTTCTCGCCTTTCCAGCTCTCAGCGCCACTTAAACAACTAGCAATCATTATTATCAGATATTATTAACTTTCTTTCCTCTACTATATGCCTTTTTTCCTAAGATTCCCAACATTCACTGTGTCCGCTGGCACTTCTTTATTGCTCTGCTCTCAAGCAAAAAGTCTTGTCTTTCTAAAGACATACTATCTCATCAAAGCACTCTTTTTTTTTTCCACAAAAAACCAAGTAATCCAGCATAAGGGATAAAATCTAATTAAAATAAATACATTTAAACTAAAAAAAAAAATCTTCTGGTCAAAAAATGTACTTAAAAATGAAAACCCTTAAAAATTTCAATCTCTTTCAGGAGCCTAAGGATTCCAGATATTTGTTCACTGCATATGTAAATAATGAAACATATAATAGAGAAAAGGAAATAGAAACCCTCCTAAACTGAATTTGAAGTGCCAAGACTCAACATTTACAATTCCAAGGCTAGAATACAATAAAGAAACCAAAATCCCTTACTTTTTTCACCCATCTCAAGTAGATCTTAAGCTATAAACTAAGCATTTTTCTTAAATAAAAAAATATTCTTACTTCAATTACTACTTCTCAACGCATATAATGTGTAAATTATTATAGAAATATGATTTTTAAGAGGAAATGTCTGTTTAAAAATAAAATTTCCAGGAAAGCAGCTTAAAGCGTCAGTGGAGACTTGCCCAGGACGGAACTCCCACCCCTCTTAATGTAAGAAGGAGACTCCCGTGCCCAGGACAGAGCTCCCACCCCTCTCACCGTAAGAAGGAGACTCCCGTGCCCAGGACAGAGCCCCCACCCCTCTCACCGTAAGAAGGAGACTCCCGTGCCCAGGACAGAGCTCCCACCCCTCTCACCGTAAGAAGGAGACTCCCGTGCCCAGGACGGAACCCCCACCCCTCTTACCGTAAGAAGGAGACTCCCGTGCCCAGGACAGAGCCCCACCCCTCTCACCGTAAGAAGGAGACTCCCGTGCCCAGGACAGAGCTCCCACCCCTCTCACCGTAAGAAGGAGACTCCCGTGCCCAGGACAGAGCTCCCACCCCTCTCACCGTAAGAAGGAGACTCCCGTGCCCAGGACAGAGCTCCCACCCCTCTCACCGTAAGAAGGAGACTCCCGTGCCCAGGACGGAACCCCCCCTCTCACCGTAAGAAGGAGACTCCCGTGCCCAGGACAGAGCCCCACCCCTCTCACCGTAAGAAGGAGACTCCCGTGCCCAGGACAGAGCTCCCACCCCTCTCACCGTAAGAAGGAGACTCCCGTGCCCAGGACAGAGCCCCCCCTCACCGTAAGAAGGAGACTCCCGTGCCCAGGACAGAGCCCCCACCCCTCTCACCGTAAGAAGGAGACTCCCGTGCCCAGGACGGAACCCCCCCCCCTCACCGTAAGAAGGAGACTCCCGTGCCCAGGACAGAGCCCCCCTCACCGTAAGAAGGAGACTCCCGTGCCCAGGACAGAGCCCCTCACCGTATGAAGGAGACTCCCGTGCCCAGGACAGAGCCCCCACCCCTCTCACCGTAAGAAGGAGACTCCCGTGCCCAGGACGGAACCGCCCCCCCTCACCGTAAGAAGGAGACTCCCGTGCCCAGGACAGAGCCCCCACCCCTCTCACCGTAAGAAGGAGACTCCCGTCCGTCCTCTCTGTCCGAGTCCTTGTCTTTCCTCCTCCGGTGGTGATGTTTGTGTCCGCGATGCCTGTGACGCCGGCGACTCTCTTTACTAAACGGGACGTGAACGCCGATGTACACAGCTCGATGGCCTGGTAAGACGTTCAGAAACATTACTAGCAGGCCTCATTTTACAGTCACACTGCTTTTTACAAACTGAAGGTTTGTGGCAACCTTGCACTGAGCCAACCTATGGGCACCATCTTCCCAACAGCATTTGCTCACTCCCTCTCTGTGTCATGCTTTGGTAGTAACTCTGGCAATGATTCAAACTTCTCCATTAGTATTATATTTATTATGGTGATCTGTGATCAGTGATCTTTGATGTGATTATTGCGACTGTTTGAGGGCAACACAAGCCATGCCCATACTAGATGGCAACCTTACTTTATAAATGTGTGTGTTCTGATGGCTCCATGGACTGGCCATTCCCCCACCTCTCTCCTTCTCCTCGGGCCTCCCTGTTCTCTGAGACCCAGTGATGCTGAAAACAGGCCAATTAATAGCCTTACAACACCTCCAAGTAGTCAAGTGAAAGGAAGAGTCACATGTCTCTTTCTTTAAATCAGAAGTTAGAAATAATTAAGCTTAGTAAGGAAGGCATGTCGAAAACCAAGAGAGGCCTAAAGCCAGGCCTCTTGTGCCAAATTGTCAAGAAGTGGATACAAAAGAAAGTCTTGCAGGAAATTAAAAATGCTACTCTAGTGAACACATAAATGATAAGAAACTGAAATGACCTTACTGTTGATATGGAGAAAGTTTTAGTGGTCTGGATAGAATCTAGATGAAACAGCTTTCTATTGGAAGAAGATGCCAACTAGGACTTTCACAGCTAGAGAGGAGTCAGCACTTGGTTTCAAAGCTTCAGAGGACTGGCTGACTCTCTAATGCAGCTGGTGACATGAAGCTGAAACCAATGCTCTTTAACCATCTGAAAGCCTAGGGCCCTTAAGAATTATGCTTTTCCTTTCACTTATTTTATTTAACTCTAGTTGATTTACAATAGTATGTTAATTTCAGCTGTATAGCTTTAGATTCTTTTCCATTATAGGTTTTACAAAGCCTGGATGACAGCACATCAGTTGACAACACAGTTTACTCAACATTTTAAGCCCACTGTTGAGACCTACTGTTCAGAAAAAAAATTACTTTCAAAATATGACTGTTCATTCACACAACATCTGGACACCCAAGAACTCTGGTGGAGATGGACAAAGAGGTTAATGGTGTTTTCATGCCTGATAACACAACATCCATTCTGCAGCTCATGAATCAAGCAGTCATTTCAACTTTCGAGTCTTATTATTTAAGAAATATATTTTGTAAGGCTACAGCCGCCATGGGTAGTGATTCCTCCAACGGATCTGGGCAAAATCAACTGAAAACCTTCTGGAAAGGATTCACCATTCTAGCTGCCTTGAGGAACATTCAAGATTCATGGAAAGAGGTCAAAGTATCAACATTAACAGAGGAGTTTTTGAAAGAAGTTGATTCCAACCCTCCTGGATGACTTTGAGGGGCTCAAGCCTTCAGTGGAAGAAGTCGCTGCAGATGTGGTGGAAACGGCAAAAGAGCTAGATTTAGAAGTGGAGCCTGAAGATGGGAATGAATCACTGCATCTCCTGATAAAATCTGAATGGATAAAGAGCTGCTTCCTACTGATGAGTAAAATAAGTGGTTTCTTTGGATGAAGTCTATTCCAGTGAAGCTGCTGTGAAGCCTGTTGAAATGACAACAGAGGAATTAGAAGACTACATCAACTTACTTGATAAAAGTAAAAGGGTTTGAGAGGACTGACTCTAATTTTGAAAGACATTCTACTGTGGGTCAGATGCTATCACAGTACTGCAGGGTACAGAGAAATCATCTGTGAATAACCAAGGTGGCAGACTTTATTGTTGTCGTATTTTAAGAAATTCATCCCAAGCTTTAGCAACCACGACCCTGATCAGCCACCAACATCAAGTCCAAACCCTCTGCCAACAAAAAGGTTATGACACACTGAAGGTGTAAGTCATGGTTAGCATTTTTTAGCAATAAAGTATTTTTTAAGTTAAGGCAGATACTTTGTTTTTTAGACATAATGTTATTGCACATTTAACAGACTATGATATAGCATGAACCTAATCTTTATATGCACTGGGAAACCAAAAAAATTACTGTGACTCACTTTGTTGCAGTAGTCTGGAACCAAACCTACAATACCTTCAAGTATTGCCAGTATTAGGTTTCCAAAAAGGGAAAAAGGAGTTATAAACAAAAGAATACCAAATTCTACTTTGATGGAAAAGCATTACATATAAGTTCATGAAATTAACAATGCTAGTCTCCTGTTGGGGCTTCCCCGGTGGCTCAGAGGATAAAGCATCTGCCTGCAATGCAGGAGACCCGGGTTCGATCCCTGAGTTGGGAGGATCCCCTGGAGAAGGAAATGGCAACCCATTCCAGTATTCTTGCCTGGAGAATCCCATGGACAGAACAGTCCATGGGGTCGCAAAGAGTCGGACACGACTGAGCGTCTCTTATTTTACAGAGCACTACATAAAATATTACATCAAAGGCTAATGCCATCAACTGATAAGCACACTAGATATACATATAAGTATACTAGATATACATATAAGAATACTAGATATTCTGTAAGTATTCATGTGCAAGTTTGAAAAGAAATTTTGAGAAAGAAGAACTTGGCCCACCTGAAATCATACTATGTAGACATCAATGTTTTCCATCTACATTTACAGTCAATCCTACTTAGTAGGTCCTTAAGATATATGCTTTAATAATGATTATTCACAAATGGATAGTTGTAAATATTTATTAAGTTTTGAAAATCTCAAATTAGTAAGGTCCAAATTAATGAGAGATACATAAAGTTTAAACAATCCAAATACTCTAATTAAAGGGTGGAAATTGTCAGACTGGATTAAAAAGCAATAAAATAAGGTTATAATATACTTTTAGAATAGAAAAAGCTACCTCTGATGTTGCATTATCCTAGTTTTGTATTCAGACCAAAAAACAGTTATGAACAAAAAGGTCCTATATATCACAAGGAACTATACACAATATCCTGTCACAAACCATAATGGAACAGAATATACATTAAAGAAGAATGCATATATGTGTATAATCGAGTCACTCTGCTGTACAGCAGAGATTGGCACAACACTGGAAATCAACTATATACTTCAATTAAAAAATTAAATTTAAAAAAGTGATGAAAGACAGTCCCTGCTCTTTGCCCACTAAATGAAACTCAATCAGGCCAGCTGACAGCTCACAGCACTATATCCAACAGTGAGAAGGAGAAACTTGATTTCTTAAATTGTTTAAATGAGGTTCCTGTGTAAAGTTGTGATAGGGGAAAGGGGATGGAGACCACAAGTTTAACTCATCTGCAGCTGTGCAAAACCCATCTGGCAGAGAGCTGCTTTCTCTATGTACAACATAAAATAGTTAATGTTGAAATATAAACTGTTCAGGGCATTCTTTTTCTAATAATACCTGTAAGATGGTCAGAAAAAAAAACACAAGAAACTCAAGATCTTTATTTTTAGATGAGATTTGAAAGTAATCAATTCTCATTATTCATGGATTCTGCATTTGTAAATATGCCTACCCACTAAAATTTATTTGTAATCCCAAAATCAATACTCATGGTGATTTCTCAGTCATTTACAAATATGCACAGAGTAAAAAGAATTTGAGTTGCCTGACACACATGTTCAATTATTATAAAAAAATTATCAGAAAAGTCCCAAATGAAAGCATACAAATATAATGATTGCATGATGACAGATGGTAACTAGACTTACCATGGTGATCAATTTGTAATGAGTCAGTTCAGTTCAGTCGCTCAGTCGTGTATGACTCTTTGCGACCCCATGGACCCCAGGCTTCCCTGTCCATCACCAACTCCAGAAACTTACTCAAATTCATGTCCATCAAATCAGTGATGCCATCCAACCATCTCATCCTCTGCCGTCCCCTTCTCCTGCCTTCAATCTCACCCAGCATCAGGGTCTTTTCCAATGAGTGAGTTCTTTGCATCAGGTGGCTAAAGTATTAGTTTCAGCTTCAGCATCAGTCCTTCCAAAGAATATTCAGGGCTGATTTCCTTTAGGTTTGACTGGTTGGATCTCCTTGCAGTCCAAGGGACTCTCAAGAGTCTTCTCCAACACCACAGTTCAAAAGCATCAATTCTTCAGCACTCAGCTTTCTTTGCAGTCCAACTCTCACTTCTATACATGACTACTGGAAAAACCCTAGCTTTGACTAGACAGACTTTTGTTGGCAAGGTAATATCTCTGCTTTTTAATATGCTGTCTAGGTTGGTCATAGCTTTTCTTCCAAGGACCAAGTGTCTTTTAATTTCATAGCTGCAGTCACCATATGCAGTGATTTTGGAGCCCAAAAAAATAGTCTGTCACTGTTTCCACTGTTTTCCTATCTATTTGCCATGAAGTGATGGGACTGGATGCCATGACCTTAGTTTTTTGAATATTGAGTTTTAAGCCAACTTTTTCATTCTCCTCTTTCACTTTCACCAAGAGGCTCTTTAGTTCTTCTTCACTTTCTGGCATAAGGGTGGTGTTATCTGCATATCTGAGGTTATTGATATTTTTCCCAGCAATCTTGATTGCAGCTTGTGCTTCATCCAGCCCAGTATTTCTCATGGTATACTCTGCATAGAAGTTAAATAAGCAGGGTGACAATGTACAGCCTTGACATACTCCTTTCCCAATTTGGAAGCAGTCTGTTGTTCCATGTCCAGTTCTAATTGTTGCTTCTTGACCTGCATACAGATTTCTCAGGAGGCAGGTGGGTGGTCTGGTAGTCCCATCTCTTGAAGAATTTTCCATAGCTTGTTGTGATCCACAGGGTCAAAGGCTTTGGCGTAGTCAATAGGGCAGAAGTAGATGTTTTTCTGGAACTCTCTTGCTTTTTCAATGATCCAGTGGAAGTTGGCAATTTGATCTCTGGTTCCTCTGCCTTTTCTAAATCCAGCTTGAACATCTGGAAGTTCATGGTTCATGTACTGTTGAAGCCTGGCTTGGAGAATTTTGAGCATTACTTTGCTAGTGTGTGAGATGAGTGCAATTGGGCAGTAGTTTGAACATTGCCTTTCTTTGATATTGGAATGAAAGCTGACCTTTTCCAGTCCTGTGGCCACTGCTGAATTTTCCAAGTTTGCTGGCATATTGAGTGCAGCACTTTCACAGTATCATCTTTTAGGATTTGAAATAGCTCAACTGGAATTCCATTACCTTCACTAGCTTTGTTCATAGTGATGCTTCTTAAGGCCTACTTGACTTTGCATTCCAGGATGTCTGGCTCTAGGTAAGTGATCACACCATCATGGTTATCTGGGTCATTACGATCTTTCTTGTATAGGTCTTCTATGTATTCTTGCCAACTCTTAATATCTTCTGCTTCTGTTAGGTCCATACCATTTCTGTCCTTAATTGTGCCCATCTTTGTATGAAATGTTCCCTTTGTATCTCTAATTTTCTTGAAGAGATCTCTAGTCTTTCCCATTCTATTGTTTTCCTCTATTTCCCTGCACTGATCACTGAAGAAGGCTTTGTTTTCTCTCCCTGCTCTTCTTTGGAACTCAGCATTCAAATGGGTATATCTTTCCTCTTCTCCTTTGCCTTTAGCTTCTTTTCTTTTCTCAGCTACTTGTAAGGCCTCCTCAGACAACCATTTTGCCTTTTTCTTGGGGATGGTCTTGATCACTGCCTCCTGTACAATGTCACGAACTTCCGTCCATAGTTCTTCAGGCACTCTATCATATCTCATTCCTTAAATCTATTTCTCACTCCCACCGTACAATCGTAAGGGATCTGCCTTGGGTCATACCTGAATGGTCTCGTGGTTTTCCCCACTTTCTCCATTTCCGTCTGAATCTGGTGACACATCAAATCCCTGTGATGAGCACCAGGCACGAACAGTGCTGTGGGCCAGTTAAACGTCAACAGAAGATTAATTTAAAAATTATAGAGGGTTTCTTTGGGGGATGATGAAAATATTCTGGAAATAAAGGTTTGATGGTTGCACAATATAGTGAATATTCTAAAAAAAATCACTTTTAAATGGCAATTTTTACATTATGTTGAATTATACTGCAATTAAGAAAAACGAAAAAAAAAAAAGGCATAAAACTCAGTGATCTTACAGTTTTATTTTAGTGAAACTATTTTCTTCTGAACACTGTCCAAAGTGGAAATTAAAGAATCACTGTGCAGTGTGAGTTACAAAGTTGTTACTCCAATTGGTACTAAGGGGTTTTGGCACACAAGGCCCTACACTCCAAGATAAAAATGAATTCTGAGTTTGAAACTTAGAAAGACTAGTTAAAATTAGTAACAATATGCTAGAATCCAGAGACTGGGAGATGGAGCCTTACTATTTTTCCCGTTTTTATCGTCTCCTTTCGTGTTCTCCATCACAACTTTATTTCATCAAAGCCCTATTCAGTGAGACTCTGAGATAAACTTACTCTCTCCCTCATACTTTGTAGTGAAATTCAGAGATGCACAAAGGATGAAGAGCGAAAGGCTGGGTAATCAAAGGGGGCCAGGACCACAGCCAGGTGGCTCTCTTCAGCTCTGGATCACACCTGCATGAGGGATGACAGCAGAGTGACGGGCCACGTGGGTCACGGTACAGCTGAACTAACAAAATTACTGCTGAAAATGTTAACCTCTCCAGTGCCTACAATTTACAGAATCAAGCTTCTAGGTAAACGAAACTCTCTGCAGAAGCCCTCGTAAGCCTAAACTTTTAAAGTCAATTTTGAAAAACGGGTTTTGTCCATCTCAGAAAGTAAACATGCAGAACACTTATTTGGGTCTCTTTCCAACTCTTTTTGTAAAGCAATGGCTCCATTCAGCTGAAGACTTTAACCTAAAAAATGTAGGTCTCAACATCTGAATGAAATGATTAAATTATAAATTTTTTTTTAAAATGTAGGTCTCAAAAAGACCCCAAAATAAATCTATCAAAATTTATGATCTACATAAAAGCCTATGATCACCACCGTAGCAAGTGTTCAGGGTTAACATCACCAGCAGTAAGGTACTGGTATCACCGAATCACTGGTCCAGAGGTGAGACAGGCCATCACACGTGGCACGTGCCCACACACCCATGATCTGCGCCATGAGAGCATCACGTCACAATATGACATTACACAAACCCACATTCTGGGATGTTCTACTACCAACTATTACTCTTCCAAAGTGGCAAGGTTATGAAAAATGGGGAAATTTCTTCATTTTCATAAACTTATGCTTAAATAAAACGTTAACATCAGAAAAAGCTGTATATACAGGGGACACCATGTACTAGCCTTGCAAGTCTTCTGTAACTTTTAAAATTATTTCAGAAAAAAGGAAAGAAAGAAAGAAAACCAAAACCATTTGTCAGGACTTCTTCCTGCTCAGGGAAAACAGACTGGCAAATAACTGATGTGCTACATAATTCTATGCTGAGGTTTTTATAAGTATTTTAAAAGGCTGATTAACAGACCTATAAAGTGAATATTTAGATGACACCAGTGGTAACTGTGGCTTATTATTCTGGCACATTATATTTTGCTCTTAATTCAAGTTACCCAGGTTGTTAGACGGAGAAGGTAATGGCAGCCCACTCCAGTATTCTTGCCTGGAAAATCCCACGGACGGAGGAGCCTGATGGGCTACAGTCCATGGGGTCGCTGAGAGTCGGAGACGACTGAGCGACTTCACTTTCACTTTTCACTTTCATGCAATGGAGAAGGAAATGGCAACCCACTCCAGTGTTCTTGCCTGGAGAATCCCAGGGACGGGGGAGCCTGGTGGGCTGCCGTCTATGGGGTTGCACAGAGTCGGACACGATTGAAGTGACTTAGCAGCAGCAGCAGGTTGTCAGAAAAAAAAAATTAAAGAATTAACTGATTTTATAATTGTGGCATTCAATTTCCAAGGTAAGTAATGGTGACCATTAGTAAAATTTGAAAACCAATCTGATATTTATGTTTCAAGGAATGTTCTCTTTGTAGATATGGGTATTGGTTGCACAGGTTTTTGCAATATATTCTTTAAACTATGTTTAGAAAAGTGTTGAACACTCTTGTAAATGAATGCTCTACAATAACAACAACAACAGTTTCAACAAATAATTAGTAAAACTTAAAGGACACTAACATTCACTAGTACTTTATACTGCTAAACAGAAGTTATTTTAAAAAACTTACTCTCTAGTTCTTCTTTTTCAAACTTGGTGTTCACAGTTGAGCTGGTTTTGCCAAGATCCACAACAGCTTCTTCATCAGGACCCTAAAAAGAAATGATTCGCATTCATTCATGAAATCAACATACACTGAGGGCCTACTGCTAGGCGTGTTATTTGAGATGGCCAGAAATATGTAACAGAGGACCTTCCTGTCAAAGAACTGAATTCATACTATGGCTAACTATATTCTTTTAAAAGTATGTTTACAGGCTTTTTTTTTTTTTTTAATCCACAGAAGACCATCTAAAGTCTAATGGAAAGACCTGAAATGACAAAGATTTTCTGGGCTTCCATGGAAATTACTAAGTAACTGGTATACATATTCACTTCAGTGGAACGACTCTCAGAAATTAGAAGTTAATCAGAAATTACAGAGAATCGGGATTGAGGGAAACCCTTAGATATCAATATAGAACACTTTTTTTTTTTTTTTTTTGCTTTTAGGTATTCTAAACAGAAAGAATCCCACTTAACTCACCTATATTAGATACTGGATACTGGATTATGGTTAAATGTACAATGGTCAAAAGTAAGTCCACAGACTTAACATGTTTCACTTTCAATCGTAAATTACCAAGAACCAAAGTTATAAGAACTTTTTATTTGTCTACAAAGGAAAAGTCACCTCAAAATTTAACCTCTAAGGTCAGTCCACCTTTGAGTTCTGAACAGTTTTGTTCCACTTTTCTGCTCAACAAAAACACTAACCGTATTTACTGTAATACATTACACAGAGTATTTTTAAAAGGAAATTTTAGCTTTAATGCTGCTTCTCGACTTCTAACTTAACTTACAAAGGAACATGATAGACTACTCATAAACTACTTATCATGAACTCAGTATGTACAAGATTCTGTGCCACTGGCTGAAACAGATGGCAGAAGCCCCTTCCCCCCACACCTGAGCTCTGCGGCCCCCCAGACCTCCCGGCACAGCTCCTGAGGGCCACAGTGCACCCCCACTCCACGGCCCCCCAGACCTCCCGGCACAGCTCCTGAGGCCTGCAGTGCACCCCCACTCCACGGCCCCCCCAAACCTCCCGGCACAGCTCCTGAGGCCTGAGGGCGTCACAGTGCACCCCCACCCCCCCCCCCAAACCTCCCGGCACAGCTCCTGAGGGCCACAGTGCACCCCCACTCACCGGCCCCCCAGACCTCCCGGCACAGCCCCTGCTCCCGGCCACAGCCCCCGAGGCCTCCCGGCACAGCTCCTGAGGGCCACAGTGCAGAGGCCTGCAGTGCTCCCGCCTCCACGGCCCCCCAGACCCCGGCACACTGAGGGCCACAGGCACCCCCACTCCCCCGCCCCCCCAACCTCCCGGGCTCCTGGGCTCCTGAGCACAGCCCCCAGACCTCCGGCACAGCTCCTGAGGGCCACAGTAGCACCCCCACAGCTCCTCCACGGCCCCCAACGGCCTCCCGGCACAGCCCTGAACTTCACCGTAGCACCTCAGGGAAATCTGCTCAACCTTAGGTAACAGAGACTGGAGGATACACTCAAGTTTTGAAAAGGCAGACAAAGATTCTGAGGGAGAACTGACTGATGTCATAAAGGCCTGTCTGAACTTCGAGCGTGACCTGGATCCCTTCACGGAGAATGCACGTGTGTAGTACACAGGAATCCAGAAAACAGAACCTCATTCAGCACAGACCCACACTGGAGAGACCCCGTCCCACAGCACCTCTGTCAGAGGATCAAAGCAAGAGACAAAGGAAGTAAAAGGATGTCCAGAAAGGGCCAAAAAGCCAGAAAGGAGCAGAAAGGAGCCGGGTGCAATTAAGAGGGCAATGAGCAGGAGGAAGATGGGCACCAGGAAATGGACAATGTTTCTGTTCAGACAAAATTAGAGCACTACACTCCTCCCGGGCTTCCCTGGTAGCTCGGCTGGTAAAGAATCCGCCTGGGATGCAGGAGACCCCAGTTCAATTCCTGAGAGGGGAAGATCAGCTGGAGAGGGGATAGACTACCCACCCTAGTATTCTTGGACTTTCCTGTGGCTCAGATGGTAAAGAATCTGCCTGCAATGCGGCAGACCGGGGTTCGATCTCTGGGTCAGGGAGATCCCGTGGAGAAGGGCATGGCAACCCACCCCAGTATTCTTCCTGGAGAATGCCCATGGACAGAGGAGCCTGGCAGGCTACAGCCCATGGGGTCGCAGAGTCCAACCAGACTGAGTGATTAAGTACAGCACATACCTCCCAAAGCAGGAGGGTTGGTAAAAAAGCTTTCAAGAAGGAAATAAGTAATCTGTTCTCTCTAAAGGTTCTTAAGCTTTAAATGATAACTTTGTAGGCAAGAGAGGCGAATGAATATAAGAGAACTGAATAAAAATAAAATAATATTAATTACAACCCTGTTAGTATTCCACTTACTATTAGTTTCCCAGAAGAAAGTTACTTTACCCATCAGATTATATTTTTCAAGTTCCACAGGAAGACAAGCTCCCAACCATCCCCATGGCCCTTGTGGCTATTCCAACTGCCCTGCGCCTCCTCTCCACTTAGAACAACAGATCAGAAGGACACATCACACAGTCAGCTTCTCATCACTTTCCATGTCCAAGCATCACTGGAAGGATCAAAGTGTTTCAGAAAGGAGCAAAACTGGAGTTTGCTTGGATAAAATGATCTTTCAAGGTCTCTTCCAACTCTTGACCTTAAAATATCTTACTTTGGGGAATAGCTTTTTTTTCAGGGCATACAAAGTAAATTCATACATAACTATTTCCTGGCTATCTAAACTCTCAGTGTCCTAATTCTCATATCTTAAAACTCAGGAACTGAATCAATTTGATTAAATTTTCAAATAAATTCGCTGCTATCCAAACCCTCACTATTTGCTACTCAAAACTCAGAAACAGACACAGTGTATTAGGAAAAGCAGATCTCAATATCCAAACTGAATTTCTGGAGAGAGGCTAGATATCCCAACTGCAGAATCAAACAAACCTGGATATCAGGGAGGTATATGACTCTAAGGACTGGGATCAATTCAATACATGACACTCGTAAGTTAAATAACTTGCTAAGGCTTTGTATGTAAAGAATTGGGTGGCAGGCCGTGTAGACCATGATACATTTTCATGTAAAGAACTAAGAAAGAAGACTGTATTTGTGATTAAACTAACTTAGAGCAGCCACACTCTAGAAATGAGCAGAGGCTAAAGCAGGAAACACATACAAGAATAAAGAACTAATAAATCATCCATCCATTAAGCACGTCACACTCATGAAACCTTTAAGTTCCCTTCAATGAGTTCATGCAATGTAGTCACTAAGCATGTAGGGAGATACAGAAAAAGAAGCCACGGCTATTAACCAAAAGACACGGGTTGTGTGATCCAAGAGGTAGCAAGCACTCTGTGTATTCTAAGAGGATTAACTGCTCCCATTCCAAACTTCCATTTCACAGGAACAACTGCCAAGGAAGCAAAACAATACACTTTTTCTCTCATCCCTAACAACAATAATAACCTCTCATTTCTATCAAAGATGGATTACATGTTTAGATATACTACTAATAATTAGCTAACACAGAAACAGCTGAGGCTGGGCAAGCTTACAGTATTTATTTATTTAAAATACGCATATTCTTTGACCTCTAAACATCTATCATGGAAAAATACTGCCACGTGTGAAAAAGGGGGCATGTAACACAGAGAATGTCTGAAAACTCATCTTCTCACAGCTCACCCACTTTGCTTTCCTTAGACTCTGTGAAGCCTTGAGTAAGCAACTGGAAGCCAAGTGAGAATATTATTTTATTGTTAATGTTTGGGTTTTCAATGAGAATGCTTTCACAGGTAACTTGTAAAATAAAGTTAAAATTTTTGAGGTCTGGAAAAATTACAACACTTACCACTGTTAAAAAAAAAAAAACAACAGGGAGCAGGTATCTGTATTTCTCCCTTCCCTTAAAAACATTATCTCCTTTCCAACAACTGTGAAACATAAGTCAGAAAGGCAGTTTGTTATAAAGGCAAATATTAAGTAGGCACACACACTGCCTATCTCAACACAGTACAAGTAATTCAACAAAATAAGCAGGGTCCAGGGACCTTCCTGGTGGTCCAGTGGCTAAGACTGCGCCCCCGGTACAGGGGCCCCGGCTCTGTCCCTGGTTGGGGACCTAGAGCTCACACACCACAAGGAAAATATCGCATGCTGCGGTGAGGATCAAAGATCCCACATGCCACAACCAAGACCCGGTGCAGCCAAATAAATAAACCAATAAAACTGCTTAAAAAATGCAGGGTGCACATGGCTATATCTTAAAATCCCTCAGAATGAAGTCATTGATATTTCACGGTAGAAATGCATTTCTGAAACAATATACTGCATTTTAAATTCTACCATTTTAGGATAATGCTTTAAGCCATATTTCTAAACACGGATTAAGTTACTATACCATACGAAGTACAATTTTATTTCGCTCCTTTTAAAAATATATACAAATAATGCATGTAAATAGCAAATATTTGAAAGGTTAAACGTCAAGCCACTGACACTGTCACACGGGTGCTGGGGAAGCAGAAACAGACAATCCTGGAGTGTTTACTTTTCCATTACAATAAACATGAAATTCTGGTAATTTTTAAAAAGAATAAATTCAAGTTTCAATTTAACATATCAGTTACTTTTAAATCTGCATCTAGGAAAAGAACTCTTCTTCATTTTTTAACTTCAAGAACATAGTGGAAAACTAAAAATAGCAAAAGCCAAGAGCCACCTCGACATCAAAATGTTTTCATTCTTAACCTCAGACGAGTAAGCCACACAAGCCAGTCCTTATAAAGCCTGCCTAGAATGAAACAAATCCAAGGCACTGGGAAAGCTCAAATAAATGAAAAATAAAAAAGGCACCCTTAATAAGTGTATCAATGCAAGCTTGTCTGACTCTAATCTTAAGAAAATTATTTTGCCATGGCTTCAAGTTTTTATTTATAAAATAAGGTAATTATTCAGAATATATCTACTCTATAATATAGAAGAAAACTTTAAGCTTTAAGAATTATCCACATAAGATCACACAGAAAGTTTAAATTCTCTGTATATGAAATGACATAGGTACAAGGTTACTTACTACAGCTTGTAACTGGAAAACACTGGAAAGCATCCCCAGGGTCCCTGCAAAGAGGAATGGCAATGCCCCAATCGGAATCCCGAGCTGCTAAAAAGTGAAGACACTCTGCACTGACATGAAGAACATTTACCACCCGTTATAAGTGACACACACAAGGCAGAGACTGCATGTACAGCTCGCTGTCACACTTCCTGTGCAGGAAGTCCCCAGAAGAGGACTGTCTGAATATACACGACGACCGCTGAAAGGACAGACAAGCAAACGGCAAAAGCGGTTACCTCTGGCAGGAAGAGTAGACTCTGAACTTACTGGGGTTTGTTTTCATTTTTTTATTGCTTTGATTTATTTTAGCCACGTGAATACAGAGGCAGACTGAAATGTGCAATCTTCTGAAAGCCAGGTCACGTACGTACCTCGCCCTCGTCTACAAGCATCACTCGCCCCAGAAGGAACTGTGAGGCAAGGCGCCACGCAAACGTGCCAGGCACAGGGCACAGCCGCACAAGAGCCCGCACTTCACTGAATCACAGTGAAGAAACCAAACACGCCCTCTCACTGGCCCCATGGCTTTAAAACTAGATTAATTAGAAAGACTTAACAATTACAGAAACAAGTATCTATTATGATGTGAAGATTCGGCATGTATCCTGAAATAGTATTACGACCGTCTAGGGGAATTATTCATAGAAAGTACGTTCCTAAGTACCTAGGATGAAATGCCAAGAGAAGGCAAGTAACTCTCACGAGGATCTAGAACTGTATTAGTCAGGGAATTTTCAGAATTTATGCCATCTTATAAACTCAGACACACCGAGAGGGCTTGTTGAAATTCAGCTTCCTGTGCCTAGTCTTGGAGATGCTGACCCAGTGGTTTAGGTGGAGCCCAATCATCCATCCATGTTTTCCAGTCTGCCCACCACATCCCTGGTCACGTTACAGACCTCTGCTGCTGCTGCTGCTGCTAAGTCACTTCAGTCGTGTACAACTCTGTGCGACCCCATAGATGGCAGCCCACCAGGCTCCCCCGTCCCTGGGATTCTTCAGGCAAGAACACTGGAGTGGGTTGCCATTTCCTTCTCCAATGCATGAAGGTGAAGTTGCTCAGTCGTGTCCAACTCTTCATGACCCCATGGACTGCAGCCTACAAGGCTCCTCCGTCCATGGGATTTTCCAGGCAAGAGTACGGGAGTGGGGTGCCACTGCCTTCTCCGTTACAGACCTCAGCCTCGCATATTTCAATCGTTCTGCGACAGAAGCTGCTTCCTGCCCTCAACCACTTTAGGAGACTTTATAGGGACCACTCTCACTTCATTCACACTGTTTTCATCCTTCAGAAAAGGAAACATACATTTCAATTCATAAGAAAACAGTGAAGTTACTATATACTCTGTATTACAAGCAACTCTAAATCTGTTAAGTAGTGCTCTAAAGGCTGATTTGTATTTCAGAATATTTTCCCAGGATTCCTAGGGCAATCTATCAAAGTATATATAAATAGTAATGATGTCCTACAAAACGCAAGTGTCTTCCAAATATTCCCAAACTTATCCCACCCATCACCAAGAGTTGAACTTAATATTTAAAAAACTTTAAATTTATGGGCAAAAACCTTAAGAGTAAGCTAATAATCTTTCTTAATCTAAAGGGGGGAAACCATCAATGATTGCTATTTCACAAAATAAAAAGCCAAATAATGATATTCATAGTTTCTCAAGAATTCACTTGGCATTTTTGATTAATGCATTACTCTAAAATAAGTGGAAGAGGAGTAAAAGGTATATGGAAAGTTAAAGTAATTTAAAATGGCAAATTTTAAACTCAGGCAATCACATGATTCCCACAGAAAAAATTTTGAAGCCCTGAAAAAAATGCTTTGTCAACAGACAGAGGAGGAAGTGAGTAGATTCCGACACTAGAACAAAGCTTCAGAAAATTTTATTTCAAACACATACCATGATTAACACTAAAGACAATCTGAGCTTTAAGGAAAGTTACAAAGGAAAAAAGTGAAGAGGTCAAAGAATGTAAGAGCAAGAGAACTCAAAGAGGTGTGGGGCATAAAAGTTGGCAAGTGACGGCCTCCAATAATAAAGGAGATTGTTAGTAGATACTTCGTTGTCAGAAACTTCAGTACAAAGCACAAGAGTCACAGACAGATGGAAAGCCTCCCTAGGGTCTATCTGAAATTATAAATCACAAATACTTATGGCACTGTAGCTATGAGGAGATCCTCATTCCAGTTCTACTTCAGCACACACACCAAAAACACACAGAAACCACTTACTTTGGGCTACCAAGCACATATGCGTGCTAAGTTGCTCAGTCCTGTCTGACTCTTTGCAACCCCATGGACTGTAGCCCACCAGGCTCCTCTGTCCATGGGATTCTCCAGGCAAGAGGACTGGAGTGGGTTGCCATGCCCTCCTCCAGGGGATCTTCCCGACCCAGGGATTAAACCCACATCTCTGATGTCTCCTGCGTTGGCAGACGGGTTCTTTACCACTAGCGCCACCTGGGGAGCCCACTAAGTATACATAAATTAACAGAAATGAGAATGCTATGGTATGCTATGCTAAGTCGCTTCAGTCATGTCCAACTCTGTGCGACCCCAGAGACGGCAGCCCACCAGGCTCCCCTGTCCCCGGGATTCTCCAGGCAAAAATACTGGAGTGGGTTGCCATTTCCTTCTCCAATGCATGAAAGTGAAAAGTAAAAGTGAAGTCACTCAGTCGTGTCTGACTCTTAGCGACCCCATGGACTGCAGCCCACCAGGCTCCTCCGTCCATGGGATTTTCCAGGCAAGAGTACTGGAGTGGGGTGCCATTGCCTTCTCCCAGAAATGAGAATAATAAAATCTAACTCTGAAATGGGCTTTTAAAAAAACTACGTCAACTCCATCAATAATTAAGATGTACAGAAAACAAGCAGGAAGGAAAATACGTGCGCGACGGCCCAGAGAATGGGGCCGCAGCAGGTGCAGCAGGTACTCCGTCAACATCACCCAGCTTTGGTCAGCCAGGGGTTATCGTTAGCCAGGCATTTTTAGAATTTCACTGGATTTTTTTCACTGAAAAATCAACAGGAAAGAGCCAGGAAACCCCTCACAAATACGGTCTATTTGCCTACCCTTTCCCTCGTTATTAACTCTGACCCCATGGATCTGATAGAAAACATAACAGAGAGGTCTCATTTCCTTAAATAATGACTAGGAGCCTGGATTCATCCATTTATTCAAAAAATGCATACTGAGTGGACACTATGTGCCCAAGCATCATTCCAGATACTGGGGCTACATCAGTGAATCAAAACCTGTAATATAATCAAATTGCCAGCTTATCAATTAATTTACGGGGGAGGGGGCTCCCCATGATAAGACATCAAGGGGTGAGTGAATTATCTTCTCCATTCCAGGCCTTACACAGGTATGGATGGGGGCGTACTTTTCCAGTTCAATCTTCTCGTTTTACACACACACAAAGCTTAAGGGACTTGTGGTTCTTTAGCCAGGAGACAACAGCACAAGGTCACTATTATACAGGCCGAGAACACACAGTGCTCCTTTACAGTATTTATGAAAACATGTAATGACATGTTTATGTAACTAGTTGCCTAACTTTTCCAGTCTAAACAATCAGCTCCAAGCAGAAGGGAATCGAGTCTGTTCCACTTACCGCTGTCTGCTCAGCACCAAGCAGGGCCTGCCCTTGGTTAAATGCATTGACTGCTGAGTGTGTTCCAAAGGACAAGACACTGGGCTGAAAAATTTACATGGGATACACCTCCTTGTGAGCACAATTAACGGTCAAACATAGAAAGGCACTCAATAGTGTGGAATTTAATCAATCAGTTTACAAACAAAAAAGCCCAGCATTAACCCATTATAAAATCAAACGTCAATTTACAAGTAGGAATGCCCAGCAACATCAAACAAAACTAAGCATTGTATCAAACACATCTTACTATTACCTCTCATAGTTACTAAGGCAAAATCCACAATTTGTACTGTTTTGGTCAAATGATCAAAAATGAGATTTTTAACAAAATGTCAAAGGCATAAAATTGAGGAAAGGGAATGCTAAAAGGTTATTTAACAATACAGTTGTAGACTCGGCCTATTTCCTCTTTTGATGCCTGAGGGTTACAAAATCCACTATTACAACAGCATTAGACGATCCCCATCACAAAGTGAATTACTGTAAGACAGATGGCTAGAGCCCAAAAGGGAACACCTCCCATAAAGTATGATTATTAACCATGGAGAGCAATTTCAGAATTATCAAATACTTCAGCTTAGCTTCAAAACATATTTAACCATTAAGACAAAGTAATTTCTTTCCTAATACCTTAGCCATATAAAACCGCTTAAAGCCTCATTCAAGTAATACCAACTAATCAAAAATATATATTTTACAGAATAATTAATAAAACTGCTACAACACTGCAAGGATTAACTTTTCAGCAGATGACTTGCACAGCCAAAGACACAGAGGATGATGATCACTATTCTAAGCCAGTGCTAATAATAATAAGCCTGACATTTCTTCTAGCTTCACTATTACACTCTGAAAGATTCAAACTGGTTTGTAAGTAACACACAAGATCATAAGTAGGTACATACAAGTAACTTCTTCAGGCGAAATCTTTCCATAGTGGTAGGTAAACACCTCGTTTCTGATAGCGTACTACAGCAGTCCCTCGCAGAGCCCGGGGCGGTGAGGACGTACCTGATTTAGGTCACTGTGCTTTGCACAAATCAACCCTCTAAGTTGCTTTCATGCTGCAGCCAATCACCGTCCTCTAAGTCACCTAATCTTCCTGCTAATGACTGCAGCTCACACAGGGTCAGAGCGTAAGAGATCTGCCAGGTAATAAACACACGCAGCTATAACTGAAAATACCGAAAGAGGAATGCAGCAACCAGCTTTCAACATCAACCTTTCTACATTAGTTAAAAAGAGAGCATACGCTGATGCTATATGGAATGGGGGTATGCGTGTTCACGCGTGTTTTAGAGAATTAATTTTCAACAACATAGTTAAATCTAACTCTTAATTTCATCTAATTTTCAGGAAAGATCCAAATATGTTTTCACCTGAAGAGAGTTTTGCCTCTTCACCATTACTGTATTTATACCAACTTACTGTAATCATATATTAATAATAGGAATAATAAATCCTATTGTGGCTTTAATTATCATTTTACCCCCAAATTGAATATTCATAAGGATAACAGCTAAAAGCAGCACCCCTCGGACCTTCAGACTCAAGCTCTCTTCCCACCCACAAAAAGTGCTCCCTCTAGGATCTAAGCACTTCATCTCCCTGCATGGTGCGTGTCTTACTGCGCTGGGTGACAGGAGCCCTCAGCTCAGGGACACGGGTAGAAGAAGGGGAGGGAGAGAAATAAGCAGCTTAAGAGGCCTCAGGAGAAAAGGAGGAATTAGGTGCACATATATTTTTAACTTCCCAAATTGCAGAACAAAATGTTATTTTTCCTCAAAAAACAGAAGAACCATTTCTGCAATATGTTACCTGTTATGATGCTATCCTGGGCACTACTAAACCAATATTGAAATTAAAAGTTTTAAATCAGGTTTTACAGGTTAAAGAGAAAAGTAACGTAAGTTTTAGTTTACTACTTTCTTGACAAAATAAAGATATAAATTGAACATATAAACTCGGAAATTTTAATCAGGCTAGTCCATTAAAGATTTTTCAGTTTTATCTTATAGGAATACTTAATAGTCCTTTTAAACCAATCTATTGAGGTATGACTGACACATGAAAAGCTTAACATGTTTACTAAATATAAGTCAATGGTTTGGGAATAAGTGCACACTCGTGAAGGGCTTCCCGGGAGGCGCCAGGTGGCCTGCCTGCCAATGCAGGAGACTTTTAAAGACACGGGATCCCTGGGTCGGGAAGAGCCCCTGGAAGAGGGAATGCCAGCCCGCTCCAGGATTCCTGCCGGGAGAATCCCTGAAACAGCGGAGCCTGCTGGGCCACCGCCCATAGGATCGCAAAGAGTCAGACACGACTGAAGCGACTTAGCCCAGCACAGCATACACTCACGAGACCATCACCAGCATCAGGGCCACACCCATTATCTGTCACCCCTAAAAGTCTCCTCTCATCCCCGCACTGTCATTATTATTTGCAAATGCCGCTGTGTGTGCCTGTGGTAAGAACACTTAACCTGTAAGATCTACCCTTAAAAAATGCTTAGTGTACAACCCGGTGCTGATAGCTAGCTGTAAGCACCACGCTGCACATATCACTTATACATACTCTGCATCCTGGATCATCACTTTCTCCTGGGCCCTGGCAGCCACCATTCTACTCTGCTTCTATGGTTTTGACTGTTTTATATTTTCATATATTTTCAAGTATAAGTGAAATCATACAGGCTATGTCATTCTGTGTCTGGCTTACTTCACTTGGCAATAAATATATCTGCACAAATCAAAACAGTCTCACTTATTTCCTTCATCTCTCTGCCCCATTTTCAACCTTTTCTCCATCTTTATCACACAAATACAAGTATACATGCATATATATATGTGTGTGTGTGTGTGTGTGTGTGTGTGTGTGTGTGTGTGTACATATGCAGACACCCCCAGTGGCTCAGTGGTAAAGAAACCATCTGCAATGCAGAAGCCACAGGAGACATGGGTTCAATCCCTGGGTCAGGAAGATCCCTGGAAGAGGAAATGGCAACACACTCCTATATTCTTGCCTGGAGAATTCCACAGACAGAGGAGGCTGGCAGGTGACAGGCCCTAGGGTCGCAAAGAGTCACAGAAAACTAAAGCGACTTAGCAACATGTGTGTGTGTGTGTGTGCGCGCGCACGCGTGCACAATACTCACCAAAACTGGAGCTACATACAACTCACTGTTGTATAACTTGCTTTTTTTCCACTTACAAATCCTAAAGATTCTTCTGTATCAGTATACGGAAACTAAAATTTTAATATAATTTATTAAATTAACCTGTGTATGGTAGAAAATTCAAGTCTTACTGAATTGTTGCCGAACAAGCATTCCTCGCAACCCACTTACACTCACCAGACATCAACTACTTTCTGTTTCTGCCTTGTAACTATACCTAGTAGCTAGAGTTGCCATCATAATTTTAATAACGTACCATTTGAGACAGTATCTGTTTATCCTACAAAAAAAAGATTTTTTTTCACCCATATATAGCTTTTTCACTTACATTCTCCCTTCCACATCCTGGTTTCAATTAAATTTGTTTTTATGTCAAGACTGATAATACTTACACTTACATTCTATTCTATATTTATAATGAAGCCTTCTAAGATGTGTCCTCTAGTTAATTCTAAGATTTTAAAACCCATGTTAAAAAGCATTCAAAGGCATGTATGCATGCACTACCCACAAGCACATGGAGGTAATGCCCTGGTGGCCACCCCTAACCAGTGAGGCCTGCTGCTGCGGCTGCTGCTGCTAAGTCGCTTCAGTCGTGTCCGACTCTGTGCGACCCCAGAGATGGCAGCCCACCAGGCTCCCCGTCCCTGGGATTCTCGAGGCAAGAACACTGGAGTGGGTTGCCATTTCCTTCTCCAATGCAGGAAAGTGAAAAGTGAAAGTGAAGTCGCTCAGTCGTGTCCGATTCTTGGCGACCCCATGGACTGCAGCCTACCAGGCTCCTCCATCCACAGGGTTTTCCAGGCAAGAGTGCTGGAAAGTGGTAAATGCTCTGCACCCCTCCGCATCCCTCGGGCAGGCAGCTCTGACGGGCAGGCAGTCCACAAGGCTCCTCGGAGGGCCTGCAGGGCTGAGCGCCAGCCCCCACTGTAACAGCCCATCTCTGACTGATGCACCTCTTTCATTCCCTGTCCATCACTCTTGCTTCATGGGCTCAGTTTACAAGTAAATCACCTGCAGGGTTTCCCTGGTGGCTCAGCAGTAAAGAATGTGCCTGCAGTGCAGGAGACCTGGGTTAGATCCTTGGATCAGGAAGATCCCCTGGAGAAGGAAATGGCAACCTACTCCAGTATTCTTGCCTGGGAAACCCCATGGACAGAGGAGCCTGGCAGGCGACAGTCTGTGGAGTGGGACACAACTTAGCAACTAAACCACCACCACCATAGTGAAAATCCACGCCAACACATACAACATAAACAGAGCACTGCTACAGGCAAGAACATGGATAAATTTCACCAACATAGTCTGGGAGAAAAACGCCAAACATGTACAACTGTCCTCTGTGTTTCCAGTCAGGACAGAGTTATCTTAAAGCAGGAGGGCGGAGAGAGTGGCTGGGGTACTAGTAACGTCCTACTATTTCTTTCCTAACGTGAGAGCTACATGCATCTGCCTACTTCCTGATAACTGGTCACACTTACCATCTGTTCATGTTTATGTTTTACTTCAGTTAAAAGAAAACTAATATAAATAACTACATTAGTACCAAGAAACAGAACAAGGAAGAATGAACTCTGGAAAATTAAAGACTTTCAATGTATAAAAGGCTTAGATCTCAAACGGTGTAACAAAAAGGAGAGCTGGAAAACATTAAAGACGAGAGATAAACAATCAATTCAGAAGGTTCAACTTCCAAATAATATGAGTTCCACAAAGGGTAAAGAGAAACGGATTAAAGGAAATTATCATCAAAAATTAAACTATGAGAAGTTGCTAGAATAAAAAAGAGATAAGAGCCTTTAAAATGAATGGCCCCTAAGAAATAAAACACACACACACAAAAAAACAAAATGAATGGGCCCAAAGTGACAAGAATCTTAGATTAGTAACTGTAGAGTCTCAGGGAACTGTGGTTTTAAAAATGAATGCTATGGAAGGGAGTGGAGGAAGAGAGAGGACAGACACTGGCATAAGACCTTTTCAGTATTAACCATGGAGGAGGAAGACACAGACCTCCAAGTGGAGACAGGAGCACTCTGTCTCACTCAGACTCTCATTTCTATTTGTGTTTGTTCTGCAGTCCTTGTCTTCTAATAATGGACTGAATTGTATCCCCTCAAAATTCACTACATTGAGGTTCTAACTGAAAATAACAATAATCACACTAATTGGGAGTATTCAGTTCAGTTCAATTCAGTCACTCAGTCGTGTCTGACTCTTTGCGACCCCATGAATCGCAGCACGCCAGGCCTCCCTGTCCATCACAATTGGGAGTATTAGCATTACTTAAATACTATCTCATTCAGAATCAAGATTAACGGCTGAACCATTAGAAAAGGATCCATTTCTTAAAATACGCTTTCAAACATGCAACTCAACCATTATGACTTAGGTATAATGAGAATAAGAAGACTCTGACTACATGTGGGTTTTAAAGTATCTTTGATACTAATTTCTGATTAATTTAAATGCTGTCTTCTCTGTAATCACACTCTGTGCTTTTTCAGTCTCTTCACTGAAAGGCTTTCAATGGCTAAGTCAAAGATCTCTGGTGAACGTCACATGGCACTTGAAAATACGTGGGTTATTTTCAAGCATCTTTTGATATTGATTTTTAACATAATAAGAGAACAGATGCTCTAAGATTTCAGTACCTTTAGACCATAAAACTTTTGCCCTTTGTTTTACATTCCTGGATGTGGTCCAGTGTCTCCTGGTTTATAGTCTATGGGAACTTAAACAGAATTTGCAGCCTGCTGTTGTGTGAAAATTGTATAAATCTTAATTATGGTAAATTGCTTCATAGTGCTTTTCAGGTCTACTGTATCCTTCTACTTTTCTGTCTATTCACTCTATTAATTTCTGAGAGTTTGATATTGAAACTCTAACTAAAAATCGTAATTTATGTATTAAAAAACTAATTGTAATATATAATGGAAATACATAATTTTGTTCTGTTTTCTAAATCTCCTGTAAATGCATTATGATAATTTCATCATTTAAAACATAAAAAAGAGGAATAAAAAGAACCTGACTAAAAATGATGAAATTATTGACCAGACACCAAAAGCAAACATGTTAAAGTTCAAAACACTAATGAGTTCACTCTTTACATGAGTCTTAAGTCTCTACTACCTCTAGGATAATCCATTCATTTGTATGCTGTAGCTAATGCAACAAAGAAATCAAATTTTAAAAACCCAAAATAAATATTTATTTGCAGATAGTATCACTGTGTACCTAAAATACAATAGATTCCACCAATTAGCACAAATTAAAAGATTCATTTGACAGCAGCCAGTTACAAGATAAACACCAACAGCTTTTCTCTAAACTACCAATAAATAACAAGAGACAGAAGTAGAAAAAGACCCTATAAAAGGACAAAATGATAAACTACATAGGAATAAATTTAATCTAAAAACCTATAAAGTTTTACTGAAAGACACTGACGTAGAATCTGACACTCTATTCTCCTGGGTGGGTGGCTTTAAATAAATACACCAAGGAAAATAATAATACAGCTTTCTACCTGGGTGGGTAGCTTTAAATAAATACACCAAGGAAAATAATAATAAAGCTTTCTATATGAATACAGAAATTATAAAGCGAATCAGAATCCCAAAGGGTTATGTTTATCTTTTTAACTGAACTAAATGATTCTGAAGTTTCCATAAAAACTAGAATTTCCAATAAAGTCAGGGGAAAAAGGCGGGGGCACTCTGTCTGATAAATATTCCCGTATACCACGAAACTATGGTAAGCTAAACAGTATGGAACAAAAACAGAAACAATTCCATACAGTAAATATTTGCCAGACAAAACGGAATGAAGTGACAGATTAAATACACAATGCAGGAAGGACTGTTGGGTTCTCTAATTTGATGAAGCTGTCTATGTCAAATGGCAGGTAAAAATAAATTACAATGGATTAAAGACAATTTGAAGAATAGGTATTTAAAATTAAGAATAGTGTTTTATATTACTGGAGTGGGGACATATTCTTTAGCAAGATGAAAAAACTAGAAGCCATGAAGAAAAAGACTGATACAGGTATTTTTTAATCTATTAAAAAAAATCCAACACTTGTCTAAAGCAGACAATAAAGAGACAAGATAGAACATGAGGAAATACATGTAGTGTAACAGACATGGCATTGAGTATTTCTAATACAAGAAACTTCTTAAGGGATATAAAGGAATATAAAAATGGACAAAGAATGTGAATCAAGTAATTCCCTTTGGAGAAAATACAAACGGCCAATAAATAACCACATATTAAAACAAATACTCTTACTAGAGGTTCACCCATTAGATTAGTGGGGAAAAAAGTCTAATTAACGGCTGAAGCTGGCAGAGGCAGCGAGACACAGAGACAGGCTCGTGCTTTTAGTGGGAAGGTGTAAACTGCTCAGAACTTTCTGAAGAGGAAGCCAACAAGAATTAACGTACAATTCTGAGGACACCCTTTATGGGGCAATATGACTTTTGGCTATCTACTCCACAGAATGAAAATACCAAAATATAAAGATAAGGCCAAGTATGTTTACTGTTCGAACTGGCAAAAAACAGGAAACAACCTGAAAGTAAATAAACAGGGGAATTTACCTTGTAACAGGACAAAGATATAAAGAACAAGACGGAACCACACAGTCCCACTCAGGAGACATCAGGAATATTTTTAAGAAACAAGCGAGTTACGGTGTTACATGCTTACTACGATCACATTTTTATGTTTTACAGAAGATAAAACAGTTCTAGGATAAGTTATTACTATCCTAATATACAAAAGAAACTTAGACTCTAAAAGAAAGTAGTTCTCTGAAGGTCCTACAGCTGGTATGTGGATAAGCTAGAATTTAAAACCACGATGCCTCCCCTACAGGGACATGCACTTTTCAGGAGGCCACTTACAAACATTATTTTTAATTCTCATCGTAAGAAACTCTGTAAGGTAAGCGAGCTGATCATTTTCCACCCCAGGGCTGTCTGACCTCACACCTGGGCTCTTTCCACCAGGCCACATACTTTCCCCTAAGTCACCCCATATGTAATTTTATTTGCTCTTATGCTTTATTTAGGGAATTTTAAGTGAAAGATAATGGCATTCAATCACAGACACATTCACTGAATTAGTTTTGAATATTTTTGATGTATTAGAAATTCAGTAATAGCTAATAACTACCATAAAAAGCAAGAACTTTAACACAATGAAATCAGTATCAATATTACAATAAATATATGCAGATACCACTTTAATTTGGTTTCCATAGATAAATTTGAAGCAAATAGCCAAGAAAAGAAGAAAAGTTCCTTTAAGACAAACGGAAACCAGTCTAATTTTAAGCTATGTTTCAAAGAGGAGCACTGCCAGTCCACACTCTGCTACAATCACTGGAGAGCTCACACCGCTCACACCAGTCGGGTTCTCGCCAGCCACCACTAGCCTTCATCAGTGGGATGTGAGCTCGCCCCCTGGTGGCCATCATTAGCCATGTGGCATATTTCTCTCACCACGTGTTTATGATGAAAAGCAAAGAGCAGAGTCTGAAAAACTTCCCACACAGCTATTTTTTTTTAAAAAACTTGGACATTTAACTTCATTCCAAAAAAAATGTAAATACTGAGAAGGCAAAAAGAAAAAAAAACACTGAATAAATAATCTGTTTCTATAGTAGGATTCAGTAGAGTTGTACTTTTCATGAGAGCATTTATACCCACCACTGAATAGTCGATGTGTTACATGAAGTAGAATTAGTTATGTTTTTAACATTCCTGCAAATACACACAGCATTTTTGAATTTTATTTTTAAACACATTTTGAAGTATACCTGTAATTTCACGAGAATTAAATAGTTGACAAATCTAATTCACAGAAAAAACTTAACACAGGATAAAAATTGTTTTATCAAAAACTTTTCAGAAACAAATATGTCATGACAGAAAATGGCAAGTGTACTTGACAAGTGTATCTCTATTTTTGTTAATAATAATCCACATTTAAATGCTAGGAACAAAAAATATATAGTTCAATATACCTTTACATGGAAAAATCCTAGCTTAGAATGTTCCTAAATATTATTATTCATTCCTGTAGGTCTCATCTTGGGCGACCATTAGCTAGGAGTATTAATCTAAGAAATTAAAAAAATAATCTGATTGGTAAGAATTTAAATAAAACTAAAATTGGTTTAACTATACAATTACCGATGTCAAAATATGGCTTAAAATAGTAAATTCAGATACATTTAAACTCATGCTTTCAGCAGAAGTGAACTCCTCTCTCCCGGCATCTAAGACACTCAAAACCAGTGAAGGGTAATTTCTCTCACTCCAAAATCTCTTCTCTTTCGAATCTCGGGACCTTTTGCTCTCTGCGCCTTGATTCTGTGGTCAGGGCTGCGGGGTCTGGGGCCGGACACTCCCCTGCTGTGGGCAGTCTGTGAGCTGCAGGATGGTCAGCAGCATATCTGGCCTCTACCTTCTCCGCACCAGCAGCACACACAACCCCTACGCCCCACAGCTGTGACAAACAGAATACACCCAGGAACTGCCAAAAGCCCCTCAAAAAGTGAACACACACCCAACACGCACCCCCACTGAGAACCACTGCTTTAGAAATAACCGGGAATTGCTACTCACTTCCAGCACTTCAAGACGCTGTGAAGAAAAAAAAAAAATTACCAGATTCTTCCTCGTAAATCACCATGAACTCAGACATAATCCAAAGGCTCATCCATTTATAAAAATTGCATTTAGCAATGAACTGTACAGGAAGAAATGCATCTCAAACTTGAATTTAGAGTTTTACTGAAAGCTACCTGTTCTCAGTTTACAGACAAGCCAATGATGTCATGTGGATAATTTTATTCTAAAAAATATTCCTACTGTAATTTCAATATAACATTTTCAGCTAAATGCAGGATGGACATGTTTTTATAAGCATAATTTTGAAACCTTGCAGAATGAATCTTCAGGTTTTTTAAATGCAGAGCACCTCCGCCCTGACTCATCCATACTGACTAAATACACTGGAAAAATCATTGTAACTTCTCCTGTTTGTATTTCACAACACAGTTTTTTGGTTAATATACAAAATTAAAACTTATAGTCCTACCCTGCTTGGAAGGATGCGAACTAGACAGTCAGTCTGACAGAAAAATAAAAGGAGGGCAGTTGAAGTAGAAGCAGAAATAATAAGTGGTGTCAAGTGGTACCTGACAAAGAAGCCATATATCAGAGAATGAAAAATAAAAACGAGAGGCAGTTGTTTTCTGTCCTCTCTCTGAAGCTCTTCTTCAGCTTCTTCCTGGATCCCAGGAAAAACTCTACAAACTCAGAATAAGTACCTAAGACTTAATTAAATCTGTAAAGACCACCAGTTTAGATACATCTCTGACACCAGGCAACCAAAAGAACCCTGCCTGGAACACACACAATTCCTCCTACTTGTTTTTACTTACTAGGATAAAAGCCGTCATTCACAAAACAGCAGTAATTTGAGATTTTAAAATTAAAACACCGCCAAATGTTTGTTATGCAGGTAAACTGACAGGTCCTTACCAATTACAACAAATGGCTCTTGCCATTTACTCGTTGGTATCAGGGGCCTCCCTGGTGGCTCAGATGGTAAAGAATCTGCCTGCAACGCAAGAGATCCCAGTTCAATCCCTGGGTTGGGAAGATCCGCCCTGGAGAAGGGAATGGCGACCCACTCCAGTATTCCTGACTGGAGAATTTCATGGAGAGGCCTGCTGGGTACTCCTTGGTATTAGTTCTTTTTAAAGAGTCAAGATAATGTTTACCTTTCAAATTACCCAAATCTGAATGGATATTGATTCACCAGTCATACTCATGCTCAATAAAATATAATCCAACTTTAATCATTTTTAGTAACTCCTTCAAACAAACCCATGGTCGGGCATTTTGTTTCGTATTCTCCCAATATTGTCCATATTTGTTCTGTAGTAAGAGAAACATTTTATGGAGTAAAAACAAAACCTCCTTACAGTAGTAACTCATTCTATGCTTACAGAAGGCAAAGGAGTAAAGGAAAACAACTTGGAGGTCATCAAGATAACATAAGAAATCAAAGATTTGGGTTTGGGTTATCTCTTCTTCCCATATAACATGCATAGGATTATCTCTTCTTCCCATACAACATGCATAGCAATCTGATTTTTAAAAGGATAAACTGAAGCATAAAGACCATAGAAGAAACTGCACCAAATGAGAGATTTCATAAAAGTTTTGGAAGATGCAAAGTGGATGTAGGAATGGTTATTTCGTCTGGAAAATAGACAGTAACCCAAATATAGTGATGGGAGAAATAAGGTAGGCCACAGAAAGCAAAACATGTTTAATTAATTAAACACCGCATAAAAATTCATTAAGTAGATTAATTTACATATTAAATTGTAACTAAATATTACATACTAAATTGAGAAACAGTTTCTAATTAATGACCTAAACCAGGAAACGATCTCTACAAATTTTATTAGCATAAAGTTTATTGAAAACTATACCTATACAAATATAACACAATTTGTCAACTAGTTTATTTTAGCTGAAGATAAAACATGAATGGGTATAGGTTCTAGATCCAGATCGCCTAAATTCAAATCCTAGTTCTTCTACTCACTAGATGGTCAAGTTATAACCTCACTGTCGCTCAATACCCTCATTTGGAGAACGTGGCCAACGACAGTGCTTTCAACTAATAGGTTATAGAAAGTAAACAAGATGAATGCAATGTGCATAGGGAAGTTCCTGGCACAAAATAAGGCCTCAGCTAAATATTACTAGTACCATCCTACCACAGGATCATCTTTACTTTTGTCTCACCAGAAGAACTGGTAACAAAGACTCTCTCCTTTGGCCAAATTTCAGTAGTCCCTACACCCCCACGACGGCCTCTGTTAAAAAGAAATCTGCTTTACCATTCTTTAATAAGTGTCACTGAATGATTGTTTCTGTAACAGAAGATTTTTTTTAACACTGGAAGCCAGCTAAAAAGGTTCTGCATTATTCCAGACAATAGAAATATGGTGATGAAAGGAAATTTGGAAAGAAAGAGACTTAGTAGAGATGGTTAGGATGCTGGATTTGGTGTATGGAGAGGGAGTGAAAAGTCACAGATAATGCTCACATTTTCAGATCTATGTAACCAGAGAGTGGTACCATTCACTGAGATAAGAAATGCAGAGAGCAGGAACGTTAAATTCTAAACATGTGAAGTCTCAGCTGAGTTATCCTAGTGGAAATAGCAGTGGATAGGGCTCCCTTCTGGCATATTCTACACACTCCATAGAGAAAGTAGTAGCATTTCCTAGGATTGAGGGGAGAGAGGGTACAGTCTGAGAGTAGGGAATCTTCAATGTACCCAATGCAGACAACAGGAGACAATTAGAAGGACAGGAGGCATTTTCTGTCTTTAAGGAACCAGAGAATGGTATCAACTTGCTTTGAGCAACCTGCTGCTGCTGCGTCGCTTCAGTCGTGTCCGATTCTGTGCAACCCCATAGACGGCAGCCCACCAGGCTCCCCCGTCCCTAACACAACCTAACACAGTTAAACTGATTGAGAATTAGGGATTTATCAAAATATTTAATACTATCAGATATGACAGTATTCTCTCTCAAATAAGACAGAGGCTGGCTACAGGCCATGCAAATGGGGGGTGGGGGGTGTCAGGGGGAGCCTGGAGGTAATGGACCTTTAGAAACTCAGGGGGTGGGCAGTAAGTGACTCAAGAGCCTCCAAGTTCAAAAAATAAGAATTACAGGATTAATGGAGTAAGAGAAGAAAGCTTAAAAAAAAAAAAAAGAGCTTGGGCTTAGACGTCAGTATCTAAATTTAAGAACTCACTTAAACGAACTCCAGAAGTTAAGGCCATAGGTGATGAGCATTACAGAATGGAAGTATGGGTCTTGCTGACAGATGAGCAGGTGAGAAAAATGGACAAACGAACATTGCTCGCCCCGCCTGCACACTCAAGTAACCTGCGACCACACCAGGCCTCTGCCTGAGGAGCCCACAGAAGACTGAGTCGGGGTCGATGCTTACAGCAGCTGAGAGAAGACCACCAGAGACCAGGGAGGAAGGCGCGGGGTGCTGGGGCCACACCATAAGCCTCCGAAGAGCAGACCCGCCAAGGCAGTGAGAATAGCCTCTTCATAGTCCTCTGACCTGGTGGCTCAGTTGGTAAAGGATCCACCTGCAATGCAGGAGACCCGGGTTCGATCCCCAGGTCAGGAAGATCCCTTGGAGAAGGAAATGGCACCCCACTCCAGTATTCTTGCCTGGAAAATCCCATGGACCGAAGGGCCTGGCGGGCTACAGTCCATGGGGATAGCAAGAGTAGGATACCACTGAGCAACTATATCACCACCACAGGACTCAGCAGGAAGAGGGGAAAAGCTGGCTACATTATCAACAAGGAAATCCATCAGCTTTCAATGAGAAAGATGGAGGCTATATCCACTACAAACATTCCCATTCGTATTAAGAAAACGACACTGTTGAGCACAAAATAAAAGGCGTCCTGTGTTTGCTCTGTGCGCATTTTCCACAGCACTAAGACGGATATTAAGGGCACACACTGTACCAGCGAGAGAGCCAGATATCCTGGTCTACACTCCAATTCCTCCGCTCAGCAGCAGCACGAACGCGCACAGAGGCCTCAGCTGCCTCATCTGTACAACAGGAATGCAGCCACCCTGCCACGTGCGGTGACAGGGTTATGTTCTAACACTGCTCACAACACATGCACACATATTCAGCTCAACTATCAGCAACAAATAATAAGTTTAAACACCATAAAAAGTAAGCTATTCAGAATAACCGCAATATGAACATCACCCTAATTTATAATAAAAACTGAAAATTAAACAAAATCGACTTGTAAAGTGACTAACACTTTTAGATATCTCTATACAAATGCTATTTTTAAACTTTCATACTTTACAAATACACATCCTGTGAAGTGAATGAACTTTCATGAAGTCAATCTTTGCAGAGAGCCTGTCTTAAGCTTCTCAGGCACCAGCAAAAGCATCATCTACAGAATGAGGGACGAGAGACTGTTCACAGTGGGGCAAGTCTGGGGCAGGGGCTGCAAACACAGCAGATAACAGCACAGAAAGAAAAGGTAAGAACAACCATCATCTTCATGATTTTCTTTTCAAAAGCCCTGGCAAGTACGTGAATGAATACCTTTCAAAAAAAGTTTTTGAAGAAAAAAAGCAGATAACAGCTTAGGTGTTTAAATGAAATATATATGGGCCACAGATTCTAACTAAATATGAAAGAAAGTGCAACAGTAGAAAGAGGGGGAAAAGGGTGGTGGGGATGATAAGCAACTAAAAAGCCTCAAAGTTCAAAGAATAAGAATGATGTGAGTGTACTGGTTACCAAATCACATGAATGACCCTATAAATTAGAAACGGACATAAATTCCTATTATAGCTTCACTGACAACTTCTCTAACAGTCATCAAAAACTCAAACATTGATCAGCCTTGAAAACCTCTAAGGGGACTCATTTCTAGAATGGCCTACATAATTTTAGAGGACTTCTGATAAGATGACAGACATGCCTAAACACACTTAAACTTTTCAAAAGCCTAATACTTCAATTATGTGAAAATGGCTTTCACTACAACCACCTTCACATTAAAAACAATTAATGTGATCAACAAGTTAAAGTCATTGCTATGGTGCCAAAAATGATGACCCAACCGGCAGTCTCTGAAAAAGATGAGTACTTACGCAATCTCCCAAAAATAATTTAACTTTTTTCAGAGATAATCATTCGACTGATTTGTGTGGGAAAGAGTTATAAGAGAGTAACTTCAGATATTTAAAAATATTTTTATTACAAAAATAATGTACACTCTCTGTAAAAATTTTGAAAACTAAAATATAAGAATCTGTCTACCTTCAAATTCTACCTCCAAGACATACTCAATATTTACTCTACTTCAATATTGAATATTAACAATATTAGAATTAATAATACTGAATACTGAATTTTTATTCCATTAAATAAACACAAAAAATTAAATCATATGGGAACATATTCTACGCTTTTCACTGTCAGATACTTAATCTGCAAATATACTCAGTTTTACATTATAGTCGTCTCTAAGGATTATCCAATACAATAAACAAATCCAGTTTCCTTCCAAGCCGCTTTTAATTCAATGTCATTAAGCATCCATGCTTCTCATGTCGCCTCTTAGAAAACCTCAGAGCAGTTAATCCCGGGTACTAACCGAGTCCTGAGTCAGCAGCATAGGCACGACCTCTATAGCATCTTCCATATAAGTCCTTTCCGAGTGATCTTTTCATTAAATACATTGCGTATTTCAGGTACTTCTGAATCAAACCAACTACACAAAGTCTTTCTAATTACAACAGCATAAATTTATTTTTGCTAAGGAGCCTAAAGGATTAGTTGATGACAGTCTGAGAATGAACAGAGGAAAATCTGCTGGCAGTTCTTCCTTTTCATTACACTTCATTTACTATATACAGAACCAGTAGGCTATTACAAATGAAATATGAGGCTAAATTCGCCAATATAAAAACTGCTGATGTAGCAGTAATTTAAATAAGTCAAATAACAGTGTTTAATCTAAATACTTACTTGCATACGTTAAAATTTTAAATGAAAAAAGAGTAAATGCTATTCCTAAAGGAATGCAACCCAGTGCTAATTTATAGAAATGGATTTCTAAAAATTTATTTACTAATTTTTGGTGCACTAGGTCCTCACTGCTCTGCACCGGCCCCCTCTAGCTGCAGTGACTGTGCTGCGCGGGCGTCTCACTGTGGTGGCTTCTCTCGTTGCGGAGCTGGGCTCCAGGCCCCTGGGTCCAGCAGGCACTGCGCGTGGGCTCAGCACTCAGTGCTCCACGGCTGTGGGATCCTCCAAACAGAGACTGAGCCTACGGCCACTGCTCCAGCAGGTAGCAGAGAAGTCCCAGAAGTGGATTTTCTTTTTTCTTTTTCAGATTTTTCTTTTAAAAACTTTTAATAGCAACCGCTGGGAAGAAATACATTTTCATCGCCAGTATACACATGTATCTGTTTACATGTCTACATACTGTATACATAAAACAAAAGTTCCACAAAACAGTATTTGCCCTTACTGCTGCATTATTATCTTCTATTCCTCTTTTCTTTTTTAATGCTGTGTTAATCCACTAGTTGTTTTTGCAAACTACTAAGAAGTCACAACCTACAGTTTGGAAAACAGTGAGACCATTCAGGGGCAACAAATACGCAGACCACCTGCCCTAAATTTCAGATGCTCCCCCACTTAGAATGGTGCAATTTAACAGTTCAGTGTAACAGTTCCATTTTACCGTGGTACTAAACAAGACACATCTGGTGGAAACCACACTTGCACTTTTGAGTTTCAATCTTTTCCCCAAGCAAGAGATAAGCCTCCCTGCTGAGGCTGCGTGGCCATAACTCCCTGTCAGCTGCACAATCCTGCTCAACACACTTAAAACCATTCTGCACCCAGACAACCATTACACTTTCCACCTTCAGCACGGGACTCAAAAAGTTACATGAGATAGTTTTCAAATGAGGTTTGAGACAGATGACTGTGCCCAACTGCAGAGTAACTGTGAAGCGCCCTGGGCACACCTCAGGTGGGCAGGGCCAACCTCTGCGTTAAATGTGTTTTCCAACCGAGGAAATTTTGAACTTATGATGGGTTCACTGAAACACTGACCCATCGTAAGTCAAGAAAGATCTATCCGTTCTTTCAAAGCTGGACAAGCACAGACTCATCAGAGTTTTAACTAGCTACTTTGAAAAGCGGATGACAAGAAACAGAGGAGTTAGAGCAAGCTAAAGCTGTGCTTCACGACCACGAAGTGAGTAAAATATTCTCACTAAAGACTCCAGACCTGCACTCTGTAAATCACAGGTCGTTTATTTACTTCAGACAACAAATTAAGGTAAGAGCTGTGATACTACAGTGGTTCAAGGCCCTTAAGCAGTAACTGGCCCCACCCACAGGCCACACAAAGCTAGTCCACTGGTGCTCATCTATTACAGTGTAACAGATAATTCTCTGGAGGCCGCGTGGAAAATGTTATCATTTTGGCTTTCTACAAAAATCTTCTCAATGATTATGATCTCTATCAGATACCTCTCTCGGCCCAGTCTAGGTATAGGGTGATGACGCTACCCGCAGTGATCTGCTGAAATTCACTACCACGTGACTGTCGCCTCAAACTGCCCCTATTTGAGAGTCACAGCCATAACTGCAGCAGCAAGGGCCCTGCACAGATAAAACAATTCCTCATGGCTAATCCACTCAATATTTCAGCACTTAGCCTTTTAAACCCATTTATTACTAAATCAATTTGATCAGCAATAACAGCAAAGTAAATTACCATATAAAAACTGAGTAGATGCAATTATGTAAAACACACAACTGGTAATTTTTAACTGTGATGTGAAATAATGCAACTTAATCTAAAAATCCTTCCCCCACCTTACTGCCCATCTTCCTCATCACACCTTTGATTTCTAGTCAATAGTTACTTTTATGTATTTATATCTTACCTTTACGAAAACTGTCTCTAAACAAGATCCGAAGTAGCTTGGAAAATATAGGTAAGGAAACACCAATCTCAGCAAAGAACAATTAACTTAAAAGTCCACAGTGACATCCTTAAAACAAACTGTGTTATACTTTAAAACTCCTATGAGAATTCACACATTTGTAAAACAGAATGGGAACTTGGCTGTTTAAACTCAAAATTCAATGTTACATAGCTAATCTGAAAATTCCTAAATATCTCTAAGTTGTTTAATTATCCAATGATTTAAATTCACAAACACATATAAAAAATCAATGTGTGCATACACTTGTATGTATATATGTTCAAGCTGTACTGTGCTTAAGTCCCTCAGTCGTGTCCGACTTTTTCGACCCCGTAGAGAGTCAGACCGGAGAAGGCGATGGCAACCCACTCCAGTACTCCTGCCTGGAAAATCCCACAGATAGAGGAGCTTGGTAGGTTGCAGTCCATGGGGTCACTAAGAGTCGGACACGACTGACCGACTTCACTTTCACTTTTCACTTTCATGCACTGGAGAAGGAAATGGCAACCTACTCCAGTGTTCTTGCCTGGAGAATCCCAGGGACTGCAGAGCCTGGTGGGCTGCCGTCTCTGGGGTCACACAGAGTTGGACACGACTAAAGTGACTTAGTGGCAGCAGACTGTAGCCACCAGGCTCCTCTGTCCACGGGGATTCTCCAGGCAAGAATACTGGGGGGTTGCCATGCCCTCCTCCAGGGGATCTTCCCAGCCCACGGATTGAACCCAGGTCTCCCACATCGCAGGCGGATTCTTTACCATCTGAGGCACCAGGGAAGACCATATATGTGCGTATGTATATGCAAAACAAAATTCAGAACATTCACATTAGTTAAAATACATTCCTGTTATTTCAGTTTAAAGAAAAAAATGACAATTCAATTTAAGAAGAAACTGTGAACTCTTAATAAAGTATAATTTCTTATTATTATGCTTCAGAAGACAAAATAGGAGCCATTTTATAGTTAACTGTGCCAAGCAGATGCAATTTTCTTTTGCACTGTAATCCCCTGCAGACTAAATTCTGAAATCCTAAGTAGCAAGAAAATACAGTAAAATCCCCTCAAGGCAGAATTAAGCTATCTAGCAACCCCTGCAATCTATAAAAAGCCAAGAATCAGAAGACCATCCATCTCAGGTGGTAAACTCTGTGCCAGAATGACATAACAGAAAGACCTTCCCCATCCCACTTAAAAATTACGAGATTTCACTTGTTAACTATAACAAATCTGTAGTAGATAAGAAATTCAAGGACAAAAGAAAATAATTTTAAAAGATAAGATTAAAAATACCCACAAGCCTAAATCTAGTTAATGATCAGTCACTCAGTCAGTCCAGTCACTCAGTCGTGTCCGACTCCTTACAACCCCATGAATCACAGCATGCCAGGCCTCCCTGTCCATCACCAACTCCTCTTCACTTTCTGCCATAAGGGTGGAGTCATCTGCATATCTGAGGTTATTGATATAGTCTATTTTTTGTTTTTTGGCTGCACTGGGTTTTCCTTGCTGATCGAAGGCTTTCTCTAGTCATGTTGATCAGGGGCTACTCTCTAGCTGTACTGCACAGGATTCTCACTGCAGGGGCCTCTCTTGTACAGCATGAGCTGTACAAGAGAGGTACCTGTGCCTCAGAAGTTGTGGAGCAACTTAGCTGCCCCACAGCACGTGGAATCTTCCCAGACCAGGGATTGAACTTGTGTCCCCTGCACTGGCAGGTGGATTCTTAAGCACTGAACCACCAGGGAAGTCCCAGTAATCTATTTTTAAAAGGACAGCCATATCAGTTCAGTTCAGTTCAGTCACTCAGTCATATCCGACTCTCTGGGACCCCACGAATCGCAGCACGCCAGGCCTCCCTGTCCATTACCAACTCCCGGAGTTCACTCAAACTCACGTCCATCGAGTCGGTTATGCCATCCAGCCATCTCATCCTCTGTCATCCCCTTTCCCCCAGCCCCCAACCCCTCCCAGCATCAGAGTCTTTTCCAATGAGTCAACTCTTCACACGAGGTGGCCAAAGTACTGGAGCTTCATCTTTAGCGTCATTCCTTCCAAAGAACACCCAGGGCTGATCTCCTTTAGAATGGACTGGTTGGATCTCCTTGCAGTCCAAGGGGCTCTCAAGAGTCTTCTCCAACATAACAGTTCAAAAGCATCAATTCTTCAGTGCTCAGCTTTCTTCACAGTCCAACTCTCACATCCACACATGACCACTGGAAAAACCACAGCCTTGACTAGATGGACCTTTGTTGGCAAAGTAATGTCTCTGCTTTTCAATATACTATCTAGGTTGGTCATAACTTTCCTTCCAAGGAGTAAGCGTTTTTTAATTTCATGGCTGCAGTCACCATCTGCAGTGATTTTGGAGCCCAGAAAAATAAAGTCTGGCACTGTTTCCACTGTTTCCCCATCTATTTCCCATGAAGTGATGGGACCGGATGCCATGATCTTCGTTTTCTGAATGTTGAGCTTTAAGCCAACTTTTTCACTCTCCTCTTTCACTTTCATCAAGAGGCTTTTTAGTCCCTCTTCACTTTCTGCCATGTCCAGTTCTAGGATAGCCATATATCACCTTTTAAATGTTTTGTCAAATGGTTAAAATTATTTAAAGAAAAACAACTATATTAGGCTTTAAACTTCTCAACATTTTGCCCAGATATAATTATATTCTTTAAATTTGTGACTTAAGGCAACTTGTGAGTTAAGAGGGGGAAAAAATAATGTGTGTGTATATATATATATATATATAGGCTTCTGTCCCAGGTTCCTGAAAAAGAACTCCTAAAACACTTGTAATTTCCTAACTGATGAGAGCACTAGGAACATCTTTTGTTCTAACATTTGGTCTTTGACCCCGGTTTCTGACACAGGTCTCCTAAGTCCCTTGGAATTTCCTGGGTGAGAACCGGGCTGCACAGCAGGAGGTGGAGTGGGGAAGGTTCTTCATCCTTCTCTCTCACCAGTATTTACAGCCACTCCCCATCACTTGCCTGAGCTCTGCCTCCTATCGGATCAGTGGCAGCATAATAAATCTAATGTCCTTGAATCATCCCACAGCCATCCCACCCACCCCACCCCCACCTTCCCTGTCCATGGAAAGACTGTCTTCCGTGAAACCAGTCCCTGGTGCCACAAATGTCGGGGACCACTGGTTTATCACATCCTTTCATAAGCAACTGGTAAATAGTAAGTAAAGAGATTTCCTGACTTCTGTGAGCCACTCCCGAAAATTAATCAGCTCCAAAGAGGGAACTTCTGATTTACAGGCGACAGAAGCCCAAGGGGCCCTGGGGTGGGGGAGGAGCCTTGTATTCCATTATGGGATCTGACAGCATCTCCAGGGGCACAGAACCGAGCGGGATGACAGGACACTGAGCTGCCGTCACAGAGCTGCATGTGACAACATGCACGTGTGGGAACAACCCGCACACATCTGAGGTCAGCCCTGCTGCGAGGGTGAACATATGTTCAAAGTGAACGTCGGAGGAAAACCAAGTTTTTCCTAACACATAATCCCTCCCCACAGAGCTAAACAGAATCTCTCAACGTCAGGGTTTAAGGACAGCTAAGACATTCTATGTCTTCAATCAATCTGCACACTAACTCTTTTACAATTTTGTTACATGAGATATTTTTAAAAACACAGGATAATTATTCACAACAAGTTTCCAAGGTCACATTCAGCATTTTATATAGTATATTCTTATCTCTAATCATGAAAAACCCCTCTAAGTATTGTAATATCAATTTTACAGATGAGAAAAATGAGATTCAAAGATGGCAGCTGCCCCGAGGCCACCTGGTGGCAGGTCGGGGACAGGTAACCCACCTGTGTTTGAACCACAAGCAGTACCTGTTACTAAAGTTAAGCCATTTCCAAATTTTACCTTGTTCTGAAAAAGAGGTTTAGAGCTTGTGGTTATTTAGTGACTTTCTTATTACTGAATATAAACGGCTCAATAAAATAAAATGAAAGACCAAATGAAGGCCAACGTTAGTCTGAATGAATCCCTTATTCGAAGTTGGCCAAATATAAATAGGCTCATAACAGAACCTTATCCTGAGGATACTGCTAATGGCACGTGCAGAAATGGAAAAGGAAGTTCCTCCTGAACATATTATGAGGTCATCTGGGAACAATTAAAGGAAAACAAAAATAAATACAGAATATAAAGGACTCTGAGTCAACGCACTGGTTAGTTATAGCACCTGTATAAACAGTAAACCACGGGCTGCAAAGTTAGGAGACAGAGCCCGGAAAAGAGGAAGGTCCACTGAGGGTCCATGAACCTCAAAATTACCAAAATAAAAGCACATGAAGAAAAAATTCTATTAATGTAAGTAGTAATTTAAAGAATTCACACAAATAGCCAATTTTATACCAATACATATAGTAGTTGGGATCTTTCCTGTAGCTCAGATGGTAAAGAATCTGCCTACAATGCAGGAGACCCGGGTTCGATCCCTGGGTCAGAAAAAGCCTCTGGAGAATGGCAACCCACTCCAGTATTCTTGCTGGGAGAATCCCATGCACAGAGGAGCCCGGCAGGCCACAGTCGGACACGACTGAGCGACTGACACTGCCCCTGCTATACAGTAGCTGGGGCTTCCCGGGTGGCGCTGCGGTCAAGAATCCGCCTGCTAAAGCAGGAGACATAAGAGACTATGGGTTCAATCCCTGGGTCAGGAAGATCCCCTGGAGAAGGGCACAGCAGCCCACTCCAGTATTCTTGCCTGGGAAACCCCATGGACAGAGGAGCCTGGCGGGCTACAGTCCACAGGGTCGCAGAGTTGGACACGACTGGGCACATATGAGTATATGAAGTAGCTAATACCGTATCTGGGGTGAGATCCCTTTTCTTGCTATTGGCTATAATCTTACACTTTGAAAGTCACTGTTTTCACAAAGCAAATATTGAAAGAAATAATATACAAGTAAGAGACTCACTGTTTTCCAATAATCAATATAAATGTATTTCAAACTTCTAAAAATATCCTAAGAGTCATAAAACTTTCATTTTAATGATGCTTAATGCATACTTGCCAAAAATCCTAGCTCAGGTTTTAAAAAAATGGTAGGCACTCTTACTCTGAGATCAATCCAAACTATTTATTCAATATTCCCACTCAACAGAACCAAGGAAAGGAACATTCTATTCTCTTCTACTGGTAGCTGCATAAAGCAAAGTAGGAGCCTTTTTCTTAATGGTAACACCATAAGTAAAGTAAACAGAATTTATTAATTTACTGATTAAACAATTAACTAGAAATATATTCAGCTTCAAATCTCTGAGTTCATGGTATTATCTTAACATTCATTCAATGAACAAATATTCATTGATAGCCTTCTACAGAAACCCTCTCTGCCTGTGAGTTCACATGTATAACAGGAATCAGTTCAGTTCAGTCACTCAGTCGTATCTGACTCTTTGTGACCCCACGAACTGCAGCATGCCAGGATTCCCTGTCCATCACCAACTCCTGGAGCTTGCTCAAACTCATGTCCATCGAGACAGAGCTGCTACCATCTCATCCCTCTGTCGTCCTTTTCTCCTCCTGCCTTCAATCTTTCCCAGCATCAGGGTCTTTTCCAATGAGTCAGTTCTTCACATCAGGTGGCCAAAGTATTTGAGCTTCAGCGTCAGCAGCAGTCCTTCCAATGAATATTCAGGACTGTTCCTTTAGGATGGACTGGTTGGATCTGCTTGCAATCCAAGGGACTCTCAAGAGTCTTCTCCAACACCACAGTTCAAAAGCATCAATTCTTCAGCACTCAGCTTTCTTTATAGTCCAACTCTCACAACCATACATGAGTACTGCAGAAACCACAGCTTTGACTAGGCAGACCTTTGTCAGCAAAATAATGTTTCTGCTTTTTAATATGCTCTCTAGGTCAGTCATAGCTTTTCTTCCAAGGAGCAAGCATCTTTTAATTTCATGGCTACAGTCACCATCTGCAGTGATTTTGAAGCCCAGGAAAATAGTCTGTCACTGTTTCCACTGTTTCCCCATCTATTTGCCATGAAGTGATGGGACTGGATGCCATGATCTTCATTTTTTGAATGTTGAGTTTTAAGTCAGCTTCTTCACTCTCCTCTTTCACTTTCATCAACAGGCTCTTTAGTTCCTCTTTACTTTCTGCCATAAGGGTGGTGTTATCTGCATATCTGAGGTTATTGATATTTCTCCTGGCAATCTTGATTACAGCTCTTGCTTCATCCAGCCTGGCATTTCTCATGATGTACTCTGCATATGAGTTAAATAAGCAAGGTGACAATATATAGCCTTGACATACTACTCTCCTGATTTGGAATCAGTCTGTTGTTCCATGTTCGGTTCTAACTGTTGCTTCTTGACCTGCATACAGATTTCTCAGGAGACAGGTCAGATGGTCTGGTATTCCCATCTCTTTCAGAATTTCCCACAGTTTGTTGTGATCCACACAGTCAAAGGCTTTGGTATAGTCAATAAAGCAGAAGTAGATGTTTTTCTGGAACTCTCTTGCTTTTTCTATGATCCAGTGGATGTTGGCAATTTGATCTCTGGTTCCTCTGCCTCTTCTAAATCCAGCTTGAACATATGGAAGTTCTAGGTTCACATACTGTTGAAGCCTCACTTGGAGAATTTTGAGCATTACTTTCTAGCATGTGAGATGAATGCAATTGTGTGGTAGTTTGAACATTCTTCGGCATTGCCTTTCTTTGGGATTGGAATGAAAACTGACCTTTTCCAGTCTGTGGCCACTGCTGAGTTTTCCAAATATGCTGGCATATTGAGTGAAGCACTTTCATAGCATCACCTTTCAGGATTTGAAATAGCTCAACTGGAATTCCATCACCTCCACTAGCTTTGTTCGTAGCAATGCTTTCTTAGGTCTACTTGACTTAACGGGAATAGTAAGTGATTTAAAGATGCCCCCAAAAACGCATGGCTCAAAGGAGGCTTTCTCTAAAAAGTCCGTGACCAGTTCTTCACCAACTTAGCCACAGCAAAAACAAAACCAGAAGTCCTAGATGAGTGATTTACATCAATGTGACAAAAATGACATCCTTCCCCCACCAGTGCTGCAGCTGGAGGGAGAGAGAGCAGAATCTTCAGTGGAGTTTCCATGCTTCATCTGAGGTGCTATAGTCTCAGAACATCACTGAGGTGTACACTCAAATGGAAATATAAAAATACCTTCAGGAGCGGCACTCTCCTTTCCAAATTACTGGCTTCTGAAAGCTAGCTAAGTGGAAATCATTCCTTGGGTCTTATGTTTAACTAAGAATTTAAATGCAGGGCAAGAAATTTCACACAGAACACACACGACAGGAGGAGGAATCGACAGGAGGAGGAATTGCAGTTACAGAGGCGTTCTCCCAGGGCACGGCCACGGGGCGCAGCCCAGGAGACGCCAGTCACCCAGCACTCACAGCAAACTCAGAGCAGCAGTGTGAGCGGCCCCCTGCGACTGGGCCACAGGAAGCTCAACAGACGTCAGCTGGGTATTGTTTTCTCCTTCATTCTCACCCACTTTTCTTCCCATTTTTCCTCTTTCCTCTGGAGTCACAGGGGACTAAGTCACCTGGCTTCCATGGTAGAGCCTCTAGCTGGCTTAGACCCTCCTAAGCTCCGACTCAAGAAGGAGAGAACTAAATAACTTTTTTTAACATATATGATCTTCAATCAAAGGGAAGTATAAAAACCACAAAGGAAAAGTCTAAGTTCACACCCACAAAACCATACAGCTACTTGCTTACATGTAAGGCACATTCATTTGTAACAGCAACACTCTCAGTCTCTCCCCACTTCCTACCTTCCACTGACTCCTCACTAATTTAAATCCCTGGATAGAAAGAAGCTGAAAGGGAGAGAGGATCAGGACATCAGTAACAAACAAACTCAAAAATTCCAAGGGATTCGAGCATTCAATATCATAATTGGGCATGTAATGTGTGATTTTACTGATAGACATTTATTGTTAAGTGGTACCTTTATAACATGAAAAATTAAGTAGTTCATAATGTATTAGACTATATCGACAGATATACAACTCTTTCTCATGAAATAACTAGATAGGGATGTCAACCCATGACATAAAACACTATAAGAAATCATCCTATTTTCCTGAATATGTTTGCATGGTTCAAAAATCAAAACTACACTGAAAGGTACACAGTGAAGCTTTGTTCCCTCTCTGGTCTCAAGTCCTGTTCCTTCATAGCCTGAATGGCCGTCATTTTTACTAGTTTTTTGATAACCTTTCCAGTGTATTTATACAAATACTAGTAAGTACAGATGAAGTGGAAGTCGCTTAGCTGTGTCACTCTTTGCAACTCCACGGACTATACAGTCCATGGAATTCTCCAGGCCAAAATACTGGAGTGAGTAGCCTTTCCCTTCCCCAGGGGATCTTCCCAACCCAGGGATCGAACCCAGGTCTCCGGCATTGCAGGTGGATTCTTTACCAGCTGAGCCACCAGGGAAGCCCGTAAGTACAATATACATTCTTTATTATGCTCCTTAGAGAAAAGGCATGAAATAGTATCTTCTGACCCACACCTTGATTTTTTAAAATCAATTTATTTGCGAGATCCCTCCACATCAGTACAAAAAGCTCCTCCTCATTCATTTTTCACAGCTGTGGTAACCTACTGTGTGGCTGGAGCATGATTTATTCAACCAGGGCCCTTTCTTGTTGCTGCCAAAGCAACAAGTGTATCACCTCCCTAGGTGATACACTTTCCAAATCTCTCCTGTTACTGTAACAAAGTGAATTACAAACACCACAGGATTTGCTTCCTTAGCCCTACAATAACACTATATAATAATAATATTAGTGACCTGCTCTCTGAGGGCCGCCCCCCGCACTGTGCAGCGTGGTTTCCCCCCTAGAGACGGGACCTGCGCCCGGGCAGTGGGAGCACTGCGCCCTAACACTGGGCCCCAGGGAAGCCCCGGTGACCTCCTGTGCACATTCTGTAAGAACCGTCAGGAATTCCTACCTCACGTGGCTGCATTCTCTCCCCATTAAAGCTGAATGTCTTTATTACAGGATTTCTCAGAGTCTCTAATTAATCACTGTGAATCTCCCAGAAGTACAGCCTGTGACATTTCCCAAACTTGATTTGGCTACAAAATGGTTCTTTTGCAGAACCTTCTACAGGTACACAGGATTCTAGAAAATAAACTTTAGCAAATACTGGGGTGAATTTAATAATCAGTCAGCTAGTTAAGCAAAACATAAACCTATGAACTTTCAAGAAAGGCACAAAACCAAGCTGAGCTAATTTTTAGACTAGGCCTTGGCTGTTTTTCGAATTATAAAGTCCGTTGAAATCTAAATATAAGCTATTTGACCCTCTTCTAGAAAGTAACACACACAAGCTTAAATTTTTTCAGTTCCTGTGGATTCAAGGACCCCAGAGGCACTTCCACAGTCCCCATGGGCATATCTATTTTAGAAGCAATTTTAAATAGACTGCTGTATTTCTATGGCACCATTAATACCCAACGCTAGGACAGAACTCAGGGTACTTTTCACACAACGCTAATAAAAAAATAGCAGAAAATTCACTCTGACGTGCTCCTTGGTGCAAGTGAATAAAGCATACTCAAAGAGATCATATTTAACAATCAATGACATCACGAAAACTAAATTCTATTAAATAACTGTGGGACATACTGATATTACAAGCAGTTGTGGTCTGATTTTTACAAGTGTCTCTTATTGTAAAAAAGTAGTTAACAGAATTAAGAAATTTGGCCTTTAATTCATCTTATACAGTATGTAATCTTTTCTGTGATTTTAAAAACACGAAACATTTTAGACAGTTGTATCTACTAGAAATAAAATTCTGCTGCACATCTGAACATGACTTTGTAAATGCCCAGGAGAAACAAAGAGAATTCTGTGCTTTTTAAATGCAGAGCAAAGAATTCCCAAGCATGATTACAGTCTGGCAGCAGAAATGATTAGGAGAGAAGAGGTATTACTATTACATTGAAAGGTGATACAGGCAAGGCCACCACAGTTGGTCTGAGGGTGATTCAGAAGGGTACCGACAGGAGAGAACCAGCAGAGGCTGAAGCCCAGCCCAAGCTCCTCTCATCAAGCCTGATGCTAAGGTTGCAATTTAGACAAACGCAGCCCTGTAATACCCTCTGCCCTCCCTTCCCTGACACTTCCTCCCCTCAGAACCCCACCCACTCAAGGCAAGTATTAAAAAGTGCTAAAATTTTGAAAAAGACATGTTTTCTAGATCAATAACCCAGTGGCCAAAGCATAGTAAAATGGGAACTTCTAATTTAAATTCTTATCAAAAATTTGTTTCTAAATGATTTATTTGAACAGAAACAGCCCCACTACTACTACGGAACTCAAAGGGAAGAGAGTCCACTATGCATACATTTGTTTTATTCCTTTTTTTTTTTTTTTGGTTATTGTTGAATATATTAATTCCTAAAGTGAGAGGAATTCTGTGTAAGTACTGTCAGTATTTTAACAGAATAAAGAGTAGTATTAGGCTGAAAATATTCTGTATATAAAAGAACATGTACCAAACACAAAAGCATCAAGTGTTAACTACATATTACGGGAAATTGAGAAAAAATGATTTTGAGTGTCATCTTTTCCCTTCTCATGCTCTGCATGAGTATAGGCATCTTGCACATTATGAATCCATTTTCAAAGATACATCCACTTCCCAAGTTCCTAATGAGAGATGATATACAAGTCAACAGCTCTCCAAATCCAGCGATCTGACAAAAAGGAGCAATGCGGTCCTAGAATCCAGGAAGGAGAACACTACACTGCCTGACGCGTGAGAAGGATGAGACCCAAATGACACTAGTCGGCACAACACTCTACAAAGAAAAAGAAAGGATATTTAAAATATTAGTGCATCTTCTTCTACTTTGTTATGAAAGAATTGTGTTTCACCATTCACTGTAGTATTTATTGCTCTAAATAAACGTATTAAAATTCACACTATGGCTAAAGAAAACTTGAAACACTTAAAAATATGCTTGAAATAGCCAAACTAGAACTTTTCTGTACCATATCAGCTCCAGATAAAAATGCAAATCTATATCATAATCTCATTATGTTCCTAAATAAAGCAAGCACTGAAAACATGTTTGGCCACTCTGGTTTTAAATAGTCAATGAAAAGCATTCAGCCATGGAAGCAAAGAGTCAGGAGCTTCGGAATCCGTCTCCAGTCTAGTCTGCTGGCCCTCTGCCTTCAGCAGACCGCCAGCAGCAGCACCGCCAAATACTGTCAGGACACCACGCCACCACAGATCCCTTGATGGTGTATCATCATTATACAGATGACCCTTGAACAATCCATGTGGATTTCTGTCCAAGAAATACATATCACAGTTCTGCACAATCCACAGGCAGTTGAATCTGTGGACGTGGAACTGCAGATACGGAGGATTTTTGACTGCATGGAGGGTCGGCACTCCTAATCTCTGTGCTGTTCAAGGGTCAGGTGCGGTTACAAATAATCCTGAAAGTCTCCCTAACTTGTAAAATTCAATGAGTATTACTCAACAAAATACATGAAGTTGACTGCTAACAAAAACAGAGGCAACCTTCACTGTAAGTTATAATGTTGGTATAGCTACCCAGTTTGTAAAGGAACCAAAAATTCTCATGTTCACAGGAGGGCTTAAAAAAGAGGGGGAAGTAGCTGACTGATCTTTACACATATAAAAACTGATGTTCATTGTAAAACTGAAAACAGTGTATGCATAAAAGTGGTAACTACAGAAGTAGTAGTAATCAGTAAGAGGAAGCTACCATGGAAATCAAAAGCCGCACTGAATAATCTATCATTTTAACCCTATGAATCACCTGTATGCTCCTTGATATAAAAGACCCATTTTGTGAGCTGCAGATGCTATCCAATTTAAGATCACATCTGTACAAAATACACTAAGATAGAAAGGAAAGGAAAGTGGAAGAAAAACAACCCGTTACAGGATGTTGACAAGTATCAGTACCAAGGTTTTAGCACACCACATACCACTAAAACAACACACCAGGTTCCTTCAACACCACCCTACTCTGGCTTTCGATTTTAACCTACGCAAGTAACTGCAGTCAAGTGTAACAAAACACTATTTTCATATCTTAAGTTCTCTTAGGAGAAAACCAGTATACTTACCAGGCTCAGTTACCACATAAAGCAATTCAATCCAACTCCAGTGTCCTACGGTTTCAGGTGAACTGAAGACAGATTTGTTATTTCTCCCTTTATCACACCTCCACGGATGGCGACCCAGAGACACCAACTACAAGGCCAAAGGGGAACTGAAAGCCTTATCATGTGCCTGGGGTGCATGATATCCCTAGAGCTATCCAGAGAGCTCCCCAGAGACTGCACACTTACAGACCTGTCAATCACCTCTACTACCAATCACCTCTGAAGTCATACCAGGTTGTTAATATCTCTCATTTCTACTAACAACTGCTTTCCTAAAAGTATTTCTCACAGGCTCATGAATGTATTTTAACTGGCACTCACTGATGGAATTAGCACGAATGCAAATACTACCATTGTATTCACTACACTTGCCAAAATAAACTGAGACTAGAGTTCTGCCCACCTTGTCTGACTGCATCCGCAGTGCCTGTACCTAGGAGATACTTAATCGAAATGCTGTAAATTGGATGAACTTAGCTAACAAGTAACAGAATTCTGTTAAATCACGTACTGTTTACAAGAAGAACATTTGCTAAAACCTGGGAACCTTCTAACAGTGCTATCTGTTGTAACAGGATCTAACAGGATGATGAGTTTTTCTAATAAAGCAAACAAAAGTTGCAGAAAAAGTCAGACACGACTGAGCACACAAGCAAAACAAAAATTGCTTTTTTTTTTTTTCCTATTAAGATAAATGACTTTCCTCTGTATCCCAAAACCATACTCAATGAAAATTATAGAATTTTAAGAGAAGAAAGCTTGGAGCCTAAGTTATGAAACAGATGGGCTCCAGTTTCAGAGTAACATAAACTGCTATCAATTCATTCAAAAATTTTTGCATAATTACATACTTAAGATGGCATTTTAGGAATAATCATTTTATTCTACTTTTTTTTTTTTTTTTTACTATGCTAAGTAGTTGGTTAGGCATTAGAGAAGTTACAACTGACAAATATAAGCTTCCACTTTTTCAACTTTCATTTACCAGAGGAAAATCGATGAGGAAAGCGTTAACTCTGTCAATGCAAACAGTTCCTCTCTTCCCAGTTTTCAAGTAACAGTGTTCTCTACTAACTTAAACCAACATTTTCCTGCCCTCTCATTCTATTTTTAGATTGTGATAGGTTATCATCTTTGATTTACATTATCAATGTGTATATGGCTACTGCAGCCAAGTCTTCTCTTCCCAAGGCTTAGGAGGCATACACTTCCAAAGTGCTCCCCTGCCAAGTCATTAATAACAGCGTTTGATAATCCCCCTGTCCTCTGTCTCCCTTCACTTGAGCAGAGCTGTTTCTGTCTCCGTTGGATATTACAGAATGGGTTCCCAGTGTTATCACAATGAATGAAGGATTTGGTAAGGCAATGCATTATCACAGGCTTCCTTTGCTAGCTAAGAAGATAATATTCGAGAACACATCAGTTTCTCTCCAGCTTTAAGAAAACGCTGAGGCTCTTTACCGCTCTGAACTAAAAGTCTGGAAATGATAAATTTAAGAACAGCCAAGTGCATCTGATACATGCTATTAGAGGTGCTAAGCAATACATCTAAAACGAGCTTATTCAAAGGCCACACAAAGAAGTACAATAGATTCCTTAGGACGGACAAGTTTCCAGGATTCTACTACCATCAGCGCCAGTGATCTTCCAAAAACCACTGCTAAATAACTTCACTGTCTGGATACGTTTTCTCCATGTTTTGAGAAGGCATAGGTGAACACGCTGAAATGATGAGTGGCTACTCTCCAGGGCCTTACAATCTCTAAAAGGACGGGGAGGTGGAAGGGGGTGGAATAAGTGAAATTCTTGAATAAGAATACCATGGAAAGCAATTTTCCTGTTAGTTGTGAAAGACTGGAAAATTTTTCACTGCAACCTTTCCTCCTTTGCTGGAAGTAGGAAAATTTCTAACACCTCTCTGCCCTTTGAGTCACAGCCGTGGGGACCTGTGCATCCCCCACGAAAGCAGGAAGTCGGTTTCTCTAGTCTAGGCCCGTCGGGTATCCCAAACTTGAAGGCAAAACTTCTGAAAGCCCACCCCCGACTGCCCCTCACCCGAGACCACTGCGAGCTCCAGCGTAAACGCGCTCTTGCTGGGAAGGAGTAGCGCGCAGGGCTCGCTCGGAACACCTTCCTCTCCACGTTTGGCCGGTGGCAAGAGGGCACTCGGGTTCTCGCCAGAAGTGGAGGCGGCGCACCGGGCAGATCAGCTGCGAGAGGAACCGTGGCCGCCAAAGGCGGGCGGCTCGTCCACGCGGCCGGAGAAGTCCCGAAACAAAGCGCACGGCTTGCGGGCGGTGGGCAGACGGGGAGCTTCACCAGCTCCTCACCGCGGCCTGCGGCGTCGCCAGGTGGGGTCGCGCGCCTCCCGGGGGAGGGTGGGTTTCCGAGGGTCTGACCGGCGCCGAGATCATCGGAAGCGAGCCCCGGGAGGAGAGAAGGCCGGGAGGGAGAGGCGAACGCCGCGGGGCGAAGGCGGCGCCTGCCGGGCTGCTGGGCCCCCGGGACGTGCTGCCGGCCCCGCTCCGGCCTCCCCAGCGCCGCCCGCCCGCCCCCCGCCCCAGGCAGCCACACAAAGGGGCGGCCGGGCGCGCCGGCCGCGGCGGCGGCGGGGCCGGACCCGGGACAGCGGCCGCCCCGCCGCGCCCCCACCTTTGTCCGCCGCGTCCCGCGCCCCCGCCGAAGAGCCCGCCGCCAGCATCCTGCCAGTTACCCGGGTGAGGAGCGGTCTCATCTGCTCGCCGGTCCCGTCCGCCTCCATGGTCTGCCGTCCAGTCCGCTGCGCGGCCGCTCCGCTGTTGCCCCGTGCGCTCCGCCCGCCGCCTAGAGCCCGGCGCGCGAGGGGAAACGAACTTGCGCTCGTCCGCGAGGAGCGCGCGTGGGGCGAGCCTGCGCGCGAGACCGTAGCGCGTGCGCGGCGGCAGGCGGGCTGCCTCTCGCGGGGCCCGAGGCCGCAGCGGGTAACGTGGAGCGAGAACTGAGCCAGCCGCAGGCCCGGCGGGGAGGCGGGCGCCGCGGATGCGAGGGGCGGGGCCCGGCCGTGACGCGCCGCGCAGGCCCCGCCCGCGGCCTGCGGGCGCCGCGGGCCTCCGGGACGCGCGCCGGCCCCGCGGCCGGGCGCTGGAGCGGGGCGGGAAGAGGCGGGCGGCGCGCGGCGCCGCCCACCGGAGGCCCTCGGGGCTTCAAGATCGTCTCCGCGCCGTGCCACCTCCTCGAGAGGCCTGCTCCTCTTTGTCAAATCTTTAGTGACCGAAGCTAAGCGTGTAGCTCATCTGTCCTCATCCGAGGTGGGGTGGGAGTCACCGCGGAGCCCACCTTCTAATCACGTTCCTCCAGGCGGGAGGGAAGAAGGTCGCCCCCTTCCCAAGGACGCTCACCGGAACCCCAAAGGAGCTAGGTGGTCAGGACTCCTCTCAGTTCTACGGCCAGAAACCCCAGCTGGGGCGGGGCGGGGGCGCGGAGGCGACAGGGGTGAAAGAGGGCACACCTCTGGCCAGGCATCCTCGCGTGCTGGGGCCCCTGGCCGGGCACCGCGGCGGCCCCACGCTCGAGTCCGTCCTCTGGGGCGCTCCCACTCCACATGCACAGCTCTGACTGCGGATAGTGAGGTGCTTCCCACGCAGGTCATTTAAGGATTGGGTGAATATCCATCTGTAAACGTGCTTGGCGGGTATCATGCTTATCATAGGCATTACTGTCAACTGCGTCGTCTTTAAGTGTTCAGAAAAGAGAACAGAAATAACTAAATCAGTGCTATGGAAGGAAAGTGTATATTACAGCAGGTCTGGAGCGCTTATACTATCCATCTCAAAATGGGTATTAGTCAAGCTCTTTGTCAGAAATAGTCAAGTATCCTGGATTACTCCTTCCTGGGCTGGGTCTTAGTCCCCTTTTCCCAAGTTGCCCAGAGTGTTAGTTCTAGGTGGGCATCTTACTTTGTATATAAACCAAATGTGCTACCCTTTACAGAAGCCTACATGGGACTTCCCTGGTGGTCCAGTGGTTAAGATTTTGCCTTCCAATGCAAGGGTTGAGGGTGTGATCCCTGATGGGGGAGCTAAGATCTCACATGCCTCAGGGCAGAAAAACCAAAACATTAAAAAAGAGAGAGAGTGAGAGAAGCAATATTGTAACAAATTCAACAAAGACTTAAAGAAGTCAACAATTAGACTCTCTGTAAATTAAGGCAGACTTGCTGCATGTCTGATCCACACAACACCACAACATATGTTCTGTTGTCACCCGTTTTACAGATGAGGAGGCCAAGGCTCAGCAAGATCAGTTCAGTTCAGTTCAGTTCAGTCGCTCAGTCGGGTCCGACTCTTTGTAACCCCATGGACTGCAGTACCCCAGACTTCCCTGTGCATCACCAACTCCCAGAGCTTACTCAAACTCATGTTCATTGAGTCGGTGATGCCATCCAACCGTCTCATCCTCTGTCCTCCGCTTTTCCTCCTGCCTTCAATCTTTCCCAGCATCAGGGTCTTTTCCAATGAGTCAGTTCTTCACATCAGGTGGCCAAAGTATTGGAGTTTCAGCTTCAGCATCAGTCCTTCCAATGAATATTCAGGACTGATTTCCTCTAGAATGGACTGATTGGATCTCCTTGCTGTCCAAGGGACTCTCAAGAGTCTTTTCCAACACCACAGTTCAAAAACATCAATTCTTTGGTGCTCAGCAAGATAACTAGTTTTAAATCCTGGTCACTGGAACTTCTCTTTCTATTGCACCATTTCTGAAAGAGATGGGAATACCAGACCACCTAACCTGCCTCTTGAGAAACCTGTATGCAGGTCAGAAAACAACAGTTAGAAATGAACATGGAACAACAGACTGGTTCCAAATAGGACAAGGAGTACATCAAAGCTGTATATTGTCACCCTGCTTATTTAACTTATATGCAGAGTACATCATGAGAAACGCTGGGCTGGATGAAGCAGGAGCTGGAATCAAGATTGCCGGGAGAAATACCAATAACCTCAGATATGCAGATGACACCACCCTTGTGGCAGAAAGTGAAGAAGAATTAAAGAGCCTCTTGATGAAAGTGAAAGAGGAGAGTGAAAAAGTTGGCTTAAAGCTCAACATTCAGAAAACAAAGATCATGGCATCCAGTCCCATCACTTCATGGCAAATAGATGGGGAAACAGTGGAAACAGTGGCTGACTTTATTTGAGGGGGCTCCAAAATCACTACAGATGGTGATTGCAGCCATGAACTTAAAAGGTGCTTACTCCTTGGAAGGAAAGTTATGACCAACCTAGACAGCATATTAAAAAGCAGAGACATCACTTTGCCAACAAAGGTCCTTCTAGTCAAGGCTATGGTTTTTCCAGTGGTCATGTATGGATGTGAGAGTTGGACTGTGAAGAAAGCTGAACGCCAAAGAATTGATGCTTTTGAACTGTGGTGTTGGAGAAGACTCTTGACAGTCCCTTGGACTGCAAGGACATCCAACCAGTCCATCCTAAAAGAGATCAGTCCTGGGTGTTCATTGGTAGGACTGATGTTGAAGCTAAACTCCAAAACTTGGGCCACCTGATGCAAAGAGCTGACTCATTTGAAAAGACCCTGATGCTGGGAAAGATTGAGGGCAGGAGGAGAAGGGGACCACAGAGGATGAGATGGTTGGATGACATCACCAACTCGATGGACATGGGTTTGGGTGAACTCCAGGAGTTGGTGATGGACAGGGAGGCCTGGCATACTCAGTTCATGGGGTCACAAAGGGTCTGACATGACTGAGCGACTGAACTGAACTGAATGCCTCATGAAAGAAAGTTGAACACTGATAAAGAAAAAGAATGAAAAGATGAAACAAGGATGAAAAGGAAAGAATATGAAGAAAGAGGGAAACTGGAATTTAAAAAGGCAAAAAAGGAGCCTCCTAAAGTTGTTTAAGCCATCAGTCACTTCTATCCATACTATCACAATGTGAGTGTGATTTATATTGAAGAATTAAATCTGGGCTCATCCACCTGATGCGAAGAACCAACTCATTAGAAAAGACCCTGATGCTTGGAAAGATTGAAAGCGGGAGAAGAAGGGGAAGACAGGACGAGATGGCTGGATGACATCACTGACTCAATAGATATGAGTTTAAGCAAGCTCCCAGAGATAGTGAATGACAGGGAAGCCTGGCACGCTGCATTCCATGGGGTCGCAAAGAGTTGGACATGACTTAGCAACTGAAAAACAACAATTCTTGAAATGAAGCTTCCCTACCAAAAAACTATAATTAGTGTGTACTAAACACCTTCTATCACCCTTCTCTGCTTTATTTTTCTATACAGCAGTTATTTTTATAACTTTTTATATATTTATGCTTCAGTATGTTTATTGTCCGGAGAAGGCAATGGCACCCCACTCCAGTACTCTTGTACTCTTGCTTCTTAACCCACATACAGGCTTCTCAGGAGACAGGTAAGGTGGTCTGATACTTCCATTTCTTTAAGAATTTTCCACAGTTTGTTGTGATCCACACAGTCAAAGGTTTTAGCATAATCAATGATTTTTAACATTAAGCACACATTAACATGTACTCCATGTAAGCTTCATGCAAACAGTAATTTTTTTTTGCCTGTTGTATTCCCAGCATGCCTAGAACAGTGGTTGGTCTTTCTGAGGTCTCTGCACCTGGGTTAATTCAATGATTGTGGTAGACAGGGAAGAGAGAAGGCAAGCATCCCTAAGACCTAGGATCATCCTGGGAGGCATCTGAGGATATGGCTAAAGTAGTGACAGGAGCAGAGGAGGAACCTGTATCCTTGGTGCCAGAATTGAAAGAGCTGAGTAGGCAACTTCAAGAAGGGCTTAAAAACATATGCTCAGGAGACCACGCTAGAAAAATGAATTGTGGAAAGAAAAATCCAACTTGTGAAAAGAACAAGATAAGCCATTGGTTTATTTGGTCCAAAATTATTTTTTGAGTGACTTCTGTGTTGCTACGTACTTTTTTCTCTCCTCACTTCATCCCACCTGCTGGAAAAATAATGTAGTAAAAGTCTGAATTAGAGAATGGATTACTCTCAAGTGCCCACTTAATTCATATTCAGCCAGAGTTCATCCCGAGGTGATGGTTTTAGTAAGTAAAGGAGATAATGTGTTACAATTGCTTTCATCCTAATGGAGATGGCTATAATGTGTTCAAAAGTTCTGAAAGGCAAATTGTTATCTTAGTCTTTTAAATATTCAGTCAGAATGTAGCACAGGGAAACATTTGCTAAACAAAGATGGATGTGCACCTGAATTCTTCACTCACAATGAACTATAGTACCACAAATTACTGACAATTAGCTGTATCCCAGATTCAGGACACTTCCTGGGTTTCTGGAACAGTCGGTAGTACTAGTAGGGATTCGGATACCATCCCTTGGCAAGATCTTCATCCTGAGATGCAAACAATCTTCCCCCAACAGTCCCCTATGAGCCAGAACCTTTTTTTTTTTTTCTTTTAAGAAAAATAGTCTCTCTGTCATTTTGAAAAGTGTTAGCTGAGGATCCCTTGGCAATTCTCTCTCTCCTCCTTAGCTCTTCTTGGTGGTAGCTGCAATGTAAACCATTCCAATCATCTCATTCTATAAGGAAAACTGAAATCCTTGGAATAGTGTTTCCAAGAGCACCAGAGCAGCCACGAGAAGGGAAAGACAAAAGAAAATAGTTGAAAAAATTCCTTTTATTTCTGCAGGCTAGGCCTACAGATGTGCTAAGTCACTTCAGTCGTGTCTGACTCTTTGAGACCCTGTGGACTGTAGCCCACCAGGCTCGCCATCCATGGGATTCTCCAGGCAAGGATACTGGAGTGGGTTGCCATTTCCTTCTCCACAGATAAGTTAAAACAAAACAAAACCAAAAAGCCCACACCTAATCTCATAGAGTTCAGCGTGGAAACCAATCAAGAAACGAATGTACATTACATTGTGGGAATCTCTAACATGGGACTTTCTGTACAATGGACACTTTTCAACGATTGTGGTTTCTTACTAATATGTGCAAAGACTTTTGTATGTCTGTTTCTGAATTCTTTTATCCTCGTGTATTCAAAAGGAACTACAATTATTGAAACTAAATATTGTGAGCATAATTATGGTCAAATAACATAGCAAGTTAGGAAGGCATCTGGGACCAGCTGGTCTAGACAGCTCATTGTTTCTTTTGATCCATGTCTTTGACCACATCAGGCCCTAGTTGCAGTAGCGGGATTTTCTTTGCATCACGCAGGATCTTTCATTGCAGGGCGCAGGCTCAGCAGCTGTGGCACCTGGGCTTAGTTTTCCCATGGCATGTGGGATCTTAGTTCCCCAACCAGGGATTGAACCTGCATCCCCTACATTGGAAGGAGGATTTTTAACCACTGGACCAACAGGGAAGTCCCTCATTGTTCGTTTAGCAATGCCATTTTCTCCCGTGTCAGTTCAGAGTTGTTGGCCACCATCTAGCTTGCTCAGGCATCGGAATAGGTGCTCGACTGTTGAGGGACAGGTGGCAAGTGAGTACAGTACTGGCGCTCCAAGATGTGTCAACAAAGTCCCTTTGCAGACTGTCGGACGTCTGGTTGTAGGCGGTGCTCTTTCAAAGTCAGAGTCCATCTCCCGCACACCTGGGCACAGCTGGGTATGGTTTATGTTTCAGTTGCTTTCCCGAGACCGTTCCTCTTCGTGCTTGGGCTGGGGGTGCATTGAGAGCCCTTGCTGATGGTTTGTTTTCTTCTCAGGACCACTCTTTTTATGTTATAGCTAAGTTTCAATAAATGCTTACCTCTTTTACAAAAGTGGTCCCTTCAACTGGGCCCATGCCTGAGACTACAATGAATTTTGGAGAAGAATTCACCTGAACCGAAGGGGAAATCTAAAATCCCAAGGCCTCATTTTGGGAAATGTAGACAAAAACGTAGTAGACTTCCAGGGAGGCAGAGATGGAAGAAAATGTCTTTTTGCCATGGAATCAAAACTCTCAAAACAAAACTCTCCACACATGAATGTTGAAATGAGTAGTTGGATTGCTTTAGATTGTCTCAGAGTATTCATAATAACCCCATTTTAAAATAATCTAAAACTAACACTGGATATGTCACATCATGCCTCTGAACTTCTGTCCTCTCATCTATAAAATGGGGATAATTGAGGCCATAATTCCTTATCTTCAGTTGCAAGCTCCATAAATGTCTGAAAAGCTTATGGCTTTTCACAACTCCTTTGGCTACAAAAACCTAACCTCGACCAAGATGAGGCTGTTGATATTCTTTATCTCTCACTGTGGCTGCCCATATTCCTCATTACTGAAATACTAATGTGCCTGAAAACAGGATGTTGTCCCAGACACTACTAGGAGTGTTTCATAACGTTTGTAACTGGCATTATATTACGTGTCTAAAGTCTGATAAATTCTGAAATCTAAACTATCTGGCCCTAAGGGTTTTAAATAGAAGATTACAGACCTGTGAATACTTGATCTGTTTAATTCAAAGATGTTACAAAAGCCAAATAAGGTAATAAATAAGAAAACACTTGCCAGGATGGTGCTGCACCTCGTTAACCATGCAGAGTCCTAGGTATGCTACTAGAGCTCCTGTGTGGAGGCTCTCTCCTCCTGCAGTGGGAGCAGCTCCCAGCTTCTCCTTGTCATCTTGCATCTTCCTTTCCTGCCCCACAACCACGCCCTCCATCTCCCTAAAATATCTCTTAGAAGCAGCTGCCTGTGGTTAGGGGCTCCTTCCCACCCACGAGCAGTCTGGGTATCTCTTGTACCTCTTCTGTAGCTTTGCTAAACTTGGGCTGGTAAGGAATTGCCAAAAAAGAGTGGGAAGAAATCAGATCATGTGGGAATGTAAGCCCTTGAAGTGCTTCTGAATGTTCTCCAGTCATTCTGGAAACTTCTGCAATCTTCTCTGCTTGAGGCCAGAGGCCAAGTATACAGTACAACCTGTGCTTCTGGGTGAACGAGGACACCTACTATCTCTCTACACACACACACGCACACACAAACATAAGCAGCATTAAGCCCTAGTCTATTCAGGTAAATTAGCTTTCCTTTCTTATACCAACTGATTCCTTTAGTGGGAATAGCTAGTTTATCACCTACTCCAGTGTTCTTGCCTGGAGAATCCCAGGGACGGCGGAGCCTGGTGGGCTGCCGTCTATGGGGTCGCACAGAGTTGGACATGACTGAATCGACTTAGCAGCAGCAGCAGCTAGTTGATCACTCATCACCAGGCAAGCCCACCCACACGGCAGCTTGTCTTAAATATAACATGTGTCCTCGTAACTTGGTGTAACTAGTACTGAAGTGTTCTAAGGCTTCCTTTTCCTTTCCTTTTCATAACTAAAGTTCGTTAAGAACGATTACACACAACTAAAAATTGAGTGGGCAGAGGAAGCTGAAAAAGGTATTTTACAAAGTATGAAGCTACAAGCACTGGCATTTCATCTTTTATTAGAGACAATCAACCAGAAAAAACACTGAGAATTTGGAAAAGTTTCCATTTAAGAACCGAAAATATATCCCTTGCCAATGGGAATACTAGTATTATTATTGTTATTGTTGTTAATATTAGTATTATTAGCCACTTGCTATATTTCCCTCTTTAAATGCCAATTAACAATAGTGCTTATGATGTAAGCAGAGATACAGACCATGACTCCAGTCATCAGCTGCCCATTGTATATAAAGATGCTCTGACTACTTACCATCAGTAGGACATGTTCTTCGAGACTGTGGTGCAGTAGCAGAGATAAGTTGATATGGCTCTTTCTGTGTGCTACTTATGATATTCATTTATGAAAATATATTGTCAGAGTTAGGAATGCAAGTCGGGGATCACAGAACACATGGAAGCTAATTGGAGCGTCAACAAATCTAATCTATTTTCTCCTGTTCATGGGTCACAGTAGATCCATCTATTCAAGGATAATTCCTAGCTTCTCCCTCTAACAATGCTCTCTGGCCTAAACTGGTATGATCTTCCTGAAAAGCAATTTGGCAACATGTATTAATCTAAAAAAAGGGCATGTCCTTCCATCCTGCGATTTCATGATGAGGACTGTCTTCTAAGATGAGTCATAGCTATGGACATAGATTTATATTCAAAGAGGTTTGTGCCAATGTTATGTATGAAAGTAAAAAATGTAAAATCATATATGCACTGCTGCTGCTGCTGCTAAGTCGCTTCAGTTGTGCCTGACTCTGTGTGACCCCCTAGACAGCAGCCCACCAGGCTCTCTGTCCATGGGATTCTCCAGGCAAGAACACTGGAGTGGGTTGCCATTTCCTTCTCCAGTGCATGCATGCATGCTAAGTCACTTCAGTCGTGCCCAACTCTGTGCGACCCTGTGGACAACAGCCCACCAGGCCCCTCTGTCCATGGAATTCTCTAGGCAAGAATACTGGAATGGGTTGCCATTTCCTTCTCCCATATATGCACTACCATATTTAAAATAGATTACTGGTGAAAAGTGGCTGTACAACACAGGGAGCCCAACCTTGTGCTCTGTGATAACCTAGAGGCGTGGAATGAGGGGAGGGGAGGGAAGCTCAAGAGGGAAGTGACACATGTATAATTATGGCTGAATTACAAGTGTTGTATGGCAGAAGCCAACACAACATTGTAAAGCAATTTCCTCCAATTAAAGAATAAAAAAAGAAAATAAAACATAAGAAACTGAAACAATAAATAAGTATTAAAAAATTGTTTGCATATCCATATGATGGAATATAATGTACTCATCAAAAAGACACTCTAAATTTTAGTGGGAAAATCCTCATGATATCAAATTTTTTAAATGATCTGGATACAAACTTGATATGGAGTATAATTCCAGTTATTACTATATATCAATAAAAGATCAACTGAATGTGATATATTAAAAACTAACATTAAATGATTTAAAAGGAAATAGACTAAAATGCTAAGTAGTAGGATTAGAGGTGATTTTTAAATTTAAAATTCCATTAAAAAATGGAATTTTTTATAGGAATTTATATAGGTTTCTACAAATATCTACTATGAATAAATCACTTTTATATTGAGGGGAAAAAGCTGGAAACATTATTTTTAGAACAAAATAGTCTAAAATACTAATGGAAATTATACAGTGTTTTACAATAGGAAGATTCTGAACTTAAATACCACTTTCAAATAGCCAAACACTTTAGGAATTCCAGGGTGGTCCAGTGGTTAGGACTAGGGTTTTTTACTCTGGGGGCCCAGACTCAGTTCCTGATCTTGGCTAGGGAACTAAGATCCCACAGGCCATACGGTAAAGCCAAATTAAAAAAAAAAAAAAAAACAGTGATTAAAAAGCCAAATACAGTAATAGTAACTAAAACTAAACCATGCGAATGCAGTATTATGATATTCATAACCTGTTAAGAGGGACCACTTCTGTAATAGAGGACAAGTCAAAACTTGAATGGGTTAAACTGAAGCGTTCCATGAAGTCTGTTGCATATCCTGGGGGGTCCAAAGGGAGAAAGTTGTTAAGTTATTAAAGTAAATATTCTCAATGGCTTATTTTCTGGATAAGAAGATTGTTTCTCTAAGGAAGAGAAAGAAAACTGCAGGAGTTTCAGTCTCATGTCTAGGAAACTGAACCTAGCACCCCATTACCCGGCAACCTAATGAGGGTTCCATAGAGGTGGTGTTCCAGTCCACAGGTCATCAGCATCAGCAAACACACATTGGAATTATATATTTTCTGCTACTTATTATAAACAGTCTCAGAGCCCTGCCAAATAAGCCATCCTTAGAATGGAAGATTCTAAAATTACTGCCTGGTTGGAAGCTAGAGTTTTTGTCTTTGTTTTAAATTCTGTTAGACCAAGGTTCTCCAAATGTGCTTGTTCATAAGGCAATGGCACCCCACTCCAGTACTTTTGCCTAGAAAATCCCACGGACAGAGGGGCCTGGTGGGCTGCAGTCCATGGGGTCGCAAAGAGTTGGACACGACTGAGCGACTTCACTTTCACTTTTCACTTTCATGCATTGGAGAAGGAAATGGCAACCCTCTCCAGTGTTCTTGCCTGAAGAATCCCAGGGACGGGGAAGCCTGACGGGCTGCCGTCTATGGGGTCGCACAGAGTCGGACACGACTGACTCGACTTAGCAGCAGCAGCAGCATAAGGACTGTCTTGGGTGCTTGTGAGAAACATGGAGTTCCCTAGAGATTATGATTTGGCAGATCCGTGATGGGGCCAAAAGGAATCCATTATTTTAACAAGGGCCCTAGATGACTGCTCTGACCAGCAATATTTGAGAAATATTATAAACTTCCATTTCCTTTCTAAGCAGTTCTTGCTAGTTCTGATTGCATGCTGTCTTATCTGTTTGATAATTAACATGTGCTTCCACTAGCAAACAGAAAGTCCCATGAGAGCAGGAATGAATAGATTCATTCATGAAGCTATTCATTCCTGCTCCTCCAAGGACCATGGCAGTATCTGGCATGTATGACTAGGAACTGAGTAAAAATTTCTTGAATCAATCAATGAATCAAAATTTCTTCTGTAGTATCTAAGAAGAGCCCACTTTAAGTCTGGATCATCCTCAAGCTTGTAGGAGAAAGCCTGAGTCTGGAAAGCACAATACAAGTGTAGACATGTTATACCCAGGCAGGGAGTGACCTTTTGTTACCTGAAGGAGAGTGCCCATGCAAACGGGAAGTGTTGCAAAAGAGGAGATCTCACTGCCAGTCACAGTAAGACATCATATTTGTAGAGAAAACAAATAGCCTGTCCATATCTACCTACCTATCTAGATAATGCTTATTTCTTAGGCAAGCATATTGCATGCTGCTCTGATCTGGAAAAAAAAAAAATACAAGACTTAACTTCCTGGCTCCTTTGAGGCCACTCTAGGAGAGAAGTGATCACCAAGCAGGTTGAAGGTGAGGACAACTGAGTAGGCTTCCGCTTTCTTCTAATATTTAGGCTCCCCAAGAACTATGCAGGCAAATAATATTATAGAAATCACCCCCAGAATACTTTTCTCTAGTTTTAAAAAGATTAGAGATGCCACGCCATGCTCTGTAGCTCATGTGTGACTGCAAACCCGTGGACAGTAGCCCACCAGGCTCCTCTGTCCATGGAATTTTCCAGGCAAATTAGAGATGGGTATTGAATATTCATTGGTTAAGTATGGCCTTTGTATAGTCAAGTAAGTTATACATGGTGTGCTAAGTCACTTCAGTCGTGTCCAACTCTTTGTGACCCAGGCTCCTCTGTCCATGGGGATTCTCCAGGCAAGGATACTGGAATGGGCTGCCATACCCTCCTCTAGGGGATCTCCTTGATCCAGAAATCAAACCCACATCTCCTGAAGCTCCTGCATTGCAAGTGGATTCTTTACCACTGAGCCACTGGGGAAGCCCAAATTATACAATAGGCTGCATACAACTGAGCAGGTGCTTATAAAATGCTCATTGAATAAACTTCCAGGACAAAGTTAGTTCTGGAGAGTGAGCTACATGGAGTTCTCCAGCTCTAGTTTGTCTCTCTGCCACCTCCCCCCAGACCCCGATGTGGTGTCCGCAGAGATGACCCCTCTGCCTCCACTCTGGGCCACTGTACCAAGAGCATCCTGTCATCGCTGTGACCTGGATTTCAGAGGACTGAGGTCACTGTTGCTCCTCATGCCTGACTCCTGACTAAACCTTCACTGCTGCTGCTGCTGCTAAGTCGCTTCAGTCGTGTCCAACTCTGTGCAACCCCAGAGAGGGCCTCTTACCAGGCTCCTCTGTCCCTGGGATTCTCCAGGCAAGAACACTAGAGTGGGTTGCCATTTCCTTCTTCAATGCATGAAAGTGAAGTCATTCAGTCGTGTCCGACTCTTAGAGACCTCATGGACTGCAGCCTACCAGGCTCCTCTGTCCATGGGATTTTCCAGGCAAGAGTACAGGAGTGGGGTGCCATTGCCTTCTCCTCTAAACCTTCACACTTACCTTCAAAAAGATGTGTCTGTGGGTGTGGGAAGCAAATGAATTGCCCATAGACCCAATTTGATTTGTCATCTGTGTTTTTGTAAATAAAGTTTTATCAAAACTTAGTCATGGTCATTCATCTATGTATATATGTATTCATCTAAGTATGGTTAGGGCTTCCCTGGTAGCTCAGCTGGTAAAGAATCCGCCTGCAATGTGGGAGACCTGGGTTTGACCCCTGGGTTGAAAAGATCCCCTGGAGGAGGGCATAGCAACCCACTCCAGTATTCTTGCCTGGAGAATCCCATGGACAGAGGAGCCTGGCTACAGTCCATGGGATCACAAAGAGTCAGACATGACTGAGCGGCCAATAGCACAGCACATGTATGGTTAATTAAAAGATGCTTGCTCCTTGGAAGGAAAGCTATGAAAAACCTAGATAGCATATTAAAAAGCAGAGATATCACTTTGCTGACAAAAGGCCATATAGTCAAAGCTTTTTCCAGGTTTTTCCAGTAGTCACGTATGGATGTAAGTGTTGGACCTTGGATAAAGAAGGCTGAGTGCCAAAGAATGGATGCTTTTGAATTGTGGTGCTGGAGAAGATTCTTAAGAGTCTCTTGAACTGCAAGGAGATAAACCGGTCAATTGTAAAAGAAATCAACCCTGAATATTCCTTGGAAGGACTGATGCTGAAACTAAAGCTTCAATACTTTGACCACCTGATGCAAAGAGCCAATTTGTTTGAAGAGACCCTGAGGCTGGAAAAGATTGAAGGCAGGAGAAGGGGGTGACAGAGGATGAGATGGTTGGATGGCATCACCAGCTCAATGGACATGAGTTTGAGCAAAGTCCAGGAGAAAGCAAAGGACAGGGCAGCCTGGCGCGCTGCTGTCGATAGGATTGCAAAGAGTCGGACATTACTTAATGACTGCTGCTACTGCTAAGTCGCTTCAGTCATGTCCGACTCCGTACGACCCCATAGACGGCAGCCCACCAGGCTCCCCCGTCCCTGGGATTCTCCAGGCAAGAACACTGGAGTGGGTTGCCATTTCCTTCTCCAGTGCATGAAAGTGAAAAGTGAAAGTGAAGTCGCTTAGTTGTGTCTGACTCTTCTCGACCCCATGGACTGTAGCCCACCAGGCTCCTCCGTCCATGGGATTTTCCAGGCAAGAGTACTGGAGTGGGGTGCCATTGCCTTCTCCGGACTTAATGACTAAGCAGCAACAAATGGTCTGCGGTGATTTTAGCATTACAACCATAGACCTGAGTGGCTGTGACAGAAATCATCTGACTCACAAAACCTTAAATATCTACTGTCTATCCCATTAGAAAGAAAGTTTGCCTACACCCTGCCTGGATGCATGGGGCCAGATCATAGTAATTATTGTAATAAAATTCACATGTGGTTTTTACTGCTCACCAAGTAGTCTTCTAAGATCTTTGCATGTGTTAATTCATTTAGTCCTCACAATCCTATGAGGAAAATAAAACACAAAGAGGTTAAGATAACACAGCTAATGAGAGTGAGTCTAGATAAGACACATATTATAAAATACGTAGGTTATCAGTGGGCTCCAAAAATGATGAACAACATCATAATTTGGAAGCTCTAATAGAACACCAAACAAAACAATCGCAGAAGCAGGTTATTTCTTATAACCTGCTTCATTTTGATCCACTGCAGATTTCTTTTGTGTATGGAATTAGATGAAAAAGTAATGTTTAAGAAAAATTTTTTACGTTATCCAAAAAAGCTTTCTTAAAAAATTATTTATTCCAGACTTTCTATATTAAAGTATAATTTATACTTCAAGATAGTCATCTTGAGATACTCTTCATTTACTAAAAGTAATTCAAAATATTTTTGAAACTTACTTTGGAAATTATCTTCGGAACTAATTTACTCCCATAAGAAACCCAGTGTTTTTCATTTATGTTACATTTATGTTTCATTTATGTTACATTTAATTTTAGTCCCAAGTGGTATTATTGATATTATTGAGTTTTATGGCCCACTTTCTTCAGCAGATAGGACCCCAGGGACTTGTGACTTCTTTAGAGAAGTAAATCCACCCCAAAGCAATTCTAAGGATGAAAATTTTCCATGGCCTTATCTGAAGAGCTCATTGCTGTCCTCCAGAAGCTGGCTTAGTAAGTGCTCAAAAATATTTGTTTACCAAATGGTGACTTTCTCAAAAAGAAGTTCCAAAAATGTTACAGTAAATTACAACTATTGGAAAATCCATCAAGGTGATTGCTTTGAAGAAACATGCATTTGGCTAACCAAGTTCCTTGATTCAGCTATTCCATGAGTAATCACTGAGAGCCAGAGATAGCTACATACTCTGTGGGGCCCAGTGCAAAATGAAACTGCAGGGTCCCTTGTTCAAAAAGCAGGTAAGAAAATGTGTGCTTTTTCTCTTCTGGGTTTCCTTCTCAGCCTGTCACTTGCTTTTTCTTGCTGCTCAGCCTCGTGCTCCTTTGGGCACATGGGTACTTGGGCACGTGGGTACTTCCAGGGAGAGTGCAGATCCTCAAGGACACTGCAGACTCCCTTCCGGGCTCCACCTGTGGACACAAGAACCTGCGCAATCCCTCCCTGCTCCTGCACCAAAGCGGGGCCCTGGAGGGGAGTGGGTGAGAGAGGGAGGCAGTGGGCACAGGCTGGAGGCGGAGGAGGCTCCCAGGGACAAGGTGGGAGCCTTGGCTCCACACCCCTGGTGCACACTCCATCGTGCCACTGGACTTCACTCACAAAACGTAAAGCCAAAGACAAATGATTAAGAATTTCAAGAGAGCACTGACCAGCATTAAACCCCCAGTGCTCAGCTCTTTCAAGTGCTCATCAAGCTGGCCCTAAGGAGAACCCCCTGTTTGCTTGGCTACTAGAATACCATGTGAACAAGACGAAGACAACGCTTGTCTGCAAGCCTCTGAGTCTAACGGGAGGGCAGATACCAAAAGAGGAAGTTATCCTGCAGCACTGAATAGCATTCGTGTGAACATAGGCACAGCCTGGCAGCCTGGCTTCCTCGTTCCGGTGTCGAGGAAGGCGTTCCCAGCACAGGGTCTGCCAAGCAAGACCAAACCTAGGGGACGAATAAAACCAGAGGAAGAGTGTGGTCAGAGGAAACAGCCCTAGAAGAACTGGGGCTGAGAGCATGTGACATCCCAGGACCCACAGAGGCCAGCTGGAGCCGGAACACACATTTCAGAGAGGGCAGTGGGGAGTGGCAGCCTTCTCCAGTATGCTGGTGGTGGTGGTTTAGTCGCTAAGTTGTATCCAACTCTTGCAAACCCATGGACAGTAGCCTGGAATTTCCAGGCAAGAATACTGGAGTGGGTTGCCATTTCCTTCTTCACTCCATTACAATAGGGAATTCCAACATTTTCTGAGGGCAGTGGAAGCCATTTAGAGGAATTTGAGAGACAGAGAATGACTTGATCTGACCTGTGTGTATAAAGTCATTCCAGTTGCAGTGCGAAGGAAAAAAGAAGTTCCAAAGGGTGGGAAGTTTGGCAGAGAGAGCATTCAGGGTCAAAAGAGAGAGAGTGGAGGGTGATTTGGGGAGGCATGGGGGCCCTGCATGGGATAAGGAAGAACTTGGGCACCGAAGATTGAAGCCAGTAGAATTCACTTCAGCTTTCATCCGGTAGGTGTGGAGCAGAAGTATCAAAACCGAGCAGGCTGAAGCTCCCATGGGGGTGCTTCCTTGAGAGGCCTGGACCACATTAGCTGTAGGCTCCGGCCCCGAGTTGATCTGAAATTGTGACACATCTCTGAGACCTGAGAACTCTTCTGGAGCCTGTTAACAGCACCCGGTTCCACACCCTTGCTTACAAAAGAACTGATTCGGCAAAGCAAATCTAAAACCCCAGGGGAATGTTATCTCAGCAGTTTCATAAGTGGAGCACAGGTGAGAATGAAGACACATTTCATTCCATGTAAAAAGTCTGGGGTGTGTGCTGACGTTTAATCTTTAGGCTTGTGCCCATAGAAGAGTATCAGGGGGTAAATGTTAGGGAGAGCGCACCCTAGCACTTCAGTTTGCCCAACAACTTTCTGAGCACACTGTCTATTGTGTTTTAGGAATCCCTACTTGCTAGTCAGGAGTCCCCAGCAGCTTGTCATAAATGTGATGGATAAATTCGAAAGTAATTTGCCATCTGAATCTGACCTGCCCAGTGTTGTGGAGGGTGCTGTAAGGGAGCAGAGCTGGTTCAAGGAGCTTGCTGAATGTGCAGAATTGTGGATACTTGTATGCAGTTAAAGATCAGGAAGCACATGGACTTCTCTGCTGGTCCAGTGGGTAAGAATCTGCCTGCCAATGCAGGGGACATGGGTTCGATCCCTGGTCCAGGAAGATTCCGCATGCTACAGGACAACTAAGCCCATACACCACAACCACCAAGCCCGCATGCTCTGGAGCTTGTGCTCTGCCATGAGAAAAGCCACCACAGTGAGAAGCCCGCGCGCCGCAACAGAAGAGTAGCCCCCCGCTTGCTGCAACTAGAGAAAGCTTGTGCAGCAATAAAGACCTGTGCAGCCAAGATAAATAAATAAGGTCAGTAAGCCAAGTTCTTAATGCTCCCCTGCTCTTAATGCTCTCCTGCTCTTAATGATCTCCATTCTGATCGTAAGAAGGTTATCATTTGAGTTGGGAAAGCTATTGGAAACCACTGAGGGCAGAAATTTTAAAAATTGCCAAGTAACATGGCATGAAATATAAGGGGAATAAGATTTATTGAGAGCAGGACTGTCACCACTAATGTTCTCACAGGATATCAGACCACCGTTTCACTCATAATCAATTGCTTTCACCCATTCTGTGCTGAATATCAATAAGTTCCATGAAGACTAGGAACATGGCCCACCCATTTCTGCCTCCCTCTCAGCACTCTACACATTGTCCATAAAGTCCATAAAGATGGGTTAAAGAAATGAATGAATGAAACACCTTCCCCTTTGGTACTGTGCCACAGGCTGGTTTTTAACAGATCAAATCTTTAGGCAGATTTTCTTAGTGAAGATGTAAGAAACCATGGCAGGCCAGGATGCTGTTCACTCTTTACTCTCGTCCTGGAAGCCGGGCACTGCCCTTCAACTGTGCGTGGGAGGAGAGGGAAAGCTGGCCCTGACCGCACAGCAGCATTCTGAGTCAAGGACATCAGACCCGCCCTTCAGGAAGTGAGCCAATTAAATGTGATTTCCTCCGTTATGAGGCTAATCAACAAAATTCAGTTAAAGAATCAAAGCACTTTAGAGTCTTATTTTCCCTAAAGTGGTACAGATAACCAATATCCTGTCATAAAAATAAATGAGGACCAGGGGAAAATTTTTCTCATTCTTCCCCAGTGCATTGTCTCATCTTTCATGCCTTCTGTGAAGGGCATGGACGTCAGCAGAACTTCTTTTCTTTACCCTTTTGTTGGGTGGTAATGCCAGCTGGGGCTTTGTGAGTGGCAAGTAATACATCTGGCACAGGGCCAAGCTAACTGCCACCTGAGAACTTTCCACTCTGACACTATTCTCCTGCTGAGGAGTCTTATGGTCCACATGGACAACTGGAGGAAACTGCCCATGTGAGCTCGTGTTTAAAAAAAACAAAAAACAACTTTATTTTATATAGGACTATCATTGATTTGGGGGCTTCCCTGATAGCTCAGCTGGTAAGGAATCTGCCTGCAATGCAGGAGACCTGGGTTCAATCTCTGGGTTGGGAAGATCCCCTAGAGAAGGGAAAGATTACCCACTCCAGTATTCTGGGCTGGAGAATTCCATGGACCGTATAGTTCAGGGGGTCACGAAGAGTCAGACACGACTGAGTGACTTTCACTTATCATTGATTTAGGGGTTTCCCAGGTGGCACGGCTGTAAAGAATACTCCTGCCAAAAGAGATGTGGGTTCGATCCCTGAACTAGGAAGATCCCCTGGAGAAGGAAATAGCTACCCACTCCTGTATTCTTACCTGGAGAATCCCATGGACGGAGGAGCCTGACAGGTTATAGTCCATAGGGTCACAAAGAGTCAGACACGACCGAGCAACCAAGCACTCTCAATAGCTGATTTAAAGTGTTGTGTTTGTTTCAGGTGTACAGTAAACTGATTCAGGTAAACATACACATCTATCTATACTTTTTCAAGTTCTTTTCTCATATAGGTTATTACAGAGGGTTGAGAAGAGTTCCTTGTGCTATACAGTAGGTTCTTATTGGTTATCTATTTTAAACATAGCAGTGTGTAATCCCCACCTGACCTGCCTCTTGAGAAACCTATATGCAGGTCAGGAAGCAACAGTTAGAACTGGACATGGAACAGACTGGTTCCAAATAGGAAAAGGAGTACATCAAGGCTGTATATTGTCACCCTGCATATTTAACTTATATACAGAGTACATCATGAGAAATGCTGGGCTGGAAGAAGCACAAGCTGGAATCAAGATTGCCGGGAGAAATATCAATAACCTCAGATATGCAGATGACACCACCTTTATGGCAGAAAGTAAAGAGGAACTAAAAAGCCTCTTGATGAAAGCGAAAGTGGAGAGTGAAAAAGTTAGCTTAAAGCTCAACATTCAGAAAATGAAGATTGTGGCATCTGGTCCCATCACTTCATGGGAAATAGATGGGGAAACAGTGGAAACAGTGTCAGACTTTGTGTTTTTGAGCTCCAAAATCACTGCAGATGGTGATTGCAGCCATGAAATTAAAAGATGCTTATTCCTTGGAAGGAAAGTTATGACCAACCTAGACAGCATATTCAAAAGCAGAGCTATTACTTTGCCAACAAAGGTCCATCTAGTCAAGGCTATGGTTTTTCCAGTGGTCATGTATGAATGTGAGAGTTGGACTGTGAAGAAAGCTGAGCGCCGAAGAATTGATGCTTTTGAACTGTGGTGTTGGAGAAGACTCTTGAGAGTCCCTTGGACTGCAAGGAGATCCAACCAGTCCATTCTAAAGGAGATCAGTCCTAGGTATTCAATGGAAGGACTGATGCTAAAGTTGAAACTCCAGTACTTTGGCCACCTCATGAGAAGAGTTGACTCATTGGAAAAGACCCTGATGCTGGGAGGGATTGGGGGCAGAAGGAGAAGGGGACGACAGAGGATGAGATGGCTGGGTGGCATCACTGATTCAACATGAGTTTGAGTGAACTTTGGGAGTTGGTGATGGACAGGGAGGGCTGGCGTGCTGCGATTCATGGGGTCAGAAAGAGTCAGACACGACTAAGCGACTGAACTGAACTGAATCACAGAGATGCTGCCATTTCAGAACCCAAGTTTACAGAGGTGTCAATTCCAGGTCCCCACCACTTGTGGTTGAAGGCCATGTGTCCTGTCCGACTGTGGCCAATGAACTGTTTCAGTCAGTATCAAGGTCCACTGTCCCTGGGCCATCGTGGCACTGACTTTCATGAGCAGCAATCTAGTGTGAACTCCTCTTCATTGCTGGCACCCACGGAAATCTGTTTCTTTTGTGCTTGCCCTTGAATTTGAACTTTTCAAAAAATATTTTACTGTACTATTTAAAGTGGGCTTCACTTGTGGCTCAGCTGGGAAAGAATTTGCCTGCAATGCAGGAGACCTGGGTTCGATCCCCGGGTTGGGAAGATCCCCTGGAGAAGGGAAATCCACTATTCTGGCCCAGAGAAATCCATGAACTGTATAGTCCATGGGGTCACAAAGAGTTAGATACAAGTTAAAGCAAGAGGGGACAGTCCACATTAATTCATCATACTATATACTGAAATTCAAACTAGAATTAATATGTTAAAGGTAATATAGTTCAACAAACAATTACAGAGGGCCAGACAGCTTCACTGACGAATTCTACCAAACACTGAAAGAAGAATTAAAGCCAATCCTCCTCCATTTTTTCCAAAAAATAGAAGAGGAAGCAATACTTCCAAACTCATTTCTCAAGGCCAGCATTACTCTGATCTCAAAACCAGTATATTACAAGAAAAAAATTAAAACCAATATCCTGCATGAACATAGATCCACAAATCTTTAGCAAAATATTATCAAACTGAATTCAACAATACATTAAAAGGATCATATGACAGAAGCAGAAGATATTAAGAAGAGGTGGGAAGAATACACAGAAGAACTGTACAAAAAAGATCTTCACGACCCAGATGATCATGATGGTGTGATGACTCACACTCACCTAGAGCCTGACATCCTGGAATGTGAAGTCAAGTGGGCCTTAGAAAGCATCACTACAAACAACGCTAGTGGAGGTGATGGAATTCCAGCTGAGCTATTTCAAATCCTAAAAGATGATGCTGGGAAAGTGCTGCACTCAATATGCCAGCAAATTTGGAAAACTCAGCAGTGGCCACAGGACTGGAAAAGGTCAGTTTTCATTCCAGTCCCAAAGAAAGGCAATGCCAAAGAATGCTCAAACTACCACACAATTGCACTCATCTCACACGCTGGTAAAGTAATGCTCAAAATTCTCCAAGCCAGGCTTCAGCAATACATGAACCGTGAACTTCCAGATGTTCAAGCTGCAGAGGAACCAGAGATCAAATTGCCAACATCCACTGGATCATCATAAAACCAAGAGAGTTTCAGAAAAAACATCTATTTCTGCTTTATTGACTATGCCAAAGCCTTTGACTGTGTGGATCACAATAAACTGTGGAAAATTCTGAAGGAGATGGGAATACCAGACCACCTGACCTGCCTCTTGAGAAACTTGTATGCAGGTCAGGAAGCAACAGTTCGAACTGGACATGGAACAACAGACTGGTTCTAAACAGGAAAAGGAGTACATCAAGGCTATATAGTGTCACCCTGCTTATTTACCTTTTATGCAGAGTACATCATGAGAAATGCTGGGCTGACTATGGAGAACAGTGTGGAGATTCCTTAAAAAACTGGAAATAAAACTTCCTTATGATCCAGAAATCCCACTGCTGGGCATACACACCGAGGAAACCAGAATTGAAAGAGACACGTGTACCCCAATGTTCATCGCAGCACTGTTTATAATAGCCAGGACATGGAAGCAACCTAGATGTCCATCAGCAGACGAATGGATAAGAAAGCTGTGGTACATATACACAATGGAGTATTACTCAGCCATTAAAAAGAATTCATTTGAATCAGTTCTAATGAGGTGGATGAAACTGGAGCCTATTATACAGAGTGAAGTAAGCCAGAAAGAAAAACACCAATACCGTATACTAGCGTATATATATGGAATTTAGAAAGATGGTAATGATAACCCTGTATGTGAGACAGCAAAAGAGACATAGATGTATAGAGCAGTCTTTTGGACTCTGTGGGAGAGGGAGAGGGTGGGATGATTTGGGAGAATGGCATTGAAACATGTATAATATTATATAAGAAATGAATCGCCAGTCCAGGTTCGATGAAGGATATAGGATGCTTGGGGCTGGTGCACTGGGATGACCCAGAGGGATGGTACGGGGAGGAGGGTGGGAGGAGGGTTCAGGATGGGGAACACATGTACACCCGTGGTGGATTCATGTTGATGTATGGCAAAACCAATACAATATTGTAAAGTAATTAGCCTCCAATTAAAATAAATAAATTTAAATTAAAAAAAATAAATGCTGGGCTGGAGGAAACACAAGCTGGAATCAAGATTGCTGGGAGAAATATCAATAACCTCAGATATGCATATGACACCACCCTTATGGCAGAAAGTGAAGAGGAACTCAAAAGCCTCTTGATGAAAGTGAAAGAGGAGAGTGAAAAAGTTGGCTTAAAGCTCAACATTCAGAAAACTAAGATCCTGGCATCTAGCCCCATCACTTCATGGGAAATAGATGGGGAAACAGTCGCTGACTTTACTTTGAGGGGCTCTAAAATCATTGCAGATGGTGATTGCAGCCGTGAAATTAAAAGATGCTTACTCCTTGGAAGGAAAGTTATGACCAACCTAGACAGCATATTCAAAAGCAGACATTTTTCCAGTAGTCATGTATGGATATGAGAGTTGGACTATAAAGGAAGCTGAGCACTGAAGAATTGATGCTTTTGCACTGTGGTGTTGGAGAAGACTCTTGAGAGTCCCTTGAACTGCAAGGAGATCCAACCAGTCCATCCTGAAGCAGATCTGTCCTGGGTGTTCATTGAAAGGACTGATGTTGAAGTTGAAACTCCAATACTTTGGCCACCTGATGTGAAGAGCTGACTCATTTGAAAAGACCTTGATGCTGGGAAAGACTGACGGCAGGAGAAGGGGACGACAGAGGATGAGATGGTTGGATGGCATCACTGACTCAATGGACATTGGTTTGTGTGGACTCTGGGAATTGGTGATGGACACAGAGGCCTGGCATGCTGCGGTTCATGGTGTCACAAAGAGTCCGACGCGACTGAGCAACTGAACTGAACTGAACTGAGTGTGTAATCCCGATATCCCAATTTATTCCTCCCCACCACTTTTTCCCTTTAGTGGCCATAATGAACTCTCCTGTATACCAGTGGTCCCCAACCTTTTTGGTACCAGGGATCGATTCTGTGAAAGACAATTTTTCCACAGAAAGGAGCAGGATGGTTTGGGGATGATTTAAGTGGATTACATTTATCATACACTTTATTTCTATTGTTATTATATCAGCTCCACCTCAGCTCATCTGGCATTAAATCCCAGAGGCTGGGGACCCCTGAGCTACGGGATGTTTCCTATGGCAGAAGTGCCTTCTCAGTCTGCTGTCAGCTCTCTACACAGCTTGTGCCCAGCCCATGCCTGAATGTTTAATTTCAGAAGGGTTTCCTCCTGTGTTTTGGCACACAGCCAGCTCTCTCTCCCCTGGCCACGACTTGGCATGTTATCAAGAATGGAAACCGACTTTGATATCATAGCAAGAAAAGTACGTTCAGACCATCCATGTAGCAGAGGCCGCCTTGACAGGTCCCTGCAGGCACCCCTCAGGCTTGATTGTCAGGCTTCAAACTGTCAATTTCTGCCTCTCTGTCCCCCGAGGCCATTTCCGTAAGCCCCGGGAGACAGCTCCCCAGGCACAAAGCAGGCCTGAAGTTGAGAGAACAATAGCCCTGGTGACTGGTACCCCAGCTTCCTCGCCTCTCTGTCAAGATAATGCTCAAATGTATGCTGTGTTTCACAGTGGGGTTAAGCCCCTGCCCACTCTGATGGATTGCATTCTCCACTCCTATATTGTCCCCTGCTACCATCCAACGTTTCTTGTCACTGCAGGAAACCACTAGCCCTTGAGTCTTTGTCTCGGGTCCATTTCTGCGGAAACCTTAACCAGGATGATCAGCAGGCTCCTCCCCAAATTCTTACAACAAATTTCAAAGCCAAAGGGACATCACTTAAAAATCACCCATAGGGGGACTTCCCTGTGGTCCAGGGGTTGAGAATCCACCTTCCAATGCAGGGGACAGGGGTTCAATTCCGGTCAGGAAAATAAGATCCCACATGCCTCAGGGCAACTAAGCCCGAGCACCATAACAAAGAGCTGCTGCTGCTAAGTTGCTTCAGTCGTGTCTGACTCTGTGTGACCCCATGGACTGCAGCCCACCAGGCTCCTCCGTCCATGGGATTTTCCAGGCAAGAATACTGGAGTGGGGTGCCATTGCCTTATCCTAACAAAGAGTAGACCCAACAAAACAAATAAATGAACATTTTAAAAAATCATTCAGAGGATGATTAAAAGTTGACAATTCATAGATAAGCCAAGACTCAATTTGCTAAATTTCCTTTACTTAGAGCGTCAATATTTATCAAATGTGCTTCTTCACACTCTGAAAGTATTCTTATGACTGAATGACCTCTGCTAGGGAATAGTTTAACAGAATGTATTTCCAATCATTTTAATGAGCTTTGAAGGTTGACACAAGCCTCTGCACCATGATTCACAGGTGTTTTCCGAGACTCTCATTCCGGTGTACCCAGTAACCTTGGCCGTTTTAGCATCTGTCTTCCACGGGAACGTGCTGTGTTCTGAAATCATGGTCAGTGGCTGGTACGTGTAAATTTTATTTGGAGGTTTATTTACTTTCCACTATTCTTTGTTTTTCTCCCAAATACTGATTTATTATTTTCCTTCTCTTCCCTTTTCTCCCACATTTCTCCCTCTGCTTATTTCTATCTTGTCATTGCTCTTTTTATGACAAGATGATACAGTCCTGCATAACATTCTGACAGTGGATGCTGTGTACCCAACACATCCCTCTGGGGTCAAGGAACTCAGTCCTCTAGCTGAGGGGAGTTGGCTGCTCATGGTTCACAACTCAGTTGCTCTTCTGAAATTGTCCCCAGCTGAAGGAAGCTACCTTGCCCAAGAGTATGATTCTCTCTGGGGACAGCATGATCCAAAAAGACCCAGACCCTCTGTCTCAGCCTGGAACAATTCCAAAGGACCATCCAAGTTCCCAAGGCCTGAGTGGGATCTACTGAGGCTTCTTTTGCGATTGCATCATGATTTACCTTCTCCCTTTGTTATCCTGCTTTCCTTGAAAGTGAAAGTCACTCAGTCGTGTCTGACTCTTTGCAACCCCATGAACTGTAGCCCGCCAGGCTCCTCTGTCCATGGAATTCTCCAGGCAACAATGCTGGAGGGATGGGGTGGAGAGTGCAGTGAGAGGGTGCTACAGAATGGAGGGGAAAAATGTACGCCTGTGGCCGATTCATATTGATGTACTGCAAACACCATCACTATCCTGTAGAGCAATTATCCTCCAAGTAAAATAAATAAATTTAAAAATAATAATAAATACTTTTTTGGTAGAAAAAAGGGAATACTAGACTGGGTAGCCAGTATTCTCTTCTCCAGTGGATCTTCCCAACCCAGGGATCACACCCAGGTCTCCCACGATGTAGGCAGATTCTTTACCATCTGAGCCACCAGGATTCTATAGTAGGTATAGATTAGTATATAGTTTATTACTATATACTATTAATATATCATTATACTGTTTCCTTGGGCTTCCCAAGTGGTTCAATGGGTCAAGAAGCTGCCTGCCAATGCTGGAGATATAAGAGATGCGAGTTCGATCCCTGGGTTGGGAAGATCCCCTGGAGGAGGGCATGGCAACCCACTGCAGTATTCTTGCCTGAAGAATCCCGTGGGCAGAGGAGCCTGGTGGGTCCTCACAGGGTCGCAAAAAGTAGGACACGACTGAAGCGACTTAGCACACACACACATACGTTTCCTTACTATTTCCAGTACTATTCCTGACAGCACCCTCAAATTCATTAAACTTAATGACGATCTCAGAATTTGTCATGGGGCTCCTTGGTGAGGATTCCCATCAGGCTCCTCTGTCCATGGGGATTCTCCAGGCAAGTATACTGGAGTGAGTTGCCATGCTTATCTCATAACTCAGTGCTATAAAGATTGTGTATTTTTAATTGAAGATAGTGTTTTAATAAAAGTTTTCACCTTTTAATGAACATCCAGGTAAATAAAACAATTTAAAATAATTTATTTCTTTAACTTCAAAAATTATCAGGTCAATTTAATCAAGCAGGCACCCTAGATCAGTTTCTTTACCTGAACCCTCCCTAACACTGCCCATTACCATATTTCATAAAATCGAAATCCTCAAGCATCGAGGCTAAAAGGCTTTAAGAATTAGATGGCTCACAGTATCTAACTGGCTGTTCATGCTGTACTTACATCTATGTTTTTGACAGTTGAACAGGTGGACGGAATGTAAACAATGTGCGTTTTGTTGAATGAGAATTTAAAACCATGTGTGTGTGTGCTCAGTCGCGCAGTCACGTGTCCAACTCTTTGTGACCCCGTGGACTGCAGCCTGCCAGGCTCCTCTGTCCATGGGATTCTCGGGCAGGAATACTGGAGTGGGTTGCCATTTCCTCCCCTAGGGGATTTCTCTGACCCAGGGATCTAAACTACATCTCTTGCATTGGCAGGTGGATTCTTTACCACTGGGCCACGTGGGAACATACTTGAAAATATTTCCCAGTCCTCTCTAACGACTGGCTGTGTCTTCTCACCGTCACTGCAGGAAATGAGGCGCCTGCAGGCTCCCAGGGCCTCCCCTGAATCACTGCACAGCCTCTCCCCACTACCCCCAGAACTCTCATTTTCATCCTTGGAGAATTGATTAAAGTCTTTCCTGGTGATGTTTTCCAAACTCAGGCTTATTTGGTGTATGTTTAGGGGGTGGAAGTGGAGGTGACGGGGTTTATAGAGGTTTTTCCAGTGGTCATGTATGGATGTGAGAGTTGGACTGTGAAGAAAGCTGAGCACCAAAGAATTGATGCTTTTGAACTGTGGTGTTGGAGAAGACTCTTGCAAGTCCCTTGGACTGCAAGGAGATCCAACCAGTCCATTCTGAAGGAGATCAGCCCTGGGATTTCTTTGGAAAGAATGATGCTAAAGCTGAAACTCCAGTACTTTGGCCACCTCATGGGAAGAGTTGACTCACTGGAAAAGACTCTGATGCTGGGAGTGATTGGGGGCAGGAGGAGAAGGGGACGACAGAGGATGAGATGGCTGGATGGCATCACTGAGTCGATGGACATGAGTCTGAGTGAACTCCGGGAGTTGGTGATGGACAGGGAGGCCTGGAGTGCTGCGATCCATGGGGTCGCAAAGAGTCGGACACGACTGAGTGACTGAACTGAACTGAACTGAACCGATCACTACCAACAAACTAATCAATTAAGCCATGAAAATAGAAAGTGAGCTGACGATAGACTAAAGACGAGAAACAGGAAGAAAGGTGAAAGGGTTCTGTTACTGAAGTGTGTCCTGTGAGTTTCATGAAGGCACACCTGTTGGTACTGCTTGCTTTAATTGGCAGCTACTGAAATGTCTTATTAGCCTGGGTCAGGCCATGGTGTCGCAAAGAGTCAGAAATGACAGTGACTGAGCATGCATGCCAGCAGCTGTAATAAATTGACCTGAAAATATAAAATATTCAAGCCTAATACGAGTTTATATCTTGCTCAGGTAAGTTGTTTGTGGGTGATGGGCAGCTCTCCTGCACTTCAGGCCCCTTTTGTTGTGTCCTGAAAGTCATGTACTCCCATGTAGCTCATTTGCATCAGCTCCAAGTCAGTAAAGGGAGTAACAGAGTGAGGAGGAGATTGAGCTATTAATATTTTTTAAAGGCTTGGCTCAAGACTTCGCTGGTGGTTTACTGGTTAAGAATCTACCTGTTAGTGTAGGGGACATGGGTTCGATCACTGCTCAGGGAAGACCCCACATGCCACAGGGCAGCTAAGCAGCTACTGAAGCCCATGCTCTAGAACCTGTGCTCTGCAGCAAGAGACGCCACCATAATAAGAAGCCTGTGTGTGTGTGTGTGTGTGTGTGTGTGTGTGTGTGCTCAGTCCTGTCCGACTCTTTGTGACCTCTTGGACTGTAGCCCACCAGCCTCCTCTGTCCATGGAATTTCCCAGGCAAGAATACTGGAGTGGCTTGCCATTTCCTCCTCCAGGGGATCTTCGTGAACTAAGGATCCAACCCAAGACTCCTGCGTCCCCTGCATTGGCAGGAGGATTCTTTACCTTTGCGTCACCTGAGACTCCAAGAAGCCTGTGCACTGCAACCAAGAATAGCCCCCACTTGCTGCAACTAGAAAAAAACCCTGAGCACAGCAAGGATGACCCAGCACAGTAATGAACAAATAAATAGAAAAAATTTTAAAGGCTCAGCTCAGAAACCGCACACGTCACTTCTGCACACGCTCTTTTGGTTGGAATTCAGTCTCACAGCCTCAGCTGATCACAAGGGCGCCTGGGAAACGTGGTCCAACTTCCAACGTGAGCAGGAAGAAGGGGGAACTTCTTCCTGCTTCTTTCTGCAGTAAGAACAGACAACAGACCCAGGACTAGACACAGAGCCTTTGTGAGGCTGAAGGAAGACAAGCGAATATGTAGCTTTTCAAACCATGCTGAGGAAGCTTAAAGGGGCCAGTCAACAAACATCCACATTCTTCAGCCCTCCTTAGAGTTCCTGAAGCTTAGTATTTTAAAATAATTCTAATTTTTCACTAATAGTTGCACCAAAACACCAAAATGATCCCCACAGTAGAGCACTCTGTCTCTCCCAGACAAGACAGATGGCCTCTTAGGAACCGACTGGAGAGTTAAGTCTGGCTTTTCCCTCTCCCTCCCTCTAATGCAATGATCACATTGTTTGGGATGGCTTCTGAGATCACTATCTGCATGCCTCACCACCCTCACCACTACTCTGGGCACTCAAATTTCAATCTCCAAGTCCTGTGAAACTTAACCAGTCCGTTTTCTGAATGTTTTGTCAACCAATGGATAAACTCTTTTCATAAAACAATAAGTTAAGGGGAAAAAAAATCATTTCTCTTGACCTATTGGCACAAGAAAACAGTGACTCTTTTATTGCAACTTTGGAGTCAGAGATGAGAATTTTATTTGAAGATGACAACTTGGCAGTAAATGGTTTTCTTTTTGTACTTACTCGCTCTTCCAGATGAACAACACAGAATAATTGGCCATTCTGAAGATGGGTTCACACCAGGAGAGCTTGCCACCCATACTGTGTTGTTTTTAGTTCAAAAAGGACGTTGCTGAGGGTAGATGTGATCAGGTTTATGAGTCAAACAAAACTGTCTGTGTGGGAGGCTTCTTCTTTGTAGCCTAAATGGTTAACTCAGGTGTGTCAACACATAAAACAACTGAATAATAATTAAGAACTGTCGGTGAGCACCACCACGCTAGATATTCTCAGTGTTTACCAGTAGCATCTGCTCGTATTTACAAATCACTTTACAATGCTCATAAAAGTATCTTACCTCAATTATTTATTTGTAACAAGTCTTACAGCAAGTGTAGATAATGGTTTTTTTTTTTAATTGCTGGTTACATCCCCTAAGGCAAAACCAGCCTCGTAATTAACTTAGGCTTGTTTTTCCTTAACGAAACATCAAGCATCAAAATCACTTCCTTTTTTCACCTAAGCAAAGATGGCCAAAAAGCGCACGTCTTACAACAATACTTTAAAATATGCTTTGTTTCCACATTGTGGCCAGTTAGCAGAAAAGGAAACAGATATGAAGAGAATAAGAAGAGGTGGGAGCAATAGAGACAGAGAGATGAGCAGATACAAAAAGAGAAAGAAAAGCATGAATGACAAGGGAGGGGCTTTGAGAAGTAAAAAGCAGGGGGAGAACGAGGAAGGAAAACGGAGGAAAAGGAATAGCAGAATTCTTTCTTGAGCAGGATGGGGGACATTTGAACACAGTGAAGAACAGAACCCAGCTTCAGAGAAGGGAACTGGGGGAGAGGTTTTTCTCCTACCACAGCCATTATGATCAGAGCAATGCTAAGATCGAATGATCAAGTCCAAGGTTGGTCCAGCGAGGAGTGGAGGTTTCTTTCACTTTCTGTGAGTTCTACAAAATCCATGTCTCTCCAGTCACTGAAATGATTCTTTCTTTATGCATTTCATAGATTCTTAGATTCTTTTTTTAAAATTGAGATGAAATTTGCACACTATCAAATTCACTTTTTTAAAACTTTTATTTTATATTGGAGAAAAGCCAATTAAAAATGTTGTGATTGTTTCAGGTGGACAGCAAAGGGACTCAACCATATACATACATGTATCCATTCTCCCCCAAACTCCCCTCCAATTCAGGCTGCCACATAACAATCAAATTCATTTTTTAAAAGTGCATTTTTGAGGCCTTCCTGGCAGTCCAGTGGTTAAGACTCTGTGCTCCCAATGCAGGGGGCTGTGGGTTCAATACCTGGTCTGGGAACTAATATCCCACATACCGCACAGGACAGCCAAAAACAAACAAAAAAGCATATATTTCAAGGTTTTTGGTAAATTCACAAGCCTATACATTCATGACCACTACTTAATTCAAGAATATTTTCATCATCCCTAAAAGAAACTGCATGAAAATTAACAGTAAGTCCTTCTTCCCTCCTTGTACCAACCTCTGGCAACCAACAATCTCCTTTATGTCTATATTTATTGGCATATTCTGGAAATTTCATATCATGGGAATCACACAACATGTGGCCTTTTGTGTGTGCCTTCTTTTATCAATACTTAGCATGTTTTTAAGGTTCATACAGGTTGTAACTTGTAAAGTACTTCCTTCCTTTTAATAGTTGAATAATATTTCATTGTATGGATATATTGCATTTTCTTTATCAGTTGATAGATATTTGAACTGTTTTTACCTCTTAGCTATTGTGAATAATGTTGCTTTGAACATTCCTGTATATGTTTCCAATTTTCTTGACTATATGCCTACAATGAAATTGACAAGTGCTTTGATAACACTATGTTTAACCTTTTGAAGAATTGCCAGAGTTTTTACCAGAACAAAAATCACCATTTTAGAAATGCCATACGACCCAGCAATCCCACTGCTGGGCATACACAACGAGGAAACCAGAATTGAAAGAGACACGTGTACCCCAGTGTTCATCGCAGCACTGTTTACAATAGCCAGGACATGGAAGCAACCTAGATGTCCATCAGCAGATGAATGGATAAGAAAGCTGTGGTACATATACACAATGGAATAGTACTCAGCTATTAAAAAGAATGCATTTGAATCAATTGTAATGAGGTGGATGAAACTGGAGCCTATTATACAGAGTGAAGTAAGTCAGAAAGAAAAACACCAATACAGTATATTAATGCATATATATGGAATTTAGAAAGATGGTAATGATGACCTAATTTGTGAGACAGCAAAAGAGACACAGATGTAAAGAACAGACTTTCGGACTCTGTGGGAGAAGGCGAGGGTGGGATTATTTGAGAGAATAGCATTGAAACATGTATATTACCATATGTGAAACAGATCACCAGTCCAGGTTCAATGTGTGAGACAGGGTGCTCAGGGCTGGTGCACTGGGATGACCCTGAGGGATGGGATGGGGGGGGAGGTGGGAGGGGGGTTCAGGATAGGGAACACATGTACACCCATGGCTGATTCATGTCAATGTATGGCAAAACCACCACAATATTGTAAAATAATCAGCCTCCAATTAAAAAAAAATTCACCATTTTATTCACACCAGAAATCTGAGTGCTCCAAAATCTCTACAACCCTAACAACACTTGTTATTGTCTAACTTTTTGATCAAAGCCATCCTAGTGGGTGAGAAACTGTTCTCATAGTGATTTTGCAAATTTGGAAAACTCAGCAGTGGCCACAGGACTGGAAAAGGTCAGCTTTCATTCCAATCCCAAAGAAAGGCAATGCCAAAGAATGCTCAAACTACCGCACAATTGCACTCATCTCACACGCTAGTAAAGTAGTGCTCAAAATTCTCCAAGCCAGGCTTCAGCAATATGTGAACCGTGAACTTCCTGATGTTCAAGCTGGTTTTAGAAAAGGCAGAGGAACCAGAGATCAAGTTGCCAACATCTGCTGGATCATGGAAAAAGCAAGAGAGTTCCAGAAAAACATTTATTTCTGCTTTATTGACTATGCCAAAGCCTTTGACTCTGTGGGTCACAATAAACTGTGAAAAATTCTGAAAGAGATGGGAATACCAGACCACCTGATCTGCCTCTTGAGAAATTTGTATGCAGGTCAGGAAGCAACACTTAAAACTGGACATGGAACAACAGACTGGTTCCAAATAGGAAAAGGAGTACGTCAAGGCTGTATATTGTCACCCTGCTTATTTAACTTATATGCAGAACACATCATGAGAAACGCTGGACTGGAAGAAACACAAGCTGGAATCAAGATTGCCAGGAGAAATATCAATAACCTCAGATATGCAGATGACACCACCCTTGTGGCAGAAACTGAAGAGGAACTAAAAAGCCTCTTGATGAAAGTGAAAGTGGAGAGTGAAAAAGTTGGCTTAAAGCTCAACATTCAGAAAATGAAGATCATGGCATCCGGTCCCATCACTTCATGGGAAATAGATGGGGAAACAGTGGAAACAGTGTCAGACTTTATTTTTCTGGGCTCCAAAATCACTACAGATGGTGACTGCAGCCATGAAATTAAAAGACGCTTACTCCTTGGAAGGAAAGTTATGACCAACCTAGATAGCATATTCAAAAGCAGAGACATTACTTTGCCAACAAAGGTTCGTCTAGTCAAGGCTATGGTTTTTCCTGTGGTCATGTATGGATGTGAGAGTTGGACTGTGAAGAAGGCTGAGCGCCGAAGAATTGATGTTTTTGAACTGTGGTGTTGGAGAAGAGTCTTGAGAGTCCCTTGGACTGCAAGGAGATCCAACCAGTCCATTGTGAAGAAGATCAGCCCTGGGATTTCTTTGGAAGGACTGATGCTAAAGCTGAAACTCCAGTACTTTGGCCACTTCATGCGAAGAGTTGACTCATTGAAAAAGACTCTGATGCTGGGAGGGATTGGGGGCAGGAGGAGAAGGGGATGACAGAGGATGAGATTGGTGGATGGCATCACTGAGTCGATGGACGTGAGTCTGGGTGAACTCCGGGAGTTGGTGATGGACAGGGAGGCCTGGCGTGCTGCAATTCATGGGGTCGCAAAGAGTCGGACACGACTGAGTGACTGATCTGATCTGATCTGATCTGAATGACTAATGATGGGGAGCGTCCTTTCATGTACCTAACGGTCACTTGTTTGGAGAATTATCTAATCAGAACCATTGCCTATGTTTTAAGCAATCTAAATATCCATCAACAGAGTAATGGATAAAGAAGATGGGATACATATATACAAAGGAATATTACTCAGCCATTAAAAACAAGGAAATAATGCCATTTGCAGCAACATGGATGGGCCTAGAGATTGTCATACTGAGTGCAATAAGTCAGACAGAGCAGAATTATGGTGTGACATCCCTTAAATGTGGAATCTAAAAATAGATGATATAAGTGACCTTATTTACAAAGTAGAAACAGATTCACAGACTTAGAGAATGAACTATGGTTGCCAGGGGGAAGGATGGGGGGATGGGATAGGTAGGGAGTTTGGGATGGACATGTATAGACCTGTATTTAAAGTGGATAGTCAACAAGGACCTACTGTGTAGCACATGGAACTCTGCTCAACATTATGTGGCAGCCTGGATGGAGGGGACTTTGGGGCAGAATGGATTCATGTGTACGTATGGCTGAGTCCATAGGATGTTTACCTGAAACTATCACAACATTGTTAATTGGCTATATGCCAATACAAAATAAAAGTTTTTTGAAAAAAACAAACCTTTGCCCATGTTTTAACTGGGTTGCATTTTATTACTGAGTTATAAACATGCTTCACGTATTCTGGATACAGACCCTTATCAGATACAGGATTTGTGAATATTTTCTCCCATTCTGTGGGTTTCTTTTTGCTGTCTTGATGCATAAGCATTTTAAATTTTTATAATCTCCAATTTTTGTTTTCTTTGACAGATTTATGCTTTAGATGTCATAGCGAAGAAACCATTGCCTAGGGACTTCCTTGGTGGTCCAGTGGTTAAGAATCTGCCTCTGAGTACAGGGGACACAAGTTTGATCCCTGGTCAGGGAACTAAGATCCCATAAGCTGTGGGGCTACTGAGCCCACGGGCCACAGCGAGCGAGCCCACACGCTCTGGACTGCGCGCGCTGCAGCAGGAGAGGCCTGTGTGCTGCTGCTAGAGAGAAGCCTCGGCACACCGCAGCTAAGGCCCAGCACAGCCAGACGAGTGATACGGAAAGAAAGGAATCGTGGTCAGTCCAGGGTCATGAGGGTTCATACCTCTGCTGACTCCAAGAGTTTTATAGATTCAACAATTACATGTTTAGGTCTTTGACCCACTTTTTTGAGTTAAATTCTGTATCTGTTATGAGGTGAATGATCAACTTCATTGTTTTGCATGTGAATACCAGTTGACCCGGCTCCATTTCTGGGACTATTCTTTCCCCACTGATTTTTCTTGGCGCCCTAGAGATGTGTCCACTTCATTTAGTTATCTTACTTGTTGCCAATACAGTTTATAATAACGCTTGAGAGTCCTTTTTATTTCTGTTAGGTTGTTAACAGTATCACCTCTTTCACTGAGTCCTCTTCCTTTCTTTATCAACCTAGGAAAATATCGTCCATTTTGTTGCTGCTTTCGAAGGACCAAAGTTTGGGTGTTTTTATTTTCTCTATTCTTCTATTCCCTATTTCATTTATTTCTGCTATAATCTTTATTATATAAATTAATATAATATTACATTAATAATATAAATTAATTGATATAAATTAATAATTAACATAAATTGATATATTAATATTTATTATATAAATTAATCAAATCTTTATTATATATAATATATAATAATTAATATATTGTATAATATATTTTAATTTAATTATATATATTATATATAATATATATAATATTATGCTATACTATTAATATGATATATTATATATAATATAATATATATTATAATATTATATTATAATATTAATATGATATATTATGTTAATATATTACATTATAATATATATTATATTATAATATAATATATATAATTATACATAAAAATATATAATTATACATATTATTTATATACATTACAATATATATTATATTATATATAAATATAATATATAATATAAACATATATCAAATATTGTATAAATTTATATATATTATATATTATATATATCATATATATTATAATCATATATATATTATATATATTATATTATATTTACATACATAAATATATATTATATTCATATATATTATATATAATTTTAAATGTATATCATTTATATATATAATTATATATAATATTATTTATACATATTATAATATATATTATATGATACATGAATATAATATAAGTTTATATATTATATATACTATATATTATATATAATATATTATAATCAAATATTATATTATATAAGATATATATAATCATATTATAAATAAATATATCATATTATAATAATAAATTATATATATTATAATATAGTTTCATATATATAATAATATATAATACATATATATGTGTGTGTGTGTGTGTGTGTGTATAAGGCAATGGCGACCCACTCCAGTACTCTTGCCTGGAAAATCCAATGGACGGAGGGGCCTGGTGGGCTGCAGTCCATGGGGTTGCTAGGAGTCGGACACGACTGAGCGACTTCACTTTCACTTTTCACTTTCATGCATTGGAGAAGGAAATGGCAACCCACTCCAGTGTTCTTGCCTGGAGAATCCCAGGGACGGGGAGCCTGGTGGGCTGCCGTCTATGGGGTTGCACAGAGTCACACATGACTGAAGCGACTTAGCAGCATATAATACATATTATATATATTATATATATAATTATATATAATTTATGTATATAATATATTTATATAATTTATGTATATAATATATTATATATAACATATTATATATTATATAATATAATATATATAACATATTATATATTATATAACATAATATTATAATGTATACATTATATATAATGTATATATAACATATATTACAAAATTACATATTATATAATAATATAATATAATATAATATATTATAATTATATTATAATAATATAATATGATTGATATTATATAATTATATATATCATATTATATACTTATATAATATATATCATATAATTATATATTATATATAAATAATATAATCATTAATATATAATCTTCCTTCTGCTTGCTTTGGGTAAAGTTTGTTCTTTTTTCCCCTGGTTTCTTGATTTGAGAGCTTTTAATTTTCTATACAGACATTTAGAACTATAGACTAAGCATCACTTTTGTTGCATCCCATACCTTATGCTGCATGTTGTGCTTTAGTTTTCACTCATCTAAAAGTATTCCTAAGGTCATGTGACTTCTTTTTTGACCCATTATTTGTTTATGAGTACGTCATATAATTTCCAGTATTTGTTAATTTCCCTGTTTCCTCTGTTATTGATTTCTAATTTTATTACGATCAGAAAACATACTTTGTATGACTTCAATCATTCCAAATTTTTTAAGACTTCTTTTACGCCTTAATATATAGTCCATTCTGAAGAATACTCCATGTTTACTTGAGAAGAATTTGTCTTTAGCATTTCCTGGGTGCTATAGATGTTGGTTATGTCAAGTTGGTTTGTAGTGTTATTCAAATCTTTTTTCCTTGATAATCTTCGGTCCAGTTGTTCTATTCATTGTTTGAGTAGTGATGTGTCCAATTATTACTCTCAAAGTTTCTATTTCTCCCTTAAATTCTGAATTTGGGGTTTTTTTGGTTCATGAACTTGAGGCACTGGTGTCAGGTACCTAAGTATATAGTTGTTGTATCTCCCAGAACAATCTGCCTGCCAATGCAACAGATGCACGAGATGCAGGCTTGATTCCTGGGTCAGGAAGATCTTCTGGAGGAGGAAAGGGCAACCCACTCCAGTACTCTTGCCTGGAAAATCCCATGGACAGAGGAGCCTGGCAGGCTACAGGCCATGGTGTTGCACAGAATCAGACAGGACTGAAATGACTTAGCCTGCACAACCTTCACATCACGTGAGGTATGGGTGCACTGACCACTTCATCACTACAAAATGACCTTTTTTCTTTGTCTAGTGAAAATTTTACGTTAAAGTCCATTTGTCTGATATTAATATAGCCACTCCAACTCTCTTTTGGTTGTTTGAATAGTATATCTTCTTCTATCATTTTACTTTTAACCTATTTGTCTTGAATCTAAAGTGTGTTGCTTATAGACAGCATATATTTGAACCATTAAAAAAAATCCTATAAATCTTTGCCTATTAATTGGAGTGTTTAATCACTGACATTTAATGTAATTACTGCTAAAGTAGAATTTATATTTACTATTTACATTTTCTGGAGAAGGAAATGGCAACACACTCCAGTATTCTTGCCTGGAGAATCCCAGGGACAGAGGAGCCTGGCGGGTACAGTCCATGGGGTTGCAAGAGTAGGACATGACTTAGCAACTAAAACAGAAACACATTTACATTTTACTATTTGTTTTCTATATGTCTTGTGTCTTTTTAAAATCTGTCATCTTTTTCCATTACTGCCTTTTTTGTGTGTTAAAGTCCAGTTCTCCACTATTAGTAATGCTAATTTTGAACATTTGACAACTAAGAAGTATCAGTCACTCTGAGGTTAAATCTCCCCTGAGATACAGACTGTTCTTCATTATTTCAATAAAACCAAATCATGAGAAAGATTTCAAGATATGGTTGAGGATTTAGTCACCCCTTGCTAGAAAAAGTCAGTATATTATCAAAGACAATATAAAATATTTTGAAAAGTTTTATTTTGTGTCTTAACTCCTTTCATTATTCATTTACACACCAGATGTGAAGTGCCAGCTTTATGCTAGGCAGTAGTGGAAGCACTGGGAAAAAACAGCAAATAAAATAGACAAAGTCTTTATGAATCTTGAGTTCTAGTGGGAGAGACAGTCAATGACTAGATAAACAAGTACGTTCTAAAATACACAGTGAGATAAGAACTAGGAAGAAAATAGGGTGGGGGTTTCCCAGTCAGTCCAATTGTTGAGACCTCACCCTCTAATGCAGGAGGTGCAGGTTCGATCCCTAGTCAGGGAACTAAGATCCCCCATGCTTCGTGGACAAAAAAACAAAGCATAAAACAAAAGTATTATTGTAATGAGTTCAATAAAGATTTTAAAAATGGCCCACATAAAAAAAATGTTTAAAAAGCAAATAAAATACACAGCAACATAAGATCTAGGAGGAAAATAGGGTAGGGGAAAGATGCCGAGAGGTATGGTGCAGGGGATATTTTAGTTTGGAGGATTCTGAGAAGTGCTCCCTGAGAAAGTGACTTTTGGGCAAGCACCTCAAGGAAGAGACAGTTCAAGTTGCCATGGTCTGTTCGGATAGTGTTTGAGGTACAGAAAACAGCTGCCAATAACCTCAGCCAGAAGTGAGCTTGGCATGGTTGAGGATCAGCAAAGGTTCCCACGTGGCTAAAGAGAAACAATGAGGGCAAACCTGGTGAAAAATGCGGCAAGTTAGGCGGTCAGTGTTCACGTGTCATGAGCTCATAGGCCTTCTGGTAAGCCAGCAGAGGGTCACGAGCAAAAGAATGGTGTTAGTTTTCATTTTTTAAAGGATCATTCTGGCTACTGTATGCAGAATAAACTGTCGGAGGGTATGAGTGAAGTCAGAAGAACAACAAGGTGGACCCTCCTTAAGGTGATTTCTAATAAACCATGCTCCAGTAAGCCACAGATTCAGGCAGAACCTATGACTTACTTCTAATGGACAGAACATGGCACAGGTGGTAGGATTCACTGTCACAGTTATATGACATTACATGAGACTTCATCTTGGAAGACTGAGATATGAGATCCTGTCATGGTTCTGTTGGAGTGGGCCATGTGTCAGAGACCTCTAGGACCCATGGGCAGTCCCCAGACTGAGAGCTGGGCCCTCTATTCTATAACAAAAAACATTGAATTTTGCCAGTAATTTGAGTTAAGTAGGAGGTGGATTCTTCCTTAGTCGAACCTCCAGATGAGAATGCAGCCTGCCAACATCTTGATTACAGAATGTCAGATGCTGAGCAGAGTTTGTTAAGATATTTCCAGGCTCCTTCTAGACCTGGGAGACTGTGGGATAAGACATGTGCAGGGTTTGTGATAATTGGTCACCCAGCAACAGAAAAACAACACAACCAATTCAGATGCTTTAGTCATAGTCCAGGCAAGAGATGAGAGCTAGTAGTCATGGAGATGGGGAGAAGTGGTCTGACGTGGGATGTTTTGAACACAGAGATTCTGCCAATAACATTTGCCAGTCGCTTGGATGTGGCATATGGAGAAGAGAGGAGTCCAAGATGACTCCAAGAACGGCTCCATAAATGCAAATATCCAGCTTACAAGGATCAGTTGATTTCTATGTTGCCCATCTTGTAAGTAAATTCTGCTCAAACCCTGTTGGGGTGCTGTAGCACCTCTTCCAGGAACGTATTTGACCCTTTTCTAAGGCAGGCTAGTTCTGCTCACACTTCACATTTCAACTGAAATGTGTCCCTTCCGTGAAAGTGCCATCATGTATGATAGTGGCTTAAGTTTTTGCTCCCGTCTTAGCCAGTTTCTGCTGCTATAACAGAATCCCATAGAACAGGTGGCTTACAAACAACAGAAATCTATTTCTCACTGTCTAGAGGCTGGGAACTCCAAGGTCAAGACATTGACAGATTCAATGTCTGGTCTACAGATAGCTGTTTTCTTGCGGTGTCCTCTCATAGCAGGAGGGGCAAAAGAACTCCATGAGGTCTCTTTTATGAGGGCGCTAGTCCCGTTCACGAGGACACCATTCTCATGACCTAATCACCTCCCAAACACTTCACCCCCAAAACATACCAGACTGGAGATTCGATCTCTACATATGAATTCTGGGGACACAAACATTCAGTCTGCAGCAGTCCCCTGGTGCATTTCTCAAAAACCTCTTTCAGCATTTGTCTCATGAACTGTGACTCACGTCTGTGCCTCTGTCTCCTACGCAAGGCAGATGGTTTTCATCTTTATATTCCAAAAGCCTAGAACAGAGTCTGGGACATCTAGAAGATATTCAAAAGTTTGATGAATGAATAACTACAACTATTCAACTGTGTTTTACCTGATTCTGTCCTCCCATATCAACATCGTTCATCTCACTATATGATCAACTAAAACAGGAAAAATGTGTACTCATATATTATCTGTATATATGAGTGTGTGTAATAAATAGACTGTACAGTAATCATTTGACAGTGTTAACTCCATAAATAATGTTATTACTCATATTATAAGTGCTGTGTATGTAGGCATGTGCTTGTTTACATGTGTTTTGTGTGTGTAAGAGAGACAGTCAGACAAAGGATTTTATAAGCTTAAAAAACACGTTTAATCCAATTTGGATTGAAGAGCCAGCATTTACCTTCTCAATCTATTGTTTCCTAGACTTGTAAAAGGATAAAAGTGACATTTTTGAAAGGACTTTTGAGGCTGATTATTGGACCACTCAAGAATGTGCAAAAAGAATAAGATAGATTGGGTCTCTTTTTAAAAGGAAAGGAATGTTCCAATATAAAAATATGGTATTTGTGGGCTATGGTTTGTTCAAACACACCGGGCTAACTTTCCAGGCTTCAGTCCAGTTCTGTGATGCATTCAAAAGCCCTGTGCCTACTCATAAAAATGTCTCAGATCAAAGACTTTGACTATTGTTTAAGGTCTTTAACTGTTCTGAGCACAGCAATGTTGCCCATTTTACTTGGGGATCAGAGGTTCAATACTGAACCTGATAGACCAATGCCCATAGTTTCTCTAATTCCAGAAAACAGATACACAAACACACACGCACACACACACCGTTACACCTAAGAGGGCAAGTAACCCGAGAGGATCACAGGAGCGCCTCCGAGTCAGCTCACCATGGGCCTTAAAGTGTTCATTTTCCTACTCTTACCATTCTGAGACACCCAAACTCTCCAATAAGTCACAAATGTATGATTGCTGTAGTGTGAGAAACTTCTTGGCAACAAGACTTATGGTCTGGAGCATGATGGAGTTTCTGACTCTCCAGACAAAATAGTGTTTAACACTGAAGCATATTCAGAAGTTGAAATACAGTGTTGTAGAGGTGAAACTGATATAGTGTTATAAACCAGAGTTATCTCAACTTTTAAAAACTGATGCCCAAAGCAGCACATTACTTTAGTTAGAGTAATTCGCAGATTGTGACCAAAGTGGAAATACCAGACTCAGAAGAAAGCCAGGCCTGAACACAGCGGGAGGGACTTTCTATAGACAAAATCCAGAAACAGAACAAAGCTAGGTTGCTCAAAACGTTACTTAATCTTAACTTAGTTCTCAGATAAGGATGGAATATCGATTGATACTGACACACATTTACCAGTTTGAGTTGAAGCTGTACGAGACACGCCATCAGACGGTCAGTCTCAGAATTTGGTCTACGTCATCTTTGCCGTTCTTTACTCACCAAGTCGTGTCTGACTCTTTGTGACCCCACGGACTGTAGTCTGCCGGGCTCCTCTTGTCTCCGGGACTTCCCAGGCAAGAATGCTGGGGTGGGTTGCCGTTTTCTTCTCCAGGGCATCTTTCCAGCCTAGGGATCAAACGTGTATCTTCTGCAGTGCAGGCAGATTCTTTACCACTGAGACACCAGGGAAGCACCTATATTACCTTATAAACATTCAAACAACTGTTATTGCTAAAAATGGATAAAAACTGGAATCTATTTTTGGAAAGCACATTTAGAATATTCACGAAGCCCCTCTTAGCTCTATCAGTGACTACTAGGAGAGTACACCATTCAGAGGCATGCAGAATGCCATTTAAAATAAACAAGCTTCTGAGGACTTCCCTCGTGGTCCCATGACTAAGGTTTTGTGCTCCCAATGCAGAGGGCCTGGGTTTCATCCCTGGTCAGGGAACTAGATCCCATGTGCCGCAACTAAGAGTTTGCATGCCGCAACTAAATATTCGGCATGCAACTTTAAAAAAAAAGAAAACAATGATCTCGTATGCCACAACGAAGCTCCCATGTGCCGCAACTGAGACCCAGCACAGCCAAATAAATAAATAAAATAGATGTTTAAAAAACAGTGCTAGACCTTTCTATATTTTTTACTCACTTTGTTCCCATCGGTTAGCGCAATACCTGGCACATAGTCCTTGCTAAATAAACAATTGCTGAATAAATAAATGAAAATGTAATCATAAAATGAAGTAAAATGTGCATTCTTATGAAATGGAAAAAAATCAATACATAAAGAACTATTTGTCAGTAGTTACAAAACCATATTTCAGGGCCAGAAAATATGCATGACTTTTCTTTTGGAGAAATTCATATAATTTCCAGATGAAGATTCTTAAAAAATCCAGCTATGTAAATTAGCAACCCAGCATGATTCAAACAAGTGAATTATGCTAAAATCTGCACAGGTATTTCTGTGATTTTCCTACACAGGAAGAGGATATTTAGAAAATTGTTTTCATGTTGATCTTCTAGACAGGAAATGAAACATAAATGACCCTAATACTTTGTTTGCATTTAATAACTATCAAATTTAAAATTTTTATGATTTTTAAATTCCCCAGCAAACCAATTTTCTGACTTCACCTTTTTTAAATGATGCTACACTTTGATAGGAATTTACTCATATATTCTTTTGGCTAGTTAACCTAGCTTCCATTTTACTTGGGGAAACTCTTTAGAGATACAGAGTTTTATATTTTCAGAGTAAAATGAAGTCTTATTGGGTTGGTCAAAAAGTTCATTCGAGTTTTCCATAAGAAGTTATGGGAAATCCCAAATGAACTTACTGAAGTTTAGAAGTAATTATTATAGAAGTACTGGGTGGCAATACTTCTATATTACTTCATTAATTCTGCTTTGTTTTATTCTCATCTTGCTACTCCATATTTTGTTCCACTGTCACTGAAATATGACCAACTTTATTTTCTCTCACATGTTAAGTTTAATATAGATGGAATGGGGTGATGGAAAGAGCAATGGTTTTGAACTTAGAAGATCTAGGTTTGATTCTTGCACAAACTGGGTGATATCATGCCTTTGTTTTCTCATCTGTAAAATGGGGATTGGATTATCTTCTTATCAAGACATGGTGAAAAATCTAATATGTACAGTATACATATATAATATATATTCTCACTAATATGTAGTGAGAATTTAATGACTTCTATATAAAACTAGTGGATTGGACACATTCCTCTTAAAATCTGACTATAGCATCAATAAAAGTAAAATCATAAGGCATAAGTCCACAATGATAAAGCAGAAAAGGACATTTAAAAACAGAATTTGGAGACAAGAGGCAATCAGATTTGCAGATTCGAGGAAGCTGAATCTTAAGCCCACAGTGGAGAAAGCTTGGTTAAGACTCATCAGAACGTCCTGGAATTGACAAAAGCTTCTGAAAGTGGAGGGTGAAGAGAACCCTGGCACAGGAGAGTGGTCAGAAGGTGTGTGAAAGCAGTCCTGTCCCTGTACCCCCTCCCGTGCCATGCACGTGGGCAGGCTGCCCGTCCCCCGCCCTCACAGAGGGCTGCAAGTTTATTTTCTGGAGAGAGTAAGATGCAGAGTCTCTTTATCTGAATATCAGGCACAGTTCAGCAGATAGGGTCCATGATTAAAAAAAAAAAAAGATTAAGTGAAGGCATTAACAGTATTCTAAGAGGTTCTTCACTCACCTGTTCAACTCTCTACCCCAGGAATGTTGACAATCCACCTCCGGACACTCTGGACAGGAGACTGAAAGGGCCTGTTTCAGAGAAATCTGACCAACTTAACAGAAAATACCCAAATATATTTGACCCCAGGGATCCTCTAACCCAGAGCCCAGGCTGGTCATCACACACATTCAGGGGTTCCATCAGCTTTAGAGTCTCCCATTATTATACATAAATAGAAAAATTAATGATACCAATATTATCAACATTCAGGGAAAATCCTTAATATGAAGAGTACATAAAACACCACGGTATGGTGGGAAAAGCCTCTCAGAGGAGGCAGAGCTGCGCGGGAAGGAGTAAACTTCAAATTAATACTATTAATATCCTTAGACATACAGGAACATACTGTATCCATGAAACATAAGTGAAATGCTATTTAGGGGATAAAGCAAACAGAATAAAAAGAGGCTTTGAAAAAATAATAACATTATAGCGGAAACTAAAACCTCAGTAGAAGAACTGAAAGATAAAATTAAGGAAAACTGCCAGAAATTAGAACTAAAATACAGAGAAGGAAGATAGAAAATAAAAAAATATTAAAGACAGGATACCTCATGAACACCCAACAATTAATTAATTAGAGTATCATAAAGTGAGAACATGGAAAAAAGAGCAGAAGAAATTGTCAAAGAATAATTCAAAAATATATCCTAGAGCTAAAGGACACTAACTTCCAGACTGAGAGATCCTGATAAAAGCCAAGACAATAAAAGAGAACAAACTTCATGCCAAGGCATACTGTTATGAAAATTCATAATAATGAGAACAAAAAGAAGACACTAAAATCCATCAGAATGTAAAAATAAGTAGTATACAAAGGGATTCATTTTCAGAATGTCTGTGGATTTTTCAATAGAACCCTGCTGCTGCTAAGTCACTTCAGTCGTGTCCAACTCTGTGCGACCCCACAGACGGCAGCCCACCAGGCTCTCCCATCCCTGGGATTCTCCAGGCAAGAACACTGGAGTGGGTTGCCACTTCCTTCTCCAATGCAGGAAAGTGAAAAGTGAAAGTGAAGTCGCTCAGTCGTGTCTGACTCTTAGAAACCCCATGGATTGCAGCCCACCAGGTTCCTCCGTCCATGGGATTTTCCAGGCAAGAGTACTGGAGTGGGGTGCCATTGCCTTTTCCATAAATAGAACCCTAGAACTTAGAAAATAATGAACAAATGTCTTCAAAATTCTGAAAGATAATTATTTCCAATCAAGAATTCTATATCTAGGCAAACTATGAATCAACTGTAAAGCTAGAATGTGCAAATCCTCAAATGATTTTCCTCCTATATTACTTTCCTAGGGAAACTAGTGGAGGCCATACTGCAGTAAAATAAGACAGTAAACCAAGAAATAGGAGTAGATGAGTTTTAAGAAACCAGAGCCCCCACTCAGGAGAGAGAAAGGTAATCCCCAAGAGGCTGATGAAGGAAGTCCTCAGTCACCACCTCTCAAGTCTAGTGCTCAGCAAGTCCAGATGGGAGCAACATCAAGAGGGCACCAACCAGGAATCATCCTAAAAAGAAAGGTGACGTTGGGGAATTCCTTGGTGGTCCAGCAGTTAAGAATCCATTGTCCAATGCAGGGGATGAGGGTTCAACCCCTAGTCAGGGAACTAAGATCCCACATGCTGCAGCACAACTACGCTTTCTCACTGCAACCAGAGAGAAGCCCTCAGGCTGCAATGAAAGACCCAGACCCCACGTGCCACAACTAAGACCCAACACTGCCAAAAATAAATAAACAATTGTTTTTTTTAATTGTTTTTAAAAAAAGATGACATTGAATGTGCTAGATTACCTGATACAATTGAACACAGTCATAAATGTATTCTTCTGGAAGAGAGTTTGAAGATAAATTAATGTGTTACACAGAAAACTAAGACAATAAAAAAAAAAGTGAGATAATGATTAAATCCAGAGAAAGCAAGAAGTTATTCAACCACGAAAATCTCATCAGTATATGACATGGCTCAGCTGTGGGTAATATTGCATACTTAACCGAGCGTTGATCAAATTTACCAAAGTCTACATCAAAATTCTCCAAGCCAGGCTTCAGCAATATGTGAACCGTGAACTTCCTGATGTTCAAGCTGGCTTTAGAAAAAGCAGAGGAACCAGAGATCAAGTTGCCAACATCTGCTGGATCATGGAAAAAGCAAGGGGGTTGCAGAAAAACATCTATTTCTGCTTTATTGACTATGCCAAAGCCTTTGACTGTGTGGATCACAATAAACTGGACAACTCTGAAAGAGATGGGAATACCAGACCACCTGACCTGCCTCTTGAGAAATTTGTATGCAGGTCAGGAAGCAACAGTTAGAACTGGACATGGAACAACAGACTGGTTCCAAATAGGAAAAGGAGTACGTCAAGGCTGTATATTGTCACCCTGCTTATTTAACTTCTATGCAGAGTACATCATGAGAAACGCTGGACTGGAAGAAACACAAGCTGGAATCAAGATTGCCAGGAGAAATATCAATAACCTCAGGTATGCAGATGACACCACCCTTATGGCAGAAAGTGAAGAGGAACTCAAAAGCCTCTTGATGAAAGTGAAAGTGGAGAGTGAAAAAGTTGGCTTAAAGCTCAACATTCAGAAAATGAAGATCATGGCATCTGGTCCCATCACTTCATGGGAACTAGATGGGGAAACAGTGGAAACAGTGTCAGACTTTATTTTTCTGGGCTCCAAAATCACTACAGATGGTGACTGCAGCCATGAAATTAAAAGATGCTTACTCCTTGGAAGGAAAGTTATGACCAACCTAGATAGCATATTCAAAAGCAGAGACATTACTTTGCCAACAAAGGTTCGTCTAGTCAAGGCTATGGTTTTTCCTGTGATCATGTATGGATGTGAGAGTTGGACTGTGAAGAAGGCTGAGCACCGAAGAATTGATGCTTTTGAACTGTGGTGTTGGAGAAGACTCTTGAGAGTCCCTTGGACTGCCAGGAGATCCAACCAGTCCATTCTGAAGATCAGCCCTGGGATTTGTTTGGAAGGAATGATGTTAAAGCTGAAACTCCAGTACTTTGGCCACCTCATGCGAAGAGTTGACTCATTGGAAAAGACTCTGATGCTGGGAGGGATTGGGGGCAGGAGGAGAAGGGGACGACAGAGGATGAGATGGCTGGATGGCATCACAGACTTGATGGATGTGAGTTTGAGTGAACTCCGGGAGTTGGTGATGGACAGGGAGGCCTGGCGTGCTGCGATTCACGGGGTCGCAAAGAGTCGGACACGACTGAGCGACTGATCTGATCTGATCTGATCTGATGTCTTAATTTGGAGGCTAGAGAGGAAGTATTTGTGATTGTTGTAGAGGCAGAGTGAGAGAATTAACTCCTCATCTTTCGTATTAAAAAATAAACAGATTAGAACTGGAAGCGGAAAATCAAATAACAGCAGGGTAAGCCTGTTACCTGAACATATAGTGGAAAATATTAGAACAGCTGAAACATAATTGCCTTTGAGGGGGTGAGGACTGGAGAAGGGATAAAAAAGAAGGATTGCTGTTTTCATAGGAAAGTTTACTTAACTTTTAAAACAATGTTCACATACAACTTTCATAAAAATTAAAACACAAAGAGACTTCCTTAGTGGTCCAGTGGTTAAGAATCCGTCTTGCAATGCAGGGGTTGTGAGTTCAATCTCTGGTCAGGGAACTAAGACCCCTCATGCTGAGGGGCAGCTAAGCCCTCATGCCACGACTACTGAGCTTACAAGCCACAGTGAAGATTCTACGTGCTGCAACTAAGACCTGATGCGATGAAGTTAATTAATTAATATAAATGAATAAATAAAAACCAAAAAATTAAAACATCAAAAAAAGATGATTGAAAAACATACTGTGCTCAAAATCACCTATCAGAGTACCTGGTTTGTAGTAAACAGCTGATAGATATGTTAGCTTTTAAATAAGATAGAAAAGTTAGGTGTTTGCTGTAGTCCTTTCACACAGGAAGAAGGAAGTGATCCAGAAAATAGAATCTAGGAGCACATTGTCCAAGAATGTATGACAAAATCACATCTTTTGAAGTTATGTGGACTTTACTGGGTAGTAACTTAGGCACAGGAAGGGAACAATTTGTTATTTGTCCAGCAAGTCTGTTGAACACAAGTCAATAAAGCAATTTGAGTAAAGACCTTACTTACATGCCATTCACTTGGCCCAGAGGCAGATATGAAACAAGTCAGAATCCTGAAACAAGTTACTGAGATAGACCTGTGAAATGGATCAGGGGCTCACTTAGAGTTCATCTGGAGCTGCTCCCAACCTTGACTGTATACTAGATTCATCTGGGAAGCTTTGAAAAATCCTGATGCCCACCACATCCTAGACCAATTAAATCAGAATCTTCTCCCAAGTCCCTCAAGCGATTCCAGTGTGCCGTGAGGTGAAGAACCACAGCCCTAAGGGGTGAGTTCATGAGACTGGGCTTGCAGTTGCCATTCCCAAATTTCATCAGAGCCCAGGAGAGGTGGAGACATGCACACCCAATGAGGAGAGAAGGTGGGTATCCCCACCCCCCATGTCAAATGCAAATGGCACTTCTAGGCCAACCCACCTCCTTTGGTACAGCTGTATGAACATGTCTCCTGGGTAATCCTAGGGCATCTTCCATTCTTCTCATTCTCACTCATGAGGATAGGAGTTCTGCTTAATCAAAACCTGAGACAATGATGGGCAGTGTGCTTGAAGGCAGAGACCAGGTTCCACCCCTTCCCCTTTTAGTCCTAGTATCTGGGGAAGTAGATCATTTTTCTGTTTCTAGGCCACTAGCCTTCACGGGATGAACCCGCCCCAGTATTCTTGCCTGGAGAATCCCATGGACAGAGGAGCCTGGTGGGCTGCACTCCAAAGAGTCGCACAACTGAAGCAACTTGGCGCACACACAGGCAGCTTTCACGAAGGAGGCTCAGGTGCTCTGCCTCCCTCCTTTCAACGTCTATGCATATGGGGCTGGGTCTCTCATGAAAATCCAGTGCGTGGGGGATAGACCAGTGTCAAGGTCAGTTCCAGCTGTCACAACAAACATACCACAGCCTGGTGGCACAAACAACAGAAATGCACTTGTTCATAGATCTAGAAGCTGGAAGTCTCAGGTGAAGGTGCCAGTACACTTGGGTTCTGGTGAGCGCGCTTTTCTTAGCTTCAAAAGGCCACCTTCCTGCTGTGTCCTCACAAGACGTTTTGTGTGCTAGTAGGGAATGAGGAAGGGGGACAAGAGGCAGGGACAGAGGTACAGAGAGGCACAGAGCAGGGAAGGGGAGAGAGGTCTGCCTGGTGTCCTCCTATAAGCGCTCTAATCTCATCATGAAGGCCACTCTCTTATAACCTCACATACACCTAATTTCTTCCAAAGACCTCACCATCACATTGTGAATTAGGGCTTTATTTTGTCTATTTTCAGTTTTATTTATTTGTTCAGTTTTTACTTTTGGCTGCTCTGGGTCTTCACTGCTGTGCCTGGGCTTTCTCTAGTTGTGGGGAGTCGGGGCTCCTCCTTGCTGCAGTGGGCAGGCTCAGTGGGTGTGGCTTACAGCCCCTAGAGCACAGGCTCAGTGGGCACCCGGGCTTAGTTGCCCCAAGGCATGTGGAGACTTCCTAGACCAGAGATCAAGCCCACGTGCCCACCGACAGGCAGATTCTTACCCACTGGACCACCAGACAAGTCCTAAGTTAGGGCTTTAACACAGGAATTAGAGGGTGGGGGATTCCAGCATTAACTCTTGCCTCCAGCAGGGTCTTCCAGAGGACGGCAGGCTTTGGGTCATCTTTCCATGACTGGAGGACGTCTGTTTCCTATCCAGTCACTGCTATTTGGCCTGCCCTCCCTCAGCTCAGTGCCCCAGAGAGAATGGACGGGAGAATGTGAGTTCTAAATCTTCTTCTAGAAACACTCAAATACAGTTTGTAGGGAAACTCCATACTGGCCCTCCACTACCCTGATGGCCTGAAAAAGCAACTGAAATTTTCCACTCTCCTCCCAATCAATCAGTGTGTCTGCATTTCACGTAGAAAGCAAGATGCTAGGCTAAGCACTGTATGGAGCTAAGAAGGAAGACACTCCTCTAGCTCACAAAGCAGGAGTGAAATTCAAAATATTTCACAATGGGAGCGGTAGACAATGACGACAGCTGACCTTGAACAACATGGGGGGAGGGGCCCTAACCTTCACAACACTCAAAAATCCATTTATAAACTTACAATCGCCTTCCAACTGTATCCTCAGATTGATGTCCTCTGATTGAACCAATGACAGACCAGGTAGTCCCATGGTATTTAATGGTGAAAAAAATTCGAGTGTAAGTGGACCAGTGCAGTGTTGTTCAAAGACCAACTGTATTTTCAAACCAACATAGGACTACTGCCCTGTTTTAGCAACATGAACAGTAACACCAGTGCACTTCAGCTAATATTAGCCTTGCCCCAAAGAGCTGAAGAGCGCTTTGCCATGTGTGCCCTTGGATTCGGGAATCCAACGGAGAACACAAACGGTATGTCAGGAAACCACTGGCTGAGTGGTCTTGCAGTAAGAAGTCCTGATAAGGAATATGGTGCTGCTGCCAAAAACTAACCAGCAGAATGTGGGAGGGGTCAAAAGAGGGAGGAGATGCTAGCCCACAATATGTCCTACCAACCTCCCAGAATCCTTCATGCTGGAATCCATCTTGGCTCAGAGATGCCGGCACCACCAAGAAGGATGCTGAGTCAGACTAAATATGGGCCAAGCAAAATGACTGACCAGAGACAACCTCGAAACTAACCCCATCACCACGAAACCTGAGACCGTGAGCATTTCTCCCTTTACTCTGTTGCTTGCTGCCCAATAAAGCCTCTTGCTTTGCCAGCACGTGTGTCTCCTTCGACAATTCATTTCTGAGTGTTAGACAAGAGCCCGTTCTCTGGCCCTGGAAAGGGTCCCCCTTCCTACAACAGATACAGAAGCAAATCGAAGCTGGGGCCCCCACCACACACCCCTTCCTGTACTGTATGTGGATTCCTCCTCCTGGGGAGGCCTAGCCACAGAGGAGTTAGGGTCCAGAGTTAATTGTAAGCCTGAACTATCCTTCCCTCAGACAGGCCTTGGCTTTGGAAACAGAAGTGAGAAGAAAAAGAGGTTCTTTGGTTCAGCTGGAGTCAGGGAGGGTAACAGAGTGAAGAAGAGGCTGTTAATTCAAGTTGCCTCAAATTACATTTGTCCACACATGCATGGAAAATTCTGCTGAAAAATAAATGAGGGTAATTTTTCTTTAGGGGTCCTCTTTCATCTCAGGGTTTCAAAGCACTTTGCCACAAAAACTCCCCATCTTTGCTCATTTTTACATCTAAATATAAACCAAAAGCCCCAAGAGCTAAAGTTGAGTAAAACCCTTTGAACTTCTGAAAAGTACTAAAGAGAAACGACTATTTTGTTATTATAAGATCCAAGTGGCCAACCAAGGACCACACAGCCAGAAAACTCTCCTTCTGATGAAAGGCCACACCTCTGATCAGACGATGAGCCTGCTAATTAAAACCACAATTAAAACCAGCAGGGAGGGTGTGACTCAACACCCTTACCCAGAAGCAGAAACACTCATGACTGACTCACACAGGACACATCAGGTTTTCTCCAACAGGCATTTGGAAAAAAGGAAAGAAATACGAGTCCCAGTCGCCCTCCATCTCCTGACCCAGTAAACTCCGTGTCAGAGTCAGTGACACATTCCTGACTCCCTCCCACCTCAGCAGGAAGAGCCAGTTTGGCCTTCAGGAGATGGGAATGGGAAGCGCTGTTTGCATATGCGTTTTTAGGCAAAGGAAAATCTCAGAATCTCCCCATTTCCAGCCTGTGAGTCAGGAGTGGGTGTTTGTATTCTGGGTTCTGGGTTTGAGTCACTACCTTCCTGCTGTTGGTCTTCTCAGTCCAGAGGTAATGACTAAAAAGAGATGAATACAAATGTCTGTGAATGCTTAAAAAGCACGTGGTTGGGGAGAGAGAAATTAGGAGCTTGGGATGAACACACACAGTACTATGTATAAGACAGATAACCAACAAAGATCTAGTGTACAGCACGAGGAACGCTACTCGTTATTCTGTGATAGCCTATCTGAGAAAAGAATCTGAAAAAGAATACATATACATGTATAACTGAATCACTTTGCTGTATACCTGAAACCAACACTCACTGTAAATCAAATACAGTCCAATACAATCAAACGAAACGTAAGAGCACCTGACAGTTCAGTTGGCAGTTGCAGCGGCAGTTGTTTTCTCTGGAAACAAGTATACAGCATTTATAAATAACAGTGAGAAAGAGGAAGCAGGAGGAAGGAGGGGAAATAAGTCTATAGAGGATGTGATTGCGGAAGTAGAGTCTAGTCCAGGTATAAAAATAGACAACCGCCTGTTTGTCAGCGTGGCCAGTGTGGCCGGGCGCCCTGCGTGCTGCTCCTCGCTGGCCTGGCAATGTGGTGTGGGTGAGGGGGCTGCCAAGGCCACCCGACAGTTCTGGCACCTGAAAGACCACCTTGGCTTTGAAAGCACATCTTCCGGACGCCCCTCCAGCTGTGCTGTGCTTGGCACCATTGATTCCTGTAAAGCACTTCAAGACCACCCAGCATTCTACCAGGTCCCAATGTTACACAGAGACCAGTACCAAACCATACCAGCTTGAAAAACAGTGACCTGACCGTTTGGGCTCCTCCAACAGCTACTTTCTATTTCGGGGATGTGCTCTGTGTGTGTGTGTGTGTGTGCGCGCACACACGTGCTCAGTCGTGTCCAACTCTTTGCAACCCCACCAGGCTCCTGTCCGTGGGATTTCCCAGGCAAGAATACTGGAGCAGGTTGCCATTTCCTACTCCAAGGGATCTTCCCTACCCAGGGATTGAAACCCCAGTCTTCTGCATCTCCTGCACTGCAAGAGGATTTTTTATCACTGAGCCACTCCCTAAACATGGCATTGACTAACAAATCAAGCCACTTAAGACGGCTGAAAAAAAGAAGGTGATCACCAAACAAACAGGTTTTGATCTGTGGACAGCTGAACTGCGTTTGACCCAGGAAGAAAGCAGAGAGTGCAAGGGAAAAGAGCTTCAACTTTTCAATTGCTTTGAATGTGGAAGTCAAAGCTGGACCTTTTGTATGCAGCAGGAGGCTGGATACTATGTTTCGTTTCTTGTATATATAACTAAAAAATTTCTCAATGCCCACACTGTCACTATGTTAAGGACTTTTATAAAGCTCAGAAAAACAGAGCCCCTGCCCTAACATTTCAAATGTTAGTCAAGCTACACAAATCCTTGGCTGGAAAGATAATAAAAGCTAACTCTGATGTCACTCCATGATGAATCATAAAAGAAGGAAGAAGTATTATGATTCAAAACATTTTCGTTTGGGGAAGAAAAATTATAATGCATATCACCACCAAATGGAAAACAAAAATTAAAAACTTGGAGCCGTTTTCCTGGGACCTTGACATTTTTAAATAAGAAGTTTCATTGCTTGCAGAATACTTTTTACATTCAGGTTTTATGTTTTAAAGATAACTGAGGATATTGCAGAGCTTCCTGAACACTCATTTGCTATAGGCTCATATACACCAGAAAGATGTATACACTGAGGCTTATTCCAAAATAAAACAAACCCAAATCAACTAACACATACTTCTGATTGTGAGTTTTTGCTTAACTAACATGCCATTCTCTCAAAACAGTGAAGAGCTGGAATCTGACTGTGGCAGATGGAACTGTTTTACTTTTTCAAAATAATTCTGCTCTTCATCTGCTCAGTCTTGGGGTCCATTTCTTGGAAAAGTGACTGATAAGATACTCTCATATCTTATGACAATCCATCAATTGGCTTCTATGCCAAAACTGAGTTGGCATAACCAGGGAGTGGATCATGTATTTTCTTTTCTATTTCACATTTATTTTTTCCAGTTTTACTGAGATATGACTGACATATGTTGTTTTCGTTTAGTCACTCAGTCATGTCTGACTCTTTTGCGGACCCATGGACTGTAGCCCACCAGGCTTCTCTGTCCATGGGATTTCCCAGGCAAGAATAGTGGAGTGGGTTGCCATTTCTTTCTCCAGGGGGCCTTCCTGACCCAGGGAATCGAACCCAAGTCTCCGGCATTGGTAGGCAGTTTCTTTACCATTGAGCCACCAGGGAAGCCCCTAATGGACACACAGCATTGAATAAGTTTAAAGTGTTTAGCATAATGATTTGGTTTACATACATCATGAAATGATAACCACAGTAAATTTAGTGAAGATCCATCATCTCAAACAGATACAAAATCCTGTGATGAGAACTCTTGGGATTTACTTCCTTGACAACTTTTATATTTAACATCCAGCAGTAATAATTATATTAATCATGTTGTACATCACATCCCTAGAACTTATCTATCCTACAAGTGGAAGTTTGTACCTTGTGACCACCTTCATCCGATCCCCTTCCCTCATCCTCACCCATGGTAACCACAGATCTGATCCATTTTCCAGGATCACGTCTTTTCTGTTACCCTGACTCTTCAGCCATGGATTAGTGATATAGGGTTAGACACTGGGCCCAAGACAGGCCAGCTGGAGTGCTGCTTCGGAGTGTTCACACTGGAGTGTGGCAAAGAACCCCATGTTCTCTTGTCTGAGAGCATGGGGTTTCAAATTTGGAGGTGTAAAATCCCATGGACAGAGGAGCCTGGTAGGCTGCAGGCCATGGGGTCACTAGAGTCAGACACGACTGAGCGACTTCACTTTCACTTTTCACTTTCAGGCATTGGAGAAGGAAATAGCAACCCACTCCAGTGTTCTTGCCTGGAAAATCCCAGGGACGGGGGAGCCTGGTGGGCTGCTGTCTGTGGGGTCACACAGAGTCGGACACGACTGAAGCGATGCAGCAGCAGCAGCAGCAGCATTCCTTACCCCACAGAGAAAAAAATGAGCTCACAGCAAGAGAGGTACAACAGAGAAAGTACTGGTTACATTTGAATTTTTAGTTCCGTTTGTCTCTAAGATCATTCAGTTGCCTTTAATGCATAAGATATCCCAGAATCCTTTTTAAAAAGTATCGCTGCTGCTAAGTCACTTCAGTCGTGTCCGACTCCATGCAACCCCATAGACGGCAGCCCACTAGGCTCCTCTGTCCCTGGGATTCTCCAGGCAAGAATACTGGAATGGGTTGCCATTTCCTTCTCCAGTGCATGAAAGTGAAAAGTGAAAGTGAAGTTGCTTAGTCGTGCCTGACTCTTAGCAACCCCACGGACTGCAGCCTACCAGGCTCCTCGGTCCATGGGATTCTCCAGGCAAGAGTACTGGAGGGGGGTGCCATTGCCTTCTCCAAAAAGTATCACTGCCACCCCCTATTTTTGCCTAACCTACTTAAATTTCTAATACACCAAAAAAAAAAAAAAAGAGTCCTACAGTAACCATGGATCCAGTTGATTGTGAAAAGAAATCAATGAAGCTTGCCAATTTTTTTCTCAAAGAAAATTTGATCCAAGGGACTACAGAGAGATGTTTATTTACACTGTTAAGAATCTTTCTACAAATGTCTAATAGCAGACATGAAGCATGTACCATCTTTACAAGGCTATAGACCAGGGGATGTATATCCGAGCTTCTGGGAGTTTATAGTCTTGTCTGAGATACAAGTAGCTTTGTTTCCATGGAAACTAAAGTTTCTTCTTTTCTTTGTATTCCCTGCCCCCTATCAGAACAGGAGCCACACAAGGCAGGACATCGGTTTTGTTCATTAATGTGTAGAAGCACCTGCAACCATGCTTCATATACAGTGGGCACTGAACAAAAATGTACTAAATGAATGAACTAACCTTTGTCTGTGTCCCAATCCTGTTTGGTGTGTTAGTTCCTCAAGGGAGCCAGAATTAGGGATGGAGGGAACAATGAAATCAAAAGAACAGAAGATGGACAGGAAGGTACTTGGGACACAAAGAAGCTTAAAGAGAAGCACTTTTTAAATGTAACAATTTGGAAGTACTTCTGTTGTAGCAAGTGATCAACAGATGAAGCAAATACATTTCTCTCCATTCCACTTCAATTCAATTTTACTTACTGCTGGTTATGCTATTAAACATTCTTTCCTTCCTTCAGTCATAGGATCCTTTCAGTTTTAGCTAAGCAAAGAGCAGCCCAACCAAAAACCACGTTTTCCAGCCTCCCTTGCATCTAAGTAAGACCATGTGCTTGTTTTGACCCATAGAATGTTAGTGGAAATGACGTGTTTCACTTCTAAATCATGCCTTCAAATGGTATGCGTGTACTCACTTTTAGCCCCTGTTTTCTTCCCATTTACTGTGATGAACTCTTCTTCCCATTTACTGTGTAGACTCTTGCCTGGCAAATCCCATGGATGGAGGAGCCTGGTAGGCTGTGGTGGGCTGCCGTCTATGGGGTCGCACAGAGTCGGACAGGACTGAAGTGACTTAGCAGCAGCAGCAGCCGTAGCAGCCTGCTGCTGCTGCTGCTGCTAAGTCGTGTCAGTCGTGTCCGACTCTGTGCGACCCCGTAGACGGCAGCCCAACAAGCTCCCCCGTCCCTGGGAGTCTCCAGGCAAGAACACTGGAGTGGGTTGCCATTTCCTTCTCCAATGCATGAAAGTGAAAAGTGAAAGTGAAGTCGCTCAGTCATGTCTGACTGTTAGCGATCCCATGGACTACAGCCCACCAGGCTCCTCCATCCATGGGATTTTCCAGGCGAGAGTATTGGAGTGGGGTGCCATCGCCTTCTCCATGCCGTAGCAGCACTGTGATGCAAAATTGATGGCAGAACCTGGACTAGCCATCTTAGACTGTCATATGGAAGCTGCAGGCTGAGGATGACAGAACAGGAACACAGAAGGAGTTAAGGTTTGTGATACCAAGCAGCTGCCATACTAACTCTGGGCAGCTCACATTTGGACAGTTAACATGAAGGAAAAATAATTGTCTACTTTATTTCAGACACAGTTACATTTGGGTCTTTGTTATCATCTGTGTTAGTCACTCAGTTGTGTCCAACTCTTTGTAACCCCATGGACTATAGTCCACCAGGCTCCTCTGTCCATAGGATTCTCCAGGCAAGAATACTGGAATGGGTTGCCATGCCCTCCTCTAAGGGATCTTCCCAACCTAGGGATCAAACCCAGATCTCCCGCATTGCAGGCAGATTCTTTACCAACTGAGCCTCTAAGGAAGACCTTTGTTATTATAGCAGAAGCTATGTAGTAACTAATACATTGACACAATCAAAAGTAATCTTCCCTGGAGCTTTTCCTATCTTCCATAGGCTTTCATCACACCTAGGTCCTTCAGGTTCTTGACAAATTTCTCCTATGCACTGGATCCTTATTTTCATTCATGCATGCAGCCTATGTGAGGAATCCCTGGTTCTCATTCCTGTTGTAGATTCCTGAGGATTGCTAGGCTTCAAAATATAGTTGGAGTGACCAGAACAGGTTGCTTGAGTCCTGTAAACCTGTTGCTCAGTCATTCTCAGGATCAACAGCATGGAGTGTGGCATGAACTTGTCCTCTTTAGTCTCTGCAGCAGGATGACACAGACTTGTGGAAAGAGACCTTGTCTTCCAGATTTCCAAATGGCACCCAGTCAGTGCTTAGTACAGGGTGGAACAATTACTAAGTGCTTCACAAATACCCTAAAACTTCTATAACTATCTTCACAGTTTATCTGGGACTTCCTACTACAGATCCTAGTTATTATTATTATTACCATTTATTTATTTGTCTATTTGACCCCACTCCAGTACTCTTGCCTGGAAAATCCCATGGACGGAGGAGCCTGGTAGGTTGCAGTCCATGGGGTCGCTAGGAGTCGGACATGACTGAGCGACTTCACTTTCACTTTTCACTTTCATGCACGGGAGAAGGAAATGGCAACCCACTCCAGTGTTCTTGCCTGGAGAATCCCAGGGACGGGGGAGCCGTCCTGGGGTCGGCTCTGGGGTCGCACAGAGTCGGACACGACTGAAGCGGCTTAGCATAGCGTAGCATTTGACTGTACCAGGTCTTAGTTGTGGCATGCAGGGTATTTAGGCGCAGCGTGTGGGATCTAGTTCCCTGACAAGGGATAGAACCCGAGCCCCCTGCGTTGGGAGAGCGGAGTTTTAGTCATTGGACCACCAGGGAGTATCGCTAGTTATTATTTTGGTGATATCCCTGGTGGCTCAGACAGTAAGGAATCTGTCTGCAATGCAGAAGACCTGGGTTTGATCCCTGGGTCAAGAAGATCCTCTGGAGGAGGAAATGGCCACCCACTCCAGTATTCTTGCCTGGAGAATTCCATGGACAGAGCACCTAGAGGGCTACAGTGCACAGGGTTGCAAAGAGTCCGACATGACTGAGCGACTAACACATAGTCCATCATAATCATAATCATCATAATCATAGGTCAATATTAATATGCCGAGACACCCAATAGGACAAGGTGGTCCATGCTAAGTGACAGATGAGTGTCAGAAGGCAGGGCATCAAGGAAAGTCGTGGGAGGGAGAGGATCTAGCTCAGCAGGATCTGGCCCCTAGTCTAGAGGTCTTCATGCCAGACAGCAAATTCTCACAGAAAGGAAAGAGGCATGAGAGAATATTCTGTGGGGCTAAAAACCGTATCCCAAATTCCTAAACTGAAACTTGCCACCAAGGGAATGCAAGACAAGTTGAAGGACAAAACATTATACTCAGTGTTTGGGGCAGCAGGCAAGCTTGTTACTGGCACAACACGGTAGATTGAACTGGCCCTAGAACTTAAACCTCATCAGAGAGGGAGGCTGAAGCTGCACTGATCTTTTGACTGGTTCATGCCCAGAACTCTGAAGCATGGGGAGCACCTATAAGCAGATAAATCCAGGTAGTAAGCAAGTTAAGATCCCTTTGGGATGGAAAGCTGGATATGGCTTCATAGAAGAGGAGATTTAATTCAGATCCTAAGTTAAGGATAAACATTAGAAACGGAGAGTGTTTTGGAGCCTTAAGGTGTGCAGGGAAGATGGGCAGCATGAACTGTAGTGTAGAGCTGGGGTCCGCAATCCCCCGGCCATGGGCTGGTACTGGTCTGTGGTCTGTTAGAAAGCAGGCTGCACAGCGGGAGGTGAGCAGTGGGTGAGTGAGTGAGGCTCCCTCTGTTTTCACAGCCACTCCCCATTACCTCCTGAGCTCCGCCTCCTGTCAGATGAGCCGCAGCATTAGATTCTCATAGGAACTGGAAACTCTATGGTGAACTGCGCATGTGAAGGATTAGGTTGCTCACTCCTTATGGGAATCATCCTGAAACCACACCTGCTCCCTGTTGGTGTAAAAATTGTCTTCCACCAAACTGTTCCCTGGTGCCAAAAAGATTGGGAACTGCTGCTCTAGGGTCAGGAAAAATGTGCCGTGCTCAGTCAGAACTGCCAGTTGAAGCAGGAAGTCTAATGGACATATTTAGTTAGCTGTTGGACTGCCTTTGATTTCAGGAACTGCTTGTTCACCGCTCTTGTCAATCTCAGGGTCCTACCTTCCCCCAAGGGAAGAGATGTGGGACTCAGTCTCTCGAATCAGGACATGTGGAACATCTCTGGAGCAGAGTCCTTTGGGGGAGATTAATAAGGACACAAGAAGAGAAGAGATTATTTTTTCTGTGATTACTAGTTATGAAGACGGTGTAAACTGAGCTCTGCCATGGGCATCTCTGCCATTAAAGAGAAGAAGGTTACCTAAGAATTAAGCCACTTGGGAAGGATGACGAGCCAGGACGGAAGAAAGGAGATCCTAAGGACAGAGTCTAGTCTGACTCTCAGAGCCAACTGAGCCTGGAGCAAACCCGCTGTGCCACCTTGGACTCTCCAGTTACAGGAATCAATCAATTGCTCTTGGGTTCCTGCTATGTTGGGCTTCTGTCCCTTGCAATTGAAAGAGATCTGACTAATGTGGGAATAAGAGAGGATAAGCTTAGAATAAGCTTATAATAAGCTTATAATACAGCTGTGTTATAGAGGCCCTAACTGCTAGACTGGAGAAGGCAATGGCAGCCTACTCCAGTACTCTTGCCTGGAAAATCCCATGGACAGAGGAGCCTGGTGGGCTGCAGTCCATGGGATCGCTAAGAGTCGGACACGACTGAAGCGACCTAGCAGCAGCAGCAGCAGCAACTGCTAGACTTCTTTTGGAAGATGACAGGATGAGTCATTAACATTGGGAAGTTGTTACACGGTTGCTCCGTACAAACAGCCGGCCCAGGGGTGGCTTCCAGCCTCACCACCTCCTGGCCACAGATCCCATGCAAATCCCAAGCCACCGTGTGTCCCCCATCTGCAGAGTGGGGGTGACTCCACGTATCCTGCTGGGTGGCTGCAAGGAAGAGGTTCAATAACAGTCAGTGTGCCTGATACAAGGTCTGGCACATGACCAGCATGACAGCTCCTCAGAATGACAGGGGCGGCAGTCATGGTGACAAAAGAGGATGGAGGAGGAGGAGGCAGAGGAAAAGGAGGAGGGGGGAGGGCGCTTCCTGGACCAGGTGGGTGGGGCCGGAAGTGAGTCAGAAGGACGGGCGTGGAGCCGCTGGCCATCATCAGCGGGACCCGTTGCCTTGCAAAGGGAAGAGAGGAAAGGCGAGCCGGTTATGATCCAAGGTACAAATATCCGGCGAATTAACTGATTCTGGAACTTTTCTTTCTTTTGCACCCACACCACCAAAAATGGAAAACCCAACAACTGTGGAAAACACCAGGTCCAGGGCCTCGAGGATGCTCCTGACCAAGCACCAGCTTCAGGCTTCACAGCATCTTGTGCCCTAGGGAAATTTAGGCCCTCTGTCCAGAAAGTCAGGAAAACAGTGTGCCTTTGCTTTTGCTGTTAGTTTCTGCTATTTAATGTCACGTGACCTCTGGCACTGGGACACTCATAGGACCCTCCAGGTGCCCGGTGCTGGTCCTTCCCACACTCAGGTCTCAGGCAGGAGCTGAGGCTGCAGCCGCCACTGGGCAGGGATGAGGGAACCAGCAGATGAGAAGGTCCCTGGAGGCTTCTGTCAGGTCCCTGGAGGCTGGGAGGTGGTGGTGTGGAACTTTGAGTGTCCATTTAGCCTCCGAGACCCTGGCACAACTTTAAAATTTTTCATTTATTTATTATATTTATTTTTGGCTGTGCTGGGTCTTTGTAGGTAGTTCTAGTGGTAAAGAACCCGCCTGCCAATGCAGGAGACATGATATGGATGGGGGTCTGGGTGGGGAAGATCCCCTGGAGATGAGCATGGCAACCTACTCCAGTATTCTCACCTGGAGAATCCCATGGATGGAGGAGCTTGGGAGGCTGCGGTCTATAAGGTCGCAAAGAGTTGGCCACAACTGAAGGGACTTAGCATGCATGCATGCACGAGTCTTCATTGCTGCATGAGCTTATCTCTAGTTGTGGCAAGTGGGGACTACTCTCTACTTGCAGTGCGTAGGCTTCTCATTGCCATGGCTTCTCTTGTGGAACATGGACTCTAGGGCCTGAGGGCGTCAGCAGGTGGGGCTCCCGAGCTCAAGAGCACAAACTCAGTAGTTGTAGCACACAGGCTTAGTTGCTCTGTGGCGTGTGGGGTCTTCTGAGATCAGGGATGGAACCTGCATCTCCTGCACTGGCAGGTGGCTTACCACTGAGCCACCAGGGAAGCCCCTGGCACATTTTTTAATGTCTGTTGAACTTCAGTTAGATACTGTAAATACAAAATAAAGTGTTGAAAATTTCCAAATGGGGACCACAGAGTATTAAACTCCAAGCATGCGGTCCCCTTCTGTGATGCTTAATTTTATGCATCAAGTTGACCAGGTGATGTCAAATAAAAGTTGTCCATTTATTTAATCAAACAGTATTCTGTGAATTTCTGTAAGGGTGTTTTTGAAGGAAGCTGACAATTAAAACAACAGAACGAGTAGAGCAGATTTCTTTCCTTAATATGGACGGGCCTCACTCAGTGAGATGAGTGAAATGGAAAGGCTGATCCTCTTCTGAGTAAGAGAGTTTTTCCTGCCTTCAGACTCAAACCGAAACCGTAGCTCTGTGTGGGTCTTGCTCCTGCTGGTTCCTGGCCTGGAGCTGCATGATGGGCTCTTACAATTCTCAGGCCTTTGGACTCAGACAGAATCAGCCCACTGGGTCTCCAGCTTTCTGGTTCACCCCGAAGATCTTCAGATTTGCCAGCCTCCATTATCACATGAACTGATTTCTTATAATAAATTCTCTCTCTCTCTCTCTGTGCATTCTGTGGAGTCTTTCTCTGGTAAACCCTGCTTAATACACTTTATGAGTGCACGCCTTGTACTACACTGGGAGTATCCATGGAGATATTTTTTTTCCACTTCCCACCTCCCTCTCTCTCTCTCTCTCTCACACTCACACACACACACACACACACACACACACAGGAGAAAGTGGGGGTTGGGGAGAGAGAGAAGCTAGTAGGAAGAAGAAATTAACTTTTTTATTGGAATATAATTGCTTTACAATGTACTCTTAGTTTCTGGTGTGCATTGAAGTGATCAGGTATACATATACATGCATCCCCTCCTTCCTGAACCTCCCTCAACACCCTTCCCATCCCTCCTCTCTAGGTCACCACAGAACACTGAGCTGAGCTCCCTGGGCTATATGGCAGCTTCCCACTTGCTATCTGTTTTCCACATAGTAGTGTTTACACGTCAGTCCAACCTCCCAATTTGTCCCACCCTCCTCTTCCCCCTCTGCGTCCACAAGTTGATTGTCTGCATCTGTGTCAGTATTCCTGCCCTGCAAATAGGTACATAATGAGCTATCAGTAATGTCTTTCCTGTCATTATAAAGCAAAAATATATTTTTTGCTGTATAGCAATGAAAGTATAGACCCCATAAGACAGCTTACAAATTTCCAGGGTCCCAAGATCACTTATTAAAATCTATCGATCTAGAAAAATATCACTTTCATTTGCCAAAGGGTGAGACTTTAGAAATAATAAGTGAACCCTGGTCCATCCTTAGTATAGTTAGTTCATCTCTTTACCCTGTTCATGATCAGTGGTTCATTTTGTCCTGTGGGGCCACCAGGACTTACCCAAAATCCGGGGGCCTGATGTCAGAATTCAGAAATATCTTGGATTTTAAAAAATAATACAGTGCAAGTATTGTAATTATTTACATTCCTGGCAGACTGCAGGATAGCACTCTGTATAAAATGCACTGACATTTCTTCTGTAAAGCATGTGGCCAAAGATGCTAAATAGCCTCATGTCAGTCCAGGTGAGGTTCTGTTTTCAAGTGAGTTCAGGTGAGGTCAGATTTTACTGCCAGATGAGCTATAAAAACTCAGTTTGTGGAGCTTTCTGGGGTGAGCAGCCTTGCAGTTGCTGTTTCCATGGTTGGTCTCCCAGCCACTCACGCTCACACTCCTGAGTGAACACAGGAGAACCAGCGAGCGGGGAGAGCTTGCCTGGAGGAGCATCTGGTGCCTGGAGGAGAAGCCACGGAAGGCTCAGGGTTGGACCCTGCCATTGCCTTCCACACCCTTTGGCCCAGGGAGCTGAGAGTTACGTGATCCTAGAAAATGAATCAGACCCTGAAGTCCCCAGAAGCTCTCCTGGACTTGTCTCTTCACACACCACAGCACGCCCACGGAAAGTCCCTCTAAGGCGTCCTGATGGGGCTGCAAGCCCTCGGGGCCCTGAACTGGGAAAGGCAACCGCCTCTTTCAGGCACATTGGTGTCTGTTGACTGAGAGGCTGGTTGTACTCACAGGTAGGAAGACAGCTTCAGGAGACCTGTGGCCACCGCACGATCCTTATTCCTGGTCTTCTTTAGAGGATGTCGTTTTTAAGCACTTGAAAGTGGTGGGCGCTTCTCTGGAGGTCCAGCGGTTAAGACTTCGCCTTCCAATGCAGGGGATGTGGGTTCACCCTCTGGCCAGGGAGCTGAGATTCCACATGCCTTGGGGCTGAAAAACCAAAACATAAAACAGAAGCAGTACTGTGACAAATTCAATAACGACTTTAAAAATAGTCCAGATCACACACACACAAAAAGTCTAACAACAAAAAAAGTTGTAGAGAAGGGTTTTGCCCCTAGGGACCCTTCTGCGAGGCAGGGCCTTCTCAGCCATCTTAAAATCTTACCTACCCTGGAAGGTCCAGGACTGATGCCACTGAATCTATAAAAACCAGGAACAAAGACTTTCTTACCAGGGTTCTCCAGCTGGAAAGGAACTCCCTCACATCCTTTCAGTTCTTCCTGAATTTTTTCTGTACCTCTTACATATGTTAGTTTCTTTTTATCTTGTCAAATTATATCATAACCCTAAATAAGGCTGTTCTTTCTGGAAGGCACTCATTTTTATATCTGCAATTCTCCTAGGTTAAAATCTTAAATGGAAATAAGTAATTATATTCTTAATAAATAAATAATTTTAGAATTAACAAGAGATCCTGGTGGCTCAGACAGTAAGGAATCTGCCTGCAATGCAGGAGATCTGGGTTCGATGCCTGGGCTGGGACAGGCTCCTGGAGAAGGGCATGGCAACCCATTCCAGTATTCTCGCCTGGAGAATTCCATGGACAGAGGAGCCTGATGGGCTACAGTCTATGGGGTCACGAAGAATAGGACACAACTGAGCAACTAACACTTTCACTTTCACTTTCTTTCTTTATGGCATTTTAGGTTAAAATGCCTAGTGATCTGGTAATTTTTGTATTTTCTAGTAGATGCTTAACAAATATATTAAATTGTGTAACCAATTGTGTATTAAAGGTTTTCCCCTTCTTTATTACCTAAATCTTGTTATGACATAGTTTGTGTTATAAATATTTGTGCCCTTAACTTGATTTGTTTCCTTATTAATTCACTGAGAAAATAAATTCTATTTTAAAAAGGATCACTGATAAGTTATTGATGAAACTGAATGAGAAAAGCATATTGTGCTTATTAAAAAAAGGAAATCAGATTACTCATTACTTACTCAACAGCAGGAGCTACTGATTGTGCAATACTGAAAGTAAAATTTAAAATTGGGAGACTCCAAATCAAGTCAGCAATTTAGACTGTCAGCGGAATGTGTAAAGAATTAGAATTTAGCAGTTTTAAAGGGTCACAGCTGTTCCTAGGAATTTAATCAACCATGGTGTTCAGAATAATAAAGTATGTAAGGGAATGCATGTTATATTGGTCCACATTAAGCCAGAACATTGAAATGAGAAATGCCCATGGTTTAAAGAAAGAGAAGCAATTTATTCATCACCAGCAACATGATTATTCACTATATAACAGTCAGGTAGTCAGTAGTCTAAGACTTCTCTTTGTTGAAATTAGTGCATTTACTTCCTAAACATACAGAAAGAGGCATTTCATTAGCAAGTAAGATGCCAAGTTAAATTTTAATTTCAGATGGCAACTTCTTAGTGTAAATGTGTCGCAAACATTTCATATTGTTACGATTGGTATGTTAGCTCCGATTCCTGTCACCTTTTAAGGTCACCCTTCATTTATTCATTCACTGGTTTTAAGGCTGAGTTTCTGAGGGCTAGTCAGGACTGTGCTGTGTGTGGCCCCGACAACACAGTGATGGGCAAATCTTTCCCTGTAGTCCCTACAGTTTAATAGACTGATCTAGACAAAGCAAGCCCACTCCAGTGTTCTTGCCTGGAGAATCCCAGGGACAGGGGAGCCTGGTGGGCTTCTGTCTATGCGGTCACACAGAGTCGGACATGACTGAAGCAACTTAGCAGCAGCAGCAGCAGCAACAGCAGACAAAGCAATCCCCGTACAGTGCGATAAATGCCACTATTCACAGTGTGTTTATTCACAGAGGGACCCAGCCTTGGTTCAGAAAAAGACTCCCAGAAGAAGTGATGTCTAGATTAGGCCAAAAGCAGAAATGTTGGGGAAGTGGAAGGAGGTTCTCATCGGGGGCACCGCTTTGAGGGAGAGGTGTCAGTGGTGCTTGAGAACCTGGAAGCTCCACTTTCTGGTGTGGTGAGACTGCAAACCAGAGGAGCGCTGTGCATGGTGAGAAACACGACCCGGGAGGCATGCCACGTCCAGGTCACCAGGAGCCCGCGCAAGCCTCCTGAACACCCCACACACCAAAGCAGCATAGTCACATTCATAAGTTAGGGATCTCTCTCTGGCAGTGAGGACAGTGTTCTTGTGGGAATGGAGGGGTGCAGGGGAAGGAGATGGATTCGAGGACTGTTCAGGAGGTCACTCCACAGAGGCTTGTGCTTGGTGGACGCAGAATCCCTGCCGTGCTTTGATGGTGCGCATCACCCGGCAAGGCCTTGAGGCCTGAGTTTTGCGGGGCAGTTCTGTTTCAGCCCATGCTATCATGCCAGCTCCACTAGAAAGAAATGAACACCTCGTTAGGCAAGAGGAGACGAGAACGGTGTAATTTCTTACATGAACACATTTGGCACATAATTTACATAGTATGACTTTAATTGCTCTGGACTTACTGGAGAATCGGCCCAGAAATGAACACTTTGCCAGATGTGTGGACAGAAATGACCACGGACTTCTTTTTACTAGCTGCTTAAGAAGGTTGCCAGTTATGGAAACCATCTATATGAACAACACTTATCAGTAGAGGAGTGTGTTTCGCTTTCAAGGAGATGAACTAGTGCCAATCAAAATGAAAGAAGTAATTCAAATAGGAAGCCGGAAAGAAAGGATATGCAAAGGAATTGAGACCACTGATACGCATGAGTAAATGGGAAGGGGAAGAAGCGAATGTTATCAGATAAAAAAAACAAACACAGTCACACCTACCTTTTACGGAAAGCCAGCTGTGTGCTAGGAACTGTTTTAGTATAGTATGCACCTCCCACTCCAGTACTCTTGCCTGGAAAACCCCATGGATGGAGGAGCCTGGTAGGCTGCAGTCCATGGGGTCGCTAAGAGTCAGACACGACTGAGCGACTTCACTTTCACTTTTCACTTTCATGCATTGGAGAAGGAAATGGCAACCCACTCCAGTGTTTTTGCCTGGAGAATCCCAGGGATGGGTGGGCTGCGGTCTATGGGGTCCCACAGAGTCGGACACGACTGAAGCAACTTAGCAGCAGCAGAAGCAGCATGCACCTTATCTCATTTAATTCTCACACATGTACTAAGGAATTAATCACTATTTGCACTGTTTGGGCAAAAGTGATTGTGGTTTTGGACCATGTATTTTAAATCATTATAACCAGGCTTAAATACATCTTTATTTACTTATTTATTTGTTAGTTTTTTTTTTTTTATTTTTTTTTTATTTTTTTAATTAATTTTATTTTATTTTTAAACTTTACATAATTGTATTAGTTTTGCCAAATATCAAAATGAATCCACCACAGGTATACATGTGTTCCCCATCCTGAACCCTCCTCCCTCCTCCCTCCCCATACCATCCCTCTGGGTCGTCCCAGTGCACCAGCCCCAACCATCCAGTATCGAAATACACCTTTATTAATCAAAATAGGAACCATTACAATCAGCACACTTCTGCCAACAAGAAATATCTCTGTTCCCGTAGTATAAAAATCTGTGCTTTCAAATTCGCTGAACTCTTGGAAGGAATTTTCTGCATCCTGCTGGTTGTGGAGGCATTTTCCTTGCAAAAGTTGTCAAGATGCTAGAAGAAGCTGGTAGTCGGATGCTTGGAGTAGAGAGGTCAGGTGAATATGGTGGATGAGGCAAAACTTCGTAGTCCGTATTCATTCAACTTTTGAAGCATGACATGTGATCGGGTGTTGTCATGGAGAAGAGTTGGGCCCTTCTGTTGACCAATGCCAGCTGCGGGCGTTGAAGTTTTTGGTGTATCTCAACAATTTGCAGAGCATACTTAGATGTAACAGTTTCATGAGGATTCAGAAAGCTATAGTGTATCAGATGCGAAGCAGACCACCAAACAGTGACCATGACCTTTTCTGGGGACAAGTCTGGCTTTGGGAAGTGCCTTGGAGCTTCTCAGTCCAGTCACTGAGCTGATCATTATTGGTTGTCATATAAAATCCACTTTTTTGTTGCACATCACAATCCAACCAATAAATGGTTCATTGTTATTGCATAGAATAAGAGAAAATGACATTTCAAGGTGACAATTCTTTTGATTTGTGGTCAGCTCATGAGGCACCCACTTACTGAACTTTCTAACCTTTTCAATTTGCTTCAAAGGCTGAAGGACCACAGAATGGTCGACATTGATTTCTTTGGCAACTTCATGTGTAGTTTTAATAGGATCAGCTTCAATGAAGCTCTCAATTGGCCATTGTCAACTTCTGATGGCTGGCCCCTGAGCTCCTCATCTTCAAGGCTCTCCTCTCCTTTGAAAAACTTCTTGAACCACCACTGCACTGTACATCTGTTAGCAGTTCCTGAGCCAGATGTGTTGCTGATGTTGTGAGTTGTCTCCCTGGCTTTCCAACTCATTTTGAACTCAAATAAGAAAATCACTTGAATTTGCTTTTTGTCTAACATCATTTCCCTAGTCTAAAATATATATAAAATACACAGCAGGTAATAAGTCATTAGCAAAAAAACACAAAGTGAGAAATGAGCATTTATATGATGTATAACAACCACATTTATTTAAGAATGTATTCCAATAGCAAATAGCAAATTTCAACAATGCCAAAACAGCAATTACTTTTCACCAACCTAAATACTTTCCAGATGAGGAAAATTGTGGCTCAGTATGTTTAAGCAAGGGCTTCCCAGGTGGCTCAGTGGATGAAGAACCTGCCTGCAATGCGGGAGATGCCAAAAGATATGGGTTCGATCCCTGCATGGGGAAGATATCCTGGAGGAGGAAATGGCAGCCTACTCCACTATTCCTGCCTGAAGAATCCCATGGACAGAGGTGCCTAGACGGCTACAGTTCATAGGGTCATAAAAGTAGGACAAAACTGAAGTGAGTTAGCACACATACCCATCTACTGGGGCTTCCCTAGTAGCTCAGATGGTAAAGAATCTTCCTGTAATGCAGGAGACCTGGGGTTCAATCCTTGGGTAAGGAAGATTTCCCTGAAGAAAGGAATGGCTACCCACTCCAGTATTCTTGCCTGGAGAATTCTATGGACAGAGGAGCCTGGAGTGCTACATTCCATTGGGTCACAAAGAGTCGGACATGACTGAGAACTAATACTTTTACACTTCATATCCACCTACTACTTCTTAGTTCTACTGATTTAGAAGACAGCTGATTTAGCCAAAAAATTAATTATTGGTGATTGATTTATGAATATTTAGACAACAGCAACATTGATTTGGAGCCAGTGTTGGGAGCTATGTTCACCAAGATGGGGTCATGTCAGGCTAATGCTATATTCAGCTTATTTCTATGTGATCCTCCTGAACTAGGATATTAGGGGGATGCCAGAGAGATAATCCTGATTTCATAAAGCTTCTTAGGAAAACAACTTATGATATCACTGTGAACCAGTGTGAGAATGGTAAACTGAATGCTAGTTCAATTGAACAGAAGTGTAGCTACTTAATGTCATTCTAAAAGGATCATTGTTGATTTGGGTATATGTAGTGATTATAGGACATCAGACTTAGACTTGTATTTTTCAATATATTTTTGATGACTTGGAGAATGTGATCCATCTTCTCTTTTAAATATTTAATTAATTAATTAGGCTGTAGTGGGTCTTAGTTGTGGCATGTGGGATCTAGTTTCCCGACCAGGGATCCAACCCTGTACTGGGAGCATGAAGGGTTAGCCACCGGACCATGAGGGAAGTCCCTATAATCTATCTTCTAATCTTCAGCTTTATCATAAAATAACCACTGGAAATCTTCATGTGGATGTCCAAAGCAACTCAACCTAAAAATGTCCAAGACCTCATTCTCCTCTCTCTCAGATTGCCTCTCTCTACTTCTCCCCACCTCAGTCACAGACTGCAGCATTAAATTCTTATCTGCAAGTGCCTGACCTCAATTTGAACTAGCTTAGGCAACAAAGAGGAAGTATCATTTCAGGGAATCTAAGGAAGGTTTTATAATCAAATTGTAGGAGAAGCAGAGATGCAAATGGGCCCCAGGAAAAACTGGAACCAGAGTCTCAAACATTATCAGGACTTTCTTCTCTGCTTTTCCTTGCTGTTGGTTTCATTTTTTCTTGCTTCAGACAGACTATTGTACTATTGTAGGGCTTCCCTGGTAGCTCAGCTGGTAAAGAATCTGCCTGCAATGCAGGAGACCATGGTTCACTTCCTGGGTCTAGAAGATGTCCTGGAGAAGGGATAGGCTGCCCACTCCAGTATTCTTGGGCTTCTCTGGTGGCTCAGATGGTAAAGAATCTGCCTGCAATGCAGGAGACCTGGGTTTGATCCCTGGGTTGGGAAGATCCCTGGAGAAGGGCATGGCAACCCACTCTAGTGTTCTTGTCTGGAGAATCCCATGGACAGAAGAGCCTAGCAGGGTACCGTCCACGAGGTTGCAAAGAGTCAGACATGACTGAGTGACTAAGTACAGCACAGACTATTGTACACGGTGGAAAACACAGCTGCCATCTCTTATCTTGAAACTTTGTCTCAGTTTAAACTGCTATAATAAAGGTACCACAGACTGGGTGGCTTAAATAACAAACAGTGAAAAGTATCTCACAGATCTGGAAGCTGGGATGTCTATAATCAAGACTCTGTCAGACCTGGTAGCTGGTAGACAGCCAGCTTCTCACTATGTCTTCACATGGAGGGGAGAGGTCATCTTGTGTCACTGCTTGTAAGGGCATGAATCTCATTTGTGATGGCTCCATCCTCACCCCCAAAAACCATGGAATTGAGAATTAGACTTCAGCATATGAATTTGGGGGATCACAAACATTCAGCTCATAGCAACTTTCTATCTATAAAAAGGGACCAAGTGAAGCTTGCTTTGGTTCCAAATTCAACATCTGGACAAGGAAGTTCTGATTGGCTTGGGTCAGCTATACTCCTCTGGATCCATTACCTGCTGCTAAGGGTTATAGGGGTTCTATGATGGTACAGGTGAGGTCTTTCTGGGCCAATCAGTTAAGTCTATGGGAGCAAAATTGTGGGAAAAACAATGGCATCTGCCTCAAAGTAAATTGTTAAGCAGTTTGGGGGGAAAAGAAAGTGTTATTTATTGTTTTCAGTAAAAACACAGAATGCTAGGTAAACAAAGTCATAGGTGTCCACTGTGATCATCCACCCACTCATGTCAGTGAGGCTCGTCCTGGCTCAGAGCTCCCTCAGTCACAAAATCCCCAAATGTATCAAATTGGCCTCCTCCCTTTTTTTCCCAAATATATTATACTTTTATAATACAGATTCTCCCCATTTTTTTTTGCCTAAAAAATTAGTGGTAGTTTTAGCTGGTGGCACTGACTTCTGTCTTCATCCTCCATCACGAATGAACTTTCTAAAACACAAATCCGGTCATCCTTGCAAGGTTCTCCATTACCCATAGAATAAATTTCCAAATCTAACATATACGTAAAGGGTACCCCCTAACAAAGCTTGAGGCCATGTCTCTAGGCTCGTCTCCACTGACTCCTAATTTACTCACATTCCAGGGTTTCAACCTGCTTCTTTTGGAAATACATCAAGCTGCCTAACCCAGCAAATAGAAGGAGCATTTGCATCACTGCAGAGCTTTAGAAGTTAGCAAGAAAATTCTGAAGACCTCCTTCTTCAGCTGTCGATGCGAACCTGATTTTGTGCGAAACCTAAGGTTAATAGATGGAGAGAGGCTCGTTTACCCTTCTTTTCTTTTTACAGCTGAGATACTGAGTCCAGACAGAGTAGTCACTTTGTTCATGTGCTGATGAGCAGGAGCTCAGTCTTTGGATTCCCATTCCAATGCCCCGAATCCAGGAAGAAGTGGTCAGCAAGGGAGGAAGGGAATATAGCCACAGGGGGAAAAGATCCAGAAAAGGAGGAGGATGTGCCTTCATTTTCCAGAATCATCCCTCACCCCCAAATTTGAGTGAACAAGAAAAGCTTAAGAAGGCTGGGGAGGAGATGGGCTCGGGGTTCACATGGGAGGGGGAGGCAGAAGGAAATAAAAAACGAGCAGAGGCTGGTTTAAGCAGTCACCTCCTCTGAGTGGGTGGGTCCGCAGGAATAAAGAGCCCACATGGTTTTCATAACCAGACTTTGCCTCCTGCCTTTCCTCTGGCGGTAGCAGGGACTGTCAATAGGCAAGAGCTGTGTTCCATCAAGGATCTGCCTCCCAGGCCTCTACGGGGCCTCAGATGTTCTTCACTGAGCCTGGAACCAAACCTCATACCCCAAACTTCACACCAAGAAGCCTGCTCACCACTTGCAGGTCTGGCCAGTACTCAGAAAGGTGGTAGAATTTATAAGATAAATTTATAAGATAAATTTATAAATAAAATCAACCTTGGAAGTCTCTTTTGGTCTTTTCCATCTTTTTATTTTTTTGTAACATCTTTGTTGAATTTGTTACAGTGTTGCTTCTTTGGTTTATGTTCTGGTTTTTTGGCCTCCAATCATGTGGGTTCTTAGCATCCCCAACCAGGGACCGAACCCACACCCCCTGTATTGGAAGGTGATATCTTAACCACTAGACCTCTGAGGAAGTCTCCATCATTTACTTTAAAATGCAAACCACATTGGAATATGATTTCTAGATTGTATAGATACAGAAAAGAATTGTTAACATTTGTGAGAAATAAAAAAAGTACCAAACGACGTTGGTCAAGAAGAATACTTAGAATACCTTGACTCTGATGCAATTAATATAGTCACTCAGTCATGTCCAACTCTTTGTGACCGCGTGAACTGTAGCCCACCAGGCTCCTCTGTTCCTGGAATTCTCCAGACAAGAATACTGGAGTGGGTATGCCATTCCCTTTTCCAAGGGATCTTCCCAACCCAGGGATCAAATCAAGGTCTCCTCATTGCAAGCATATTGTTTACCATCTGAGCCACCAGGGGAGCCCCTTGTCTAGAATTAATTCTCCTCTCTTTCTTTCTGGTTGCCTTCCCCAACCAAAAGTTGAATTATTAAGAGATCCAAATGTTGTGGTTACTTATAAATACTGAAATACTCACAAAAATTTTACCCCATAATAGCAAAGCAGAAGAGTAACTCCAGGAGTCCTGAAGTGAATCACTGGCCTTCCACAGATCCCCCAAACTCCTTTTCCAACACTTGAGTTAATACCAGTATCATGAGATCCCAGACTGGGCTCTTCTTTTTCTTAGTTCGGAAAGAATGACTAATCCCTGTATACTATTCTTAGACTATGTTATTTGGCCAATTTAGAAAGAACGGACTAATACTAATAATATCCAGTGTTTACAACAGGTTCACAGTTTACAGAGTCTTTTTCCATTTAATTCTCACAGCAGTTCCCAGATGAAGTGACTTGTCCTGGCTCATCTGTAATGAAATGGCAGAGCTGGGATATAAACACAGGTCTTCTGAATCCAGGCTTCAGTTTTAACTGGGCACCAGAGGGGCCAGGTTGTGGCAGCCGCTGAAACCAAGAGCCTTCAGGTTTTAGTAAAGTTTTTTCTTGTGCTTGTTACAGCAGTATAGTTGGTGGGGCTGGGGATTCTGCTCCATATAGTCATGCAGGGATTCATGTTCATTTCACCTGTGCATCAGCGTTCTCTACATGTGGCTTGCAAAGTCCCTAGAGGATGGGAAAGATGGCAGGTCACCCAGGAGGGGGTTTTATGGTCCAGGCCTGTTGGCGTGGCACAGCCCTTCCACCTGGGTTCTGTCCCCCAGACTCTCATCTCAGCAAGGGAGGCCAAGATATAATTCAGCTGTTTTCCCTGAGTCACAAGCTTTGGGAAAGACAGCTTTGTCTTTTATATCAATACTTCAGATTATCAAGGCTCCATAAAGTCCCTTCCCTTGGGGAGATATTTATTTCTCTTCACTTCCAGTATATTTTCCCCTCTTTAAAACTCTCAGAATTTCTGTCTATCTCTCTTTCCAGTCCTTTCCTGAAGGCTGTTTTGAGATCTATTCTATTCTTTTCTTTCACTTTACACCCATATATTTGTCTTTGACCTCACGAATCATAACTCTTTAAAGACAAATATGTGATGAAATTGAAATGTGACAGAGGATGCCGGACCTGGATGCCTGTTGTAGAGTTTAGGCATCGTTCTGCAGGCACAAATGTGAGCCATGAGAACTTTCTGAGGTTGGATGAATAAAATAATAATGATAGTGATGATGATGAGAGTTCATGCATGTTAAGTTGCTTCAGTCATGTCCAACTCTTTGTGACCCTATGGACTGTAGTCTGCTAGACTCCTCTGTCCATGGGAGTGGGTTGCCAGTTACCGTGTCCTTCTCCAGAGGATATTCCTGACCCAGGGATTGAACCCCTGTCTCTTATGTCTGCTGCATTGGCAGGCAGGTTCTTTACTACTAGCGCCACCTGGTCCTGGTAATAATTGCTGTCATTGTTGTTCAGCCACTCGGTTGTGTCTGACTCTGCTACCCCATGGACTGCAGCACACCAGGATTCCCTGTCCTTCACTATCTCTTGGCGTTTGTTCAAGTTCATGTCCATTGAGCCGATGATGCCATCCAACCATCTCATCCTCTGTCACCCACTTCTCCTGCCCTCAATCTTTCTCAGCATCAGGGTCTTTTCCAATGAGTCATCTCTTCCAATCAGATGGCCAAAGTATTGGAGCTTCAGCTTCAGCATCAGTCCTTCCAATGAATATTCAAGACTCATTTCCTTTAGGATTGACTGGTTGGATCTCCTTGCAGTCTAAGGGACTCTCAAGAATCTTCTCCAACACCACAGTTTAAAAGCATCAATTCTTCAGTGCTCAGCCTTCCTTATGGTCCAACTCTCATATCCATACATGATTACTAGAAAAACCATGGCTTTGACTAGACAGAACTTTGTCGGCAAAGTAATGTCTATGGTTTTTAATATGTAGTCTAGGTTTATCATAGCTTTTCTTCCAAGGAGCAAATGTCTTTTAATTTCATGGCTTTTAATTTCACTGTCCACAGTGATTTTGGAATCCAAGAAAATAAAGCCTGTCACTGTTTCCATTGTTTCTGCATCTGTTTGCCATGATGTGATGGGACCACATGCCATGATCTTAGTTTTGTGAATGTTGAGTTTTAAGCCAGCTTTTTCACTCACCTTTTTTACCTTAATCAAAAGACTCTTTAGTTCCTCTTTGCTTTCTGCCATTAGGGTTGTCATCTGCATATCTGAGGTTATTGATACTAATAATAACTGATGTTTTTAGTGGTGATAATAACCAATGCTTATTAAGCACTTTTTATGTGCTAAACTTTGCACAAAGCATCTTTCATAAATCATTTTATTTAATCCTAATCATAACCTATGAAAAGGATACCGTTACTACTCCCCAAGGCTTGTGTGTATATGTGTGTGAAGTAGCTCCAGTCCTGTTCAGCTCTTTGTGACCCCATGTACTGTAGCTCGCCAAGCCCTTCTATGCATGGGATTTTCTAGGCAAGAATACTGGAGTGGGTTGCCATGCCCTTCTCCAGGGGATCTTTCTGACCTGCTTCTCCCTGTGGCTCCTGCATTGCAGACAGATTCTTTACCACTGAGCCACTAGGAAACCCCCCCAAGACATAGAAATGTTAATAAACTTGCTCAAGTTACACAGATTTGGAATCCCCAAGTTCCACACTTTTTGCCACCCGAGCAGGGTTTGGACAATAACTCTGGAGGAAGTGTGGAGACTGACTAATGGCTAAAGATGTGAGAAGTAGAGCTGTTCTTAGTTGATTTTGTTAGCTTTTACCAAAAAAAAAAAAAATGGGAAAGAGTTTTCCATCTCTGCAAAAATTTGTTTCAGTTTATTCATTCAGGATAACTGAGTACAGCAGAAACTGATCTGAAAGTTGGGGACCAGACAGTGAAACAGGCTTCCCTGTCCTCGTGGAAACTGCAAGTTTGTTTGGGAGACAGAAATTAACGAAAGAGTCATGTATATATCATTGTAAACTGCCACGTGCTCTGAAAGAAAAGCACAGGATGTGAAGAAGTCATATTCCATGAAAATGATCTAGTTTGGCAGACACGGATCCTACTCCAGAAAATAGCCCCTCACAGACTTAGAAAATAAACTTATGGTTACCATAGGGGAAAGGTGGGGAAGGGACAAATTTAGAATTTGAGACTGATACACGCTACTGTAAATATAAAATAGATTAAAAACAAGAACCTACTGTATAGCATGGGAACCATATTCAGTATCAAATCTTCCCTGCTGGCTCGGACAGTAAACAATCTGCCTGCAATTTGCAAAACCTGGCGTTAGTCCCTGGGCGGGGAAGATTCCTCCCCTGGAGAAGGGAATGGCAACCTTACTCCAGCATCCTTGCTGGAGATCCCATGGACAGAGGAGCCTGTTGGGCAACAGCCCTTGGGGTCGCAAAGAGTCGGACACATCTGAGTGACGAATAATAACCTATAATGGAAAAGGATCTGAAAAAGAATATGTATGAATATGTGTAACTGAATCACTTTGCTTTACACCTGAAACATTGTAAATCAACTATAATTCAATTTAAAAAACTGAAATTAAATGAGAAAGTAGTCCCTCTACAGAAAAGCTGAGTAGCTAATGAAAACTGGGCAACGAGTGGAAGCCTTTTGAAACTTAGCAAGTCTGTGACTCAGCTCCAGTTCCTGCCCTGCCCTTGAATCTCCCGACTTGGTTAATGGGAACAGCACCTCCTGAGTTGTCGCCGGACAAACACTGCAGTCATCCTGACACATCCCTGTTTCTCATTACTCAGGTGGATTTCTCGGAAAGCACTGTGGCCCTCACCCTTACACCGTTCAGTGTCCCATCACTGCTCACCAGCGCCCCTGCTCCCAGCCACCATCCCCTTGGGGGCTACTGAGTGGCCTCCCTCCATCTAATCCTCCTCCCACAGTCTTTCCTCAACAGGGCCCTTGTCAGTCACATCGTGTCACCTCTCCATGCTCAGAACCTTCCCCTAGCTCCTTATCTCATTCAGAGGAAGAGCTAAGACCTCCCAATGATCCACAAGACTCTTTAAGACCCAAGGCCCTCTCCCAACATCTCTGGTCACCTTCTGCACCTCTCCTGCAGGTATTCTCTGCCTCTTTTATTTTCCTCCAGCCCCACTGGCCTTAAACCTCCCAGACTCACCACAGGGCCTTTGTACTTCCAGTTTCATCTGCTTAGAAATCCTCACCCCACTCACACCCCAGCTGGACCCCTGTTCTCCTTTCCTGCACCACAGTGACCCTTGCCTTCTCACACACTGTGCCCTCTTGTCAGTTCTCGTGTCTCATCCATATCCGTATCCATCACCTCTAGAAGGTAATAACTATTGTGTTTATTCATTGTTGCGATGCTTTAGCATTGAAAACAGCGTCTGCCACATGTTAGAAATGCACGAAAAGTGAAGTGAAGTCGCTCAGTCGTGTCCGACTCTTTGCGACCCCATGGACTGTCCACAAAGCTCCTCCATCCATGGAATTTTCTAGGCAAGAGTACTGGAGTGGGTTGCCATTTCCTTCTCGAAGCAGGTGTTAAATTAATTACAGATGCTGAGGGCTTGTTCTGCAAGCTTGCCACTGCTCTATGTTCATATATGCTTTTAACTGAGATCTCCTGAAGGTAGTTCCTGCCCCTTTATGAGGATTCTGGGAAGGCTGTGGTCTTCTCTGAACCTTGACATCCAAAACAATGTGGGTCAGTGGAGTCTAACTGGGGCAGGCAGGGCTGAAGGGGGTGGTTGTTGTCACAGGCTTTTATGCATACCTCTGGATTGTTTCAGTACAATGGGAGAAAATGTTTAGGTTTATTTTTCCAATACAAATGAACACAACATTTAGAGACTAACACCTAGGATGCATGCCTTCTTAAGAAGTGGATGGAGGAGTCACCCCATGAAGGCGGGCGATGGGGCCCCTTCTGTCCTTGCCTCTGTTACCATTTCCCTGCAAGACAAACCCAAACACATCTCGAACCAGAGGAGAAATTGCTTCTGAGGCCTTTTGCTGCTAATATAAAGACCAAATTCCTCACCACAGTGTCGAATGCCCTTCACAATCCAACCACAACCAAGTGGCCCAAGTTCAAGTCTCTTTCCTTCCTGGCCCCGTCTTTCAGAATCACTTTCTGCTCCTTAAAGAAGCTCAAGCCTTCCCAGTGTTTTGTTTTTGCATTTGCTGATTCCCTTTTCCCTCTTCTAATGCTGCCCTAGCTTTGCCTCTCCCCCACCATGGATGTAATTCATTGTTTTTACTTTTGTTCTCATGCAGAATCTTATTTTATCACATCCAGCTTTTTTCTTTACTTAAAAAAAATTGTAATATGTATACATAAGCATGTATTCATGTCATAAGATGTCACAGTACATAGAGTGGCAGATATGAATCCCTTCACTCATATTTTGATCCAGAAGTTGGTTGATGGTGGATACAACTGGAGATGATCATACTAAGTGAAGTCAGAAAGACAGACAAACACTATGTGCTATCACTTACAAGGGGAATCTAAGATGTAACACAGATGAACTTATCGATGAAACAGAAACAGGATCACAGGCATGGAGAACAGGTTTGTGATTGTTGGAGCAGAGGGGAGGGGTGGAGTGGGAGTCTGTGGATAGTAGATGCAGACTATTACATAGAGAATGGATGGACAACAAGGCCCCACTGTGTACACAAGAAACCATAAGCAATATAAACCATGCTGCTGCTGCTTCTAAGTCGCTTCAGTCGTGTCGGACTCTGTGCGACCCCAGAGACGGCAGTGCACCAGGCTCCCCCGTCTCTGGGATTCTCCAGGCAAGAACACTGGAGTGGGTTGCCATTTCCTTCTCCAATGCATGAAAGTGAAAAGTGAAAGTGAAGTCGCTCAGTCGTGTCCAACCTCAGCGACCCCATGGACTGCAGCCTACCAGGCTCCTCCGTCCATGGGATTTTCCAGGCAAGAGTACTGGAGTGGGGTGCCATTACCTTCTCCAATATAAACCATAGTGGAAGATAATTTGAAAAAGAATGTATGTGTATATAACCTGAGCCACTTTGATGTTCAGCAAAAATTAGCATAATATTGTAAATCAACCATACTTCAAAATAATAAGAATAATAAAACAAAAAATACAAAAAAAGAAGTTGATTGAGCAGGAGAAGTAGATAGCCAGCTGTTCATTATATCGCTCTGTACCTTCTTGTATCAAAACTATTTCATTAAGGTGACACTCTGCTATTGATCCTCTTTGCCAGAAAAAAACCTGTTAACAGCTTATTATATATTTACTTTTCTAGACCTTCCTGGAGAAGGAAATGGCAACCCACTCCAATATTCTTGCCTGGAGAATCCCAGGGACAGAGCAGCCTGGTGGGCTGCTGTCTGTGGGGTTGCACAGAGTCAGACACGACTGAAGCAACGCAGCAGCACACCTTCCTTGTACTGCTTCCAATCATGTAAATACACACATACACACATGCAATTATTTTTGTTCAAATGGACTCATACTATACTTATTTTTCCATAATTACAACAAAACAAACGTAGACTTTGTTCCTCAGGACAGTTTTAGGTTTAGAGTAAACTGGGCAGATGGTGGAGAGGGTTCCCACCAACTCCTCTCCACGCAATTTCCCCTTGCTATGCACATCTGGGTTCCTTTCTCTGTGTGCTACATTTGTTATACTAGTGAGTCAATATGGATGCACAATTATTAACTAAAGTCCACAGTTAACCTTAGGTTCACTCTGCCGTATGGTTCTGGCTCTGTGCATCTGCCAGATACGCAATGTCATGTGTCCACCGTGACAGTGTCACAGAGGACACAGCCGCCTCCCTGAACCTCCTGTGCTCCACCCTTTCACCACCCCCACCTCAACTCCTGGCAACCACTGGTCTTTTTTAGTATATATATATTCTATTGAAGTATAGTTGATTGACAATGCTTCAGGTGCACGGCAGAGTGATTCAGTTATACATATACACATATATTATTTTTGAAATTATTTTCCATTATAGATTATTACAAGATAAGGACTATAGTTCCCGGTGCTATATATTAAACCTCTGTTGCTTATTGCATATATGTTTTTAATTAGAAATCTAGCATTCTATGTATACTAAATCAAGCAAGTGGAATCAAAATGTCATTAATTTTTTAGTTAGGCAAAAACTCATACGTTTTTTTAAAATATGTATATTATACATGTTATTTAAGTATACATCTATATAAAAGCTTTTCTACTATGCTTGATAAAGTCTTGAGAAAGAACATAAAAAAAAAAGGAGATGGAGAAATTGGAAAACATAAACTAAATGAAATGGGAGCACTGAATATGAAATAGAGAAAGTGAAAGAAACTTGATAAAAGTAAAAGATCATCATTTAGTCTCGTTGTTTTTAAACATGGAGGCTCATTAGAAAAATATCTGGAGCTCTGGGGGGGAAAAAAGCAATACTGGAGCATTTGTATTTTTCAAAAAATTTGAAGATAATTCTGATATGCATCTGGATTTTTAAAAGTGATCACAGGTTTTTCTATTAAATCATAGTTTTGATGATACAGACTTCTATTATTTTTCTGTTGACTAACCATGATACAATGATATTAAGTAATAGTTACATAATCACAGTAGTAAAATGTTTATCAGTTTTCACAATCAACATACAGACCAAAAAGAAAAAAAAAGAAGACAGTTGCAAGCCATAATGGGAACATGATTAACTTGACAGAATAAAGTAATTATATACGATTCGGGGAGTCAAGCAGAGTGATGTGGTCAGTGGAAGTGCACACACACTTGTGTTTTCATCTGCCCAGCTAGTCTCTCTGTCTTTTGATTGGTGCATTTGATCCTGTTACCATTTTCTTAATTGTTTTTGGTTTATTTTTTTGTAGGTATTTTTCTTCTCTTGTGTTTCCTGCCTAGAGAAGTTCCTTTAGCATTTGTTGTAAAGGTGGTTTGGTGGTACTGAATTCTCTTAACTTTTGCTTGTCAGGAAAATTTTTGATTTCTCCATCAAATCTGAATGAGAGTCTTGCTGGGTAGAGTATGCTGGGTTGTAGGTTCTTCTCGTTCATCACCTAAACTGTATCATGCCATTCCCTTCTGACTTGGGGAGTTTCTGTTGAGAAATCAGTTGATAGCCTGATGGGAGTTCCCTTGTGTGTCATTTGTCTTTTTCACTTTGTTGTTTTTAATATTTTATTTTTGTCTTTAATTTTTGTCAGTTTGATTACTATGTGTCTCAGTGTGGGCGTCCTTGGGTTTATCCTAACTGGGCCTCTCTGTGCTTCCTGAACTTGGTTGACTATTTCCTTTCCCGTGTTAAGGAAGTTTTCAGCTATAATCTCTTCAAATACTTTCTCAGGTCCTTGCTCTCTCTCTTTTTCCTGCAGCACCTATAATGGGGACATGGATGTGCTTAATGTTGTCCCAGAACTCTCTTAGGCTGTCTTCACTTCTTTTCATTCTTTTTTCTATATTCTGTTCCATGGCAGTGGTTTCCATCATTCTGTCTTCCAGGTCGTTTATCCATTCTTCTGCCTTAGTTATTCTGCTATGGATTCCGTCTAGTGTATTATTCATCTCTGTTTGTTCTTAGTTCTTCTAGGTCTTTGGTAAACATTTCTTGCATCTTCTCCATTGTCTTCCTGAGACCTGAATCATCTTTACTATCATTATTCTAATTCTTTTTCTGGAAGGTTGCCAATCTCCACTTAATTTAGCTGTTTTTCGGGGTTTTATTTTGTTCCTCCCTCTGGCACATAGCTTTCTGCCTTTTCATCCTGATTAGCTTTCTGTGATGTGGTTTCTGTTTTAGCTACTGTGGGACTGTGGTTCTTCTGGCTTCTTCAGTCTGCCCTCTGATGGAGGAAGATAAGAGACTTGTGTAAGCTTCCAGATGGGAGGGGCTGGGGATGGGAGAAATTAGGTCTTGCTCTGGGGGCAGGACATTGCTCAGTAAAGCTTTAATCCAATTATCTGCTGATGGATGGGACTGCAGTCCCTCCCAGGTAGTTGTTTGGCCTGAGGGGACCCCGCCCTGCGGTCTATAGGCTCTATGGTGGGGTTAATGGTGACCTCCAAGAAGGCTTACCCCAAGGGGTACCTTCCAGGACTGCTGCCGCCAGTGTGCGCATCCCTGTGGGGGCCCCTGTGGACCCCGCCTCTATAGGACACCCTCCAACACTAGCAGGTAGCTTTGCTTCAGTCTCCTGTGGAGTCACTGCCCCTTTCCTCTGGCTCTTGGTGTGCACAAGATTTTGATTGTGCCCTCCAAGGCTGGAGTCCCTGTTTTCCCCAGTCCTGTGGAAGTCCTGTAATGCAATCCTGGTGACCTTCAGGGCTGGATTCCCTAGGGATTCCCAGTCCCTTTTCAGATCCCCAGGCTGGGAAGCCTGACGTGGGATTCAGAACCTTCACAACAGTGGGAGAACTTCTTCAGTATTATTTTTCTCCAGATTTTGAGTCATCTTCTGCACCGGTATGGGATTTGATTTTATCCTAATTGCACCCCTCCTACTGTCTCACTGCGGCTTCTTCTTTTTCTTTGGACGTGGAGTATCTTTTAGCTGTCAGTGGTTGTTCAACAGCTGGTTGCAATTTTGGTGCTCTCAAAGGAGGAAATGAGCACATGTCATTCTACTCAGACATCTTGGACGGGAAGCCTACTGGTCTTTTTACTGTCTTTGTACTTCTACCTTTTTCAGAATGTCATATTGTTGGAACCACACAGTCCGTATCCTTTTCAGCCTGACATCTTTCACTTAGCAGCACAAAAGCTTAAGCCTCCTCTGTGTCTTTTCATGGCTATAATTAATTAAAAAAAAAAAACTGACAGCAAAGTTTTCCCATGTCTTGACGTATAGATCTACCTTTAACTCTTTAACAGCTACACGAGTCCTTTATAGAATGACTATACACATCTCTTTATCCATTTTCTTCCTGGATGGACACTTAAGTTTCTTCCAGGTTTCTAATTGTCAATGTACATCTCTTTGTCACACACTAAACTTTGTACTCCTTACCCATAAAACATGGTGTCAATAAACAGCCTTGCTTCTGTCCACAAAGAAGAACAATACACAAGACAAGGGTGGTGGTAACTTAAAGCAAGAAGAGGGAAGGATCCCACATCCCAGGTTTATTGGCAGATGCAGAGGTGCCCTCAGAATACACAGGTGACAAAAATATGACGTGACAAAGGATAATGGCAGATTCATTCACATTGCTCACACTTCTGTGGCCAGACCTTAAGGAGGGGTCAGGTTTTAAAAACCAAGTAGCGTGTGCCTCCAAATACATGTCAAAAAAGAAGCATGTATGTGTTTCAGGTTTGCTTTTGCTCAGTAATACTATCAAGCAAGAGTTTGTTTCTAAGTGAACCATTGAGCTGTGTGAGCATTTTTGTTTGTTTCAAATAAAATATATTTGTATTATTTGTCATTCATGCAATCCATCCACGCCACACTAGCCTCTGTATCAAGTAGTCCAATAGAAATATACCTGTTCTGTTCTTTAAAAAAGGAGAAGGGTCTGGAAGTGATGGCAGAGGAGTGGGAGTAGGGGCTGGGCGGCCAACACAGACTTAAATCCCTCACAGGAGATGGACTTGAAATTGATGGTGGGGGTGGGGATCACAAGGATGGGGAGATGTGCTCCTTCTGTATCTGAAATAAAGAAGAAGCCTTGGCCTGCTAGTCCTAAGCAGTCCAGGGCCTGGACACCTCCCCACCTGCCTGGCTTCAGTGTGTGAAGACTGAGTTACTGGTAAACAGAGCTTCCTAAGAACTCTGATGGCCATGCATGGGATGACTCCCACGCAGGCCCTGGCCAAAAAAGGCAAGGAGGCCCGGCCTCTAGGAGCTCTTGTTCCAAAAATATTCTTTGCTTGAGGAAACCAAGGAGATGCCAAGGACTCCCAGGCTGATTGCCTGGCTGCTGCTGGGGCTGCATCTCGGAGAGTGTCTTAGCCCCTCGGGTGCAGAACGTGTCCCGGTGCAGCCACCTTCCCGTCCCCACCGGCTGTCCTCATCCTCAGGAGCTGCATCACAGCCACCTTAGTTCCTCCTGGAGCCCCTCCTAGCCAGAGACACCCCAAGAGTAGTCACTAAACATGAACCATCAGTGTTGGAAGCTCCCTCTCTTAATCTGGGCTCCTGCAGTGCAGAACCTGAAAGAAAGCTTCCAGATAAAGTTTGGGAAGTGACCCCAGTGACCCCCAGAGGGGAAGGGGCATTGAGATAGGGAAGATAAGGTGTGTGATTATCAAGTCATCTCTGTGGGTAACTGCAGCCCAGGCTCCCAGGAAAGCTCTGGGAAAAAGTGCAGACTGGTCTTGGGAATCGTCCTGCCCCAGGGCAGAGATATTTATTCCCTAGCTCCTGAGAGCCACTGGTTGAGGGCTGCTCCTGGGGTCTAATAATAATTCCCAGCCCTTCAAGCCAGCCATACACGGGATGACAGCGTGACCTTCATCGGTTCCAGAAAATTCCCTCAGGCTCTGAGAGGTGGAGGCTGGAAGGTGGGAGTCAGTCAGAGTTTAAGACTTTTTTTCTTCTTCAGCTAAGGCAGCAAAAGAGATGATTTATTGTACACATTACATTCAGCCACAACTGAGAACAGAGCTAGTCCATAGTATCACAGGTCCAGGGCAAAAGACCAAAAGGGACAGCTTTGAGGCGAGCAAGGTGGGTCTCTCAAAGGTGGTCGAGGCAGTCAGAGTGGTCATAGATGTTCCAGCTCCACTGAGAAGTTCTAGATAATAGGCATGCAGTCCACGATTTGTCCCAGCCTCTGGCTCCCCTTGTTTCCGCTTCTGTGACTTCCATGGGTGTACAAGTTTACTGGGACATCTGCCTCATCTTTCTTCTTTTGTGCTTCAGCACAAAGAAGCTTCAGCTTTTTCCTCCACTTCACTCTCATGGTGCAGAGGTTTCTCAAAAGATAGTGCTAAGGCCGAGAGCAAGGCTTTTTTTAAGCTTTTTTTCCTAATGTGAACCATTTAAAAAGTCTTTATTGAATTTGCTATAGCATTGTTTCTGTTTTGTTACAGTGTTTTTAGCCACAAGGCCATGTGGGATCTCAGCTCCCTCATCAGGAATCAAATCTGTACCCCTGCATCAGAAGGCAAAGTCTTAACCATGGGACTGCCAGGGAAGTCCCTGAGCATAAGACTTAACCTAGCAAAGTCTGAGGGCTGAGGCTGAGGGGAACATTTGCTAGGATGCCCTCCAGGGAAAATATTCACGAGAGACCTGGATTCTCTCTGTGGGCTGTGACAATCCTTGTCCCCATGCTGCCCGCACACTGAAGTGATGGGAAAATTAGTACATTCCAGCACAAGCGACTTCACTGTTGGCAAACCTAGGAGTTAGAAGTGCTTCCCCAGGATGCATCCCCCTAAATCTCATCTCTAAATTCTGCTGGGCTACTGGTGAAGCCCCACGAGTGACTTGGAACACCTACTGCCCGTTCCCTGTATCAGCCCCTCAATTATCCAGAAAGAGTTACAATAACCCCTGTGCACAGCCAGGATTCCCTCTCTTTTGTTCTCGTTCAGTCGCCCATGCCATGTAGGACCACCCAAGACAGATGGGTCATAGCAGAGAGATTTGACAAAACGTGATCCACTGGAGAAGGGAATGGCAAACCACCCCAGTATACTTGCCGTGACAACATCATGAGCAGTGTAAAAGGACAAAAAGGTATGACCCCAAAAGATGCATTCCCCGGGTCTGAAGGTGTCCAGTATGCTACTGAGGAAGCATGGAGGAGAATTACCAATAGCCCCAGAAAGAATGAAGCAGCTGGACGAAAGTGGAAACGACACTGTTATAGATGTATCTGATGCTGAAAGTAACATCTGATGCTGCAAAGAACAGTATTGCGTAAGAACTTGGAATGGTGGGCCCATGAATCAAGGTAATTGGACGTGGTCAAGCAGGAGATGGTAAGAATAAACATCAACATCTTAGGAATCAGTGAACTAAATGGATGCGAAATGGGTGAATTTAATTTAGATGACGATTATATCTACTACTGTGGACAAGAATCCTGGAGAAGAAATGGAGTAGACCTCATAATCAACAAAAGAGTACAAAATACAGTATTTGGGTGCAATCTCAAAAATGACAGAATGCAGTTAGTTTCCAAGGCAAGCACGGCTCATAGCTTCATTGAGTTATGCAAGCCCCTTTGCCATGACAAGGGAATGATCTGTGAAGGGGTCCCTCTCTTTTAATCATCTCCAATTCTTTCATCCTCTTCCTTTCATGATGTGGCTTTGAGTCCCCAGCCATCCCTCACACTGTCACTTAAGTAAAATTAAAGAAAAAAAAGGAACACAAATTATCTACTAAGGACTGCGTGCAAAGTTACTTTTACATGTGGCACCCTGTCCACAACTACCGAAGCATCCTAGAGTCCACGCTCCACGGGAAGAGAAGCAGCCACAGTGAGAAGCCAGAGTCCTACAGGTAGAGAAAAGACTGAGCTGCAGCAAATTCCAGCACAGCCCCAAATAAAGACATCAGTTCAGTTCAGTTCAGTCGCCCAGTCGTGTCCAACTCTGCGACCCCATGGACTGCAGCATGCCTGGCCTCCCTGTCCATCACCAGGGAGTCCATCACATGAGTTTACTCAAACTCATGTCCATTGAGTCAGTCAAATAAATGAAATTAGAAAAAAAAATGTTGTAACCACATTTAAGAGATAAGTGAGGGTTCCCAAAGGGAGGTGGATGAAGAGGGGTGCAGCGACCAGCCTCCTGCTCGGTCTGGCACAGTTCAGCTAGAAAGCCACACTCAGAAGTCCCCACAACATAATGCAAGCTGTGTAGGTAATTGTACTTTCTCCAAGAGGCAGATGAGGGGCTTGGGCTGCCATCGCCTCCACCCCAGACTGTTTATGAGCCTCTTACTTCCAATCACTTGTAGTACTTTCCTGAGAGTAAACTACTGGGGAGAAGATGGGTTTTTCCCTCTGGCATCATCTCACTGATGCCTTCAGAGCTGATGCTCCTTTCCAGCAGTTGCTCAGCTTTCCTGCCCATGTTCAGGGTACCCTATGTACCTCTCTCTGCTCCCTGTGGGGACAGTGACATCCTCTTTATGCCACAGAAGGAGAACTGAGATTCTGGGAAGTGAAGGAGTGTGCTCAAGTCTCCACAAGTGTGGACGGAGCCTGAGACCACCTGGCTCTCAGCTATTCCCATTCTGTTTCCTCTGCCTGGTATCTGTTCCCCTCCTTCTGTTAATGGTTGTTGTTCTTCAGTCACTCAGTAGTGCCTGACTCTCTGCCACCCCAGACTGGAGCATGCCAGGCTTCCTTGTCCTTCACTATCTCCTGGAGTTTGCTCGAACTCATGCCCATTGAGTCAGTGATGCCATCCAACCATCTCATCCTGTCATCTGCTTCTCCTCCTATGCTCAATGTTTCCCAGCATTAAGTTCTTTTTCAGTGGATCAGCTCTTCATATCAGATGGCCAAAGTATTGGAGATTTAGCTTCAGCACCAATCCTTCCAATGAATATGAGTGTTGGTTTCATTTAGGATGGACTGGTTGGATCTCCTTGCAGTCCAAGGGACTCTCAAAAGTCTTCTTCAACACCACAGTTCAAAAGCATCATTCTTCGGTGCTCAGCCTTCTTTATGGTTCAACTCTCACATCTGTACATGACCACTGGAAAAACCATGGCTTTGACTAGATGGTCCTTTGTCAGCAAAGTGATGTCTCTGCTTTTTAATATGCTGTCTAGGTTTGTCACAGCTTTTCTTTCAAGGAGCAAGTGTCTTTTAATTTCATGGCTGCAGTCCCTGTCCGCAGTGATTTTGGAGCCCAAGAAAATAAAGTCTGGCACTGTTTCCATTGTTTCCCCATCTATTTGCCATGATGTTATGGGATCAGATGCCATGATCTTCATTTTTTGAATGTTGAGTTTTAAGTCAGTTTCTCCACTCTCCTCTTTCACCTTCATCAAGAAGCTCTTTAGTTCCTCTTTGCTTTCTGCCATTAGGGTGGTATCATCTGCATATCTGAGGTTATTGATATTTCTGGTAATGGTATCACATTTTTTGGAAGCCATTCCTCTGCCTTCAATCTTTGTTATTCTGGGGAAGATATCTCTACCCCCTTTTCTAAGGAGCTCACTTGACTCGGGCTCAACTAGCCACTATATGTTCTGCCCCTTGGCCTTTGTTGGTTTGAAGATGGACACAAGTCAGGCCCCCATTTCAATGAGATGAAAAAAAAGCAAGAAGCCCCTCTTTTCACTGGGACTAGTAGTTGTAAGTGTGGTGTGAGCTTGAGACCACCAGGAGCCACTGTGAAGATCCTGCCAAAGAGGACAACAGGCATAGAGGAGAGAAGAGGAGCCACAAGACACCACCCAAGCCCCTGGATCCAGCTGAGCCTGATGTCTATTCTCTCTGCACTTTTCAGTTACAGGAACAATATGTTAATCTCAGTGTCTCCACCACCTTCATTCTCTCTCTCTGTCCTTCCCACTCTTCTTGCCTTCTTCCTTTCTAGTGAGTTTATGTTGGAATTTATTATTTGCCATAGAATGAGCAAAAGAATCCTAACCAATGTGGACTCTTCTCCCAAGTTCTTCCCATGATACTATATAGGCTACATTTTGCCATACACACACACACGCACAATCATTTTTGTAGAGCACTTTGTAAAGAGCCTTCACACTCATTTGCTCTGACAACCTTCTGAGAGAAGACAGATAAGTATCACATCTCTACAGACATTTTTATAAATAAGGAAACTGAAACTCAGAGAGGCCAGGTGACTTATCTGAGATCACACAGCCAGCCAGTGAGTGGCAGACCTGACGGGTCATAGGCCCGTGTGCTTTCCACTGTGTCTTGCTGCAGTCCTGGGTTCTTGACCTGTCTTGGCTATCAGCAAACAGAGTGATCTTCCAAATAAGTTCACCTCTCTGGGCCTCAAATTCCCATCTGTTGTAATATGAGGGGTCTGACAACTGTGACTTCTAAGGGCCTCCCCAAACTCGCGTCCTCGTGGCCTGTGATTTTGCTTTGTAAATATGCCTGAAACTGGTGCGCCGTTCAGTCACTCAGTGGCGTCCGACTCTTTGCGACCCCATAGACTGTAACCCACAGGCTCCTCTGTCCGTGGGATTTCCCAGGCAAGAATACTGAAGTGGGTTGCCATTTCCTTCTCCAAGAGATCTTCCCAGACCAAGGATCAAACTGTGTTGGCTCTAAATAAACAACCCTACTGGGAGAACGTCCCATTGATCAGAGACTCAGCACACAGCTGTCTAATAACACTGAGGTTTCCCATGGTTCTGTTCTGAGATGGAGCAAACACTAGTAATCACTTGAGTAATAAAATAATTGTGTACAAGCCCTGTATCCCATCTGCTCTTTTCCTGATTAGAAAAAGTGCTGTGTGCTAGAATCTTTTTGCCTTTCAGCCCTCAAATGAAATTAAATAAACCAGGCTTTGCACGGCCCTGAGTCACAGTAGCTTTGTCCTGGGAAGTGGAGGTGGGGGAGCTAAGAAGCCTGCCCACCCCTGCCAAGGCTCCTTTTTTTTTTTCTTTTAGTTGAATTTTTATTGGAGTCTAACAGCTTTACAATGCTGTGTTGGTTTCTACTGTACAACGAAGTGAATCAGCTATCTGTATACATATATGCTCCGCTCTTGTGCCTCCCTCATGACCCCCCTGCTCGTCCCACCCCTCTAGGTCATCACAAAGCACAGAGCAGAGCTCCCGGTGCTGTACAGCAGCTTCCCACCAGAGAACTATTGTGCACATGGTGTGTGTCAATGTCAACGCTACTCTCGCAGTTTGTCCGGCCCTCCCCTCCACCCCCACCCCCATCCACATGTCTCTTCTCTATGTCTGCATCTCTATTCCTGCCTTGGAAATAAGTTCATCTGTACCATTTTTCTAGATTCCACACATATGTGATAATATATGATATTTGTTTTTCTCCTGCCAGATCTTAAGTGTGAATTAAGGCTCTGATAGAGCTCCCAGGCCATCCATGTGCACTCCCTGGTGGGCCTGGGGGCTCGCAAGACCTCAGATTTGAGGAGCAGTGTGGCCACACACTGATGGATTGATGAAAATCTTAAATCCACTCAGAGTGCCCATCTGATGTGGGCCCCTCCAAGGCCTTCACTTGCTTTGCAGATTCTCTGAATCACTCTTGGACTTTTCTTCTTCCTGGAGGCAGTTTTTTTTAAAAAGATTTCTACAAGGAATGGAGTCCCAACGGCTGTTTGCTTTGCTCTGCCTTGCTGAACCTCAACACAGTCCTTCCCAATGACCCTCAAGGACGATCAAAGGGCCCTGCCTGCTCCCATGCGGGTCTTTCCTCTCAACCCTGTTCACAGGCTCTTTATCTGAAAGAGACATTTTGTCCTGACAAGTCAGCTCATGTTCTGTACCCTGCACTCTGGAAAGTTAATATTACACAGCCACGTGATTACCCTTTCGCGTCCCAGATGTCGTTCCTGAATTCAGAATTAGTTTTCACCAGTTGGGACCTTGAACCTTTTTTGGGGTGGGAGGGTGGGTTGAGTTCAGAGGGGTAAAGAGGCAGAAAAGCAGCAACAAAACCTCAATTCATTGTTTATAATAAGCTGGGCCATGGTCCTTTGTGTGAAGGAAGAAAGACCCTTGGTGTAATTCGTACTTTCTGAGGAGTCAGGGGTTTTCAGATTGACCTACTATTGATGCTTCAGAATCTTGATGACAGCTCTAAATCTGGAGCGAGATGCACATTTTAATACATCTAGAACAAAGAGCTTTTTAAGATAGATCCCCTGCTGCACAAGCTAAGAAAAGTCACCAAGAGTTCATAAGCTGTAGCTATAAAACCCTGGGGGTATAAGAAGGATGCCTGGGTCCCAGTGTCCATCTGCAGAAGCCATGCCCTACATCTTAAGCTCAGATCCTCTGATTAGAAGCAGGGCCATCTAACATGGGCATGGGATGCTTCATTCTTGGACCTATGAAGTGGTAAAGACCAAGAGTACTCATGGACCAGCTGGGTCCAAAGCAACTGTCCAATTTAACTCATTCCATTTCAGGTAACCACAATACCAGCTTGCTAGTCCCACATCTGATGAGGCATAGACCCACATTTGTTTAGGTTTCACCAGATAACTCCTTGGCCTAATCCAACCCTATCAATCCCCTAAGGACCAGATCAGACCCCTTTGTCACCACTTCTATGACAACATTCACAGTGATTTCTGTCTGGCCACAGCATGTGGTTTTAAGTTGTGCTCCTACTTCCTTTGCAAGCAGAATCCAATCCAAAGTCCTGAGTCTCCAGCCTTGCTCTTGGTCTACACTGGGGTCCCCAGCCCCTGGGCTGCACAGCAGGATGTGAGCAGTGGGCAAGTGCACAAAGCTTCATCTGTATTTACAGCGGCTCCCCGTTGCTCGCATTACCACCTGAGCTCTGCCTCCTCTCAGATCAGCAGGGGCATTAGATTCTCATAGGAGCTCAAACTCTACTGTGAGCTGTGCATGCATGGACTCTAGGTTGCAAGCTCCTTATGAGAGTCATCCCAACACTATTCCCCACCTCAGCCCCCCACCCTATGTGTGGAAAAATTGTCTTCCAGGAAACTGGTCGCTGGTGCCAAAAAGGTTCAGGCCTGGTCTACACTTTGATGCTTTCTGCCTCTCCTGTCTCTTCTTCTTCCTCCTGACTTGCTTCTGATCTCAGGGACTCTGGTTCTTGTGTCTTGCCTCTGTATCCAGCCCCTGGGACCCACGATCATTTTGTCTTCCCTGGAAACGAACATGGCCCAGGGTTGCCTTATTTGGCCTGAGAATCACTTGGCTGATGTGAGATCTGGGGGTGTTCATGACTCATTTCACCGTCCAGAGCCTACCTCTGTGCTGACTTCTATGGTCAGCTAGCTTTCTATAAGGAATGGTCTTTTGCCTTATGACGAAACGTCTTCTCTAGGAATCTGCTGGTGTTGAGCACAGTAATGGACCTGCCCAGGCCTACACTCAGTTGGCTGTGAGTCGGGTCATCTGAGTTCTAATTCCAGCTTGCTCCTCAGTTACCTACTACATGAACTCAGGCAAGTAGTGAGCCTTTTTGAGACTCGGGCTCCTCATCCTCAGTTAAATGGGAATAATAACAACAGTGCTGACTTCACAGGATTACATGCGTGGTTGGGTGGAACTTCGAGACGTTAGCTAGATTTTTTGCATGAGTACAAACTCTTTTATCTGGTCCTACGATGGTGTGTGTGTGTGTAAATGGTGAAGAATCCTCAGAGAGCCGTGGGGACTTGTGCTTCATCACATCACCAGACACTCAGCAGAGTACTCAACAAATATAAGCATAAAAAGAATAGAGGGGAACTTCCCTGAGGACCCAGTGGATTTTCCAGTCTAGGTTCATTGGTCAGTCTTCTGGCCTTTGCCAGAAGGGAGAGGACTTCACTCCTGGTGAAGCTCTTTACTAAAATGGTGCTGACTTTTCCTCTTAGGCCCCCAGTCCTTCCTTCACAACTGTCTTTCCTGATGTCAGAAGGCGTCTCTCCCTCCCTGAACCCTGCCCGGGGCCTGGCTCGTGTTTCCTAAAGGGCCCAGAGATGGCTCCACCGTGCAGCCATCTCCCCTGATGGGTCGTCCGAGCTGAAGGGAGGTGCCGTGTCTCACGCTGTCTGTCACACCAGCTCCATTATCTGAGTCCTTAGTAGAGGAAGTTGTGGAGGTGGATGGGTCCTGGCTGACTCCAACACAAACACAGCCTGATGTACCTGTGGAAGAGCCGCACCTACAAGGATCCAGTTGCAGGTTGCTGCTCTGCACGAAGTGGGAGGGATGTTCCAAGAGGAAGTTTAGTGCATGAAGCTGGAGAGGGGAGCCTAGGGTAGCTACTTAAGCTGGGCCAGGGGATTCATCTGGGCTCCAGGTACGGAAGGAGCGGTTGCAGTGGCAGGAGTGGGTTCTTCAGGGGGTTTGTGGCTCACAGGGTGTTAGCAGTACTGCTTAGGGGCCGGGAGATGATGTGGCTTGGGGTCGGGCTCCTCTCCATCTCTGCATGACTGCTGCATGCTTCTTAGTAAGCAGGACCACCGCTGTTTCGCCTTCTGCAGGGTTTTGGCTGTGGCAGAACTGGTGGACAGCACTTTCACCCAGGGCTTGGCTTTTCACCAAAAGCCTCGTTCTAAAATGTAAACTTCAGTCTATTTGAATATGATCAGGCCGACAGATCAGGAGACAGTGTCCACTGGAAAGACAGCTTGTTCATCACAGGCCCCAGGAGCAGGGCCACTGTGCGTCACTGAGGCCACAGCAGGAAGCAAGGGGGGAGGTGGCGGGGGGCGGAGGTGGGGAAGGGAACGTGAGGACACTAGGCTTCCCGGGAAAGGAACGGCAGAGGCAGGTGAGCAGACAGTTGAAATAGTTGTAGGTAGTCCTGGGGCCCCGGGCTGTCTCCAGTTGTCTGGCACCTGCCTGGGCACTTAGCGCAAAGGGACCATGGGGCTGAGTGTGATAGTCCCCTACGGGGGGTGGGCATGGCCTCTGGAGAGGCTTGTTTGCACACTTGTCCTGGTGGGTAAAGCCTGTACTGTCTCTAGGAACTGGTTGGGTGGGGCTGTCCCCTTGGGTGTCAGGGCGTCAGACCCACAGGTTAACACAAGTCTCAACAATCGTGGTCCACTGAGGGGCCATGTTAGCTGGCCAGGGTGGCTATAACAGAACAGCACAGACTGGGCAGCTTAAACAACAGAAACTTACTGTCTCCTAATTCTGGAGGCCACAAGTCCACGACCAAGGGTAGTCAGCAGGGTTGAAGTCACCTCTGAGGCCTCCCTCCTCGGCTTGCAGACAGCCGCCTTCTCACCAGGTCCGCAGAGGTCTCTTCTCTGTGCACGTGTGTCCCTGGTGTCCCTTCATGTATTGAAACTTCCTCTTCTTCTAAGGACAGCAGTCAGGTTGGATTGGGGCCCTCATTTTAAATGAATCATCTCTTTAAAGGCCCTGGGACTTCCCTGGTGATCCAGTGGCTAAGATTCCACATTCCCAGTGCAGGGCCCTGGGGTTGATCCCTAGTCAGGGATCTAGATCCCGAATGCCTCAACTAAGACCCAGTTCAGTCCAATAAATAAATAAGTAAAATTTTAAAAGCCTTATCTCCAAATACAGTCATATTCTGATGTACCGGGTTTAGGGGTTCAATAGATGAATTTGAAGGTTTCAGTATTTCAGCCCATGAGACATTGCTGGAGTAGCTGTGGAGCTCCTGGAGCTGAGAGCATCAGAGGACCAGCATGAGCACACAGCAGAGGATCTGATCCTCAGGTGATGCGGGGTGAGGGGGCAAGGACCCGGGTGATTCAGGGTGTTAGTAGGACTGTACTTATAAGCTTTATTCTCTGTGTGTGTGCTCAGTAGCTCAGTTGTGTCTGACTCTTTGTGACCCCATGGACTGTAGTCCACCAGGCTCCTCTGTCCATGGGAGTCTTCCAGCAAGAACACTGGAGTGGGTTGCCGTGCCCTCCTCCAGGGGATCTTCCCAACCCAGGGATCAAACTCATGTCTCCTGTGTCTCCTGCATTGCAGGCAGATGCTTTACCACTGACTCACCAGGGAAGCCCATATTATGAGCTTTGGGGCCTCGACAGATTCAAAGTACAGAGTTAGCAGTTCCTGAGAAAGACTGGAAATAAATATTGAATATTCTTTTTAGTATGGAATCTGGATTCCATCAATATAAAAAACCAAGGCCCACAACACTAGGGGGTCAAGTTCCCTTTAAAAGCACAGCGATCATATTTATTTGTGTTAAGAGTTGTAGTTGTTGTTGTTCAGCTGCTCAGTCATGTCCAGCTCTTTGTGATCCCAGGGAATGCAACAGGCCAGGCTTCCCTGTCCTTCACTATGTCCCTGAGTTTGCTCAGACTCATGTCTATCGAGTCAGGGATGCCATCCAACCATCTTGTCCTCTGTTAATGGCCTGAAAATACTAAGCCTGGGTCCTTTCTCTGACCCCAAATTTCACTCTTATCTTACAGTGAAAACTGTGTCAAAGATGTGAGTGCCTGGAAAAAACCACAAGGTGTTCGGTTTTGAAAAGTCCACTGGAGAACAAACTGCTTGTTTGTTTCGTTCTCCCACTCCCTTCTCAGGAGTGTCTGGCACAGCGTCCTGACTCCCTCCTCTGATACACGTGCATGCACACTCACTTTCTGACTCACACACACATACACACAAGCTTTCTGTCACACTCTCAGTATCCACTCTTCCAGCCAGATACCTTGCCTCACAGAGGACCATGCAGGATTCTTCAGAAATCATTCTTTGTGCCATTCTGCTTGGAGTAGTGGCTGCAAACAGCAGGCAGAAGCTGGACCACCAGCCTCTTTTCTTCTCTCCATGCACCCTTCTTCCCACAGCAAGTATGAGTGTTTTATCACTAGTAGACTCTCCCCATCTTCACAAAAAGAAAGAAAGAAAAGAGCACAGCTCATGCCAGAAGTTCTTAAGGAGGCAGGAATCCAGATTTGTCAATAACCATGGTGTTTCCAGTGGTTACCAGGCGAGTCAGAACTAAACAAGCTGCGGACTCTGCGGAGGCAGATTTAGACAACATGCTCTGAAAAAGCTCTGTATCAATCGGGGCTGTTGGTCCAGGTGACAGAAACCAGTCCTGGATAACTTGAGCAAAAAAAAAACTTCCTTGAAAGGTATCAGGAGGTGGTATCACAGGAGCCCCTACTGGCAGCAGGGGTTTGGGCGGCAGGCGGGGAAATCTTGGAAAATAAGTGGGAACTGAAGGGCTTCAGAAGTTGTCACAGGAGGGGTTGATGGCTTCTCATTCTCTGGCTGAATGCCAGCCCATGGTTGGACACAACCACAAAAAGTGGACACCCACAATCTCTGTTGAAACTCTGCCAGTGAAGCCTGGCATCACCAGCCTTCTGCACAATACTCAGTGGATCCAAAGGGACCAGTTGATCCACTGCTGAAATCTTGCTTGAGTCCTCACTGCTAGAAACAAGGGAAGTTGTTTTGGGAAGTTGAGGGAAGCTGTGTCCCATAATGGGGCTTCCCAGGCAGTGTTAGTCAACCACGGTTGACTGGTGGTGAACCCATCAGTCTTTGGCAGGTGAATCAGTCTTCGGCAGGCAAAGAACCTGCCTGCCAGTGCAGGAGACACAAGAGATGGGGATTCAATCCCTGGGTCGGGAAGATCCCCTGGAGGAGGAGATAGTAACCCATTCCAGTATTCTTGCCTGGAGAATCCCATGGACAGAGGAGCCTGACAAAGAGTCTGACACGACTGATGTGACTTAGCACCCATGCACGCAAGTGAAAGTGAAGTCACTCAGTTGCTCAGTCGTGTCCAACTCTTTGCGACCCCATGGACGGTAGCCTACCAGGCTCCTCTATCCATGGGATTTTCCAGGCAAGTATACTGGAGTGGGCTGCCATTTCCTTCTCCAGGGGATCTTCCCAAACCAGGAATTGAACCTGGGTCTCCTGCACTGCAGACAGACGCTTTACCGTCTGAGCCACCAGGGTGTCCCATAATAACCGGTATATGGGTAGATTCTACCAAAAGAAGGAAGATTGAATGTAGGAAGGTTTTAAAAAAATCAGTAAATGTCCACCACAGTTCCTTTTTAAACAATTCTGTCTATGTATCTCTCTGTTTCTAGCTGCACTGGGTCTACACCGCTGCACCCGGGCTTTCTCTAGTTAGCTGCCGCGAGCGGGGGCTATTCTCTAGTTGCAGCGCACGGGCTTCTCATCGCGGCGGTTTCTCTTGCAGAGCACAGGCTCTAGAGTGTGGGCTGCATAATTGCGGCACACCAGCTTAGTGATTCCGAGGCTTGTGGGATCTTCCAGGACCAGGGATTGAACCCCACGTTCCCTGCATTGGTGGGCAGATTCTTAACCACTGGTCCCCCGGGAAAGTCCCTCACGACAGCTGTGATCGTAACCATGGACACTTGAAAGTTGTGTCATTCATAAGAACAACGGACCTGGAATTTTGCATGTGCCCCAGCCTCTGGTTGCTAAGCTTAGATGCCCCCTCAAATCTGTACCCTTCCTTTCTTAGTATGAACTTCTCAAAGAGCAGTACCTTCTGGTCTGGGAACTGCTGCCAGTCATTCCCAGCTCTCTGCACTGAGGTGCCCCACGTGGCCAGGGTCTAGTCGGTGCCATGTGCGAGGAAATGTACCACTTCCACACTGAGCTTATAACATTTTTCCCTTTAGTGACTGTGCATACCATGTCCCTCTCTGGCTGTCTGGAATGAAAATGATATCCAAAGTGACTTTGGAAGCTATCTTATTACACATAGCAGAGCCTCTGACATTTGACCCCTAAACCTGCACAATGATTTTACAAGATCAAGAAATGATATTTGTTAGGGCATTTGGGTCATTATACATGGATAGATCCATTTGTTACCAAGGCATTTATTTAGCTTGTTTCTCTGTTTATTCTGAGACATAGAGTAAACACAGCCTTTAGAATGAGACCGCTGCTGCTGCCGCCGCTGATGCTAAGTCGCTTCAGTTGTGTCCGACTCTGTGCGACCCCGTAGACAGCAGCCCACCAGGTGCCCCTGTCCCTGGGATTCTCCAGGCAAGAACACTGGAGTGGGTTGCCATTTCCTTCTCCATAGAATGAGACAGGCTTGAGTTCAAACACATGCTCCACTATATTTTTCCTGGGAGCCATTTCTTAGTCTCTGTTTTATAAAAATGAGATTAATAATATCTATCACTAAATGTAAACAGAAGGATTAAATGAAATGATAAAAGCAAAACATTTAGTAAGTAGCATATCAGTTCAGTTCAGTTCAGTCGCTCTGTCATGCCCAACCTTTGCGACCCCATGAATCACTGCACGCCAGGCCTCCCTGTCCATCACCAACTCCCGGAGTTCACTCAAACCCATGTCCATCAAGTTGATGATGCCATCCAACCATCTCATCCTCTGTCATACCCTTCTCCTCCTGCCCCCAATCCCTCCCAGAATCAGAATCTTTTCCAATGAGTCAACTCTTCTCATGAGGTGGCCAAAGTATTGGAGTTTCAGCTTTAGCATCAGTCCTTCCAATGAACACCCAGGACTGATCTCCTTTAGGATAGACTGGTTGGATCTCCTTGCAGTCCAAGGGACTCTCAAGAGTCTTCTCCAACACCACAGTTCAAAAGCATCAATTCTTTGGCGTTCAGCTTTCTTCACAGTCCAACTCTTACATCCATACATGACCACTGGAAAAACCATAGCCTTGACTAGATGGACCTTTGTTGGCAAAGTAATATCTCTGCTTTTGAATATGCTATCTGGGTTGGTCATAACTTTCCTTCCAAGGAATAAGCATCTTTTAATTTCATGGCTGCAATTTCCATCTGCAGTGATTTTGGAGCCCAAAAACACAAAGTCTGACACTGTTTCCACTGTTTCCCCATCTATTTCCCATGAAGTGATGGGACCGGATGCCATGATCTTCGTTTTCTGAATGTTGAGCTTTAAGCCAACTTTTTCACTCTCCTCTTTCACTTTCATCAAGAGGCTTTTTAATTCCTCTTCACTTTCTGCCATAAGGGTGGTGTCATCTGCATATCTGAGGTTATTGATATTTCTCCCAGCAGTCTTGATTCCAGCTTGTGCTTCTTCCAGCCCAGCGTTTCTCATGATGTACTCTGCATATAAGTAGGTACTTAATCAGTGGAAGACTGTGGGCAGAGTATGGTGTATAGGTGGGAAGTGGTGTAAACCGGAAATTAGGAGGCTGCTCCCCGTGCAGTCTTGGGGAAATCCCTCCACTCCTCTGAACCTTTGTGTGTATGCATGCTAAGTTGATTAGTCACGTCCGACTCTTTGTGACCCTAAGGACTGGACTGTAGCCCGCCAGGCTCCTCTGTCCATGGGATTCTCCAGGCAAGAATACTGGAGTGGGTAGATCCTCCTCCAGGAACTTCGTGACACATGGATGGAACCTGCATCTCTTATGACTCCTCATCAGCAAGCAGATTCATAACCACTTACATCACCTGGCAAGCCCTCTGAACCCTTGTTTATTTATTAAAAAAAAAAATGGCATAGGATGGTACCTGGGGTTTCCACACTCATTCCTGTGGAAACTCTCTGCTCTGCAGAATTCCTCAGGACCCCATCTGGGAGGGGCTGGATAGAGTCCAGAAGACTCTGATCCCTGCCTTAGGTCCAGTTTGGTTTGTCTGACATACTAGACTTCCAGAGGAGAGTTTGCTTGAAGAAAGAGCATCACTGGTCTTGTAAACACACTAAATATCACTGTATCCGAGGACTTAAATACTTTCCTACTCAAATGTTTTTGTTGTTTTTGAGTTGCTAAGTTATGTCTGACTCTTTGTGACTCCAAGGACTACAGCCTGCCAGGCTCCTCTGTCCTCCACTATCTTCCTGAATTTGCTCAAATTCATGTCCATTGAATCAGTAATGATATCTATCCATCTCACCCATCTCATCTCCCCCTTCTCCTTTTGCCTTCAATCTTTCTCAGCATCAGAGTCTTTTCCAGTGAAATGGGTCTTTGAATCAGGTGGCCAAAGTATTGAAGCTTCAGCAACAGTCCTTTCAATGAATACTTTCACCAGAAGACACACCCACAACTGAATGCCATTTCTGCTTCAGCTCTTCGTTCTTTCTGAAAGCTAATCGCTTTTGTGAGGGTCTGGGGGGTTGTGGCTTAGTCTGCAAGTCATCTTGGGAGGGGAATTGACTTTCCTCTCCTCCCTGACTATTTTGTGAAAATCCAAGGGTGACCTGCTATATCCAAGACTGCCCAGGCGTGAAGACACTCAGGTGGGGCAGACTCATGGCTACAAATAAGAACTAAAAATGCAGCTCACAGGTACTGTCCCTGGGGCTGGGACTTTGGGAAGGGCAGGTACACACTGTTCTAGTTAGAAAATGTTTAAATCAAATGCAACACTGGGCATGCCCTTTCTGACCATGAGCTGGGTGGGGATGAGGAAGCAGGCAGGTTCCTGGGCTCTCAGAGCAGCTACGAGAAGAAACCAGCTGGCTTCTCAGGGTCTCAGCCTGCCAGCATCACTGTCTATCACAGACATGTCTGGCCCTAGAACACTCAGGTGTCACAGAAAGGGAGCATGGCCAAAGGCTGTGTGATGAGTTTTTATTTATTCAGTGCACAGACGTTTATGCCAAATGTGCTGGACATTCTGTTAGAGATAGAGACTTGTTCCGGTGTTATTTATTCTAGTCTAAGGAAACAGCAGGAATTAATAAGCAAATAATTATCAAGTCAGGTGGTATGTGTGTTAGTCACTCAGTCATGTCTGACCCTTTGCAACTCCATGGACTGTAGCCCACCAGGCTCCTCTGACCACAGAGGAGTTTCTCCAGGCAGGAACACTGGAGTGGGTTGCCATGCCCTTCTGCAGGCAGATTCTTTACCATCTGAGTCACCAGAGAAGCCCAGCTTGGATGGTAAGAATTGCTAAATAAATGGGACAGAGATACAAAGGGTACTATTTTATAGATTCTTCTGGAAAGCTTTGACGAGAGGCTGGCATTAGAGCAGAAACATGAAGAAAGTTGGGGAGGAGGAGCCTCTCACTCCTCACTCAGAGTGGTCCAAGCAGAGGGGAGAGTGACTGCGGATTCCTGAGGGTTGAGCAGTGAGGGGCACAGAGCAGCTGTAAGCCAGATCCGGCCTCTGTACCCCAGCGCTGAATCAGATCTTGGAGGCAGAGTTTTGGGTGAAGTAGAGAAGAATAACGTTCTTCCTCTCCCAGCTGAAGGGGATGCAGCAGGTGGTGTGTCATCACCTCAGGTTAATGCCCTCAAAACTGCCTGTTCCCACCTGGAGGGGTGGTGAGGAGACTTATAGGAATGGTTCAAAGAGGGTGTGGTCAGATGGTGGACATTCTTCTGATTGGCTGGGAGTGAGGTGAGTCAGCTTCATTCACCTTCTGGTTCCATCAGGTCTGGGGTCTACTTGTTTGTGGGCGGCAGGTAATTACCTTCTCCCACCTGGAAGGGGTTTCCATATCTGCAAAACAGCTCAGGTATTGCTGTGTGTATCCCCTGAGGGGAAGCCAGGCCCCGCCCCAAGGCTGCACCACTGTTCCTCATTTGTCTCCTTGTCCCTTCCCTTCCCTGATTAGCAACTGCTTGAATCTGCTCCTCGGAGCTCAAGGAAGGTCTTGGAGGCTGAATGATGCCTATTTCCTGTACTCCAGAAATGGGGAACATGGAAAGGCTTTTGTGACCGGGAAGCCTACAGGGTCCTGCTCGGGATCAGTTGGGGTGCAGTGAACAAGGATGAGGGTGGAGGGGAAGCAGCAGGGATTGCATTGTCTAGAGGTTAATGGACTACTCTAAGTAATCCAAAATTTATTCTGAAGCCATTAAAAATTATGGGCCAGTGTGATTGCACTCTTAGCTGGGTTCCTGTGTTGATATGTTAAGTGTCAAGGGGCAAAGAGAGGTTGAGAGTGATGGGCTGGAAAGCTGACATAATCATGTCGGCAGGATACGGTGGTGGATTAGACTGAGGCAGCGGTGCGGGCAGGCTGGCTGATGTTGGGTGTCTGCTGAAGGCAGAGCCAACCTGCTCACCAGAGGATCAGCACGTCACGGACACCTCTGCGTTTACTCCTCACTCTTCCCCTAGCCTACCCCTCCCCTCTACCCAGGAGAGAAGATTTCCTCTTAAGTGAAGAGGGGGAAGAAAGCACAGAGACGGAAAACACAAAAGGATGTCGGACAACAAAAAGAAGATAAAAAGGCAGCAGAAGAATTAAAACAGTAGAGGAAAGAAATGAACACCAACAAGAGAAAAAGAGCAAGAAAGAGAAAGAAATGCTCTCCATCCTTCCAGCTTTCTCATCTCTTTCCATCTCTGTTTTGTTTGTTTGTTTGTTTTCCAGTTTATTTTCGGCCACGCTGTGCAGCATGCAGGATCTTGGTTCCACAACCAGGGATCAAACCCTTGCCCCCTGCATTAATCTTAGAATCTTAGAATCTTAGCCCCTGGGCCACTAAGGAAGTTTCTTTCCTTCTCTGTTGATAACATAAAGGCAAGATAGGTTGATTCCTTCTGTAGCAAAAGCCCTCTTGGGAAATCCTGCTAAGTGTTCTGCTAGCAATGACCATGTGTACAATGCCAGGTTGAAGCAGGAGAAATAAATCTTATGTCAAGAAAAATAAAAGCCAGTGCTAAGGGTGAACTGCCTGCTCAGAGATCTAAATTCAAGCAATCATCACTTCTGATAAAGCCCAGGTCTCCCTGGACGGTAACACATGCGGGCCTAGAATCTTATTTTTTCTGCCATCTCCCAGAAGAGAAATTCACCTTGTCTCCTAGGTCTCCTTCAACAACTGCAGAGCTGGTTTTATGAAGTGGTATTTCCTAAAGCCACAGGACACTTAGGGGTAGCCAGAAGCCATTGTTTTCACAAGAGGGAAAAAAAAAAAAGCTACAGGAAGTCTCAACTTCCACCGAGGATATAATCATAGGCTCTGCCGAGAGTCTGAGAACCCCTGGCTGCTGCAGCTCTTTGATAGGTCAGTGTCGGAAACTCTGGTCATAAATCGTGTTGAAAGATCACAGGAGCCACATCCACCTTGGAGAACTGCAAGTGTTCAAGTGTTTAATGTAGTCTTAAAATGCCGTAAGAACCTTCCTCTAATTTAATCTTCAGTCTTCAGCTGTTAACACAGATGCATTAGGTTGGTAAATGGCAAGAGGAAGAAATAAAGAAATGCTTTTACACAGAGACCAGGGACACTTTCATTTCCCTGAAAGACGGGTTTAATCAGCAGTTTCCAGGAGGAAGGCAGCAGTCTGTGTGTATGAAATTTTGCCAAAAGGAATTAAGTTGAAAAAGATGACTCTTCTTTCAGAACTGGCAAAGTTCTCACCGGGATTTTTTTGTATAATGAATCCAGTTTTCTATGGTGAACATGCAACTATATATAAAAATTTATTTAAGAAATGGAAAAACAAAAACAAAAAAACAGGGCAAATCCAACACTGCCAAGCTTCAGTTGCTCTCAGAATACTTTTTGCACCCTTTGTTCTTTATTCCTTCCGTGCCCTTCCTCTTTTCTACTCCACCAAACCCCATACTAACAGAGAACGCCTCTGATGAGGCTTTAAGTTTATATTATAGCTTAAGCTTGAGCCGTAAAAGATAATCATTGCAATGCACATGGTTCCTGTGCAGGCCTGTACTCACCTTCCACCGAAACTCAATCTTAACTACAGTTCTTTACAGCCTGGAATGTTGCATTAAGCTGTCCTGTTTTCACTCTTGAGAAGGACAGGATATTAATGGCTCATGGTCTAAGAAAAGATTTTACCTGAGCAGAGGTGGGCTTTTGAAGGAAGACTAAGTCAAGTCAGCCGCTTCTGACTCTTTGGACCCTATGGACTTTAGCCTGCCCGGCTTCTCTGTCCAAGGGACTCTCCAGGCAAGAATACTGGAGTGGATTGCCACTTCCTTCTCTAGGAGATCTTCCCGACCCAGGGGCTGAATCCACATCTCTCACGTCTCCTGAACTGACAGGTGGGCTCTTTACCACCAGTGCCACCTGGCATGCATGAGGCCTCCTTCACGATTCCAATCAAGGTTCTGTCTCTTTCTCTCTCTCTGTCTCACACGTACACACACAAACACAGACACACACACAGTGTCTAGAGAAAGCCTTTGGGCTCTATCAGTAACTTTGACTCTGGAGACTGAGCAACTATCATTTGAGCAAGGATCCCCCTTAGGAGATGAAGAACAATACGTGACTGACTGCCTCTTACAGAGTGTTCCAGTAACTTCTTATTTTATCTCCTCCTGGAGTAGAATCTGGCCAAGTCCCTTAGACATAAGGACAAAGCCCTGCAGCTGTGAACTTTGAATCATGACTTTCCAGACAGCCCACTCAGATCTCAGAACCTCACTGTGACTGCCTGGTGAAGTAAGGAAACCCATAAATCATTGCCCAGTGATGTCAGAAGAAAGGGCTTCTGGGTGGAATGTCAGCCCTGGAAGAAAAGAGCCATTTACACCCTCTTTAATTACACTACAAATTACATTGCATTTAATTACATTAATTCATGTAATGAGCGACACTGGGCTACCTGAGGTTTTGCAATTTTTAAAAATCACATTCTTCCTCATTCTTGTCCAAATGCCTGAGCTGTTTTTCTTCTCTGAGGCATCCCTCAGAGATAAGAACACGTAAGGAACCCCCAGGAGAAGCATAAATCTCAAATAATAAAAAGATGGCACAAATGAAAATGAATATACCACCTCTGTGAGATTATTTTGATAGGATAATCATTTAAATGTGGTTCTTTCACAGTTTAGAAACAATAGTGTGAGGGAAACTCTTGTTTATTCTTGCTCCCCCTGCTACAGCAGGGGCCCCAGTAAATCTTGCCTGAATAAATAAATAAATAAAAATAATAGTGAGGACAAGTCTCTTCACTGGAAAGCTAGGCCATTTCCCCCTCCAGGGGATCTTCCTGACCTAGGGATCAAACCCATGTCTCCTGCATCTCCTGCAGTGGCAGGCAAATTCTTTACCACTGAGCCACTTGGGAAGCCTAGCTTACTTGGGAAGCAGTTACTAAGTATTATCTGATTCTCTTGCTAATAATTGTAACAATGCTGAAAAAACGTGGTTTCCATTTTTCTTTAGCAGAAATATTTGCTATTCACTTAGATTTCAAAGATGTATTGATCACGTGCTTAGTGAAATGTTAGACAAAAGCTAATATGTCTAATTAATAATCTAAAGTTCTCCAGCAAAAAGTATAGCTGTATGTTACTGATGTAGAATACATAATATGGGGGCTTCTCTGGTGACTCAGTGGTAAAGAATCCACCTGCAATGCAGGAGATGTGGATTCGACCCCTGGGTTGGGAAGATGCCCTGGAGAAGGAAATGAAAACCCTCTCCAATATTCTTGCCTGGAGAATCCCATGGACACAGGAGCCTGACGGGCTACAGTCCATGGGGTTGCAGAGAGTCGGACGTGACTTAGCAACTAAACAAAAACAGTAATAGTAATACATAACATACTATATATTTTATTATATATTTAAATATAAATATGAAATATATATACATAAGTCTCTTACGTATGAATGAGTTCCATTCTGAGAGCATGTTCATCAGTTCAGTTCAGTTCAGTTCAGTCGCTCAGTCGTGTCTGACTCTTTGTGACCCCATGAATTGCAGCACGCCAGGCCTCCCTGTCCATCACCAACTCCCAAAGTTCACTCAGACTCACGTCCATCGAGTCGGTGATGCCATCCAGCCATCTCATCCTCTGTCATCCCCTTTTCCCCCTGCCCCCAATCCCTCCCAGCATCAGAGTCTTTTCCAGTGAGTCAACTCTTCGCATGAGGTGGCCAAAGTACTGGAGTTTCAGCTTTAGCATCATTCCTTTCAAAGAAATCCCAGGGCTGATCTCCTTCAGAATGGACTGGTTGCATCTCCCTGTAGTCCAAGGGACTCTCAAGAGTCTTCTCCAACACCACAGTGCAAAAGCACGTTCATAAGTACAGTTTATTCGGAAGTCCAACAAATTTAGTCTGGGTATCCAACTAACACAATTGGCCATGTAGTACTGTACTGTAATAAGTTTATAATCCTTTTCACACAAATAATACATGAAAAAGAAACAAACACAAAAACAAAGAAAATGTTTTTAATCTTACAGTGCAGTGCCTTGAACAGGACGGCGGTACCAGCTACATCACTGCTGTCCTAGTATACTCTCTACAGTACCGTACAGTGAAGCCCTCGAAAGCACAACCACTCATAGAGGACACACACATGTGACAGTGCACGCCAGACACATGCACGAATTGGATGTGATTGGACATGTGAACGAACATTCTCATCTTTGAAAGTTTGAAACTTGAAGCTTCCTATATTTATATATGTATACACATACTGTCGATGTAGGAGACGTAAGAGATGCAGGCTCAATCCCTGGGTCAGGAAGATCCCCTGAAATAGGAAATGGCACCCCACTCCGGTATCCTTGCCAGGAGAACCCCATGGGCAGAGCAGCCTGGCAGACTACAGTCTGCGGGGGTCACAAAGAATCCGACACGACTGAGCATCTGAGCGCATAGTATGTATAAACGGTTTGGCCTGACCAAATGAAAAGCCTAGAATAGCCACTTCTTTTAAGCCACAAAAGCTACTTGGGGAAAATATAGACATTTCTACCGATTCAAGAGTTTCCACAGTACTCTGGTCGCTATGGCTCACTGGCTAACCCAGCGCTCTTTCTCACTCCTCCTCGTCTGAGGTATAACATGTGCTTTCTCATAACCCAGCGCTCTTTCTCACTCCTCCTCGTCTGAGGTATAACATGTGCTTTCTCATAACCCAGCGCTCTTTCTCACTCCTCCTCGTCTGAGGTATAACATGTGCTTTCTCATAACCCAGCGCTCTTTCTCACTCCTCCTCGTCTGAGGTATAACATGTGCTTTCTCATAACCCAGCGCTCTTTCTCACTCCTCCTCGTCTGAGGTATAACATGTGCTTTCTCATAACCCAGTGCTCTTTCTCACTCCTCCTCGTCTGAGGTATAACATGTGCTTTCTCATAACCCAGCGCTCTTTCTCACTCCTCCTTGTCTGAGGTATAACATGTGCTTTCTCATAACCCAGCGCTCTTTCTCACTCCTCCTCGTCTGAGGTATAACATGTGCTTTCTCATAACCCAGCGCTCTTTCTCACTCCTCCTCGTCTGAGGTATAACATGTGCTTTCTCATAACCCAGCGCTCTTTCTCACTCCTCCTCGTCTGAGGTATAACATGTGCTTTCTCATAACCCCGCGCTCTTTCTCACTCCTCCTCGTCTGAGGTATAACATGTGCTTTCTCAGCTTGCCTTTGCTGTTGGAGAGGCAGCTGGTGACGTTCTGGCCAAAAACCTATGATAAAACACAGGAAAGCTTTTGTTTTTCCAATAGAAGGGGCAGGGAAGATAAGCATGATCCCTGTGTTTTCTTCTTTGAATGTGGATTTGATGCTTTGAAATACAGCCGCCACCCTGCCCCTGTACGATTAACACAGCATGAAAGGCCACACACTGAAGATGATGGAGCCTGAAAAGAACAAAGAAAGACGCAGGTCCTAGATGTTATCCAACCACTGTATCATGCTTCCTTTCAAAAGTCCCTGCAAAACAAGTGAACCTTATTTTTTTAAGCCTCCATGATCTTCCTGGTTGTTTTGCGGTTGCTGTTATTGTGTTACCTGCCATAGAAACATTCCTAATTGATATGAAGGCTACACACCCTAGACATACACTAAAACACACTATAATTCAAGATCCTCAAGGTGGATACACAGTCAGGGCGGCATAGAAAGGGAGGGATTTAGAGGAAAGGAAAAAGTCAACCATTGTCAGACTTGTCTGGTATGAGAGGAACTCAAAAGTGCCTGAGGGAACCTCACAGAACTTTGATGTGAAGTTCTTTTAAGAGTAAAATAAAATTGGAAAAAAAACCAGTATTGCACTGGGCCAGTGGGAACGATATGAGAAAGTAGCCAAGGGATTTAAAAGCAGAGCTAAAACCCAGCCAGATTAGCTCACTGTTCAGAAGGAGGAAGTTAAAGAAAGCAGAAACGAGGGAAGAGGAGAGAGAAAGAGGTTGGGTTTGTCCCTCCACAAGCCCCAAAAGAGAAGCCTGTGACTAGACAGACAGCTGGACCCAGGTCTCTGCCTGAGCACTGACCTCAGTACCAGACCTCCCTTTGTTTCACATGCAGAAAGCTCTGGAGATAGCCTTTAAGCACGGGTGATGGACACACCCGTAAACACCCCAACTTGCTCACCTGTCTGGGCTCATGCCCTCGTGCAGGTGCCCCGTGTCCTGAGCAGGCCTCGCTGATCCCGTGCTTGGAGCTGCCCTCTTGATCAGCCTCCTGTTCTTTATCAAATCTCCCCCTCTCACCACACACTCCCTTATTTTTTCTTCCCAGGAATTCTTCCCAATAAAGTGCTTTAACATAAATCTTGGTCTCTGGGTCTGCTTCTAAAACTCTTTTTCTCTGGGTTATAAATAAAACTGCTCACCCAAAGCCAGCAGAGCAGAAAGGCAAAAGAAGTTAAGCAGACAATGAATCAAAAAGAAAATGAGGTCTGCCAAAAGCCAAAACTATGAACCATGATTCTCTGGGCTGCCCATTTCTGGGCTGATTATTGTTCAAGTAAAGCAGCAGTACTTTCCACAAAATAAATTTGATATCCTGCTAAACGTCAAGCCATCTGTCACCTTGACTACCAAATCTAATATTGAATATAGTTAGTTAAGAATCAGCACAGAAGGGAGAGCAAAGTTATTCCTACAGCACAACTAAAAAGTGTTTTCAAGAAGGGACTGGCCTCTTCCTTTTATGGGGACAAAGAGAGAAAACAACAGCTCTCCATCCATGAATTTTCCTATCTCAGGTGGGTGACTAGCCTCAAGGTTGCATTAAAAAGAAGTTTGTTATCTTTCATGTCAAGGATCTAGTCTCTGATGACCTCAGGCTCCATACTGGTAGCAACAAGAAAACCAGGCCAGGGCTCAGATGACCTATGGTGCCTGCATCATAATGACTGATCCTTGCTTGCTGCATGTGGGTAATTTCAGCAAATACCAGATCCGTCACCATGGAGCCAACTTGCTTACATCCAACAACCAAAGGATCAGTCTCTGAGGCTCTGAGAAGACTGGATTTAGAGTAAAGACTGAAGCTGCTTCTTTTTTTTTTTTTTTTCATTTTCATTTTTAATTAAAGAATTGGAGAACCACCAGGGCAAGAGAGAAAGGACACATTATGTACAACATGGATATTGATGTGCCTACTGGGGTCATTCTTAAATCAACTACTCCAGAAAGAAAATATTCCGCTTTCTTGACAAAAATTAACAACTTGCAGAAAAATTTAACCCCAAAGTGAACAATAACACTTTTAGTAACTCAAAGTGCTAGCTGATCAAATAAGTATCACTTGACATCAACATTCAACAGACCTCCCCCAAATTCAATGCTATTCCCATTACTAAAATAGGAACAAAATTTATGATTACAATTTTAAAAAGACAAGTGGCATGGTTTAATAGAAGAGAAATGAACTGTGGACCTTTCTGTAAGGTTTTATCAAATGTACTTTTAGCCCAAATGATGACAGCTTGCAATTAGTCCACAAGATGAATTAATTTAAGAAATAGACCACATTAGCTGAGATAAGGCAATGAGAGCAAGGTCAAATGTTAACTTTCTATGACTATAATAGGTCACTTAACTTTTAACTTTTTAAATTGAATTCTAAATTACATTCAGTAAAATGCATAGATCTTAAGCTTGCAGTTTGACAAGTTTTGACAAATGCATGTATCCACATGCCATCATCAGCATCATGATAAGAATGTTCTCTGCCCAGCGATTTCCTCAAGCTCCTTTTCAGTCAAGCTCTTGCCTCTCAGGGTCAATTCCTCTCTATCACAAATTTCCAGTCTTCTTAGAAATGGTCTCAACCAACATATACTCCTGTGCTTGTCTTCTTTTTCTCAGTGTAATGTTGTTGAGATTCATCTGCATTGCTGGGTGTAACATTAATCCGCTCATATTTATGGCTGAATAGTAATAATCAATTGTACAGTTCATCTGTTCACTTGTAAATGGACACTGGGTTGTTCCTAGTACTTAGTTATTATGAATAAGGCTCCTATGAACATGCTTATATTGATTTTTTGTGGAAATGCTTTTATTTCTTTGGGGTAATATCTAGAAGAAGAATTTTGCACCATAGGATACGTGTAGTCTTAACTTTATAAGAAACTTCTAGCATATTTCTCAAATTTTTATACCATCTTTCCACTGCCCCATGCAGTACAGGATAATTCCCATTACCCCACATCCTTGCCAACACTTAGTAATGTCAATCTTTTTAAATTTAGCTATAGAATGGATCACTATACATAGAAATAGTTTTGAAAGGACAAAATGGACTCAGATCTTAACTGTTGTTCATTCTTTGTGGTGCAGAGTGTTCCTACCACCTTTGTGGTTTACTCTGATATCACCTCATTTGCACTGATAATTTCACCTCTTATTGCTGCAAGTGCCATGGAATGGACTGTTCCAAAGCAGACGAAATAAATTATTTTTTGAAACTTCCTATTGTTTTGTGTTATTTCCGCCTCTTTATTCCCTTTTCTCACTGAAATACAAGCAGCATCAGATTGCTTTAATGAACATGGATTCTCATGTTCTCCCTTTTCAGTGGGAGAAATGTTTTAATGGGAGAAGTTAATTTTCTAGTGGTATAGCTAGATCATCATAAACGTCTATCCCATTCATTCCTCAAGAATTATAGTGAGAGAGGTTTTCAAGAACCTATTTTTATTGAGATAGAAATTGCTGTTGCTCAGTCAGTCATGTCTGACTCTTTGCCACCCCATGGACTGCAGCACACCAGGCTTCCCTGTCCTTCACTATCTCCTGGAGCCAGCTCAAACTCATGTCCATTGAGTCTGTGATGCCATCCAACCATCTCATCCTCTGTCGTCCCCTCCTCCTCCTGCCTTCAATCTTTCCCAGCGTCAGGGCCTTTTCATAGTGGCATGTGGGATCTTTCGTTGCAGCCTATGGGATCTAGTTCCTTCTACAGGGAGCGAACCCAGGCCCCCTGCACTGAGAGCACAGAGTCCTAGCCACTGGGCCACCTGGGAAGTCCCTCCCAGGATAGTACTTATGCAATCATAATTTTCTCAAACTCAGGCCACATTGATGGGGTCACATTAGATAGACGTTGTCTCAACATAGATCCTTGAAGCTTAGTGTTCTGTGATGACCTAGATGAGAAAAGAATCTGAAAAAGAATGAATACGTGTATGTGTATGGCTGAATCACTGTGCTGTACACCGAAAACTAACACAACATTGTAAACCAACTATGCATCAATAAAAAATTTTAGAAAATGGAAACAAAAAATAAATCCCAGGATTTTAGCTTTTTATCAGCTAGCCGTTTGGATACGGTCAAAGCGTAGGGTCACCAGGAGCTCGGTGTTGTGAAGGATCCACTCTTTTATTAAAGTGTGGGGAGAGTCAGTGTATCACACACCCAGATGGACACCCAAGTGTGAATTCTAGTTCCATCCCTACAAATTGGGTGGTCTTGAAAAGTTGTTTAACCTCTTCACTTCTTAATCTACTCACATACAAAATAGTATTAATAGTCTCATCTACATTTGAGAGATTATGAGGGATAAAAGAGTTAATATGTAGTGATATGTTCAGAAGGGTGTTGGGCACATTTTAGAAGCTACATAAATGCACTATAATTATTCATTTGACAGGTATTTGTTAAGTGATTTGATGTTCTTGGACAATTTTAAGTGCTGAAAGTATAGAAGTGAATAAAAGATGATTTTAGGGTCGCATTCGGCTACAGAGACTAAAAGCGCAGCAGTTGGTAAGTGAGATCTGCCATGGGTGGGTAAGTGCATGTGTTACCAGTGTGCGGCGGGGGTGTCGAATGGCAGGACACGTGCCAGAGACTGGCTACCTTCACGGAGGCAGCTCTTTTTGGTAAAATCACATCGCTGATGTAAGCCATGCCTAACCTCATATTAAGCCCGAGGTGGTGCACTTGAGGCCCAGACATGTGTTGCGTGGGTTCTGGACGGCTTTGCACGGAGCTTGCACTCCCAGGTTACACAGCCAGCAGCTCCCCATCACACATGTTGCTGCCTGCCTAGAGACATTTTGGTTTGTGGTCCCTGTATGAAGCAAATAGGGCCTTGCCTGACAATTGGCACAGAGCAGAGGATCAATAAAGATTTCCTAAATGAAACGAATGCATACATGAATAAACATTCCTATACCTCTTTACGTTTAACTACCTAATCATTCTCCCTTTCAATAGCCTGGGAACTTGTGTTAGTTTCTAGAATGAACTTGATCCAGGGAAAAGAAAGGCTAGCAGAGAGCTGCATAGGCAGAGAGTAAGTCTTAAATAAATGTTTGTTGAAATAAATTGAGTCCTTCTTATAACCAATGAAACATTTTTCAGAAAATAGGTTCGTAATGATCTATTAGACAATACTTAGCAAGAATAATTAGCTATGGGCAGACTTAGGTTTTTGCTTTAACTCTATCACTACCAGCTGTGTAAATATGTGATGTGATGATGATGTGATAGTCGCTCAGTTGTGTCTGACTCTTTGCGACCCATGGGCTGTAGTCCGCTAGGTTCCTCTGTCCATGGGATTTCCCAGGCAGGAACACTGGAGTGGGTTGCCATTTTCTACTCCTGGGGATCTTCCTGACCCAAGGATTGAACCCAAGTCTCCCTCATTGCAGGCATATTCTCTGCTGTCTGAGCCATTAGGGAAGCCCCTGATGTAAATATAGTTCAGTTAACTGATGTCTCAGTTTTCTTTTTAGTAAGATGAACATCATAATGCTTGCCACAGAGGATGTTATATAGCAGCAGTCCCCAACCTTTTTGGTACCAGGAACCAGTATTGTGGAAGACAATTTTTCCATGGGATGTGGGGTTGGGATGGTTTTCAGATGATTCAAGCACATTTCATTTAGGGTTCATACTCCTGTGAGACTCCAATGCTGCCGCTGATCTGACAGGAGGCAGACTTCAGGCAGAAATGTGAGCTATGGGTAGCAGCTGTAAATGCAGATGAAGCTTTGCTCACTCCATCATCTGCCTCTTCCTCCTGCTGTGTGGCCCAGTTCCTAACAGACCATAGATCCGTACCAGTCTGTGGCCCAGGGGTTGGGGATCCCTGATGTAGGGCATGAGTGAGCAAGTGTATGTAAAGAACAAGGGGCGCTCGATCCACATGAGCTCCTTTTTCTGCATTCACTGTATCTGTCACACACCAGAACAGTGAAAGAGCGTCAGAGCGGACATTCTTTGTTGCCTCTCTCCCATCAGGCGGCAGCTGTGTCCTCTGGTGCAGAAGTCGTGACACCACCTCTAGGTCCAGGTCTTGTTGGTTTAACCCCTTTGCGTCTTTCTTGCTACAGTGATCGGTTCTTGGTCCAGATGGCCATCAAAACGTGGCATTGCCTCACTGCATGAGATGATTCAGGAACGGACATGTGCCAACACTACGGATGATACACAAGAAAAAAAATTTCTGGGAACTCGTATCAAGGAAATACATTTCCTGGTTTTCATGGAAGAGTTACCAAAAACTGCTTCTATCCCTGAAAATGAAAGAGGAAGCACAAAATGCAACCAACACACCAGGGCAGAATGGAAATAAATTGAGACCCTGAAGCCACTGCTATGCCGGAGAAAAACCAGCTCCAGAGCCTGTATTACCTCCGGACTCTTTGCTTAAGTGAACCTTGAAATCACATGCATTGTTTAAGGCACTTTGATCTCAAACCTAATAATGTCGGTGATCTAATGGAGGAACAAATATGGAAACCAAGGTCGCATTTCGTTCCGGGAGCAGGTCCTGGGCCAGTCTATAAGGCCAGTCAAGTGCCTCTGGCATCATCCAAGCATCCCTCGCCTTTTTGCTGGTTTCTATGGAAACCCCTCTTCCTTTCCCAACTCGATCACCTCCAGTTCTGCTCTCACCTTCTAACCCTGTTTCTTCCTCTCCTCGCTCTTATTTAAAGCAAAGAACAAAATGCACCTTCTCAACATATTCTCAGTTGGTACATAAAGGGCCTCCTGGTCCACACTAAGGCATTGGTGATGCTTGCGTCTCCATGGAACAGAGCTACACATTCCAATGATCCTGATGATGGTGGGGCTGCTGACGCTGCCCACAGGAAATTAACGGGCCATGCTGTTCTTGAAGCCCCTCAAATCACACTGTGGGGGCAGCTACCGTTCTCACCTCTGTTGTTTATCTAACAGCTCAGCTCCCTGTTCTTAGCCCAGGCCTGCTTTCAGGCAGCATTTGAAGCGAGGCCATGGCATCTCCACCCTATTGAGACCCTGGGGACTATAAACACAGGAAGTCCCCTGTGCACTACGATCCTCCAAGCTGCAAACTTTCAAAGATGCAGATGTGTGTTTCATCAGCATGAGTGAAATTGCAGCCTGCCTTCCTTCTCCTGTTGCTGACGACCCTTCAGCTCTGGCGTCTCCTGCCTCCTCTCCCTCCTTCGGTCACTAACTCTGCTTGCCAGCTCTCTCTAGGCCAGCCCGTGTGCCAGCTGCTGCACTGTCCCACTGTACTTTTCAAGGCACTGGACTGTAAGATGTGTAATGTTTTTTATTTGTTTTTTTTTTATGTATTAGTTGTATGAAAGGTTTTATAAACCTATTACAGCACAGAACTATATAGCTGCTTGTGTTAGCTGGGTACCTAAGCTAACTCTGTTGAACTTACAAAGAAATTGGACTTAACAACTAATCTCAAAAATATACAAGCAACTCCTACAGCTCAACTCCAGAAAAATAAATGACCCAATCAAAAAATGGGCCAAAGAACTAAATAGACATTTCTCCAAAGAAGACATACAGATGGCTAACAAACACATTAAAAGATGCTCAACATCACTCATTATCAGAGAAATGCAAATCAAAACCACTATGAGGTACCATTTCACACCAGTCAGAATTGCTGTGATCCAAAAGTCTACAAGTAATAAATGCTGGAGAGGGTGTGGAGAAAAGGGAACCCTCTTACACTGTTGGTGGGAATGCAAACTAGTACAGCCACTATGGAGAACAGTGTGGAGATTCCTTAAAAAACTGGAAATAGAACTGCCTTATGATCCAGCAATCCCACTGCTGGGCATACACACTGAGGAAACCAGAAGGGAAAGAGACACGTGTACCCCAATGTTCATCACAGCACTGTTTATAATAGCCAGGACATGGAAGCAACCTAGATGTCCATCAAAAGATGAATGGGTAAGAAAGCTGTGGTACATATACACAATGGAGTATTACTCAGCCATTAAAAAGAATACATTTGAATCAGTTCTAATGAGGTGGATGAAACTGGAGCCTATTATACAGAGTGAAGTAAGCCAGAAAGAAAAACACCAATACAGTATACTAACGCATATATATGGAATTTAGAAAGATGGTAACAATAACCCTGTGTACGAGACAGCAAAAGAGACACTGATGTATAGAACAGTCTTATGGACTCTGTTGGAGAGGGAGAGGGTGGGAAGATTTGGGAGAATGGCATTGAAACATGTATAATATCATGTATGAAATGAGTTGCCAGTCCAGGTTCGATGCACGATACTGGATGCTTGGGGCTGGTGCACTGGGACGACCCAGAGGGATGGTATGGGGAGGGAGGAGGGAGGAGGGTTCAGGATGGGGAACACATGTATACCCGTGGCAGATCCATTTCGATATTTGGCAAAACTAACACAATATTGTAAAGTTTAAAAATTAAATTAAATTAAAAAAAAAAAAAGAAATTGGACTTACAAATGCGCTCTCCAAATGGAATTCATTACTTTGTAGGGGACTTACTGTAGCAGAATAGATGCAGCTAGAGATAACCATACTAAGTGAAGTTAGACAGAGAAAGACAAATACCATGTGATATCACCTATCAGATCAGATCAGTCACTCAGTCGTGTCCGACTCTTTGTGACCCCATGAATCGCAGCACGCCAGGCCTCCCTCTCCATCACCAACTCCCGGAGTTCACTCAGACTCATGTCCATCGAGTCAGTGATGCCATCCAGCCATCTCATCCTCTGTCATCCCCTTCTCCTCTTGCCCCCAATCCCTCCCAGCATCAGAGTCTTTTCCAATGAGTCAACTCTTCGCATGAAGTGGCCAAAGTACTGGAGTTTCAGCTTTAGCATCATTCCTTCCAAACAAATCCCGGGCTGATCTTCTTCACAATGGACTGGTTGGATCTCCTTGCAGTCCAAGGGACGCTCAAGAGTCTTCTCCAACACCACAGTTCAAAAGCCTCAATTCTTCGGCGCTCAGCCTTCTTGACAGTCCAGCTCTCACACCCATACATGACCACAGGAAAAACCATAGCCTTGACTAGACGGACCTTTGTTGGCAAAGTAACATCTCTGCTTTTGAACATGCTCTCTAGGTTGGACATAACCTTCCTTCCAAGGAGTAAGCACCTTTGGAATCTAAAACATGGCACAAATGGACTTGTCTACCAGACAGAAACAGACCCACAGACAGAACAGACTTGCGTCATCTGATCTCGGAAGCTAAGCAGGGTTGGGCCTGGTTAGTACTTGGATCAGAGAACAGATTTGTGGGTGCCAAGGGTGGGGGTTAGGTGAGGAGTGGACTGGGAGTTTGAAGTTAGTAGATGTAAGCTTTTGGTGGCGCTAGTGGTTAAAAAAAAAAACCCACCTGCCAAAGCAGGAGACATAAGAGATGTGGGTTCAGTCCCTGGGTTGGGATGATCCCCTGGAGGAGGAAATGGCAACCCACTCCAGTATTCTTGCCTGGAGAATCCCATGGACAGAGGAGCCTGGTGGGCTAAGGTCCATAAGGTCACAAAGAATCGGATACAACTGAAGCAACTTATCACACACACACACATATAGAATAGATAAACAGCAAGATCCTACTATGCAGCACAGGGCACTATATTCAATATGCTAAGATAAAGCATAATGGAAAAGAATATTTAGAAAAGGATGTACAGAGCTGGCGTCCTGGGTATGCTGAGATGAACACTGGCAACTGTGCCCCTCACTCCTTCCCTGTGAGGTGAAGGGCTGAATCCATTAGATGAGACAGCTGTTAGTTTTAACTCCCTGACCCTCTGAAATGTCCCTCATCCTCACATCTTGAGCTCCATGGGACTTACCCCAAGTTTCCTTCTCCTTTGTTTGCTTGAAAAGTCCAATTCCTTGGTCGTCAATTATTAAAATTTTACTTTACAGGATTGGGTTTCCTTGGTGGCTTAGACGTAGAGCCTACAATGTCTGGCTACAATGCGGGAGACCCAGGTTCAATCCCTGGGTCAGGAAGGTCTCCTGGAGAAGGAAATGGCACTCCACTCCAGTACTCTTGCCTGGAAAATCTCATGGACAGAGAAGCCTGGTAGGTTACAGTCCATGGGGTCTCAAAGAGTCAGACACAACTGAGCAATTTCACTTTACAGGATTAGATTCTTGTCCTATTAGAAATGTGCAAAATTTGACACATAATTCAAGTCCCTGGAGCCTACTACCATCTAGGAATATGGAGCACCTTGTGAAAAGCCCAGATCTTGGGATATTTAGGACCTGGTCATATTCATTCCTGCAGACTAGGCACTCTGCATCCTAGACTGCATCCTTCTCAGATCTACCCACTCATTTTGGTTAGATTTCCAAACCCCACAGAACAAACCCCGAAGGTCCTAACTTCCCACATCAGTTAGGTACCCACAGACAGAGTGCATCGTGCCTTCTTCAGCATCTCACAGAACCATCTTAGAGCAGCAATCCTGTCTCGCTTTTTGTGTTGTGTGCCTTACAGAGGCCATGGGACTGAGACCACATGGCTTCAAGTCTATGTGATGGCTCTCTCTGCTTGGTCAAGAAACCTTCCTCAGAGTTAGCGCAGCTGCTCTTCCTACACTTCCAGCCTGACTTGTACCTTGATTATCCTCCCCAGGCCTTTATAACTGCAGAGGGTGAGCAGCCAGCAAGGACTGTGGTATATCTCCACCCTACAGTGGAAGCCATGGAACCAGCTGCCGGAGGCTGTACCATCGAGTCGATCATGGAAAACCCAGACCTGGGCAGATGGAAGGAAGTGCCATCACATGACTAAGCTCCTGGTCTGAGGAGAGAACATACAGATGAAGTCATGGTGTATCCAAACGAGGAAGCAGTGCTTTTGTTTATTTCCCATGCTTCATAATTCTAAAGCCACACAAAAACTTAGGTCATCCAAGGGGAACGAGGCTCACAGGCAAGGAAACCAGCTTTATCTGTGTGCCCTAAGCAGTCAGATTGCTTTCTCTGTACACTTTACTGCTTCAGGCAGGAGAAGAAGAGTGTCTACTTAGCTCTCATTAACAATGACCTGTACCTTCAGATGAGTCAAGCATGGCTCCACGTCACTACAGGCTTCTGTGATGTCAACAGAGCATCTCACACCTCCTAAAGTGTTCTGGTATGTAACATAGTCAAGCAAACAAGCAAACAAACAATAGAACTCCCCCCTTCCTTCCTTCCTACTTCCCACACTTCCTCCCATCCTTAGCCAAGACACATGAGGCAACACTGCAAGACCTAGGGCAAGTCTACCAAAATTACGTTCAAGTATGCAAGGGGTTTGGAGTTCCTACTCTACAGAGACAGGTCCTGTACACACATGAGGATGAACTAAATAGACATCTGCCCGTAAGAAGCCTGAAGTTTAAGGAGGACACAAACAGAGAGATCACATGTGACTGCGTATGAAGGAGAACAGTAAGAGCATGCGCACAAAGATGCTGGCACTCAAGAGGGCGGGTCCTTGCTCTTCATCTTTATGTATTCGGCTGTGTCCCGTCTTAGTTGCCTCACATGGGATCTTTTGCTGCAATGCACAGACTCTAGTTGTGGTGCCCATGGGCTCAATAGGTGCGGTGTGCAAGGTTAGTTGCCATGAGGCAGGTGGGATCTTACTTCCCCAAGCAGGGATTGACTCCACATCTACTGCATTGCAAGGTGGATTCTTAAACCCTGGACGACCAGGGAAGTCCTTCCAAGAAGGCAGATATTCATGCAGGCATTAGAGCCTGAAGGAAAAGGGACCTTTGACCAAAGAGGTACAAAGCAGAATCAGATCCCAGAGTTTTGAATACCATGGATAATTTCAGGTAGTCATGTCCAACTCTTTGTGACCCCGTGGGTTATAGCCCACCAGGCTCCTCGTCCATGGAATTCTCCAGGTAAGAATACTGGAGTGGTTTGCTATGTTCCCCTCCAGGGGATCTTCCTGACCCAGGGATCGAACCTGTATCTCCTGCATTGCAGGCAGTTTCTTTACCATCTAAGCCACCAGAGAAGCCCAATAGACTTATGGGGTCAATTCAAACCATCCTTTGAACAGTCAGCCATTGAATTTGACCATTTGTGGGTGGTGGCGAGTACTGAGTGGGCATTAGCTTCAAACCTGAGAGGATAATTTTCCTCATATTTCATAAGCAAGAAGCTGCATAGTTTTAAAGGGAATCCTGAAGTTCTTCAGATGCCTTCAGAAGCCTTGCTTGGCTTCTTGGAAGCATGGTCATTTTGTCAGCCTATTTTGTAAAGCCCAACTCTCTAGACTTTACGGGAAAAGACGATGTCAAAAAGACAACATTATGGTAGCGTTGATGGAGGAAATTTGTTTGCTGTGCTTGGTCTAAACTTCAGAAAAACACAACATCAGGTATCTGTAGCTGTGGATACAAATATTTCAATCAGGTTATTAAAACTTCTTGACTAGAATGATCGTGTTTTTAAAAAATGAAGAAGTCTTGGGACTACCCTAGCGGTCCAGTTGTTAAGAATCTGTGTGCCACTGCAGAAGACATGGGCTTGATCCCTGGTCTGAGAAGATTACACGTGCTGAGGAGCAACTGAGTCCAGGGGCCACAGCTGCTGAAGCCTGCGAGCTCTGGAGCCCGTGCCCCACCACAGGAGAAACCACCGCAGTGAGGAGCCGGTGGACTAGAACTAGAGCGTAGGCCCTAGTTGCTGAAACTGGAGTAAGCCCAGGCAGAAACAAAGACCCAGCACAGCCAAAAATAAATACATCAACAAACTAAAAAGAGAAAACACTCTCTTCATTAGGTCCTAGGAAACCTGGATGCTTTCTCCATTACCAGTTCTCTCTGACACGTCAATTACATGTGTGCATGCTCAATCGCTCAGTCATCTGCCACTCTTCACAACACCGTGGACTATAGTCCACCAGGCTCCTCTGCCGGGATTCTCCAGGCAAGAATACTGCAGTGGGTTGCCATTTCCTTCTCCAGAGGATATTCCTGACCCAGGGATCAGTCAAGATCAAACTCATGTCTCCTGTGTCTCTTGCATTGGCAGGCGGATTCTTTACTACTGAGTGAACTGGGAAGCCCAGGACATCAAAATGGGTCACTCTAAATCTCCTTACTTCTCTTTACCCATTATTTTATGCATCATGAGGTTGAAACAAAGTCACTAAAGGGAAGCCCTGACAGTGGGCAGGCACATCACAGACAGCCTCCCTTCTGCTTCCCTCTGGTGTCTTCTCAGAGCTAATATCTGCAAGAAAGTAAGGCTCAAGCTACAGCTTTGAAGGCAGTGGGGACCACCCAGGCATAAAAATGCAGCCCTTGGACCAAAACTTAAGAACTGGAATTGGTGTGGACATCTCAGAGATGATAGTAGGTGAGAGTTTTGGAAGATACGCAAAATATAAGGAACCAAAAGCTGTCAATCTCAGATGTATCAGCAAAGCAGAAACCAAGGAGGGAGTTGGTCAGAGCGGCTGGTGGGGTGAGCCCCTCCCTGGTTACTGTCCTTAGAGCCGTGGTCCTCTACTAGGAGCAGTTTCACCTCCCAGAGGACAAGGGGCGTAGAAAGAAATGTTTTTGTTTGTCCCAACTTGTCAGCACTGGGCGCTGCTACTAGCATCTGTTGAGTGGGCCCTACAACTCACAGGATCTCTTCCTAAGGAAGCAGCATCTGACCTGAGATGTCACTAACGGCAGAGGTAAGACACTCTGCTCCAGAGCATCACTGCTTGTTCACGTTTGTGGCTGTTACTCTATAAAAAGCGATCAGTCACATGTAAAAAGTAATACACATTTAATAAGGAATGCTTCATCAATATATTAAATACTGTTTTATCATCATCCCATCAATTCACAGTCTATTTTTTCACTCCTGGCACCAGAGGCTGAGAAGTCACATGCCAAATGAAGCTGGGTGGCTGTGTAAGTCCAAGCACTGTGTGAAGTCAGTACTTCCTCTAATCGCTTAAACCAACAGGAAATACTTTGCTATTATTTTTATAGAAAAAATACAATTGGGGCTAAACGCTTTTCAGAATACTGGAGTGGGTAGCCTTTCCTGTCTCCAGGGGATCTTCCCAACCCAGGGATCGAACCCAGGTCTCCTGCATTGCAGGAGGATTCTTTACCAGCTGAGCCACAGGGGAAACCCAAGAATACTGGAGTAGGGAGCCTATCCCTTCTCCAGCGGATCTTCCTGACCCAGGAATGGAACCAGGGTTTCCTGCATTGCAGGCAGATTCTCTACCCACTGAGCTGTCAAGAAAGCCCAAACTCTTTCCAGGGAAGAATAATTTAACATGTTGAAGAGAAAGCAACATATTTTGAAATGTTGAAATAAAATGAAACTTGTTTCAGATGAATAAGCAGGGTCTTGAGAGCCTGCATCCTGTGCCCGCTGCGGGGCTGAGAGGGCCACGTCACCAGCAGTGAGACCCCGAGTGCCACTGAGAGCAGACTGCAGGTTCTGTTCTGTGCACCAATGAATTCAATATACACAAAACAGGAATGAGCCATGTTTTTCTCTGCTGTACTAGGCTCACATGAAAGACCTAAGACAGCTAGTATCTACACACTCTTAAACAATATACAGTTTTAACCTTATTACTATAAAAATAATAAAAAGTTTCCTAGTATTATACAACAGAATGTAGTTGTAACATACACATATTTTAACCACTAACATGGATCGATAAAGCATCTGCCTACAATGAGGGAGACCCGGGTTCGATCCCTGGGTCAGGAATATCCCCTGGAGAAGGAAATGGCACCCCACTCCAGTACTCTTGTCTGGAAAATCCCATGGACTGAGGAGCCTGGTAGGCTGCAGTCCATGGTGTTGCAAAGAGTCAGACACAACTGAGCGACTTCACTCACTTCACTTCAACATGGATTTGAAGTCACAAAATAAAAACTAGAAGTTGTGACTTCATGTCCAAATTGTTTTGCCTGTTTATTCTGTAGTAGGAAGCTACAATTTCCAGTTTGTTTATTTTTGTTTTGTTTTGTTTTAGAAGATGATGACTTATTGTAAAGACTCTACACATATGTAGGCCCCCCCACATGCACAAAGTTAAAAAGAGCAGTTATAATCCTTCATGAAATGTAATTTTGATTGAAGAATTTTATTTTCTTGCAATACAAACTAAACTGTCAGTGTATACGGATAATAGTAAAGTAATAAATGAAAACATTTTGCTTCCGAGGTTGTGCTGTGGTAAAGAACTCGCCTGTCAGTACAGGAGATGCAGGAGATGTGAGTTCAATCCCAGGCTTAGGAAGGTCCCCTAGAGGAGGAAATGACAACCCACTCTAGTATTCTTACTTGGAGAATTCCATGGACAGAGGAGCCTGGTGGGCTATAGCCTGTGGGGTCTCAAAGACTCGGACACTACTCATCACACATAGACAGAACGATACTGGATGCTTGGGGCTAGTGCACCGGGATGACCCAGAGGGATGGTATGGGGGGGGAGGAGAGAGGAGGGTTCAGGATGGGGAGCATGTGTATGCCTGTGGCGGATTCATTTTGATATTTGGCAAAACTAATACAATTATGTAAAGTTTAAAAATAAAATAAAATTAAAAAAAAAAAAAACTTGTAGACAAAAGAGCAGATGACTGGTCTTCGTAGTTGACAGTGATGACAAGAGGCCTGTTTCCATTGTGATGAGGGATGATTGGGAGAATCAGGATGACAAGGGACCTCCTCCACAGAGGGATATTTGGTTCACCCTCAGGCATTTCCATTGTGATGAGGGATGATTGGGAGAATCAGGATGACACGGGACCTCCTCCACAGATGGATATTTAGTTCACCCTCAGGTGTCTGCAGCACAAGCTACCTGCAGACACATGTCTGGAAAGGGTAGCTGGTGCGGTTAGGAGAGTTGGCTGGACAACTCAAATAAAGATTTGAATCTTTATTTTCCACTTACTAGCTTACTTACTAGCTATGAGACTAGAGCAAATTATTTAACCTTCTGTGCTTCATCTATCAAATGGATTTTCTGTTGTAAGACTTTTCTGTAAAGACAGAAATGGTATGAACCTACCAGAAGTAGAAGATGTTAAGAAGAGGTAGTAAGAATAAGCAGGAGAGCTATACAAAAAAGACCTCCATGACCCAGATAATCATGATGGTGTGATTACTCACCTAGAAACAGACATCGTGGAGTGCTAAGTCAAGTTGGCCTTAGGAAGCATCACTATGAACAAAGTTAGTGGCAGTGATGGAATTCCAGCTGAGCTTTTTCAAATCCTAAAAGATGATGCTGGAAAAGTGCTGCACTCAATATGCCAGCAAATTTGGAAAACTCAGCAGTGGCCACAGGACTGGAAAAGTCAGTTTTCATTCCAATCCCAAAGAAAGGCAATGCCAAAGAATGTTCAAACTACCACACAACTGCACTCATCTCACATGATAGCAAAGTAATGCTCAAAATTCTCCAAGCCAGGCTTAAACAGTATGTGAACTGATAATTTCCAGATGTTCAAGCTGGATTTAGAAAAAGCAGAGGAACCAGCGATCAAATTGGCAACATCTGTTGGATCATAGAAAAAGTAAGAGAGTTTCAGAAAAACATCTACTTCTGCTTTATTGACTATGCCAAAGCCTTTGACTGTGTGGATCACAGCAAACTGAAAAATTCTTCAAGAGACGGGAATATCAGACCACCTGACCTGTCTGCTGAGAAATCTGTGTGCAGGTCAAGAAGCAACAGTTAGAACCGGACATGGAACAACAGACTGGTTCCAAATTGGGAAAGGAGTACATGAAGGCTGTATATTGTCACCTTGCTTATTTAACTTCTATGCAGAGTATATCATGAGAAACGCTGGGCTGGAAGAAGCACAAGGAAGAAGCACAAGCTGGAATCAAGATTGCCGGGAGAAATATCAATAAGCTAAAATATATGCAGATGACACCACCCTTTCACAAAAAGCAAAGAGGCACCAAAGAGCCTCTTGATGAAAGTGAAAGAGGAGAGTGAAAAAGCTGGCTTACAACTCAGCATTCAAAAATATAAGGTCATGGCATCCAGTCCCATCACTTCATGGCAAAGAGATGAGGAAACAAAGGAAACAGTGACAGACTTCATTTTCTTGGGCTTCAAAATCACTGCAGACAGTGACTGCAACCAGGAAATGAAAAGAGCTTATTCCTTGGAAGAAAAGCTATGACCAACCTAGACAGCATATTAAAAAGCAGAGACATTACTTTGCTGACAAAGGTTCACTAGTCAAAGCTATGGTTTTTCCAGTAGTCACGCACGGATGTGAGAGCCAGACCATAAGGAAAACTGAGTGCTGAAGAATTGATGCTTTTGAACTGTGGTGTTGGAAAAGATTCTTGAGAGTCCCTTGGGCTGCAAGGAGATCAAACCAGTCAATCCTAAAGGAAATCAGTCCTGAACATTCATTGGAAGGACTGATGCTGAAGCTGAAGTTCCAATACTTTGGCTACCCGATGCAAAGAATTGACTCATTAGGAAAGACCGTAATGCTAGGAAAGATTGAAGGCAGGAGAGGGGATGACAGAGGATGAGATGGTTGGATGGCATCACTGCTCAATGGACATGAGTTTGAGCAAGGTCCGGGAGTTGGTGATGGATGGGGAACCCTGGCGTGCTGCAGTTCATGGGGTCACAAAGAGTCGGATGTGACTGAGCAACTGAACTGAAGACTGCAGGAAACACTGTTAGTGTCCGGCCCAACCTCTCAGCATCTGTTTCACATCATCTGTGCACCCTTCTTTGGCTTCTCAGTACTTTTATTTCCCTGCTCATCAGCACCTACAAATCCCCACAGGGCTCCTCCATCTGCGGAGGCTGCTCACCTGTGGGGATGGAGGGCCACAAGCACAGGGGTGTTACTTTGTCCTGGTCCTCAGCCAATGACTGTCAGGGCTTTGGACAGGAAAGAAAGTTTAGCCAGCAAGTCCTGAGGCATGATTTAGGCTCTAGAACTGCCCTGTGGGAAGCTACCCTCTGGGGCAGTTTTCCTGAAATTGCATAGATTTTACTTTTTTGTCCTGCTTCCCCTACTCCTTCAAGTGTTAAGGAGCCCTGCCTTTAATAAACTATTTGCACTTGATTCTCGCCTCAGGGAACTGAAATGAGTTCAGATCAGATCAGATCAGTCATTCAGTTGTGTCCGACTCTTTGCGACCCCATGAATCACAGCACGCCAGGCCTCCCTGTCCATCACCAACTCCCGGAGTTCACTCAGACTCACGTCCATCGAGTCAGTGATGCCATCCAGCCATCTCATCCGCTGTCGTCCCCTTCTCCTCCTGCCCCCAATCCCTCCCAGCATCAGAGTCTTTTCCAGTGAGTCAGCTCTTCGCATGAGGTGGCCAAAGTACTGGAGTTTCAGCTTTAGCATCATTCCTGCACATAAATTGCTTAGAACAAGGCTGGTGAAAAATAGGAACCTAATAAATGTTTACAGCTATTCCACTTAAAGATTATTTTTATTAAATGCTTACTTCATGTCAAATAAAGTGTCACTAATACTCATCTTGCTGTGGTTGTTGTTCAGTCATGTTCACCTCTTTTGCAACCCCATAGCCTTTAGCCCGCCAGGCTCCTCTGTCCATGAAATTTCCCAAGCAAGAACACTGGAGTGGGTTACCGGGCCCTCCTCCAGGGGATCTTCCCAACCCAGGGATTGAACCTGTGCCTCCTGCATTGGCAGGCAGATTCTTTACCACTGAAGGTGAAAGAGGAGAATGAACAAGCTGGTTTCAAACTCAACATTCAAAAAACTAATATCATGGATCTGGTCCCATCACTTCCATGGCAAATAGATGGGGAAAAAAATGCAAACAGTGGCAGACTTTATTTTCTTGGGCTCCAAAATCACTGCGGACTGTGACTGCAGCCATGCAATTAAGAGACGGTCGCTCCTCGGAGGAAAAACTGCGGCAACCTAATTCAGTTCAGTTCAGTCGCTCAGTCATGTCTGACTCTTTGCAACCCCATGGACTGCAGCACACCAGGCTTCCCTGTCCTTCACCAACTCCTGGAGCTTGCTCAAACTCAGGTGCATAGAGTCAGTGATGCTATCCAACCATCTCATCCTCTGTTGTTCCCTTCTCCTCCTGCCTTCAGTCTTTCACAGCATCAGGGTCTTTTCAAATGAGTCAGTTCTTCACATCAGGTGGCCAAAGTATTGGAGCTTCAGCTTCAGCATCAGTCCTTCCAATGAATATTCAGGACTGATTTCCTTTAGGATTGACTAGTTTGATCTCCTTAGAGCCCAAGGGACTCTCAAGAGTCTTCTCCAACACCACAGTTCAAAAGCATCAGTCCTTCAGTGCTCAGCTTTCTTTATGGTCCAGCTCTCACATTCATACATGACTACTGGAAAAACCATAGCTTTGACTAGATGGACCTTGGTTGGCAAAGTAATGCCTCTGCTTAATATGCCTCTGCTTAAAATATCTGTTCAATATGCTGTCTAGTTCATCATAGCTTTTCTTCCAAGGAGAGAGTATTAAAAAGAGTAGGACACAACTTAATGACGGAACAATGACAACAAAGACTTGGGTGATGCTTAGCATTTTTTAGTAATTTTAGTGGCAAGGTATTTTTAAAAAATGTTTAAGTCTTTATTGAATTTGTTACAATATTTCTTCTGTTTATTGGGTTTTTTTGGGGGAGGGGGGGTGCGGGAGGCATGCAGGGTCTTAGTTCCCAAATTAGGGATGGAACTAACACCCTCTGTCTGCATGGGAAGGCAAAGTCTTAACTACTGGACCACCCGAAAAGTCCTAATAATGTACTTTTTTAAGGGATGTGCATCGTTTTATTAGGCACTGTGCTATTTAACAGTTAACAGACTATAATGTGGTGTGAACTGTGCACCATGAATCCAAAAAAAAAAAAAAATGTGTGACTTGCTTTATTGCAGTATTCACTTTAGCGTAGTGGTCTGGAAAGAAGCCTGCAGTGTCTCTGAAATTTGTCTGTACTAATGCTTCCACACTCTTTATTTTACTGTTATGGTATTATTTACTAATAATAGCAATCACTATTTATTATTTATAACGTCCCAGGGCTGTGCTCAATAGCATGTATCTCATCTTCCATCCCTCCAAACAACACTACTATGGGTGTGCTGTATCACTGCTCTGGCTGCAAGGAGGAGGCACAGGCCCATCAGAAGGGCTCCATGCCTCTCCTGGTGTGATCAGGGGAGCTTACGAGTGCTATGGTTCGTGTGGAAAACATCGCAGGAGCACCATATGTATTGAAGCCAGATAGACATCACTTCTGCCAGATAGTTTTAGGCAGTAACAACCTTTCTGCCTGCTGTGGATGGGCTGTCTCCCCTGGGTACCCAGAGACAGGATGATTAGTGTATCCGCTCAGCATGGGCAATGCTTCTCACTGGGATGGAAGCTGGAGGCTCCGAGGAAGTAAGCACTCACACAGTTTCCAGGGGGCAGCAGTAGATAATGCTTGTGTTGGCTGGTGGGCACTGGAGGACTCTGGGTCTCTGTGTGGACCACCTGGATCTGGTTCCTCCACCCTAGGACCCACTGGTCTAGCATCTAAACCTGAGCAATGGTGAAATCTACCCACATGAAGTCTACTTTCAGAGCGTGGTTTTGAGGAAGGAATGAGATATGAGACATATCTCATTTTGTACTCTGCTCAGCATAGAATAAATATTTGATATGTATACATAGCTTCACCGTTGTTGTTGATGATAGTGATAATAGTAGTAGTAATGACAATGATCATGCAGATACTGGTATTTTATTGTGAGTAACTCATTCTTCACAACTAGAGTCCGATCTAGTCTGTGGACATGAGTATGATGAAGAAGTTGGGGTTAAGACTTGCTCTGACAAACCATATCTTTCTTCCTCCATGCCCTGACCCCTCCCCAACACAGGATACATATACTTCAATTACATTTTACAAATGTGGAAACTGAGGCTCAGAGAGGTTAAGGAACTTGTCCAGGTGGATACCTCTAGTAACATCATCTCCATCCTTTTTATTCTCATACATGTTCTTGAGAGGGAAGGAAAGATGAGAGGGTGACAGCTGGGAATGGCAGCGAGTGGGCACATGGGTACCATTGGTCCTGAGCATCACGGCTGGAATATAAGATTTCTGGGAACGTGAGGTGTCATCACTCAAGTGACTCACCGACAGTGATGACATCATGTCACTGCTGGCTGAGAAACAAAAAATCCAATAAACCAGGAAAGACAGTGAGGTTAAGATCAGTGTGACTGATCAGTCTCTGGAACCAAGTTGTTTGCTTAGCTCTAAATAAACCCAGCTTGAAAAAGCTACAACCAGATACAATTCTCTTGACAGCTATAGGAATGTGGAGTTAGGATCTAGGGCAACTATGTGAAAAATGCCCCCTGGGGCTGGAAGCTCAGTCTGGATGTTAAACTTCTGTCATCCTCCAAGGATCTGGCTCAATTCCAGCCTGATCTCTGGAGCAGAGGAGCAGAGCCTGGCCCCAAGGCTTATTCCTAAGTCTGTCATTTCACTAAGCTGTTTGCATTGCTTTCCTCCTTTGGACTAGCCAAAGACTACTTTTCTTGTCCCTAAGACCAGGTTGATGAGGGTCAGTCTTCGCATCCCTACCGTGTACAGGAGGAGAGGCAGGAGGAGCTGTGGAGCACAGCTTCCTCAAGAGTTATCAGGATGCAGAAGTTCACAGCCTGGACTCCTGGACTCCTGGTATGAACCCAGTCCCACTGCCTCTCAGCTGTGTGACACGAGACACGTCAGTCTCTTTAAGCCTCAGCCTTCCCTGATATCACGTTGGAATAATAAGAGCATCCATCTCTCAGGGTGGCTGGCAGGATTCAGTGAGCAAAGCTCAGTGCCCGGCAGGTCTTAAGGTAGGGTTGACATTGGCAGTCCTCATATGTCCACATAGCTTCTTGATAAGATATTTAACTGGAATGGGGAGGGCATGGACTCATCAGAATGCTTGCTGTTTCAATCAGAAATATTCTGATTGGTTGACACTGATGCTGTTTCTGTGGTTAAAGATTTTGTATTTCACTCCTGGTACTAATCATTCAATAAAAGTTAACTCTGACTGTTACTCTTGCTGTTCTCACAAGAAAGGGAATTAGGTTCCAGCAGGGCAGGGTGTCCTGCATGATGTGTACCCATATATTGTATGTCCTGTCCTGAGTTCCCCATCCCTACCTCCTCCTTGTTGCCAGGAACAAAGAGCTTCACCATAGCAAACAGCATCTGGGGTCATCCCTCAATGGAGGAACTGTTCAGTGTCTCCCCTACAGTGAAGCAGATGAGAAGAGCCCTCGCTCTCACAGCTGAATGCTTCCAAGCTACAGAACATCATTACTAAAAGATAATTGTGTATCTTTCTCAGGGAGAAAGACTTTTTCCTACCCTGTTCATGCTCAGTGGAAAATGAAGAGATCAAGAAGAGAGAAGACAGAACAAGCATGTGAGGAGGAAGAGATGAAAGTGATGGATGCTCTTGCTTATTCAAACTAGAGGAGAAATAATAAACAGTGCACCTTGTATCGGAGAGAAGGCAATGGCACCCCACTCCAGTGCTCTTGCCTGGAAAATCCCACGGATGGGGGAGCCCGGCAAGCTGCAGTCCATGAGGTCACTAAGAGTCGGACACAACTGAGTGACTTCACTTTCATGGAGAAGGAAATGGCAACCCACTCCAGTGTTCTTGCCTGGAGAATCCCAGGGACGGGGGAGCCTGGTGGGCTGCCGTCTATGGGGTCGCACAGAGTCGGACACGACTGAAGCGATGCAGCAGCAGCAGCCACCTTGTATTCAAACAATGAATTCATTCATTAAAGTCTTACAATTGCCTGGCATAAGGGATAAAACTATTCCCTTCATTATTTGTACCAAAAAATGTTCTTTCCGAATTACATATATCTTTTGATTCTCCTTCAAATGGTTACACGGGTAGTCTGCTTTATTGGAGTATTGATACAGTTGCTTTTGGTACTATGTCATACTTGAACATGAGTTCTCTAAAGAACTCCAAAAGTATACACAAGCATGGATCACACAAAATGGGTTTAAAGTGCATTTGATGTATATGAAATCATCTTTTCCTTAAAGATACCAAAAACATCACTTTTGGGTACTTTCTCCATGTTGTTGGCAGTGGCAGAGATACAGATACTCATTTCACATAGAAGGGCAGAGAATCAGAGAATTAAAATAAGCTAGTTGTAGTGGGATTTTTGAATTCCCAAAGTCAGATATTTATATTCAGGCTGGATAGTTTATCCTTATATTTGAATTTCTTTTTCATTTGCCCTGGAATTGAGCTACAAATCATGATTAATAGTGTATGAATATAAAGCTATTTATCATAACAAATAAAGAGGGTAAACCAAGTTCCAAGGCAGACTTAAACTGTGGTAGACAGATCCCAGTGTCATGTCCTGCATAATTTTCTCCCCTTTTGAGAGAAAAATGAAATGAATGAGATGAAACAATGCAAGATCAGAAAGAGAATTCAAGGAAACAATTCAATTTACCACTTCTTCAAAAAGAACAAAATATCTAGGAATAAATCTATGTAAGGAAGTAAAAGACCTGTATTCAGAAAGCTATCAGACACTGATGAAAGAAATTAAAGATGATTCAAACAGATGGAAAAACACATCAAATTGTTGATTGGAAGAATTAATGTAAAATGACCATACTACCAAAGGCAACCTACAGATTCGATGTAATCCCTATAAAAATACCAGTGACATTTTTCAGAGAACTGGAACAAATAATGTTGAAATATTTATGGAAACACAGAAGACCCTGAAGAGCCAAAACAGTCTTGAGAAAGAAAAACAGAACTGGAAGAGTCATGCTCCTTGACTTCAAACTATACTAAAAAGCTACAATCATCAAAACAGTATGATACTGGCACAAAAGAAGATGTGTAGATCAATGGAACCGGAGAAAGCAATGGCACCCCACTCCAGTACTCTTGCCTGGAAAACCCCATGGATGGAGGAGCCTGGTAGGCTGCAGTCCATGGGATCACTGAGGGTTGGACATGACTGAGCGACTTCACTTTCACTTTTCACTTTCATGCATTGGAGAAGGAAATGGCAACCCAGTCCAGTCTTCTTGCCTGGAGAATCCCAGGGACGGAGGAGCCTGGTGGGCTGCCATCTATGGGGTCGCACAGAGTCAGACATGACTGAAGTGACTTAGCAGCAGATCAATGGAACAGAATAAGGAGCCCACAAATAAAGTCATGCCCTTATGGTCAGTTAATCTTTGACAAAGGAGGCAAGAATATGCAGTGGAGAAAAGTCTCTTCAATATGTGATACCAGGGAAATTGGAGCACTACATGTAAAAGAATGAAATTAGAACATTTTCTCATAACAAAAATAAACAAATGGGACCTAGTTAGAGTTAAAAGCCTTTGAATAGCAAAGGAAATCATGAACAAAACAAAAAGACAACCTACTGAGTGACAGAAAATATTTGCAAATAATATAATCAATAAAGGGTTAATATCCAAAATATATAAACAGCTCACAAAAATCAATAGCAAAACCCCAAATAACCTAAATGAAAAATGGTCAGAAGATCTGAATAGGTATTTTTCTTAAGAAGACATACAGATGGCCAACAGGCACATAAAAAGATGCTCAATAGTGTTAATCATCATAGAAAGGCAAATTAAAACCACAATAGATATCACTTAATACCTGCCAGAATTCCTATCATCAGAAAGACTATAAAAAAAAAAAATGCTGGTGAGGATGTGGGAAAGAGGGAATCCCAGTACACTGGTGGTGGGAATGTAAATTGGTGCAGTCACTGAAGAAAACAGTATGGAGTTCCCTCAAAAACTAAAAACAGAACTACCTTGTGACCCAGCATTTCCACTCCTGGATATACATCCAAAAGAGATAAAAACATTAATTCAAAAAGATACACCCACCCGTCTTCATCAGATCAGATCAGATCAGTCACTCAGTCGTGTCCGACTCTTGGCGACCCCATGAATCGAAGCACGCCAGGCCTCCCTGTCCATCACCAACTCCCGGAGTTCACTCAGACTCACGTCCATCGACTCAGTGATGCCATCCAGCCATCTCATCCTCTGTCGTCCCCTTCTCTTCTTGCCCCCAATCCCTCCCAGCATCAGAGTCTTTTCCAATGAGTCAACTCTTCGCAGGAGGTGGCCAAAGTACTGGAGTTTCAGCTTTACCATCATTCCTTCCAAAGAAATCCCAGGGCTGATCTTCTTCACAATGGACTGGATGGATCTCCTTGCAGTCCAAGGGACTCTCAAGAGTCTTCTCCAACACCACAGTTCAAAAGCATCAATTCTTTGGTGCTCAGCCTTCTTCACAGTCCAACTCTCACATCCATACATGACCACAGGAAAAACCATAGCCTTGACTAGATGGACCTTTGTTGGCAAAGTAATGTCTCTGCTTTTGAATATGCTATCTAGGTTGGTCATAACTTTCCTTCCAAGGAGTAAGCGTCTTTTAATTTCATGGCTGCAGTCACCATCTGCAGTGATTTTGGAGCCCAGAAAAATAAAGTCTGACACTGTTTCCACTGTTTCCCCATCTATTTCCCATGAAGTGGTGGGACCGGATGCCGTGATCTTCGTTTTCTGAATGTTGAGCTTTAAGCCAACTTTTTCACCAGTCTTCATAGCAGCTTTATTTACAATAGCCAAGATATGGAAGCAACCTAAGTGTCCATCAACTGATGAATAGATAAAGAAGACGTGGTACATACATACCATGGAATGAAATTTTCCAACTGGAGCAACATGGACAGACTTGGAGGGCATTACGCTTAGTGAAGTAAGTATGGAGAAAGACAGATATTGTGTAAAGTCACTTATTTGTGGAAAATAAAAACTAAAGCAAACCACTGAATATTTAAAAAAAGAAACAGACTCACAGATATAGAGAACAAATAAGTGCTTACCACTGGGGATAGGAAAAGGGGAAGGGGGAAGACAGTGCAGGGCATTAAGAGGTCCAACTACTGTGCATAAAATAAATAAGTTACAAGGATATATTGTACAGCACAGGAAATATGGCCAATATGTAATAATACCTATAAATGGAGTATAACCTTATTGTGAATCACTATGTTATACACCTGAAACTTATATAATATTATGCATCATCTATACATAATTATATAAATGTAAATAAAAGCCTCAACCTCCCCCAAAAGAAGATGATGCAGCATGGGATATGGTAGTGGTGGAGCCACCAGAACCCTCAAAACCCTTGAAACTACAGACGGAAGCTCCTTCGAAGGCAAAGCCCTACAGTGAGAAGAAAGTGCCAGATGAGAATCCAAATCGAGCAGGACAACGATGAGGGGACGAAGGCAAAACAAGGACCAGATGCTACGGGGAAAGGAAGCAGTTCAGACATGAGCGGCCTCGGAAGGCTTGAGGACACAGAGGGATACACAGACACACAGACACATGTTTCTTATCACTTTGCAAAAACAACGGACGAGCACTAGAGCCCTGTAACTAGAACAGCTATCCCGGCCATCTTCCTTTTTTAAACAGAAAGAAAACTTTATTCTACTTAAAAGGTCACAAAAGAAAATCATGGTAGAATCTTTTACAGAGTTATTAAAGATAAAAAAGAATAAGGAGCAGACTAATGTCCTTAAGGACAAAGAAATCATGCCAGAAAAACATGCCTACAAAACAAATGAAAACTCATATTTACAAGTGAGCTAAAATAAAAGAAGAAAAAAACAGAACTATGAAAGAAGAACATAAATTGGAATTGAAAAAACTCATAAAGTGAAAGTCGCTCAGTCGTGTCCGACTCTTTGTGACTCCATGGACTATACAGTCCGTGGAATTCTCCAGGCCAGAATACTGGAGTGGGTAGCTTTTCCGTTCTCCAGGGGATCTTCCCAACCCAGGGATCGAACCCAGGTCTCCCACATTGCGGGCAGATTCTTTACCAGCTGAGCCACCAGGGAACTCAAATATGTAATTAGAGAAAAAGGCTATTTAAAAATAAAGGAGACGTGACAGGAACTAAAAATAAAGGTGACATGACAGGAACTTCCCTGGCAGACCAGTGATTAAGACTCCGTACTTCCAACTACAGGGGGCATGGGTTTGACCTCTGTCAGGGAACCAAGATTCCATAAGCCATGCAGTCTGGTCAAAAAGTAAATAAATAAAAAACAAACAAATAAAGGTGGCATGACATAGGAAAGAATTAGAAATTTTAAAAGTATTCAATAAATAAAGACTAAACTAAAAGTAGCACAGAATAGACAGAATGAATAATATCTTGAGTGAAGTCGCTCAGTTGTGTCTGACTCTGCAACCCCAGGGACTGCAGCCTACCCAGGCTTCTCCGTCCTTGGGATTTTCCAGGCAAGAACACTGGAGTGGGTTGCCATTTCCTTCTCCAGAAGATCTTCCTGAACCTGGGTCTCCCGCATTGTAGGCAGACGCTTTACCGTCTGAGCCACCAGGGAAGTCCGAACATCTTAAGAGAAAGAAATGAAAAGGAGATGAAAACAAAGTAAATAAAAATGAAGGAAGAGACTTCCGCCTCTGGCTTTGATGGAGCATCTTGAACTGCGCTGAGCCTTCCATGAGGAATACTCGTAAAACTGGGTTGAGCACATGAGGGGATGTCTCCAGGCGTCAGACAACAAGCCGTGCGTGACTGAGAGTCTTGAGGATGAGCAAGGCTCAGGAAGTAGCCCTGTCTTTGCCCAGCTTAGCTCCGGAAACATCTTGACCTGGGGAACAGCCACACAGAGCTGGAGAAGGATGGGCTGACCCCACTGCACTGAGGTGGCAGAGGTCATACTAGGGGTCATCTAAAGAGGTGAGATTATATGCTGGATATTAATAAACCAGTGTACTAGATTTCAAAAGACTGAAATTTTATAGAGTGTATCTTCTGTCAACAACAGAATTAAACTAGATATCAGTAACAAGAGTTCTAGAAAATGAGATTTCTAAATACTTTTGTATCCAAAAAATTGACAAAGGAATATTAGAAAATATTTTCAATAGAATGATAATTGAAAAACATTAAGTCAAAATCTGTAGGGTGCAGTTAAAGCAATGTTTAGAGGAATAATGTAAACCTTTAAATGCCAATATTAAAAAGAAAATTTTAAAGCAATTATCTGAATTTTCATCTTAAAAAGTTAAGAAAAATATATAGAAAAATAAATTATATATTCACTAAATATATAGAAAGACAAAAAAATGAAGTTACTCTTTATCAATTTACTACACTGGATTTTTCTTATTTTTTCTCACCAATGTTTAGTAGTTTTCAGTACAAAGGTTTTGTACAAAGAACAGAAATCAATGAGATAGAAATAAAGAAAAGTCATAAAATCTAAAAGTTGGTTATTTGAACAGATTAATACAACTGATAAACCCCTAGTGAGAAAAAGAAACCAAAAATTATCAATATTAAGAATGAAGCGGGGAATTATCTTTATATATCCTACAAACATCAACAAGATAATGAGAAAATATTAATAAAAACCTTATGCCAAGAAATTTAATAACAATGAAAATAGACAAGATTATTGAAAAGTTTAACTTATCAAAACTGAACAAGAAGGAAAAAGAAAATTTAGATAGCACTATATGTGTTAAGTCAATTGAATATAAAATTTTAAAGTCTTTCCACAAAGAATCTCTGAGACCAAATGACTCCATGAGTAAATTCTATCAAACACTGAAGGAAGAAATAATATCAACATACACAATCTCTTTTAGAAGGTAGAGGAGAAGTAAGTGCATTCATCCCATTTTTAGACAACTATCAGTTCAGTTGCTCAGTCGTGTCTCTTTGTGACCCCATGGACTGCAGCACACCAGGCTCCCCTGTCCGTCACCAACTCTCAGAACTTGCTCAAACTCATGTCCATTGAGTCGGTGATGCCATCCAACCATCTCATCCTCTATCATCCCCTTCTCCTCCTGCCTTCAGTCTTTCCCAGCATCAGGGTCTTTTCTAATGAGTCAGTTTTTTTTGCATCAGGTGGCCAAGTAGACGAGTATAACTCATATCAAAATCTGACAAAGATATTATTAAAAATTCCTGACACACTAATGAATATGTATGTAAAAATCATCAAAAAATAGCAAGTCAAATCCAGCAATATTTAAAAATGACAGTATATCCCATCACCAAGTAGGATTTATTCCAAGAATTCAAGGCTGAGTTGGCACAAAAATATCTGAAAAATCATATCTATTTATGATAAAATTGGAAATTAGGGACAACTTCCTAAATCCAATAAACAGTACATTTAAAAGTCTAAAATCTTCCTGCAATGCAGGAGACCCAGGTTCGATCCCTAGGCTGAGAAGATCCCCTGGAGAAGGAAATGGCAATCCACTCCAGTATTCTTGCCTGGAGAATTCTGTTGACAGAGGACCCTAGCAGTCTGTATCCCATGGGGTTGCAAAGAGTTGGACACAACTGAGCAACTAACACACACACACACAAGTCTATAGCTAAAAGTCTATAGCCATGTATTTAATGATGAAACAGTAAATGTTTTTCCTTTAAGATTGGAAATGAGGCAAGGTTGTTCATTCTTACCATTTCCAGTTGACATAGAATAGTAGGTTCTAGCCAGAAAAATAAGGCAAGAAATTTTAAAAATTAGAGATATGAGCTTGAAACAGAAGAAGTAAAAAAGTCTATTCATAAGCAACATAACTATCTACATAGAAAATCCTAAGCAAGTTATTAAAGAAAAACTGGAAGTATTAAGTGACTTTATCAAGGCTTTAGGGTAAAAGGTCAATTGAATATCCTTTCAGGATAAAAGGTCAATATGCAAGAAACCAAAAGTTGGAAAATAAATTTTTAAATATATTATTTACAATATGTGTAATAGCATCAAATCATAAATTACTTAGGGATAAATTTCTTTAAAGACATGCAAAATATTTACATTGAAAACTACTAAACATTGTTGAAAATAATAAGAAAGATTTAAATAAATTGAGATGGGTACCCTATTTGTGAATTGGAAGGCTCAGCATTGCTAGGAAGACCAGTGTCCCCAAACTGTTTTACAGAATCAGTGCAATCTCAATTGGAAACCAGCAGTTTTTGTTTGTAAAGGTAATAGCAAGCTTATTCTAAAGTTTATATGAAAATACAAAGGATGTAAAATAGCCAAAACAATTTTGGGAGAAAACAAAGTTGGATGGTGGGGATTTCGTGATGTATCAGCTGGGCTAGGCTGAACGACATTTCCCAGAATCCCTGTCTTTGTGTGTCTCAGGGTCTGGAGACCCTTTTTTTGGTCTGTGAGATGGGGGCAGGGTGAAAATAAATGGGCAGGCTTGTGGGAAGGTGGGCTTAACTGACACACCCAGTCCTTCTGCTACTGATGTGTGTGGTTGGCATGGCAACAGCCAGGCCTGCGCCTTCTCCTGGGTTCTCAAGCAGTGTCTCTGTGTCCTGGGCCAGGTGTTGGTTTCAGTCTATGACACAGGACACACATTTCACATATTGCCTGAGACTGTAGGCAATAAGGACTGGCCCAGGGCTTTGCCTCACACTCATGGGTTCTAGATTTTCTGGCTCTCCACTTCTTTACCTCTGCCTTGCCTCCCTGAGTATCTGCTGCACAGACTCCAAGCCCCAGTACTTGACACCAAGACAGCAGTCTTGCAGGGACTGTTCAGCCAAGTACCACAATCACACACTATCAAATCCTGATGATAAATCTCCTATGAGCTACGTATAACCTTCAAGTGATTCTATCTCTATGATTGAACCCTAATTCAGAGAATTTAGACCGGATGATTTCAACACTTACTGTAAGGGACTCTCCTGGTGGTCCAGTGTTTAAGACTGCACTCCCAATGCAGAGGGCCCAGGTTTCATCCCTGCTCAGGGAACTAGTGCCCATGTGCTGCAAGTGAAGATCCTGCAATGCCGCAACTAAGGCCCAGCTAAGCCAAGTGAACAAATATTTAAAAACAAGATTTACTGTAAAAGCTCAGTTATCAAGACAGTGTAAGGATATGTAAAGACACATAGATCAATGAAACAAAACAGAGAGTCCAGATATAGACCCAAAAATCTATGGTCAGTTGATTTTTGATAAAGGGATCAATACAATTTGATAGTAGGAAAGATAGTCTAACAAACGCTTCTGGAACATGAGCATCTAAAAGGAAAAATAAAGACCTTTCACTCTACATAACATCATACACACAAATTTCTTCAAAATGTATCATACATCAAAACATGAGTAATATTATACAGCTTCTAGAAAAAAACATAGCATAAAAGTCTTTTGACTGTGGGAGAGGAAAACTTTTTTTGATAGGACATATGCACTATGCATAAAGAAAAGTAATGAAATTAAATTCATTGAAATTAAAACTTTCTGTTCTTTGAAAGTATCACTAAGAAAACTAAACAAAGTATCACTAAAAAAAAAAAAAAAAAAAAAAGTAAAGCCATAGGCTGAGAGAAAACATTCACAGTACATATATCTAACAAAGAATTTGAATCTAGAATGTACAAAGAACTTTTCCAAATCAATGAGACAAATAATCCAATTAAAAAATGGTCAAGTCAAAACAAATGTAATTGAAGAAAAAGATTGCTTTTTTCCCAAGTGTTTGTTGTCAGTCTTTGATTTTAACATCATCAGCTTTAGCTAGGGAATGATGTGATCTGATGATTCACACAAAATAACTTTTTTTTCTACTCCCTGTCATGCCCAATGCAGTGCTGGCACATTATTGAATAAATTAACAAATTATTTAATCAACCAAAAAGAAAAGGTTCAAAACCTTAAAAAGACAGTTTACACAGACACAAAAACATATTTTTTTATATAAAACAAAGATATAAAACATATATAAAACATAAAAACAGACATAAAAACATGTTTTTATATAAAACAAACATATGAAACATAAAACATATATAAAACAAAAACAAATAGCACATGCTAAGTGTTCATAAAATAAATGCAAATTAAAACCACTGTGAAGTTTCACTTCATGCTGCGTATAATAGCTAAAATGAAAAGCTCTGATAGTATCAACTGTGGGCAGGGATAGGGAGCAGCTGGAATGTTCCTACACGTTTGTTGAGAATGTTAAGCAGCTATTTTGGAAACATTTTGACAGTTTCTTATAAGCTTTATACACTTACCAAATGATCCAGAAATTCTATTCGTAGGCGTGTATTTATTGATTTGCTTTTTATTAAAGTATAGTTGATTTACAAAGTTGTGTTAGATTCTGATGTACAGCAAAGTGATTCAGTTATCCGTTTGTATTCTTTTTCATATTTTTTCCGTTACAGTTTATTACAGCGTATTGAATATAGTTCCCTGTGCTATACAGTAGTGCCTTGTTGTTCATCGATTCTATATGTAATAGTTTGCATCTGCTAATCCCAAACTCCCAGACCATCTCTCCCTCCAACCCTTGCCAAACACAAGTCTGTTCTCTATGTCTGTGAGTCCGTTTCTGTTTCATGGATATGTTCATCTGTGTTATATACATTTTAGATTCCACATACACATGATAATACATGGTATTTGTCTTTCTCTGTCTGGCTTCCTTCACGTTGTATGACAGTCCTCTAGGTCCATTCATGAGGTTGCAAATGGCATTTATTAAAGATATATGAAAGTGTATGCTCAATAAAAGATTTGTATGTAGACATTTATAGCTTTATTCATAATAGCTCCAAATTGGAAGCAAATCAAACATATCTATAAGAAGATGAATAAGTAATTACAATATACCTATACACTGGAGCAGGGGATTCAGGTGGCTCAGTGGTAAAAAATCCACCTGGTGATGCAGGAGATGCAGGAGACATGGGTTTGATTCCTACGTCAGGAAGACCCCCTCGAGAAGGAAATGGCAACCTACTCCAGTATTCTTGCTGGGAAACCCCATGGACAGAAGGGCCTGGTGGGTTATAGTCCATGGGGTCCCCAAGAGTCAGATCGAATCAGCGACTGAGATGCATGCATACATTGGGGCACTACTCAGCCATAAAAATGAATGACTTGCTGATATACACAGCATCATGGATGAATCCCAAAAGTATCCTGAACAAAAGAAGTCAGACTCAAAAGAGTACATATTGTATGACTGCATTTATATGAGCTTCTGTAGGAGTCAAAACCAACATAGAGTGTGGAGAAAGGCGGATAGGTGATGGCCTGAGGGAAGCGGGGGAGGGGATTCACCAGCAGCATAGGGTCATTTCCCAGAGTGATGGAAATTTTCTATATCTGGATTGAAATGCTGCTTGCATAGGTGTAAACTTTGTCAAAAGTCTTCACCTCTATACTTAAAATGTGTGAATTTTATTATATATAAATTATATCTCAATAAAGTTGATTTAAAATAAATTTGTATTTCTTACATCTGTCCACTGAAAAGACCAAAACACCAATCCATTGCCAATGGGGAGCCCTAGCACCCAGATCATGGCACCTCAGAGAAATGTCTCATCTAGTCAGAAACATTGTATATTTTCACATAGGAAATGATCCTACTGCATTTTGTCATGCCATAATGCAAGATAGCTCTGAAGACTACCAGGGTTGTGTTAAAAAGACAGATGTCATACTAAAGAGGCTCCCTGTGGTCAAAGATGGAGCAAATTAAGCACCAATAAGGAATTAAAACCCTGATTATCTTTAAATACACAAGTTCATTATACTTAAAAATACTTAAAAATCATTGAATCAACTCACTGAATTCCTTTGAAGATGCTGGAGAACTACTTCATCATTTTTTAAACTGACGAATAAAGAACCAAACGTTTATCTTGACTTAACTGGGCAACAAAACAAAAACAAAAAAAAATCCCCAACCCCCCAAAAATAGTTGACATGGGAAGTTTCTCTTTACAGAAAAAACTGCAGCTAATAAATACAGAATGAGTGATAGAGGGGCTTCCATGCTGATCCAGTGTTTAAGAATCCATCTTGCAATGCAGGGCACCTGGTCTGATCCCTAATCAGGGAACTAAGATCCCACGTGCGGTGGAGCGACTAAACCCGAGCTACTGCCAACTACTGACCTGTGCGCTCTGGAGCCCACCGGCCACAGCTAGAAAGCCCGGGCGTGGCAACAAAGATCCCTCGTGATGCAAGGGAGATCCTATGTACTGCAACTAGGACCTGACGCGGCCAAAAACAAATAGATCAAAAAAATAATAAATACATATTTTTTAAAGAGTGATGAAATACTACCACTTGATTTACTGGATCTAGGCGATGATCATTCAGGGTTGATTATATCACAAGAAGGGAGAGGGCACACATTGCTTACCTCCTAGGAGAAATACACAGCACCACCAGTGGTGTGATTTTGCCTCCCAAAATAATAATTGACCAATTGTGGGTAAATCTGATCAAGCCTCCTGAACTGACTACACCTTTATGGGAATACAAGTCATAGAGAAATGCACTAATGATACCAAAGGGATGCAGTCAGCAAAATTCAGACAATGGGAATCTTCAAATCGGACAACTCAAGTGACTGCAACAAAAAAATTGCAAGAAGAAAAAATAAAAGAGAAATGTTAAACGAAATCTATAGGCTAAAAGAAGACAAAGACAAATCAAGCAGTCACAGTATATGAACATTATTTTGATCCAAAAGGAAGTAAATAAAGTGTAAAAGCTATGTAAAACAAAATTTGAAGCACTTGGTATTTGATTATATTAAGAAATTAGTGTGACTCTTTTGTCTCTGGAAATGGTGTTGTGTTAGAGTTTTTTTTTAAGATATTAACAGATGAAGTCTGGAATTTACCTCAAGTAATCATGGTAGGGGGGACTGGGTGTGAAATAAGACTTCATGTGGTATATTTATCATTGTTGAGTTGAAGTTGAGTTAATTGAAGTTGGGTTAATTACATACATTTGGTTCATTATACCAGCATCTCTACTTTTTTGTATATATTAATATTTAAGAATGTCCACCATAAAAAGTAAAAAATAATCATCTATTTGGGAATGAAAGACAGACACATCTGAAACAATGAACGTGTGTGTGCGTTCTCAGTTGCTTCAGTCGTGTCCAACTCTTTGAGACCCTATGGACTGTGGCCCACCAGGCTCCTCTGTCCATGGGACTTTCCAGGCAAAAATACTGAAGTGGGTTCCCATGCCCTTCTCCAGGGGGATCTTCCCAGTCCAGGGATTGAACCTGCATCTCCTGCGTCTCCACATTAGCTGACAGATTCTTCACCACTGAGCCACCTGGGAAGCCTTAAAATACATCTGAACAAATGAACAACTCATGCCAAATAGTTGGTTGTCAGGACATGCATTTAGACTTTAATAGAGAGCAAAATTTCATCCCTTAAATTATATTTCAGAAAAGGAGTGAGTGGCCTTTTCTGAAATGTAATTCAGAATTATAGCCCTTATAAGTCTCTCTCATGGGACTCTGGCTCAGTGATTTTGAGCAACATAGCATTAAAGGGAAACAATATGTTTACCTGAAACCGCTTCAATCATTACTAGCTTGAGATTTATAGATATCAAATGATAACCTGTTTTTAAAAGGATGCAGAGATACAACAAAATACAGTAATTATTTCTGAAGGCTAAGACCTCTCAGTTGCAAATATTGCCTATCACTATAAAGAAGCTAGTTTAAAACAAGATCATTTTTAAAAAGCAACTCAGTGATTACACTGGGGAATTCACAAATGTAAGCAAGCAGTCTCCTGTCATGTGAATAGCTGCTTGTAGCTTGGAATCAATTTTCTAGCAAGACCCCCATAAAGAATTTCAAGAAGAACTTATTTGGAAGTGAAGAGTTCAACTGGAGGGAAGGATGATGTCATCTGGACACTGCAATTGGTGACTCAAAATGTACCCTAGTGATGACTAAGAACTTAGGTTGTGATGAGAGTCTAAATAAAACTGTCTCATGAAATGTGAGATAAAACCAAAAAGTATTTCTAAATCAATATGTGATTTTATACAAAAAAAAAAACTATTTAAAAAATCTATGTGTGCTTAAATGAATAGATTAAACATGTTAAGCAGGTGTTTGACTGTTTCATCTACATCACTCTCTTTCTTCCAGTGGGGGCAGTTTCTCATGGGAAAAGTGAGTAATTGCTTCCCATCTGGAGTTTTCTGTGTTCCTGCATGCATAGTACTGATAAGTGATATGTGCTGTAGGTTAGAATGTAGATCCTCAGGGGCAGTTGCAGTCGGAGAAGGCCTCCTGATAGAAGGTGGGGCTACAATGAGTAGGTTCTGTATTAAAAGGGTGGAGAGCTTTCCACATCTCGGGGCGCGGGACGGGGTCGGGGGAGAGATGAATAAAGACACATTAATAAAACTTGACCTGGAGCCTCTTGCCCACATAATAGTGGTAGAGGGCCACCGTGGCTAGTATTGAGGACCCAAGCAGAGGAAACTCAGGAATGGGCTGTCCTTGCAGACAGAGGCCAGGCTGTGGAAGACCTTGGCAGTAAGCCAGAAGGCTTGGGATAAACTCCAAGGCCCACTCTTTTCTTCTTTTTTAATTGGAGTAAAATTTCTTTACAATGTTGTACTACTTTCCGCTGTATAACAACATGAATCAGCTATATGTATACACATGTCCCCTCCCTCTTGAGCCTCCCTCCCGCACCCTGGTCCCACCCCTCTGGGTCATCACAGAGCACCGAGCTGAGCTCCCTGTGCTGTACAGCAGCTTCCCACTAGCTATCTGTTTTACACATGGTGACGTATATATTAATATGTCAACGCTACTCTGTCAAGCCGTCCCACCCTCTCCTTCCCCTGCTATGTAAGGCCCACTCTTCTTATCACAGTCAGGGTGGCATCGTGACTTACATGGGTCCTCAGGCTTTGGCCTTCATGGGTCCCTTTCTTCATAAAAATATTAAACATTGTATTTTATGACTACATCAGCATAAAGAAGAATATAACCCAGGTTGCAATTATTATTATACTCAAATTATTATAGTCATTTTTTTCTTACTATTTTAAAATAAAGTGAAACTACAAAATTTTCCTGGGCCCCTAAAATGTGTCATGGGCCTTAGGCACTGTGTCTGCTGTGCCTTGTGGATAAACTGGCCCTGATTACTGTTGGATAATTTGTGTTTCATGTAAGTACTGGAGATTTTAGTGTTAAGGAGCTGTTACAGCCATCATATGTATGTAGACAAAACCATTTTCCGTATACAGGGAGATAGGTCTCATCTGGATCACAGAATCCTTCCACACGGACAAAACCGTCTGAAAAAGGATGAAATGCTTTGTGTCTGCCATTTGATGGGGCCATGAAATACAAACCCAGCTGGAAGGCAGAATTTAGTGGGAGAGTAGAGTATCTCTGAAACGCTAATATCTGGGTCTAGTTGTTGGGGAAACTGTTTCCAGAACACTAGAAATGAGATGTGTGCATGTTTGCTAAGTCGCTTCAGTAGTGTCCAGCTCTTTGAGAACTTATGGATTGTAGCCCAATCAGGCTCCTCCATGGGATTCTCCAGGCAAGAATACTGAAGTGGGTTCCCATGCCCTCCTCCGGAGAATCTTCCTGACGCAGGGAGCGTACCTGCGTCTCCTGTGGCTCCTGCATTGCAGGCAGATTCTCTACTGCTGAGCCACTGGGGAAGCTCACAGAAATGAGATGGGGTTCATCATAATTGAAGTCAGAATTGGAAAATTAGATCATATTCTGGGAAGATTTTACAGGCTTTGGGGTTGGTGTGTATGTCTTACTCTGATAGAGTCCTTGACTCTGATGACCATAATATTCTTTAGAATCTCTACCACTACTTCCTTCTTGTGCTGAGTAGAACTAAGAAAAAAGGACTTTGGGCCAGTCTTAGAGGAAGGTTTTAAAGTGGCAGGAGAGACTTCCCAGGTGGCTCAATGGTAAAGAATCCACCTACCAATGCAAGAGACACAGGAGATGCAAGTTCGATCCCCACGTGGGGAACATCCCCTGGAGTAGGAAATGGCATCCCACTCCAGTATTCTTGCCTGGAAAATCCCATGGCTACAGTCCATGGGGTGGCAAAGGGTCGGGCACCACTGAGCACACCCACACACATGGCATTGACAGCAGAAATCACAGCAAGACCAAGACTGTACAGAGAATGGGGTTTAGGTGACAATTGCCAGATTTACTTCCAGGGTTTTTTTCAGAAGGGTCAACTAATCAAGACTCAGCTGTTCAAGGGCCCTGAGTGTCTTTCCCTCAAAGGAAAATTGACTGATCCCTTACTGAAACAACTGAGTTATCTGCTGGTGGATGCTGGAAGGGCTGGAAGGGGGAAAGACTGACTTGTGGGGCCAATGCTGAGGTTACTATTGAGACGGGGGAGGAAGGAGGCAGGAAATCAGAGGCTAACATCTCCTTATTCAAACTGCAGTCCCTGAACCAAAAGATTGGCACCATAGTGTATATTTTAATGAAATCTCCCAGAGATTAGTCAATATTGTGTAAACCACTCGGCGCTAGTGGTTAGAGACTGAGGAAGACAGGGTAGGTATGAAGATGACAACTAGTAGGCCTTGGTATCTTGATATTCTTGGAGAAACAGGTGACTCAAATATAACTCTGAGATTACAGATCTGGGAAGTTAAAGAAGACAAGTATTGTTCCAATACTCATTTACCTACAGACAACTGATAGTCCAAGAATCATCATGTCTATTAATTAAAGCAGTAAGTCCACTGACATATCACAAGTTTTGTTCTGTTTCCAACCTTGATAAAGTATTATTTTTTATGCATTTGAGGATGATCAGATTGCCTTCCTCTGCCCAATAAATCAAATAGGCTGTACTTACTCATATTCATGTTCCTTTTCATTATTCAATCAAGGTTTTCTTCCTATGCATTTTTTTCTTTTTTTCTATGCATTTTTATGTAGCCGTGGACATTGCTAATTATTAAGCTAGCAAGCAAGGAGCCAGCTTTCTCAGTGTGCAACCTATCCAGTTATAATTAGATGGCAGGAGGGTTGCACCTGTGCTCTGACACAGCCCCTAGGATGGTACTTAGTTTCAGTTCAGTTCAGTTCAGTCGCTCAGTCGTGTCCAACTCTTTTGACCCCATGAATCGCAGCATGCCAGGCCTCCCTATCCATCACCAACTCCCGGAGTTCACTCAAACTCATGTCCATCAAGTCGGTGATGCCATCCAACCATCTCATCCTCTGTTGTCCCCTTCTCCTCCTGCCCCCAATCCCTCCCAGCATCAGGGTCTTTTCCAATGAGTCAGCTCTTCACATGAGGTGGCCAAAGTATTGGAGTTTCAGCTTCAGCGTCAGTCCTTCCAATGAACACTCAGGACTGATCTCCTTTAGAATGGACTGGTTGGATCTCCTTGCAGTCCAAGGGACTCTCAAGAGTCTTCTCCAATACCACAGTTCAAAAGCATCAATTCTTTGGCGCTCAGCTTTCTTCACAGTCCAACTCTCACATCCATACATGACCACTGGAAAAACCGTAGCCTTGACCAGATGGACCTTTGTTGGCAAAGTAATGTCTCTGCTTTTCAATATGCTATCTAGGTTGGTCATAACTTTCCTTCCAAGGAGTAAGCGCCTTTTAATTTCCTGGCTGCAATCATCATCTGCAGTGATTTGCAGCCCCCAAAAATAAAGTCTGACACTGTTTCCACTGTTTCCCCATCTATTTCCCATGAAGTGATAGGACCAGATGCCATGATCTTAGTTTTCTGAATGTTGAGCTTTAAGCCAACTTTTTCACTCTCCGCTTTCACTTTCATCAAGAGGCTTTTTAGTTGCTCTTCACTTTCTGCCATAAGGGTCGTGTCATCTAGTCTAGGAGACCAGTAAGAATGGTCTGGAATCCAGAGCTATAAAAGGAATAGAACAGCCTCTGTGGGTGCCTCACGTATCACCCAGGAACACTGCACTGACTGACTCCGGGTCCTGTGTTAAATGAAAGAGTCGAGAATGAGAAAGACTGCTGCCTTTCCATTAGTAAGTGGAAACAGCACCGTCTCGGGGCTCATGTGTCAGGCCTGTGTCCAATGGCTGACAGTTTCAATGACTCATCCATGTTCTGGCTACTCGATACTGAGGTAGGAGATAGATGGGGGCCTGCCCTGAGCAGCTGGGATTTGTCAAGTGGAGTATATCGAAGCTTTGTTTTCTCCGACCCACCAAAGACCAAGTGAGTGGCAGGAGCTGAGCTCTGAGAAGGAGCAAACAGATAAAACAACCACATCTATCACTTCTGAGGTCAAGGAAACCTCCCCAACTCCACGTGTGCAAGAAGGCTCCTTGGGGGTCAAAAAGGGAGGGAGTGTTACCCCGTACTAGGGAGTAATGTCACACTCCCATTAGTCTTGGCACTGGACTCTGTCTTGGCAAAAAGATGTGCACGCATATCAGGAGGGCGCTAAGACAGGTCACGTGTGGGCAAGAAGCAAGAGGAAAACAAAGACCTGGAAGAACTGCCCTACGTGCATGGTTTAAATCACGTCTTGTTGAGAATGCCTGCACTCCTTCCTGGGTGTGTATTTCTGTCTTGCTTCAGTCTTAAATAAATAAATAAACTGTTTCTCTGTGTGCTTTCCCACATGTTGCGCTGAATCTGGAATAATAAACTTGGCACCTGTTTTTGCCTCCTTAAAACATTCTTGTTACAACAGGGGCAACAGCCAGGGCCCCTTTGCCCACTCTGCCTCTGGTGCAGTAGCTGCTAGGATTCCTGGTTCAGTTCTTGGGCAGGTCATCAAGACCACTCACTGTTGTCTCGCCCAAAACAATACTAGCTGGGAGGATATTTTCAAACATCCCTAGAACTGAGCACCTCTTTCCATTCCCACCCCACTGTGCTCCCTCATTGTGCAGAAACTAGCGTGCTCGCACTTTCTCTCCCGTGTGCCGGTGAAAACGGCACCACTGACCCGTCTCAACCTCTCCTCATCACCTGCTGCTGCTAAGTCGCTTCAGTCATGTCCGACTCTGTGCGACCCCAGAGACGGCAGCCCGCCAGGCTCCCCGTCCCTGGGATTCTTCAGGCAAGAACACTGGAGTGGGTTGCCATTTCCTTCTCCAATGCATGAAAGTGAAAAGTGAAAGGGAAGTCGCTCAGTCATGTCCGACTCTGGCGACCCCATGGACTGCAGCCTACCAGGCTCCTCCATCCATGGGATTTTCCAGGCAAGAGTACTGGAGTGGGGTGCCATTGCCTTCTCCTCATCACCTTGCTACTTCCAAATCGGAATTTCTCATTCATACCAAGAAGAACAATGTTCTCTGAATCTTTTTCTCTCTGGACCAATGGAGAGAATGCAGTTCTTTTCTGTCTGCTAAAGCTAGAGGATGATGAAAGGTGGACATGTTGTTCTTCATAATGTGTGGCTTATTCTCAAGGAAAAACAGTAACTCAAGTGAATATCAGTGCTTGAGATGCTGAGTGGCTCCAGCCAGTCTCTCCTGTAGCTATTTCAGAGTGAGCTCAGGGGCCCGCTGCTTCCTTTATAACACCGGGAACCTCTCTGCTTCTCAGATGCTATCATTTCCCATCACAGGCTCCAAACTGGTAGCCCAAAGACTAGATCTGACCCATAAATATGTTTAGCTTGGACTACAGTGTTTCTACAAAAACTGAGCCAAAGTTTAAAAATAGGGACACTTCACATTTCTTGAATGATAAAAATCAGCTGAAACTGGCTAGTGACCACCCCACACCCAGGGTGCCACAGTTTCCATCACTGGCTCCCATATCCCTGAGGACAAGGCTGAACATTTGTGAGATAGTAGAAAAAAATAGAGATTATTCTCTGCCCCCAATTCCTGGCACAGAGCCCCTAAAACTCTTGCAATTTCCTAACTGATAAGAACATTAGAAGTATTTTTTCCAATATTTGGTCTTTGACCCTGTCTCTGACACAGGGCTCCTAAACCCCCTGGGTTTTCCTGGGTGACAGCAATATCTCTTGCTCCAGTGAGGTGACTCTGGGTGGGCTCCTGGATGGGGGCAAGTCACCAGGAAAGACCTTATTCAATGCCTGGTTTCGTTTACTGATACTTGTACTTGCTATGTTATTTTTCTTGAAGTAGATAACTATTTATCTGGGCCCATGCTTTTATTAAGAGTGAGATAGCAGAGACTTCTCTGGTGGTCCAGTGGCTAAGACTCCTTGCTCCCAATGCAGGGGCCCAGGGTTCTAGATCACTGGTCAGGGAGCTAGATCCCACATGCCATGGCTAAAAGATCCCACATGTTTCAACTAAGACTGCACACAGTCAAATAAACTTTTTTTTAAAAAAAAAGAGTGGGAGAGCAAAAGATAAACTGAGAATTATATTTCAAGGAAAACAGGAATGCACAAACTTCTTTTCAAACTTGAGGAATATTCTTGTATCTTCAGTATGCAAACACTATGCATGTGTTGAAACATAACCAAAAACCCTGGTGACTGTCTGGGCTCTTGGGTCAATTGAATGAGTGACCTTCTTCATCTCCCAGATTTAGACTAGCAACCAAGTTGCCAGTGACAAAAACTAAAATAAGTTTGCAAAACCACCTTGACATAGTGCATAAGATATGTCAACAAAAATGTGTCTTGAACTGGAGGAGCCAGCTGTGTTCAGTGGTGGTGGGCAGGGAAAGCGTCATGATATCACTGTGTCTGCCTTTCTGGGGGAAAACCTGACTTCAGCTCAGACTTTAATCAGGAAATAATTCTTCATGTCAAAAGCAGCAGAATAAAGGTATCTCCCACCCTCCCCCACACCCATAGCATATATGGTGACTGAAAGAGATTGCTGACTTCGATAGTCTGTTTGCTCTGGTATAACAATGTACCACAGGCTTTGTTTATTTATGTCTCATGTTACTGGAGCTGGAAGTCTGAGGTCAGGTTGCCAGCAAGGCCTGGTCCTGGCAAGAGCGCTCTCAGGGTTGCAGATGACAACTTCTCATTGTATCTTCACTTGGTGGAGAGCAGAGAGGAGAAGCAAGCTCCTCAGGACTCCTATAAGGACACTAATCCCATTAGTGAGGGCTCCAGCCTCATGACCTCAGCTGCATGCATGCTGAGTCGCTTCAATCATGTCCGACTCTGGGCAACCCTATGGACTGAAGACCCCCCAGTCTCCTCTGTCCATGGGATTCTTCAGCCAAGAATACTGGAGTGGGTTGCCATGCCCTCTTCCAGGGGATCTTCTGGACCCAGGAATTGAACTCGCGTCTCCTGTGTCTCCTGCATTGGCAGGCAGATTCTTTACCACTAACACCACCTGGGAACCCTCTTGACCTCAGCTAGTTCTAATCATGTTTCAAATGCCCCACCTCTTAATATATTATATGGGGGGAGGGTTTTAGCATATGAAGTTGGGAGGAGCTCAGACCTGCAGTCCATAACGTTGACCCTTGCCTGCCCAGGGTAGAGAGAAAAGTAGTTGCACCTTGAAAACGGAGGACAAATCTACCTGAAATGTGTTTAACAGCAGCTCAAAGTTTTAAAGCACATCTGTAGGTTCCCACCTGTGAAGAAAGCAAGTGACAAAGAATAACATGTGAACTTCAAGTGTATCAGCAGCTCTGGAAGTTGCGATATTGCAGGGGGAGACAATCAGCAGGACCTCACAGAGGAAAATTCCAGACCATAGCAGAACAGGGCAATTCCCTTGTCTGAGATACCTTGTCCATTCCCACCCTTCAACAACAGTTCTTGAGCAGAAGGAATCAGAAATTGCTAGACTGTCCATGATGGGGTGCCAAGTGCAGCAGAGACTGTTTCTATATGTATTAGTCCAGAAGGGAGTGGGTGCAGGGCGGTGCAGATGGCCAGCATTTTTACTTTCCAGGAAGAGCCCCCAAGGGCAAAGGAAAGTGGGAGGTGTCTGCTGTTCTGCATCCCCACACCTTCCCGACCTGTTTTCAGAGGGAGAGGCAGGAAAGGTTCACAGCAACAGAGGAAACTGCTGTTGTGACAGCCCTGATGCCCCTTTGAGGTTCCACACTTTGAGCATCTTTCTTAGACTGAGATGAATCTACTGCCAGATGCTGTAGGAAAGAACCTTTAAGAAGAGGCCAATGAGCAGAGAGGGAGAGGCTGGGGAGCTGCGTTCACAGTGGGGAGAGGAAGGGAGGGCTGCCATCGCCTGGAACAGAGCTAAGGCCGACCTCACCCCCACCCCACCCCCACACACACACACGCGCGGGGGCAGAGAAACACCAGTGGGATATGAGGGATGCACACACAGGTTAATTAAAAGAGTTTACGGGGAAAGGTAGATACATGTACAACTGAATCACCTTGCGGGACACCCGAAACTAAAACAGCACTGTTCATCAACTGTATGTGCACGTGTGCTGAGTGGTTTCAGTCGTGTCCGACTCCTTTCAACCCTCTGGACTGTAGCCCGCCAGGCTCCTCTGTCCATGGGACTCTCCAGGCAAGAACACTGGAGTGGGTTGCCTTTCCCTCCTCCAGAGTATCTTCCCAACCCAGGGAATGAACCTGCGTCTCTTATGCCTCCTGCATTGGCAGGTGGGTTCTTTACCACTAGCGCCACCTGAGAAGCCCCAAGTATGCTCCAATATCAAATAAAAATTGAAAAAATAATAATTAATTTTAAGAAAAGAAACTATAGCCAAAAAAAGGAAAGAGCTGTAACCTCCGATCCATCCAGAGTTGGGGCACTGCCAACCCAGGCATCATTTCACCAGTAAGGGTCACACTGAAATAATGGGCAAGTGTCCCCAGCCTGTGGGGGGTCAGATTTGAGAGCACACCACACTTAAAGTGACCATGGTTTGAGACAGAGGTGGTTATTTTCAGCTCTCTCTCCCCTTTTGGCTTAAGGAGGCCCCTGATGCTCCTAGTCAGTGCACCAAGTGATGAGTTTTGAGTTGGTCTTGGGCAGAGATACTTTGTTTTTTGCTAATAAGAGTAAGTAACTGGGCCCGCAGAGCTGCATGGTCCAAGTGAATCATGATGACTAAATGCATATGGTTTTCACTCCATCACACAGATTCAGTCTTTCTTTACAAAGCCCCTGGCTGTTTTCCGTGACTTTGAGTTGAAGGAAAAGCAAGACCTGGACAGTTGCAGACAAGACTCTGGCACTCGGCGGGGGTGAATCAGGTAATTGGCCCTGTCTCACAGTTTCTGCCTTGATGAGTCTGTTTCTGTCAGGATTACAGTGGGGTCCGCTTGCTCGTGTGTATGAGATGGGGCTAAGAGGGCTGAGGGTGAATGGCACTGGAAGGAAATCTGTTGGTTGTCCATAAGGGAAGTGGTCACTTGGCTGGAAGAGGGTGTCTTGCAGCGGGCACATCTCTTTGTCCTTGAGGCTAGGCTTGGGCAGGGAGCATGTGCCCATCTCCTGGGTGGCAGTAGCCCTGGAGATGGACCACAGGGCACAGAAGCAAGTGCAGGAGAGGGGGTGACTCCTTACTACCCCCTGCTTCACACTGTGGGGAGCCTTGGGCTTGGGAAGCATGCCCAGTGCTCAGGTGAACCTCAGAAGATTCCAGAGTGTTCCAAGTATGACTTTCAAGTGAGCACACACTGGCACAGCTTGAAATAGCAGATAATAAGCATTAATCTCCCTAATAAATTCATTAGTCAGCCACCTGGTCTTTAAAGGGGTTTGTACACTCAGATCATAAATTAAACCCTGGTTAGACATTAACCTTTTCCAGCGTGGCTCAACAAATCTCCTAGGAGCTCTAATGGGATCAAAAGTTTCTTCAGTCTTCCATAAGGTCCTGCTTTCCTTTGCCTAATTAACCAGATATGAAACTTCATAGTATACTTTACGATAAAGTTTTTTTTTTTAAATAAAGGTAAGTGAAAGTGGAGAGTGAAAAAGTTGGCTTAAAGCTCAACATTCAGAAAACGAAGATCATGGCATCCGGTCCCATCACGTCATGGCAAATAGATGGGGAAAGAGTGGAAACAGTGTCAGACTTTATTTTTTGGGCTCCAAAATCACTGCAGATGGTGATTGCAGCCATGAAATTAAAAGATGCTTACTCCTTGGAAGGAAAGTTATGACCAACCTAGATAGCATATTCAAAAGCAGAGACATTACTTTGCCAACAAAGGTCCGTCTAGTCAAGGCTATGGTTTTTCCTGTGGTCATGTATGGATGTGAGAGTTGGACTGTGAAGAAGGCTGAGCACCAAAGAATTGATGCTTTTGAACTGTGGTGTTGGAGAAGACTCTTGAGAGTCCCTTGGACTGCAAGGAGATCCTTCCAGTCCATTCTGAAGGAGATCAGCCCTGGGATTTCTTTGGAAGGAATGATGCTAAAGCTGAAACTCCAGTACTTTGGCCACCTCATGCAAAAAGTTGACTCATTGGAAAAGACTCTGATCCTGGGAGGGATTGAGGGCAGGAGGAGAAGGGGATGACAGAGGATGAGATGGCTGAGCACCGTGGATGAGCAAAGTGCAGAAGTACAGTGGACTGCTGGCGAAGGGCTTTCTAGACCCTTCCAGTGACTCCTCTCCTCAGCTCTTAGTCTCGTCCTCCCCTGCCTGTGCCGCCCTCCATCTGAGAAAACCCCCACCCTGTCCTGGTCCCGCACGCTCTCTGCTTTCATCCGAATCACCGCCTATCTCTGCTGTTCTGCCTCATCTCAACCCCTAATCTCTGCCTCTCCCAATATTACCTTCAATCTCTGCTCTTTGCGGAGACCTCTCCAGACACTCCCTTGTGCTTTCTCGTTTTCTGTCTAATTCTCTTGTCACTCAGCCGTCAGAGGTACAGGGTCTCCAGATAATAGATGTGGACTTTGAAATATTTCAGAATTTATGTCTTCTGGGGTGCTGACATCCACCACCGATTATCAAATGAGAGCCGTGGTGGCATGCTGAGTCCTGTGACTGGTATGACTCTAGATTCTGGGGATACAGAGGTGAACGAACCAGAAAGCATCCTCGCCTCCTCTAGCTGACTTCTGGGTCATATTGGTTTGTTTAAACCAATTAACCAGCCTGTTTAGGTTTAGGTTAAACCTAATAGGTTAAAACCTATTAAATAACAATCAGATCAGATCAGTTCAGTCGCTCAGTCCTGTCCGACTCTTTGCGACCCCATGAATCGCAGCACGCCGGGCCTCCCTGTCCATCACCAACTCCCGGAGTTCACTCAGACTCACGTCCATCGAGTCGGTGATGCCATCCATCCAAATAGGTTAAATTAAATAACCAGACTAATAGGTTTAAACAGTCTATTGGTTTGTTTAATCATTGATCATTGCCAAATCTTGGGCATTTTTTATTACAGCTCCTTGAGAGGAACACAGTGAGACTTTCATTTACAAACATACATGAAAAAAATGAGGGTAGGGAGATTTTTTCAATGTGTTTTCACGTATGCATGAAGAGGACACATGTCCTGGTATTCTACTGAAAATGGCTTCCCAGGTAGCTCAGTGGTAAGGAATCCGCCTGCCAATGCTGGAGATGCAGGTTTGGTTCCTGGGTGGGAAAGTTCCCATGGGGAAGGAAATGGCAACCCACTCCAGTATTCTTGACTGAAGAATCCCATGAACAAAGTAGCCTGGCAGGCTACAGTCCATGGGGTCGCAAAGAGTTGGACACGACTTAGCAACTAAACAACAACACAACAACTGAGAATGTAATTGTCAACAAAAGAAAGATGGGCAGTTTGCTGGCTGTCCAATGGTTGAGGCTTCGCCTTCCAATGCAGGGGTTGCAGGTTAGATCTCTGCACAGGGAGCTAAGAGTCCACATGCCTCTGGGCCAAAAAACCAAAAAATATAAAACAGAAGCAATATTGTAACAAATGCAATAAAGACTTTTTAAAAAATGGTCCACGTTTTTTTTAATCTTAAAAAATTAGAGAAATTTTTTTTAAAAAGGAAGGTGAACAAGTGTTTAGATAGTTCATAGATATCCTGCTGATGGATTTTCCCTTCCAAAGAATCTGTAATACAAGTGAAAATCCCTTTCATCTGGAAAACTATCTTCTTTTACACAGATAAATACATTTATCTATATTCATAACCGAGAGACTAAGCACAGCACAGCACATACCCTTCTTATCATTTTTCAAAAATTTCATATGCATCTATTTTTCCATATTTTGCATACAAAAACATAAGTGTTTAAAGGCAGAGGACACAAGAGGGTACGGAGGTATTTTCAGTTCTTTGGTCTGCTAGTTGTGTGAACTCAGAGGTGTAGTCAAACATTTAAGGATTTGTGTCGCCAGGCCCCGACCAGTCGGAACAAGCATAGTCTTATCAGCATGTATCAGCTGAATACAAGCCTCCCAGTGACCTCAGGATACTGTCTTCTCTCAACTAAAGGGGAACGGATTCGTTTGTATGTTCACATTAGTATATTCACACAAATATGCCTGTGTGCATGCTAAGACATTTCAGTTGTGTCTGACTCTTTGCGACCCCCCTGGACTGTAGTCTGCCAGGCTCCTCTGTCCATGGGATTCTTCAGGCAAGAATAGTGGAGTGGGTTGCCATACCCTCCTCCAGGGGGTCTTCCCCACCCAGGGATCGAACCCGCAGGAGGGTTCTTTACCACTAGCGCCACCTGGGAAGCCCAGACAAATATGACCTCAAGGTATTTTGTTTTGCTTTTGGCCAGCCCACTATTTTTGAAGATCATAAAGAGTGTGGGTTTCCCAGTTTGCCACAGGCCCCAGCGCTCTCTACTGTGTTTTCACAACTGCGTTGAACACGTTTGTATAACCAGCCATCGTTATACTGTGTGGCTGTTATTCTGTGTGGTCATACTGTGTGGCTGCCCGGCCCACAGCGGCCTCTGAGTTTGCAGTCACTGAACTGGAGGCTTTGCTGGGTCCCTTTTCAGTGCTTGTTCTTCCTCACCACCCTCTGAGTGTTTGCTGTTTCTCCAGGACTCAGTCACCACCATAGGCGGTAGGGCTGAGTGCCTGCCTGCCTTGAAGATGTCTCTGAGGCACCTCTCCCTCTCCTCTCCATGATCTGGGTCATAGGTTCTGTTTAACTTTATTAGAGGGGGGATGAGCGTGTCAGAGACAGATACTTTAACTGATTGAAGTGCAAAACATAGACCAAAAGGGAATAGAGCTAGTGTTCATCACTCGGTCGTGTCTGACTCTTTGCAACCCCAGGGGCTGTAGCTCATCATGGGATTCGCCAGGCAAGAGTACAGGAGTGGGTAGCCATTGTCTTCTCCAGGGGATCTTCCCAACCCAGGGATCAAACCCGGACTGCTGGCAGATTCTTTACTGTCCGAGCCAGCAGGGAAGCCCAGACGAAAAAGGAATATGGACACAAAACCCTTACCCTCTCCTTGTGTATCCAGAGCAGCGTAACCCGCCTGTGGACAGTGAGACCCAGCTGTCCCTCACTGGCTGTACAGTGCCACTCAGAGACAGGCTGGCACCCCGGACCTTTGCTGCAGTGCTTGCACCTGGACAAACGTCTCCCCAGGCCACAAAATACAAAGACACTAGAAAGGACTGAAAATAACCACATGCTTGTACAGCTGGGTCAAACTGTGGACAAGATACAGAAAGACCCAAACCACCAAATGCCACTTCTGAAAACCAGGGAGAAAAACCAGGGGGCCGTGAGCAAACGCAGGTACTCTGCATGTCGCCTGCACTCAACGGCACTAAAGCGGTGGGCAGACCAATAAGCCACCCCTCCATCCCCATCCTGGATCCACCGTTCCCCTCACCCCATGCCCCATGTAAGGAATCAGCTCACCTCCCCTTGGGGAGTGAGCAAGGGAACCTGTCTCTTGTTACCACTCCCCTTTGCTGCGGCAGGGGCCCCTATAAAGCCTTGCCTGAATTTCTTGTCTATCCTCTAATCAATTTCTATTTAAATATACATATTTATTTACTTTATTTCTGGCTGTACTGGGTCTTTGTTGCTGTACCTGGGCTTTCTCTAGGTGGAGAGTGGGGGCCACTCCTCGCTGTGGGGACGGGCTTCTCACTATGGTGGCCTCTCACATTGCAGAGCATGGGCTCTAGAACACAAGCTTAATAGGTTCATGGGCTTAGTTGGTATATGGTATATGGAATCTTTTCCGGCACCAGGGATCAAACCCATGTCTCCTGCATTGGCAGGCAGATTCTCAGCCACTGGACCATGAGGACCATGAGGGAAGTCCTCTAATCAATTTCTATTGATCAAGAATGCTGGTCAGTAAACTTTAGGACAGAGAGCAGAACTCAACTGCAAGGTCATAATGAATTACTGGTCTGGTTTGGCCCACTTCTCAGGGTACAGTTTCCAAGGCTGAAGATGAAAAGAAAAGAAGGAAACGGTCCAGATTCCTATCACTTAGGACCATATTATCATGGTCTGAGGCACCGCCTTGGGGCAGCACAAGGTCACTCTCAAATCTTAAAAAAAATTGTTTCTCAAAAAGTATTCCATGGACTACCTGTAATGGCAGAGTGAAATACTGGTTCCTACTCTAGCTCTGTGGGCTTCTCAGGTGGCGCTGTGGTAAAGAATCCACCTGCCAATGCAGGAGACACAGGAGACGCAGCTTCTATCCCTGGGTCGGGAAGATCCCCTGGAGGAGGAAATGGCAATTCATTCCTACTTTCTTGCCTGGAAAGTTTCATGGACAGAAGAGCCTGGCAGGCTACAGTCCGTGGGGTTGCAAAGTGTCAGACACGTCTGAGAGCCTGAGCACACACCTCCTAGCTCTGCACCAGGTCCCCGTGCCCCACCTCAGAGTCTGCCTGCAGCTACCATCCACGGTTCTCTGTGTTTATCTCTCCACTAGTCTGCCTTGGGGCTTTCCTGGCTTCAAAGGAACAGCTAAATGGCAGCAAATTCATACCCAGCAAGTCCACTCTTTAACAATAAAGAAGAGGCGTAGGAGTAAACACCCAGTCTCACCTGTCTTCCATAGGGCAATTCTAAGACATGTTCTTCAAGGTTCCTTAGAGGGTCCCCAGTGGAACTGAGCCCTGGTTGCCTTGCGTGAAGGCATACTTCCCCACTTCATGTGCTTTCTCTCTTGTTTGTGCTTCTCCATCACTCTAATGAAGTCGTTTGCATGTTCATTTTTAGTGTCTACTTTTGGGGAACTCAGATTAGGAGCCTCACCTCAGAGGAGCACCAGTAGTCATGGTGGGTAAGACACTCTGGGGTCACCTGCCTGGGTGCATGCACATTCAGGCCCCACCAGTAACTAGTGAAGTAGTTATTAACCGTTCTGAGCATCAGTTTCCTCGCTGGCAGAAGGGGATTAATGATCGTGGCTACCTCACATTAACTCAGATTAACTGAGTCCACACAAGGAAAGTGCTCATAATAGTGTCTGGCCCATAGTGAACGGATAATAAATACTTGCTATTATTATTATCTAATAAATTAGTTTCCTGGGTGGGGCTCAGAAATGTGCTTTGTAAATAAGCTTACCTAGTGATTCTCATGCACAGTGAAATTTGAAAACCATTGAACTAGAGACACACCCCAGGCATTTCTGTTCACAGAGAAAAGATTTGGAGAAACCTAGTCTACCCCACACAGTAAGCAGCCAAAGGACATCCTTTACATGGAAATCCTTCAAGTAAAATAAAAAGCTGTGCCACCATTCAGAACACTAGAGAAGACAATGGCAGGAGGGTCCACCATTCAGGACGCTAGAGAAGACAGTGGCAGGAGGGTCCACCATTCAGGACGCTAGAGAAGACAGTGGCAGGAGGGTCCACCATTCAGGACACTAGAGAGGACAATGGCAGGAGGGTCCACCTTGGGGTTCATCCGTGGGGCTGAATTCATCTGCTTTTCATCCCTTGGTTTTAGTTGCATTCTCATTCCCACATTAGGCAAAATGAGTTCTAAAACACATTAGTTCTTTTAACCCAGTGGTTCCCAAAGTCTGGTCAGACCAGTAGCATCAGCATCACCTGGGAGTTTATTAGAAATGCAACTCTCACACTGCAGTACTGTCCACAGTAGCCAAGACATGAAAACAACATACATTTCCAACAGGGAATGGATGAAGCTGTGGTACATATACATTGGGTGGGCCAAAAAGTAAATTTGGGGGTTTCTGTAAGATGGTATAGAAAACCCCAAATAAATTTTTTGGCCAACTCAGCACACTGAACTATTACTCAGCCATATAAATATGCAGTAACACCATTTGCAGCAACACAGATGAACCTAGAGGTGATCCTATTAAGTGAAGTAAGTCAGACAGAGACAAAAATATGATATTGCTTATATGTGGTATCTTAAAAAAATGATAGAAAACAGAAACAGACTCAGATCTCAAAATCAAGATTATGTCTACCAAAGAGGAAATGTGGGAGGAATGATAAATTAGGAGACTGGGATTAACATATACACCTGCTGTATATGAAATAGATAACTAACAGGACCTACTATATAATACAGAGAAGTCTACTCAATATTCTGTAATAATCTATAAGGGAAAAGAACCTGAAAAAGAATGGATGTATGTATATGTATGGCCAGTTGACTTTGCTGTACACCTGAAATTAAAACAACATTGTAAATATACTATACTCCAATAAAAACATGAAAGAAAGAAAGGCAATTCTCTGGTCCCTCCCAGACCTCCTAAAGTTTAGCTCTGGGGTGGACCTGGTATTCTGTGCTATGTCAGCCCTCCAGGTGATGGTGATGTAGGCTACAACTGGAGGACCACTATTCTATATTAAGAAAATTAAACCTCTCTTCTTTCATTGCCAATGAGATACATGAGTCAAGATTTCTCCAGATGTGTTTATTTCAATCAGATACCAGCAAATATGGTTTTTAAAAAAATTAAATCTCAACCCTGCTTAGTAATGATCATGACTAATGGGGCCCAAAGGTGAGGCATCTGAGGGTAATACTTGCACTTGCAGGAACACTCCAGAGTTTTGCAACAGTAGGGATCTTAGAAAAATATAATTGCTTATTCATAATAAGTCCTATTTCTTAGATCCAGCTGGGCAAGGCATCTTACACGTAGATGATTTTCTGGTATTTAGGCCCTTCTGGTCCAGAAAAAAATACAGAACAAACAACAAACAAAGAAATAGAAGAAATGGACAACATAGGAGACTCTGTGTTAACATTCAAGAGAAAAATTAGCTTAAATTATGAAGCAGAAGAAAGAATGAAATGGATGCTTGCTTTAAAAAAATTCCCCTTCCTAAATGCTCACTGGGAGTAACAGTTATAGTCAAGTTCACCAATTTTTTATCTATCTTTGACTTTTTGGCCCATTTTCTGACTCATGACTAAAAGAATTTGAGAAAGAGGAGAACTGAGTTTTTCACTTATTTCTGGGACATTTTAGAAGATCCCTACTATTACTGTTACATAACATTTATCAAATACAAAAATGGTTTCTGTGTATTTTCTTACTTTTATTCCTCACATCATCTTTGTCGTGTATTATTCCCATTCTACAGATGAAGAAACGGAGGCACTGGAAACTTAAATGACTCGTCTGAGGTTACAGATGATAAGGGAGATTCAAACCCAGGCAATCTGATTATATTGCTGCTAAATGTTAAACCACGAGACAGCTATAATTAACAGACTATTTTTTGAATAAGTAGAAATAATTAGAACACTAGTTTTATAAAATACTAGGATAAATTTTTAATTTTTTTAAAATTTTGAGTAATTTTAGGTAAAGAAAATTGAGGGAAATAATACAGAAAGTCCTGGTGTATCCTTTACCCATCTTCTGGAGACATCTTGCATAACCATCATCAGATCAGATCAGATCAGTCGCTCAGTCGTGTCCGACTCTTCACGACCCCATGAATTGCAGCACGCCAGGCCTCCCTGTCCATCACCAGCTCCCGGAGTTCACCCAGACTCACGTCCATCGAGTCAGTGATGCCATCCAGCAATCTCATCCTCTGTCGTCCCCTTCTCCTCCTGCCCCCAATCCCTCCCAGCATCAGAGTCTTTTCCAATGAGTCAACTCTTCGCATGAGGTGGCCAAAGTACTGGAGTTTCAGCTTTAGCATCATTCCTTCCAAAGAAATCCCAGGGCTGATCTCTTTCAGAATGGACTGGTTGGATCTCCTTGCAGTCCAAGGGACTCTCAAGAGTCTTCTCCAATACCACAGTTCAAAAGCATCAATTCTTCAGCACTCAGCCTTCTTCACAGTCCAACTCTCACATCCATACATGACCACAGGAAAAACCATAGCCTTGACTAGACGGATCTTTGTTGGCAAAGTAATGTCTCTGCTTTTGAATATGCTATCTAGGTTGGTCATAACTTTCCTTCCAAGGAGTAAGTGTCTTTTAATTTCATGGCTGCAGTCACCATCTGTAGTGATTTTGGAGCACAGAAAAATAAAGTCTGACACTGTTTCCACTCTTTCCCCATCTATTTCCCATGAAGTGGTGGGATCGGATGCCATGATCTTCATTTTCTGAATGTTGAGCTTTAAGCCAACTTTTTCACTCTCCACTTTCACTTTCATCAAGAGGCTTTTGAGTTCCTCTTCACTTTCTGCCATAAGGGTGGTGTCATCTGCATATCTGAGGTTATTGATATTTCTCCCAGCAATCTTGATTTCAGCTTGTGTTTCTTCCAGTCCAGCATTTCTCATGATGTACTCTGCATATAAGTTAAATAAACAGGGTGACAATATACAGCCTTGACGAACTCCTTTTCCTATTTGGACCCAGTCTGTTGTTCCATGTCCAGTTCTAACTGTTGCTTCCTGACCTGCATACAAATTTCTCAAGAGGCAGATCAGGTGGTCTGGTATTCCCATCTCTTTCAGAATTTTCCACGGTTTATTGTGATCCACACAGTCAAAGGCTTTGGCATAGTCAATAAAGCAGAAATAGCTTTTCTGGAACTCTTTTGTTTTTTCCATGATCCAGCGGATGTTAGCAATTTGATCTCTGGTTCCTCTGCCTTTTCTAAAACCAGCTTGAACATCAGGAAGTTCACGGTTCACATATTGCTGAAGCCTGGCTTGGAGAATTTTGAGCATTACTTTACTAGTGTGTGAGATGAGTGCAATTGTGCGGTAGTTTGAGCGTTCTTTGGCATTGCCTTTCTTTGGGATCGGAATGAAAACTGACCTTTTCCGGTCCTGTAGCCACTGCCGAGTTTTCCAAATTTGCTGGCATATTGAGTGCAGCACTTTCACAACATCATCTTTCAGGATTTGGAATAGCTCAACTGGAATTCCATCACCTCCACTAGCTTTGTTCATAGTGATGCTTTCTAAGGCCCACTTGACTTCACATTCCAGGATGTCTGGCTCTAGGTCAGTGATCACACCATCGTGATTATCTGGGTCATGAAGATCTTTTTTGTACAGTTCTTCTGTGTATTCTTGCCATCTCTTCTTAATATCTTCTGCTTCTGTTAGGTCCATACCATTTCTGTCCTTTATTGAGCTCATCTTTGCATGAAATGTTCCTTTGGTATCTCTGATTTTCTTGAAGAGATCCCTAGTCTTTCCCATTCTGTTGTTTTCCTCTATTTCTTTGCATTGATCGCTGAAGAAGGCTTTCTTATCTCTTCTTGCTATTCTTTGGAACTCTGCATTCAGATGTTTATATCTTTCCTTTTCTTCTTTGCTTTTCGCTTCTGTTCTTTTCACAGCTATTTGTAAGGCCTCCCCAGACAGCCATTTTGGTTTTTTGCATTTCTTTTCCATGGGGATGGTCTTGATAACCACCATATGTTTATTTAAAAAAAATGAAATTGTTACAATACTAACTCAGCTACAAACTTTATTCCAATTTTACCAGTTTTTACACTATTTCTGGTCCAAGATTCAATTCAGGATTCCCTGTTGGATTTAGTCATCCTGTCTCCTTAAGTCTCCTCAATTTGTGAGAGTTTTTTGACCTTTCCTTGATTTTCATAACTTTGACAGTCTTGTAGAGGACTTTTCAGTGTTTTGTAGAGTATTCCTCAGTTTGGGCTTGTCTGTCAGTCATAATGAGACAGGGGGACTGAGTGCAGACGTGAAGCGCAGCCCCGGCAGCCCTCCCGCGGGCGGCCTCCTTGCAGGCTCCCTGCTGCGGCTTGTGGGCGGGGGCCACAGCTCAGCTTGGACAAAGCGGGCAAGGAGCAGCCGGCGACCTGGCCCCAGCCTTGTCCAAGCTGGAGGTTGGGATCTGCTGGTTCCAGAAAGGGTTCCCCTTCATCCTCATCCTCCTCGCCAAACTGTGCTTCCAGCATAAGCTTGGAAGCTTCCATAAGCCTCTTATCCCAATTCATCAGAGGGCAGACAGAATGAAAACCACAGTCGCAGAAAACTAACCAAACTGATTACATGGACCACAGCCTTGTCTAACTCAATGAAACTATGAGCCATGTCATGTAGGGCCACCCAAGACAGACGGGTCATGGTGGAGAGTTCTGACAAAACGTGGTCCACTGGAGAAGGGAATGGCAAACCACTTCAGTGTTCTTGCCTTGAGAACCCCATGAACAGTATGAAAAGGCAAAAAGATAAGACACTGTAAGATGAAGTCCCCAGGTCGGTAGGTGCCCGATATGCTGCTGGAGATCAGTGGATAAATAACTCCAGAAACAATGAGGAGACGGAGTCCAAGCAAAAACAATGCCCAGTTGTAGATGTGACTACTGATGGAAGTAAAGAAAAATATTGCCTAGAACCTGGAATGTTAGGTCCACGAATCAAAGTAAATTAGAAGTGATCAAATAGGAGATGCCAAGAGTGAGCATCATCATTTTAGGAATCAGTGAACTAAAATGGAATCAAATGGGCAAACTTAATTCAGATGACCACTATATCTACTACTGTGGGCAAGAGATGATGCAGCACTGCTACACGTGAGCACCGAAGAATTGAAGCTTTTGAACTGTGGTGCTGGAGAAGACGCTTGAGAGTCTCTTGGACTGCAAGGAGATCCAACCAGTCAATTCTAAAGAAAATCAGTCCTGAATATTCATTTGAAGAAGTGATGCTGAAGCTCTAATACTTTGGCCACCTGATGTGAAGAACTGACTTGCTGGAAAAGACCCTGATGCTGGGAAAGATTGAAGGCAAGAGGAAAAGGGGATGACAGAGGATGAGATGTTTGGATGGCATCATGGACTCAATGGACACGAGTTTGAGTAAACTCTGGGAGTTGGAGGCCTGGTATGCTGCAGTCCATGGGGTCGCAAAGAGTCAGATATAACTGAGTGACTGAACTGAACTGACAGTGCCCTTTGTATTAGGGAAGGTTTGATATATACAACACTTGACACTGGTGAGCTTAACCCTGATCACGTGGTTAAGGTGCTATGTGCTGAATTTTCTCTCCTTGTGTTACTATTGGTGCTGAATCTGGCCTCTGTACCCTGACACCAAATTAAATCTAGAAGACAGAAATAAGTTTTAGGTGACAGAGTTTTGGGTGAAGTGGTCCCTGATAGCTCAGTTGGTAAAAAATCTGTTGGCAATGCAAGAGAACCCAGTTCAATTCCTGGGTGGGAAAAATCTGCTGGAGAAGGGATAGGCTACCCACTGCAGGATTCTCAGACTTCCCTGGAGGCTCAGCTGGTAAAGAATCCACCTGCAATGCAGCAGACCTACATGCGGTTTGATCCCTAGGTTGGGAAGATCCCCTGGAGAAGGGAAGGGCTACCCACTCCAGTATTCTGGCCTGGACTGTATAGTACATGGAGTCACAGAGATTCAGACAGGACTGGGAGACATTCCCTTTCAGAAACAAATAGCTTTATTGATTTGCCAGACAAAGGGAGCCGGAGTGGTCTCATGCCTTCAAAACAATGTGCTCTGACCTGGGGCAGGTGGTGAGGAGTCTGATAGGAATGGTTCAAAGAGGGTCTGATCAGCTCACAGACACTCTTCTGAATCAAGCTTCAGCATCAACCTTCTGGTTCCGACTGGTCTGGGATCTACATGTTTGTGGGCAGTAAACAGTTAACTTCTCCCACCTGGTGGGGGTTTCAGTATCTGCAAAATGGCTTAAAGATATTGTCATATGTCTATCTTTAGGGGAAGCCAGGACCCTGTCCCAAGGCAGCACTGTTTGTCTTGACTGTTCCTCCCTTGTCTCCTCATCCCTTCTCTTCCCCACTAGCAAGTATTTGAACCTGCCCTTTGGAACTCAGGTAAAGTCATGAAGGCTGAATGAAGTCTATTTCCTGTAATCAAGAAATGGAGGACATAGATAGGCTTTTGTGTCCAGGAGCCCCAGAGGGTCTTGCTCCCTTTCCATGCTCAATTCACAGGACACATATCTCTACAAGTCCAGCCTGCATTCGAGAGAAGAGGAATTAAATTCCATATTTATTAACTGGAATTCTGCATAGAAAATCTGTCCCTTCTCTCCCATTTCTTTACTTATTCAATCATTCACTTATATTGGTATGTACAGGGATATTTTGTTTATGCCTTGGGTTATCATGCAATGTTATTATTTACTTTTTTGTTCAAATTGTTCAGCATGACCATTGGGAACTCTTGCAGGTTGGCACCTGTGTCTGAAACAGGAGGGTAAGGGGCAGGGCACACACTTTAAAAGAATGATATGACCATAGGACATGACAAAAACTGGTCAGAACCAACAAGGTCCAAGGTGGTGGAAGGTTTGACTTCTGGTACACCTTGAGCCTCATTATACACTCATTGTAATACATTAGCTAAATGACACACCCATCACTGCCTTGACAGTTCTGAGGTCAACTATAAAAGGTCAAAAAGTGAGTGGTGGCCCAATTCCTGGACATCTCTACCCCTACCCCAAAGTAGTTGGAATAATTCTCCCACTCATAAGACTACAAAACCACCCAGCCCATGAAAACTAAACATACCATCTTTTGAGGCTCTCTCTCTCGCCTTCTGAGATAGCCCACACTGTGTCTGTGGGGTGTGTTTCTCTCTAAATAAATCCACTTCTTACCCACCACTTCATCTCCAAATTCTTTCCTGACAAAGCAAGAACCTTAAATTCACCAACAACATGTCCTTTTAACATGCTCAATACCTTTTTGGGAGAGAACTTCTTAATTTCTGGAACAATACAATGCTCCAAACTCATTTTCCATGTCCCAACCCTTTCTCTGAGCAGTGCTGGTTCTTTCTACTAGAGAAGGGTCTTTAGGAACCAAGGACTAGACGTTGGTGGTGGTCACTGCTGCTGGACATCATTTCCCCTAGGCCCTGTCAACAGTCAGCAAGGAGACACATGTGTATCTAATAGCCCAGGTATGCGCACACAGTGTATTTCTTTCTGTATCTAGCCATCTGCATTATATGTGGAAATGAACATAATTTCATGCCTATACCTCCTGCTCTGACCCAATACCACAGAGGACATTCTAACTTTCCCTCCTGTACATCTGTAACTTTTTTCTCTGATTTGTATTTACTTATGTGTTCAACCCACAGCCATTTAAGAAACAGATTTAGCAGCTAGAATAAGGAATTTATGTAGCATTCGGTCTTCAGTCTTACAGTGCACAAAGAACCATTTTTAGAAGTTACTTAGGTCAGCTTCTCCCTCCTCCCCTTCAGTGAGGTTACATTATATATCTGTAATACAGCTAAATTCATTTCTCATAGTTAGCATTCTATTCTGTGACAGGATAGATTTTTATAATCCATTTATGTAAGACTTTACTGAATATCAGAACTCCTAGACACTTTATAATACTTTAAAGTTTACAGTATATTTTATTAGATAGATGCTATATGTCATTATAAAATGATAGGTGTTCCCTAGAGGAAAGATCCATAAAAAGGAAAGCAAATGAAATAAAATGTCACTAGGAAGCCTATAGTCTGGAAATTTCCACAGTAAAAATTTTAGGATATTTTCTTCTAGAATGTTCTAGATGATTCACATAATTTTGAATGTGCTTTTTTTAACCTTTACTATATCTTTAATGTAAGAGAGTATTTTGATATTTAAAAACACAAATTAGAAGAAAAAAAAAAACACTTTTCTTTCTTTTTTCCTAGAAATTCCAGATTAGTAATGCAGGAAAATGCTAATTCATCCCTATCAATGAACAACTGGGACTTCTCCCAGCAAACCAAAATAATTAATACACTGTGTGCAAACATTAACTGTTGGTGTGAATTAAGAATAGAATCCTTTATTTAAAGATGTTATACATGCAGTGCAATCAAGAAAAGCATTTAACCAGATTTGTTCATAAATTCCATTGTGTGCTGTTGAATAGCTAATTTATAATTGCATTAGTCTACAAAATAATCTATTAATACAATTGGGACTAGAATTGGAAAGAGATTCATTATCTTTGTCAACTGTGGATGCTCAGTAAAGAGTATTTTGCCTGCAGAAGGGGAGACCCCTGTCCCCATCACTGTGCACAGCAGACTGGGGAGCACAGACCTGCCCTTTCTTCTTCCAACGCTGGGCAGTGCCAGCAACCCAATGACTTCATTAAGGTTAGTGGAAAATGTGAATGCAAGCTTAAATTTCTTTGGTGTTAATTAGTGTTGTCTTTGGTTTAAAACATGTTTTTTAATTTATCGAATTGAAAAAATTACGTATTAAAGGCAGTCATTTTTACTTTGTAAAAGTAGCTGCACTTTCTGCTAGAAGCTCTTGGCCATCGTGGAGACAAACCTGGGCCCCTGAGCCATCACCGCTTTTCACAACCTCTGCTTTCCCACTGCTGTTTGGACTCAGGAAAGGTCGAGGTAGAAATACCCAAGGAATCCATCCAGGGACTACTGTCAAGGTTAGATTCAGAGAAATCTAGAAAATCCACAACTAATTGGAAGGGAAGTAAAGACCCTGAAGTGAAGTATTCATTCCTTCATTCAGTCTTTGAGTCAACCAACCAAGCCTTCACTTATTCAGCGCTGACCACACCCCAGTCACCAGGCAAGCATGGAAGTTCGAGATTTGGGGTGTCTGGCAGCATAGCACCACTTCCCACTGCAGAGAGGACTGGGAAGAGTTGTAGGAGGTGGGGAGAAGAAGAAAGAGGGGAAGGGGGAGAGGGAAAAGGAGGGGCAGGGGGTGGAAAAGAAGAGGAGAACAAGGAGGGGTGGGGAGGAGAAGAGGAAGGGAGAGAAAGGGGAAGGACAGGGGCAGGGGGCAGGGAAGGAGAAGGACGAGGAGGAGAAGGAAGGCCTCCTGCACCGACAGCACTCCCCTGAGAGGTCGGAGGAGCAGTTGCCAGGAGCCCAGCACAGGCGGATGCAGCTGGGAGGAGGGCGAGGTGGCTCTGCTGACCAAGTGGCTTCCATCCCTCTGGGAGCCAGCCCCAAGCCCTGGCTGGTGCCCTCTCAACCCCGCAAGCCTCTGAGCTCCAGGTGCAAAGGCCAAGGGCCAGCTGTCCAGAAGAGGGTCGTCTTCTTGGACCTGTTGGAGCAATGTCACTGCTTAAGCAGGAGCTATTCAACAGCTCAAAATTGGTGCCCTCAGCATCTCCCAGGAGAGGATTGGGGACCAAACACAAGATGGAGGAGAGCAAGAGTTCACCCTCGCGGTGGTGGTAGAGGCCCACATCCTGGCTCTCTGGCCAGGCTTCCGGACCTGTGGAGGGGGTTCCTGCTCCCCTTTCAAGCCAGAGGGTCCTCAGCCTCACCCAGCAGAGACTGAGAGCCAGTCCAGGAGAACCGTTCCTCCCACATGGTCTGAAGCAGCCCCGTGGACAGCCTCTGTCTGCCTTGCTGGCTTTTTCTCTGTGACAGCACCCTGAAGAATGTGCTTCTTCTTTAAGTTTGCACAGGAGGAGGAGAGCTGGAGGGCATTTTTGCCTTCATGGACAGCCCGGATAGTGAAGGTCCCAGCTGCAAGTGTGAAGCAGCGCCACCTGGCCAGTACTCTCACTGCATAACTCTGTATCCAAGTTGTTGTCTCCTCCACTGTGGGAGCCCTGCTGGAGGAGGACTAGGCATCCACTCAGGCTAAGGTCATCACAGGAAGCAGTCTTGTACATTGCAACCTTCTTGTACAGGGGATCCCTTGGCCTAGAGTGCTGGTTTTCAAACTGAACCCTATGGTACTCCTGGAAGGGGTCCAGGAGGCACCCAGGCATGGAGGACCCTGGAAGGAAACCCAAGATTCCAGGAAGCTTCTAGGAGACTTTGGACACTTGTTCCCCTTGTTTTCCAGCCCTCACCTCCTTCCTAGTTTGTCAATTATAATTTTTGTGTTCCCCTGTGTGATTTTGGCCATTAAAAAAAAAAATTTAATCCATATCCACAACAACAACGATTTCATCTAGGGTTGATAAGCATGTTCACATACCAGTGAAGGAAAAGTAAATTAATATATCTTTCCATGAAGGGCAGTGGAAATTTGACAGTACCAAGGGCGGCAGCCAGGAGGAGCAACCCCACCCCGAGGCCAGGGGCGGTGGCCTGGAGGACCAACCCCATGTCCAAGGAGCCCTGGCTGCACGGGCGCAGGAGGGCCTAGAGGAGCTATCCCACGTTGAAGGTCAGGAAGGGCGGTGGTGAGGAAATACCCCTCATCCAAGGTAAGGAGCAATGGCTGTGCTTTGCTGGAGCAGCCGTGAAGCGATACCCCATGCCCAAGGTAAGAGAAACCCAAGTAAGACGGTAGGTGTTGCAAGAGGGCATCAGAGGGCAAACACACTGAAACCATACTCACAGAAAACTAGTCAATCTAATCACACTAGGACCACAGCCTTGTCTAACTCAATGAAACTAAGCCATTCCCGTGGGGCAACCCAAGATAGGCAGGTCATGGTGGAGAGATCTGACAGAATGTGGTCCACTGGAGAAAAGAATGGCAAACCACTTCAGTATTCTTGCCTTGAGAACCCCATGAACAGTATGAAAAGGCAAAATGATAGGATACTGAAAGAGAAACTCCCCAGGTCAGTAGGTTCCCAATATGCTACTGGAGATCAGTGGAGAAATAACCCCAGAAAGAATGAAGGGATGGAGCCAAAGCAAAAACAATACCCAGTTGTGGATGTGACTGATGATAGAAGCAAGGTCCGATGTTGTAAAGAGCAATATTACATAGGAACCTGGAATGTCAGGTCCATGAATCAAGGCAAATTGGAAGTGGTCAAACAAGAGATGGCAAGAGTGAATATCGACATTCTAGGAACCAGCGAACTGAAATGGACTGGAATGGGTGAATTTAACTCAGATGACCATTATATCTACTACTGCGGGCAGGAATCCCTCAGAAGAAGTGGAGTAGCCATCATGGTCAGCAAAAGAGTCTGAAATGCAATACTTGGATGCAATCTCAAAAATGACAGAATGATCTCTGTTTGTTTCCAAGGCAAACCATTCAATATCACAGTAATCCAAGTCTATGCCCTAACCAGTAACACTGAAGAAGCTGAAGTTGAATGGTTCTGTGAAGACCTACAAGACCTTTGAGAACTAACACCCAAAAAAGATGTCCTTTTCATTATAGGGGCCTGGAATGCAAAAGTAGGAAGTCAAGAAATACCCAGAGTAACAGGCAAATTTGGCCTTGGAATATGGAATAAAGCAGGGCAAAGACTAATAGATTTTTGCCAAGTAAATGCACTGGTCATAGCAAACACCCTCTTCCAACAACACAAGAGAAGACTCTATACATGGACATCACAAGATGGTCAACACCGAAATCAGATTGATTATATTCTTTGCAGCCAAAGATGGAGAAGCTCTATACAGTCAACAAAAACAAGACCAGGAGCTGACTGTGGCTCAGACCATGAACTCCTTATTGCCAAATTCAGACTTAAATTGAAGAGGGAAATTAAATTAAAGTAGGGAAATTCAGACTTAAATTAAAATAGGGAAAACCACTAGACCATTCAGGTATGACCTAAATCGAATCCCTTATGGTACAGTGGAAGTGAGAAATAGATTTAAGGGCCTAGATCTGATAGATAGAGTGCTGATGAACTATGGAATGAGGTTCATGACATTGTACAGGAGACAGGGATCAAGACCATCCCCATGGAAAAGAAATGCAAAAAAACAAAACGGTCGTCTGGGGAGGCCTTACAAATAGGTGTGAAAAGAAGAGAAGCGAAAGGAAAAGGAGAAAAGGAAAGATGTAAACATCTGAATGCAGAGTTCCAAAGAATAGGAAGAGGAGATAAGAAAGCCTTCTTCAGTGATCAATGCAAAGAAATAGAGGAAAACAACAGAATGGGAAAGACTAGAGATCTCTTCAAGAAAATCAGAGATACGAAAGGAATATTTCATGCAAAGATGGACTCGATAAAGAACAGATATGAGATCAGATCAGATCAGTTGCTCAGTCGTGTCCGACTCTTTGCGACGCCATGAATCACAGCACGCCAGGCCTCCCTGTCCATCACCAACTCCCGGAGTTCACTGAGACTCACACCCAACGAGTCAGTGATGCCATCCAGCCATCTCATCCTCTGTCGTCCCCTTCTCCTCCTGCCCCCAATCCCTCCCAGCATCAGAGTCTTTTCCAATGAGTCAACTCTTCACATGAGGTGGCCAAAGTACTGGAGTTTCAGCTTTAGCATCATTCCTTCCAAACAAATCCCAGGGCTGATCTCCTTCAGAATGGACTGGTTGGATCTCCTTGCAGTCCAAGGGACTCTCAAGAGTCTTCTCCAACACCACAGTTCAAAAGCATCAATTCTTCAGCGCTCAGCTTTCTTCACAGTCCAACTCTCACATCCATACATGACCACAGGAAAAACCATAGCCTTGACTAGACGGACCTTTGTTAGCAAAGTAATGTCTCTGCTTTTGAATATGCTATCTAGGTTGATCATAACTTTCCTTTCAAGGAGTAAGTGTCTTTTAATTTCATGGCTGCAGTCACCATCTGTAGTGATTTTGGAGCACAGAAAAATAAAGTCTGACACTGTTTCCACTGTTTCCCCATCTATTTCCCATGAAGTGATGGGACCAGATGCCATGATCTTCGTTTTCTGAATGTTGAACTTTAAGCCAACTTTTTCACTCTCCACTTTCACCTTCATCAAGAGGCTTTTTAGTTCCTCTTCACTTTCTGCCATAAGGACAGAAATGGTATGGACCTAACAGAAGCAGAAGATATTAAGAAGAGATGGCAAGAATACACAGAAGAACTGTACAAAAAAGATCTTCACGACCCAGATAATCACGATGGTGTGATCACTCACCTAGAGCCAGACATCCTGGAATGTGAAGTCAAGTGGGCCTTAGAAAGCATCACTACGAACAAAGCTAGTGGAGGTGATAGAATCCCAGTTGAGCTATTCCAAATCCTGAAAGATGATGTTGTGAAAGTGCTGCACTCAATATGCCAGCAAATTTGGAAAACTCAGCAGTGGCCACAGGACTGGAAAAGGTCAACTTTCATTCCAATCCCAAAGAAAGGCAATGCCAAAGAATGCTCAAACTACCGCACAATTGCATTCATCTCACACGCTAGTAAAGTAATGCTCAAAATTCTCCAAGCCAGGCTTCAGCAATATGTGAACCGTGAACTTCCTGATGTTCAAGCTGGTTTTAGAAAAGGCAGAGGAACCAGAGATCAAATTGCCAACATCCGCTGGATCATGGAAAAAACAAGAGAGTTCCAGAAAAACATCTATTTCTGCTTTATTGACGATGCCAAAGCCTTTGACTGTGTGGATCACAATAAACTGTGGAAAATTCTGAAAGAGGTGGGAATACCAGACCACCTGACCTGCCTCTTGAGAAATTTGTATGCAGGTCAGGAAGCAACAGTTAGAACTGGACATGGAACAACAGACTGGGTCCAAATAGGAAAAGGAGTACGTCAAGGCTGTATATTGTCACCCTGTTTGTTTAACTTATATGCAGAGTACATCATGAGAAACACTGGACTGGAAGAAACACAAGCTGGAATCAAGATTGCCAGGAGAAATATCAATAACCTCAGATATGCAGATGATACCACCCTTATGGCAGAAAGTGAAGAGGGACTCAAAAGCCTCTTGATGAAAGTGAAAGTGGAGAGTGAAAAAGTTGGCTTAAAGTTCAACATTCAGAAAACTAAGATTATGGCATCCGGTCCCATCACTTCATGGGAAATAGATGGGGAAACGGTGGAAACAGTGTCAGACTTTATTTTTCTGTGCTCCAAAATCACTACAGATGGTGACTGCAGCCATGAAATTAAAAGACACTTACTCCTTGAAAGGAAAGTTATGATCAACCTAGATAGCATATTCAAAAGCAGAGACATTACTTTGCTAACAAAGGTCCGTCTAGTCAAGGCTATGGTTTTTCCTGTGATCATGTATGGATGTGAGAGTTGGACTGTGAAGAAGGCTGAGCGCTGAAGAATTGATGCTTTTGAACTGTGGTGTTGGAGAAGACTCTTGAGAGTCCCTTGGACTGCAAGGAGATCCAACCAGTCCATTCTGAAGGAGATCAGCCCTGGGATTTGTTTGGAAGGAATGATGGTAAAGCTGAAACTCCAGTACTTTGGCCATCTCATGGGAAGAAATGACTCATTGGAAAAGACTCTGATGCTGGGAGGGATTGGGGGCAGGAGGAGAAGGGGACAACAGAGGATGAGATGGCTGGATGGCATCACTGACTCGTTGGGTGTGAGTCTCGGTGAACTCCGGGAGTTGGTGATGGACAGGGAGGCCTGGCGTGCTGCGATTCATGGGGTCGCAAAGAGTCGGACATGACTGAGTGACTGATCTGATCTGATCAGTACTTAGTAGAGAAGGCGATGGCACCCCACTCCAGTACTCTTGCCTGGAGAATCCCATGGACGGAGGAGCCTGGTGGGCTGTAGTCCATGGGGTCGCTAAGAGTTGGGCACGACTGAGCGACTTCATTTTCACTTTTCACTGTCATGCATTGGAGAAGAAAATGGCAACCCACTCCAGTGTTCTTGCCTGGAGAATCCAGGGACCGGGGAGCCTGGTGGGCTGCCGTCTAAGGGGTCGCACAGAGTCGGACACGACTGAAGCGATTTAGCAGCAGCAGCAGCAGCAGTACTTACAATGTACATGTTCTTTTATCCAACAAGTCTGATTCTAGGAATATATCTTACAAAATACACTGGAGACTTGTGAATTCTGTTTTGCAAATTTTTCAAATTTGTTTTTGTACTTTGGTGTTGGAGAAGACTCTTGAGAACCTTGGACTGCAAGGAGATCCAACCAGTCCATACTAAAGGAGATCAGTCCTGGGTGTTCATTGGAAGGACTGATGCCAAAGCTGAAACTCCAATACTTTGGCCACCTCATGCGAAGAGTTGACTCATTGGAAAAGATCCTGATGCTGGGAGGGATTGGGGGCAGGAGGAGAAGGGGACGACAGAGGATGAGATGGCTGGATGGCATCACAGACTCGATGGACATGAGTCTGAGTGAACTCTGGGAGTTGGTGATGGACAGGGAGGCCTGGCGTGATGCAATTCATGGGGTTGCGAGTCGGACATGACTGAGTGACTGAACTGAACTGAACTGACTTGATGCTACAGTCAGCAAGACAGTATGGTATTTGTACAAAAACAGAAATATAGACCATTGGAAGAAGATACAAAGCCCAGAGATAAATCCACACACTTATGGGCACCTTATATTTGACAAAGGAAGCAAAAATATACAATGGAGAAAAGACAGTCTCTTCAATAAGTGGTGTTAGGAAAACTGGACAGCTAAATGTAAAAGAATGAAATTAGAACACTTCGTAACACCACACATCAAAATAAACTCAAAATAGATTAAAGACCTAAATGTAAGACCAGAAACTATAAAACTCTTAGAGGAAAACACAGGCAGAACACTCTATGATATAAATCACAACAAGATCCTCTATGACCCACCTCCTAGAGTAATGAAAATAAAAATAGGTCCTGCCAACCTCCCAGAATCCTTGCTGGAATTCATATTGGCTGAGTGATGGCTGCACCACCAGGAAGGCCCCTGAGTAAGAATAATCAGCCAGAGACAAACCAGAAACAAATCCCATCACCATAAAGCCGAAGACAGCAGGCCGCGTGGCAGAACAGCTCCCCTGGGCTCCCTTACCCTCCTGCTCTCCACCTAGCGCCCCTTCCCAGTAAAGTCTCTTGTTTATCAGTACACGTGTCCCCTTGGACAATTTATTTCTGAGTGCTAGACAAGAGCCCATTCTCGGGCCTGGAAAGTGTCCCCCTTCCCGCAACAAAGAGAATTTGATTCAACTGGGAGTTACAGAAACTCCCCAGGTACCTACATGTTGCAGCAAAGTTTGAGAATCACTGTCTTAGAGGGCACACTGTGGGACCAAACTGTACATGTGGGGGTCACAGTGACTTTTAAGAGGTGTCTCTGACCCAACCTAATTGGAAACTTCTATGAAAACCCCTTGTCCAGAAAGACTCAGGCATGAGAGTTCACAGCACGGAAGTAGGGTAGCTGGGCATGGGGAACAGTAACTATGTTGCCTGCCACCTGCCTGATCCAAAGGACACACCTAAATAGCAAATGTGGCCTCATGACATGTTCAGAATGGCCAGAACCTGGCCAGAACCAGTTGCCCTGGAGCCAACTGACCACTTGAACAAAAAGGCAGTTTGTTGCAATTATGGTATAAAAATAGTCAGTAAGCATGCCTTCCAAGAGGTGCTGTCTATGCCTTGTGCATTGTTGTAGACATCATTGTTATTTCTCTTAGCAGATACATCTTTTTGCAGTGGAGTTGTGTTAGGGGAAGCACTCTGACTGAAACCGCCCACGCTGGCCAGGCACCATAGTAAGCATTTGCAGGAGTTGTTTTACAACAGGAGGTCCTGGGAAGGAACGTGGAACTAATTAGCCACCACTAACTGGAAGAGTTCGGGAAAGGTCAAAAGGAAACACCACATGTCCGACCATGTCCCAGAATCCTTCTCACTGGCATCCATCTTGGCTGAGCAATGCATGTGCCACCAAGAGGGATTCTGAGTCAGAATGATTGGCCAAAAACAACCAGGATGCTAATCCCATCACCATAAAACCGTAGACCATGAGCCATGTGGCAGAGCAGTTCTCCAGGGTTCCCCTACCCTGCTGCTCTCCGCCAGGGCACGTCTTCCCAATACAATCTCTTGTTTTGTCAGCTTGTGTGTCTCCTCCAACAATTCATTTCCAAATGTTGGACAAGAGACCGTTCTCGGGCTCTGTAAGGGGTCCCTCTTCCTATAATACTTGCATTTAGCACCAAGATACAGGGTGGGCTGCAGGTCAGGGCATTCCCAGGTAGAAAAGGAAGACTTAGCTCTCATCGCATCAGAAAACAGATCTTCCAGCAACAAAAGGCCCCTTGTGACAGTAGCTGTGTGATCTCATGAGAAGATACCGCTTTCCATCTGAAGCTTCCAAACTCAGTCTCCAAGTTCAGGCAGGGAGCCATGGTGTTTACTTTTCCAAAGCAGTTCCTGAGGGCAAGGAAGGCAGGACTTTCCCTCCCCGTTTCCCCACCCGAAGTCGGCCCATCCCTCGTCCATTCAAGCTGAAGCAACAATTAGCTTTGCTATACCTTAATCTCATTTCAAACACTCCACCCAACACTCAGTAATCCTCAGAGTTGCCTAAATCAGCAACAAGGTACAAAGGTTTCCCCAAACTGGCAGTCTTAGACCAAATATCATCAGGAACACAGCAGCTTCATGTGGGCTTCAATGTAGTTCAAGGGTTATGAAAGAAAGGAAAGCAGATCTCAGAGGAGTTTGTGTGTGTGTGTGCTTGCCACACCTCACACATTCCCCAAACAGGGAGGGAGCCCGCGCCCCCTGCAGTGGAAGAGCGGTGTCCTAACCACTGGACCACCAGCCAAGTCCCTCAAAGGAAACTTCTGAATTCAGAAGTTACAGAACAGAGAAAGGTGATATTTAATGGAGCTTCGGCTCCATTGAAGGAGGAACCCTTGAAGATAGCCCCTTATTCTGGTTACTGTCTTCTGTCTCCTTTACTGTCTCCTCCCACATTTCCTTGGTAAGGAAACCAAGAGTGACCCTGTGGGAATCCTGGGCACGGAAGAGTTTCTGTGTTCCCCTTGTTTCTTCTTTATAGGGAACAGACTCCAGCCGCCATGGACTTGCCTGAGCTCCAAAGAGCAGATTCTAACAGTTGCTAACCAGGGAAGGGAGGGGATGCAGGCTCAAGGGAGGAGCAGCCTAGGAACAGTAGTGCAGCCTCAGGGCAGGGTCCTGGCTCCACCTCAAGGGTACAGTTCAGTTCAGTTCAGTCACTCAGTCATGTCCGACTCTCTGCGACCCCATGAATCGCAGCACGCCAGGCCTCCCTGTCCATCACCAACTCCCGGAGTTCACTCAGACTCACATCCATCGAGTCAGTGATGCCATCCAGCCATCTCATCCTCTGTCGTCCCCTTCTCCTCCTGCCCCCAATCCCTCCCAGCATCAGAGTCTTTTCCAATGAGTCAACTCTTCCCATGAGATGGCCAAAGTACTGGAGTTTCAGCTTTAGCATCATTCCTTCCAAACAAATCCCAGGGCTGATCTCCTTCACAATAGACTGGTTGGATCTCCTTGCAGTCCAAGGGACTCTCAAGAGTCTTCTCCAACACCACAGTTCAAAAGCATCAATTCTTCGACACTCAGCCTTCTTCACAGTCCAACTCTCACATCCATACATGACCACTGAAAAAACCATAGCCTTGACTAGACAGACCTTTGTTGGCAAAGTAATGTCTCTGCTCTTCAATATGCTATCTAGGTTGGTCATAACTTTCCTTCCAAGGAGTAAGCGTCTTTTAATTTCATGGCTGCAGTCACCATCTGCAGTTATTTTGGAGCCCAGAAAAATAAAGTCTGACACTGTTTCCACTGTTTCCCCATCTATTTCCCATGAAGTGGTGGGACCGGATGCCATGATCTTCATTTTCTGAATGTTGAGCTTTAAGCCAACTTTTTCACTCTCCACTTTCACTTTCATCAAGAGGCTTTTGAGTTCCTCTTCACTTTCTGCCATAAGGGTGGTGTCATCTGCATATCTGAGGTTATTGATATTTCTCCCTGCAATCTTGATTCCAGCTTGTGTTTCTTCCAGCCCAGCATTTCTCATGATGTGCTCTGCATAGAAGTTAAATAAGCAGGGTGACAAGGGTACACAGAACACATTTAAGATCTCTATAGAACTAAAGCTCCCAACAGATGAAAGATGTCAGCATTCTTCATTCCAGAAAAGACTACCTGATGCCAGATTAAAGGAACCAAAAGGCTTCCTTGGTGGCTTAGATGGTAAAGAGTCTGCCTGCAATGCAGGAGACCAAGGGTTCGACCCTTGGGTCAGGAAGTTCCCCTGGAGAAGGAAATGACAACCCACTCCAGTATTCCTGAAGTCAGGTCATGACTGAGCAACACTTTCACAAGCTCATCAGAAGACCACTTGAGGCTAGGAGTATAGGCCCTATACACACCCTGATCCTTACCTGCAACCTAAACCTTGCACTATTGCTATGAAAATTCTCACCAAATCCTCCTGGATGGGGACTCAGTTTTCAAGGGCAGAAACCCACTGTGTCTCCTTTGCCTGACAAAGCAATAAAGCTATTTTCTTCTACTCCACCTAAAACTCTCTCTCTGAGATTTAATTCAACACCAGTGCACAGAGGCTGGGTTTTCAGCATCAATAAAAAGTGAGGACTTAAAGTTCATGAGTTTTATTCATAACACCCCCTCAGGTATGGCTCACTTTGGCCATAAGGTTCTCTGGAGTGCACTGATTATAATTAGAACTTTTCCTCAAAATTCATGAAAACTCCATTGGCCCCTACAAGGTCACCGGGGACATGAATCAGAAGAACAGTACATAATGTAAACACTCCAAGCAAAATCTCCATTCTCAAAACCTCCTCCCTCATGCTTTTAAAACTTCTTTTTCTACATTCTGTTAAACAGCTTCTGAGAATAAAAAATATGGTCTTATGTCATCATTTGGCCAAAGAACAAGAATCAACATTTCTGGCTCAATTCCATTTTTTTTGTGAATTCTCTGTTGATTTCTGGCAGGAATGGGGAAAAGGCTTTCTTGAAGGGAAGACACTAAGGCTGGTCACTGGCCACTGGATCTAAGGAGTAAGTAGCACCAATCCACAGAGGGCAGGGAGCTATTTCTCAGAAGGTTAAGCAGGAGGGAAAGCGGGGCTGAGGGTGCAAGATCTCAGAGCCCTCTTTGTTCTGATCAGTTAAGGAAACACTGGGTTGCTGAGGTTGAGACTCAGAGGAGGACTAATCCTGCCTAAGCACCCTGCTCCCCGCCCCACTCCCCCGGCTTAGGAATTTAGTTTTTTTCTCAGGCCAACACAAACCCTATCACTTCTGAACAAGCCAGAAGAAACTGGATTCTGTGACCTTTCAAAAAGTCATGTTCAGGATTGAAGTCTTAATCCTCCAGAAGCTAAGCAAGTGTTGGAGATCCTAAGCCATCAAAACTTTTGGGGCCTCACAGGGGTCAGGTTAGTTTTCCAACTTTTCCCACAAAACAACTTTAAGGCAAAAATCCCAAATCCTCTACCCATTGCCCAGCACCTCTGCTTGGTCCTCCGTGATTATCTCTGCTTCCATCCCACGCCCCCAGAGGAGAAGAATGTTCGTTTTTCACATAAACGTTGATGGACGCTGTGTGCTCAACACCTTCATGACCAGTGTGTCCAGCAAGATGTATCCATGGCCTTAACACCACCAGCAAAAGCCATGTCCCTGGAGGCCTTCTGGGAGTGAACCCCAAATACAGAGCCATATATATATATATAACAAATTTTTTATGTTTTGGTGTCCACAAACTAGTGACTAGGATTCCTATTTTTTATCCAGGCTGCCCAGGTTCATTTCCTGGGCAGAGGACTAGGATCTTGGGATCTGGCTGTGGTGCTAGTAGTAAAGAATCCACTTGGCAATGCAGGAAACATAAGAGACATGGGTTCAAACCCTGGGTGAGGAAGACCCCCCAGAGAAGAGCATGGCAACCCATTCCAGTATTCTTGCCTGGAGAATCCCATGGACAGAGGAGCCTGGAGGGCTACAGTTCACAGGGTTGCAAAGAGTTGAATACGACTGAAGTAAATATCAATAACCTCAGATCTGCAGATGACACCACCCTTATGGCAGAAAGTGAAGAGGAATTAAAAAGCCTCTTGATGAAAGTGAAAGTGGAGAGTGAAAAAGTTGGCTTAAAGCTCAACATTCAGAAAACGAAGATCATGGTATCTGGTCCCATCACTTCATGGGAAATAGATGGGGAAACAGTGGAAACAGTGACAGACTTTAATTTTGGGGGCTCCAAAATCACTGCAGATGGTGACTGCAGCCATGAAATTAAAAGACACTTACTCCTCGGAAGGAAAGTTATGACCAACCTAGATAGCATATTCAAAAGCAGAAATATTACTTTGCCAACAAAGGTCTGTCTAGTCAAGGCTATGGTTTTTCCAGTGGTCATGTATGGATGTGAGAGTTGGACTGTGAAGAAGGCTGAGCGCCGAAGAATTGATGCTTTTGAACTGTGGTGTTGGAGAAGACTCTTGAGAGTCCCTTGGACTGCAAGGAGATCCAACCAGTCCATTCTGAAGGAGATCAGCCCTGGGATTTGTTTGGAAGAAATGATGCTAAAGCTGAAACTCCAGTACTTTGGCCACCTCATGAGAAGAGCTGACTTATTGGAAAAGACTTTGATATTGGGAGGGATTGGGGGTGGGAGGAGAAGGGGACGACAGAGGATGAGATGGCTGGATGGCATCACAGACTCGATGGATGTGAGTTTGAGTGAACTCCGGGAGTTGGTGATGGACAGGGAGGCCTGGCGTGCTGCGATTCATGGGGTCGCAAAGAGTCGGACATGACTGAGCGACTGAACTGAACTGAACTGAACTGAAGTGACTTAGCACAGCAGAGCACATTTTCTTAAAGTCTTTGTTGAATTTGTTACAACACTGCTTCTGTTTCATGTTTTGTTTTTTTGGATCTGAGGTGTGTGGGAACTTAGCACCCCCCACCCCAGAGGAGCGAGCCTGCACCCCCTGCATTTGGAAGGTGAAGCTTTAACCACTGGAGCACCAGGGAAGTCCTTGACCATGCTGTTCTTACCTCCAAATACCCCCTGACTTTTCTCCATCTGGCCGTCTCCTATTCACCCTTCAAGAGTTGTCTCCTTAAATGTTGGTCCCAGTAGGGATCAGGGATGTTCTGGGTGGCCCCTGTGCCCCCCATTTTCACAGCACTCAGAAAATTGCACTGGAAACCAACAGCCCCACCCCCACCCCACAATTGTAACCCTCAACGGCAAAGATCCTGACAACTTGCTTTTACAGAAACGATGCCAACACCACTTCGGACACGCGTTGGCGGCTCATTCCAGTCCTGTGAGTGATGAGGTGAACACCAGCATCAGCGCAACGCACTCCTGCAGGCATGTGGTGACGAGCAGCTGAGCCCGGTGGGCCTGCTGGAGCCTGATGGTCTATGCAGAGGGTAATACAGTAAGCTATTTAAAAAACAAATGAAAACATGCAAGTCTGTGAAGCAAGATCTCCTTGAGTAAGCCTGCTCATTTCAAGTATCTTATCATGAACCCATGTGCTTGTCACTACATCTGCTGCCTCCTGATGACTAATACAAGAAAAGCTTTATCTGTGGAGTCTTTTTTTCCTCTGTCCCTTCCTAAGATGAGTGTGGGTTTCCCTGGTCTGGTACCCAATGTCCTACGGCTCAGCAGTCCGGGTTGAAGTACAAACACACAGTAAAACTTATCGCTGGAGCCATCAGCATTGGAGCAGAAATGTGCCCAAGGGCTTGCTGGACGTGAGACCTGTGAGTCAGGCTGTGCCCATTAGAGCCACGCCAAGTGGGGCTGGTCCTTCCCCCTCCCACGGCCATCCCAGGTCCAATCAGGGAAATTGTTGGTCTTGACCTCTTCATTGAGGTGAACTCAGGCAACGGGTAAAGGAATGTCTAGATTAGGACTAAAGTGTGATAAGAAAATAGGTTATTGCTAATAACAACTATTTATTACAGTCCGTGAATACTGATAGTACTTATTGTTCATTACTAGTATCTATTTCTATATCAGATATAGGGTGGAGAAGGAGAGTAAGGGTTGGAAAGCATCTTGGTGAGCTGCTCTGAGCGTGGCCTCGTGCCTCTGTGGTTCTCATCGATTCTGCCGCCCCCTGCAGGCTCCGGGCCGCATAGCACCTGTGAGAGTCTACTTCGCCCAGGCTGACTCTGGGCTCTGTAGGCAGAGCCTCGGAGCCCCAGGCTTGAGGGCCTGGGCGAGGGCAGGGAGGGGAAGGCCTTGTTAAAGCTCAGGCAGCCTCTTTAAATAAATAAATAAAGCTCAGACAGTCTCTTCCAGTAGAGCCTGCAACGCGCAAGCCACATGCTCCCAGAGCCTGGAAACGCAAAGTGCCTGGTGCTCCTTGGAGAATCAGAAGGGCTGTGAGAAGCAGCTTCAGCTCCGTTCAGTCGCTCAGTCGTGTCCGACCCTTTGCGACCCCCATGGGCTGCAGCACTCCAGGCATCCCTGTGCATCACCAGCTCCCCGGGGTTTACTCAGATTCATGTCCACTGAGTCCGTGATGCCATCCAACCATCTCATCCTCTGCCATCCCCTTCTTCTCTCACCTTCAATCTTTCCCATCATTAGGGTCTTTGCAAATGAGTCAGTTCGTCCCATCAGGTGGCCAAAGTATTGGAGTTTCAGTTCAGTATCAGTCCTTCCAATGAACACCCAGGACTGATCTCCTTTAAGATGGACTAGTTGGCTCTCACTGCAGTCCAAGGGACTCTCAAGAGTCTTCTCCAACACCACAGTTCAAAAGCATCAATTCTTCCGTGCTCAGCTTTCTTTATGGTCCAACTCGCACATCCATACATGACTACTGGAAAAAAACAGAACTTTGTTTTACTAGAGGGACCTTTGTTGGTAAAGTAATGTCTCTGCTTTTGAATATGCTGTCTAGGTTGGCCATAACTTTTCTTCCAAAGACCAAGCATGTTTTAATTTCATGGCTGCAGTCACCATTTGCAGTGATTTTGGAGGCCCCCAAAATAAAGTCTGTCACTGTTTCCATTGTTTCCCCATCTATTTCCCATGAAGTGATGGGACCAGATGCCATGAACTTAGTTTTCTGAATGTTGAATTTTAAGCTGACTTTTTCACTCTCTTCTTTCACTTTCATCAAGAGGCTCTTTAATTCTTCTTCGCTTTCTGATATAAAGGTGGTGTCATCGGCATACCTGAGGTTATTGATATTTCTCCTGGAAATCTTGATTCCAGCTTGTGCTTCATCCAGCCCAGCATTTCTCATGATGTACTCTGCATAGAAGTTAAATAAGCAGGGTGGCAATATACAGCCTTGACATACTCCTTTCCCAATTTGGAACCAGTCTGTTGTTCCATGTCCAGTTCTAACTGTTGCTTCCTGACCTGCATACAGATTTCTCAGGAGGCAGGTAATTACCATCGAGAGATGGTATTACCATCTCTTGAAGAATTTTCCACAGTTTGTCATGATCCACACAGTCAAAGGCTTTGGCATAGTCAATAAAACAGAAGTAGATGTTTTTCTGGAACTCTCTTGCTTTTTTGATGATCCAACGGATGCTGGCAATTTGATCTCTGGTTCCTCTACCTTTTCTAAATCCAGCTTGAACATCTGGAAGCTTATGATTCAAATACTGTTGAAGCCTGGCTTAGAGAATTTTGAGCATTACTTTACTAGCATGTGAAATGGTACAATTGTGCCGTAGTTTGAACATTTTTGGCATTGCTTTTCTTTGGGATTGCAATGAAAACTGACCTTTTCCAATACTATGGCCACAGCTAAGTTTTCCAAATTTGCTGGCATATTGAATGCAGCACTTTCACAGCATCATCTTTTAGGGTTTGAAATAGCTCAACTGGAATTCCATCACCTCCACTATCTTTGTTTGTAGTGATGCTTCCTAAGGATCATTTGACTTTGCATTCCAGGATATCTGGCTCTAGGTGAGTGATCACACCATTGTGATTATCTGGTCGTGAAGATCATTTTTGTATAGTTCTTCTGTGTATTCTTGCCACCTCTTCTTAATATCTTCTGCTTCTGTTAGGTCCATTCCATTTCTGTCCTTCATTGTGCCCATCTTTACATGAAATGTTCCCTTGGTGTCTCTAATTTTCTTGAAGAGATCTCTAGTCTTTCCCATTCTGTTGTTTTCCTCTATTTCTTTGCATTGATCACTGAGGAAGGTTTTCTTATTTCTCCCTGCTATTCTTTGGAACTCTGCATTCAAATGGGTGTATCTTTCCTTTTCTTCTTTGCCTTTCACTTCTCTTCTTTTCTCAGCTATTTTGTAAGGCTTCTTCACATAAACATTTGGCTTTTTTACATTTCTTTTTCTTGGGGATGATCTTGATCCTGGCCTCCTGTACAATGTCACGAACTTCCATCCATAGTTCTTCAGGCACTCTGTCTATCAGAACTAATCCCTTGAACCTATTTCTCACTTCCACTGTATAATCGTAAGGGATTTGATTTAGGTCATACCTGAATGGTCCAGTGGTTTTCCTTACTTTATTCAAATTAAGTCTGGATTTGGCAATAAGGAGTTCATGATTGAGCCACAGTCAGCTCTCGGTCTTGTTTTTGCTGACTGTATAGAGCTTCTCCATCTTTGGAGATACCCCACATCCAAGGCAAAGGAGAAGCCCCAGCAAGACTGTAGAAGGGGCAAAATCCCATTTAGAATCAAACCTCATACCCACCAGAGATGCTCAGAGGGCTCAAACCTTATACTCACCAGGACCCAGAGACCCCACAGAGACTGAGACGGAACTGTGTTGGAGTGTCTCCTGAGGAGGTATGGGTCAGCAGTGGACTGCCGCAGGGGCAGGGGCCCTGGGTGCAGCAGACCTGGGTATGGCATGAGCCCTCTTGGAGGAGGTTGCCATTAACCACACCATAGAGCTGCCAGAACTTACACAAGACTGGAGAAAAACTCTTGGAGGGCAAAATAAACCTTGTGCACACCAGGATCCAGGAGAATGGAGCTGTGACCCCACAAGAGATTGACCCAGACTTGCCGTGAGTATCCAGGAGTCCCTGGTGGAGGCGTGGGTCAGCAGTGGCCTGCTGCAGCGTCGGGGGCACTGAGTTCAGCAGTGCCTGAACTTCAAAAGGAACCTTTTGAAGGAGGTGCCATTATCTTCATCACTTCCACCATAGTTTGGCCTCAGGTCAAATAACAGGGAGGGAACACAACCCTGACCTTCAACAGAAAATTGGATTAAAGGTTTACTGAGTATGGCCCGCCCATCAGAACAAGACCCAGTTTCCCCCTCAGTCAATCTCTCCTGTCAGGAAGCTTCCATAAGCCTCTTATCCTTCTCCATCAGAGGGCAGACAGAATGAAAACCACAATCACAGAAAACCAACCAAACTGATCACATGATCCACAGCCTTGTCTAACTCAATGAAACTATGAGCCATGCCAGGTAGGGCCACCCAAGACTGACGGGTCATGGTGGAGAGTTCTGACAAAACGTGGTCCATTGGAGAAGGGAATGGCAAACCACTTCAATATTCTTGCCTTGAGAACCCCATGAACAGTATGAATCAGTATGAGAAACAGCTTACAGGCTTAGAATCCATCTTAACATTTATCAACTCCTAACACCCTCCTTCCTCTTATAAAATGTCTCCTTTTGTTAACAAGGAGAATATAAGAATCCACTTTGTGTGGTAGTAACTTCTGTAGGAACATCAACCCTCTGAGCTGGGAATGAGCAGAAACAAATTCTAGACGTGTTCAAGCACAGGGGAATTTGTTGATCTTACTCAGAGTTTTCTTTTCTTTATTTTTTACGATGTCTCCTTTTTTAATTGAGGTATAATTGACATACAGTATATATGAGTTCCAGGTGTACGGCATAGTGTTTGACATTTATGTACACTGCAGATGGATCACTGTAGAAAGTCTAGTAACCATCTGTCACCATACAAAGTTATTACGGTATTATTGACTGTATTCCCTGCGCTGTACATTACATCCCTGTGACTTATTTATTTTATAACTGGAAGTTTGTATTTCTTAATCCACTTCAAATGTTTCACCCAACCCCCAGCTCACCCCTCTAGTAACCACCAGCTGGTTCTCTGTATCTGAGCCTGATTCTGTCTTGTTTTCTTTGTTCTGGCTTTAGATTTCACATATAAGTGAACTCAGATATTTGTCTTTCTCTACCAATGGCAAATTCCATCTTTTTATGAGTAGTTCAGATATATATATATTCGAGTTTTAATGTAATTCTAAAATGTTTTCGTATGTGATTTTTAGCCCTAAACAAATAAGAAGGGAATTAAGAAATAAATGTTTGTATCAATACTATTAAAATCAGGCATACTGCCACAGGACAATAGAGGATAATGATAAAACTCCTCTAGAAAAGTCAGCCAGTGATGAGAGGACATCACTACCGGGTTGCTGAAATCCAGGACACCTCTGCAGCCCTGGGCATCAGAAAAACCCTGGGTTCTGTAGGATCTGAAGCTTCTATAATTTCCTGGACTTTTCTTTAAAAAAAGAATACAAATATAAAATACACTAGTTATAAAAATAAATATTTATGTCCACTGAGGAGTCAGACCCCCCCCACACACACATATGTGTGTGTGTATATATATATATATATATATATATATATATATATATATATATATATATGGGCTTCCCAGGTGGTGAGAGTGGTAAAGAACCTGCTGGCCAGTGCAAGAGACATAAGAGATGCAGGTTCAATCCCTGGGTCTGGAAGATCCCCTAGAGAAAGCAATGGCAACCTGCTTCAGTATTCTTTCCTGGAGAATCCCATGGAATGCCCTGGTGGGCAACACACTCCCTCAATTACCAAAGTTCTGCTGAGGTGGTGGTGGTGGTTGTGGTTTATTCACTAAGTCTTGCCTGACTCTTGCGACCCATGGACTGTAGCCCACCAAGGTCCTCTGTCCTTGGGATTCTCCAGGCAAGAATACTGGAGTGGGTTGCCATTTCCTTCTCCAGGGGATCTTCCCAACCCAGGAATTGAACCTGGGTCTCCTGCACTGCAGGATTCTTTACTGACTGAGCTACAAGGGCTTTCTTCTGGAAGTTTTTAGCAATTTTTTTTTCTCGCTTTAAAGTTGATTTTTAAAAATTTTATATCAGAGTAAAGTTGACTTACAATGTATTAGTTTCACACTGATTCAGTTATTCATGGACATGTGTGTATTCTTTTTCAAATTATTTTTCATATAGGTTATTGCAGAACATTGAGTAGAGTTCTCTTGCACTATACAGTAAGTTCTTTTTGGTCGTCTAGTTTATAACTAGTAGTGTATATATTTGTGTTCTCCAACAAATTCAAATTAGGAGCTTCAACTTTGGCCACGGAGAGTAATGTCCAGATGAAGACAGCATGACAGACCTGCCTTGCCATCATCATGGCGGTCACAGGCACCCTGATCCCCCTGTGTCAGTCTGATCCAAGTGCAAAAACCCCATTCTGATGAATTCCCTAATTAAACTGAAAAGGGTGTACAATTACGACCACAAACAGGAAAAAAAAAAATGCGTATGTCAAAAAAGGCGTGGATCTTACAATGAACCTCTTTCTGCTCCTCTTGCTGGTGAGCTTTATTATAATTCCCCAGGTTATACTGCTGCACCCCCAACTTCAAAGAATCCTGCCTACACCGGGGTGGCAATGAATAGGGCAGAGGCTCAGAACTGGGGCTCTGAAGGGAAATCACTCACGTTCAAAGGCACACACTCCTGCATCCTGGCCATGTGACCTTGGACAAGCTACTTCTCTGTGCCCCAGCTTGCCTGCGTGTATTCATGGTGTTGTGGAGACTATGTGAGATTGTATCTGATAACCGTTTAAGATAGAGCCTGGCATAGACAAATGTTCAACAAATGGTAGCTATTACTTTTACCTGGGGACATTGATCTCAATTCAGGTTCTGAGGATGTATGTACCCCTCAGGTGACTGGCAATACAGATGATCAAACTTTTTAAGTACAACCCTCCTCTGGCCCCTACTCCATCCCCCTATCTATGGGAGGCAGGCTTCTCCCTAGCACAGGTCTGCTCTCATACTCTAATACTGCAGCCACAGGGACTTTCCCAGCAGTCCAATGGTTAAGACTCTGCCCTTCCAACGTAGTGGGCGTGGATGTGATCTCTGGTGAAGGAAATAAGTTCCCACATGCCATGCCCCCTAAAAATTAAAAAAAGAAAAAAAAGAAATTTAAAGGCTGTTTAGCCACCGAACAAGTGCGAATCCAAACGAGACTCATAGACTGATCCCAGGAGGCCTGTTCTCCCCTAACCTTGTATGCCTCTTGTCCTTTTTTGATAGGAATTTACCCCACTGCTCATGATCGGTGTCTTGCATTCACTCCTGGAACACAGTTTCCTCCTGGGCTTCACCCCGCAGCACACTTCCCACCTGGTGGCTGGAAAAGAACGTGGATGTTTTCCCTGGCCCCAGCCCTACAGCCTGAGTGGCCCGGCCCGCGCACCCCGAGAACTGAGCATGAGGAAGCGAGCACCCAGCGCCCCTCTCCAGCCCCGTGGAACAGGGTCGCGGGGTCTGGAGCAGCAGGAGACGCCCGGTCCCTGCAGGCAACGGGAAGCCGGGAGGACGAGCTGGGATCCGTCCTTTCCTCACACACAGAAAAGAGCTCCACGTGTCTTCCCTGGTGCCTCGAACTCAGGAAACCATTCGCAGCGTTAACTTATGTCACAGGACGAGACTATGGGTCATGTGCGACGTTTCCCCCCATCTTCCCAGAACTGTGACTCAGAGGCATCCCTGGAAACAAATCCTCGGAGTCTGGCCTCCGAGAAGAAGCAGGAGCGCCGCCTGCCACTCCCGGACTAGCCTGGGGGTGGGGACAGGGGGGTGGAGAGCCGATGTGGGCAGCGGGGAGCACAGCAGGGACACCCCCTAGCCCACGTAGCCCAGTCCATTCAGGAGGAACCCCCCCCCCGGGGGGGGCGGGGCTCGCCTTCCGGGGATAGGGGAGGAAGTGTGCAGCGATCTTGCCTCTGCTTCTGCTTCAAGACCCCAAAGGCGAGTAAGGGAGGACCCAAGAGGGTCCCCTATGAGGATTAGGGTCCCTGATATTTACTCTCTGCGGGGCCACCAGACCTGCGGGCCTGCGCATGCGCCCCCGGGGCAGAACCGTGGGAGCTGGGTAGTGCGTGGGGCTATCGAGGCTCTGCACCCAGCATCCCCACCACACCTCACACTCCTGCTCTAGAGAGGTGAGACAGAAACGTTTATATACCCACAGACCAAGAGACGGCAGGGAGGGCAGCGGAGATGGATGGCCATAGCCTTGCTTGAGACAACCACAAACCGGCCAGGGGTGCTCGCCGTATGATCAGTGATGGGGGTCTGCCAGGAAGAGTGGCTGAACTTCCAGAGCGACCTCTCATGCCCTGGAGAAGTTAACCTGGAAGCGTCCCTTGTCAGCAGGGCCCATAAGAGCTCAGAGATAAGAGCCAGGGCAAAGGGTTAGGACTTCTCCCCAAACAGACCCTTCTTGCCACAGCTGACCCCACATTTTATTACTTGCTGATCGACCCCTACATCCACTCCGCTGAAGGTGGTGCGGTGTTAGAATGGTTGAGAAGGAGAAGGAATCATTCGAGTTAGAAATAAGACTGAATTTTAAAACCAAAATGGGTCATTGTACAAATGAAAGTGAAAGCGTGAAACTGTTAGTCTGCTCAGTCCTGTCGGACTCTTTGGAACCCCATGAACTGTAGACCACCAGGCTCCACTGTCCATGGGATTTTCCCAGGCAAGAGTACTGGAGTGGGTAGGCTTCTCTTCTTCAGGGATCTTCCCCACTCAAGGATGGAACCCAACCTGGGTCTACTGCATTGCAAGCAGATTCTTAACTGTCTGAGCCACCACGGAAGAAAAGGTTCTTCCTTCTCTTCAGCAAGTCTTGAACTATATTGTGAACTATACTGTGACATTGAGAATTAGAAATTTAAGTTCCCTTTCTCTGCTTTATTTCAGTTCCCTATCTTAAAAGAATATTACTAACTTATGTAACTTTCTAGATCAGTGGATGCCTTTTGACTCTTTTCATTTGGGCTTTGACCAAAGATAATAGTATCTACTAGTTAGTGAGGGACAGGAAGGCCTGGTGTACTGCAGTCCATGGGGGTCACAAAGAGTCGGGCTGCACAACAATAGTACCCACAGGCTTTTTTTCACCGCCCCACCCCAGCAACTTGCTCTTCTCCTCGCTTCATTGCCTTCAAGCCTGGAAATTTTGACATGATGATTTGTTTGACGAACATACAAAGTGTTTCTTGAAGGCTATACTCCTGTTTTTATTTATTTAAAAAATATTTATTTGGCTGCACCAGATCTTTAGTTGCAGCATGCAAACAGTTGTGGTATGTGGGACCTAGTTCCCCAGTCAGGGATCAAACCCGGGCCCTCTGCACGGGGAGATTGCAATCTTAGCCACTGAACCACCAGAAAATTCCCTATAAACCTGTTTTTAAAATTTGGCAGCTTGATTCTGATTCCTATGAGGGTGAGTCCTTCCGCATTCATTGGAAAGATGCTTTGCTTCTCTCCAGAAAAACCTCTAAATTCTAGGTAACCAAGGCAATGGCACCCCACTCTAGTACTCTCGCCTGGAAAATCCCATGGATGGAGGAGCCTGGTGGGCTACAGTCCATGGGGTCACTAAGAGTTGGACACACTGAGCGACTTCACTTTCACTTTTCACTTTCATGCATTGGAGGAGGATATGGCAACCCACTCCAGTGTTCTTGCCTGGAGAATCCCAGGGACGGGGGAGCCTGGTGAGTTGCTGTCTGTGGGATCGCACAGAGTCGGACACGACTGAAGCGACTTAGCAGCAGCAATCATACAGGGTAGAGCTAATCTTTTCCTAAATGCAGTTGCCATATGGGTGGAGAGCTTTTCAGCCCTGTAGCCATCAGTGAGTGTAAGTAGGAACGTCTGCAGTGGAGGTGGTGCTTATGCAAATGTGAGTAAAGTGAGTGATGTTGCTCAGTCATGTCCAACTCTTTGTGACCCCATGGACTATAGCCTACCAGGCTTCTCCGTCCATGGGATTTTCCAGGCAATCTGCAGTGGAGATGGTGCTTATGCAAATGTGGGTAAAGGGCGCTATAAAAGAAGTACGCATTTGGTGTTTTAAATCTGATATCAGAATGTAAGGGTCAAATGGAAGAGATGGAATAAAAACAAGAAGCCTCAGCCACATATGTAGGTACTGTGGGCATTCAGAGTTGAAGCAGTGATTGGACCCTGGGTAGGGTTAGGGACCATGGGTAGGTTCTCCAGAAGAGACAGGAAAGGGACATGTAATGCCACCAAGGGGAAAACTATTTTAAGCAACGGCATCAGTGAGAAAGGGACAAAGTCTGTGGGGGTGGGGTGGAGAGGACAAGGGGGAGATAAGTTGACATTTTAAAGTTGTCCTGAGACTGGAGAGAGGAGCTGGAGGGGCCAAAGTTGGCTGAAGGGTTGTGGAGCCTTAGTGGGCATAAAGATTTGGGGTGACACAATGTTTCTGAACTGGGGGAGTTGCTGTAATTTTACTCTCACTGAAGGGTCATCCTTGAATTTTTCAAACAGCAAATCTGAAAGAGTTGGTCTGCTCCTCGGAACACTTCTTGCTGGATGCAGGGTCCTTTCCCGGGAGAATCTGCAGCTGTAATTCATATCACTGGTTTATTTGATCCTTATGATTTGGGGAGTACCTGTTATGATCTGGCACCCTGCTGGATGCTGTGGAGTGAAGGAGGGACACGCTGGTGAGCAAAAGCCCAGGTTTTTCCTGTCCTCAGGCTAGCTGTCCAGTGTAGAGATTACCAGTTCAAGTTACGGAGTCACGGTGCTCACTCAGGTTCGAGTAAGGACAACACTGGCGATCTTTCCCAAAGCAGTGTCTCCCCAACAGCAAAACTGGGGAAATTTTAAGCTAAGGGTACAGGCATATTCATGAAGGAGCTTGAGCGAAAGGAGAATCCAGCGTAGAATTGGGGCTAAGGTCCCCAGAGTCCAAACTTTAGTTGACTCAAGTCAGGAGTGTCAACATCATTATTGCATCCTTCACCTGGGTGGGCGCCTTCGTTCCTGCAGAACTCAGACACGTATTATTATGTATATCCCTTGAGGAGGAGCCAGGACCTTGCTTTATCACTTTGTTGTTTGATTGCCTTTTGTTTGTTCATGGACTCCTGTGTTCCCTTAAGTCGGGTAATTACTGTGTTCAAGGGCAGGGCTTCCCTGGTGGCTCAGATGGTAAAGCGTCTGCCTGCGATGTGGGAGACCCAGATTCGATTCTTGGGTTGGGAAGATCCCCTGGAGAAGGAAATGGCAATCCACTCCAGCACTCTTGCCTGGAAAATCCCACGGACGGAGGAGCAGCATTGCAGCTCTGCTTAGATCACAACAGGGCTTGGGCCAAAATGGCTCCTCTTATGTCAAGAAAGCCACTCCTGGTTCTCTTTCTCAAGGTTCCTCCTAACCCGTCTGCTTACAGAATTGTCACTTGTCTGTCTAGAACTCTTCTGATCTCCCCATTACCCTTGAGCAAGAGTTCCTGTTTCTTTATATGGCTTACATGAGAACCTTCTCCAATCTCATCTCCTGCCATAGCTTCCTTAAGCGATCTCCACAGGGTTCTGCTTCATTACAACTGCCTGGAGCCCATCTTTGGAGATGATTATTTAGTACAAGTGGAGTAAGGCCCAGCCTCCAGCATCTCAGAGCCCCTCAGGCTGTGATGTGCTTGCTGGGTAAGCCCTGATCTCTGCCCTTGTTCTGAGGTTCTCAATCTGGCCATGCCTTAGCACTGTCTGAGGTGTTTTTAAATATGGAAACCTGGCTCCCACCTTCAGCAATTCGTATTTGGCATCTAGCTTTATTTTTTATTTTTACAGAAATATCTGCCCTTGTAATTCTACTCTGCAGCTGGGGTGGGGAACCTCTGCATACAGAGGGCAGAATCCTGTATAAAGGACAGTGAAAGGCTATATTGACTGTGAAGTCGGGCACTCCATCCCACAAGGTCAGGTGAAATTATGGGGAAAATATATCATGGCTGGGGACTTCCCTGGTGGTCCAGTACTTAAGACTTTGCCTTTCAATTCAGGAGGTGTGGGTTCCATTCCTGGTGGGGAAACTAAGATCCCACATGCCTCACAGCCAAAAAAACAAAACATAAAGCAGAAGCAATATTGTAACAAATTCCATAAAGACTTTAAACATGAAAGTGAAGAAAATTAAAAAAATTTAATTTCACATCAAAAATTAATGCCATCTCCACTGCCCTCCCTGCCATCTCTTGGTCTGTGGGTATGTAAATGTTTCTTTCTCACCTCTCTGGAGCAGGAATGTGAGCTGTGGTGGGGATGCTGGGTGCAGAACCTCATCAAAAAATTTAAAAATATGTATCATGGTTGAAACTCTTCAACATACCAGGTACATGTATCATTCTTGCCCATCCCCAATCACCACAAAGAGGATAATTTCTGATAAAATCACAACTTCAAAATAGGGAATATATATATAAACATATTGTGACAAGATCTGCTGACTAAAGAAAATACCATTTGGACCATAGCATGTAGCACAGAGTTCCCATCAGCCTACGGAATCCACTGTCTGTTAGGTGAAAAAATAAACTATGGTTCACAAAGAGAAATAAACGAAGTCTTCCCAGGCCCTGAGTTCTGAGAATTTACCAGCAAACTGTTGCTTATTGTAAAGAAGCTTCTCCACAGCCGTTCTTATAGGAAATGCGAAGATCCTTGCACGTGACTTTGGTAGAAGGCCCATTCAACAGCCGCAACCCCGAAAGAACAGCCTGACACTTCGCTGAGGCCCATTCAGCAGGGCTACACACACCCGGGTGTCCCGGCTGGACCACAGCTGGGTTCCCTCAGTGGAGCCCTCTGGCACCGGGAGCCAAGCCAGCTCCCTTCCCGCGGATGCGCTCCGCCTACTCCTCCCTTCTCCCAGCACCACACGCGCTAAAGAGACAAAAGCCCCGCAGGAAGGCAAGCTTTACAGACTCACAGCAGGAGCACCAAATGGGGCTGCTGCTAACTGTATGGATGTGAAGGGGCTCAGAGCTAACTATATGGATGTGGGTGCGGCCATGGCCCTCTCGGCTGCCCCTCCCCCAGCCCCCCAACCCCGCCCCCCGCCCCCGCCGCCAGGGCAGGGAGCCCGGGCCTGTGGTGTACGGTCACCACGGGATCCTGCCTCTGCTCTCAGCAGTCGTGTGCTGTTCTGGCCTGGAGCAGAAGAGGAAAGAGACACACTTGGACTGCTGGAGGATCATGAGTTTTCATCTACTCTGCTGGAGGCTCCAGAAAAAGTCCGAAGATGGTGAAGGGGCATTCAGATGTTGCAAATCCTGCAGCAGATGCATTCATTCATGCATACACTTATTCTTTTTTTCTCTTTTAGTTGCAGCATGTGGGATCTAGTTCCCTGACCAGGGATAGAACCTTGGCCCCCTGCATTGGGAGCATGGAGTCTTACCCACTGAACCACCAGGGAGGTCCATCATGTACTTATTCTTACATTAAACTAATTTAAGACAAATAAGGGCTTCCCTGGTGGCTCAGATGGTAAACAATCTGCCTGCAAGGCAGGAGACTCAAGTTTCATCCCTGGATTAGAAAGATCCCCTGGAGAAGGGCATGGCAGCCCACTCCAATATTCTTGCCTGGGAAATCCCATGGACAGAGGAGCCTGGCAGACTACAGTCCGTGGAGTCGCAAAGAGTCGGACACGACTGAAGACAAATAAGATACAGTCTCCACTCTAATGGAATTTATAGTTTGCGTGGGAGATACTCACACACACACACACACATACATGCAAGCACATGCTCAATTAGCATAATACAGTGTTAGTGCGACAAGTACAAGAATACCATGGAATGTAAAAATTGAGGGCAGTTATTTCTTGGGTTGGGTGTGAGATGCTGGTAAGGGAAAACTGCACTGAGAGGTTAGAACTTGAGAGGGGTCGTGAAGGGGTTTGTTAAGTGGGCAAGTGGAGGATATGGTCCAGGTAGCGCAGGACACGGGCGCTTGCTGTGTGTTCTCCAAGATGACCAATAGTTCCAGCCCTGGTGCTTCACTGGCTACCGTTCTCTGTGCTTTATATGCGTTCATCTCATGTCACCGTCCGGTGCTCTGTAGAGGGAGCACTCCTGTGAGGTTCACAGATGCACCGACGGCTCGTGCGTCCACACGAAGTCACTTCAGTCATGTCTGAATTTCTGCGACTCCAAGGACTGCAGCCCGCCAGGCTCCTCTGTTCATGGGATTCTCCAGACAAGAACACTGGAGCGGGTTGCCATGTCCTCCTCCAGGGCATCTCCCCCATCCAGGGATCTAATCTGTGTTTCTTACATCTCCTGCATTGGCAGGCAGATTCTTTACCACTAGCGCCACCTGGGAGGCTCAGGAGGCAACAGAACCTGTCCAAGGCCACACTGGTACCCACACTATCTAACAGAGCCAGGCTTCTGGCTCCCAAGCCCACGCTCTTCACCTTCCTGGTGTGCTCATCCCTGTGCACTGGGAAGGCTGGGTCCTAACATCCAGAAGGAGGAGGAGTGACCACAGCTGAGTCTGCTGCAGTGTCACTCAGGCTCGGTCATGACCTCTGCAAGGGCCATTTAGGGAGCTTGCAGCTTGCTTTTTGGTCATGAGAAACCACTGTGAGTTTTTAAGCTGGAAAAGGCCATGATGAGACTTGTGTTCTGACGGTAACTATGGAATTCATGGGTAGGATAGAATGGAGGATAAAGGGGCTGAAAGTTTCCATGGTGGGGAGAAGGAAAAAGAGAGAGGAGGAGATCCATGTCATCATCCACAATGCCTAGTGTACAAAAGGAGTTCAATAATGTTTGCTTAAATACATGTCTCGTAGTTGTCCTAGTTGGCTTCTGGCTTCCCATGGAAGCCAAGTCTGAAATAAGGGTTCCACTGTGTGTGTGCCTGTTCAGTCACTTCAGTTAATCTGAAGTGAATCTTCAGGGGATCTTCCTGGCCCAGGGATTGAACCTGCATCTCCTGCATTGCAGGTGGATTCTTTACTGACTAAACCACACAGGGAAGCCCAGGGGTTCCACTATGAGAAGTTTATTTAGGAGGCTACATCTTTGGGCACTTGGAGCTCGGTCCTGTGGGGCAGCTGGGGGCCAGTGCAAAAACACACCCTCAGATTCACCCCAGGAAGAGAGCAAGGGGGTCAGTATCTAGAGGCCAACTTAGTTAGAAGTGGAGGGTTTGCCACTGGGGGTGGTAACTTCCTGGTACCAGGGCTGCAGGAGCTTCATTTGGAAGGAGAGGCAGGCACAGGGGTGTGGCTGGAAACCCCTGGGGCACATGGCCATTAGGTATGTAGGGATAGACAGAGATTCCTGCAACATCAATCTTGGCCAAAATGGGAAGAGCAGAAACTGAATGGTCAGATGCCATTTCTCAAGAGAACTCTCCCAGTGAATTTCTTCTGAATTCCTCTCACCAGGACATTGATACATTATCCTTTCTCCCTCAGGAACTGTGTTCCCAGTGGTGGGAACTGGTGTTTCAGACCCTTCCATTTTATTGCTTGGGTGAACTCCAGGAAATTTCACCACACACCTTGGGGTAGCTTCTGGAGAAGAGTATGTCATTCAGAGTCGAAAGCTAGAAACTCTATCAGCAGTCACAGCTTGAGTAGGAAAAAGAGAAAGGGGGAAACAAGGGAAAAAAAGACTTTTGGTAAAATTAGCATAAGCCCCAAACCCAGCCCTTGTAACTGAATGTTTTCACTTATAGTTTCTGTACCCAGGGAACCAGAAACTACCGCGAGATTTTCTTTTTTTCTGGCGAATTGTGAAGCATTCATCTGAGAAGAAACATTCTCTCCATCCCCACCTGCCCCCACCTGTTCTCTCACCTTGGGATCCTTCTCAGCTTCCCAATTTACCAAGATCTTGTATGCTCACGTTTTCTGTTTTCCATCACGACTGTGCTGTATGAAGGCATCTATTCTCTAATTTGAACAGATAAAAAGAAATGATTTCCTAATGTGTAACACTTCCACGTCTGCTCCTGGGGGTATCAAGGGAAAGCACCCCTCTGTTTTGTTGTGCAAAACCATGGGTTTTTGTTTCAAAGCATGTTCCTGGGGTTGCCCAGAGACTGAGGCTGTAGCCATATGACCAAAGTGGAACACTGTTGTTAAATTAAAATAGTTGATCGTGAGACTGCCCTGGTGGTCCAGTGGCTAAGACTCCATGCTTCCAGTGGACAGGGCCCAGGTTCTATCCCTGGTCAGGGAACTAGATTTCACATGCCTCAGCTAAGAGCTCACACTCCACAACTAGAAACTCTGCATGTCACAACTAAAAAGATCCTGCCTGCCACAATGAAGATGGAAGATCCCGTGTGCCACAGTTAAGACCCAGGGCAGCCAAAAATAAGTAAATAAATATTTCAGTTTATTGAGTACCTTAGATGGTACGATACTGTCAATGCACTTTCAGACTTTAAGACAACCTTGCATACAGAGCTTTTGTATCCAGCCTGCTTCTCCCCGGCAGCAAGCAGGCGGCCAAACTGCTCAGTGAGTCAGGTGGGGCCTCATGGACACAGGGAAGGAGGACCGTCTTCTGGGTCCTGCTCCTTTGCTCATCACAGGCCTCTGTGGCAAACGAAGTTTTCTCTAATAGTCTTGTGCATTCAGTTACTCAGCCATGTCCGACTCTTTTCGACCCCATGGACTGTAGCCCACCAGGCTCCTGTGTCCATAGGATTTCCCAGGCAAGAATATTGGAGCAGGTTGCCATTTCCTTCTCCAGGGACCTCCCCAACCCAGGGATCGAATCTGCATCTCTTGTGTCTCCTGCATGGGCAGGTGGATTCTTTACCACTAGCGCCACCTGAGAAGCCTAATAGTCTTGTAAGAATCAAAAACAATATCCAACACCTAAACAAATGCAGTGTCTATTTAAAAAGTTAATATCAACTTTAAGCCTGACAGAATGGAGACCAGTTAAAATCATGTGAAGACAGCTGTGCAGCCGCACAAGGACCAAGGTGGCACAGGCATCTTGGACGCGGACAGTTCCTTTAATGGAGCAGAGCATCCATCGAGGGGCACTGGACCTGGCTCGTTAAAGGTCCTCAGACAGGGTGTTAACCCACCGAGGCAGCCAAGAGTGGCCCAGGCTGCTGTGGCGACGGCCCACGGGACGGTGACAGAAGGTGGGTGAGCGATCCGTCAGTGTCTTCCAACATGATTGGTGCAAAGCCATGGTGTTCTAGCCAGGCGTGCACATACGGTGCCCTTCTGGTTCACAGCCAGACACGTGCAGGCCTCAGAGATAAGCATGGCCCCGCCAGCCAGCCTACGGGCAGGAGTGGGTGTCTAAGAGCTCTGCCACTGACATTTAGAGCTTAATTCCACCAATTAGCAAAAGATAAACAGAGGAGATAATATGGAAGAGTGGTTAAAAATCAGACTGCCTGAGTCTAAATTTTAGGCGAGGGACTTCCCTGGGGGTCCGGTGGTTAAGAATCTGCCTTCCGGTGCAGGGGACACAGGTTTGGCCCTTGGTCAGGGAACTAAGATCACACTTGCCATGGAGCAGGTGAGCCCATTCACTGCAACCACTGAGCCCTTGTGCTCTAGAGCCCACACTCTACAACTGGAGAAGCCCTCATGCCCATAACAAAGACCCTGCACAGCCAAAAGTGATTTTTTTAAAAAATGTAGATTTAGTCGATGTTCCCTATTACTATTATAGTCTTGGGTAAGTAAGCTTTCTAGGCCTCAGTTTCCTCATCTGTCAAATCAGGACTTTACAGGATTCTTATGAGACTTCAATAAAATAATAGATGCAAGGAATTTAGTAGAAAACCTCTTAATAAATGGGAAGTATTGTCATTTTAGCAGAGCAAAACTGATGCGGGAAAATTTAAATCTGTACAAGTGTTGGTTGGGGAGGGTAGGAATGGTAGATAGTTTTATATTAGCCCTGATTAGACAAATATGTTCACTTTGGCCATTCTACCAAGCTCTGAACTTCCTAGAATCTAAGGAAAAAGGAATTCATTAAGGCCTAGCTCCCTCACACTGCAACTAAGACCTGATACAATCAAATAAATAAATAAACTTTTCTTTTTAAAGATAAAACTGGGAATCACTTTCAGGGGAAAACAATTATATAACAGGGCCAGAGATCCTGTCACTACACTGAGACCTAAGGAAGTCATTGGCCTTTTGAAGGAAATTGATCTTTTAGTATTTGAATAATTAATTGAGGAGCTTTCTGTCCACTAAATGATTCCCAAAGAAAAACTGCATGGTCCCAAAATGAATATATGACTCTATATCTCTATATACACCACTTCATTATTCTTCAAAGCTTTTACTGAAGGTTCTCATCCATTGCCAACAGGAATAGAAATTGGTAGAATCTTATGAAGAATAATTTGGAAAATTATATCCAAATTATACAATTTGTTTTTTGTTTTTTTTTTTTAATTTTTTATTCCTTTATTTCTCATGTGTTCCCCATCCTGAACCCTCCTCCCTCCTCCCTCCCCATACCATCCCTCTGGGTCGTCCCAGTGCACCAGCCCCAAGCATCCAGCATCGTGCATTGAACCTGGACTGGCATCTCGTTTCATACATGACATTTCACATGTTTCAATGCCATTCTCCCAAATCTTCCCACCCTCTCACCTTCCAAATTATACAATTTGATATGCATATTGATACCAGAAATTCCAATTCCAAGAGTGTATTCTAGAGGTAACTGGCCATGGGCACATGGGTCTTCTATGCAAACCTGATAGGAAAAGATAGGAAATGACCCAAATGTTTATCAGTGATAAACTGGTTAATATATCTATAAAAGAAATATAATGCAGTTATAAATAAAAGTGTAAAAAATTAGCTCTCAATGACTGATCTGAAAGATTTTAAAAATAATGCTGAGTTTCAAAAAAAAAAAAAGGTACAGAGCAGTATGTACAACCAACTACCATTGTTTACATAGGAAAAACTAAACTATGTATATTTGCATATATACATCAAAAATCACTGGAAATAAAAAATAAATATCAGTCACTTCCTACTTCAGAGTAGGGAGGAAAGTAGGAAGATGGGCACAGTGGTGGAAGAGAGGCTTTTTTCTGCAATACTTTTTATACATTTGTCTTTTGATCCATGCTTAATGTATTTGCATTTAAAGACTTAAAAAATAAATGTAATTTAAGGTAACCTTTAAAAATGCTTATTATATGTACAGGCTTTGGTCAACACGTAGCTCTGCTTTCTAAGAGTTTCTAACCCACTTGATGGAATGAAAGGAAGTCCGTAACCGTGACATAGTGGTGAAGATGCCATCACACTGACATGCCACATTGCACCAAATCGGAAACACTCTGAATTCTGAGTCATAGCATTATGTCATGCCAGTAGGAAAAGGAAGAATGTGGCCAGTTAAATTAGGACACAAATCTTCCTTTTCATTTAACATTTTCATTTTATGTTCAATGAGAGGTCTATTTTAGATACTCACAGATTTTATCATATATCTTATATATGATATATATATATATCTTAATATATGTTGCTTAATATATGATATTAAGAAAAAATGAAATAAAGAATTCTTAAAACTTTTTCATTTTACGTTCTCACTCTTCTGAATCTTTTTCACACAGTATTGTCCTCTTCACTCTCAAATGCACTGAAGATCCAGCATTTTTTGAAAGCATTCCATTAATATTTCCAGAACTTTCTTCCAAGCTGCTGAAACCTTATCTGCCAATTTTGATACATATCCCCAGGCAAACACAACTGTATCATGGCTACTATACAGCCAATAAGGATTGTAACCTGAATCCAAATTCCAGGGGCACTGAAATGTTAAAAAAAAAAAATCTAATTTTTTTTCTTTCTTTAAAATTTATTTTATTGAAGTATAATTGATTTACAGTGTTGCATTAATTTCTGCTGTACAGTGAAGTGATTCAACTATGCATATGTATCCATTCTTTTTCATTTTCCATTATGGTTTGTCACAGAATATTGAATGTATTTCCCTGTGCTATGCAGTAGGACCTTGTTTATCTGTTCTCTCTGTAATAGTTTGCCTTTGTTAATCCCAAACTCCCAGCCCTTCCCTCCCTTCCCTTCCTCTCCCCCTCCCCCTTGGCAACCAAAAGTCTGATCTCTATGTCTGTGAGTCTGTTTCTTTTTCATAGATATGTTCATTTGTGTCATAGTTTAGATTCCACATATAAGTGATATCATATGGTGTTTGTCTTTGTCTGACTTACTTCAGTTAGTTTGATAATCCCCAGATCCATCCATGTTGTTGCAAATAGCATTATTTCATTCTTTTTTTATGACTATGTAGTATTCCATTGTATATATGTGCCACATCTTTATCCATTCCTCTGTTGATGGACAAAAACCTGCTTCTTATAATTGCTTAAACGTGGGAGATGAGCAATTTCAAGACAGGAGAGGCCCCTAGGGTGCCATACAAAAGTCCTTGAAGAGGCGAATGGAGGCTGAACTTTAAAGAATTGAGAAGGATTTTGGAGACATGCATGAACAGAATTAATGAGTCATGTAAGACAAATAGCCTGAAATGTAAGTAGAAATTGCATTTGAGGGAAGGAAGGAAGACCATATTACCTGGAGAGAAGGGCTTTTGAAAGAAGTGAGTGCGGATGCGGAGCTGGGATGCAACTGCCGGTGTGTTGCTGGCCTTTGGAAGAGCTATCCAAACTGGAGATTTGGTGGCACTCATTTGGTGGCTCAGCCAGTAAAGAATCCACTTGCAATGCAAGAGACCACCTGCAGTGCAGGAGATCCAGGTTCAATGCCTGGATCAGGAAGATCCCCTGGAGAAGGAAATGGTAACCCACTCCAGTTTATTGCCTAGAGAATCCCATGGACAGGGGAGCCTGGTGGGCTGTATACAGTCTGCGGGGTTGCAAAAGAGTGGGACATGACTTAGCAACTAAAAGACCACCACCACCATTTGGAATAGAGGATGTTAGCCGGGGACAAGCCCAGAACTTTGGCTTCCCTGGTAGCTCAGCTGGTAAAGAATCCGCCTGCAATGTAGGAGACCCCGGTTCGATGCCTGGGATGGGAAGATTCACTAGAGGAAGGCATGGCAGCCCACTCCAGTATTCTTGCCTGGACAATCCCATGGACAGAGGAGCCTGGCGGGAGGCAGTCCATGGGGTCACAAGGAGTTGGACATGACTGAGAGACTAAGCACAAGCCCAGAACTTACCCGTACTGAAGAGTGGAGGGAAGAAAGAAACAGCATCAAAAGAAAACAGAAAGCAGTGAAGGAGAGAGAGACAGTCTTAGGCCATAGACAGTTTCATGCCAGGAGGACGGTTACATATCATCTGGTTCATGTTTTCCATTTTACAGGTAAAGAAAGAGAACTTCAGAGAGGGTAAACGACAGCTTGCCAGCGGCACAGTGAGCACTGCACCCTGGGTGTGGATTTCCTGGGCAGGCTTCTTCCGAACAGACTGCCACAGCTTCCCTGGTGGCTCAGATGGTGAAGAATCTGCCTGCAATGTAGGAGACCCAGGTTTGATCCCTGGGTTGGGAAGATCCCCTGCAGAAGGGAATGGCAATCCACTCCAGTATTCTTGCCTGGAGAATCCCATGGACAGAGAAGCCTGGTGGGCTACAGTCCAGGGGTTGCAGAGTCAGACTCAACTGAGCGACTAACACTTTCAGTTTCACATAGTCAGCCAAGAGGAAGGAGTTTCAGGGAGGCAGGTGTCAGTGAAGAAGAGGAAGCCAGAGAAGGCATTGATGGGACCAGGGTGGATTATTGATAACCTGCAAGTGTTTACTTTGGGGAGTGGTCTGAGTAGGAAAGGGACTGTGGAAGGTTTAAGAATGGGGGATGGTTTGCAATCAGAGGAACCACCAGGGAAGATCTCACTAATTTTCAATGTTTCCTTTCAAAGGGCTCAGTGTTTGAGGCAATATTTTCAATAAATGCCTCCAGGGCTGTGCTTTTACTGGTGGGTGCCAGGCAAAAAATTAAAAAATCCTTCACAAAGGATTCAATAGTATGATTTCCTGGAAATCCTTCAAAATAATGGGACATACAGTCCCTTGGGCAAGAGAAAATTATCAACAGGTGGCAGTCACTCCAGTTTCAAATCCAGCCTTTCAAGGCTTTAATAGAGAAACCATTGTTTTCTTACACATGGAAATTGACTAAAAGGGACAGTAGCCAATAATGGTCTTTCTTGCCTGTGGGTTTCCAGGTTGCATCTCCATGGAACTGTAATTTATTATTCTCAGTAATAACAAAATACTGCTTTCTTGCACATCTCCTACCCTAAATAGTGTGTTTAGGTGCCTGCAATGAGTTTCTCTTTAGGGTAACAAGAACTCATATCTACCACAAGAAAATTATCTTGTTGACTTGGTTACTATAGCACCATGGTAAGTAGCTGCCTAATATCTCAGGGACAACCTCACTAACAATTGAGGACATACAAATTAAAGCAGTGAGAAGGCGTTTAATATTGATAAATATGTATTTGATTGACAAAAATGTACGATAGTCAAAATATCCAGAGAATTGGGACTCTAGGGGTGTGAATCATTATAGTTACACTTTTTAAAGATTTTTTTTTTAGTTGGACCATTTTTAAAGTCTTTATTGAATTTATTACAATGTTGCCTTTGTTTTATGTTTTGATTTTATGGCCAAGAGACATGTGGGATCTTAGCTCTCTGACCTGGGATCAAACCCACACCCTTATATTGGAAGGTGAAGTCTTAACCACTAGACTGCCAGTGAAGCCCCTATAGCTATTTTTTATGGCTTTTTTTTTTTTTTTTTCTAGTTTCTATTAACACTGAACTCCCCGGGACTCAGAAGTTCTGCTTTCTGGTGTCCACCTGTAGGGACAGCTCACACACACACATACACACACAGAGGGGCCTGTTCAAGAGTTTTGGCCAAGGCTTTGTGTTTAATGGTAAAAAAATATAAACTGGGAACAAGCCAGATGTATATGTAAAAATATCGCGGACCTAGCAGACACACGGTTGACTTTTAAGAGCTGTACATACACGTATTTAGCACAGTGTCATTTATCTGACTATACACTGAATATTATTCTAAATACACTGGAGTGGGACTTCGGTGTGGGGAGAGAGGGAGAAAATTTTCACTTTAACTATACTGGTTGATATTTTATAAGGAGAATGTATTGTATACCTTATGAAATTTACATAATTATTTAAAGAAAAAATAATTAGATGCTGTCAGAATCTCTGATTTATTTGGGTAGTTATAAAGTTGGTGCCTTTATGTCGGTATGGCCTTGAATTAAAATGAGCGTTAGTCCGGGGACTTCCCCGGTGGTCCAGTGGCTAAGACTCTGTGCTCCCAATGTGGGGGGCCTGGGGTCGACCCCTGATCAGGGAACTCGATCCCACACACCACAACTAAGAGGCCTGCATGCCACACTACGATCAGGCACAGCCAAGTAAATAATTTTTTTGAAAAAGAACATTAGTCCTTTATATGTTTCTATAGTTGCATTGTATCTATCACAGAAAAGTGATTAAAACTTTGACATAACTTTATATTTCAAATAAAGATTAAAAACAAAAAATAAAAATGAATGCAAAATAAACATAAGACCCCTTTCCACCCTAACATGTTTTTAAGTCTATAAGATGTATGTTACTTAAAGGCTTGAGTATTATTGTCTAGAGAAACAAATTGACTTATAGTGTAGAACAACAGACTGGTGCATTTGCCTGGTTTTCCAAGACCGTAATGATATACAGAGGCTGGGTGTAGCTTGTGGGATCTTTCATCAATGCCAACCCTTCAGAATAAAAAAGAACACAGCTCATTGCCAGATACATCTGCCAAGTCCCAATTTGTGAGCACAATTCAGCTCATTTGCACGTTTATCTTGATCCTGAGGGTTGCTGTATTAAGAAATAAAAGAACAATGACATTGTCCCTTGTTTGGAAAGAGCTATGCCTTTGGTTGCCATCATCCTTAGCAATAAAAATATCCAGAAATATATTTAAATTGGATTGAATGCTCTCCTCCTTCTTAGGAGGTTCATTCTGAAAGACAGGTTTTCCCCACTGAAATAAGCCACGAATGCCAAAGTTCTGTTCTATCTTAATAATTTCGTCAAATAAGCATTCATCATTCAAGAGAAATAGTTCAGTCCTGATTTCATGCATGAGGATTTTCTAGTGCTCATTTCCCTGAGGGCTTATATTAATCACCCAAAGGATCTCATATCAATAAAAAGTAGAATAGAGGACTTCCCTGGTGGTCCAGTGGCTAACACTCCATGCTCCCAATGTAGGGGGCCTGGTTCGACCCCTGATCAGGGAACTAGATCCCACATGCTACAACAAAGATCAAAGATCCCACATATCACAACCAAGATGTGGCCCAGCCAAATGAATAAATCAATTAATATTTTTTAAAAATAGAATAGACTCCTGTCTGGGATTTGGAGTTGAATATTGAGGACATGGCATGTTCAGGAAGCTCTGATATTTGTACAAAGAAATGACGGAACTCAGGAAAGAATTGCCGGGAGTCATCGTCAACAGACTGCTGTTGGATGGGATGCCTAAGGCGGCTGCGGTTCTGCCTGCCCGGGCTCCATTCTGTCTCCTGGTCCAGCTTCCTGATTTCTGAAGCTAAATCCAGCTCCTGTACCCAAAAACTGAATTAACTCTCAGGGACAACGTTTTGGGTGAAGTAGTAAAGAATAGCTTTATTGCTTTGCCAGGCAAAGGGGACCACAGCAGGCTAAAGCCTTCGAAACTGTGTCCTGACCTGGAGGGGGTAGTGAGGAGTTTTATAGGAATGGTTCAAAGAGGGTGTGGTCAGTTCACGGACATTCTTCTGATTGGCTGGGGGTGAGGTGAGTGGGAGTCAGCTTCACCACCTTCTGGTTCCATCAGGTCTGGGGTCTCCCTGTTTGTGTGTGCTATTATCTTCTCCCACATGAAAGGGGTTTCCGTATTTGCAAACAGCTCAAAGATACTGTTCTGTGTATCCACTGAGGGGAAGCCAGGCCCCTGCCCCAAGGCTGCACTACTGTTTCTCCTTTGTCTCCTCGTCCCTTCCCTTCCCTGATTAACAACTGCTTGAATCTGATCCTTGGAGCTCAAGGAAGGTCATGGAGGCTGAAGGAAGCCTGTTTCCTGTAATCAGGAAATAGGGTACACAGAAAGGCTTTTGCTTCCAGGATCCCCACAGGGTCCTGCTCGGTTTCATTTCCTTTGTGGAAACACCCCACTCCCACTCTTAGTCCATAAAGTTCAGGTGGGACTCTGTCCATCATCTGGCTTAGGGAGTGGGCACATGACCAGATCTGGCCATCAGAGAATTGTATGCTGCTGGTCATGGAAACTGATTCAGAGATGAGCATTTGACCCAAGCCAAGCTAACAAGAGACCAGGACGCTTTGCTGGCACTTCTGGGGACACGGTGCATGCATTGTTCTGGTAGAGTTAAGTTCTGAAGCTCCAGGCCACCTTCTGCAGGGAGTGCCTGCCTGCAAATAAAGCCAGCACTGAGAGGAACAGAGCCAAGACATGAGGAGACAGCATCCTGATGGCATCTTTGAGACCTGAGGTTGACCAACCTGAGGTTGGTCATGTTGGTTTTGTTTGCAATTTGAGTGACTGATAACTGGCAAACAGATTTTGACTGATGAAACCAGGAGTTTGGTGTGTTTTCTGTATTGATGAGCAAGCCTGTCCAGAGGTTGCCTTCCTCAGATCGCCCTGCTTACCTGGGCCCTAATTCTTTGTCTCAAAGTTCAGTGACAATATTATCTTGTCCTTACAGTCTTCTAGACCTCACCAAGCCTCAGAGAAACTTTCTCATTTGAATTTCTGAGCACTTTTTTTAAAAGAAGTTTTTTTGTTTGTCTAAAAATAGGCAGAGATCATAATCAATAACAACCCCTTTTTGTTTTTCATAATATATTTATACATCCTCTCTCCATATAGATTGTAATGGATCTCAAGCTCAGGAACCACATTAAACCCTCTCTAGCTCAGTGCTCTACGCTCTATGCAGATGCTCTGTAAATGTTTGAGGCTGACACATATAAAGGGTCACAGCATCTGTGATCCAGCTCTGTTGTCCGGCCTCAACTATCTTCAGCATGCCTACCATGTGCACATACCCTCAGCCAAACATACATGTACACATGTATACAGACCCCCCAACCAAAGGTGCATATATCATGTACACAGATTCCCCCCCAAACAAAAATGCATAAACCATATCCACATATTCCCAGCCAAACATGCTACCATGTACAGAGACCCCAGCCACACATGCATATATATGTACTGCCACTGCTAAGTTGCTTCAGTCGTGTCCGACTCTGTGCGACCCCATAGACGGCAGCCCACCAGGCTCCCCTGTCCTTGGGATTCTCCAGGCAAGAACACTGGAGTGGGTTGCCATTTCCTTCTCCAGTGCATGAAAGTGAAAAGTGAAAGGCAAGTCGCTCAGTCGTGTCCAACTCTAGCAACCCCATGGACTGCAGCCTACCAGGCTCCTCCGTCCATGGGATTTTCCAGGCAAAAGTACTGGAGTGGGATGCCATCGCCTTCTCCATATATATGTACACATACGTGCAAATACATTCACACGTGTACATGTGCCCAAAACATACACATATGCACCATATCTATGAACTTTCAACCAAACCCATATACCATGCTTACAGACCCTGCACACACACGTATACTGAATTCACTGATGTAGAGTGATGTGCTTCTCGTGTGTTGCCTTGAAGACCCTATTGGGGGGAGGACCATTCTAGAATTCAGTAATGGCTGGGCCTGTCCGGTTCCTCCTCCCCATCTCAGATGGAGCAAAAGGCAGAAGGAGAGGGAGCCCCCGTTAAAGAGAAAGAAGAGTCTGAGTATCAACAGCCAGTCCGCGTGAGGGCCTGCGTTGCTCACCAGCTCCGGAGTGGAAAGGGTGAAATGAGTTCCTCCTGCACCCTAAATTCTTGTCAGAGCAAACACAGACTCACCCTGCCTGGGCCCTGCTCTAAATTACACGGGACTGTAAGGAGCTGGATCTGGTCTGGGCGGGTGAGAATTTTTAATAGCAACGCACAGAGTGACTCAGGCCGACTCCCCTCCGGCACTGGCAACTCTCTGACCTGGGTTTCATCATCTACTCCAGGAGCCGGGCTTCATTTCCTTCTCTGTCTTCTCTGGTTGAGTGAGCTGAGAAGGTATTTAAGACCGTTTCTACCCGAGGAAAAGATGGGTTGAAACAAAGTTTTAAAGAAAACAGTGGACAAGTGGGAACACCCAGGGCTTGGGAGTCACTGACAGGAAGGGTTTCAGCAGCTCCTGCCCCGCAGGGACTTTGCGGGTGATGGGCTTTTGCCACAGGGGTTCAATCCCTGGTTCGGGACTAAAATCCCACATGCTCATGGACCAGCCAAAAATAAAAGGAAACAATAAAATCAATTAATAAAAAATAAAATTAATGAAATAAAAAAGGCATGAGAGCACTAGGCTTCCAGCATGTTCAGGAAGGTCACTCCAGTAGCCAGGCCACCCCTTTGCCTCCCCTCCGCCACCAAATCCCTGATGCTGACACTGGGAATCGCGGCAGAGACGGATTCCGTCTGGGTGGGGACACGTGGGCGAGCCCTCCCCGTGGAACTCGGCTGCCGGCAGGACGCGGGCAGCGACACGGTGACAGTTTCATCATCCTCGGCACCAAGCTGGAGAATGCCAGGCCACCTGAGCTGCGTGTCCCGTTCCCGAGCCTCTGTTACGGCCCCTGACTCCTCCCGCATCTTCTGCTCCTTCTACGTGGATGGAGGTTTCAGAAAGAGCAAAGGAAAAGGGGACACGGGTTTCCGAATCGCCATTTCCTTTATTTCCCGCAGATATGAGAAAGTGATCATAGCGAATGAGGGTTTTATCTGTCCGTCCATCTAATCCCTTGACTACCAGGGAGGGGAGACCGTCCGCATTCTCATTTTCAAGGACGTCTTTGCCCCTGGCCTGTGGTGTTCCCTCTTCGCTTGCGTATCCTTTTCTCGCAGGAAAGAAAATGGTGGCACAAATCTGCCCTCTGCTGGCCGTGAGAAGAATTTAAGGCGTGGGGAAAAAAAAAAAAAGAACCGTGCCCCAGAGAAATGGGACGATGGAGATGACCGCATTTTCCAAAGCAGGACGGGGATTTAGATTTTGGCAATAGTGCTCAGACTGAATATTGGAAGGTGTGTCTGCCAAAAGTTGGCTACCTTATCAATAAATATAATGGCTTGTGAGACAGTAAAAAAGCGGCTTGAGAAGTGGAAAATCACTAGGTGTGAAGCCAGCCATACGTGGCCCTGAAGTCATGTGGCCTTCGGTTGCTCAGTCCTCAGCTCTGTCAAATTGGGGCAGTACGGCCTATAGAATGAGAGTGTGGTGAGAAGTAAGGACACCTGGGGACACGTTATTTGTGTTACGGTTGCACGTCACAGACTCACCAACATGGCACAGGACTCAGACATCTCGATTCAGCAGCTGAATTGCTTAGATGGAAATTCAGTTGTGCCGCTTACCAGATGTCTGTCCTGGGGTGTGTTTGTCACCGCTTGCTGCCAGTGTCTGCGGAGGCAGAACTGGATTTCTGCTGTGGGAGCCTGAGAGCTGATGTGGTGGTGTAGGGGGCTGGTAGGGATCTTGTGCTCCCCAATTCCAGGCAAGGAGTGCGTGTCCTGGAGGGCGCCTCCCTTCCCAGCAGGTTCTGCCTGGCCGAAGGCTGGTTCCAGTGTGAAAGATCACACCTGCCTCTCTTTAGGTGTTTTTTGTTTGTTTGTCTGTTTTCAAAACAAAAACAAACAACAGAAGAGAGCTGAAAACAAGAACTTGACCAGTGGGCAGGCCAGAATTCTGTTTTGGCAAAGGGACGTTTGTTTCTTTTTCCCAACTTCTCAACTTTCTCCAGGGGGTCTCCCGACCCAGGGATCGAACCTGGGTTTCTTATGTCTTCTGCATTGGCAAGCAGGTTCCAAGATCCCCTGGAGAAAGTCATGGCAACCCACTCCAGTATTCTTGCCTGGAGAATCCCATAGACAGAGGAGCCTGGTGGGCACCAAGCCCGTGGCGTTGGCAAGAGTCGGACATGACTGAAGTGACTTAGCAGCAGGCTGTGAGGTGAATGAGTGTCTGCGTTTGGAGTCCACAAAACCAAAATCCATGTTGAGCAAAGTGCAATCCATATACAATGACTTTCAGTAACCTGTACGTGTTTGTCGATTGTGAGCGAGCCCCCACCTGTTTTCCTATGAATATACTTTGAACAGCAGCCATTCTGGTCACATTGCCCAATGTTTAGAGGAGGTGTGGCCCTCTCAAGGTAATTTATTTCACATATTTGCTGCTTACTGAGCAGGTGTCTGACTGTGCACTGGGGGGTACTCAGCAGTGCTGCCAGTGGCAGAGATGCTGTGCTCCAGGGGCTTCCCTGGTGGCTCAAACAGTAAAGAATCTGCCTGCAGTGCAGGAGACCCAGGTTCAATTCCTGGGTTGGGAAGATCCCCTGGGGGAGGGCATGGCTACCTACCCACTCCAGTATTCCTGCTTGGAGAATTCCACGGACAGAAGAGCCTGGTGGGCTACAGTCTATGGGGTCACAAAGAGTCAGACATGACTGAGCAGCAAAACAGCAACTGTGCTCCAAGTAGAGGTTTTATTCTACCAATCACTGCAATTTGCACATTGCTCCATGGACGTGCGGAGGCCTGTGTCCTGTTCCCCAGAAATCAAAACATGCTTTGAGCCTGTCTGCCTCCCTTGGCTGCTCCTGGCTCTTGGCACTGGCCCCCAGGAGTGTTCAAAGTCACTTAGGACAGAAGGCCAAGATGGAACCTCAGACCGAAGCTGGACTGGATGCTCAGGGTCAAGCTCAGACTGGCTGTGGCCCAGACGTTGGCCCTGTCCAGAACTGCCAGGAAGATTTTGCGGCCATCGGTGGCTCAGGGGTAAAGAATCCACCTGCAGTGTAGGAGCCACAGGAGGCGTGGGTTCAATCCCTGGGTAGGGAAGATCCCCTGGGGGAGGGCATGGCAACCCACTCCAGTATTCTTGCCTGGAGAATCCCATGGACAGAGGAACCTGATGGGCTACAGTTCATAGGGTCGCAAAGAGTCGGACAGGCCTGAAGTGACTTAGCACACACGCGGTGCTGTAGGGCCTCCCTCCCTCTGCCGAGGTCCTGCATGTGGCCAGTGTGTTGTGAGAGCGGGCAGGTGTGTGCCTGCGGCGCTCGGATACCTTTCCTGCCACTTTTTTTTTTTTTTTTAATCCCAAACAACTCATTGAAATGTCTCAAAGCTGATCGAGTTTTGCCCAAATGAACCCTACTTGAGTTAATTGGTCAAAGCGATGGATTCCGGCCCTCTCAAGACTTTTTCTCCAGTCAGAGTGGGAACCTTCACCCCAGTCCACATGTTTACTCTAGGTTCACCGCAGCGTCTGACCCTAAAGGTGTGAGAGGAATAAAACACGGGGTGGAGCTGGCCTGGACTCCAGTGTCGCAGCCTGGCCCCTGCTACTCGGGCTGCCCTGCACGAGGGGCCCGGAGACCTGAGGGAGCCTGGTGTTCCAGGCGAATGGGGAGAAAGGGGCTGGGGAGGGTTTTGTGCTTCAGTCGGAAGATTTGCAGTTGCTGACACATTCCTGTGTGAGGCATAGCACTGACCGTCAGTTACTGTGAATATGTGTATGTTAAGCAGTAAGATTCAGCTGGTCAGACTTTTCTGGGCAGTCTTGGTGGCACATTTCCTGTGATGTGATTGTTCTGGAGACAGAGTGGCTGTAACCACTGGGAGAAGCTCAAATAAAATTGATTCCCCCTCCCAAGAAACTACTAAAAGAATAATATAAACCCCAACTAGGAGAATTAAGTCAGAGAAGGCAATGGCACCCCACTCCAGTACTTTGCCTGGAAAATCCCATGGACAGAGGAGCCTGGTAGGCTGCAGTCCATGGGGTCGCTAGAGTTGGACACAACTGAGCAACTTCACTTTCACTTTTCACTTTCATGCATTGGAGAAGGAAATGGCAACCCACTCCCAGTGTTCTTGACTGGAGAATCCCAGGGATGGTGGAGCCTGGTCGGCTGCCATCTATGGGGTCACACAGAGTCGGACACGACTGAAGCGACTTAGCAGCAGCAGCAGCAGCAGCAAGAGAATTAAGTAAAAATAAAATTAGAACTTAATTAAACAGGGAAAAACCAAAAGCTGACAAACCAAAAAAGGGGATAACAAGTATGTAAAACCTTGGGAAAGCAGAGAAAAATTATAAATACACAACATTGGAAATTATTTTTAGAACTGTAAAGCCATGTATATCTGAATATAAAATGGCTATGATAAAAGAATGCTGAAAGAAATGGTAATTTCTAGTAAAACATCACTAGCATTAACCAAGGAGAAGGCGATGGCACCCACTCCAGTACTTTTGCCTGGAAAATCCCATGGACCGAGGAGCCTGGTAGGCTGCAGTCTATGGGGTCGCTGAGAGCCGGACACGACTGAACGTCTTCACTTTCACTTTTCACTTTCACGCATTGGAGAAGGAAATGGCAATCCGCTCCAGTGTTCTTGCCTGGAGAATCCCAGGGATGGGGAGCCTGGTGGGCTGCCATCTATGGGGTCGCATAGAGTCGGACACGACTGAAGCGATTAGCAGCAGCAGCATTAACCCAAAGAGAGGTAGACATTTTGAAGCAATTGCTAAAAGAATAATATACTACCATGCTTTTACTACCATGCTGGTTGATAAACAACCAGTGCCTCCCAGAGGGCTCCAACTGCCATGCCTCTCTACCAGGGACCCTGGCAACCCCCTCCCCTCAACAGTCCAGCTGTCTAAGGGTTAATGCCCAGTACCGAGGCAGGCCACCAGGTCTAAAGTTAGAGTCCGTTTTGTGGGTCAGATCTACCTTACCATATAACAGCAGCTTTACGAGACTACCCTCTTTTCAAGTCTGAGCCTAGAAGCTAATTCCATTTTACATATAAACACAAAAGTTCAGTTCAATTCAGTTCAGTCGCTCAGTCGTGTCTGACTCTTTGTGACCCCATGAATCGCAGCACACCAGGCCTCCCTGTTCATCACCAGCTCCCGGAGTTCACCCAAAGTCATGTCCATCGAGTCGGTGATGCCATCCAGCCATCTCATCCTCTGTCGTCCCCTTCTCCTCCTGCCCCCAATCCCTCCCAGCTTCAGAGTCTTTTCCAATGAGTCAACTCTTTGTATGAGGTGGCCAAAATACTGGAGTTTCAGTAGCATGACTTAAATAATAACTGACTTTTAGAAATACAACTACCATTTAAATAAAGGGAAGATCATATTTCATTTGGATCAAAATGTTACTAAGAGTTGTTTTACATTTCAACCTGGTGGTATTTGAATCACCAGCCTAGGTGTATCAGTGAACATCTGTTACAGTCACATTCATGATATTTCTACGTACAAATATTTGACTATTCGTGTTTTCTAGTACAGTTGTGCCCAAGTATTGGGTTGCCCAAAGGTTTTTTTTTTTTTTTCCCTTAAGATGGCTCTTGTAGCACTTAGTTATCTTTAGCTTCATTTGAAACAATTCTGTTAGAGTGTATGTGACAGCATTTAAAAAAAGGCATCAAAATTGGTGAATTTTTGTGTAGCCATTTTAATATTGAAGATGGAAGAAAAAGCAACATTTTGTCATATTATACTTTATTATTTTAAGAAATGTAAAAACACAAGTGAAATACAAAAGGACCCATGCAGTGTATGGGAAGGTGCTGTAAGAGATCAAACATATCAAGAGTGCTTTGTGACGTTTCATGCTGCAGGTTTCTCTCTGGACAGGTAGACCAGTACAAGTTGATAGGAATCAAATTGAAACAGTCATTGAGAACAAACAACATTATACCACGTGGGAGACAGCCGACATAGTTGTTCAGTCGCTGAGTCATGTCTGACTCATTGCAGCCCCATGGACTGAAGCATGCCAGGCTTCCTTCACTATTTCCCGGACTTTGCTCAAATTCATGTCCAATGAGTTAGTGATGCTATCCAACCATCTCATCCTCTGTCGCCCACTTCTCTTCTTGCCCTCAGTCTTTCCCAGCATCAGAGTCTTTTCCAATGAATCAGCTCTTCACATCAGGTGGCCAAAGTATTGGAGCTTCAGCTTCAGCGTCAGTACTGCCAACAAAGAGTTGATTTCCTTTAGAACTGACTTATTTGATCTCCTTTCTGTCTGAGGTACTCTCAAAAGTCTTCTCCAGCACCACAGTTTCAAAGCATCAACTCTTCAGCACTCAGCCTTCTTTGTGGCCCAACTCTCACATCTGTGCATAACTACTGGAAAAACCAGAGCTTTGACTAGATGGACCTTTGTCGGCAAAGTAATGTCTGTGCTTTTTAATATGCTGTCTAGATTGGTCATAGCTTTTCTTCCAAGGAGCAAGCGTCTTGTAATTTCATGGCTGCTGTCACCATCTGCAGTGATTTTGGAGCCCAAGAAAATAGTCTTTCACTGTTTCCATTGTTTCCCCATCTATTTGCGATGAAGTGATGGGACCAGATGCCATGATCTTCGTTTTTTGAATGTTGATTTGTAAGCCAGCTGTTTCACTCTCTTCTTTCACTTTCATCAAGAGGCTCTTTAGTTCCTCTTCACTTTCTGCCATTAGGGTGGTGTCATCTGCATATCTGAGGTTATTGATATTTCTCCCGGCAATCTTGATTCCAGCTTGAGCTTCAACCAGCCTGGAATTTCGTATGATGTACTCTGCATCTAAGTTAAATAAGCAGGGTAACAATATATATAGCCTTGAAATACTCCTTTTCCAATTTTGAATCCATTTGTTTCCATGTCCAGTTCTAACTGTTGCTTCTTCACCTGCATACAGGTCAAGATTATATCCTTTGCAGCCCAGGATGGAGAAGGCTGTATGTCTTCTGTATGTCTGTATGTCTCTATACAGACAGCAAAAACAAGACCAGGAGCTGACTGTGGCTCAGATCATAAACTCATGATTGCAAAATTCAGACTTAAGTTGAGGAAAGTAGGGAAAACCACCAGGCCATTCAGGTATGGCCTAAATCAAATCCCTTATAATCATACAGTGGAAGTGACAAATAGATTCAAGGGATTAGATCTGATAAACAGAGTGCCTGAAGAACAGGGATGGAGGTTTGTAAGATTGTATAGGAGGCAGTGATCAAAACTATCCCCAATAAAAAAAACACAAAAATGGAAAATGTTTATCTGAGGAGGCCTTACAAATAGCTGAGAAAAGAAGAGAAATGAAAGGCAAAGGAGGAAAGGAAAGGTATACCCATCTGAATGGAGAGTTCCAAAGAATAGCAAGTGGGCTTTAGGAAACATTACTATGAACAAAGCTAGTGGAGGTAATGGAATTCCAGCTGAATTATTTCAAATCCTAAACGATGATGCTATTAAAGTGCTGTACTTAGTATGCCAGCAAATTTGGAAAATTCAGCAGTGGCCACAGGACTGGAAAAAGTCAGTTTTCATTCCAATCCCAAAGAAAGGCAATGCCAAAGAATGCTCAAACTACTGCACAATTGTACTCATCTCACATGCTAGCAAAGTAATTCTCAAAACTCTCCAAGCCAGGCTTCAACAGCACTTGAACTGTGAAATTCCAGATGTTCAAGCTGGATTTAGAAAAGGCAGAGGAACCAGATATCAGATTGCCAACATCTGTTGGATCATAGAAAGAGCAAGGAAAATCCAGGAAAACATCTACTCCTGCTTCATTGACTAGGCTAAAGCCTTTGACTGTGTGGATCACAACAAACTGTGGACAATTCTTAAACTGACATACTGAAAATATCCAAATCAATAGTTGAAAAATCAATTGCACCAGCTTGGTGGCTCAGACAGTTAAGCGTCTGTCTACAATATGGGAGACCCGGGTTCGATCCCTGGGTCAGAAAGTTCCCTGGAGAAGGAAATGGCAATCCACTCCAGTACTATTGCCTGGAAAATCCCATGGACAGAGGAGCCTGGTAGGCTATAGTCCATGGGGTTGCAAAGAGTCAGACACGACTGAGCGATCTTCACCATAATCATGGTAAGTTAAGTGCTAAAAACCTTGACCACATTTCCACATGCAATTCTGTGCTGAAATGTAAGATAAATGTTCCATTTTTTAAAACAAATTGTGATGAGTGATGAAACAGAAGAGACTGTGGGGCAAGCAAAATGAACAACTGCCAACCACACTAAAGGCTGAAGTTTATCCAAAGAAGATGATATTGTGTATATGGTAGGATTGGAAGGGAATCCTTTATTATGAACTCCTTCTGAAAAACCAAACAATTAATTCCAACAAGTACTGTTCCCAATTAAACCAACTGAAAGTAGCTCTTGATGAAAAGCATTTAGAATTAGTTAGCAGAAAATGTATAATCTCTCATCCAGATACCATAAGACTGTATGTTTGTTTCCTTGGTGACCAGGCAAAAGCCGTTACAGCTTGGCTGGGAAGTTCTGATTCATTGGCTATATTCACCATACATTGTATCTTTGGATGTCCATTTATTTCAGTCTTTACAAATGTCTTAATGGAAAATATTTCAATTCCCTGGGAGACTTTAAAAGGCACCTGGAATGTTCTTTGCTCAAAAAGATAAAAAGTTTTGGAAGATAGAATTATGAAGTTGCCTGAAAAATGGCAGAAGGTAGTGGAACAAAAGGGTGAATACATTGTTCAATAAAGTTCTTGGTGAAAATGAAAAATGTGTCTTCACTTCAGAACCAAAGGAAAATTTTGGCTCACTCAATACTTTCTATGGGGAGGGAGGAGGGAGGAGGGTTCAGAATGGGGAACACATGTATACCTGTGGCAGATTCATTTCGATATTTGGCAAAACCAATACAATATTGTAAAGTTTAAAAATAAAGTAAAATTAAAAAAAAAAAAGAAATTCACAGCATCTTATTATTAATTGCTTTTCCAATATCCCCTTTGTATCTCAGTTGATCACATTCACTTTACAAAATTGTGAATATAGGCAATTTTTAAATCTATGAATCTCAATTTAGAATAATAAAAGAGGTGCTAGTGAACTGAGTTGTGTCCCCCAAAATTAATATGTTAAATGCCTAACCCCCAATGTGATAGTATTTGTAGATGGAGTGTTTGGGAGGCGATTAGGATTCAACAAGTTCATGAGGATGGGGTCCTCCTGGGGGGAATTAGTGCCCTTGGAAGAAGATGCCCCCGAGGCATCAGCCTGCTCTCTCCCTGCTCACAGGCTCTGAGGTAAGGCGGTGTGTGCTCACAGCTCCCTACCAACCAAGGGAAGAGGCCTTGTGGTGTCCACCCTGCCAGTACCTCGGTCGCAGACATCTCAGCCTCCAGAGGTCTGAGGAAATAAAGCTCTGCTGATTAAGCTGAAAGTTTCTGGTGTTTCATTATGGTAGCATGACCAGACTAGTAGAACGGATGTTATAAACATTTTTTATAAAAGGAGAGAGAGCAATAGGATTAATAGCATTAGGGCACTGATTTCGCTCCCGTAAGATGCCCATTTGAGGATCAATTTTGCACTACTGAAACCTGGTATTTGTTCTCCCTTTGTAACAGCATCCAGACTTTCCCAGGTGTATTATCTCTCTCCTATCGTGTCTTATCTGGGTTACTTGACCTTCCCATCAGGAAGGTGAAGTTGAGCTACAGCCTCTCATTGTCCTAACATTACCAAGTGTGGGTGAGAGACTGAAGTTTAGCAAGTTGGAGTTGCCTTTCCGCAACTTTGAATCCTGAAAAGATGGATATATTAATGGAAGAAAACACCCCGTAGTGCCCTAGTGTTGTGCCTGGCTCTTCAGCCTTTGTCAGCATCCTTCCAATAAATTCTCCCTGTGGTTTAAGGAAGCATTGTATTAGAGAGCCTAACTGAAGCAGTAAGGAGAGGGAACACAATAAATGTTACTATATAATAGAAATAAAGACACAAGATATGCTTTATTTGTTGGTGGCAGGCATGACTGACTATCTACAAACCCTAAGAAGCTCTCCAGTGCAAACTAGAGAGTTTGGTAAGAGAGCTACTTTTAAAATATCAGCAATAAATTTTACAATGAAAAATCTCCTTATACATAATTGTCGAGGCAGTCTGAGTGGGTTGGAAAAGAATTTCCAGACACAAAGAATTTCAGAAGGGGGAGAATTTATTAACAGCAAAAGGCAGAGACGATGGGGGTACTGTGAGCACAGTGAGCCAAACCCCTAACAGGCCAGGGAAGGTCGACAGGATGTTGTTAGAACAGTGGGCTGGCTCAAGGCACAGCTATTGCTTTTAATGGGTGAGTAGTCAATTTTTATAGTCTCAAGACCAAAACAAACAAAAAAATTCCTGCTGGAAGGTTGGCATTAGGTGATTGGTTAGAGCTCAATAGTGTGACTATTTGGGTGGACATTTTTGCCAAATTTGGGGTCAGAAAGCCTGTTGGTGATGAGCAGGTGGGCTTTTGACAATGGTTTCAAAGGGGCTCAGTCAGATTAGGTGACCTTGTTTCTGGGCTCTGCTTCTGTGGCCTTGGGACAAGACTCCACAATAATAAACCTTTATAATACGGAAATAAATTTAGCAACAACAGATTAGAATCTACATAAGAAAAACATAAAATATTATTAAAAGATATAAAATAAGACCTGTTCATCCTAGAAAGGATTAATAATCCCAAAAAAGCAATTTAATCCAAATTAATAAAATCAAAAAATCATGACCTTTTTTTTTTTTTTTTCCTTCTGAAGTAGAATAAGGAGAAAAGTACAAAAGTATTTAAAGATCAACATCTTTCTCCAAATCTGGAAAAATATTATTTGGGAGTAGAATGGGGAAGGAAGATATTAAAATATCAGAAAGTTACAGAGATCAAAACATTTACTCCAGGGAGAGATTTTAAACACAAATATACAAACAATACAAATGTTGGAAAGGAATTTAACAGACCATTTGAGTGATAACACCTTTTAAAACAATGCAGGAAACACAAAAGTCCAGAGAGAAAATGATGGACATTTGTTACTAAACAAAAGTTAAGTATTTCTGTACAAATATCCTAAAAAATATATCACAAAATAAAAATAATAGAGTATTCCCATTCATGATAAAATTGGACTGAGGAATTAATCTGCAAAAGAATATCTCCAGAGACTTACAGAAACACTGAGATACCACCGCACACACACCAGGATGGCAAAAATTAAATATCAAGTGTAAGTGGATCAAGTAGAATATCCGTACACTGCTGGCGGGATTAAAAGTGGCTTCAGCCAGACTGAAACACAGCTTGGCAATACCTGCTAAAGATGAATATCTGATACAGGACTTCTACTCTGGTGTATTCTCAGGAGAAATACATACACATGTTTCTCAAAAGGCATGTACTAATTGAACATAGCAGCTCTATTTGTAATAGCTCCAAACTGGAAGCTACCAATATAGATGGCAGCTGTTAGATTCAGCAACCCCCCTTCTGGCCCCATATCCAAGGGAAATGAAAACAAATTATCGAAGAGATGTCTGAACTCCTATGTTTATGCACCATTCACAATAGCCAAGCTATGCAAACAACTTAAGTGCCCATCAACGGATGAATGTTTTATATACACATACAGTGGAACACTATTCAACCATGAGAAAAAAGAAAATTCTGCCATTTGCAACAACATGGATAGAACTTGAAGATACTATACTAAGTGAAATAACTCAGAGAAAGGCAAATGCTGTATGATCGATCTCTTAGAGGTGATAGCTAAGAAAAAAATCCCTGAATTCATAAAAGCAGAGCATAAGAAGGTGATTAAGAGGAGTTGGTGCCTAGGGGAATGGTAAAGATATTGTTTAAAGTTACATACTTGCAACTAGGAGACAAATAAGAGCCCTAATACTCAGTGCAGTGATTATAGACAACAACTGCTGCTGCTAAGTCACTTCAGTCGTGTCCCACTCTGTGCGACCCCAGAGACGGCAGCCCACCAGGCTCCCCCGTACCTGGGATTCTCCAGGCAAGAACACTGGAGTGGGGTGCCATTTCCTTCTCCAATGTGTGAAAGTGAAAAGTGAAAGTGAAGTCGCTCAGTCGTGTCTGACTCTTCGCGACCCCATGGACTGCAGCCCACCAGGCTCCTCCATCCATGGGATTTTCCAGGCAAGAACACTGTGTTATAAACTTTAAGCTTGCTGAGACTAGATCTTACATGTTCCCAACACTAAAAAAAATGATTATGTGAGGTGACAAAGTTGTTACCAAATGCTATGATGGTAATCAGACTGCAATACAAATGGATCCAATCAATATGGAGTATAACTTATACAATTTGTATGTCAAATACATCTCAATTTTAAAAATTTGATCATATGACTGGGGGAAAATTTATCTATCTAAACTTCAGTTTCTTCTTTTACAAAATGGAGCTAATGGTGGAACTTACCTTGTAAGGTTATGAAGTTAATTGATAAAAGACAAAGTTTGCAGAACTATTTCTATTACACAGTATGTGCTCAGTAAACAATAGTAACATTAGGAGGAGTTAGGAAGAGGAGGGGACATAAAAGTAGTAGTCCTAATACCAGTATTAAAGAGGAAAAAGAAATTTACATGTAGCACCAATTTTTATCTATTAGATTGACATAAATGTAAAAGTCTGATGACACCAGCGTGTGCAGAAACAGGTGTTCATATGTGTCTGGTGGAGGTGAGAATTGCTACCTCTCTTGAGAAAAATAAATATATACATTACAATAGCAATTAAAAATATTAAGGCTTTTGACCTAATAATCCCATGTTGGAAATACATGTTTTAAGAATAACCAATTTTTTTTGCTAATTTGGGGAGGGAAATTAATATAAAAAGAAAAGATTAAAGCACACCAATGTTGAAAGACTCTTAAAAAGAAACTTAGCAAGTGTGGTTAGGAATGTTAAGGTACGGCCTGCCTCCTGCTTCTGGATTCGGTCTAAGCCCTAACACACAGAAGGCCGGCTCCGCCTCCGGTTGAATTTCTCATCTTCCTATACTGTGTTCCTTTCACTTCCTCCGCTGGGCCCTGTGATCCGACATCCTCAGGCTCTGGGAGCACGCTTTTTCTGCTCACGGAAAGATCAGGAACAAACACTCCTACGGCTCCTCACCTGATGTCTCTGGGCTTAATTCATCTCACATCATTTTACACATCTATTTTGGCTGTGGGTCTTCACTGATGCGCGCAGGCCTTCTGTAGCTGTAGCACGTGGTCTTAGCTGCCACGCAGCGTGTGGGACCTTCGTGATGGAACTCGTGTCCCCTGCTTTTCTTTTTTCTCTTCTATTTCAAGATGGCTAACATTTTTTGCCAAGAATAAATGTTAAATTTTGTCAACTGATTTTTCTGCATGTATTGAGACAAACACTTTTCATTTTTAGTCTGTAAGCATGGCGAATTATATTGATTGATTTTTAATGTTACATTAACCCCAGATAAATCTTTTTTATTAGATACATAAACACAGGATTATTATGACCTATTGATTAATTTATCCTGATATTATTATTAAATGACCTGTTCTCCTTTACTTTAAAATTTGCTTTGATATTCATATATCCACTCTAGCTTTCTTTTCATTAGTGTTAGCATGCTGTATCTTTAAAAATCTTTTAAATTTTAACTATGTATGTCTTTATATTTAAAATGGGTTTCTTATAGGCACCATATAATAATGCCCTACTTTTTAATCCAATTTGACAATCCTTGAATTTTAATTGGAGTGGTTAACAACTTAATGTTACTATTGATATTGTTGGGTTAAAATCTACCAGTTTGTTATTTACTTCCTGTTTGTTCAATCTGTTCTTTGTTTCATTTTCCTTCTTTCTGTGCCTTCTTTGGGTTAATTTGGGATTTTTAAAAAATCAATTTATCTCCTTTGTAGACTTATTGGTTGCACTTCTTTATTGTGTTATTTTGATAGTTGTTTTAGGATTTCTAGAAACATCTTTAACTTACCACAGTTTATCTTGAGTGATACTACATCACTTGACGTACACTATACTGCTGCTGCTGCTAAGTTGCTTCAGTCATGTCTGACTCTGTGTGACCCCATGGACTGCAGCCTCCCAGGCTCCTCTGTCCATGGGGTTTTCCAGGCAAGAGTACTGGAGGGGGTGCCATTGCCTTCTCCGGATGTACACTATAAGGACCCATAATAGAGAAGGACCCTATGGTCCTTGCCCCCCATGTCCTCAGCCTGCCTTTTGTTGGTAGAAAAACTTTAGCCCAAGAATAAGTTTAATCATAGAAGTGAGAAAATGCAGAAACAAAAGGAAGCAGTCAAAGAAGACCAAATAATAATAGTTTGGGCAGTAAGCAAAAGGTCTGTTGATAATATTTTCAGCCCTCTCCTGTGAGATGTCTTGTAGATACTGAAACACCCACCAGGTGGAAGAAGTTAGCTACCTGATGAACAGACTAGCCAGGCTGTGAGTTGCCAACTCTGCAAGAACTGGCCTCAAAGAAATGAGAACAAACCAATCCTGGAACTGAAGATTAACTGTACTTTAAACAACCAAGATGATGCTGGTCAGACCACAGATGACCAATTTCAAGACGACTGTCAGAGCTGACTGTGCTGTTTCTGCATGTAGCCCCTCCCTCTGTCTATAAAAGCTCTTGCCCATTGATAGTCAGTGGGGGGAGTTGGCCTCTGGATAAGCATCTGTGCTCCTCGCACCCACTGCCAGCGTCCAAAATCAAGCAAACTTTCATTTCCAACGACCTGGTTTCTTTATTGGCTTTTGAGTTGCAAGCATCCAGATCCCACTTTCAGTTACAATAATATTATATTTCCATTTCTCTACTCCCAGCCTTTGTGTTATCATCATATATTTCAATTCCGTGTATGTTATAAACATCATGTACCTTGCTGTTTTCACTTTAAACAGTTAATTTTCTTTTAAGGAGATTTTGAAAATGAGAAAACAAGTATTTTATATTAACTCATGCGGTTACCATTTCCAGGGCTCTTCATTCCTTATGTGGATCCCAAATTTCCATCTGGTATCATTTTACTTATCCTGAAGCATTTCTTTTAACATTTCTTACAATGCAAGTCTGATGATTATAAATTCTGTCCATTTTCATATGTCTGAAAGAGTCTTTATGTCCCCTTCATTGTTTAAAGAGGTTTTCCTTGGGTACAGACATCTAGATGGATGGTTTTATTCTTTCAGTACTTCAAAGACGTTCCACTGTCATCTAGCCTACTTATGTTCTGCTGGCATTCTGATCTTTTTTCTTCGTATGCAATATACCTTTTCTTCCCCTGGGTGCTTTTACATTTTCCTCTTTATCACTGGTTTTAAGCAATTTGATTAATATAAGCTTTGGTAAACAACAGACTGGTTCCAAATAGGAAAAGGAGTACGTCAAGGCTGTATATTGTCACCCTGCTTATGTAACTTATATGCAGAGTACATCATGAGAAATGCTGGACTGGAAGAAACACAAGCTGGAATCAAGATTGCAGGGAGAAATATCAATAACCTCAGATATGCAGATGACACCAGCCTTTTGGCAGAAAGTAAAGAGGAACTAAAAACCCTCTTGATGAAAGTGAAAGTGGAGAGTGAAAAAGTTGGCTTAAAGCTCAACATTCAGAAAATGAAGATCACGGCATCCGGTCCCATCACTCCATGGGAAATAGATGGGGAAACAGTGTCAGATTTTATTTTGGGGGGGCTCCAATATCACTGCAGATGGTGACTGCAGCAATGAAATTAAAAGATGCTTACTCCTTGGAAGGAAAGTTATGACCAACCTAGATAGCATATTCAAAAGCAGAGACATTACTTTGCCAACAAAGGTCCGTCTAGTCAAGGCTATGGTTTTTCCTGTGGTCACATTCCGTATGGATGTGAGAGTTGGACTGTGAAGAAAGCTGAGCGCCGAAGAATTGATGCTTTTGAACTGTGGTGTTGGAGAAGACTCTTGAGAGTCCCTTGGACTGCAGGGAGATCCAACCAGTCCATTCTGAAGGAGATCAGCCCTGGGATTTGTTTGGAAGGAATGATGCTAAAGCTGAAACTCCAGTACTTTGGCCACCTCATGTGAAGAGTTGACTCATTGGAAAAGACTCTGATGCTGGGAGGGATTGGGGGCGGGAGGAGAAGGGGATGACAGAGGATGAGATGGCTGGATGGCATCACTGACTTGATGGACGTGAGTGTGAGTGAACTCCGGGAGTTGGTGATGGACAGGGAGACCTGGCGTGCTGCGATTCATGGGGCCACAAAGAGTCGGACACGACTGAGCGACTGAACTGAACTGAACTGAACTGAAGCTTTGGTATAGTTTCCTTCATATTTCTTGTGATTGTCTTCACTGAGCTCTTTGTGTGTGTGTGTGTTTAGTTGCTCAGTCGTGTCTGACTCTGTGCGACCCCATGGACCATAGCTCACCAGGCTCCCCTGTCCTTGGGATTCTCCAGGCAAGAATACTGGAGTGGGTTGCTATTTCCTTCTCCAGGGGTCTTCTGGATCCAGGAATCGAACCTGAATCTCTTGTGTTTCCTGCGTTGGCAGGCAGATTCTTTACCACTGTGCCTCCTAGGAAGCTACTTATTGTTTTCTATTAACTCTGCCACCTGTGTCATCTTTGGTTTGGTTTTGATTGTGTTTTTCTCCTTTTTGTGGGTCATATTTTCCTGCTTTTTGTATTTGTTGGGTGTTTTTTATTGGATGCCATGAATTTTCAATATTTTCTTCGTATGAGCTTGCGGATATTTTATAACTATAAACATAGTTAAGCTTTCTTCTAGGCATAGAAGACATCCAATTGTTAGAAGCCAGGGTGGTGCCAGTATCCTACAATGCAGCTCTCCACCCTCAGAAAAAGAACTATCTGTCCCCAAATGGCATTAGTGTTGAGACTGACAAAACCAACTTTGGTCTTTTTGGGTGTTATCCTTCTGGACTTTGGAGAGCTTCTTCATATACATGTTCTGCTCGGCGCTCAGAGCATCAGGGGACCTTGCTTGATTCTCTGGCGTCTCTGCACACACCCTACTCTCGGAACTCTGCCCTGAGAACGCTGGCTATCTTGGCTATTCCTCCTCACAAATCTGCGTCCTCAATTCAAGACTGCTGGGTTTAGTCTGGATGCCCAGCCTCATTCTGACCGCAGACTGGACACTCTCTAGGCAGCAGCTAGAGCAACCTTAGGGTTCTTATTTCTTTCTCTTCTCTAATGGATTGCTATTCTACAGATATTCAGTGTCCTGGAAGACAATTTTTCTTATATACTTTTCTGATTTTTATTTTAAAATAAAACCTTTTCCAGGCAGAAAGATAAACCTTATCCTTGCTACTCCAACTTGTCTTGGAGCAGAAGTCCTGCTTTTGACATTTTTGAGATCCAGTTAGAATTAAATCATTGATCAAAGTGAAGTGAAAGTTGCTCAGTCGTGTCTGACTCTGTGAGTCCATGGACTATACAGTCCATGGAATTCTCCAGGCCAGAATACTGGAGTGGGTAGCCTATCCCTTCTCCAGGGGATCTTCCTGACCCAGGAATTGAACTGGGGTCTCCTGCATTGTAGGCGGATTCTTTACCAACTGAGCTATCAGAAAAGCCCAAGCTAGCAGTCCACAGCTGAATCTTTCTCAGAAGTGTTTTTGTTGTTTGTTTCTTTCAAATAAGTTATCCATGTTGAAAATGATGAAGTTTTCATATAGTAATCCATATTTCCTCTTGACCTGCCTCTTGAGAAACCTGTATGCAGGTCAGGAAGCAACAGTTAGAACTGGACATGGAACAACAGACTGGTTCCAAATAGGAAAAGGAGTACGTCAAGGCTGTATATTGTCACCCTGCTTATTTAACTTCTATGCAGAGTACATCATGAGAAATGCTGGGCTGGAAGAAGCACAAGCTGGAATCAAGATTGCCAGGAGAAATATCAATAACCTCAGATATGAAGATGGCACCACCCTTATGGCAGAAAGTGAAGAAGAACTAAAGAGCCTCTTGATGAAAGTGAAACAGGAGAGTGAAAAAGTTGGCTTAAAGCTCAACATTCAGAAAACGAAGATCATGGCATCTGGTCCCATCACTTCATGGAAAATAGATGGGGAAATAATGGAAACAGTGGCTGACATTATTTTTCTGGGCTCCACAATCACTGCAGATGGTGATTGCAGCCATGAAATTAAAAGATGCTTACTCCTGGGAAGGAAAGTTATGACCAGCCTAGACAGCATATTAAAAAGCAGAGACATTACTTTGCCAACAAAGTTCCATCTTGTCAAGGCTATGGTTTTTCCAGTAGTCACATATGGATGTGAGAGTTGGACTATAAAGAAAGCTGAGCACCAAAGAATTGATGCTTTTGAACTGTGGTGCTGGAGAAGACTCTTGAGAGTCCCTTGAGAGATCCAACCAGTCCATCCTAAAGGAGATCAGTCCTGGGTGTTCATCGGAAGGACTGATGTTGAAGCTGAAACTCCAATATTTTGGCCACCTGATGCGAAGAGCTGACTCATTTGGAAAGACCCTGATGCTGCGAAAGATTGAGGGCAGGAGGAGAAGGGGTCGCCAGGGGACGAGATGGTTGAATGGCATCACTGACTCGATGGACATGAGTTTGGGTGGACTCTGGGAGTTGGTGATGGACAGGGACGCCTGGCGTGCTGTGGTTCATGGGGTCGCAAAGAGTTGGACACGACTGAGCGACTGAACTGAATCCATATTTCCAGCTATTCTTGATGCAGCAATCCTGGGGATATGTCAAAACAACTGTAGAGTATTTAGAGCCTTTAGCATAAAGGCTTTGCATGGGGTGGGGGTTAGAGTAGGGCTGGATATCTTCTTCATTGCCCTGTGTTTCATGCTCCATTTTGCTCCATCCCGCCTTGTGCCCAGGATACTGGCTTAAATGACTACATCCTGAGACTTCTTGGTCCTCTGGCTTTGCATTGCATTTGGCCAATCAGAGGCCTGGCAGGGAAGTTGAGAGTGGGAGGAGAGTTTGGCTGCCTATTTGCTGGTTGACTACAGGGTGGCCAAATCCTTTTTTGAAAAGTTGCAGCTTTTGGCAAATGCTGGGGGCTCAGACAGTAAGGAATCTGCCTGCAATGCAGGAGACTTGGGTTCAGTCCCTGGGTCAGGGAGATCCCTTTGAGAAGGGAATGGCAACCCACTCCAGTGTTCTTGCCTGGAGAATCCCATGGACAGAGGAGCCTGGCGGTCTACAGTCCAGAGGGTCACAAAAGAGTCAGACACAACTGAGTGACTAACACACACACACCCATTCTTATCCGTCCTTGCCCACATTGTGTCTCTCTGGGTGCCAGTGACCATGCCTAAGTGCAGGAGGCTGCGAAGCAGAGCAACCATGGAACACTTGATGGACATGACTGCCCCAGCTACCGAGACTCCAGAAGGAGCCCTGATTCCTCAGGACCAGGTTAAGAATGAGACTCACAAGTTGTTTTCTAAAACTCCAATGGGAAAGCAGGCATGACAGAACACTGGAATATTTGCTTTCCCTTTCCCAGCAAGTTTGTGCTTGTTTTGTTTTTCTTAAAGGGGAAGAGGAATAGGGGGAAATCATTTGAGGCACCACCCCGAGATTAAGGTGTAATTGCATTGTTAGAGGTTCTCTTCTGTTTGCATGCTTTCAGAAGACTGTTTCATCAGGATGGCTAGGATTACCTCCTTCAGACTGGTCTATTTATAACACAATATGTTTTGACAACTCTGAGCAGAAGAGTCCCTAAAGGAAATATTGATACCACCATACATTTTATTCTAATCCTATTTTCACTCATTCTGATCTCAGTTTAATGGTATTCAGCCTTAGAGTACAAATACACTCCAAGTACAGGCGTACGAGTGCATTTTTGTGTACTAACTCAATCCCAGCTCCTCTGTGATTTTCTGTAGCAGCTATGTGGTCTCTACCTGCAGCTTCTACATATTTAGTGATGAGCGCAGTGTAGTTGGTTAATTAACTCAACACTCACTTGGTTGAAAAGGTGGTGCAGAAGAAAAACTGGAATCCTGGAAGAAGTAAAATGTCAAAGAACGTTCTTGGATTTTAGATGTATAAAATAAAAGATAACACCTGCCTGTCAAGATTAAGAAAAGCAGCAAATATGTAGGGTAAATTTACTACCCTAGTTGAGTTGAGTATAGGTCAAAGAGCGAGAAGAAACAGACACCACTCCACGACAGGTCTAGATTTTAGAAAAAAAATCAGAGAAAGATGAATCATTGATCCATTGAGATCTCAAATACTTTTCATTTCAAATATTCTGAAAAACAACAGAAAAATAATTAAAAACTATGCTTTAGAATTTAACGTTTTCATGACTAGATATTTCACACACTTCTGAAACGGTTTATGTTGATAGTGTGGGTTCCAGGGACTCCCCTGGTGGGCAGTGGCTAAGAATTGTGCTCCCAGTGCAGGGGGCCTGGGTTCAAACTCCGGTCGAGGAACTAGATCCCACACGCCACAACAAAGACTGAGGATCCCATGTGCCACAGCTAAGACCCAGTGCAGCCAAATAAATAATTATTAAAAAAAAAAAAAGTCTAGGGTCCACACTCTGGTTTCTCTTCAGATCATATACATCTTTCACCTTTTAAAGTATAGGCCCACCCCACGGTGTGGTGCAGAGCCAGCGGACTCCCCGGGGCACGTCAGCCCTGGGGGCTCTCCTTTCTGTCACGTGTGCTCACGGCCATAGCCACCACAGTGTCCCTCAGATCTCCAATCCAGGGGGGAGGAGTCCAGTTGCCCAGGCTGTTAAAACTGGGACACTGCATGAAGAAACAGTGACCACCAAAGACAGACTATTGTAGCCAACCTTCTGACTGCCTGGTGGCCGGTGGAATAGGTGATGATTTGGTGCCTGCAACGGGGATATAGTAACACATGTAGGGGTTACATCCACCCTTGTTATTCACAGAATTACCATGGTATTCTCAGTCATGAATTGCATCCCAATTCCAGAAGTCCTAAGCTGTGCACTGTGGATAGTAACCTGGCAATCCCTAGGATGCTCCCCAACCTCTTCCCTTCCCCAGGTCCCCTGCTCAGGTCTCCCTTCCACTCCAAACTCACTGATAAGAAACCATTTCTCCTTACTTATCACAGATGAAATCACCACCTCCCTATAGCAACCACCGAGCTATTTGACAGCCCTTTTTATCACTTATGATTTCCAAATGATGTTTGTCAATTCTGGAAACATATTTTTAAGGCAATTAGGAGATTGATAATTTGCCCTGGGAATAGAAAAGCAAATAATCACACACTTTATCACTTTGTTACGCATTGGTTTACTAAGATTTCTTAGCAATCTGTGTGTAGCAAACTGCTTCAATAAATATGGATCAATCTTATCCACTGAGGTACTTTGTCCATCTTCTCACTTGATTTCAATGACCCAAGTTCCCCAGAGGGCAACAGTTACTTTCCTGTGATGATACATAAAGAGCAGAGATGTTAGATTTTTGGTTCACTCTGCTTAATGTCACAATCAAAATGTCATTATGATGCACTATCTTTAAGAGATATCTGCAATCCCATCTTCACTGTGGCATTCTTCACACTAGCCAAAAGATGCAAACCACTAACCTAACTGTCCGTCCACGGGGGAATGGGAACATGAAAATTGGCATGTATGTTATTTAGCCATAAAAAAAGAAGGAAACCCTGCCTTTTGCAACAACATGAATGGACTTTGTGGGCATGATCTATATTTTGAATTTTTATTTTATATTGGCGTACAGATGACCAACAATGCTGTATTAGTTTCGTGTATCCAGCAAAGTGATTCATTTATACATGTACATGTGTCTATTCTTTTTCAAATTCTTTTTCCATTTAAGTTATTACAGAATATTAAGTAGCATTCCCTGTGCTATACAGCAGGTCCTTACTAGTTATCTGCTCTGAACACAGCAATGTGTACATGTCAAGGCCAAACTCTCAATCTATCCCTCCCCTACCCCAACCTCCCCGCTTGGTAACTCTAAGTTCATTCTCTAAGTCAATGCTGCTGCTGCTGCTGCTGCTGCTACTGCTAAGTCACTTCAGTCGTGTCTGACTCTGTGCGACCCCATAGACAGCAGCCCAGCAGGCTCCCCCGTCCCTGGGATTTTCCAGGCAAGAACACTGGAGTGGGTTGCCATTTCCTTCTCCAATGCATGAAAGTGAAAAGTGAAAGTGAAGTCACTCAGTCGTGTCTGACTCTTCGCGACCCCATGGACTGCAGCCCACCAGGCTCCTCGGTCCATGAGATTTTCCAGGCAAGAGTGCTGGAGTGGGGTGCCACTGCCTTCTCCCTAAGTCTGTGAGTCTGTTTCCATTCTATAAATACTTTGACATCTATCATGTTTTAAGGATTCCATATATAAGTGATACCATGATATTTGTCTTTCTGTCCGACTTACTTAGTACTTCACGTCACTAGATCCATCCATGTTGCTGCAAATGCCATTATTTCATTCTTTTTAACAACTGAGTAATATTCTGTCTTATATAGTACCACTTCTTCCTTATCCATTTCTCTGTCGATGGACATTTAGGCTGTTTCCATGTCTTGGCTATTGTGAACAGTGCCGTTATAAGCATTGTGACGCATGTATTCTTTCAAACCATGCTTTCCTCTGGACAGATGCCAGGCGTTACCTGAAGTCAGACAGCAAAAGACAAACACTGTATGACCTCACTTACGTGTGGATCTTAAAAGGTAGGACTCACAGAAATAAACAGAAGAATGATGTTTGCCAGGGCCCAGGGTGTGAGGGAAATGGGGAGGTGTTGGCCAAAGAGTACAAGACTATAAAGGGCCCAGTTATAAGATGAATAAGCTCTGAGGATTCAGTGTATGGCAGGGTGAATAGCTAATGATATTATTATGTATTTGAAAATTACTAAACGGTAGATCTTAAATGCTCCCACCACACACACAAAAGCAGTAGTTATGCAATGTAAGAGAGGCGTTAACTAACTTCATTGTGGTAATCATTTTGCAGTATATCCATGGGTAACCAAATCATCAGGCTATATACCTTAAATGTATACAATGTTATACGTCAACTATAATCTCAGTAAAGCTGAGGGAAAAACACGTTAGAAAAAACCAAAGTGCCATTGAGTAAAACTTTTGCCTGCATGTGTAATTAACAGCTGTACTGAAATTTACTTCCTTTGTCAAATCCCCCCCAAAAAAATGGACATGGTGAACATTACCAATGGACAATGGGAGGCCCAAAGAGAGACAATCCAGGTGGAAGAGCTTCCTGGTGAAAGAGACCACCAATGAGATACTGTTGACAAAAATAGAATTTTAATCAGATGAAGTTTCCGTATGTAATCACTATTTTGTTGGAAATGCAAGGGTCAGAGGATCAAGTCACCACCATAGAATTCAATCAGCAAAATCCAGAACCTGGAAAAGTAGACAAAATAAATGCTCAAACTTCTTCAACAAATGACAAGGAAAAATAAAAGACGGAAGACTTCTAAATTAAGAGAATTAAGATAATCAACCAGATGTGTGGGACTTTTCTGGATCCTGATTCAAACAAACCAACTGTAAAAAACAGGAACAACAGCAAAAGTTTTATGAGCCAATCAGGGAAACATGCCTGGATATTTCATGACATGAAATTGCTGTTGATTCTATAGATGGGATATATATGTATATACGTGTGTGTGTATTTATAAAGAATCCTTATCTTTTAGGGTTGTGTATGGAAATAATCAAGGATTGCCTGCCTGCCTGCTCAGTCGCTTCAGTTGTGTCTGACTCTGTGCTACCCCATGGACTGTAGCTCACCAGGCTTCTCTGTCCATGGGGATTCTCCATGCAAGAATACTGGAGTGGGTTGCCATGCCCTCTTCTAGGGGATCTTCCTAACCCAGGGATCGAACCCAGGTCTCCTGCATTGCAGGTAGATTCTCTACCATCTGAGCCACGGTGGAAGCCCAAGAATATTGGAGTTGGTAGCCTGTCCCTTTTTCAGGGGATCTTCCTGACCCAGGAATCAAACCAGGGTCTCCTTCATTGCAGGCGGATTCCTGGGGTCCACTTCTCCCTACTTTCTTATATGTTTGTAATTGCCCATAATCATTTTTGAGTAAATTTAAAAATCTTTCAAACAACAAGGTCCTACTGTATAGCAGAATGAACTATACCCAATCTCCTGGGATAAATGATATGAAAAAGAGTATTTAAAAATAATGTATGTAGGTGTATAATGGAATCACTTTGCAGTACAGCAGAAATTAGCACATTGTAAATCAACTATTCTTCAGTAAAAATGTAAAAAAATTAAAAATCCTACGGAAAAAAATCTTTCATTTGCCAATGAATGCACTTGAGTTGACCACTATGTATTGTGTTGTAAAAGTAGTAATTGATAATGCCTCCTGGACTTCTCTGGTGGTACAGTGGGTAAGAATCCACCTGCCAAAGCAGGGGCCACGCTTCTATCCGTGGTCCAGGGAGATTCCACATGCTGCAGAGCAATTAAGACCATGTGCTGCAAGTCCTGAGCCCCAGGGTCACAGCCACTGAAGCCCCTGGGCTTAAATCCAGTGTTCCAAAACTAAAAGGAGCCCTTGCTCTGGCAACTAGAGAAAACCCACGCGCAGCCAAGAACAGCACAACCAAAAATTAAATAATCAGTATCTACTAATACTACTCACAGCTGCTCAACAGCTTACAAAGCAGTGAAGTTCATCCTGCCCTCTTTGGTCCTGGGTAATACATCAGACGAGCCAGCTGTGACAGCAGCTACTGAGCGGTGACCCAGGACTAGAATTTAAAGTCTTCCAACTTCAGCTTCCCGGCTCCTGCCCCCACACCAAGGAGCTTTGAGAAGAAGGAGGGGAGGTGGCATGAAGAAGACCTCCTTGCAGAAGCTGCATGGCCTGGGGCGCCTTACTCGCGGTGGCCGCCAGATGGCGAAGCCTGCCCGCCACCCGGAACCCGCAGCATCAACGGAACTGCGGCTGGACCCACCGCCAAGGGCGCGGCGCCCAGTGAGCGGAAAGCTGGGTCCAGCCTGGGGTTACAGAAGTTACTGTGCGCGCCCTGCTGCCTCCACGAAAGCTTCTAGAAGGATGCTAAGGACTTTTTAGGGAGACGGGGACATTTTAAGTGGAGGTGGGGGTGTTCACACCGTGATGCCCAAGATAAGAAGAGACCCGGCGCTTCTGGGGCGGCCAACGGTCTATCAGAAGTTGGCCACTTTGGAGACTACCTCCAAGGGTCTGCCGTGTCTGGAGCAGCCACGTCCTTCCCCCAGTGACTTGATGCGTCCTCGGCGACACGCAAAGGGCTCCTAGGGCTGAAGAAGAAAGGGGGAGAGGGTGGAGCAGTCGCCAGAAGTTAACTTCTTTTAAGCTGTAATAAGGAGAAATTCAGTGGCCACCAAGGTCAGAGTCACCATCATGTTTAAAAATATATATATATATATCTTAGTTTCAGCCTGTCCACGAACGGCTCAGCTCACGGACGGGGGAAGAAATGCAACTCCTGTGAGTTCGGGCAAACGGAATCCCAGTGAACCCCAAGTGCAGGCGCTGCTCCCAAGTGTCCGCGGGGCGCAGGAGGGGTTCGATTCCAACGAAAACGCGCGCAGGTGGACGGATTCCGCAGGTTCCAGCCTCCCGGACTGGAGTGGCGGAGTTCGCACCTTCGAAAGCTTAGACTCATTTACAGAAGGGGACTGGATCAAGCCGACCAACGGAGTTTTGCAAATTGCCTTTAAAAGTGCGTCTCGAGGCTGCCGAAATCCTCGCGAGGTGAAAAGCCAAACTCTTGGAGACTCTCAGCGCGGTGGGGGACATCGCCACGAGAGCAGAGCGGGACAGGGGAAGCGTCCAGACGAGTGAAGAATGAGTGCTTTCACTTTTTATCCCCACTGGAGGTTCAATTTCGATTAAAATCAAGGGGCAAGCTGAAATGTGTTTATTTCGGAGCGTTTCCACGACTCCTGCAGAATTAAAAAACAAACAGACAAACAAACACGGCATCGTACCCCCGGCCTGTTTGGTTCCGAGATAAGGAAGAGCCTGAAGAGGAAATGGAAGAGCGCGAGTCTGCCTTTACCCCTAGGCTGAAATCTAATCAGAGGCGGCTGAAAAGGAAGGAGGTTGGACCAAAAGCTGATCTGGAGCCTTTAAACCCCCGTTGAAGAGTGGGGAGGTGATTCCTTGCAGATGCCGAGTAGGCTTCAAGCCCCAGCCCTGGTTTACAGGGTTAAGAGTTTAGCTGCTCCTTCCACTCTTGCCCTATTTCTTTCCAGATTCCTCTCGCCTTTTCCAGTGGGTGGTTCCCCACTCCACCACCAGGATAGCTACCCTGCGCCCCAGCACTTCTGGGCTTCAGTTGCCTGAAGAAGGAATCCCGAGTCAGCGAGGAGAGAACTCGTGCCGGGGCGAGGTTAGGGGGCAGAGGAAGGTCCTGATCCGAGTTCTCCCCAAAGCAGCAAAGAATTCCCGAGACTACGAGTGGAATATGGATTTTGTTGTTGTTGGCCTTCTTTTTAAAGACTCAGACAACCAAAAAGTGTTTGGCGATGTAAATTAGGACACGCGAAGAAAATGACAATAATACTTCCAAGTCAGAGTCGGGTCGTTTTTGCGCTTCTCCTGCATTGCAGTTTGTCTACTTCGAGATTTCTGTTTGGGGTTACAACGGAAGGGAGCCAGCAGAACCCTCCCAAGCCTGTGTCCTCCCCTCCCCCTCCCCCAGCTCAGGCAGTCTGCGCGGGCGCAAACGCTGGGACCCCCGGGGGTGAATGTAAACAAACGGGGCGCCGAGTCCTTGATCTTTATTTAAATAGAAGCTTGTTTATCGGTGTCATTCTAGGAGGATTAATTAGATACATCTCTTCACAATTTGGTGTCTGACACTCCATCTTAGGAATGCCTTATCACAAGGTGTTAATTGGGGCCACTCAGCCACTTACGTTTCTATTAAACACTGTGAGGGACTTTTCACAAGTACCAGGTTCTTTTTACTGTACGGTGCAAAAATATACAGCCCTGGAAATAGACTGGGGCCGGTGTCTGCTCCATCCCGGAGGTGATTAGCATTTGCAGTCTTTCCAGAAGGCAGAAGAGGAGAACATCGTTTCGAAATTCCATCGTATCTCCCAATACGGTCGGGTTCCTTGGGGTTGGGGGAGGGGAGAGCGCAGACGGCTTGGGGCAGGGGGTGTGCTCCTTGACGTCCTCCTCCGTCTGAATTTATCATCCCCAACAAACACACATAAGCCAAATTTCAAGGCTTTAGCTTCCAGCTCCGGTAAAGTTCGGGGCGTTTTGAACAGGCATCGCCGGAGGAGCGGGTATAGAGACCCAGACCTCAAGGTCACGGACGGCGCAGGAAGGATGACTCGGAGCCGGGAAGGGCGGTGGGAATGTGAACCCCGGCCGAGGCGAGGCGCGAGCTCGCGGCGGCCTTAATTGGGCGCGGAAGGGGAGGAGGGCCCGGCCGATCGCTCGCCGCCCAGCACTAATCCTCTTAGCAGCTGCATTTCCGCGCCACGCAGTTAGCAGAATGACCCTCCCGTTCAGACCTTTACCCCGAGAGGGTCGGGAGGGGGCTGGAAAGGATTGCAAACCGGGCCAGAAGCCGTCTGCCGATAAGCGCGGCAGGGCGTCTGGCAGGGGGACAAAGGGCCCTCCGCCACACTCCTGGATTTAACTCTTCGGCGGGCCCAGGACTCAGTCGGGGGATGGAGTGGCCCTTGCCCTCCCTGGGACTGAGAGCCTAGGGAGCGGCGCTAAACGCTAGGTGACCGACTCCGCAGCCGCCCCGCACAGAGCGCTACCGCCGCAGAGCTCGCGCCCCGGCCCGGAGCTGCCCCCGCATCCCCAGAGCCTGGGGCTCAGGGAAGGAGGAAGCCGCGTAGCGGGGGTGGAGGCGGCCCGCACCCGCCTGACCTCGGGGGATCCGGAACTCGTGGGTGCTCAGAGGGCCGCGAGGGTGCCCGGGGAGCCCACGTGGGGCCGGGGATGGGAGGCCCGGGAGCGGCCCGGAAGCCGAGGACTTGGGGGTGGAGGCTCGCTCGGTTCCATCAAGCCTGCTGCGGGCAGTCTCGCACCGCCCCTCCTCGGCCCCAGCTCCCATTGTCCAGACTTCCCAGAGCGGCGAGGAAACAACCCCATTCACCTTCAAGAAAAAAAGATAAAGAAGAACATCCCCACCCCCTCGAGAGGACAGTGTCCACTTCGAGATTCTAGGGCCTTCCGTGGGGGGAGCGGGTTGGTGGAACTGTGTTCCTGCTGGAGGAAAGTGGAGAAAGCAGACTAAGATATTTGAAACAAAGATGAAAACCCATCGTACAGATGACAGAGTTAGGCCTGTTCCCTTAACGAACCACATTTATTAAAAATGACTACGACTGTACATAAAAATCCAAGGTCTCTAGAAAGCCTATAAGAGCTGGGGCGTTAAGGTTTCTGCTTCCTCAGGTTACCAAGTTGGGTAGTGGGGGTGGTGGAGGAAGAGGATGACGCAGGGAGTTTTCCTTAACACCGTTTCAAGTTAGTACAGTAGCTGAATACATTCTTAACTAGCTAAGAAGTAAACAGAATATTCCCATATGTTGCCCCCTGCTCCAGTAGCTGTGGTCCAATGATTTGCAAATTCTTTACAAAACCAAAGCACCAATTTTACATAATCTCATATACCTATGTAACTATTTATACAATATTTTCCACATTATTCTACAGTGTATCTAAGCACACACAACTGTACAGTTTAAAATTCTCCTTTTTTTCTTTTTGGCGACCCCCTTGCTGTCTCCTGAGTCCTATGAGGCCCCCGGCTGGCCCCCAGGGGCACACAGCAGAGGCCTAGCACATGAGGTGACTGAACCTGGGCAAACATGGCTTGTTTCAAAGCCTGGGAAGATCAGTCAGGCCAAACCAGCACCTTCACAAAGCTCTTCTTGCCTCCCAGGCTTCACGTCTTCTTTCCCTAGCAGAAAGTTAACAGCAAAAATTTCCTTGTTGAAGCTTAAGGCCCACCCTTCTCTCCCAGAAGCAAAACCATCTTACCACTCTGGATTTCTATTTGCTTACAGATTTACAGATTAAAAAAAAAAAAAAAAACACCAAAGCTTTCAACATCTTTGATAGCGCTAGGCCCTCCGTCTCCACAGCCCCAGTTCACTGAATGTCTAGTGTCTCCAATAAATAAATCCGTAACTTTGAATCACCTTCAAATTTAAAAACACTTGAAAGTCCTCTGTTAATTTCATTAAAAAAGAAAAAAAAAAAGTCTAGGCTTGTTTCAGTTACCTGCAGCAGTCAAAAAGCTTTGGCACCTTCTTTTAGAGAATTGCACAAAACAGGACACATCGGGGTGGAAGGCAAATGTCTTTTTGGCAACAACCTAGGCGAAGAAGACAACAGAAACACCACCCAGTCCATGGGCAAACGGTGAGCTCATTTTGACAAGGTTAAAATAACTCTTTAGGGAGTTGTGTAAAAAGCATAATAACCCCCCATGCCTTTTGAGGAGTCTTTACTGTATTCTTCAGCGTTAATGTCCTCACACTTTATGGAGGGAGAATTTTCATTGCTGGAGGTGCTAGGAGACAGCCGCCTTCGCTTACAAGCACTGGTGTATACCCCCGAATCGTTGGAGTCGAGAGATTTGATGGATGGGGGTGTCTCTATCCAAGAAGAGCCAATTTCTTCTTTGACTTTCTCCTTGGAGAGCTGATCTTCAGAGAACCCTGGGGGGCTTGTTCGGGAGGTCCATGGGAGTCCAGCTGCCATCTTCCTCTGATAAGAGCCTCTGCCTCCCCACCCTGCCATCGCTGGGAAGGCAGGGTCGGGGTAGTACCCCAGGGCATGGGACGTCTGGAGGGGCAAGGATTTAATGCCATACGGGAGCAAGGTGCTGGAAGAATACTCAGACTCATAGGAACCGATGTCTATTTTGTTTGTCCCAGGTTGCTGGACAGGCGTGACAAGCCACCGCTGGGGAGGGTTGGCCACCTCTTCGCTCTGTTGGGGTGAAAGGAGGCCGTTGGTCTGTGGCACGGTTCTCTCACCATTGTAATATCGGGCTTGAGGTAAAGTGTTGACAAAGGGCTCCGGGAAGAAGGACTGAACGCCGTACCGACCTCCGGGGACAATCTGATGGGATCTAGGAGAATCCGTGGGAGATGGAGTTAACCTGTCATTTTCGGAAGCGGTGTACATGCTACAATACAAAGAGAAACACTTAAAAAAAAAACCCCTAATGTTGTCCCCAGACAGTCTACATCCCAGAAATGAAGAAGGCTCTAGAGCCTGAGCGCTGGTCTGCTGAGTGAAGGGCCAGAGGTGGGGAGGCACCAGTCCATTTTAGCTGAACTCTTGGCTCACTGGGACAAAATTTCCCATCATGAAAGAGAAAGTTTCCTCCCAGGCATTAAGCATTTAAACTATAGAAATTCCATCTTTGCAAGTCCTAGAACTTGAAGAACTGGGAGCAACTCTCCCTTCCGTGGTAGGGAAGGAATGCTGGCTGAGGTGGGTAGAAATGCCAAATTTAAAAGGCACTTGTGGGCCTTGCTGTTTGATGTTATGAAAATGACATCCTCTTGGTTTAAGGTTTTTCTTATGTAAAAAAAATGAGAGGGAATAATCCCTGCTCCTGAGAGAATAAAAAAAAAACTGGGATCAAATGGGAAGGAGGCATATAAATGCAGATTATGAAAATTTCAAATCTCCACTCAAATGTTAAAAAAATAAAAGCTGCTCATGTTTAAGCCCTTAACATTTCTTTAGAAATGAACAAAATCCTTCTGTGAAAATTCCAAAGCAAGATTAGTCAAAGCCTAATATATGCAAAAATAAAAATGGGTAAAAATCCCAACTGTGAAAGCTCTTCCTAGAATACGGTCTCAAGAAAGTATCCGATTCAACATGTCTCACTCAAAGATGACCAGGCAAGGAAAAATAAAGGTGCACTTACGAATCATAGTTGTCCCTGAAGCCTTTTGCAAAGGGATTGTGATCAATCTTTAGTTGAGTTATCTAGATAAGGAAAAAAGACAGTCACTGAGTGCTTTCTCTCTCACCCTGGATAGGGCTTTGGGGATGCTGGGGACTCTGGGGCACTCACATCGGTGTTTTGATAGGCGGTCACAGCAATGAACTGCGTTTCTGAGAAAGTGAAGGTCTGTGTCTTAGAGGGCTCATTCAAGTCCTCCACGCCATCCTCTGTGACTTCAACAATGTGCAGTCTCGGCTGGTACTTGTGTAAAGACTGTAAGACTATCATCTGCAAATGGTACAGAAAAAAGAGCTGCCAATTCTCAAAAGTGAAGTCGATTTTGACCAATTCTATATTTTGGAATGGAACTTGCTTGCTCCTCAGCCCACAGCTAACTTTTTCTGTTGCCATTTTTGAAACTTAAAACATAGCCAAGTATGTGTGTTTCATAAACACTCTTGTGTCTTGGTTTCCTAAGTCGCCAAACGATTTCAGTCTTTCTGTTCCTAATCGTTCACTCACTGTTATTGATATCCGATACAAAAATGACCAAAAAAAAAAAAAAAAGTAGAACTGAGAAAGGTCAAAGGAAAAAAAATACTAGAAAGTGGCAACAGGTAGCTGCAAATATAAACACAGTAAAGAACACAGAAACTGATTAGAAAACAGATTCACAGCCAGAAGACACCACCTCCTCTGTCACCCTACCTGGGTGTTGTTGTTGTTTGCGCCTTTGTTATTGGTGAGTTTTAACTTCCCAAAAGAAATCTCCTGTCTCATCCAGTGGGAACCAGTGTTAGGAGACTCGGGGTGAACATACATTTTGTTGCCTAAGAGAAAATGAAACAAAACACAAAACTCAAGCATATATGGCTGTTTGCAAATGGAGGTAGGGGGAGAGAGAATTTACTACTCATGGGCAAGATTTAAGAGCTAGACTTACAATGCCTGTCTCTCCTTAGAGGCTTAAGAAGACCAGTGGAGACCAAGTAGTCTCTACTGATTCCCCTCCCAGGGGCCCTGTGCTTCCGGCCTTCCTTGGACAAAGCAAAAATGGAGCCAACGGGCAGTGCCTCTTGAAGGTCAATTTGCCGATGTCTGAAGCTAGAAAGTCAAGATCTGATGATGGAAGGTGCTTGGATTTTTATGATAAACTCAACCTTGGGGAGATCTCTTCTCAAGTTAAGATTAAAATGTCAGGAGCCTTGCCTCCCGGAGAGTTTATGGCAATAACGTCCTCAGAGGTAGGGATGTGGCGGGGCAGGCTAGCTAGGGTCGTGGTTAACATGCTATACGCTAGCCAGCAAGAGGTCTGACTTAAGCGATTCTCTCCCTCAATCAAACATTCAACACGAAGAAACTCCTGCTAACACCTCCAGGCCCCGGATGCGGAGGAAGCGATGCGAGATTTGGTTGTGCGTGGTCTGAGCGGGGCTCCCGGCGCGCCACCCTGCCCAGGCCTCCTCTCTCCTCACCCTGCATGTTATTGTCCGCTTTTCCGCAGGTCACCCATTTGCCCCCCTGGAAGCGCCAGTGGTTGGGGTCCGCCAGCACCACTTCTACGAACACGTTGTAGTGGGCGGTGGGATTGAGTCCGTTTATGTTGAAGCTCAAAAAAGGAAACATGCGTCTGTGCAAGGGAATAGAACCAGGAGATGTAAATCGCGACGCCGGGGCACAGACCCACGTTCGAGTACGCCACTGGGAAGTCTACAAACAGAATACCTGTGGGTCCAGTGGCCCTCACTACGTACAATATTCTTGAGTTGGCAACCCGCGGGGAAATCTCTTTCCCGAAGTAATTTGCCCCAATGTTATTATTTCCCCAATGCCCGCGCTTCTGCATCCCTCACTCAATTTCTCAACCCATTCAGATGCTCATTCATTTTCTTCCAGGATGTTTCTATTTAAAAATCTATTTTTTTTTTTTACAAGTACGAGTGCCAGGGAATATTAAGTTGCTCTCGTTTAAAAAAACAGAAACAAAAACTCTACTGGTAAGGCTAGAAGTGTCCCTCGGACGCCCCTCTCGCAGCACCCACCCCTCACTTTCCCCAGAATGAACCAGTGCCCGCAGTGGGATTTGTAGCCGAACTTTCCCGGGCCGGGCATCGCAGCCCAGTCGGACTCCAGGGCCGGCCTAACCCACTCCCCGGCTCAGCCCTCGCTGCTGGCGCTCACGTCCTCGCGCTCGTCCCCCGGATGCGCCCCGTGGAGACCTTGGCGCCTAAAACTGCGGGAGCCCATCTCCAGCGCTAGGGGGGAGCCACCCCTCGAGCCTTCTGGCCGGCCTGCAGGGACCCGTGTACAGCTGGGCAGGGGGATCTAGGAAATCCAGCTTTGTGGACAAGCTTCAATTTCCATTTCCGCCTCCTCCTCGTCAGTCTGGGTGAAGATGAGGAGAGCGAAGAGGGGAAGCAGCTTTAGCCTTAGCGCCCTGCACGAAGCGCCGGTGCGCGGACGGACTGGAGACACGGCGTCTCCACTGGTTGAGCGAGGAAACTCTTCCAGCCACGAGCGGAGTGGGCGGGCCGCGGGCCCCCATTCCCGGCCACCCCAGGACCACACAGGCCTTCTTTGCCCCCGCGCCTCCGGGCCCCTCCGCGCTGCGCTCACCTGCCCTGTTTCGTAATGATCATCTCGGTTTGGTGGCGGTGGAATTTGAGCCACAGAGGCCGGTTGCACAGGTAGACGTGGGCGCGGAAGCCGGAGCCGGGAACCCCCAGACCCCCTAGTCCTCCGCAGGTACCTGCGGCTGCCGCCGCTGGGTACGGCCCGTAGAGCGGAGCCCCCTGGCCGTACTGATACGCGCCCGGGCCGCCTCCACCGCCGCCGCCGCCCGCGCCGCCGCTCGCACCGGCTCCCGTGCCGAACTGCGCCCTCCCGGGTGGGCACACGGCCGCGGGGAAGCCGCCGGGGGGCAGCATGGAGCCGTAGGGGTAGCGCGCCCCGTTGGGAGCCGGGTACACAGACCCGTGGGGCGCCCCGGCCGCCGCCTGGTACGGGAAGAGCGAGCAGGGAGCCGCCAGCTCCGAGCCCTGAGGCCCGGGGGACTGGAGGTAGTAGCGCTCCGAGCTCAGGCTGTCCATGGAGTAGCGTGCGCTAGCCGCGGCGGCGGCCGCAGCGGCTGCGGCGGCCGAGGGCAGCTCCTCCTCCCCGCAGGGGGAGCCCTTGCGGCCGTCCGGGGGCCCCGGCTTGGCCACGGCAGCGGCGCTGGCAAAGGCGTCCCCGGCATCGGCGTCACTGAGCATGGTTGCGGGGGCCCCCGCGCCGGCGGCCGCAGGTTCCCCGCTCGCCGCCTCGCACGAGAGACTGCCCGAGAACTTCTTGGGCGCTTTGTCTAAGTCCAGCCTCTGAGGCGAGGGGGCCGCTCCCGGGAGGTGGCCGGCGCTCCCGCCGCCGCCTCCTCGCGCCCCCTCCAGCGGGTAGAAGTGCGCGCCGGGCAGGTTCACAGAGCTCACCAAGAGCTGCTCCCCTAACTGCATGCTTTGCAGAGCGCAGACGGCAGCTGGCTGCTTCCTCTCCGGCCGCGACCTGATTATAAAGGCAGGATGGGGGAGCCAGCGCCCTCTTCCGAGGGGAAGGTAACTTCCCCTTCCTCCCGTGCCGGGTTACCCACCTGGCGACACGCGGGCCGCTAAGGCGCGCGCAATTGCGCGCTGCGAACCCAGAACCCTTTCCGAATGGAAAGCGCACGGAGTTTGAAGGCAAGAGGCTAAAGCTGACCGGGAAGCGATCCGCTTTTCCTTCCCGGTCCTTTCTGCCTCTCTGGACCTGTACTCTCCTGGCCCGCACACACAGGAAGAAGTCTTAGATCTCTCTCCCCATCCACCACCAGAGCTAGCCTTTCTGCCCTTCTCCACTGACAAACTATCGGTCAGGTTGACCACTTGGAAATTTGCAGGCTGTCATTGGCTGCTTTATATATGTGAGGCCAGGGAGTGGCTTCGCGGCCCTACAGCCTCGGGACCCTCTGATTGGTTGGTGGAGGTGACACTAATTCAATTAGGCATTTACTAATTGGATCAAGTTGCCTGAGACTTTATTTTCCTATCCTTTAGCCTGATTTTTTTTTTTTTTTTTTTTGAGATGCTGTCATGCTATGAGAATCAGTCCTGGTGTCCGTATTTCGCTGGAGTTTAGGGTCTCCGTAGCGGGGTCCACTCTTGGCACAGAAATCGAGACAGCTCTCCGAGTGGGGGTGAGGGGGCGGGCGCAGGTTGTGGAGGCAGGAGGTAGAAATGCTCTGCAAGTTGATGGCCTGCAGGAAGGCACCGGTCCCTGAGGGTGAGGATCTGGGGCGAGTTGGAGGGAGGCCCGAGAGAGGTCTCTTTCCTCGTCGGGGGCTGTAACTTCAGGCACACTTTCCTCCCCTGGAGGACTCTCTGGCTTTCAACACACAGGAACCACTTTTTGTTCGGTCCTACCCTTTTACCCAATGGGAAGGGTTTACTGAGAGGAACTTTGGGCTTTGGGGATTCCAGGGACGGCACTGCTATCCTTTAGGACCGAAGCCCTGGTGGGGTGGGCTATTGGGAACTACCCGGTGGGGTGGGCTATTGGGAACTACCCTCATCCCCAGGCTCACTCCTGCTTCAGCAGACAGTCACTTTTACGCCCCACAATTGAAAATCCACTCTCAGTTTCCCTGAATCCCGGATCCCACCCCCTCCCATCTTCAGTTGGACCTGACGCCGAGAAACAAAGGTCCTCAAGCAGCCCCGCGGTTAAGATTCCCTGTGCCTCTCCTCTGCAGCGCAACACAGAAGGTGGAATAATTAGTGAAATAATCAGTTTGATATTGAATTAAACCCTTTTCCCCCAGCTGCCTGTTTCTCCCCCTGCGTTTCTGCAGACAGCAGAGCAAGATGATGCTGTCCTATTGCATTGTTTATTAATACAGAAGGTGTGGGGCACGTTTCGTTGCAGATAAGAAGCCTGAATATTTGCTGTTAATAGATAATTATAGACGCCGCTTTTAGTCGCTCCGGGAGCGCGTTTTCCGGCTAAGAGCTCGGGACTCTGCTTCCCCAACAGAACGCGATCACACGGGAAACTCTTCTCCCGCAACTCTAGGCGGTGGCAGGATTCGTTGAGCCCGCATACGCCGGTGCAGAGCGGCTCGAAGCGTTCCAACTTAGATTCCAACCACAGCAGCGTAGATACTGGCACCTCTGGGTTAGAGTGAGGCGGTCCTTCACGCACTCCGACGCTCCAGGGCGGTTACCAATTCTCCGCGGCAGTGGAAACGGTCAAGGCCCAGCCAGGGCGGGGGAGGGAGCAGGTTAAGCGAGCGGGCCGGGGCTGGGGCCTCGCAGGTCCCGGCACCGAAGCCCCCCAGGTCCTTGGAACGTGGTCTGGAGTGCGCTCAGCCCAGCGCTTCTCTCACGTCGTCCCGCTGGTTTAATGCGGGCTCTCGGTGGCTCTCTGCTTTGATCACCACCCCGTCCACTCCCACCTCACCGGCTTTTGTTTTCTTTTGATCCACAGAAGTCCTGAAGTATTGCAGTTTTCAAGTATTTTTTGTGCTTTTTAGACTCCAAGATACTCAACGTGGAGGTTCCGTGAGGCGGCCTTGAGAGCAAGAAGAGAAAGGGCAGTTTGGCAGGGGAGCCCGGGCTGGGGGATCTTGTTACCGCTCGAGGCTCTTCCACATCAGCCTTGACCTGAGCTGCAAGATGTTTGAGGGAAAAGGCAGCGGTGAGATCAAATCTCACGTGTTGCTTTTATTTATTTATTTATTTATTTTGGAGACAGAGTGGCTCGAGTCAGGTCTCAGCTTTGCGCCCGACCGCAGCGGGACAGCGGGCCTCGGGGTCCCTTCGAATCGTTTTCGAGGCGGCCAGGGAAGCTCTGCGCGTGGCAAAGCGCCACTGCAGGCAACAGGCATCGCTCCGACCCACTCTGGCGCAAGTAACGCGAGCCAGCTGTCCCCCGCGCCACATCAGAAAGGCTTGATTTTATTCCAGCCCCAGAGCATGCTCTTGAAAGCGCGTGGGTTCATTCGAGTGCTACTTAATTATGAAATATACACACGGTACGTGTAATCAGGATTAGTGTTGATTCTTGGGGCAGGAAATTGCAGTTTATATCTCCCCACCTTCCCAATAGAGCTGTTCTTTTGCCCAAACCTGAACACATTTAACAGGCGGAGAAACAAAGAGAAGTTCAAAGACAACCAAAATTCCGACTCCAGGAAACGGTTCTGGGGCCCAGAGTTTTGGAACATGGAAAATACACCCATAATTTATATTACCTTTATAAAAATATATATTACAAATTCCTTTTGAACATAATGAAAAGCACTGTTTCAACTAAAGATGATTTTTTTCCTGACTGCATAGAGATAAAGAAATCTCATTTACTGTTTTTTCTGTATTAATTAATGACTACTATTATTATTACATATGGGATATATTAGTCTACATGCCTGGAAAGTTATAGATGAGCAAATCTGTGGTTGATTTCCTACATGAAATAGACTTTCCTTCTGCTGGCTCAGTTTTACTGATAACCAGGGAAAGAGGCATAAAAGTTATTTTCATGCGTCCCAGTCGCACCTTAAAATGTAAAGCTCTCTTTGCCAGAAACAGGAACAGAAAAGAAAGCTAAAGCAGCGGCTTCAGTGAACAAATCAGGCAGCACTCTCCTTAGACTGAGTGGGCAAATCAGACAGCCTTCCAGCCTGTTTGCTGTTTGATTTCAGTGACACCCCAAGCTTCATGAAATCCAAATGAGACATTTATTGAAAGGTGCCTGGTTTTATGTGACTCAACTGACAGTGTAGAGAATGCATTGAACAAAAACATCAACACTAGGGAGGAAACGTGGAGACCCCATGGAACCCGGGACCCAAGTGCTGGCTGGATTAACTCAAAGCTTGCACCTTTCAGCCTGAGCTGCAAGGAGCAGGACCCTCTGAAAGCTGCAAGGAAGCCAAGGTTAAGCCAGTGAGTGAGCCTATTAAGGATCATATGCTGCGTTGTCTTGAGCAATAATACCAACTTCATGCTACCATCTCAAATTGATAACACAAGTTATTGCCAACCTGACCAGGGCACCTCTTCTTCCCTTTCTCCCCCTTAAAGGTAACCAGGCTCAGTGCATTCATCTTTTAAAGACAAAACTGAGGAGTATTTGGCTGTAACATGACTATTACGTGTCACCAGATACATACTCAGATACATACACACGTATGAATAAATTACATGGGTGAGTTATAGGTAAGTGCAGTGAGATATAGTTTACCACCCCCCCCCCACAACCAAGGGGGCCCATATAAATGTCCCAATAAATTCTATTATTTTCACCCCCACTAAAAATGTGTTATCAAAACACTGTCCGTGTTATTCAAACACTTTGTAAATTCTGAGCAGACTTGCTGCCGGTTCTCCTTTTAACCCTAGGAAAACATTCCAACATTAACCGGTCACCGGTGCTTCGCCTTCACTCTGGGCAAACGTCAATGGGTTTTTTGTGGTGAGTTGGTCCTTTTACTATTTATCTATGGCGTTTTCTTTGTTGATGTTGCATTTTATTTCGCCATCTCAGGTTCACTCTTTGGCCCTTTGTTCTCTGATGGCCAGATCCCCACCTCCACTGGGCTTTCCCAGGGAGGAGGGGGCTTCCATCTCGGGAAGGCTGTTCATGTTTAGATTTTTTTTTTTTTTTTTAAAGAGAAGTCCCGTAAGATAACACATTTTGGCAAGGACAAGTAGTGCTGATTTTGCTGAGAACAGCAAGATACTCCCACCAACACAGTTTCACTTACTGTAAGAATTTGATTCGCTGTCCCTCTGCAATAGACTGATTGCTTTCTTTAAAAGAAATCCACAAAGGTGTCCACAAATGTGTGAGGCAGAGGATTACATTAAACCCACTGTACTTTTCAAACAAAACTGACCAAAATTTAAATTATTTTCTTTAAACTATTTTCTTTAGCTATTAATCCATGTATTTTGATTGCTAAGGGCAAGTGTAGTTCACTGTTAACATACAAGGAGATGGGGAAACAGGGGATGAAAGTTAAGAAACATACCAAAAGGTGCTTATTTCAAAAAATAAATGATCTTAAACACTGGATCAAGAATCTTCTTTATGAAACTTTTTTTTTTTTTTAACTGCAAGTGAACTCTGGACTTAACTGCTGTTCAATCATCACCATCATCATATTTATGGAAGTGCACAGATTCACATAAGTAACAAGAAAGGCAAGGCAACATGAGGCAGAATAAAGCGGAATGCTCTCAAAAATAAAGTATGGGGATGTTTGGCTAATCACTGCTACATTAAAATATGAGTTATTCAGGGCTCCCCCTTCTTGCTTACTTCTGCACCTTGAAAGGCCTGACTCTTAGTAGGTGCTCATCTCTTGATTGAAAGGAAGGGGTTACTGAATCTGTAAGACTAAAAAAGACAAAATAGCCCAAGGACAGTGTCAGGTCTCAGACTTTATAGCCAAGAAGACGACAATGAAAGGTTTTTTCCTAAAAGGAAAAACACAGATCTTCCTAAATTAATGGCATTTTCATGTTTTTAGGGCTGTTCCTAGATTTTTAAGGATGTTTTATATCTTTTTTTAGACCTTTCCTAACCCAGAGTTCTCCCATTATTGCAAAGCTTCCCCTGTGCATGTTAATGTGGACATTCTTCCACAGAAAAACAGAAAAGTGAATGTCAGAATTGCAGGACAGCTGTTGATGGGAACAACCACCATGTAGTCACTGAGAAATATTATCCTGAACAGAAATCACTCACACATCACTAACAGGGACAGCAGAACCAATGGAATTTAATGTTTCAACAGAAGGCACCTAGGAGGCAGGTGTGGCAGGATGTCTCCACAACAGGTGGGCAGAGTGGAATCCTGTTGACCAGGGCTTCCAGGTGATGGGCAGCTAGAATGTTCCCTCCAGCCCGGACTTGAGAAAGGGGAAGAGGGGAAGTCTGGATTGGAGAGTTCCCGCCAGAAGTGTAAAGCTCTTAAGATAACCGAGGAAGGAGACTGAGAGGGAAGGAGAAAGGAAAGTGGACAGGAAGGAGAGAAACAGAAGAGCCGTCCTTAAACCTGTCTTTTCAGATCCCTAAGTGAAAAGCGGAACGTTGTATGCAGAATCTTTCGGGTTTGTGACTCCACCTTTCACCAGCTTGTTGGTTCTGGGCAAACTCTTTAACTTCTCCCCTCAATTCCCACGTGTGATGACCACAAACAGAAAGAAAAGCAGTTAGCACAGCACCCAGCACACAGGAAAACCTCCCATCATACGTAGGCTAAGCTCACTTTTTGCCCTGGACACTGAGGATTCAGGACCACTAATCTTTCTCCTCCAGAGATCCCCAGTCTGATGGGGAGGCAGGCCGGCATCAAACCCTTCCAGGACAATGTGAACCAGAAGGAGGAAGCATGAGTGACTCAGAGCCTGCGAGGAGAGTCCCCAGTCTTTCCATCCGCTCCTCCCCGGTTCCCCAGAAGCCGGGGTAGCCCAGCGCTGTCCGGGAGCCCGGCCTGGAAGGTGCACTTCAAAGGGAGGCAGCGGGCGCCTGGCCCCCGTGCGCCTTCCGCCCCCCCCTTCCCCTGGGGCCCCCATTAGCATCTGTTTTTCCCAGGCCTCCCGCCCGCCTGCCCCCCGCCGGGATTTTGCCGTTCCGGCGGATTAGAAAATATTTAGCTCAGGTTTTGTACTCCACCTACTCGGTTAAACGCCCGACGAGGAAGGAGTTAATAATAGTCGGAAACCTCCCAGCGGGGCACTCTGAACTGGAAGTCTTGAAAAAGACGCCATATGCGGCCTCAAGTTGAGAGGACAAGATCAACCCAGGAGGGCGGCCTGGAGGAGGTTCTCAAGCCGGGGCCGACCAGGGCTGCTTAACCGCCCCGCAGGTCCAGGGGGCCTGCGGGGCAGTTAAGCACCTCCCGCTACAGATTCTGGTGGTCCACAGGAAAGGAGTCTCTAGGGGGAGCAAAGGGTAGCTGGGATCTTTTCTTAACCCAGTTGAGGTTCGACTTTTCCAGAATAAAGTTGATCCTTGAACCCATAGCCAAAGGAGGGAAACAATGAAAGAAGCAGCGGCTGACTAGAGGTCAGACTCTGCTTTTAAACTCAGCACCCTAAAATATTATCACCCCATTGTACAGAAGAGTAAAGTGATGCTTGGAGAGGTGAAGGCTGTTGTCTAAAGGCACAGGGCTAAAAACAGTAGCCTGGGAACTGGGATCCAGAAGATCTGAGCTGCAGGGCTCAGGTGGAGGGGTTAAGTGCGTGCGAATGGGGGTGGGGTGCCACTTGTTTTCTTTGAGGGGGGAGGCTGAGGTGCCCACTAGGATGGAGACCCCGTGTGGCTTCGGAGGAAGCGACTGGCCGGCGTTCGATGCCCATCTGTGGCCGCTGGACCTTGCCAATAAATCTCTTTTTAACTCCAGCCTAAGTCCTAATCCTGGGTTCCAGTTGACCCTTGTTGCTTGGGGTAACCATCGCAAGGGTGCGTTGCTTTCTGCAAGCAAGGGCTGGGCCAAACCCTGGGCACACAGTACCCCATGTAAACCCTCACTACCATTGCACAGACTTAGGTACTTCATCATCCCCATTTTACAGATAAGAAAATCGAGGCCGGGAGAGACAAAGTAAACTTGCCCCCGGGCGTGCAACTTGCGAGTAGCAGGTCCGGGCAACCCCGGGAGCTGGGGAGACGGCCTCTTTCCCTGAAACTCTGAAACTTTGACTATAAAACTGGGCTCTCCCGGCTTCGAGTGGCAATGGGCACGGGGAAGCGGGGCGCGGAAGCAACGGTCAATTCTTGACCCCCTGCCCTCCCAGTTTCCTCTTCGCATCCCTAGCTGCGCCGGCCGCGGGTTCCACGCGGGTCAGGGCTGGGATCCGGGGGACGTTGGGGCCCTTCTCGCCTCCCCCGCAGATGCTCAAAGACTCTGAATAGCGCGCGAGTTGGGGAAGCTAGACTACCGGGTGGGTCAGGCCCTTCGCTGCGAGCGGCGCTTCTGCAGCCGCCGGAACCCCGCCATCCACGGCTTGGGGACACGCGGCGCCTTCGGAGCGGCCACCTCCGCCGGCGGGGAGTCTCCCAGGGCTCCGCGCGCGGCGAACGCCCGCATCACCGAGCACCGGCGCTTCAACCCGGGCCCCCGCAGGCGGCCTGAGCAAGAAATGCCGATTCCAGGAAGGAGTTGGAACCCAGGCCCGGGCTAGGAAGGACCTCCCCGAGCGTGGATTCCCAGTTTTCGCCCCGCGGCCGGCTTCTAACTCCAAAGGCACTCCGGGTTGCCCTCGGGCAGTGGAGCGCCTCAGTTCTCCTTGGCACCTTTGTCTAGAATGAAAAGATATTGGGGGGGGGGGTCCCACGTACTCCCACCTGTCCTCCTTCTTTGCCTTTTCACTCCACGAAGCTTTCTCCCTTTGAGTTAGGGCGGCCTCGAAGGCAGAGGCTGAATTGAATTTCTTTGACTCCACCAACCCGAGGTAAATGCGTTTGTGTATAATATAATGTAGTGTGTTGTGTATAATAAAACATAGTATCTTTCACAATAGAATGTTATGCACAACACCCTATAAGATATAAAATCAATGTAAATTTTAAAATAGACCTGCAGAAGTTTTAAAGAAACTCAAAAAGCCGCCTTATTGCAACGTCTGGCGCCTCGGCCTGTTGGCAACTGCGATTAATTTCTTGTGTGTTTTTCCGGGACTTAGTGTATGTTTGCATCAGCCAATAAGGATGTGTACCTGATTTTCCTTTTGTCTGCCCCCTACCCATCCTCACGCTTTTATAAATACTATTCAACACTGCTTTTTTTCTCTTAAAATACATTTTTAACTTAGTAAAGATGTAGGCACACCCGTGGAGGCACAATTGGCCGGAAACGCTCAGGTAAATGCCACCGGCCCTGGGGACGGAGAGGGTCCCCGGGCAGCCGCGGTCCCCGGGGCGGCTGCCTGGTCTGCGCCCCCGGAAGCGCACGGCGGGAGGAAAGGCTTGCGCAGCGGGAGGAGCGGCGCCCCCTCGCTCCACGTGCGCTGAACTCCGCCCCGGCCTCCTCGCTGTGGGTGTTTTCCTTTCTTTGAGATCCTCCCATTGTTTGTCACCTGAGACCCCAGAAGCAGGTAAACAATCTCCGGACCCTGTGTTCCGGGGGCTCCTGGGAGGGTGAGCGATCTGTGAGACGGCGCGGGTGCTGATCAAAGCGGGGGACCTAGAGGGGGCAGTCAGCTGCGTTAACATCCCGCTTGGCTTGGCTGCGGGGGGAGGATGAAATCGGGCAGATGCAGGCCTGAAATGCGTTTTACTTAAGGTTCAAGGAGTGACCTGAGCCGAATTACGCCCTAAATTCTCTTTAGGCTCAATGGCGACTCTTGAGGAGGCGGAAGCCCCCTGCGCTTCTCCTTAGAGGTCGTCTGTGAGGCGATCCTCATAGCAGGGGCGGGAGGCTGGGTGTGGCACTGGTCCAGGTTGACAAGAATAAATTTCCATGTCCCTGGGGCTGGTGGAAGATACAGACAGCATCGGGTCAGCAGTTAAGAGAGTAGCACAGAGGCTCCCAACCTTGGCAGAACAACCTGGGGACTTCTTGAAAACTCCACTACCCAGGTGGCACCTCAGAACAAGGAAATCGGAATTTCTGAGAGTGAGATCCAGGCATCAGTATTAACCAAAAGATCTCTAGCTGATTCCTGTAGGCAGCAAAGATGGAGAATTTACTGGGCTTAGGGATTTGGGGGTTGGTGGGGGACGTTCTGGAGACCTGGTGTTTGAGCTCAGTGCTTGTCAGTAGGCAGGGGGCGGGGCGGGGGGTGGTGGTGCGGAGCGCGCAGTAGGGAAGGGAGGAAGGGCGTTTAAGAACCAAGGAAGGAAGTGATGCCTGAGCCTCTGGTCACAGTGCTCTGCACGTGGAAGTCTTTCAATTTCCCAGTTCCTTGGGAAGGTTTAAGGATGACTGGAGAACACCTAGTTTAAATGATTATTTTTAAAACTCAAACAATACATGGGAATATTTTAAAGGTGGAATGATGCTGGAAAGCTTAGCTTTGACCACAACTTCATGAGGTTCTTAGGGAAGACATGTCATCAAATCTAAGATGGTATCCATTAACAGACACCATTATTTTGCCTCTCGTTAAAAGCAACAACAACAAAAAAGACTGATCCTCAAACTTTTATTTCGTGCTAACGTAAAGAATGGCTTATTTTGACAGTGTTACTTGTCTGTTTCACTCATACACACAATAAAAGCTGTAAGCAGAGGCAGTAACAGCTATGTCACAACTGCCATCTGACAAGAGTGATTGTAAAGCCCCACTGATTGTGGTATCTGCATTTCCAGAAATTAAAAGGTGTTTTAATTGCCCCATGAAGTGAGGCAACTGAAGGCCATCCAACCAGCTCTCCTTTAAGCTCACTGAATCCTCACAACTACCATGTGTGTGGGACCTGTTATTTATTAGCAACATGTTACAGATGAGGAAACTGAGGCATGGTGAGGCAAGCCACTTCAAGTCAGACCACCACCAAGTTGCAGAGACTGGATGTAAACCCCCCCTGCACAAAGCTGAGAAAATGTCCAGCTGAGTTGATTCTCAGAAGGGTTAAAGGGAGGGGGCCAGGGGGTAAGAGAGGAGAGGAAAGATTGGAGAGCTTGGTTTATGTGGTAGGCTGAGATCTCCATTTCAGTTAGAGTTCAGTTTTGTTACTGTTTGGGAGGTAAAAATATCATGTGATAATCCAAAATCACAGAAGATGGTGATTGCAGCCATGAAATTAAAAGACACTTACTCCTTGGAAGGAAAGTTATGACCAACCTAGACAGCATATTAAAAAGCAGAGACATTACTTTGCCAACAAAGTTCCGTCTACTTAAGGCTATGGATTTTCCAGTGGTCATGTATGGATGTGAGAGTTGGACTATAAAGAAAGCTGTGTACCGAAGAATTGATGCTTTGAAACTGTGGTGTTGGAGAAGACTCTTGAGAGTCCCTTGGACTGCAAGGAGATCCAACCAGTCCATCCTAAAGGAGATCAGTCCTGGATGCTCATTGGAAGGTCTGATGTTGAAGCTGAAACTCCAATACTTTGATCACCCAGTGCGAAGAGCTGACTCATTTGAAAAGTCCCTGATGCTGGGCAAGATTGAGGGCAGGAGAAGGGGACGACAGAGGATGAGATGGTTGGATAGCATCACCGACTCAATGGACATGGGTTTGGGTAGGCTCCAGGAGTTGGTGATGGACAGGGAGGACATGCTGCGATTCATGGGGTCACAAAGAGTTGGACATGACTGAACTGAACTGAACTGAAAACAATATTATACGGCCAAGACCATTCATATCATCCATTAAAATGACCAATGCTACAGCTCATTTGCTTCAGTTGTCTGACTCTGTGTGACCCCATGGACTGTAGCCAGGCTCCTCTGTTAATGGGATTCTCTAGACAAGAATACTGGAGTGAGTTGCCACCTCCTCCTCCAGGGGATTTTCCCAACCCAGGGATCAAACCCGCATCTCTTAGGTCTCCTGCAATTGGCAGACAAGTTCTTTACCACTTATACCACCTGGGAAGTCCAAAAGGACCTCTAAAGAAATGATATATGCATTTTTCAGGCCCAGTAAGTGTTTCCAAATTAAACATCCTTGTATAACTAGCATCTGATGACTCAGTGGCAAAAATCCACCTGCAATGCAGGAGACAAGGGTTTGACCCTCAGGATGGGAAGATCCCCTGGAGGAAGAAATGGTTACCTACTCCAGAGGTTATGAAATAATCCCATGGACAGAAAAGCCTGGCAGGCTACAGTCCAAAGGGTTGCAAAGAGTAGTTGCCTATGCATGCTAAGAAATCTAGTGTTGCTTGAATTCCAAAAGTCTCCAGTGTCCAAGAGCTGACCACCGTTGTGACTTCTTTCACCATCAATTACCTGTCTCGAGTTTTTTGTAAATGGAGTCTTACAGTGTGTTCTTGCCATCTGGGGTCTTTCATTCAACTTCTTTGGGATATTTGTTCATGCCAATACATGTGAATGTATTTGTGCATTCTCCTAGCTGTGTAATATTCCACTCTGTGAATATGTAATTTCTTCATTCTATTGCTGGAGACATTTGGGTTGTTTCCACTGGCTTGGATTATTATGGATATTGCTGGTATGAACATTCTTGAACCTGCCCTGTGGCAAACACCTGTACTGCGTCTGTCAGGCCTGTACACATGGGAGTGGGAATACTGGATCACAGAGATCAGCCTATATACTTTTCAACAAAGTTAGTAACATTTTAAAATCTTGGGCCATTTAAGCACACGACTTATGATCTTAGGACTTACTTGTGTCAACGGTTAGGACCCTTGAGGGAAGGGATATCAAGTTAAAGAAGGGAGGAAAAGATGAAAAGGAGACAATAGATGTTATGTCTTCGCATACATTTTTTTGTTCTGTATTCTCCAGTACTTTGGCCACCTCATGCGAAGAGTTGACTCATTGGAAAAGACTCTGATGCTGGGAGGGACTGGGGGCAGGAGGAGAAGGGGACGACAGAGGATGAGATGGCTGGATGGCATCACTGACTCGATGGACGTGAGTCTCAGTGAACTCTGGGAGTTGGTGATGGACAGGGAGGCCTGGCGTGCTGCGATTCATGGGGTCACAAAGAGTCAGACACTACTGAGTGACTGAACTAACTAACTAACTAACTAACTAACTAGTATTCAGGCACTAAATGTTTACGAATGCTTTCATTTCCTCTACAAGTTGTCGAGCACCCAAAGATAAGAGGGTTGGCAAAGTAGACAGGCATTTGGGAATATTCAGAAGGCTAGAAGGAACCCCTTGCTTTCCTTTCATCTTATTTATTTATTTTAATTTTTATTTATTAATTTAATTTATTTTTGGCCTCGCTGGCTACACGTGGTTTTCTTTAATTGCAGCACTTGAGCTTCTCTTTGCAAAGGGGCTTCGGTAGTTGCCGTGCATGGGTTGAATATTTGCAGCTCCCAGGCTCTAGAGCACAGGCCCTGTAGTTGTGGTGCGGGAGCTTAGTTGCTCTGTCACACGTGGGATCTTCCTGGACCAGGGATGGAACCACGTCCTCTGCATTGGCAGGCAGGTTCTTAACCACCAGATCACTAGGGAAGGCCTCACCTGATATGTTTATGACTTTGTAACAATAAGGAGATCCAACCAGTCCATTCTGAAGGAGATCAGCCCTGGGATTTCTTTGGAAGGAATGAGGCTAAAGCTGAAACTCCAGTACTTTGGCCACCTCATGCAAAGAGTTGACTCACTGGAAAAAGACTCTGATGCTGGGAGGGATTGGGGGCAGGAGGAGAAGGGGACGACAGAGGATGAGATGGCTGGATGGCATCACTGACTCGATAGACGTGAGTCTGAGTGAACTTGGGGTCACAAAGAGTCGGACACGACTGAGCAACTGAACTGAACTGAACAATTGCCTAGGTTGACATTTTCCGTCTGATACTAGTAAATGCTCAAGTCTAAATTTTCCACTGACAAATATATTTTTTCAAGGAAAAATTTTCCCCCTTGATATGATTTTTTAAATTATAGTTAATTTACTATACTTTAATTTAAGTTGAAGTAAGGAAATGGCAACCCACTTCAGTATTCTCGCCTGCAGAATCCCATAGACAGAGGAGCCTGGCAGGCTACGGTCCGTGGGGTCGCAAGAGTCGGACACGACTTAGTGCACTGTCTCATAGTTAATTTACGCTATTGTGTTATTTTCAGGTGTACAGCATAGTGATTCAGTGTTTTTGGAAATTATACTCCAGTATAGTTTATTACAAGATTCTGGATGTAATTCCCCGTGCTGTACAGTATATCCTTGTCATTTATCTATTTTATATATGGTAGCTTGTATCTATTAATCTCATACACCTATGGAGAAGGCAATGGCACCCCACTCCAGTACTCTTGCCTGGAAAATCCCATGGACGGAGGAGCCTGGTGGGCTGCAGTCCATGGGGTCGCTAGGAGTCGGACACGACTGAGCAACTTCACTTTCACTTTTCACTTTCATGCATTGGAGAAGGAAATGGCAACCCACTCCAGTGTTCTTGCCTGGAGAATCCCAGGGACAGAGGAGCCTGATGGGCTGCTGTCTACGGCGTCGCACAGAGTTGGACACGACTAAAGCGACTTAGCAGCAGCAGCATACACCTAATTTGTCCTTCTCCCTTTATCTCTCCCCTTTAATAACCATGTTTGTTTTCCATATCTGTGAGTTTGTTTCTGTTTTGCATATACATTCATTTGTATTATTTTTTAGATTCCACACATAAGTGATGTCATACAATATTTGCCTTTTGTGTCTTGACTTATTTCACTGAGCATAATATTTTCTAGGTCCATCCATGTAATGGACAAACAAAATATTGTTATGACAATTCTTTTGTCATGACTGAGTATTATCAATAATATTCCATTATGAATTTATCATATCTTATTTTTTAATTTATTTTTAATTGAAGGATAATGTGTTGATTTCTGCCATACATCAACATGAATCAGCCATAGTTATACATATGTCCCTTCTCATATGTCTTCTTAATTTATTTGTTTGTTGATGGATACTTGAGTTGCTTCCATGTCTTAGCTATTGTAAATAATGCTTCTGTGACCATTGGGGTGGATTTATCTTTTTGAATTAGTATTTTTGTTTTTTCTGAATATATATTCAGGAGTAGGAATGCTGGATCATATGGTAGCTCTATTTTCAGTGCTTTAAGGAACTTCCATACTCTTCGACAGTGGCTGCTCCAATTTCTATTTCCACCAACGGTTTACTAGGGTTCTCTTTTGTCCACATCCTCACCCACATTTGTTATTTGTAGACTTTTTGATGAGAGGCATTCTGAAAGGTGTGAGGTGAATATCTCACTGTGGTTTTGAGTTGCCTTCTCTAATATTTAGTGATATTGAGCGTCTTTTCATGTGCCTCCTACCCATCTGTATGTATTCTTTGGAAAAATGCCTGCTGCTGCTGCTAAGTCGCTTCAGTCGTGTCCGACTCTGTGCGATCCAATAGACGGCAGCCCACCAGGCTCCCCCATCCCTGGGATTCTCCAGGCAAGAAGACTGGAGTGGGTTGCCATTTCCTTCTCCAATGCATGAAAGTGAAAAGTGAAAGTGAAGTCACTCAGTCGTGTCTGACTCTTAGTGACTCCATGGACTGCAGCCTACCAGGCTCCTCCGTCCATGGGATTTTCCAGGCAAGAGTACTGGAGTGGGGTGCCATTGCCTTCTCCTAGTCAGGTCTTAATGCCCATTTTTAAATCCAGATGCTTGTTTTTTTGACACTGGTTATATGAGTTGTTTGTGCATTTTGCAGGTTAACCCCTTGTTGGTTGCATCATTTGCAAGTGTTCTCTCCCATTCTGTAGATTGTGTTTTCCTTTGGTTGATGGTTTCCTTTTCTGTGAAAAAGCTCTTAGGTTGAATTAGGTCCCATTTGCTTATTTTTCCTTTCTTTGACCTTGGGAGATGGATCCAAGAAGACAGTGCTACAGCTTAGGTCAAAGAGTGTTCTGCTTATGTTCTCTTGTAGGATTCTTATAGTTTACACTTTTCTTTTAAAGCAATTTCTTAACTATTCTCGTACTTTATTTTTCTAGATGAAATTGAGAACTGGGGTTTTGATCAGAATTGTATTGAATTTAGACTTTTTAAAAAGGAAAAATGACATCTTTATAACATAAACTTTCTATCTTTTTTTTTAAAGTTTATTTATTTTTTGGCTGTGCTGGTGCTTCACTGATGCTCAGGCTTTCTTTAGTTGCTGTGAGAGGCTACTCTTTATGATGACTTCTCTTATTTCAGAGTGTGGGCTCTAGGTGCACAGGCTTCAGGAGTTGAAGCACACGGGCTCAATAGTTGTGGCTTGCAGGCTTAGTTGCTCCATGGCATGAGGAATTTTCCCTGACCAGGGTTGAACCCATGTATCCTGCATTAGCAGGTGGATTCTTAACCACTAGACCACCAGAGAAGTCCTAAACTTTCTTTCCAAAATTAATATACGTGTTTCTAACATTCATTCAACCAGTCTCTCAGTCTAGCTGTGTGTTTTGTAGGCTGAACATGGAACAACAGACTGGTTCCAAATCGGGAAAAGAGTATATCAAGGCTTTATTTTGTCACCCTGCTTATTTAACTTATATGCAGGGTACATCATGAGAAATGCTGGACTGGATGAAGCACAAGCTGGAATCAAGATTACCGGGAGAAATATCAATACCTCAGATATGCAGATGACACCATCCTTATGGCAGAAAGCGTAGAAGAACTGAAGATCCTCTTGATGAAAGTAAAAGAGGAGAATTAAAAAGTTGGCTTAAAACTCAACATTTAGAAAACTAAGACCATGGCATCTGGTCCTATCACTTCATGGCAAATAGATGGGGAAACAGTGGAAACAGTGAGAGACTTTAGTTTTTTGGGCTTCAAAATCACTGCAGATGGTGACTGCACCCATGAAATTAAAAGACGCTTGCTCCTTGGAAGAAAAGTTATGATCAACCTAGACAGCTTATGAAAAAGCAGAGACATTACTTTGCCAACAAAGGTCCATCTAGTCAAAGCTATGGTTTTTCCAGTAGTCATGTATGGATGTGAGTTGGACTATAAAGAAAGCTGAGCACAGAAGAATTGATGCTTTTGAACTGTGGTGTTGGAGAAGGCTCTTGAGAGTCCCTTGGACTGCAAGGAGATCCAATCAGTCCATTCTAAAGGAAATCAGTCCTGAATATTCATTGGCAGGACTGATGTTGAAGCTGAAACTCCAATACTTTGGCCACCTGATGTGAAGAACTGACTCATTGGAAAAGACTTAGATGCTGGGAAAGATTGAAGGCAGGAGGAGAAGGGGGCAATACAGGATGAAATGGTTGGATGGCATCACGGACTCAATGGACGTAAGTTTGAGTAAACTCCAGGAGTTGGTGATGGACAGGGAGGCCTGGTGTGCTGCAGTCCATGAGGCTGCAAAGAGTTGGACATGAGTGAGCGACTGAACTGAACTGAACTGATCTTGATAAATTTATACTTACGTATTTATATTCATATTTCTGTTGTAAAAGGAATTTTTCATTATTTTTTCTAACTGGATCTTATTTGTTATAGTAAAACTATTGATTTTTAAAATAAACCACGTTATTAACTATTTTCTGAATTCTCTTATGCCTTTGAGTAGCTTTGTATTTATTATCTTTTGGTTTTCTATATTATCCCTCAGACATGATTACTTTCTTCCTTTTTTCCAATAGTTTAAATTTTGGATATTGAGCTGTCACTCAGAATGAATGGTAAATAATAGTTAAAGTAGTAAATCATAGTTATCTAATAAATACATGTTTATATAATAAATTAATAGTTAAAAATTTATTGAATACTCATGTCTTATACCTGAGTTTATTGGGAATATTTCTTATGCTAAATCACCCAGCCTGATGCTAAATTTTGAATAGATATAAGAATTTAGAATACTTTTGCATATGTGTTTCTAAATCCCATATTTGTGCATATGTTTTGTGGCTACATACAATGAAAGAGTTTGCCATTGATTTTTATTTTATCTGAGATATTGTCCCATTTTTTTCCAAATCTGAAATACCATGTTGATTCAAATGAATTATTTTGAAAGTTACACTTGTTAAGGTTTCCTTTACATATAGTCAAAACTCCCCCGTTTTAGAAGTGTGCAGTTGGTATATTATGACAAGTATATGTATTTGAGTAACTGATATCACAATCGGATATAGAACATTTTTACCACCCAAAGTTCCCAAGTCCTCCTCTGTAGTCAGTTCCCTTTCTCAACCGTCAACCCCTGGCAACCCTGATTTCTATGGAGATTAGTATGTTACTCCATGAAATCTATCATTATAGTGAATTTACTAAAAGATTTTCCAATAGCAAACACCCTTCCATTCCTGGAGTAACTGGCAGTGGTCATATTTTACATTCACAATGCATTGCTAGGCTCTCCATGCTAATCTATTATCTGAGAGCTTTGCATCAGTACTTAAAAGGAAATTTGGTCTGTGTCGTCTGTTAGGTCTTGATTGCAATGGTCTGCTAAATTTGTGAAAATTGGGGGACTAATTTTATTCTCTGTGAAACAACCTAAATACAAGTGTCAGTTGAATGAGAATTTATCCCTGAAATGAATACTTTGGAAATACTCTTTTCAAGCTTTTCAATTTTTATTCTATTTTCTAAATTTAATTTAAAAATTATTTCTTTATTTTATTATTGGCTGTACAGGGTCTTTGTTGCTTTGCACGGGCTTTCTCTGGCTCCAGTGAGCAGGAGCTGCTCTTGGCTGCAGAGGTCTCATTGCAGGGGCGTCTGTTTGGCGGAGCCCAGGCTCTCGGTGCACAGCCTTCAGTCGCTGCAATGCTCGGGCTTGGTTGCGGCGTGCAGGCTCTAGAGCACGGGCTCAGGAGTTGTGCCCCACGAATTCAGCTGCTCCAAGGCACATGAAACCTTCCTGAACTGGGGACTGAACGCATGTTCAGTGTTCTTACCCACTGTGCCACCAGGGAAGTTTGTCTCCTATTTTTATAGGGCTATTTAATTCTTAAATTTTTAAATGTTTAGCTGAGAATTATACCAAAAATAGTATCATTATATAATATAGCAATCTATTTTACATAGTAATATAGTCACATTTTGCATTTGGTCTTGATTTTGCCATCTTATTTTAGGATTTTGCTTCTTCCTTGATGCCTTTTTTATTTTTTTCTCTTTCAGTGTGTAATATACTGCTAAGTCACGTCAGTCGTGTCCGACTCTGTGTGACCCCATAGACGGCAGCCCACCAGGCTCCCGTCCCTGGAATTCTCCAGGCAACAATACTGGAGTGGGTTGTCATTTTCTTCTCCAGTGCATGAAAGTGAAAAGTGAAAGTGATGTCACTCAGTCAAATCCGACTCTTCTCGACCCCATGGATTGTAGCCTACCAGGCTCCTCCGTCCATGGGATTTCCCAGGCAAGAGTACTAGAGTGGGTTGCCGTTGCCTTCTCCAGTGTGTGATATAAGCTATGTATATATTTTTTATCTGCTTTTCTCCCTCCCCATATTTTACTAGGATTTCAGAAATGCCTGTCTTTTATGATTATTTGTATGACTTTAAATAATATACCTATGTTTTCCCCACCCAGCCTAAGAAATAAAACAGCATCTATAAACTATTGTGAAACAGGAGAACCAGTTGAAATGGAAGTGTGAGGACACTGTGGATATTTGTTTGTTTGTTAACCCTACATCCCCAGTTCCAAGCACATGGCCTCCCAGGTAACAAGAAGATGATGCACAGAGGTGATTGGGTGAACGAATGAGAGCAGTCACTGGCTCTCACCTTTGAATTTTTGAGGTTTAAGGACCAGTCCATTATATCCATATTATACTCATTCTATATTTTTGTAAATTTGATGCTATGTTGCTTTCTATTAAAAATATGAAGATATAAATTTATCTTATAAATGCAGTTGCTATAATGACTTGCCATTATTTATATTGAATGGATCTTAAGCCTCCTGCTAGTACCTTGCATACTGCCCTCTACATCTTCAGTCTCTTTTGCATGATTGGATTGTGTTATACAGATTTTTTTTTCAGGAAAACTTTGCAGGTGCTATTTTCCTATAATCTGATCTTCCCTCCTCTTTCCCTCCCTACTTCCCTCCTTCCTTTCTTCCTTTCTTTTTTTATGTTTCTCAGGCATTTATTTACTTTTAGAATAAGTAATACATTCACAGGGACTTCCCTGGTGGCTCAGCAGATGCATTGAATCTGCCTGCAATGCAGGAGACCTGGGTTCAATCCCTGGGTTGGGAAAATCTCCTGGAGAAGAGCATGGCAACCCACTCCAGTATTTTTGCCTGGAGAATTACATGGACAGAGGAGCCTGACACCTTACAGTCCATAGGGTCACACAGAGTCAGACATGACTGAAGCGACTGAGCAGCAGCAACAATATATTCACATGATTTAAAATTTAAGAGTAAAAAAGGGAAATCTTCTTTCCCCCTTTTTTTCCCAGCCACTCAGTTGCTCTTCCCAGATACAACCAATATTATTTTTTTAATAAATATTTCTAGAGATATTTTATTCAAATAGAGACACATTTATAATTTAATTTTTCCCCAATGATTGCAAGAACTGACTTATTCGAAAAGGCCCTGATGCTGGGAAAGACTGAAGGCAGGAGGAGAAGGGAACGACAGACGATGAAATGGTTGGATGGCATCACCGACTCAATGGACATGAGTTTGAGCAAACTCCGGGATATGGTGAAAGACAAGGAAGCCTGGTGCACCGCAGTCCATGGGGTCACAAAGAGTCAAACACAGCTGAGCAACTGAAAAACAATGACAGCAAAGCATATTACAGCACTCTTCTGCATCATGCTTCTCTTTTTCTCTTAACAGTGTATGTTGGAAATTATTTCACATCAGTGCATAAAGAGCTTCCTCATTTGGGGGGCTGGTTGCAAGAGTATTCCATGGGTGCACTATGGTTATCCGTTTCCCCACTGACGATCATTTAATCTGTTTACAGATGTTTGCTATATAGGTAATGCTGTAATAGGTAACGTTTTGCATTGCTGTATCCTTTCCTGCTCAGTGCTGACTGAATCAGAATTTCTGGGGTTATGCCTTTTTATGAAAACTGCCTGGTTGAATATGATACAGTGGCCCATACCTCCTTCGGCCCTCTGAAGCCTTCATTTTGTGCACCTTAGCTCTTCCTCCCAGTGATGGGAGGAGGGAGCACTCTGAGATGCTCTGATCTTCCCTGGGGCCAGCTGTTTTCCCCAGCCTGGAGAGAGTTTGCAGAGTTGTAACCAACACCTTCAGTTGGACTTTACTGCTCTTGTTTTGTATTGATTCCCAGAGTCTGCCTTCAACATGCTACAGATTTCTCTGTCTCTGGATGGTTCTTACCACAGTTGATAGATTGGATTCTTTTCCCTTTTGTTTTGGCATAGCGGACTTATTCCTTGAGTTTATGTCTTTTGTTCATTTTGTTCCATTTTGTGCAAGGATGTTCTATACTCCTGGGCCACGTTTCACAGAAGACTATTTTACGTTTATTATATTATTAAATTGATTGTTTAGAAATGTGGTTGTTTATTTCACAGTTTTTAATGATGTGCTATTACAATAATGTAAAAAAATTTAATTAAAATTTTATTGGAGCAGAGTTGATTTACAATGATGTGTTAGTTTCAGGTATACAGCAAAGTGATTCAGTCATACATATACGTATCTTTATTCTTTTTTAGATTCTTTTCTCATATAGGTTATCACAGAATATTGAGCAGAGTTCCCTGTGCTATACAGTAGGTCCTTGTTGGTTATTATAGTACTGTAAAAAAAAAAAATGCTTGGGTTTTCTAATGTCTGGGGTTTTAAGTTCAGTTTACCTCATCCAGACAACTATCTTTTTTGGTGGGGGAATAGTTCATAGACTTATTTTAAAATTAAAACTTAAATTCAGAATGACTAAACTGAATGCGCCTGAGTAAGAGCCAGGTAGATAAAGCAAATGAAAGAAGCAGGGTTAATTCCATTTTCTTTTCTTTTAATTTATTGCTGTGCTTTGCATCAAGACATCAATCCATCAATATTGTTTAAATTAAAAAAAAAAAAAAAAACTTGTGTTAAGCCTCAATGCCTTCTTTAGATAATCTTTTCCCACCATTATCCTGCATTTCTGGTTGCAGCTCTTGCTGTGAATTGTTTCATGGTGGGATCATCATTTGCCTTGGCACAGACATAGAAAGAGTTTTATTTTCCAAGTCAGTTGTATATTTCCCACTTTTGATTGCGACAGAAGGGTAGGTACTATTTCACTTTTTTCTTAACCTTACTGTAAGAAAACACAGTTCAGGCAAGGTGATGGTAATAATTGATATTTACTGGCTACCTGTGACATGTGAGGCTTAGTTCTAAGTTCTTTCATGTATAAAATCATTTAATCCTCATCACAAGTGAAAAGTGAAAATGTTATTTGCTCAGCTGTGTCTGACTCTTTGTGACTGCATGGACTGTAACCTGCCACGCTCCTCTGTCCATGGAGTTCTCCAGGTAAGAATACAGGAGTGGGCTGCCATGCCCTCCTCCAGGGGATCTTCCTGACCCAGGGATCAAACCCAGGTCTCCTGCATTGCAGGCGGATTCTTTACCATCTGAGCCACCAGGGAAGCCCACCATCACAAGGTGGATATTAATTATTATCTTACTTTACACATCAGGAACTGAGGTACAGAAAGATTCAGTAACTTCCCCAAGAGAAGCACTGATCATACATTACGGGCTCTGGATTCCAGTCGAGGTGCTTGGGTTCAGAGCCCGTGCTCCCAGCCATGGCACGTGTGGACGGTCTGCAGTCCACAATCACAAAGGCAGCTGCAGACAGAATTGGAGGTGGGGTGTCTATGGCACAGAGGATAACATGCCCTCCTCTAAAGGGGAATCATTATTCAGTTGCAGCCCACTGTCACTGGTGAATATTTGGGCACTGGTTTTTATTAATTCTCCTAATTTTTCAAGCAAGGCAGAACTTAGGTATTTATGCAAACTTCCTCAACTTACAAATATTGGATACTATCCAAATATCTTAAAATCTGGGAAAATTTTGCCCAGGGCCAAAGCACATCTGTGGATTGAATGTGAATGATGAGATTATTGTTTAAACACCTGTGTTGACCATCCCTCTTGGACCAAAATCCACCTTTTAGATGGCTTACCGTGAGCAAACAGCAGTAAGAGGAATAGGTGGAGAAGTTTCATGGGCTATATATCTTCCTTTTCTTTTTCCCTCTCTTCCTACCCTTCCTTTAGTGATTGAAAACCAAATGTTAACGTTGGAGAACTAGAGTTGGATTAAAAGGGCTTCCAGAATGGAAGAGAAATAGCTTTGGTAGCATACCAAATAGGTCAAGGAATCTTAACAGTGCCGAAAGAATGTGATTTATCTCCGACAGCACCAGAGTGCTTTTTCTGGGATGGCACCATTTAGACAGTGCTGCGTAAGCTCATCCAACACAAGTTTGTGAAGGACTTCCAGCTGCCAGACTCCGTGCTAGCCCTGAGGGCACCAGGATTCATAAGGTTAGATTATCTCTGACTGTATTGTTAAATCTATTAATTGCCTAACATTATTACTCTTTTTTGTTACTCTTATATTTTTTAATCAAAACATTTTAGAGAATTTTTTTTATTAATTCTCTTTGTATAATTTAAAAAACAAGTTTTGATGTAATAATTCAGTGTGGTGTAAATGTTTATAGTCATTACAGTTGGAAAATTGTTACTCTTATTTTTAAGAGAAGTTACAAAAGTTACTGGTAATCCAAAACCAACCAAACACTGGCAACAACAAAAACAAAACAATTTAATATCAAAGAAAAAATTCTATGTGGAAGATGTGTTCTATTTTTCTAGAAAGAGTGAATGCTTTTGTTAAGTGAAAGAATGGTTATTTCTGAATTTATGATTACTTGTTGGTTTTTGCTAGTTCTTTAAAGATCTGGTACGACCGATGCTGAATATGGTGATTCAGCCTCTGATTCCCAAGAAAAGGAATGGGTGTCACTTTCATCTTCACTGACTTGTAGATACAGGAAGTGACTGTCATCAGCACATCATCTTTGTCTAGGAGATAACAGTGTACTTTGAATTCACCTCTTGTGTTAGTAGTTTGTAATATACATAATAATACGAAGTGAATTGCAGCAACTGCTTGTAGGGGAAAGGATTATAAGTGTCTCTGATTTATGAAAATGGTGAAATTTCCCTCAGGTTTCCCTCTTCTGAACATGAGCAAAGCAGCCAATTATTTTCCTGCTGAAAAGTTCTCAGATGTTCTATTACAGCGAGGGGAGTGAGGCTATTTCTTTATTAAGAATGCTGCTGCTAAGTCGCTTCAGTCATGTCCGACTCTGTGCGACCACATAGACGGCAGCCCACCAGGCTCCCCCATCCCTGGGATTCTCCAGGCAAGAAGACTGGAGTGGGTTGCCATTTCCTTCTCCAAGGCATGAAAGTGAAAAGTGAAAGTGAAGTTGCCCAGTCGTGTCCGACTCTTTTCGACCCCATGGACTGCAGCCTACCAGGCTCCTCCGGCAATGGGATTTTCCAGGCAAGAGTACTGGAGTGGGTTGCCACTGCCTTCTCCGGATTATTAAGACTAGCTATTACAAAAAAGAATAGCTATTAAAATTCTATTTATTTTCTCTCTAAACAGATTTGATGACACAAGGCTTTCTGTAGAGAAAGAACTACAGACTAAATCCTTGGTTTTCATTCCTAACTTCACAGTATACAAGGGGTACGATATAGCAATTAGACGGTAGAAACTTAAGTTAATACTTACTTTCAAAGTTATGGGTCAGGACATTTCAAGAATTTGAAGATATTTTATAACAATTGTTCATAAAGAAAAACTCAAATTTCTTTTTAGCTTCCAAAATAGTTGAAATTTCAAAATCGTGTTTTGCAACCATTGTGAAAAAAGTTTTAAATCAACAATACAAATTTGAATATTTAAAATCATTCTTTTATTAGGACTAAAAAGTTCCAGTGGTGAAGAATCTGCCTGCCAATGCAGGAGACGCAAGAATTGTGTATTTGATTCCTGGGTCAGGAAGATTCCCAGGAGAGGGAAATGGCAACTCACTCCAGTATTTTTGTCTGGAATACATGGACAGAAGAGCCTGGTGGGCTACAGTCCATGGGATTGCAAAGAGTTGGACATGACTGAGCATACACATACATACGTAGGACTAAAGGAGAAATCATGAATGGAATTAAAGTTACATTTAAAACTTATGAACATTGTATGTACAAAGTAATGGGATGCAGTCAAAAACTGCAACTATTTCAGTCCTTTGCATTTCCATTTGAATTTTAGAATTAGCTCGTCAATATAAAGCCAGAGCTTTAAAAGAGTTTATCATACAAAATGTAAGAGGAAATACACATTTAAATTAATATTTTAGAAAAAGAAGTATCATGTAGTCATATACATCGTCATTGCTTTCTGATCATTTCTTCGTTTTACTGCATTTTTACTTTTTAAAAACTCTGTTGGGATTTTCACTGGGATTGTATCTACATCAAGACTAATTCATATTTAAACAATATTGAGGAAAAAGAGTCTTTTCCAGAAGCTTCCAGGTTCTCCTCTGTTCTCAGAGGCGTAGAAGGTACCCTGCTCATCACTGAATCAATCTCCATGCCCAGAGTGATGGGGTCATTTCAAAGTCTGGGGAAAGCATACAAACAGCCTCCCAAATTTAGGCCTACAAGGAAAGGGAGAGGAAAATGAATATTTGGGTGTTAACAAATATTAATGGCAATATCCTAGGATAAACTGCAATGGAAAAGTATATTAAAAAACAACATGCGTTTGTATAACAGATTCGCTTTGCTGTACAGCAGTAGTTAGTACAGCAGTGTAAATGAACTGTGTGTGCATGCCGCGTTACTTCAGTCGTGTCTGATTCTTTGTGACCCCATGGACTGTGGCCCCCCAGGCTCCTCTGTCCATGGGATTCTTCAGGCAAGAATACTGGAGTGAGTTGCCGTGTCCTCCTCCGGGGATCTCCCCATCCAGGGATTGAACCTGCATCTCTTACCTGCATTGGCAGGTGGGTTCCTTACCACTAGAGCCACCTGGTAAATGAACTATACTTCAATTTAAAAAATTGATAGGGACTTCCTTGGTAGTTCAGTGGCTAAGAATCTGCATTCCGACACAAGGGACACAAGTTTGATCCCTGGTTGGGGTATTAAGATCCCGCAGGCCTTGGGGCCACTGAGCCCACGCACTGCAACTACTGAAGCCCGTGTGCTCTAGGATCTGAAATGAAGACCCAGCGCATCCAAAACTTAAAAAAATAAAGTGTTGAAGACAATGATGAGAGATAAAGAAAGCCTGTTTATTGGAGGAAATTAAAAGGAAGAAGGGGGCTTCCCTGATGGCTCAGATGGTAAAATATCTGCCTGAAATGCAGGAGACCCGGGTTCAATCCCTGGATCAGGAAGATCTCCTGGAGAAGGGAATGGCAGCCCACTCCAGTATTCTTGCCTGGAGAATCCCACGGACAGAGGAGCCTGGGGGCTACAGTCCATGGGGTCACAAAGAGTCGGATGTGACCAAGTGACTAATACAACAACAACAAAGGGAAGAAGGAGTTAAGACAATGGGACGATGACTACATTTTAAAAAATTGATCAAAAACAAACAATGATACACTGCACAAGACATCAGTCTAAGGATAGAGGTGCTAGGGAAGAAAGTCTGCCTCAGTGCATGCATGCTCAGTCACTGAGTCATGTCCAGCTCTTTGCAATCCCGTGGACTATAGCCTGTCAGACTCCTTTGTCCATGAAATTTTTCAGGCAAGAATATTGGCATGGGTTGCCATTTCCTCTTCCAGGGGATCTTTCCAACCCAGAAACTGAACCTGAGTCTCTGGCACTTTCTGCATTGGCAGTCAGCTTCTGGGAAGCCCCTCTGCCTACAAACTTGGGGATGATTGTATATTCATCCATCTATCCACCCATCCATCCATTCAATGGGTAGTTACTAAGCACTCACTACCTGACTCACTATGCTAGGTGCTGGGTTTAGTAGTGAAAGGAGACAGACATTAAACGAAAAAGAAAGCAAGTTTATAAGGCAATTTCAGATCATGATAAGAGTGATGCAGAAAACAGAGCAGGTTGGTGTGGAAAGCTGCTCTGGATGGGGAGTTCGGAGAGCAGCTCTGAGGTGTCAGAGCTGGTGAGTCCCAGCACAAGGCAGGTGGGCAGAGCAGCCTGGAGCCAGGAGCCAGGTCTCTGTGCTAGAACCTGAGAGGAGCCTGGTTGAGGTGACTGACTGAAGATGAGGTTAGAGAGGCAGTCTACAGCCAAATCATCCACCGCCTTAAATGAGCACTCACCTGAGCATTTTACATGCTAAAGGGTGTAAGAAGGCACTGGAAGTGCACAGCAGTGGAGAAATAGGATTTGATTTATGTTTTAAATTATTCCTCTGACTGTCGTGCAGAAAAGAAATAAAGGGCTCCTGCACTGGACCAAGCAAGACATGCTGGTGGCTTGAGCTTGGGGTGTTGAGTGAATGTGGAGACGCTGGTTTCAAGAGAGTCTGAGGAGAGACGGCTGGTCTCGTTGATTAATTGATGACGTATGTTGATATTTATTTGGGACTGAGGTCGGCCAGTGACCACAGAGGGAACTTGAGCTTGATTCTGTGCAGAATTCTGATGAAGTCTGCAGAAACCTTAGGATATCAGAGTAGGTGATGATCCCACTCCTGGGCATATATCCAGACAAACTGTAATTCAAAAGATACACATACCCTTGTGTTCATAGCAGCACTATTCACAATAACCAAGACAGGCAAACAACCTCAATGTCCATTGACAGATGAGTGGATAAAGAAGATATGGAACAGGTATGCAGTGGAATATTGCTCAGCCACAAAGTGAATGAAATGATGCCATTTGCAGCAATGTGGATGGATGTAGAGATTATCAGACGAAGTTAGATAAGTCAGAAGGAGGAAGACAACATCATATGATATCTCTTATAAATGGAATCTAAAACATAACACAGATTACCCTTTCTGTGAAACAGAAACAGAATCATGGACGTAGAGAGCAGACTGGTTGTTGCCAAGGGGAGGGGAGTGGGTAGGGATGGAGTGGGAGGCTGGGGTCAGCAGGTGTAAACTTCTATGTATGGACGGAAGCACTACAAGGCCCTCCTGTAGAGCACAGAGAGCTATATTCAACATCTTACAATAAACCACAATGGAAAAGAATATATAAAAAAGAATGCACATAGGTGTATAATTGATTTACTTTTCTGTATAGCAAAATTCTATGGAAAATTTTTAAAGAGATGGGAATACCAGACCACCTTACCTGCCTCCTGCAAAACCTGTGTGCAGATCAAGAAACAAGTGTTAGATCCAGACATGGAACAATAGAATGGTTTCAAATTGGGAAAGGAGTATGTCAAGGCTGTATATTGTCACCCTGCTTATTTAACTTAGATGCAGAGTACATCATGCAAAATGCTGGGCTGGATGAAGCACAAACTGGAATCAAGATTACCAGGAGAAATATCAACAACCTCAGATATTAAGATGACACCACCCTTATGGCAGAAAGCAAAGAGGAGCTAAAGAGCCTCTTGATGAAGGCGAAAGAAGAGAGTGAAAAAGTTGGCTTAAAGCTCAACATTCAAAAAACTAAGATCATGGCATCCGGTCCCATCACTTCATGGCAAATAGATGGGGAAAAACTGGAAACAGTGACAGACTTTATTTTCTTGGGCTCCAAAATCACTGCAGACAGTGACTGCAGCCATGAAATTAAAAGACTTGGAAGAAAAGCTATGACTCCTTAGAAGAAAAGCTAAGACAAACCTTGAAATTAAAGGTTTTATGACAAGCCATGAAATTAAAAGACTGGGAAGAAAATCTATGCTCCTTGGAAGGGAAGCTATGACAAACCTAGACAGCACATTAAAAAGCAGAGACATTACTTTGCCAACAAAGATCTGTATAGTCAAAATTAGCTCCAGAAACTGAAAAAACAAGAAGTACTTTGGATATTTATCATGTTTTTGGAGACTGCATAATTTTCTAGTTTTAGGAAGGATGTTTTAGTATTATCAAGGAAAAGAGAGACAAACTTGACCATAAGAAGCAGAAAATTTCTATAAATGAAAAACTCCAAACCAAAATGAAGTAGAACAGTAGAGTAAGGAATACTCATAGTAAACAGAGTGTGTCAAATAAAGGAATAATAATGTTTAACACATTTAAAAAATTGAGATATGACTGACATAACATTGTGTAGGTTTCAGGCGCTGGTGTGATGCACTTATGTGTGATGCGAGTGGTGACTGCCGTAGCTTTAGCTGACACCTCTGCATTGTCACATAATGCTCATTTCTTTTTTGTATGAGAACATTTAAAACCTAGCTTCTTTCGCTTTTTTGACTTCTACTACATGTGATTTCTGAGACCGATGGCCGTGTTGGTGGTTTAGTTGCTGAGTTATGTCTGACTCCTGCGATCTTAGATACCTGCGAGAAATTAAATACTGGATGCAGAGGAAGTCCAGGATTAAGGAGTGATTAAATTCTGATTGGTTGAATTTGCTTGTGATTTGACTGAGCCTCAATTCTATTAAGGATTCACAGAAGGACAGACTAAAGGTGTTTTTTGTTTTTTTTTTTAACATTGAACATAATTGCTTTTATTTGTTCTCAGTACACAGCTGATGATCTCCAATTTAGCAGATTTTTCCATAGCAAATGCTCTAATGTTCCACATATGGGCCAAAAATGCCCATATTAATTTGTACAGTTGGCAAAATCCTCATGGATGTGAATAAAGTGGAAAGTGGTTATTTTCCAAGGTTTGCTATTCGACATTCTCTAGTTGGTCTGAGGGGCTAAGGGCTAAGGTTTTGTAGCACCTAACTCATATCTGTTAACCAAGATGTGTCGGACCAAGACAAGGACCGAAGATCCAGCAGCAAGAGCCAAGCCCAGGCACCTTCAAAGACCAAGGTCAACAAAGAAAAGAGAAGCAGGGAAAGTTCGATATGAGAATGAGGAAGGAGCGTCTGAGTGTTTCCTGGGCCCTTGACTTGCCTGTGCCTTCCTTCCGGGGTGTCGGTCCGATGCCTAGAAAGTGATTGGCTCAGCTCTGGTTGCAGTGAGGCATGGGGGTAGACACTATTTCACTTGCTTTCATGTGGATATCAAAGATGTGTCTTTTTAAGGTGCTAGAGATGCTATTTTGAGAGATGCTCTCTTGGGACAATGAGACAAGGTGTGTGCTTATGTACCTGAGCAGGGAAGAATGAATGAGAATAGAATGTGTTTGCTCAGTCGTGTCCGACTCTTTTCGACCCCATGGACTGTAGCCCACCAGGCTCCTCAGTACACGGAATTTTCCAGGCAAGAGTACTGGAGTGGGTTGCTATTTCCTTGTCCGGGGGATCTTCCCAACCGAGGGATCGAACCTGGATCTCCTGCACTGCAGGCAGACGCTTTACTGTCTGAGCCACCAGGGAAGCCCTAGAGCAGGGAAGAGGGGATGGCAAACAGTCACCAGAAGATCTAATTAAGAGGCCAGAATGCAAGGAAAAGAGGACCCATCCATGCTCCATCGCCCGCCAGGTGGGAGACATGGCAAGTTTCTTATTTTTTCTGTGCCTCATTTTCCTGGAGAATGTGAATACTTTCTCATACATAGGTTTGCTCTGAAGATTAAATGATCTAAATCGTGAAAAGTACCTGGAATTAGTAAGTGGTCAGTTAGCATAATCAGAATAATTAATTTTTAATTTTTATTGGAGTATAGTTGATTTACACTCTTGTATTATTTTGAGGTGTAGAGCACAGAGCATCAGTTCTACATATACATATATTCACTCTTTTTTAGTTTCTTTTTCCATATTTCTTATTACAGAATACTGAGTAGAGATCCCTGTGCTATATAGTAGTTCTTATTAGTTATCTATTTTATATGTAGTACTGTGTATATGTCAATCCCAGACTCCCTCTTACTCCCTGGTAACCATAAGTTTGTTTTCTACATCTGTAACTCTATTTCTATTTTGTAGATACCCTTTTTTTAGAGTCCACATGTGAGCAATATCGTATGATATTTGTCTTTCTGTATCTGACTACTTCACTTCGTGTGACATATTCTAAGTCCATGTTGCTGCAAATGACACGATTTCATTCTTTTTTATGGCTGAGTAATATTCCATTGTATAGATGTACCATATCTTCTTTATCTGTTCCTCTCCTGATGAATATTTAGGCCACTTCCTTGTCCTGACTATTGTAAACAGTGGCCCAGTGAACACTGGGGTGCATGGATCTTTTCAAAGTATAGTTTTCTCTGGGTATATGCCAGGAGTGGAGTTGCTGGGTAGGATCATCACCTTTGAGAGGTTTTCTGAGGTCTTTCTGGGACAACTCTGTTTTTTACTAGTTGAAATCTCTGAAGATGGATGATAGAGATTTTTCTGCTAAAAGAAGGGTGAGATTTCCCAAGAATTAGATGTGGGAAGATAAGAGAAGAGGAGGAAAGTGTTGGGGGAGAGGAGAGAGAGAGAATGATTTTGAATCTTGTTCAAGAGGAGAACCCTTGGGGGCAGCAAGGCCACAACCGAAAGAGCGTCTGTGGAGACTTCTGGAGAATTCCAAGGAGCAGAATGGAGACTGGCAGAGAGAGAGAGAGCAAATGCTTTGCCCATGTCACAGGATATGCACGTTCTTACGGATGGTCTCTGAACAAACTCTGAAGGTCCCCAAGAAGAACAATCAGTTTTCATCATTGGCTGGGTTACCTATGCCACTCACAGGGCCAGTCAAGAAACAAATTCTGGGCTCCTTTCACCCCCTCACCTCTTCTGCTTTGACTCTTAAGTGAGTCAGTGGGAGGGGGAGGATAAGGGGCAGGTTCATGCTGCTTTCCCTGGCTTCCTGCCTTCAGAAGCCCCAAGAATTAGGGAGAGACGACGTTTTAACCCAAAATCATGCTCAAATTTATGATTATTACCTGGGACCACAGACAGTTATTACACTTAGAAAGTTTTCCAACTTAAAAAGACTGCAAATTATTTATTTACTTGCATTATTGGAATTTTCCTTCAGGGGCAGAGGGAAAAGTTTCCACATGAAATACATTTTAAAAAGGACAGTAGGGGACTTAAGTTATACGATTACACACCATAAGGTCTGTTTAAGATACTGATTCTTTTTACGCCATCTTTAGTTGGGGTTCTACGGCTTGTAGCTGAAACCATCCTGACTGATATATTAGTTTCCCCAGGGCTTATGTTGTAAAGAAAGTCATCGTATTGCAGGGACTTGCCTAGTGGTCCAGTGGCTAAGACTCTGTGCTCCCACTGCAGGGGCCCTGGGTTCCATCCCTGGTCAGGGAACCAGATCTCACATGTCGCAACTAAGAGTTCAGATGCTGCAACTAAAGATTCGATGAGCTGCGACTAAGACCTGGAGCACCCAAATGAGTAAATATTTTAAAAAAGAAACTACATTGCAATCCGAATTATTGTGTTTTAGTCACCAGTATTTAACTATTATTTAATAAGACCTTAGTCATGTGTCCAGGAAACAGAGTTATAAAGTTATCAAAGCTTTTTAATTTTAATTAAATTTTAATAGTCTACCCCCAAAGTAGGAGGGTATAAAATTATTTAATCTCATTAAGAAAGAAAGATCATAAATTATGTGAAGATGCCTCCTCTTAACAGAATTATGCATATCAAATATATCATCTACATTTATGTTACATACTTTATTCTGGGGTCATCACTAGTTTTGAAGGATTTATATTTGACAGATGGTACCTAATGCAGCCTTTTCCCCTCACCTATTGTGAATAGGAAACCTTTGCCAGGATTTCACAATATAAAAATCACTCCTGTCACCTAAAGGGCAAAAATGAATCACTTTCTTTTTGGATTAAAAATCAGTTAGGATGGCTCAGCAATACATCGACACGGTTTTTTTGCCAGCATGCTGACAAGGATACTGTGTTTATTTTTGGAAGAAGAGTTCTTGTTAGTCTCCCTACAGTAGCCACTTCCTCATATTAACCTTAAAGGTGGAGTCAAGGCATTTGACACCATGTAGATCTTTTGAATGTTACAGACATTCAAGTCAGTTTATAAAATAAACTTTAGAAATGGGTGCTTACAGTGACCCTTCCATCCCTAACCTTATAATCCTTAGGAGTTCTTAATTTATCCCCTGAAAGGCAAAGGAAGTAATAACTTGCTTTCAAATGAGAAGTCAAAACATAAGCTCAAGACTTGCCTGGTGGTCCAGTGGGTAGGACTCCGTGCTCCCAATGCAGGGGGATTGATCCCTAGTGGGAGAAGATCCCACATGCCACATGGCATGGCCAAAACCCAAAACAAACAAGCTAACTAACAAACAAACAAAAAAAACATAAGCTCGCTGTATTTCTGTTTTATCTTCATTCTAGTTAACTTTTAAGACTCATCTACAGTACCACTTCCTCCAGAAAGCTTTCCTGCAATTTTCACTTTTACCAACACTTACTGTTTTGGTATTTGACTTTTATTTTCTCTCTAATGTATTTGGTTGTACATTTGTTTCACTGGGGGCTTCTCTGGTGGCTCAGATGGTAGAGAACCTGCCTGTGATGCAGGAGACCTAGGTTCAATCCCTGGATCAGGAAAATCTTCTGGAGGAGGAAATGGCTATCCACTCCAGTATCCTTGCCTGGAAAATTCCATTGACAGAGACACAGGCTACAGTCCATGGAGTTGCAGAGTCAGATAGGACTGAACACCTAACACATACTTTGTTTAATTTAGGTAACAATGCCTTCTCAACATTTATGTGCTCCATCATTAAGCCATAGGTGCCTATCACACATCATGACATGAATATCTGTTTGTAAATTATAATCTGTAGCCTCATAACCTAGTACCACCCCAGGCACAGAGTCTGTCCTCAACTTGATTATAAGAGTTACCTACTTTGTAGAGAATTAGTCTGATGAGGAAATATGTTATTAATTTAAAAATTAGACTGATTAAACAGTTCTGAGATGGTCACAAACAATTTTTTCCCTTAACTTCTGCTGCTGTTGCTGCTGCTAAGTCACTTCAGTTGTGTCTGACTCTGTGCAACCCCATAGATAGCAGCCCACCATGCTCCTCTATCCCTGGGATTCTTCAGGCAAGAATATTGGAGTGGGTTGCCATTTCCTTCTCCTTCAGTTCAGTTCAGTCTCTCAGTCATGTCTCACTCTTTGCCACCTCATGAATTGCAGCATGCCAGACTTCCCTGTCCATCACCAACTCACGGAGTCTATCCAAACCCATGTCCATCGAGTTGATGATGCCATCCAACCATCTCATCCTCTGTCATCCCCTTTCCTCCTACCCTCTATCTTTCCCAGCATCAGGGTCTTTTTCAATGAGTCAGCTCTTTGCATCAGGTGGCCAAAGTATTGGAGTTTCAGCTTCAACATCAGTTCTTCCAATGAACACCGAGGACTGATCTCCCTTAGGATAGACTTGTTGGATCTCCTTGCAGTCCAAGGGACTCTCAAGAGTCTTCTCCAACACCACAGTTCAAAAGCATCAATTCTTCGGCGCTCAGCCTTCTTTATAGTCCGACTCTCGTATCCATACATGACCACTGGAAAAACCATAGCCTTGACTAGATGGACCTTTGTTGGCAAAGCAATATCTCTGCTTTTTAATATGCTGTCTAGGTTGGTCATAACTTTGCTTCCAAGGTCCCATCACTTCATGGCAGATAGATGGGGAAACAGTGGCTGACTTTATTTTTGGGGGCTCCAAAATCACTGCAGATGGTGATTGCAGCCATGAAATTAAAAGACACTTACTTCTTGGAAGGAAAGTTATGACCAACCTAGACAGCATATTAAAAAGCAGAGATGTTGCTTCCTTCTTCTAAGGGCTCCCAAATCCTCTCTACCTCTCCTCTGCCTCTTTGAATCCCTCTTCTGTTCTAAACCTGGAGCATTCTTTTTTATTTCCTTTTCAGTATGCCTTTATTTGGCTGTGCTAGGTGTTAGCTGCAGCATGTGGGATCTAGTTCCCCGACCAGAGATCGAACCCAGGCCCCCTGCATTGGAAGCCCTGAGCCTCAGCCCCCAGACCACCAGGGAAGTTCCAGGAGAACTCTTTCTAAACAGAAAAGCTGATTATGTCACTCCTCTGCTGTGAATTCTCCTGCAGCTTCTACGATCTTTGGGATGGAAGTCAAAGCATGTGTTTGGCCAGAGCCCGAGGCCTCAGTGCTCTGACTCTGCACTCAAGCTCCACCTGGAGTCCCTTGTGACCAGCAAGCCCTGCAGCCTTTCCTGGCCTCGCCGCTCCCCCGTTACAGCTCGATGTGCCACCTCCCCTTCGTATGTTTAATAGGACCTTCAATAATGTGGTCTTCTTTGGAACTGGCCACTTGCAGATGTAGTTAGTTAAGATGTGACAGTACTGAAGTGTATGGGCTCCTAATCCTGCACGTCCTTAGAGAAAGAGGACATTTAGACAGGAGACACACACATGGGGAGAGTATCACGTGGAGCCATGCTGCCACAAGACAGGAACTAACAGAAGGGAGGAGAGAGACTCAGGACAAGCGCGCCCCGCCTCCCACCCCCCACCCTCAAGCCTTCAGAGGGAGCACGCCACTGCTGACACCTTGGCTTTGGACTCTGGTTTCAGAACTTGGAGACAGTATCATGGGCTAAGCACTCCAAGTGTAGTCTTTGTCACAGCAGCCCTAGGAAACTCATGTTCCCTTTGGGGCCTTGGTGAGCTCTTAGGCGTGCTTAGCTGCTCAGTCGTGTCCAACTCTTTGTGACCCCATGGACTGTTACCCGCCAGGCTGCTCTGTCCATGTGACTCTCCAGGGAAGAATACTGGAGTGGGTTGCCATGACTTCCTCCAGGGAATCTTCCCAACCCAGGGATCGAACCTGCAACTCTTACATCTCCTGCATTGGCCTGTGGGTTCTTTACCATTAGTGCTGCTGCTCTTACCCTTGTTCAATGTTTGGCTCAAATGTTTCCTCTTTTGGGAGCTTTCTCTGACATCCCTGCCCTCTCTTGTGGCTGGATTAATGGAACCCACCTTCACTTCTCTCTGTATATAATTGCATTTTTTAAAACCATTTTGACATTTTTTTTTAACTGATTTTAAAATCTGGCATTTTTGGGAGCATAAATAAAAGATTGTTCAGCATCTAGATTCTTTCATGGCTTCTCATTTTTATTTAAGTACCAGAGGACTTTTGTGTACTGACTTTGTGATCATTTTGCTAGATGTTACTTTGCAAGAGTTGAGTGCACGTCCTAGAACTTTTGGGTGGTGGTGTGAAAGACGCTGTGCTTTTAGGGAGTCACCTGGGACCTAGGTCCAGACTTGACTGTTTCCTGGACTCTAGAAAAGGAGGGCTTAAAACTTGGTCTGTTTGCCTCTTGCGTTTTCAGCAGCCGTATTCTAAACACATACATTATCCCTGGACTTGCTTGTAACAAGCATGAATGGAAAATGTTAGTGTAAATGGTATGACAGAAATGTGTCTATCCTGTTTAATGTGTCCCTAACTTTCCTGTTCCATAATTACGTTTTGACCATTGATTGATTCCCTTGCTGGTATGTTACCATGATCTGTGTCTTGTTTATCTCTTTATTATAGCTCCCTGCATCAGTGCCTTAACATGTGTGTGGGACAAATAGATTTTTACCTTTTTGTGTGACTTCAGCAGCATCTCTACAGAGAGATATTTGTCTCATAGGAATGTTGGGGATATTCATTTTATAAAGAGAAATCCAGAGGTATAAAACACTGGAGTGGAAGTACATTATAAAGCTCACCTAGAAGCCCTGTGGCACAGCTGGGAGCCATCTTAAACATTTGGGGTTTAAAATCAAAGCATTCTGGAGACTTTGTAAACATCCTCCAGCAGAGGAGGATGCTGAAATCTATTCTATTAGAAGGATCCAGAAAAGAAAGATGTTCACTCCTTTGAATACTGATGAAACTATTAATAAGTTAGGAAATTCTTTCCAAAATATTTAAATGAAGATTCAGAATTTAGACTTATTCTCTAATAATTTAGATTTATTCCCGAATGTAAACTCCTTTTAACTCTCTCCTAGAAACTCAGAGAAGAATGTCTAAACTTCATTTAGAATATATATTGTTGTACTTTCCTCTAGCTTCTCCTAGTCAGAATTCGGTCGACAAGTTTTGCATACGACAAAAGAAAACTCACTTGAAACAGTAGATAGAATTTGGAACTTCCCGGGTGGTTCAGTGGATGGGCCTGGGTCCCATCCCTGGTCAGGGAGCTAGATCCCACATGCTGCAACTAAAGATCTTCCATGCCACAGCTAAGACCCAGTGCAGCCAAATAAATAAATAAAAATATTTTTCAAATAGTAGCTAGACTTTATAAACCCTGACTGTTTCAGTTCAGTGCTCTATGGTAATAATATTGATAATAATCTGAGTCACAATTCTAGTGTCATTTCTTAATACAAAGATCATAAAGATTACATGGCTGCCACTGGGTACTGAAGAACATTCTACGTTGGTCTCTTGGCATCAGGAAATTCACTGTGGACCCAGTTGAAAAACAAAATGGAAAAGAGTGGAAGGATCACATTTGTGTCATAAGCAAATCCTTTATAAATCATCAAGAGACTGCATAGATGGCCACAAAGAGATTTTGTCCAGGGTTTTATACAACTAAAATCAATTCCTCCACTTCATCTGTTTTGAATGTACTGGGCATGCAACTGGAGATGTCACTAAGAGTTAGAGCTGCTCAGAAACCTTTAAGGTGTCAATTGACCATATTTTTAGGTGCAGAAATGTTACATGGACACAGCACAGATTCACCAGTGATTTACTTTTTAAAATCTGCAACAAATGGACCCAGAAATCTACAAGGGAATAAAAATATCATGAGAGCAAAGCTGAGTTGAAGCAGGGTAACTCAAAATCAATATTTTGCTTTTAAACTCTTAAGGGAAGACCCAGGAGGGCTGCACTCATTTTGTCCTCCTTACTTATTATCCTCAGAGGATGGGGTAAAAAGTGGCAAGCCTGTTTCTTAGTTCAGCCAGGACATTCTTCACTAACAAGCCACTTGTTAGATTTCTTAGCTTCAATATCCTGTCGAGTGGCTTTTAAATAGCTACGCTATCAGATGTTGGTTAAAAAAAGCAAACTTACTTTTCATATTATATAAGTGAGATTGCATTTAGGGAACCAGACAAAGACCAGTCAGTAGCAAACTTGATGGAGAAAAGGGGATGCTGTTTTAGCTCTACCTGTGCAAAAATGGGGCTGAAGCATCACCAATGTCAGCTTAGCTGAGTTCTCTGATGGATTAGAATTTCTCATTATTAAGTTGAACTGTTTTTTGACCTTGTACATTGATGAGTAAATCCTGCATATTCACAACTTTGCTGTGGTGCCTTCAGTGCTGCTGCTGCTGCTGCTGCTACGTCGCTTCAGTCGTGTCTGACTCTGTGCGACCCCATAGATGGCAGCCCACCAGGCTCCCCCGTTCCTGGGATTCTTCAGGCAAGAACACTGGAGTGGGTTGCTATTTCCTTCTCCAATGCATGAAAGTGAAAAGTGAAAGTGAAGTCGCTCAGTTGTGTCCGACTCTTCGCGACCCCATGGACTGCAGCCTACCAGGCTTCAATAGGTGCCTTCAATAGGTGCAGTGAAATAGAGTGGATAGGAATTTTCTTTAAGGAGTAGCCTGGAAATAAGTTGTTTTTCAAGTGGATAACATTATTTAAATGTCCTTCTTTTCCCCTCCTCTGTTAGTTGTTGATTTTCGGTTGCTCAGTTGAGTTCAAGTCTTTGCGACCCCATGGACTGCAGCGTGCCAGGCTTCCCTGTCTTTCACTGTCTCCCAGAGTTTCCTCAAACTCATGTCCATTGAATTGGTGATGCCATCAACCATCTCATCCTCTGTCGCCCCATTCTTCTCCTGCCCTCAATATTTCCCAGCATCAGGGTCTTTTTCAATGAGTTGGCTCTTTGCATCAGGTGGCCAAAATATTGGAGCTTCAGCATCAGTCCTTCCGATGAGTATTAAGGGTTGATTTCCTTTAGGATTGACTGGTTCAATCTCTTTGCTGTCCAAGGGGCTGTCGAGAATCTTCTCCAGCATCACAGTTTGAAAGCATCAATCCTTTGGCACTCTGCCATCTTTATGATCCAACTCTCATATCTGTATGTGACTACTGAAAAGAACCACAGCTTTGATTGTACCATCCTTTGTCAGCAAAGTGATGTCTTTGCTTTATTAAACACTGTCTAGGGCTAGAGTCCATGGGGTTGCTAAGAGTCGGACACGACTGAAGCAACTTAGCAGCAGCAGCAGCAGCTTTGTCATAGCTTTTCTTCTGAGGTGGGAATGTACATTGATGCACCCATTATGGAGAACGGTGTGGCGGTTCCTTTAAAAACTAAAAATAGAGCTATCATATGATTCAGCAATCCCACTCCTGGGCATATATCAGGAGAAAACCATAATTAGAAAGCATACACGCACTATAATATTCATTGCAGAACTATTCGCAGTAGCTAAGCTATGGAAACCACCTAAACGTCCACTGGCAGATGAATGGATAAAGAATATGTGGTACATGTACACAATGGAATGTATATATTCATAAAAAAGAATGAAATAATGCCATTTGCAGCAGCATGCATGGGCCTAGAGACGATCACACTAATAAAGTAATTTAGAGAAAGACAATATATGATATCATTCATATGTAGAGCCTAATTTTTAAGAATGATACAAATGAACTTATTTACAAAAAGAGAAACAGACTTACAGATATTGAAAACAAACTTATGGTTACCAAAGGGGAAATGTGTGTTGGGGGAGAGGGATGAATCAGGAGCTCGGGATGAACACACACACACTCTATGTATACCATGTATAAGACAGGAAACCAACAAGGACCTATATTACAGCACAGGGAACTCTATTCAATATTCTGTGATAACCTGTGTAAGAAAGTAAAATAAATACATGTATAATGGAATCATTTTGCTGTATACCCGACACTAACACAACATTATAAATCAACTATACTCCAATACGCCAAAGAATCCTCAAACTACCGCACAATTACACTCATCTCACACACTAGCAAAGTAATGCTCAAAATTCTCCAAGCGAGGCTTCAACAGTACATGAACCGTGAGCTTCCAGATGTTCAAGTTGGTTTTAGAAAAGGCAGAGGAACCAGAGATCAAATTGCCAACATCCACTGGATCATTGAAAAAGCAAGAGAGTTCCAGAAAAACATCTACATCTGCATTATTGACTATGATAAAGCCTTTGATTGTGTGCTGCTGCTGCTGCTAAATCACTTCAGTCGTGTCCAACTCTGTGCAGCCCCATAAATGGCAGCCCACCAGGCTCCCCCATCCCTGGGATTCTCCAGGCAAGAACACTGGAGTGGGTTGCCAATTCCTTCTCCAATGCATAAAAGTGAAAAGTGAAAAGGGAGTCGCTCAGTCATGTCCAACTCTTCACGACCCCATGGACTGCAGCCTACCAGATTCCTCCATCCATGGGATCTTCCAGGCAAGAGTACTGGAGTGGGGTGCCATTGCCTTCTCCATTTGACTGTATGGATCACCACAAACTGTGGAAAATTCTCAGAGATGGGAATACCAGACCACCTTATTTGCCTCCTGAGAAATCTGTATGCAGGTCAAGAAGCAATAGTTAGAACCGAACATGGAACAACACACTGGGTCCAAATAGGGAAAGGAGTACTTCAAGGCTGTATATTGTCACCCTGCTTATTTAACTTATATGCAGAGTCCATCATGAGAAACACTGGACTGTATGAATCACAAGCTGGAATCAAGATTGCCAGGAAAAATATCAATAACCTCAGATATGCAGATAACACCACCCTTATGGCAGAAATTGAAGAACTAAAGAGCCTCTTGATGAAAGTGAAAGAGGAGAGTGAAAAAGTTGGCTTAAAACTCAACATTCAGAAAACTAAGATCATAGCATCTGGTCCCATCACTTTGTGGGAAATAGATGGGGAAACAGTGGTAACAGTGAAAGACTTTGTCTTTGGGGGCTCCAAAATCATTGCAGATGGTGACTGCAGCCATGAAATTAAAAGACGCTTACTCCTTGGAAGAAAAGCTATGACCAACTTAGACAGCATATTAAAAAGCAGGGACATTACTTTGCCAACAAAGGTCTATCTAGTCAAGGCTATGGTTTTTCCAGTAGTCATGTATGGATGTGAGAGTTGGACCATATAGAAAGCTGAGCACTGAAGAATTGATGCTTTTGAACTGTGGTGTTGGAGAAGACTCTTGAGAGTCCCTTGGACTGCAAGGAGATCCAACCAGTCCATCCTAAAGGAAATCAGTCCTGAATATTCATTGGAAGGATTGATGCTGAAGCTGAAACTCCTGATGCTTTGGCCACCTGATATGAAGAACTGACTCACTGGAAAAGCCCCTGATGCTGGGAAAGACTGAAGGCGGCAGGAGAAGGGGATGACAGAGGATGAGATGGTTGGATGGCATCACTGACTCAATGGACATGAGTTTGAGCAAGCTCCAGGAGTTGGTGATGGACAGGGAAGCCTGGCGTGCTGCAGTCCATGGGGTTATAGAGAGTCAGACATGACTGAGCGACTGAACTGAATCGAACTGATAATCCAGTAAAATCTAAAAAAGTGTTCTCCTTAAAGAGTATACTTTCTAACAAAACCTTAGTCCATGTTAATTGATTTTTGGTGTTGGGACTCTGTAGGAATCAACAAATCAGTGACTTTGGCCTTGATTTAGCCCAGAGCATTCCCCTCCCACTGACTGTTACCGCACCTTGCACTTGCTCCATGAATGCTGCAGGCTGAGCAATTTCAGGAAGAGATGACCTCAGTGACTAAAATTTTCCTTTGTCAGGAAAGATGGGAGGAATATGGGATAAATGAGTAAAGGAGAGATTACGCTCATTTCACTGGTATATAAAAATATTTATTAGTGTACCATTTAGGGTCCAAACAGGAAAACAGAAAGTGGAATGGCTATGTCAGCGAAAAGAATTTAATGTGGGGAATTCATCTAATGTATTTGTACAACTGAAAACCTGGAAAAGAGTAGCTGAGGCAAGTCAGGGATGGTGATTCCAAGAAGACCCCTAGGCTGGGGAGATGAGGGGGTGGAGACAGGGTTACTGGAACATGGAACTTGGAAGCAAGGTTTGCGACGATGACCCCCAGTCCTTGTGAGATAGGGGTGGGGTGTGATGGTGGTGTTGTTTGGCTGGTGTGTCTTGGCGGTTCAGGAACCCAGAAGAGAAGTTTCTTGGGGTTGGGACCTTTGAGGAAGGTATACATGACTGATGTGAGTGTCTCTGAGGGGCCAGGAGAGCTCTGAAAATGCTGAGACTGGAACTGCGCTCAATGCTGCCAGAGAGAATGGCTTCAGCTGAGGATGCTGGCAAAAAAGTGAGCCAACAGGAAAAAGGAAGCACCCTCAACACCACCACTGCCACCTTCCAGTCCTCCTGGAACCTCCACAGCCCTCCTCACAGGGAGCCAGCCTGAGAAGGAGAAACTAGACATGCAGCATCTCCAGGCACAGCATCCTGGGGTCTGAGTCTAGAGGGTTTGGAGCTGAGAGGTTGCCTAGTAACTGACCACTAGATTCACAGCATCCGATCCATCAGGAGAGGCTGTTATCCTTCAACATACAGTCCCCCAGTTCCGGATGGCCCCAGGCTACCACGGCTGACTTTTCAGGGATCCTGCAAGTCCCCTGCAAGTTGGCTGGGGCCCTGCTCTGTGTCATCTGAACTCCTGGATGCAGGCTGGCCACTGCTGGAAGCGTTGGTGGTTCCATGGCAAAGACGGAAGAGCTGCGGGACGTGTCCTCCGTTTCTTACACCTTCTGCACCTTCTTTGGCCAAAAGAAGCACAAGGACATTTCTGATTCCAAGATTGGTAGAAGGAGTGCAATTATACCACTTGGAAAAAGAAGCAGAAATATTTGGTTGATATCAAGGCAAATGGACTAGGCAAATTTCAACAGAAATTTTTTGCATAGTTGACATAAATCAAATCAATTAAAAAAATCGGTACATCTTCCTTTTTCATATAAGGAAAATTTAAGGTAAATGTTTAGCTATGACAGCAATGAAAACATGCTGTACAAGTGTTGTCTTGAAATGAAGGAAACTTAATATCAGACAATAACTGGGTTAAAGGGTTAAAGTAAGATTTATTTTTTAAAAAGTGTATTTAACTGTAGTGCTCTTAATATAACTTAATATCTAAAGTGCAAACACCTTTTTTTCCTTTGCCTTTTTCCCTCTCAGTTTTCAATTTTTAATAATTATTATTTTTTAAACCAGGGATTGAACCCAGGTCACAGCAGTGAAAGCGTTAAATCCTTACCACTAGACCAGCAAGGAACTCCCCCGCCCCAGTTTTAAAATAAACTTAAATCCATTCGCATGTTATCGGGATAAGGACTCAAAGGCACTTACTGGTTTGCATACAAGGTGAAAGTAATTCAGAGAGAGCAGATTTAGAGAGAAATGTATGGCTTACATGATAAAGAATCTGCCTGCAATGCAGGAGACTTGAGTTTGATCCCTGGGTCAGGAAGATCCCTTGGCGAAGGGAATGGCAACTCACTCCAGTATTCTTGCCTGGAGAATCTCATGGACAGAGGAGCCTGGCGGGCAATAGTCCATGGGCTCACAAAGAGTCAGACACAGCTGAGTGACTAACGCTTTTTCTCCCCCCATAAGCAAGCAAACAACAAAAATCCGACACTGAGAACTGCACGAGGGCAGGAAACAGATCTCTATAATTCAGCCCTTCGCTGGCAGCCCTTTCTGGACCAGAGGATGAGTGCTCAGTACCATGGGCTCTGATGGAGACTGGGCTGTGAGTGCTCTGAGCAGGAAAGTTGCAGGGTGCTATGGAGCCCATGGGGCAGGCGCCCAAAGCTGGCCTGTGTGCTTAGGGAAGAATCCTAGAGGAGTAGAGAAGGGGTGGTGATTAGGTGGCCGGTACATTGGAAGGCATGCCACCAGGAATTCTGATAAGTGCCCAGGAAAGACACCAGGTAGCTGTGATGTGTGCCACATTCAGTATATTAACCCCTTTCTGAGGTAACCAGCAATTTATATTTTTACCAGGAAATGATTTATTTCACTGAGGAGCTAAGAAATATTTACTACGTCATACTGCTAAGATGTATGTAAATAAACATCTTTCAAGATAGGCAGTATGGAGTGACATATATCAGGGACAGAAAAATAAATCAAGTGGGAATTTGGAAGAAGGCATGGGGTCAAACTGCATGTATAAGGCCTAATCAAAATCCACTGATTCTGTAGGATTTTAAAGCAACTCATGTATTTATTTATTTTCAATTACGTAAGTGAATTCATTTTTGTAAAAATGTAAATAGACAAAAGTTCTTTCAGTTCAGTTCAGTTCAGTTCATTCGCTCAGTCGTGTCCGACTCTTTGTGACCCCACGAACTGCAGCACGCCAGGCCTCCCTCTCCATCACCATCTCTCAGAGTTCACACATCTCCCGGAACTCACATCCATCGAGTCAGTGATGCCATCCAGCCATCTCATCCTCTGTCGTCCCCTTCTCCTCCTGCCCCCAATCCCTCCCAGCATCAGAGTTTTTTCCAATGAGTCAACTCTTCGCTTGAGGTGGCCAAAGTACTGGAGTTTCAGCTTTAGCATCATTCCTTCCAAAGAAATCCCAGGGTTGATCTCCTTCAGAATGGACTGGTTGGATCTTCTTGCAGTCCAAGGGACTCTCAGGAGTCTTCTCCAACACCACAGTTCAAAAGCATCAATTCTTCAGCGCTCAGCTTTCTTCACAGTCCAACTACCCTGAATTGAAATTCCACATTGAATTCCCCTATCTTGTTGTAAACACTGTTACAAGTTTATCTCTCTAGGTTTTTTCTATGCATTTATATACATGTGTATGAACTTGTAGAGAAATATGGATTTCTAGTGTTATTTTTTAAACATAGTTGCATCACGCACTCTATATTTTTCCCCAGCTAGCTGTTTTTCCATTTAGCCTTAATGATTGGAGAGTGTTTCATGTAAGTGAGCTCGATCTAATTTAATCTTTTAATTATGAAACAGTTCTCTAAGTATGGGAATGCCTTCTTTTATTTCATTTCCCTACTGATAGAACCCTACATTGTTGCCGCATTTTGGCTATTACAGGCAATGTCACAATGAACCAACTTCTGCCTTCATGGAATTTATTTTAGTTGGTAGGAGACAATAAACAAGATGAGATGCAAAATACACAGGATATTGGACAATGATTAAATTCTCAGGAAAAAATATAAGAGAGGATACAAAATGTCAGAGTTGGAGGGGTGAATAACTTTTAGGTAAGGAAAGGCTTTATTGAGGAGATGATTTCTGGTAAGGCCTGAAGGAAGCAGGGAATGCCACAGAGCCATGTTAGAGGAGACTTGTCTTTGCTGCTCAGCTGGGAATGCCATCAGCTTCACTAGACTTATTTGTAAGATATAAGCATCAGTTTGAGTATTTTTAATGCTGCTCTATTATAATAAATATAACCTTAATCTTTGCTAAATTGTATTTTTTATGACTCTGTAAATTGTCTGTCTTTTGCCTTGGTTTATCAGCTCACTTTATTTATTTGCTAAGTATACTTCCCCAATTTTGCAAAGTATAACAAGCTTTTGGATTCCCAGTTAACACTCAAGTGCTTTTATTTCATAGCTTTTTCTGCCCACATGAAGTTTACCAGACTAGCTGCATTATTTTTACCTGCAGCACGTACATTCTATCCACTCCTCTAGGAAAGTGGGTTCTGATGCATGAGAATCTGATGGACGTTATGGGTCATTTCCCTGAAATATACATACATTTTACAAGATTTTACATCTGACAATGGTTGGTTCAGAGATATCCAGAAATCAAAGCATGGATCAGGGTCCAGAGAGCTTATGCTAAAAAACGTAAGAATCTTTATGAAGCTCTAAGATCTATCCCCAGTCGAAAAGGGATCTGTAGAGAACTTTGTAGCTGAATCACACAGCATGAAGCTTTATTTGTGCTTCAGCACAGCGTTGAGTCCATGATGAAGAATGAAATTAAATCAAACCCAAAAAGGCTTCTGCAGCTCATAACCATGGAACTCATCCTGTTTTATTGTTAAGGTCCATGGGATAAATTTCTTTGTCTAGTTCAGATTCAGGAAAAATGTTCGTGCTTTTCTGGAATAATGGATTTGTTTTAATTTATCATGTCCCCTGTAAATCTTATCATTCTGGTGGCTTCTAGAAAGCTCAGATCCCGTGTGAGTGCACTGCGAGGGAAGGCTTCATTTTCCAAGTGCTGCGTGATAAATACTTTATGAGGACGTTCTCATTTATTGCTCATAATACAACTATGAAGTATGTGCGCTTTTCCATCTCCATTTCATAGAGGAGGAAACTGAGACTTATGCAGGGTAAATGACCTTATTCAAGGTCACAGAAGAATAACAGAGAAGGGACAGAGACCTAGTTTTGTCTGACAGCAAAATGCTCTTAACCACTCTGGGACACGCCTCTCATGGCTGGTATTTTGGACAGTAACCCCATTCTTTTCTCTGCCTTACCATTCTATCTTTATTCTCTCTTAGTTAAACTTTTCTTATTTGCTTAAAATTGATTTTATCTGTATTCATTTTATACTCTTATAAGACACCAGAAATTCTTTTTGGAAAAGGGAGAGTATACATAAATCAGTACAGATATTTCCAGGTATTTATTTCTGTGCTAAATAGACTTAGATAAAAATTGAGAGTCTCTTTTTCTCTTTCTCCCCTTCTCTCCTCACTTATGTTTCCCTGTCTCAACATGCTATTAATACTTAGTCGCTTTCAAAATCTTATTAAGACACTGAATATTTTATTTTGCTTTAAAAATTCCAGGCCCTGGTTTTTTCTTTCTTTTCCCAAACACAATTTTTGCCACCCCCTCTTCCCTTTTAAGCTCTTATACCCATGATCTCCTTCTTTCCAATAGTCTTTAAAGCCCTCACTACTCTCAAACATCCTGTAAAAATTAGCAGAGATTTTTTTTCTGAGATAGAGTTATTTCTTATAGAAAGGTGGGCCTGTAAGAGGCATGAAGTTGGAATTTATAATGTAGGCTACCTAGCATTTCTTGGAAAGTCACTGGTCTGCTGGGCATATTTGTATCAAATTGCATAATTTCTCAGGACTTCAGCTTTGCCTTCCAGGGAGCTGGTGTCCTGGCACTCATTCTGTTTTTCTCACATGGAAGAGGAGAGATGCATTGGGATTGTCTGCATGGCAGGGAGAGGTGCCTAGGGAGTGTTACCCAACCAAACGTGGGTCTGCTCACTCACTTGCAGTAAAGCCAGTCTACTGACGCCAGGTTGTGGTAAAGGAAAGTACAGCATTTATTGCAGGTGGCAAGTAAAGAGTCCAGGTAGCTAGTGCTTAAAAGACCCGAACTCCCCAGAGGCTTTTGGGGAAAGGTTTATAAAGACAAGGGGAGGGAGAGGTGTGTGTGTGTGTGTGTGTGTGTGTGTGTGAGATCAGTTCATGGACATTCTTCTGCTTGGTTGGTGGTGAGGTCATCACCATCCATCTGGTTCCAACTAGTCTGGGGTCTGTGTGGCTGGTGGGCAGAATACAGTTAACTTCTTCCACCCGGTGGTGGAGCAAAACAGCTCAAAGGATATGGCCCAGAATACTAACTTCAGCTCTTGAACAGGACCTTAAGGTCTTTGACTCTGTTTAATATGGCTAAACTACTATTATTTTGTCTTGCTTGACTGTTTTCCTTTCTTTCTACATTTCCCCAGTATTCTGATTACATTTGTCCTTTGACTAAAGTTTTTCTGCAGACAAAAGCAGGCAGAGGACACGTTGGGTTGTCCTATTCTGGGAAGGCCCCCAGGGTCCTGCTTGGTTACAGGAGCAGGGCTCCTCAAGCCCCTGCTGCCTCTGTTACCACACAAACAGGCCATGGAAGGGATATGGTGGAGGTAAGGAAGGTAGGAACCTCTGGGAATGAAGTGCATGTGGATATGGTGCTCCCTGGGCCATAGTCAGAAAGGATCTGAGTGTGTCCACTTCCCCCGGAATGGGAGTGATGCCTTCTGGATGCTTTGTTCTCCATGTTTTCTGAGACTACAGAACTGATCTTCTGCCTTCTAATTACTGTCTTTTGCCCTCCCTGCACGTGGCACACATTCCTCCACAATGAGTGATGCTTGCAAGCCTTCACTGTGGAGCCCTTGGCTTCAGCAGACCCGGCTCTCACTTGCTCTGTGTGCTTTGCCATATAAACCTCCTCAAAGGACTTCAGGGAACTCTTTGACATGCTTTACTGTCACCAAGAAGTTTCCTCTTCCTTTTTCACCACTGGTGACCTGTCCTGGAGTCAAGATTGCTGGGAGAAATATCAATAACCTCAGATACACAGATGATACCACCCTTCTGGCAGAAAGTGAAGAACTGAAGAGCCTCTTGATGAAAGTGAAAGAGGAGAGTGAAAAAGTTGGCTTAAAACTCAACATTCAGAAAACTAAGATCATGGCATCCGGTCCCATTCAGATCAGATCAGATCAGTCACTCAGTCGTGTCTGACTCTTTGCGACCCCATGAATCGCAGCACATCAGGCCTCCCTGTCCATCACCAACTCCCGGAGTTCACTCAGACTCACGTCCATCGAGTCAGTGATACCATCCAGCCATCTCACCCTCTGTCGTCCCCTTCTCCTCCTGCCCCCAATCCCTCCCAGCATCAGAGTCTTTTCCAATGAGTCAACTCTTCGCATGAGGTGCCCAAAGTACTGGAGTTTCAGCCTTAGCATCATTCCTTCCAAAGAAATCCCAGGGCTGATCTCCTTCAGAATGGACTGGTTGGATCTCCTTGCAGTCCAAGGGACTCTCAAGTGTCTTCTCTAACACCACAGTTCAAAAGCATCAATTCTTCGGCGCTCAGCCTTCTTCACAGTCCAACTCTCACATCCATACATGACCACAGGAAAAACCATAGCCTTGACTAGACGGACCTTTGTTGGCAAAGTAATGTCTCTGCTTTTGAATATGCTATCTAGGTTGGTCATAACTTTCCTTCCAAGGAGTAAGTGTCTTTTAATTTCATGGCTACAGTCACCATCTGTAGTGGTTTTGGAGCCCAGAAAAATAAAGTCTGACACTGTTTCCAATGTTTCCCCATCTATTTCCTATGAAGTGATGGGACCGGATGCCATGATCTTTGTTTTCTGAATGTTGAGCTTTAAGTCAACTTTTTCACTCTCCACTTTCACTTTCATCAAGAGGCTTTTGAGTTCCTCTTCACTTTCTGCCATAAGGGTGGTGTCATCTGCATATCTGAGGTTAGTGATATTTCTCCCCCAAATCTTGATTCCAGCTTGTGTTTCTTCCAGTCCAGCGTTTCTCATGATGTGCTCTGCATAGAAGTTTAAATAAACAGGGTAACAAAATACAGCCTTGATGAACTCCTTTTCCTATTTGGAACCAGTCTGTTGTTCCATGTCCAGTTCTAACTGTTGCTTCCTGACCTGCATACAAATTTCTCAAGAGGCAGATCAGGTGGTCTGGTATTCCCATCTCTTGAAGAATTTTCCACAGTTTATTGTGATCCACACAGTGAAAGGCTTTGGCATAGTCAATAAAACAGAAATAGATGCTTTTCTGGAACTCTCTTGTTTTTTCCATGATCCAGGGGATGTTGGCAATTTGATCTCTGGTTCCTCTGCCTTTTCTAAAACCAGCTTGATCATCAGGAAGTTCATGGTTCACATATTGCTGAAGCCTGGCTTGGAGAATTTTGAGCATTACTTTACTAGCGTGTGAGATGAGTGCAATTGTGCAGTAGTTTGAACATTCTTTGGCATTGCCTTTCTTTGGGATTGGAATGAAAACTGACCTTTTCCGGTCCTGTGGCCCCTGCTGAGTTTTCCAAATTTGCTGGCATATTGAGTGCAGCACTTTCTCAGCATCATCTTTCAGGATTTGGAATAGCTCAACTGGAATTCCATCACCTCCACTAGCTTTGTTTGTACTGATACTTTCTAAGGCCTATTTGACTGACTCAATGGAAAAGACCCCGATCCTGGGAAAGATTGAAGGCAGGAGGAAAAGGGGACAACAGAGGATGAGATGGTTGGATGGCATCACCGACATGGTGGACACGAGTTTGAGTAGGCTCTGGAAGTTTGTGATGGACAGGGAAGTCTGGCATGCTGAAGTCCATGGGATCACAAAGAGTTGGACATGATTGAGAGACTGAACTGAATTGCACTGACTTCTCCAGGCACTTTTCTCCCACACAGGAGAGCTTGATCAGCCCCCACTGCTGTTCCACAGATACCCTTTTCTTGATCTCTCTCAGAAGAGATAAGCATGACTTGGCAAAACTTCAGTTTGGAAAACGAGTATAAAATGCAGCTGGTGGAAAAGTCAATTCTATAACGAAGGCAAGTGAGGATCGCCTTTTCTGTCTGATCTGGGGAGCTCTGGAAGTGACCATGTGGCTGCCTTTTCAGGTGGCCTCATCTTCTCCTTCTGTGGTCAAACTAGGACTTTTATTTCAGGTCTCACATTAAACTGCTTCAGTCAGTAGCATGACGTGAGTTTGATCCACTTTGCTCTGGTTTCTTTTTAATGACTTCAGGCCCTTTGGCTCTGGGAAGGTGGCTTGCAGAGCTGTTTGGATCAGCATCGTGGTGATCACACACCCCCATCCTGTCCCCCTTAAGTTACTTTGCCAGTTTCTCCTCCACGTGGTGAGGGGGATGGCTTCATCTTCATTTCTACATGGTGTGTCTGTCCCCAGACCTCAATCCCTCCTCTGACTGCTCAGAACTATAATAATCACTATATTTTCTTCTTTCTCCTTAAATTCCTGTTAAAATGTTTTTTATTAAAGTATAATTGCTTTAGAATGTTGTATTAGTTTCTGCTGTACGATTAAGTGAATTAGCTATTTGTATACACATAGCCTCCCCCTCTGGATCTCTCATCCCCTGTCCCTCCGCTCTAGGTCATCACAGAGCACAGAGCTGAGCTCCCCGTGCTGCTCAGCAGCCTCGGAGCTGCTGCCTGTTTGCACATGGTGCTGTATGTATGCCAGTCCTGGCTTCCCCTTGCATCCCGCCCTCCCTTCCCCGCACTGTGTCCACACGTCTGCTCTCCAATCTGTGTCTCTATTCCTGCCCTGCAAAAAGGTTCATCTGCACCATTTTTCTAGATGCCACGTATTTTAATATATGATATTTTTCTCTTTCTGACTTACTTCACTATGTATGACAGACTCCAGGTCCATCCACATCACTACAAATGGCCCAATTTCATTCCTCTCCTTAAATTCTGTATAGAAGACTGTTTCAGGATTCATGGAACAAGTAGTGAATAAACTGACAGAGGGGCTTCCCAGGTGGTACCGTGGTAAAGAATCTGCCTGCCTGCCAGTGCAGGAGACACAAGAGACACGGGTTGGATTCCTGGGTCAGGAAGATCCCCTGGAGTAGGAAATTGCAATCCACACCAGTCTTCTAGCCCAGAAAATACCATGGTGGGCTACAGTCCATGAGGTTGCAAAGAGTCAGACACGACTTAGCAAATGAACACACACACACACACACATACTGACTGAGAGACTATCCAGAGAGATGGGACTGGATTCTTTTTGGAGATGGGGTGGCACTAGGTTGTCAGAATGACTGAATTTGGCAGAATTTCTGTGGCCAAAAAATCAATTAGTAAACAAAAGATGCTTTCTCCTGGGGTAGACTCAAGGCCTTCTCACTTCTTGGTCTCCTTTGAGATTTGAGTTGAGAAAGTGCCTACTTTGTGAAGCCAGGTGTCCTTAGATTTCTTGGCAGGTAGGGTTTATCATTCCTGCAGCCCCTGTTGGGTGAGTGCAGATACACAGAGAGGAAAGAGCGGTCTGCTAACAGGAGTTACAGCTGGTTGCAATGTTGGGAGGTGGGGAGGGGGCAGTGAGACATCATGGGGCCTGTGACTGAATCTTCCAAGGTGTAGGTAAACTGGGCACTGAGCTTGAGCAGGCAAGAGCTGAACTCAAGGCCAGTTTATTTCCGACTTAATGAACCGCCACGATGTCGGATACCTCCTTGGGGAGAACCCATAAAATTGATGATGTCATTTCTGCTTCCACACTCAAAGCTTCTCATTATGCCTCCTTTCTTTTTCTGACCACCATCCCATTCTAAGCTTAATTTTATTTATTAAAAATTTTGGCTGCATCCCATGGCATGTGGGACGTTAATTCCCTGACCAGAAATTGAACCCACACCCCCTGGAGTGGAAGCACAGTCTGAACCACTGATCCGTGAGGGGAAGTCCTTATGCTTAATTTTTAAAGGGAAGTGGACACAGAGGGCAGCATAGTCAAGATAGATAGGCTACAGTAAAGAACTGTGTTTCCGAGCCAGCTTGGATTCACCTCCTTACCCTTGACTTTCCACCCATGCAGGTGAGTCCCAGAGGACTCTTTGGGGTCCTGGCATTTGCCATGGGGTCTCTAAGGGCCTGAATGAATGTATCCCTGTCGGGTATCTAAGGGCCTGAATGGATGGATCCCTGTGGCCCACACACTTCTTGTTCCACTGGGAGATGCAGAGCGGACAAGGTCCAGGCGGGGCTCTTTAAAGCAGTGCCTCTCAAACCATCAGTGGGAAAAGCTTGTTTATTTAAAATCTCTAATGGGTATTAAAAATAATATGTAACATTCTGGAACAAAATTTTGTCGAGTTTAAAATCATGTGCCTGAATGTTGCAGCAGTGTCCAGTTGTTATTAAGTTTTCTGAATCCTCGGGCTTCCTTTCTGTGTCTTCCTTGTTGCATTGTGTTGTAACTAAGACGTCCAGGACTGACCATGGGCTGTGTCCACATTTTGGGGAAAAACCGGAACTGAAAATGTTAGCTGCTCAGTCGTGTCTGACTCTTTGCAACTCCATGGACTGTAGCCTGCCAGGCTCCCCTGTTCATGGGGTTCTCCAGGCAAGAATACTGGAGTGGGTAGTCATTCTCTGAGATTGAACCTCAGTCTCTTGCATTGCAGGCAGATTCTTTACTGTCTGAACCACCAGGGAAGCCTGAAGTATGCCATAGCATAACTAAATATAGTGATGTACATATGTAAGTAAATCAAAGCTTTTAATTACCTATTATCTGCACAACGTATTTTTCCTAGAAACACATTCCACCTTCTCCTTCCTCCCTCTTCCCACTCCCTCTCCCCTCCTCTCCTAACTCTCCCTTCCCACCCCACCCCAGTTTCTATATTCCTTCCATGAGTACATACCAATTATCTACTTTTGGCTTTGCACCATGCTACGTGTGAATATGGTAAAGTATTAGCAATGGTTCTTGCCATTTGCAAAGCCACTGGGGAGACCAGATCCATGCAATTCTGCAGAGTAAAAGAGCCAGAGCAGGTTTTAGGAAGAGAGAGCAGAAGGTAGGGCATATAATAGTGTCTATGATGAGAGGCCCCAGAGAAATGCCCCCATTAGGGGCTGTGCATTCACAGAAGCAGAAATATCATTTGAGGGTTTGAATAGCCAGGGAAAGGGTTTCTGAGAGAGCACACGTTTGACTAAGCCTGCCAGAGAGGCTAAGACTTGCATTAGCAGAGAAGTGTGCATAGGAAATTTAAGAGGCTGATACTAGCAGCCTAATGCTCTAGGGGTAGAGTGTAGGATGGCTTGGCTAGAGCAGAGAAAGAGCAGTGAGTGGAGGTGATTGATGTGCCTGAGGATTGAGACTGAGTTCATACAATGAGCTCATTAATTAGGCTATGGTTTTTCCAGTGGTCATGTATGGATGTGAAAGTTGGACTGTGAAGAAAGCTGAGTGCGAAGAATTGATGGTTTTGAACTGTGGTGTTGGAGAACACTCTTGAGAGTCCCTTGGACTGCAAGGAAATCCAACCAGTCCATTCTAAAGGAGATCAGTCCTGGGTGTTCTTTGGAAGGAATGATGCTAAAGCTGAAACTCCAGTACTTTGGCCATCTCATGCAAAGAGTTGACTCATTGGAAAAGACTCTGATGCTGGGAGGGGTTGGGGGCAGGAGGAGAAGGGGATGACAGAGGATGAGATGGCTGGATGGCATCACTGACTTGATGGGCATGAGTTTGGGTGAACTCCGGGAGTTGGTGATGGACAGGGAGGCCTGGCGTGCTGCAATTCATGGGGTCGCAAAGAGTCGGACATGGCTGAACGACTGAACTGAACTGAATGATCTTGTGTCAACAGGCTCTTTAGATGATGGCTCTTTGTTTGGTGTTCTCTAAGGCCAAACGTCAGTGCCCTGCTATATCTTCTTGGTGTTCATCTCTACACTTGTAAGATGTTTTTCTGCAAATACCTACAACCTACTGCCTATGAAATTTTTTTTCTGGCCATGTGAGCATACTTGGTTGGTGCAAAGAACAGGTTGGAAGCTTCAGGGAATAAGGTCTTTCAAACAATGAGAGAGAGGAACTTGGTGAACACCTGTTCCAGCTTCAGTATCCCTTATTCATCTCAGTTGGGGTAAAACCATGCCTTTTTTGGTCTCTCAGAATGGACTGGACTCTCCTGTCCTACAGTGAACACTGTGTTGATAATGCACTATTTATTGACTGCCTTCCTTTCCATTCCTCACTTCCCAGCTGTCTTACTGGAGTTTCCTAGAGTTTTCTTACTGGAGGGTCACTTCCTAGATGAACTGCTTAAACTTGAATCTGTGTCTCAGAGTTAAGCTCTGGGGAATCCAAACCAAGATACAAGGTGACCTCCTTTTCTGCACATCAATTCCATTCATTGAATATGTATCCTCTTCTACGTGCAAAACACCTCACTCATACAAGACATTTCTTTGGTTACAAAGATAGTATGACTTTGTATCAAATGGAAACAGTAAGGTGTTCCTGTTTAGCAAGTGTTATAACAAAGCCTTTGACTGTATGGATCATCACAAACTGTGGAAAATTCTGAAAGAGATGGGAATACCAGACCACCTGACCTGCCTCTTGAGAAACCTATATGCAGATCAGGAAGCAACAGTTAGAACTGGACATGGAACAACAGACTGGTTCCAAATAGGAAAAGGAGTACATCAAGGCTGTATATTGTCACCCTGCTTATTTAACTTCTACGCAGAGTACATCATGAGAAACGCTGGGCTGGATGAAGCACAAGCTGGAATCAAGATTGCCTGAAGAAATATCAATAACCTCAGATATGCAGATGACACCACCCTTATGGCAGAAAGTGAAGAGGAACTAAATAACCTTTTGATGAAAGTGAAAGAGGGAAGTGAAAAAGTTGGCTTAAAGCTCAACATTCAGAAAACTAAGATCATGGCATCCGGTCCCATCACTTCATGGGAAACAGATGGGGAAACAGAGGAAACAGTGTCAGACTTTATTTTTTTGGGCTTCAAAATCACTGCAGATGGTGATTGCAGCCATGAAATTAAAAGATGCTTACTCCTTGGAAGGAAAGTTATGACCAACCTAGATAGCATATTCAAAAGCAGAGATATTACTTTGTCAACAAAGGTCCAGCTAGTCAAGGCTATGGTTTTTCCAGTGGTCATGTATGGATGTGAGAGTTGGACTGTGAAGAAAGCTGAGTGCTGAAGAATTGATGCTTTTGAACTGTGATGCTGGAGAAGACTCTTGAGAGTCCCTTGGACTGCAAGGAGATCCAACCAGTCCTGCCGGAGTCCAGCTCCAGCAGCCAGGGGATCAGCCTAAAGGGATGAACAGGGTTGGCAGGAAACGATGTAGCCTCTGACTTGAGTTATGAGTTTCGGGACTACATGTTTATTTCAAGCATCAGCTTCTCTTTTATACTTTTTCAAAAGTATTAGGTCAGAGGTTTGACCTTTTCAGTTCCCCCAGATTGTTGTCTCATTGTTGCCCTTCAAACAGAGTTCCTGCTTTAGCGATTCCCTCAGAATCCTGTTTACTTGTGATTACATTGTAACTCATGCTATGTCTGGGCTGCATACCACATTCCTCACTTTATTTCTTATCTTTCTAAATCTGGCTTGCCCCTAGTTTCTTAAGCTCACTATCTCCTAAAAAGGTTTCTAGCTATTCTTAATTATTCCTAAACCCTAAGCTCAGTAAACTTCCTTTGCCATAAACATTTCCCTCACAAACAGGTCTCAGATAACAATCCTTCCCATGGCCTCAAGCTGCGGCCTACATGCTCATCCTGGGACATTCTTTGCAAAAATCCTTGAACAAATGTCAATGGTTACTTTATAGATTATTTTCTGGCCACAACTGCAGAAGGCTTTGTGCTTTCTTCTCTGAAGAACAATAAGCACCTTAACATTCTTTGCAGCCAACTCAACCGAAGAAAGGAAGAAACAAGTCAGAATCACAAGAGCTAACTCCTTCATCCCTGGTCTGTGCCTGCGGAATGAGAGAGGGGGCTGGGGCTGTGCCTCCATTTTGTCAGTAATGCCTAATGCAGCTCCCGACACAGTCCATCCTAAAGGAGACCAGTCCTGGGTGTTCATTGGAAGGACTGATGCTGAGGCTGAAACTCCAATACTTTGGCTATCTCATGCAAAGAGTTAACTCATTGGAAAAGACCCTGATGCTGGGAGGGATTGGGGGCAGGCGGAGAAGAGGACGACAGAGGATGGGATGGCTGGATGGCATCACTGACTTGATGCACATGAGTTTGGGCGAACTTCGGGCGTTGGTGATGGACAGGGAGGCCTGGCGTGCTGCAGTTCATGGGTTCACAGAGTTGGACATGCCTGAGCAACTGAACTGAACTGAACTGATAACAAAGGAAACCACACTAGAAGTGTATTTCTCATTCCTCTTACACTCCAGTGAGGTTTTCAGCCAGGCAGTCAATCAAGAGACCCAATGGGTCAGCCTCTGCCATTGTAATACTGTCCAGCTTCAAAGGTTTTTCTGGGGGTCGCTTCTGCTTCAGTTAGTCGGAAGGAGGAAAGAGCATGTGAGAAAGTCCTCCTGGGGAAGTTTTCTCCTTTGTTTTTCTCAAGCCTAGAAATGGTCCACATTACTTCCACTCAAATTCAGTCACATGGTCACATCCAAGTCAAGGAGGCTGGAAAATGCATGCTGAAAGAGGAGGAGGTAGATTCTGGTGCATGACAGTTTTTGTCAAAACAAATGCATTAGGGTAAAAACAAAAATAAGTATTCCCTGAGGACAGGGCATGGCATCCGTCTGGCTCATCATGGTATGCTGTGTCTTGCTTAGCACTTGACACATACAAGGCAGTCTGTGTTTGTGGAGGGGATACCATGTCTTACCAGATCCTCCCTGGGGGCTTGCTGTGGGTCTCTACAAATCTCTTATTTCCGTGGTTTACTCTGACATTTATCTCAATACATATGGCACTGAATGGGGACTATATCTGGTGCTATTTCTGTACCAATGGCTTCATAGGTGAATTTTACCAAACATTTAGAGAAGAGTTAACACCTATCCTTCTGAAACTCACCCACAAAATTGCAGAAGGAACACTTCTGAACTCACTCTGTGGCCATCATCACCCTGATACCAAACCAGACAAAGATACCACACACAAAAATTGAAAGTCAGTATCATGGATGAACTTAGATACAAACAATCCCAACAAAATATTAGCAAACTGAATCTAACAATACCTTAAAAGAATCATAATTATGGTCAAGTGGGATTATCTCAAGAATGTAAAGATGGCTCCATATCCACAAATCAATCAATGTGATACACCATATTAACAATTGAAGAATAAAATTCATTTGATCATCTCAGTAGAAACAGAAAAAGGTTTTGACAAAATCAATATCTGTTTATGATTAAAAAAATACTCTTGGGAATAGAGGAAGCCTATATAATAAAGGCCATATATAACAGGCCATATATAACAAATAATAACAGGCCATATATAACAAATATATATGGCCTATATAATAAAGGCCATATATAACAAGCCTATATAATAGAGGCCATATATAACAAACCCACAGCTAACATCATACTAACAACACACTCAATGGTGAATAGCTGAAAGCATTGCTTCTAAGATACAGAACAAGACAAGGATGTCCACTCTTGCCACTTTTATTCAACATAGTTCCAGAAGTCTTAGTAATAGCAGTCAGAGAAGAAAAATAAATAAAACAAATTCAAATTGGAAAGGAAGAAGCAAAATTGTCACTGTCTGCAGATGACATACTATACATAGAAAAGTCTAAAAGTCAAAAAATTCTCTATCGATGAATTCAGTAAATTTTCAGGATACACAATCAATATACAGATACCTATTGCATTTCTATATACTAACAATAATGACCAGAAAAAGAAACTAAGGAAATAATCCCATTTACTATTGCATCAAAAAGAATAAAATACCTAAGAATTCAGTTCAACTCATTCGCTCAGTCGTGTCCGACTCTTTGCAACCCTGCGAATTGCAGCACACCAGGCCTCCCTGTCCATCACAAACACCCGGAGTTCACTCAGACTCACATCCATCGAGTCAGTGATGCCATCCAGCCATCTCATCCTCTGTCGTCCCCTTCTCCTCCTGCCCCCAATCCCTCCCAGCATCAGAGTCTTTTCCAATGAGTCAACTCTTCACATCAGGTGGCCAAAGTATTGGAGTTTCAGCTTCAGCATCAGTCCTTCCAATGAATACCCAGGACTGATCTCCTTTAGAATGGACTGGTTGGATCTCCTTGCAGTCCAAGGGACTCTCAAGAGTCTTCTCCAACACCACAGTTCAAAAGCATCAATTCTTTAGTGCTCAGCTTTCTTCACAGTCCAACTTTCACGTCCATACATGACCACTGGGAAAACCATAGCCTTGACTAGATGGACCTTTGTTGGCAAAGTAATGTCTCTGCTTTTGAATATGCTATCTAGGTTGGTCATAACTTTCTTTCCAAGGAGTAAGTGTCTTTTAATTTCATGGCTGCAGTCACCATCTGAAGTGATTTTGGAGCCCCCCAAAATAAAGTCTGACACTGTTTCCACTGTTTCCCCATCTATTTGCCATGAACTGATGAGACCAGATGCCGTGATCTTAGTTTTTTGAATGTTGAGCTTTAACCAACTTTTTCATTCTCCTCTTTCACTTTCATCAAGAGGTTTTTTAGTCCCTCTTCACTTTCTGCCATAAGGGTGGAGTCATCTGCATATCTGAGGTTATTGATATTTCTCTTGGCAATCTTGATTCCAGCTTGTGCTTCTTCCAGCCCAGTGTTTCTCATGATGTACTCTGCATATAAGTTAAATAAGCAGGGTGACAACATACAGCCTTGACGTACTCCTTTTCCTATTTGGAACCTAAGAATAAACCTACCTAAAGAGGTAAAAGACCTGTACAGGGAAAACTATAAGACACTGATGAAGGAAATTAAAGACAACACAAACAGATGGACAGATGCATTGTATTAATGGATTGAAAGAATTAATATTGTTAAAATGACCATACTACCCAAGGCAATCTATAGATTCAATGCAATCCCATAAATATCCCTATCAAGAAAGGGCATTTTTCATAGGACTGAAACAAAAAATTTTTTAGTATATATTGAACTCCAAAACAATCTCGAGAAAGAAGAACAAAGCTGGAGGAGTAATAGCTTCAGACTATACTAGAATGCTATGGCAAAAAAAACAGTGTAGTCCTGGCACAAAAATAGAAACATAGGTCAGTAAAGGAGAATAGAGAGCCCCAAAGCAAACCCACACACTTACAGTCAATTAATGTGCAAAAAAGAGAAAGTAATAATACACAGTGGAGAAAAGACAGTCTCTTCAGCAAGTTACTCTGGGAAAACAGGGCATCTGCATGTAAAAGAGTGAAAGCAGAACATTTCTAACACCAGGTACAAGAATAAACTCAAAATGGATTAAAGACATAAGTGTAGGTAGGATACCATAAAACCCCTAGAATAAAACATGGGCAGAACACTCTTTGACATATATTATAGCAATGTTTTTTGTGAGGGGACCTGTCTTCTAAGGCAATGGAAACAAAAGCAAAAATAAACAGATGGGACTAAATTAGTGCAGGCATTATGGAAAACCATGTGGAGATTTCTCCAAAAACTAAAACTAGAACTACCATATAAATCAACAATCCCCTTTCAGGGTATTCCTGAAAAAATTAAAACAGTAATTTGAAAAAACACATGCATCCCAATATTCATAGCAGCATTATTTTACAGTAGTCAGGATATGGAAGCAATCGAAGTGTTAATCAACAAATGAATGGATAAAGAAGATATGGTATATATGTACAAGAGAATACTATTCAGTGATACAAAAGAATGAAATTTTGCCATTTGCAAAAATACAAGATAGACTTGAAGAGTTTTATGCTTAGTGAAATAACTCAGATGAAGAAAGACAAACTGTATAATATCACTTACACATGTAATCTAAAAACATAGCAAACTAGTGATTATAAAAGAAAGAAAGACCAACAGATAGAGAGAACAAACTAGTGGTTACCAGTGGGTGGAAGGAGTGGGGAGGGACAAGACAGGATGTACAGTGTATAAAATAAATAAGCTACAAGGATATATTGTACAGCAAAGGAAATATAGTCCATATTTTATTTTATTTTTTTTAACTTTTTTTTTCTTTAATAGAAAATTATTTAATTAGTATACATGTGTTCCCCATCCTGAACCCTCCTCCCTCCTCCCTCCCCACACCATCCCTCTGGGTCGTCCCAGTGCACCAGCCCCAAGCATCTAGCATCGTGCATTGAACCTGGACTGGCATCTCGTTTCATACATGACGTTTCACATATTTCAATGCCATTCTCCCAAATCTTCCCACCCTCTCCCTCTCCCACAGAGTCCATAAGACTGTTCTATACATCAGTGTCTCTTTCGCTGTCTCGTATACAGGGTTATCGTTACCATCTTTCTAAATTCCATATATATGCGTTAGTATACTGTATTGGTGTTTTTCCTTCTGGCTTACTTCACTCTGTATAATAGGCTCCAGTTTCATCCACCTCATTAGAACTGATTCAAATGTATTCTTTTTAATGGCTGAGTAATACTCCATTGTGTATATGTACCACAGCTTTCTTATCCGTTCATCTGCTGATGGACATCCAGGTTGCATATTTTATAATAACTATAAATGGAGTATAACTTTAAAAAACTATGAATCACTGTTGTACACCTGAAACTTGTATAATATTTTAAATCAACTATACTTCAATTTTCAAAAGGAAAAGTTAAAAAGCCTATGGCTTGATGAATTCTTAATGATGAGTCTGTCTGTGTTGTCAGGAAGACGGCTACTCATGTCGCCTTGTCTATGGAACCTCAGGGCCAGTCTCACTCAGCTGCAGCCCCTGGTTTCTTGTCTGAACGGCTCTCTCATCTCTGGAGCTGGCTTTGCCATGAGCAGGGACAGAATAGTAAGGCTCCTCCCTTAGTATGCCTTCCCCACTGATGGACAGGATTTGATGTATAAATAGCTCAGTTCCCTTGCCCCTCATGGAGGTCATTTTGAAGTGCGTGTTGTCCCCTAGCCCAAGCTCTTGCTGGCCTGAAAACACACTTTAGTGACAGCTTTCACTCTCAACTCTATTTATAACATAGAATTAGGATAGAGACAATAGATCAGGAGATGAGCTTCCCAGGTGGCTCAGTGATAAAGAATCAGCCTGCTAAGCAGGAGACACAGATTTGATCCCTGGAATGGGAAGATCCCCTGGAAAAGGAAATGGCAACCCACTCCAGTATCCTTGCCTGGAAAATCTCATGGACAGAGGAGCCTGGCGGGCTACAGTTCATGGGGTCACAAAGAATCGGACACAACTTAGTGACTAAATAGCATCAGCAGCAACAGATCAGAAGACAGTCACCGTTGCAAAATAGCTTGTGACTCATGGTTCCCAAGGGGAGGGGGCACCCCGTGCCATCGGAGGGTGCGGCAGGAAGAGAGGGGATGAGGCAGGATAAGTGGGTTTGGGTGAATCACTTGAATCACTTTAGCAGGAGCTAAGGCATAAGGCTGCCCTTGATTGTCCAGTGCCTTGTCCTAAGGGATTGGGGCAGGCGGATAATGGCCTAGCATGTGAGAGCCCAATAAAGAAGGTGGATACAGTGTGGGCTCTGCATGGGTTGGTTTGTATCTGATACATGTTCAAGAGCAAGTAAGTATTTCTAGGAATTGACCAACCCAAGGAGGACAGTCCCTCCAGAGATGTAAGACCTTAGATGTCGAAGCATCAGAGAGTAAAATAAAAGATGTGGTCAATATAGACTCTTGTTTTCCTTTTCCCACATCTGTGTTCCTAGTTCCTCCCAGATAAACTACCCGAATTTGAATCTTTTTCTCAGGCTGTGCTTCTGGGGGACTCCAAACTAATTTGGGCAGTTAGGGTGACTCCTACAATAATCTGGATTTGGCCAGCAGTAGGAATAGAAATAAGTAATGCTCAAAATTCTCCAAGCCAGGCTTCAACAATATGTGAACCATGAACTTCCAGATGTTCAAGCTGGTTTTAGAAAAGGCAGAGAAACCAGAGATCAAATTGCCAACATCCGTTGGATCATGGAAAAAGCAGGAGAGTTTCAGAAAAACATCTATTTCTGCTTTATTGACTATGCCAAAGCCTTTGACTGTGCGGATCACCACAAACTGTGAAAAATTCTTTAAGAGATGGGAATACCAGACCACCTGACCTGTGTCTTGAGAAATCTGTATGCAGGTCAGGAGGCAACAGTTAGAACTGGACATGCAACAGCAGACTGGTTCCAAATAGGAAAAGGAGAACGTCAAGGCTGTATATTGTCACCCTGCTTATTTAACTTATATGCAGAGTACATCATGAGAAATGCTGGGCTGGAGGAAGCACAAGCTGGAATCAAGATTGCCAGGAAAAATATCAATAACCTCAGATATGCAGATGACACCACCCTCATGGCAGAAAGCCAAGAAGAGCTGAAGAGCCTCTTGATGAAAGTGAAAGAGGACAGTGAAAAAGTTGACTTAAACCTCAACATTCAGAAAACTAAGATCATGGCATCTGGTCCCATCACTTCATAGCAAATAGATGGGGAAACAGTGGAAACAGTGGCAGACTTTAATTTTTTGGTCTGCAAAATCACTTCAGATGGTGACTGCAGCCAGGAAATTAAAAGATGCTTACTCCTTGGAAGAAAAGTTATGACCAACCTAGATAGCGTATTAGAAAGCAAAGACATTACTTTGTCAACAAAGGTCTGTCTAGTCAATGCTATGTTTTTTCCAGTAGTCATGTATGGATGTGAGAGTTGGACCATAAAGAAAGCTGAGCGCCAAAGAATTGATGCTTTTGAACTGTTGTGTTGGAGAGGACTCTTGAGAATCCCTTGGACAGTAAGGAGATCCAACCAGTCCATTCTAAAGGAAATCAGCTCTGAATATTCATTGGAAGGACTGATGCTGAAGCTGAAACTCCAATACTTTGGCTATCTGATGTGAAGAACTGGCTCATTTGAAAAGACCCTGAGGCTGGGAAAGATTGAAGATGGGAGAAGGGGATAACAGAGGATGAGATGGCTGGATGGCATTACTGACTCAATGGACATGAGTTTGAGTAAACTCTGGGAGTTGATGATGGACAGGGAGGCCTGGTGTGCTGCAGTCCATGGGGTTGCACAGAGTCGGACATGACTGAGTTACTGAACTGAACTGAACTGAGGAATAGAAAGAAAGGGGTTCTCTGGAATGTTCACAATGTTTTCACTCTTGGAATCATGTTAGTTGAATCAGAAAGGATGTGTCTATCTGTATTATATATATATATCAAAACTGGCAAATGCTATAAACCAGAGCATCTCCTCACGCTTTACTAGCACACTGCTGCTTCTCTGGGAAGTTTATAAATAAAATAATCCATTGTCATGTGGTTTTAGTGTTGGGAGAGGAATCAAGATTTGTCTAATCTAATCTCCTAAATTCAAATACAGAAAATGCATCCCAGAGTGAGCAAGGAAGTTAGCACGGGATGAAAGTTGGTGGCAATGCAACCAACTTGGTAATGCAATTTGCAAATCTCTTGGTCAATAAGATTTCCTCACCAATTTCATACCTGGGCTGTGGCTTTTAAAATATTTACTTACCTATTTATTTATTTTTCATGTTTGGCTGTGTTGGGTCTTAGTTGTGGCACATGGGATCTTTGTGAAGTGTGCAGGTGGGCTAGTTGACGTACATGGGCTTAGTTCTCTGATTGGGATAGAATCCACATCCCCTGCATCAGAGGGTGAATTCTTTTTTTTTTTTTTTTCTTTTTGATATTTATTTGTTTGTTTGTTTTTGGCTGCACTGGGCCTCTGTTGCTGTGCATGGGTTTTTCTCTAGCTGTGGGGAGCGGGGGCTCCTCCGTAGCTGCGGTACTCCAGCGTCTCACTGCAGTGGCTTCTCTTGTTGCAGAGCAGGGGCTCTAGGCATGTGGGCTTCAGCAGTTGCAGCGTGTGGGCTCTAGAGCGCAGCCTCAGTAGCGGTGGTGCACTGGATGCTTTGTGGCATGCGGGATCTTCCCAGACCAAGAATCAAACCTGTGTCCCCTGCACTGGCAGGTGGTTCTTAACCACTAAACCACCAGACAAGCCCTGGAAGGTGAATTCTTAACCACCAGGGAAATTCCTGCCTGTGATTTGAAAATCAATATAAATATACTGGTATTGGCTTTTTTTTTTTCATTTTCATATTTTATTTATTAAATAATGTGTGTGTGCTGAGGAGAGAAGAGGGAAAGAGAGATGAGGAAGAGCATTCTGCAGTATTCCCTACTGACAGCTTAATTTAATAAATCATTTTGTTAAAGGCTAAAAATAAATAAATAAAAATTCCCTAAGCATTTGTTGACACTGTAAATATGGAAAATCTGTTGCTGAATAGCAGCTAAGTAGATGCCAGGGGAGAACACTGTGACAAAAATCTTAACCAAATATTGATATGAACATATTTCTGTTTTCGTGAAAATATGTTCCCTCCGTATGGGAAAGGAAACTGTAAGGAGAGAAATACAAACAACACATTGAAGCAGCACTGAGTGGAGAAGCTGCTCATCTGCCAGAGCAAACCAGCCCTGTTCATTCTGTGAATGTTCCTGGAGACACTGTCATGAAATTTGCTTACACAAATGGGAAGCCAAGATTCTCCCATTGGAGGAAAATGACAGATTTTAAGTATGGTTATTCAGTGAGGTTGAAAACATACACAGTACAGTTATGCTCCAAGCAGGTGATTTAATTGAATCATCAGGGCTTTTAAACCTTAGATACAAGGCTAAGGGATTTAACTTTTAGAAAATTGTGTGACTTCATGTATTAGTGTGTAGACAGTTATATTCGACAGACATTTATATCCAAGATTCCAACATGTTTTGAACTCAGTGGTTCCAACATATAGTCCACAGTTTCAGGTCTTCCAAGTCAGTTTCCAGATTAAGAAAATTCAGAATATTATTCTCCTAACTGCCTTATTTTCTTTTCAAATACAAAACATATTTTTGAGACCAATTAAAAGGAATAGATCAAACAGCAAAATTCTGTAAAGCAATTATCCTTCAATAAAAAATAAATTAATTTAAAAAATAAGTAAAAGGAATAGATCAAGCCAGAAAGATGAAAAAATAAAACAGCCGGAAAAGATATCCTATTAGTCTAACCTTAAGAAATACATCAGACAAATCCTAACTGAGGGATAGTGCTCAAATACCTGACCAGCATTCTGCCAAGGTCATCAAAAACAAGAAACTCTGAGAAAGTGTCACAGTCAAGAGAACCATCAGGAGACAAGAGAGGCTAACAGTACAAGTGATGACTTGCACTGGCTTCTAGAACAGGAAAAGGACATTAGGGAAAAACTGAGGAAATTGTAGCTATATATGGACTTGAGTTCATAATAATATATCAAAGTAGGTACATTAATTATAATAAATATACCCTACTAACATGGGTATATAATAAATATACCTACTAACATAGGTAATAAATATACCCACTAACTACTAATAGGAAAATCTGAATGTGGATCCATGGGAACTCTCCATAATACCTTTGCAATAATTCTGCAAGTCCAAAACTTCTGAAATTTACAAAATTTGTTAAAAACATAAATCAGAGACATATATTTTTAGAAAACAAAAGATCTGTTAGTTTTAGCTTTTAACTTTTACTCATGCAGAAGGAAATGGCAACCCACTCCAGTATTCTTGCCTGGAGAATCCCATGGACAAAGGAGCCTGGTGGGCTACAGTCCATGGGGTTGCAAAGAGTCAGACACGACTGAGCAACTAACACACACACACGGTGTCTGAGCATACTGCTGTCAGAAGAAGCGACTGTGAGCTTAAAGGAGGAGTTAAAAAAGATTTAAGAAGATGTAGAGATTCCAATGGAGAAGGCAATGGCACCCCACTCCAGCACTCTTCCCTGGAAAATCCCATGGACGGAGGAGCCTGGTGGGCTGAAGTCCATGGGGTCGCTAGGAGTCGGACACGACTGAGCGACTTTACTTTCACTTTCATGCATTGGAGAAGGAAATGGCAACCCACTCCACTGTTCTTGCCTGGAGAATCCCAGGGACGGGGAACCTGGTGGGCTGCTATCTATGGAGTCGCACAGAGTCGGACACGACTGAAGCGACTCAGCAGCGGCAGCGGCAGCAGCAGAGATTCCAATGCAAAATCATCAAGGACAGTTGAGAACTTTGCTGGTGACAGAATATAGTGTCAATGAGCTCAGACTCTAATAAAATTACCGAGCACCTCAGCCAATGGTCCAAGAACTTTTATCCTTATTCTCAGTTCAGTTCAGTTCAAGTCACTCAGTTGTGTCCGACTCTTTGCAACTCCATGAATCACAGCATGCCAGGCCTTCCTGTCCATCACCAACTCCCAGAGTTCACTCAAACTCATGCCCATCGAGTCAGTGATGCCATCCAGCCATCTCATCCTCTGTCATCCCCTTCTCCTCCTGCCCCCAATCCCTCCCAGCATCAGAGTCTTTTCCAATGAGTCAACTCTTCGCATGAGGTGGCCAAAGTACTGGAGTTTCAGCTTTAGCATCATTCCTTCCAAAGAACACCCAGGACCAATCTCCTTTAGAATGGACTGGACGGATCTCCTTGCAGTCCAAGGGACTCTCAAGAGTGTTCTCCAACACCACAGTTCAAAAGCATCAATTCTTCGGTGCTCAGCTCTCTTCACAGTCCAACTCTTACATCCATACATGACTACTGGAAAAACCATAGCCTTGCCTAGACGGACCTTTGTTGGCAAAGTAATGTCTCTGCTTTTCAATATGCTATCTAGGTTGGTCATAACTTTCCTTCCAAGGAGTAAGCGTCTTTTAATTTCATGGCTGCAGTCACCATCTGCCGTGATTTTGGAGCCCAGAAAAATAAAGTCTGACACTGTTTCCCCATCTATTTCCCATGAAGTGATGGGACCAGATGCCATGATCTTCATTTTGTGAACGTTGAGCTTTAACCAACTTTTTCACTCTCCACTTTCACTTTCATCAAGAGGCTTTTGAGTTCCTCTTCAGTTTCTGCCATAAGGGTGGTGTCATCTGCATATGTGAGGTTATTGATATGTCTCCCGGCAACCTTGATTTCAGCTTGTGCTTCATCCAGCCCAGCGTTTTTCATAATGTACTCTGTATATAAGTTAAATAAGCAGGGTGACAATATATCCTTATTCTACAGGGGAGTAATTATATCTTCTCTGTGGGAGGGAACTGGGAAAGAAGAAACCAAGTTGCAAAGTTCAAGTTTCTTTTAATGGGGTCCTAGTGGGGGATAAGGCCAATGGGTAATTGACGCTTTTTTGCCTGTGTTTGTTTCCTGTGTTTATCTCTTTCTGCAATAGTATCCAGGGATGGCCACTATGGATTTATTCCCTTCCTGTGTGTACCTGCTGCTCTTCATATCAAGAGGTAGACTCTAATTCCCTCCCGGTGAATCCTGGTTGGGCTTTAATGACCTGTTCCACTAGTAGAAGAAGGAGCTGACATTCTAGAACTTCTGAGGTTGGGTTGTAAGAAGCTCTTGCTTCTTCCTGGGTCTCTTGATGCTTGCTTACAGGCTCCTTCCTCTTGGGAATCTCTTTGGAAACTAGCCACCTCACTGGGAAGAGAATGACCATGTGGAGAGACCACATTCAGGTGTCTTGGGTGACAGGCCCAGCTGAGCCTCTGGCCCCACCCACCCAGCACTGACTGCCAGCTGATGTCCAGCCCAGCTAAACCAGCATCTGATTCCAGAGCCACCCACCATCTGACTATAACTGTCTGAAAAGCCCCAGGAAATAAAAGCCCCCAAATGAGTGCCATCAGCTTGCAGAATTATAAGAGAAAATAATAAATTGTTGTTGTAAGCCACTAAGTTTTGGGGTGGTTTATTAAACATCAGTAGGTAACTGGAATTCTCCTGAAGAGAGCAACCTATCCAGATATTTCCCAAGATTTGACTAGTAGGTGACCTAAGCCTCTGAAAGCCAAACTGCATGGTCCCTGGTGTAGACTTATTTTGAGTGTATTTAAGCACTGAGTATTGAATAATAGAACGTATAGGCTCAAAGGAAGATTTTTATCTTAAGGAAATTATGTATATCCCCCTGTTTTTAATACTTTTCTCACCCCCAAGGATCATTGAACAACATGTAAGAGTCAGGTGATCTTTTTAAAAAGCGATTTTAGTTGTTGGGACCTCCCTGGTGGTCCAGTGGTTAGGAAGCTGTGCTTTCACTACTGTGAACCTGATTTCAATCCCTGGTGGGGATCTAAGATCTTGCAAGCCTCACTGCGTAGCTAAAAAAAAATAAAAGATTTTAGTTATTTTTTTTTTGGAGGGGGGTCACTTTTAAATTATAACATTTGTGTGTGTGTATGTATGTGTATGTGAAAGAGAGAGAGAGAGAAAGAAAGAAGGAAACTAAGAGCAGAAAAGGAAGGAGCAACATTTTGTTGTTGGACTTGATCATCTTTTCTATCTTATCCTTCTATATGTTTTCATTTTTACCCCTCTAAAACAAAATAAATAATTAAAATTAAAAAATAAAGTAAAATCAAAATGAAGTATCAATTCTTTACCACATATCCCATGCAACTGTTCTCAGTACTGTATATGTATTAACTCATGTAATACCAAGGACAACTCTGTGAGTTTAGTACTGTTCTCATCTTTATTTTGCAGTTGAGGAAACTAAGACACTAAGAAATTTATCCAAGGTTAGCTACTATGCCTTTGGAGAAGGCAATGGCACCCCACTCCAGTACTCTTGCCTGGAGAATCCCATGGATGGAGGAGCCTGGTAGGCTACAGTCCATGGGGTCGCTAAGAGTCGGACATGACTGAGCGACTTCCCTTTCACTTCTCAGTTTCATGGAGAAGGAAATGGCAACCCACTCCAGTGTTCTTGCCTGGGGAATCCCAGGGATGGAGGAGCCTGGTGGGCTGCCATCTATGGGGTCGCACAGAGTCGGACGACTGACGTGACTTAGCAGCAGCAGCAGCAGCTACTAAGCCTTAAATGGTGTTTCAAACCTTGGTCATCTGTTTCCAATAGCTATGTTTTTAATTCACTCAACATCTTCAAATTTTAGTAAAGCATATTTACTGTTTATTTATTTAATCCAAATGCATAGTTAGCTATAATTAAAAATTATTTGTTTAAATAATTAAATTTTATTTAATTAAATTAATTAATTAGTCTTCAGCTTATCATTAACTGCTCAAAGTAGCTATGTTTGCAAACTTTTTAATAACAAGACTTTCATTCTTCATGTGCATGAGTATGAAAAATGATAGACACATAGTCTTTCTGTAATTTTCAGTTTTTATAGAGAAAAGTGTTGGAAGGACTTAAAAACAAGAAGAAGCCAGCAAACCACATGAACAGCAACCAGGAAAACGCGCTCTAGGCTCAGTTAGACCTGAGCCTGAATGCTGCCTCTGGCTCTTGGGTGAGATAGGACTCTGGTCCATCGTCCTGGGAAATCAGTGCACTTCTGAGCTGTCAGAGCCTGTCACCAAGCAAGGGAAGCAGTGTAGTAATGTGATGAAACCCTAGGGACTGGAGTCAGACAGACTGAGGTTTGAAACCCTTGCCCGCAGCCTCCTGAGTCTGTAACTTTGGGCAAACAAGTGTGAGAAACAGGAGAGCTATGGTTGTCACGTGTCAGAGCTGTGGTCACAGTGATGCTGACAGGGGTCCTTCTCCACCACCTCCACCTGCTCCATCCACTCCCGACCCCTTCAGGGAGAAGCTGACATGCTTGTGTCCCCTCATTTCATTTTCATTATGGAGTAGCTGAAATAGAGCAAATTCACCATTTTCAGTATACACTTCTGTGAGTTTGGATAGATGCATGAAGTTGTGTGACCACAAGGACCAGACAGAACATCTCCATTAGCCCCCAAATTCTCACCTACTCTTGTACATCAGCTCCCACCCCGACTCTCACGCCACCACTGCTTTGCTTTCTGTCCCTATCTTTTTTTCTTTTCCGGAATGTTACATAAATAAAATCTTGTAGCAGGTAGTATTTTGACTGTGGCTTCTTTCATGTAATAGAATGCATTTGAGATTTACCTTCCAAAGATGAATTTAATTCCAAAGAGCTTTAATTTCTTTTAAAAGTATACTTCCCCCCACCCCCGTCACTTCATCTTGATGGTGATAGATAAATTGATTCAGGGTGAGATCTCAAGATTTCCTTTTCACTCAGAGATGATTGTGTTCTTTCTCAAGTGCACACAGAGCCTTCTCCAGGATAGATCACATGCTGGGCCATAAATCTAGCCTTGGCAAATTAAAAAAAATTGAAATCATTCCAATCATCTTTTCTGACCACAATGCAGTAAGATTAGATGTCAATTACAGGAAAAAAACTATTAAAAATTCCAACATTTGGAGGCTAAACAACATACTTCTGAACAACCAACAAATCACAAAAGAAATAAAAAAAGAAATCAAAATATGCATAGAAATGAATGAAAATGAAAACACAACAACCCAAAACCTATGAAACGCTGGAAAAGCAGTGCTAAGGGGAAGATTCTTAGCAATACAGGCTTACCTCAAGAAACAAGAAAAAAGTCAACCAAATAACTTAACTCTACACCTAAAGCAGCTAGAAAAGGAAGAAATGAAGAACCTCAGTGTTAGTAGAAGGAAAGAAATCTAAAAAATTAGGGCAGAAATAAATGCAAAAGAAACAAAAGAGACCATAGCAAAAATCAGCAAAGCTAAAAGCTGGTTCTTTGAGAAGATAAATAAAATTGACAAACCATTAGCCAGAATCATCAAGAAACAAAGGGAGAAGAATCAAATCAACAAAATTAGAAATGAAAATGGAGAAATCATAACAGACAACACAGAAATACAGAGGATCATAAGAGACTACCATCAGCAACTATATGCCAATAAAATGGACAACTTGGAAGAAATGGACAAATTCTTAGAAAAGTATAACTTTCCAGAACTGAACCATGAAGAAATAGAAAATCTTAACAGACCCATCATAAGCACGGAAATCGAAACTGTAATCAGAAATCTTCCAGCAAACAAAGCCCAGGTCCAGACGGCTTCACAGCTGAATTCTACCAAAAATTTAGAGAAGAGCTAACACCTATCTTACTCAAACTCTTCCAGAAAATTGCAGAGGAAGGTGAACTTCCTAACTCATTCTATGAGGCCACCATCACCATAATACCAAAACCAGACAAAGATGCCACAAAACAAGAAAACTACAGGCCAATATCACTGATGAACATAGATGCAAAAATCCTTAACAAAATTCTAGCAAACGGAATCCAACAACATATTACAAAGATCATACACCATGACCAAGTGGGCTTTATCCCAGGGATGCAAGGATTCTTCAATATCTGCAAATCAATCAATGTAATACACCACATTAACAAATTGAAAGATAAAAACCATATGATTATCTCAATAGATGCATAGAAAGCCTTTGACAAATTTCAACATCCATTTATGATAAAAATCCTCCAGAAAGCAGGAATAGAAGGAACATGCTGCTTCTGCTGCTGCTAAGATGCTTCAGTCATGTCCAACTCTGTGCAACCCCATAGACGGCAGCCCACCAGGCTCCCCTGTCCCTGGGATTCTCCAGGCAAGAACACTGGAGTGGGTTGCCATTTCCTTCTCCAAGAAGGAACATACCTCAACATAATAAAAACTATATATGACAAACACACAGCAAACATTATCCTCAATGGTGAAAAATTGAAAGCATTTCCCCTAAAGTCAGGAACAAGGCAAGGGTCCCCACTCTCACCACTACTATTCAACATAGTTTTGGAAGTTTGGGCCACAGCAATCAGAGCAGAAGAAGAAATAAAAAGAATCCAGATTGGAAAAGAAGTAAAACTCTGTTTGCAGATGACATGATCCTCTATGTAGAAAACCCTAAAGACTCTACCAGAAAATTGCTAGAGCTAATCAATGAATATAGTAAAGTTGCAAGATATAAAATTAACACACAGAAATCCCTTGCATTCCTATACACTAACAATGAGAAAACACAAAGAGAAATTAAGGAAACAATTCCATTCACCATTGCAACGAAAAGAATAAAATACTTAGGAATATATCTACCTAAATAAACAAAAAACCTATCTATAGAAAACTATGAAACACTGATGAAAGAAATCAAAGAGGACACAAATAGATGGATAAATACACCATGTTCATGGATCGGAAGAATCAATATAGTGAAAATGACTATACTACCCAAAGCAATCTATAGATTCAATGCAATCCCTATCAAGCTACCAGCGGTATTTTTCAGAGAATTAGAACAAATAATTTTGCAATTTGTATGGAAATACAAAAAACCTTGAATAGCCAAAGCAATCCTGAGAAAGAAGAATGGAACTGGAGGAATCAACCTGCCTGACTTCAGGCTATACTACATAGCTACCGTCATCAAGACAGTATGGTACTGACACAAAGACAGAAATATAGAAATATAGATCAATGGAACAAACTAGAAAGCCCAGAGATAAATCCACGCACCCATGGACACCTTATCTTTGACAAAGGAAGCAAGAATATACAATGGAGAAAAGACAATCTCTTTAACAAGTGGTTCTGGGAAAACTGAAACTAGAATACTTTCTAACACCATACACAAAAATAAGCTCAAAATAGATTAAAGATCTAAATGTAAGACCAGAAACTATAAAACTCCTAGAGGAGAACATAGGAAAACACTGTCTGACATAAATCACAGCAGGATCCTCTATGACCCACCTCCCAGAGTAATGGAAATAAAAGCAAAAGTAAGCAAATGGGACCTAATTAAATTTAAAAGCTTTTGCACAATGAAGAAACTATAAGCAAAGTGAAAAGATAACCTTCAGAATGGGAGAAAATAATAGCAAACCAAGCAATGGACAAAGAATTAATCTCAAAAATATACAAGCAACTCCTGCTGCTCAATTCCAGAAAAATAAACTACCCAATCAAAAAATGTGCCAAAGAACTAAACAGACATTTCTCCAAGAAGACATACAGATGGCTAACAAACACCTGAAAAGATGCTCAACATCACTCATTATCAGAGAAATGCAAATCAAAACCACAATGAGGTACCATCTCACGCTGGTCAGGATGGCTGCTATCCAAAAATCTTCAAACAATAAATGCTGGAGAGGGTGTGGAGAAAAGGGAACCCTCTTACACTGTTGGTGGGAACGCAAACTAGTATAGCCACTATGGAGAACTGTGTGGAGATTCCTTAAAAAATTGGAAATAGAACTGCCTTATGACCCAGCAATCCCACTGCTGGGCATACACACTGAGGAGACCAGAATTGAAAGAGACATGTGTACCCCAATGTTCATCACAGCACTGTTTAGAATAGCCAGGACATGGAAGCAACCTAGATGTCCATCAGCAGATGAATGGATGAGAAAGCTGTGGTACATATACACAATGGAGTATTACTCAGCCATTAAAAAGAATACATTTGAATCAGTTCTAATGAGGTGGGTGAAACTGGAGCCTATTATACAGAGTGAAGTAAGCCAGAAAGAAAAACACCAATACAGTATACTAACACGTATATATGGAATTTAGAAAGATGGTAATGATAACCCTGTGTACAAGACAGCAAAAGAGACACAGATGTATAGAACAGTCTTTTGGACTCTGTGGGAGAGGGAGAGGGTGGGATGATCTGTGAGAATAGCATTGAAACATGTATATTATCATATGTGAAACAGATCACCAGTCCAGGTTTGATGCATGAGACAGGGTGCTCAGGGCTGGTGCACTGGGATGACCCTGAGGGATGGTATGGGGAGGGAGATGGGAGGGGGGTTCAGGATAGGGAACACATGGACACTCATGGCTGATTCATGTGAATGTATGGCAAAATCACTACAATATTGTATAGTAATTAGACTCTAATTAAATAAATTAAAAAAAAGAATGAAAGGAAGTCTCCTTTAAAATACAAAAAAATAATTTGTTTAAATAATTAAATTTTGTTTAATTTAAATAATTAATTAATTACTTATTTAATTAGTCTTTGGCTTATCATTAACTGCTCAAAGTAGCTACATTTGCAAACTCTTTAATAACAAGACTTTCATTCTTCGTGTGCATGAGTATGAAAAATGATAGACACATACTCTTTCTGTAATTTTCAGCTTTTGTAGACAAAAGTGTTGGAAGGACTTAAAAACAAGAAGAAGCCAGCAAACCACATGAACAGCAACCAGGAAAACGTGCTCTAGGGTCAGTTAGACCTGAGCCTGAATGCTGCCTCTGGCTCTTGGGTGAGATAGGACTCTGGCCCATGGTCCTGGGAAGTCAGTGCACTTCTGAGCTGTCAGAGCCTGTCACCAAGCAAGGGAAGCAGTGTAGTAATGTGATGAAACCCTAGGGACTGGAGTCAGACAGACTGAGGTTTGAAACCCTTGCCCGCAGCCTCCTGAGTCTGTAACTTTGGGCAAACAAGTGTGAGAAACAGGAGAGCTACGGTTGTCACGTGTCAGAGCTGTGGTCACAGTGATGCTGACAGGGGTCCTTCTCCACCACCTCCACCTGCTCCATCCACTCCCGACCCCTTCAGGGAGAAGCTGACATGCTTGTGTCCCCTCATTTCATTTTCATTATGGAGTAGCTGAAATAGAGCAAATTCACCATTTTCAGTATACACTTCTGTGAGTTTGGATAGATGCATGAAGTTGCGTGACCACAAGGACCAGACAGAACATCTCCATTAGCCCCCAAATTCTCACCTACTCTTGTACGTCAGCTCCCACCCCAACTCCCACGCTACCACTGCTTTGCTTTCTGTCCCTATCTTTTTTTCTTTTCCGGAATGTTACATAAATAAAATCTTGTAGCAGGTAGTATTTTGAGTGTGGCTTCTTTCATGTAATAGAATGGATGAAATGAGATTCATCTTCCAAAGAGTTTTAATTTCTTTTAAAAGTATACTTCTTCCTCCCACCCCCTCGCCCCCCACCCACCGCCCATCACTTCATCTTGATGGTGATAGATAAATTGATTCAGGGTGAGATCTCAAGATTTCCTCTTCACTCAGAGACGGTTCTGTTCTTTGGTTCGTGGATGTACTAGTGAAAACTCCATACCAAACCAAACCAAAACAAAACAACACAACCCTGGAATGAATGTCAACAAATTTAGAATGGTATCCCCTGACAAGAAAAATCTTAATATCGCTTTCTAATTTTTGCACAATTAAAAGAAAGAAGAAAGAAACACTATTCTTTTTTTTGCAACTTATGCTTTCATTTCATAGGAATGCTGTTTTAGGGTTTGGTGACACAAGTCTGCAGCCTCTCCTTTGGGCTTCAATGTCTTTGTAGACTATTTTCAGCTACTTATACCCTTTTTGTTTAGCATAATGTGGTTTATATGTTCCTGCTGACTCCATACATACTAGTTGGCAATGAACTGAGATGAAGCCTGCTGAGGAGAATCTGATGACAGTAGGAACCCAGGAAGGTCAACGGGTTTAAGGAAAAGGGATTTTTTAAAATGCCTTTTTCCAGTTTAACTCTTAGAGATTCCAGATCTTGCCTTACTAGTGCTTCCTGAAAATTCTTACAAAACGAGGTAGAGAAAAAATGGACAAAAGGAATTGTTATATTTCTTTGGAATTGGAGTGGGGAATAAGAAGGGAAGGTCAAAGATGATTAAAATGAAATGAACGCAGCAATTTGGGGAATTGACACTATTAAGCTTCTTTTTAAAAAATGATTTACTGCCATGATTGTTCCAAACTACAACCCCAAACTTCAAATGCATTATTATTTTATTATTTCTAAATCTACGGTTGGCATCTTTAGGCTTTGCTGCTATGGAAACGACCCCTTGTTTCCCAAGATTCACTTTGATGGAAATGCAATAACCTACATGCAATGTAGGATGGAAATGCAATAGCCCACAAGCCATTGAGCGAGACATAGAGAATTCAATGGTGAGCAAAATAGCCAGCTCTGGTCCTGTGGAATTTACGAGCCAATGGGATTTTGTGAATACCTTATAAACTTGTGATTACTTCCCAATATCCTAAGGGTGCTATGATACCCTTGTACCACAAAAGCCTCTTCCAAAATCTAACGTTGAGTAGAAGGAGGAAATCTAGAAAGTGGCGCATTTGGTATGAAAAGTGAAAGAAGAGGGATTCCAGAGATTTCGAAGCTTCAATATTGTGGTTTCATTATTATTTTTGCAGTTTGTATTTTCTTTTATTTTCAGCTTTATTGAGGTCTAGCTGATAAATTGTAAGATATTTAAGGTGTACAATCTGATAATTTGATATACATATATATAGTGAGAGGAGTCTCCCCATGGAGAGTTAATAGTCACATGGATGGAGTTATTAACACATCTGTCACCTCACATATTTACCTTTTCTTTTTTTTTTTTTTTAATATATTTACCTTTTCTTATGAGAAAATTTAAGTTTTACCCTCTTAGCAAATTTCAGTTATATAATACAGGGCTGCCGTCTGTGGGGTCGCACAGAGTCGGACACGACTGAAGTGACTTAGCAGCAGCAGCAGCAGCAATATAGTATTAGCAGCTATGGTCACCATGGTTTACATTAGACCCTCTAATGTTATTCAACTTACAACTGAAAGTTTATAACCTTTTTCCAACCTCTCCCTATTTCTCACAACCCTAGCCCCTGGCAACCTCTTTTCCACTCTCTGTTCCTACGGGTTTGATGTCTTTCTTTAGATTTTACATATGAGTAACACTGTGCAGGGATTTTCTCTGTCTGGCTTATTTCACCTAGCATGATGGCCTCCAGATTCATCTATGTTGTTGCAAATGACAGGATTTTCTTTTTTTTTAAGGCTAAATACTATTCCATGTATGTATACACCACATTTTTTTACCCATTCATTTGTCAGTGGACACTTAGGTTTCTTCCATGTCTTGGCTGTTATGAACAGTGCTGCTATAAACATTGGGGTACATATATCTCTTGCTGCTGCTGCTAAGTCACTTCAGTCGTGTCCGACTCTGTGCGACCCCATAGACCGTAGCCCACCAGGCTCCTCCATCCCTGGGATTCTCCAGGCAAGAACACTGGAGTGGGTTGCCATTTCCTTCTCCAATGCATGAAAGTGAAAGTGAAGTCGCTCAGTTGTGTCCAACTCTTAGCAACCCCCTGGACTGCAGCCTACCAGGCTCCTCCGCCCATGGGATTCTCCAGGCAAGAGTACTGCAGTGGGGTGCCATTGCCTTCTCTGACATATATCTCTTAGAGTTAATTATTTTATTTCCTTCAGATACCACGTGTCCCCACATGGCAGACTTATCTAGATGCTTTGCCAGTAAGTACAGGGGGTGTGGCTTCTTGAAATCACACGTAAAGAGCGTCCACCATCCAGCCTGGTCCCAGGAAGTCTGGCTATAGGAGACAGCTCTGACTAGTGCTCTTCCTGCCAGGCCAGGGACAGAGACCATCCCCAAGGTGATCCACCTTGTCCTGGCCAGTGCTCTGCAGACCTCTTACACTCACGGAAGCATCTTTCCTCTGTCCGCTGCTCCTGACATACTGCTAAGTCCTCAGTTTCCCTGAGATCACTATAGCGATCTCTTCTGTAGCCTGCTGGTCATTCTCCTGTTTTGATGGACAGTCATTGGCCTGTGGTTCATCATCAATGAGTCATGGACTGAAAGCTCTCCTCCCTTCCAGGCCAAGTTCTGAAATGAAGCCAGAGACAAATGGCTTGGTGCATCCAGCTTCCTGAAGACTCAGCAGTGGACTTTTTCACTGACCTGATGATTTAGGCCACGAAGTTCCCTTTCTTCTTAGGCACTGGCCCCACATCCCCTCAAGATGCATCCTGAACTCAATTCAGTTGCTGAAGGGACTGTTCTGCATGTAAACAATTCTTTTCCCCCAAAGTTCAGTCAAGACTATTACATTAAACGTAAGGACCTTGCCCCTCTCCTCCTAGGGCCAAAGGCTATCACCATGGCTTCTCCTATCTGTTTAGGGGTTTTATCTCAACAATTTCTACTATCATTCCCAACTGATTCAGTTATTTCATAACTAAGGAGACTCATCAAGTCCAGATCTAAATAAAATCATAGCTAGTCCACCTCATCCACCCACCAAAGTTTGCTAGAACATGCTCGAATTCAACCGAGTAGCCAATATATTTTTCTTGTCTTCTAAGTGCCAAAGTGGGGATAAGGTACCTTAGTCTCCTTCTTTTTAAGTTATGTTTAAATAACACTTGTAGTGGGTAAACAGATTAGACTCTCTGGGACCTCCCCAGATATAGAGTTTCAGGATGGAAAATTCTCCTGCTGTTCCTGTGGTCTCTGATTTAGGCAAGTTACCCATTTGATTGTAGCTAGTAGGAGTGTGTAAATGTCTCTTTCAATATTGTAGCAACTATGTCATATTTTCATCATAGTAGCAGTTTCCACAGCTCGTTCACTCTTATTGGTGGTGAATTTTTCTATCCAACACATGTGTTTTATCATTTCTATTTTTCTTCCTTAGATTTTTTTGTATGTGGACCGTTTTTAAAGTCTTTATTGAATTTGTTACAATACTGCTTCTGTTTTATGGGGGTTTGGGGGTTTTTGGCTGCAAGGCATATGAGAACTTAGCTCTCCCCATCAGGGGTCAAACCTTCACCCTCCGCATTAGGAGGCCAAGTGCACCCACTGGACAACCAGGGCAGTCCCTACCTTCTCATTCCTGATGCCTTTTCCTTTTCAGTCTGAGGATGATGAAGCCAGTGTCATTTACAGAGAGCGATGGTGAAGGGCATGTGGGCATTGTAGCCAGAGTTAGATTCTTGGCACTGGGAAAGACCACAGCAGTGTATTCATCCTTACTGGGACTTGGTTTCTTCACGTGTGCGATGTAATTGCACCTCTCTCCCCTGTGACATGAAAGCAGTCAGTAAATGATCTAACAATTACAGCATTCTAAAACTAAAATGGATCTTAGAAATCATCTATTTTAACCTAATTGATAGCATCTTTTGACATAAAATTTTCTCCAAACTGAACACGAAGTTTCCAATTTGCACTTTTGCATCTAGACCTGCCTGTACAAATTGCCTTAAATATTTCAGGTTGAAGAATATTGGAGGCCTAAATAGGTTTTAAAAAAAAAAGCTTGGATTTAGTGACTACGAAAATAATGTCTCCTGACAAGGCTCTAATAGAAGTAAGAATAACCATAAGAGAATTCTTTACACTAAGCTGATTCATATCCTACTTAAAAGTGATCACGATGTTTATGCCAGTCATTCACCTCGTTTCCATTTCAGATGGGAAATGGCCTGAATAAAGACTAGTCCTGTGACTTGGCACAGCATAAGGCATTGAAAGACTGGATTGGGACTATACGAGGGGCTCCAGGGAAACATCAGACTGGCAGCTAGTCCAGACTGAGGAATTAGGGGGCAGCCAGTAGGAGGCCAAATGGGAGATATACAGACCAAGGGCTTAGCTGAAAGTTGGTTGCTCAGTCGTGTCTGACTCTTTCCAGCTCTGCAACCACATAGACTGCAGTCAGCCAGGCTCCTCTGTCCATGGAATTCTCCAGGCCAGAATACTGGAGTGTGCAGCCTTTCTCTTCTCTAGGGGATCTTCCCGACCCAGGGATCAAATCTGGGTCTCCTGCATTGCAGGCAGATTCTTTACTGCCTGAGCCACCAGGGAAGCCCCAAGGTTTGGTTATATCAACAGAATATAAAATGAGGTTAAGGAATCAAACACCTTAGTCCATTTAGGCTGCTATAGCAAAAACACTGCACAGACTGAGTAGCTTAAACAACATTCATTTCTCACAGTTCTGGAGGCTGGGAGTCCATGATCAAGGTGATGGCAGATTCTGTGTCTGGGGAAAGCCTGTTCCGTAGTTCGTAGTGGGAGATCTTCTTGCTGTGTCCTTACATAGAGAAGGACTGAGGGTGTTCTAGGGACCCCATTATAAGGGCACTAGCCTTGTTCACTGAGAGCTCCAACTCATCACCTCCCAATGACCCCACCTTCAAATATCATCACATTGGGGTTAGATTTCAACATATGGATTTTAGGGGAGCACAAACTTTCCATCTATAGCACTAAGTCCCCTAGAAAGCAAGCAAGCTAACAGGCATCCATGAAGTTGTTCTGTTTCCATCAGAGTTTACTCTTGACAATGGCAAATGTTATCTCAAGGCTATTTTTGTTGGCCTAATATTGGCATGCTAGGTCACGGCTGTAAACTATCTCGAAGGACCACCTAGCTCCCAGACCTTCCTATAGAAGGGAAACATTTAAAAAAAAAACCCTTCGAATAGTCCAGGGATAGTCAGTGTCCATATTCAATTCAAGATTCAACTGACAAGGAAAACCCTATTAATACTAGAATTATAGAATCAAGAGGCAGTTCATACACTCTAGGTTCATCCACCTCATTAGAACTGACTCAAATGCATTATAAACCATCACAATATTGTAAAGTAATTTTCCTCCAATTAAAAGTAAAATATAATTTAAATTTAAAAAAAAGAAGCAGTTCAGTTTTCCAACTGAAAACTGAACTGTAGCATCCTTCAAAAAATAAAAAAAAATCAAAATGATCAGTGTCCAGAAGGCCATTTTGTTGTTACTCAGTTCGTTTAAAAACAGACACTTTCTTATATTGACTTGAGCATGGGTATACCTGTGGTGGATTCATTTCGATGTTGGGCAAAACTAATACAATATTGTAAAGTTTAAAAATAAAATAAAATAAAAAAAAAAGAAATCTGCTTCCTTGGGACTTCTGTGTTCTCAGCGATTCTAGTTTTTGTGGTTGGACGGGGTAGATAATTTCTATGATGCTTGGTGAAGGAACAAATTCCACTATTTGTAGTCTCCTTTTCCTCCAGTAGACTACCTGACATGTGAAAGGGCTCTGAAGGCTGAGACAGGAGGAGATACCATATTTTATACAAAGTTTTGGACTGATGGCCATTTTATTTTTGCTTGTCTTTTTTTTATTCTGGTAAATACATGTAACATAAAATTGATCATCTTAACCATTTTAAAGCGTGCAGTTTACTGGTATGGAGTACTTTCACACTTCAGGCAGCCAGCACCACCATCCGTCTCCAGAGCTCTTCATCTTGCAAAACTGAAACTCTGTACTCATTAAACACTGACTTCTCCTCCCCAACCTTGACACCTCCCCTTGGCTCCTGACAACCATCCTCTACTTTCTGTCTCTTTGATTTTGACTGTTTTAAGTAACTTCTATAAGTGGAAGAACATAGTATTTGTCTTGTGGTGATTGGCTTATTTCACTTAGCATAATGTCTTCAAACTTCATCCATGGTACAACAGGTCAAAAATTTCTTCTTTTAGAAGAATTCAGTTTTTAAAAGCTGAATATTGTCATGGTGTATGTATATACGATATTTTGCTTTTGCATGTTTTTTTAAAAGTTCCATACCAGAAAAGGACGAATCACTAGATGGAACTTCAAGGGATGATCTATAATAGGTAAACACAAATAAACAAAAGAAGCATTGTGAAATGGCATTCACAAGAGCACGATGACATACAGTGCACATTCACCAGAGTTGCTAAAATTTAAAAAGCCTGGGACTTGCCTGGTGGTCCAGTGGTTGGCTTCACCTTCCAATGCAGTAGATGCAAGTTTGATCTCTGGTTGGGGAGCTAAGATTTCACATGCCTCACAGCCAAAAAAAAAAAAAACACACAAAACCTAAAACAGAAAGAATATTGTAACAGATTCAATAAAGACCTTAAAAATGGTCCACATTAAAAAAAAGTCTTTAAAAAATAAAGCTGACATCACCAAGTGTTGGCAAAGATGTAGATCAATGGGAACTCTTGATGAGTTGCTGTTGGTGTGTAATTTGGTTAAACCAACTTGGAAAACCGTTTAACAGTATCAACGATAGCTGAATGTAAAACTTATGATTTAACAATTCCACTGCTAGGTACATGTATGTAACCACTGGTACATGTACCAAAAGCATTTATGAGACTATTCGTAGAAACACTATTCATAATATCCCCAAACTGGAAACTACCGTGGTGCACAGCTGTGGAGTAGATGAACAAGTTATTGGTAGGATCATACAAAGGAATGATTTATGGGGGTGAAAATGAGCAATTTACTGCCATGTACAGTGACACAAATGAATCTCACAGATATAATGTTGCGTGAAAAGCCAGACAGGAAAACGTTCCTGCTGCATGATTCCATCTACATGGAGGTCAAAACTGGCCTAGAGTAAAAGGAGTTGGGAACTTGGCTAACTTTGGGGAGTCGGGTAGTAATTGGGAGGGAAGACGAGGAGGGCTTGGGTTCTGGGTAATGTTTGCTTTGATCTGGATGCTTGTTACATGGGTATGTTTGCATCTTGAAAATCCATCAAACTGTACACTTAAGATGTGTGCTCTTTTCTGTACGTTTCCTCCTTAAAATAAAGACATACACTTTAAAGATGATAAATTTTAGACACTACATGTGTTATATATAAATATTTGTGGAACATGTGTAATTATGTCTGTATTCTTTGAGTGGTAAGACTTTTGAATATCTATTTGTGACCCTTTTCATAATATTATTTGTGCAACAGGTAATTAAAATGAAAAAGAGACTACTTATTATATTCTCTACCTCCCAATGGATCCAAATTTCCCCAAAAGATATCTTGGACAGTAGAACAGAAAAGGAACAACTTGTCTACAGAGGAATAGACAGAGAAGATGTGGTACATACAAACAATAGAACATTAACCATAAAAAGAATGAAATAAGGCCATTTGCAGCAGATGGATGGACCTAGAGATTATCTCACTAAGTGAAGTAAGACGACAGCAAAAGACAAATGCCGTATGATATCACTTATATGCGGAACTTAACATGACAGAAATGAACTTATTTACATAAACAAGCTCAGGGATTTAGGAGCAAGCTTATGATTACCAATGGGGAAGAGCAGAAGGGATACACTGGGAGTTTGGGATTGACAATTACACACTGCTAATATATAAAACAGACTTCCTAGGTTGTGCTAGTGGTAAAGAACCTGTCTGCCAATGCAGGAGATGCCAGACACAAGCGTTTAATCCCTGGGTCGGGAAGCATCCCCTGGTGAAGTGAATGGCAACGCACTCTAGAATTCTTGCTTGGAGAATTCCACGGACAGAGGAGCCTGGTGGGTTGCAAAGAGTTGGACGTGACTGAAGGGACTTAGCACACATGCATGCATATATAAAATAGATAATCAACAAGTACCTACTAAACAGCACAGAGAACTCTGCTCAATATTCTGTAATAACCTAAATGGGAAAAGAATTTGAAAAAGAATAAATAGATGTATATGTATAACTAAATCACTTTGCTGTACATCTGAAATTAATACAACATTCTAAATCAACTCTCAACTACAGTCCAATATAAAATAATTTTAAAAATAAATAAATAAAAATTAAAAAGAAAAATGACAAAAAAAGAGAAAAGGAACAAGCTAGCTATGGGTGATGACCAGAGCAGAAGATAGTGAAAAACATAGAAATATCCATTTATTATTTTTATTTTTTTAAAGATTAACTGGATTTGTTCATTGGTTCCATTAAAGGAAAGTGGATGGTTAAGCAAAAATACTTTTCTTTCACTTTCTCTTCCTTTTTTTTTAAATACAAATTTATTTATTTTAATTGGAGGCTAATTACTTTACAATATTGTATTGGTTTTGCCATACATCAACATGAATCTGCCACGGGTGTACACATGTTCCCCATCCTGAACCCTCCTCCCATCTCCCTCCCCATACCGTCCCTCTGGGTCATCCCAGTGCACCAACCCCAAGAATCCTGTATCATGCATTGAACTTGGACTGGCGATTCGTATCATATATGATATTATACATGTTTCAATGCCATTCTCCCAAATCATCCCACCCTCTCCCTCTCCCACAGAGTCCAAAAGACTGTTCTATACATCTGTGTTTCTTTTGCTGTCTCATACACAGGGTTATTGTTACCATCTTTCTAGATTCCATATATACGTGTTAGTATACTGTATTGGTGTTTTTCTTTCTGGCTTACTTCACTCTGTATAATAGGCTCCAGTTTCATCCACCTCATTAGAACTGATTCAAATGTATTCTTTTTAATGGCTGAGTAATACTCCATTGTGTATATGTACCACTGCTTTCTTATCCCTTCGTCTGCTGATGGACATCTAGGTTGCTTCCATGTCCTGGCTATTATAAACAGAGCTGAAATGAACACTGGGGTACACGTGTCTCTTTCAATTCTGGTTTCCTCGGTGTGTATGCCCAGCAGTGGGATTGCTGGGTCATAAGGCAGTTCTATTTCCAGTTTTTTAAGGAATCTTCACAGTTCTCCATAATGGCTATACTAGTTTGCATTCCCACCAACAGTATACGAGGATTCCCTTATCTCCACACCCTCTCCAGCATTTATTGCTTCTAGACTTTTGAATAGCAGCCATTCGGACTGGCGTGAAATGGTACCTTATTGTGGTTTTGATTTGCATTTCTCTGATAATGAGTGATGTTGAGCATCTAGAAATATCCATTTTTTAATACAAAAACACCTCCTATCTATGCTCACTTCTTGAGCCACTGATGAGAATGCTGCTATCAGGGAGTCACAGGACATTGGTCAGTGAAGGGGCCTTAAGCTGTCTGAGCTCATCTCCTCCATTTTACAGGGAAGATGCAAGCGAAGTCTCAGGGCTGCACTGTCTGAGATGGCACAGTCAGGATAAGAATCCAGCCTTCCTGATTCTTAGACCAGGGCTCTCCTTTCAGAGCAGCTGCTTGTTGCCTCTGTGGGTCCCTGCAAAGTGGTGACAGAGGCCAGGGCCAAGTGACAAAAAAGTAGTCTCACTCTGTAGACAATCTGAAAAAATTACCTGTTCTTGAAACCTCTCTGAAGTCATGTCCATTTGTAGTGTGGCTTTGCAACCCCCTTCCAAGAGGCGGCACCTTTTCCTGATCCCTGAAAATGGCTTTACCTGGGGACCTGCTCTGACCAGTAGCCTGGGACAGAGACTGTGTGGTGTCAGCTGGGAGCAGGACCTCCGGAAGCTCTGAGCAGCTCAGATTTGCCTGGAATCCTGCCCACCATCGGGTCAGCGATCTCAGGCTGGTGTGTTGGAGGGCGAAAGCCCAAGACAGCAGAGGTGAGGTGTTTCCACTCCAGTGGATTCAGCAGCCCCACAGCCCAGCCTCCACCAGACCTGCCCAGCTGAGCCCAGCCATACCATTGACCCACAAAATTGTGGGTTAAATAAGTGTATTTTTAATTTTTTAAATATTTATTTAATGTGTGAAGTGAAGTCACTCAGTCGTGTCTGACTCTTTGCGACCCCGTGGACTGCAACCTACCAGGCTCCTCTGTCCATGGGATTTTCCAGGTAAGAGTACTGGAGTGGGGTGCCATTGCCTTCTCCAGGGGAAATTCCCGACCCAGGGTTCGAACCCAGGTCTCCCGCATTGTAGGCAGACACTTGACCGTCTGAGCCACCAGGGAAGCCCCAAACATGGTATTTAATGTTACAATGTTTAAAGTCTTTATTGAATTTGTTACAATATTGCATCTGTTTCATGTTTTGGGGTTTTGGCTGCAAGGCATGTGGAATCTTAGCTCCCCGACCAGGGATTGAACCTGCCCCTCCTCCCTACACTGGAAAATCAAGTCTTAACCATTGGACTACCAAGGAATTTCCAAATAAATATGTTTTAAGCCACTAAGTTTAGGGTAGCTTATCCTTCATGAGAAGTGCATGGACATATCACATCAATCACCATGAAGCCACATCTCGTTCATCCATGGTGTTGCAAACTGGTGTCCTTGTCTTCCCATTTTGCTTTTTAATCTTAAAAAGGTAAGCATTTTTATTTATTCATTTTCTCTTCCTCTCCTTTTCAATGAAGAAACCTCTCAGAGTGAAAGATACAAATTCTAAGCAGGCAGAGGTGAATTGGCATTTACCACATCATATCAAATAAAGCCTGGACACAGGTCTCTGCCCTGGAAGACATCCAGACAGTGGACAGCACAGGGCAATCTGATGCCCAATCATTCCTGCTTTCCTTCTCATGCAAGATAAACAGATCCAGTATTCTACATGGCCTACCACTTTCCCCTCCTCCTCTATCACCCCCCAGCAGGGCCTCCTTAAGGCCTCCTTTTATTAGGGTTACTAGTCATTATAAAAGAGGGTCACCTGTGACTAACTCTAGTCGCGGTTTGAAGTTCAACATCCTGCCTTCAGAAGCACTTGCTGGTTTGACAAATGCCTCGCAGAGATGTTCTCTGTTCTGTGCACAATCGAGCTAAGGTGTATTTCTTTCAAGAGAAGGAAGTATTCATTCTGACCTTTTCCTGCTATGCTGCCCACTCCTAGCGCATGGTGTGTGCTCTGATGGCCACCGTGGCCCTGAGCCAGAGGGAGGGAAGTCTCACCATATTGTTGTCAGAGCAGATAAGCAGTGGGGCACATGAAAGGGAAGCGCTCCAGGATCACAGGCTGCCTGGGCTCAGACGTGCTCCCGATCCAGTGAGCCAGCTAGCGGGGCTCATGGAAGCCTTAAGATCTACACTCATCAGGGGATCTCAGGCTCCCAGCATCCTGGTGGGAGGGCGGCTGAGCAACCAGCCAGCTGTAGTGGCTTCTAGTTCTTTCTTTAACACACACACACAAACACACACACACACACACACGCACACACTGCCTCACTTCCAAGGTGAGACAGCTTTCAGGAGTAGTGTTGCTGCTATAGAAGATCAATGGAGAATGGTTACCAGAGGCTTGGTGCCCACACTTTTGCGTTCGTTTTTTCGTCTTCATGACTGCTTCCTACTTTCTATCCCAGTGCACAGAACCTCATGTGTGCGAGGCAGTGCGCTCAGCTCTGCCATGAAGGCACCAGGAAAGATGAGAAAACATCTGTTAAACAGCAGAGCAATAGGTCTAAGCAAAGAAATGAATTACAAAAACTGCTATTCAGAGGGCAAATGTCATGTAGGCCAGGGTACTTCTTCTCATGGGAAATCTTTATCCTGAGGACATTGGAGTCTCAGTCTCATCCTGATTATACTGTTTTTCTCCATACTTACTGCTTGTAATCGTCATTTTCAGAGTCAGCTCTGACACCAGCAGATGGACCCAACAGGGCTCAACACTTACTGAGATGGCGCCCCACTGGACCCAGAAACAGGCCCCACTGGACTCAGTGGTGCCAGGAACAAAAAGGAGTGATTAGAGCAAGGTGGTGAGTGCAAGAACTGAAGGAGGAGAAGCTGAGAGACAGAACTGGTCATATGGTGTATACTCTGCACGGACGGACGGATCAACTGGCATAGCAGTTACACGTGGTCTTTGCTGTTTTCCTCTGCATACCTTTCACTCTCCAGTTACTTTTTCTTTCTCATGCTGAGCGAGTGATAATTTGGCCCCTGTGCATGAAGTATAATGCTGTGGATGCACTCTGCTCGTCTCATTTGCCAAGTTATCCTAGAAATCTCCATGCAAAAGCTCTGGGACTCACTCAGCCCCAGGTAGGTTAGGATGAATAAGAAAACAAGACCAAAAGACAGACTCATTTTAATATTTCATCTCTCTATCTTACCTGCATCCCCCTCCTCTCACCAAGGAAAGGCTAAATTTAGGTTTCTGGCAATCCACTGAAGGTGGTTAGAAGGACTCAGGGTGGGTAGGTGAGTGCGTGATTTCTATAAGAGGAAAGGTGAGGAGCTATGAAGGAGGGGTCTTGGAAGCTCTGCTGGGGTTTCCCCAAACTGGGAAGGAGATGATGTGAAGCAAGGTACTCCAGGAAGAGGGAAGGATTTCAGAGGGGAATGGCCAGCTCAACCAAATTCACAACAGCTTCTAGAACTGGCAGGAGTTCCCATGTCACAGCCTTGCCCACCGAGGTGCCGTGTCTCTTTTGAACATTTCCAAGGGAACCACTTACACTCTGGTCCATGGTAAATGGCACCCTCTAGAGTCGTTACCATAGCAGCCCCATAGGGACCATCCAGATGGTGAGCATGCCGTGAAAACCAGTGCAAGGGGCTAGTGCTCCAGACTGTTTCCTCTGTAGGCTGTGGGGTGGGGGTGGGGAGGGGGTGAGCAACAGTAAGCAATAAGAATCGATTTCTCTACAAACCTTTCAGGATGGGCATTCAGCGCCCATAAAAATACGATTTATCAAAGTAAAAAAGATTTACTTATTCCTGTTTATTCCCCTTCCTACCTTATTCTTAACTTAGAAGCCTAAGTTTCTCAGCTGAAAAAAATTCACAATTAAGCCATATGTTTTCCTTGATGGGAATTCCAAATGATTCTTTTGTGTCCATTTTTGCTGCTGATTCAGAGCAGGTACCTACTGGCCAATGATAGCATCAGAGTCATGGGTATCCTTTCTCAGAGTCACCAAAAGAGACATGAACCATTTGGGGAAAATGAGGTCTCCAAAAAGCAAAAACATCGTTTCCAGAACTGGACCCATATTTTTTTTTCCAGGAAATAATTTATTATCGATGTTACCACTCCTCCTAGTTTTCAGATATTCTTTTCTATGGTCAAAAATATATTTTGACCTATGGCTGATTCGTATTGATATATAGCAGAAACCATCACAATAGTGTAAAGCAATTATCCTCCAATTCAAAGTAAATCAATTAAATATATATATTGAAAAACCTTGTTGGAATCAAGAGTCTGAAGAATGTATTTGCCCAGGATGCCATAGTTACGACAGGTGTCACATAATTACGACAGCAGCAGCAGAAGCGATGGCTACAACAAAGCGGCAGGTTAACCGTACAATTTGGTTTTAACTTCCTTTTGTAGTTAGGCCATCTGTTTAACAACTTTCTCCATTTTTTCCTGATTATTTCACCTTCCTAAACACAGAGGGGCAGCACAGACGATATCTATTCATCTTTTTGATTTTGTTAAGCACTCGAACTGGTTATTACAGAATTGGGTCTCAGCCGCCCCTGAGCTAGTCATGCCGCTGTAATCCTTCAGGTCAGCCTGAAACACACACTGATCCCGGCTACCACGCAGCGGGTGGGGGAAGAAGAGGCTTCTGCAAGCAGACATTCCCCTGCCCTAGAGGCTGCCCAATGAGGCAACAGGGAAAACCAGTACCGTGAGCCTCGTGTCCTGACAGTATGCGCAGGAGACCAGCTGCTGTGTAGAGGGGTTTCGTAAGGTGGGCAGGAGCTGGATCTGACAGGTTCTTCTACAGCCAGCTTTCTTAAGCTCGGCACCGTTGCCATTTGGGGAGGGATAATTTGACTGTGACTCTGCCCTGTGTTGTAAGATATCAGCAGTTTCACTGGCTTCCATCCACTGGATGCCCGTAAAGCAACATCACCAGTTGTTTCAACCAAAATGTCTCCAGCACCCCCAGTTAAGAAACATGTCACTACAGGAAGACTCCTGATCCCCAAAGCAGTTGGAAGTTATGTTGTAAACCCTAATAAAGTCATGAAGTTTGCGAAGAATTGTGATCTTATAAACTAGGCCAAATTCATGTTTATCCCTCCAAAACTAACCAGGCTATTTCTTGAAAGGGGGAGACGCTGGTGATGTAACAGTTGTGAGAGAAATGTGGGCTGAGGTGCCTTTTCCTTGCCCTAACCTGCAGGGTGCTGCCAGCACAGGGCCCATCACAGGTGTGACGTTTATGGGCAAACCCGGTAAACGCAAATTCCGCACGTTCATCGATATCTGGCCACAACAGTCAACCACATTGGTTTCCCACAGATCCATTACCTGGGTAGCAGCTAAAACACGAAAGCTTGAGTAAAGATTGCTGTTGCCCAGCCAAAATAATTCTCGGCACAAATAATTGTTTGGCACCGTCAATTGGAATGGAGAAGCTTTCTGCTGCTTCACCTACTTCTGTCCCAACTGGCAGAAGAAAACCATAGCTCACCAGAGAAATGTATTTGGTTGATCATTTCAGCTGAGGTTGTCACACAAAGAACATTCAGTGACTCGGCTTATAGAGCTAGGTCATCCGTGGTGGCTCAGATGGTAAACAATCGGCCTACAGTGCAGAAGACTTGGGTTCGATCCCCGGGTCGGGAAGATCCCCTGAAGAAGGAATAGCAACCCACTCCAATATTCTTGTCTGGAGAATCCCCGAGACAGAGGAGCCTGGCAGGCTGCAGTCCACGGGGTCGCAAAGAGTCAGACATGACTGAGTGACTAGCATTACTATTACTACTTACAGAGCTAAATGGATTGGGGATGTTAGAAAAGCTGAAATTGAGTCCTCTACCCACTCCAATGGAAAGAAAGTATTTAAAATTTTTTTCATCTGTGTTTATGCTGTGGTCTCTTCAGTGACAGCTGCTCAAAGAAAAAGCAAGTTCAGTTTCTTTGACATGTACCTGAAGGCTAGCCATGAGTTTCTGGCACCAATAAGTAAGATTGAAAGAGAGAGAAGAGCTTATCCCAAGGGGCGGTGGTGATGCTGCCATTTCCCAAGGACTAAATAGAGTGACTTTCAAAGGAACGGTTGGGCCCATTCTCTTTCTTTCATCCAGTCCCCTTCGAGTCATCACTCTCCACACCCAATCTCTGAGGTTCTGTGGAAACAGGTCTGGACCAGTGGTTCCCAGGCTTGGCTGAGCATTTATTCACCTTGGGAGTTTAAAGGAAATCATTACACGTTCTCAGAAGTTCTAATATGGTCCTTTGTCTGGTTTGTTTTCTTTTGTGTTTGGTTTTTTGCTGTTTGGCCACCCCACACAGCATAAGGGATCTGAGTTCCCTGACCAGGGATTGAACCCTCACCCCTGCAGTAGAAGCATGGAGTCTTAACCACTGAGCCACCAGGGAAGTCCCTCTATTATGGTTTTGAGTGTGGGATCTGTGAATATGTATATTAAAGTATTTCCCTGGGTCACGCAACTACTTTGGGGTCATCTAGAATAAACAGCAATGCTACTGCTGATGGTGGTGATGAAGATGATGATATCTACCCTTCATGGAGGACCTGCTGTGTGCTAAATACTCCCAGGCATTACCTCATTTTATCTTCATCCCCATGAGTTACTATTACTGTTTCCATTTGAAGATGTGGAAACAGGCTCAAGGGATTTAATTGCTTGCACATGGTGCTGGAGTTTTTAACCATCATGAAAATTTTCCTCTCTACCATTTATTGAACTGGAAGTAGTGAGGAGCAGGGGGTATGAAATTATCAAGAAACATACAGATGAACGCAGAGGAGGCCTCACTGAGAAATCTGGAATTTCTCTAGAACTCTGAGTCTGGGTTTTCTCAGAGTTGAGGAACAGGCAGGCTAGCAGGAGCATTTTGGTGTTGTGAGTCTTTGTCATGTCTCAGCCAAAGTGTCTTGCAGCTCTGTAAACACGGCATGGAGGCTACAGAACTGCCTGGGGGAGAAAGTTCATAAAAATGATATTTTTGCTGAGCACCAGAAGGAACATTTTTGTCTTTAAATATGCAGAGACACTACAGCAAGTATCACAAATTCATTCTGGTGATGCAACCAACAACACTTAATTATCAGCTCCACAAGCAAATTAGGTGAGAAAAGTACTTGTCTTTTTATATTTTATTTCTAAAAGAATTCAAAGAAGATAATTTAACTACTGCAGCATATTACGACTCTTCTCCATCTGTTTTTTTTCCTCTTTCTATTCCTTTTTTTTTTTTTAAGTCACAGGTACACCTGTCCTCTTGGGAGCTTCCCAGGTGCCACTGCTGGTAAAGAACCTGCCTGCCACTGCAGGAGATGTTAGAGACACAGGTTCGATCCCTGAATCAGGAATATCCCCTGGAGGAGGGCATGGCAACTCACTCCAGTATTCTTGCCTGAAGAATCCCATGGACAGAGAGGAGCCTGGCGGGCTACAGTCCATGAAGTCATAAAAGAGTCAGACATGACTGAGGCAACTTAGCACACACACACACACACACACACCTGTTCTCTTGCTTTTTTGTTGGCCTGTTCACCTATAGAGGAGCTTGGAGGAATCCACTGGATCTGCTACAGAGCCGAGTGGATCTAGTCCATGTGAGGCTTAAATGGCAGGATGGGAGGTGGGTTCCCAGGTGCCCCAGCTGGGAGGTGTGTATGCAGGACTTGGGGGTATCCTTTCCTGAGACCTCATCCTGGCTGTCCCCACTGTTCATGGAGGTGACTTTGAGACACTGTACCATGGAGGCCAACTTGTCATCTCCAGATCCTAGCTCCAACTGGCCCTTTTTGATGAGATGCTGTCTTGGGGTGAGGAGGCTCACATGACCTTGGAGAATTCGCCAAATGAACTCCCTGGATGACAGGCAGGACAGAGGGCCCAGTGTGGCCCAGTGAAAGCCATGTCCCCCTTCACTCCCTCACCCATGACTAGCCTCTGTGCCAAGGGAATCCTTCAGAGACGCTTCTGAAGGGAAGCCATGGCTTCCTCCTCCTCCAGATTTTCTGATGCCTATGAAGTTTCAGCTCGGAGAAGGCGATGGCACCCCACTCCAGTACTCTTGCCTGGAAAATCCCATGGACGGAGGAGCCTGATAGGCTGCAGTCCATGGGGTCGCTAAGAGTCAGACACGACTGAGTGACTTTGCTTTCACTTTTCACTTTCATGCATTGGAGAAGGAAATGGCAACCTACTCCCGTGTTCTTGCCTGGAGAATCCCAGGGACGGGGGAGCCTTTTGGGCTGCCATCTATGGGGTCGCATAGAGTTGGACACGACTGAGGCGACTTAGCAGCAGCAGCAGCAGCAGCAGCATGAAGTTTCAGCTATTTCACTAAATATGCTGGAAACAGGTCTTGGCTTCTTCATCTGGTTTCCCCACTTTACAAACCTCTGAGTTCAGTCTCTCACTGTGTGGCAGTGACAGATGGGGGGAGGCTGGCTCACGGCTTTGGGGTGCTTCCAGGGGCCTGGTGTATAAACCCTATAAACCACCATAAACCACTGCTATAAACCCAAAGCACTGTAAACCACTGCTGGTTTATAGGTTTCCCTATAAGCCACTTCTGGCCCCTCCAGCAGTTATACCCTTAACAACTCTGGCTCCCCAGCTCCCAGAATGAGAATGAGCAGCAATTCTAGAATTTGTGTAGTTTAACGTTTCCAGAAGGAACACCAGGAATCGGGCGGGTGGCACACACAGGTGCAGTGAATCAGGAGGGGACTGAGTGAGCCGGGCAGCACGTGTCTGTCCACAAGGGAGCGGACCCCAGCTCCATCACACGGCCGATGTGTGGGAACATGCACCCAGGTTGCCAGATCGTTCCATAAAATTTCAGCAATCTGGATGCTTTAAAAATACCTTTATTTACTTTTGGCTGTGTTGGCTCTTTGTTGCTGCATGGGCTTTTCTCTAGTTACACGAGTTGGGGCTGCTTTCTAGCTGTGGGGCGCAGGCTTCTCATCATGCTGACTTCTCTTGATGTGGAGCACAGGTTCTAGGGCGCCCGGGGTTCAGCAGCTGCAGCACATGGGTTCAGTAGTTGCGGCTCCCAGGCTCCAGAGTACAGGCTCAATAGCTGTGGTACACGGGCTTGGTTGTTCTGTGGGATCATGTGGAATCTTCCCAGATGGAGGTTTGAACCTGTGTCTTCTGCATTGGCAGGCGGATTCTTTACCCCTGAGCCACCAGGGAATCTATACATACTTTGTGGGCCAAAAAAACATACCCAGAGACTGGGCTATGTCTGAGGGCCACCAGTTTGCAATTTCTTCTCCAATTTAACACCATCCTTTTGAGGAGGATTCACTCAGAGGGTACAAGCTGATTCAACCTGGTGCAGAAGGAGAGCTGAGGTCTGGTGTCTGAACCATGGGCAAGTGTTCTTTCCTTTATGCTTTATTCTTAATTCTCATAATTTTCATCAATTCAAAGATTTACTGAAATTAGTGGTAATTGGACACATTTCAGGTACAAAGAACTGTGCTGAATGTTTGAAATTGCCAGAAAGTTAAATAACTTCCCTTCCCCCCAAAGATCAGTACTTCTCCCATGAGAGGGCAGAAAAGTGGGTTTTATAATATGTCTCCTCTGTGCCAGGCATTTCATACTCAACATTTCCAGGAATCTTCAAAAATTTTTTAGAGGTCAGCATTGTTCACCACTTCTTGTAATTCTGATACTACAGATCAGAAAGATTAAGTAACTTGCCTGGGGTCACACAGCTGGAATGATAAAGAGCTCAAACTCATGACCTCTGACGGTAGTGTCCATGCTTTGCTTATTGTTTGCTTAATGGAAATTGTCAATGTTCAATAACGAAATACTTGAACATACACAAATAGTATTATTTAACACATGTTAATATGTTCTCACTCTTTTTCTTCTAGCATGTGTGATAGCTGCTCAACCGTGTCCAACTCTTTGGGACCCCATGGACTGTAGCTCGACAGCCTCCTCTGTCCATGGAATTCTCCAAGCAAGAATACCGGAGTGGGCTGCCACGCCCTTTTCCGGCAGATTTTCCCAACCCAAGGCTCCTGAATTACAGGCGGATTCTTTACCACCTGGGTCACCAGGGAAGCCCTTTTTGTATTAGACCATATAATAATTCAGGCACCAGAACACTACTGCTGCTAGAAGAGGGTATGAAGTAAGGTGTGCAGAGCACACAAAGTGGCGGAAATGACACCTAGGTGCCAGCGTGCGAACTGGTTGGTTGAGAGCAGCTTCATGGAGCAGGTAGGCTGTGGGCTGGGGCTGGGCGTGGGCACTGAAAGGTCGGGTTGGAGTGTTCTCAGCCTACTGTTTTGCCTACTGTTTAAAACAGTTTAAATCTTTTGACTACTGTTTAAGATAGCTTTCGATGACTCAGAAACTAGGGGTGGCAACCTAGGCAGTTGAAGTCAGCCCATCCGGGAGAGGGGGTGACTGTGTACAGGTTTAGAGGACCCACTTGGGGTCATGTGGACCAGGGGCCCCAACTGTGAGCTCCCCAGGCCCCTGCTCCTGGGCCCGAGTGTCACACCCATCCAAGGCCCAGGCTCTACCTCGAATAACATTGCTCTTCTATAAGCTTCAAACATTTGACATTTATCATAAAAGGTCTGAACTATTCATTTGACAATTAAACATCCTCTGGGGGGATGCTGAAGGCTTGGTATTTATGTTTGCGCTTTTTTCTCTTTAGTAACCCTTTCTTTGTCTTAGTGTTTAAAACACATTAATAAAATGTTTGCTTTCCTCTCTACTGGTTCAGGCCATGGGAAAGATGAGTTCATGAAAGAAGACTTATTTATTTTATTCTCATTAAGACTACCTAGGTTACAGTATTGTTTCTTCACTTTTTCCAGAGTTAGAATTCTTGGGAGATAGCTGTTAGGATCATCTTTATTTTTTTCTCTCTCTTCCTTTTATAATGTTTGCATATATTTATGTGTATATATGTGTATATATATATATCCTTTTTTTTTTTTTTCTAGGAAGCATAGTGTCTTTAGCTAATAGCCTTTTGTTCCACAGTTTCTACTTATGGTGACTTGACAATACCATATCCAAGGTCAGGCATTGGGGAGCAATTCCCTGACAAGGACTGGTAAAGGGAATCAGGATGAGCATCCATCTGGATGGGTTACTTAAGGCCTTTTAGTTAGATAAAGAATTCAAGGTGAGTATATTTCTTTATTGCAATTAGGCAGAAAACCAGAGTTATAATGCATGCTCAATCACTTCAGTCATGTCTGACTCTTTGTGACACTGTGGACTGTAGCCCGCCAGGCTCCTCTGTCCATGGGATTCTCCAGGCAAGAATACTAGAGTGGTTTGCCATGCACTCATCCAGGGGATCTTCCAGACCCAGGGATTGGATCTGCGTCTCCTGAGACTCCTGCATTGAGGGCAGATTCTTTACTGCTGAGCCACCAGGATTAAGAAGTAAAATATAATCTTTGACAATTTGCGGAAAAAAGCACACGACAGTACATAAGAATTTTCATTTTGATTGAATTTGCTTTACATTTTATATTAGAGACCAGCAATTGGTTTAAGCTATGGTTTTGTTAGGAAACAATATTTTCAATAGAAAAAACATACGGTTCATTTTTAATCCAGCTGCCCCACCTGAGGGAAGCCCACGTGGTTTAAGGAGTGAGGATCGCCTTTGCCTTCCTGTGTCCTGGTGGCAGCTGCCTCCATGGAGGCTCAGTTCCAGGAAGAAAGATACACAGTTTCTAGAAGTTCAGCCTTGAAAAGGGGCCTAACTGACTGTGGATACCAGATCCACCTTCTTCGATGGTGTCATTTTTGGTTTATTTTTAAAAATAAGGTGATGATATTCAACCTTCAGAAGGATGTGAATGCCATGAAGGCTGAGGCCTTCTGCTTGGTTGGCTGCTGCATCTCAGGTGCCCGGACCACACCCGGCACGCAGCGGCTCCCGCAGACAACAGTGGCCACGTGCGAGAAAGGACTACTGAAAATCTCACGCTCAGATTTCCTTCCTTCTTGCCCTTCCTCCCTCCCTTTCATCTTCCTTTCCTTCTCTCTCTCACTTTTTCTTCTTTTCAGCTCCCGCTGGACAAGTGTCCCTGGGTGCTGCGTGATGTACCCGCGTCTGCAGTGTTAGCCTTGGTCTGTGCTGCTCATTTCACACTGTGGATTCCTAAGGTGAAGTCCAGGATTGCTCGGCTTACACTGTAAAGTCCTCACCATAGGACAGAGGGATGTGAGTGCATAATAAATTCCCCTCGATGAAAAAATAATATTAAAATTAAATCCTGAGTAAAATAATACAATTAAGTCCCGATATTAAAAACAAAACAAAACTAGAGAAACCCAGGACTGCCTACGGGAGCATATAAAGGATGTCCTGGCTTATCATTATCAGTTGTGAGATGTTTCCCAAGGTTTTGCTAATGATAAATACAGCAAACATTGATTAATTTTTACTGCCATGCACATAGCAGGTAGGACTCAGGCCCAGTTAACCTTCTCTGGGTGCTTTCCCAACCTGCCTCCTCCACAAAAGCCATATTAGAAATCACAATTTGGATTCCCTGATTGTCCAGTAGTTAAGAAGCCACCTGCCAATGCAGGGGATGTGGGTTTGATCCCCGGTCAGGGAACTAAAGTCTCATATGCCAAGGAGCGACTAAGCCCATGTGTGGCAGCTACTGAAGTCACAGCAATGAGAAGCCTGCACAGCGTAACAGGAGAGTAGCCCCTGCTCCTGACACCAGAGAAAGCCCAAGTACAGCAATAAAGAGCCAGTGCAGCCAAAACTAATTAATTGATTTGTCAACCTTCCCTGGTGGCTCAGTTTGTAAAGAATCAGCCTGCAATGTAAAAGACGGCCTGCAATGCCAGAGACTGGGTTTGATCCTGGGTGGGGAAGATATTCTGTGAAGCAAACGGCAATCCACTCCAGTATTCTTGCCTGGTAAATGCCATGGACAGAGGAGGAAGGCAGGATACAGTCCATAGCGTTGCAAAGAGTTGGACATGGCTTAGCAACTAAACCAGAAACCATGCCTCATCTGCATGTACCCACGAGCAATAAACAATATGAATTTACACAAACAAATTTACAAACTTTTGGCCAGTGTTCATATTTACTTCACTTTATAGGTCCCTGGAATCCAGACCTACAAATAATATCACCCCTGTCCAGAGGGCGCTGGCGTGGCTTAGCAGGCAAGGCTGTGGTCATCTGTGACCCTCTACCGCCTGGAGGGCCTTGAGGCTGAGTCAAGCATGCTGCTAATGCGACATGTGTCAGTGGTGATACGTCAATCCATTCCCCATGAAAACATCCAGGGCTTGCGAGATGAGTCGGTGCACAGTGCTTTGCTGAGCAGGACTGTCTTGATGCTGTGTCTTGAAAAGAGCAGTTTGGAAGAGCCCCTCAATTAGCCACAACCAAAACACACCGTAGTTTCACAAAAACCAAAAAAAAGACAATATAATCCGAAAGAAGCCTCAAACCACGAAAGGAAAAACAGAAAGATAAAGAAAGGGACAAAGAAGAAGACAAAGTCAATGGGAAAACAAGATTTAAAATGCCAATAAAGGCAAATCTATCAATAATTACCATAAATGTCAGTGGACTTAAATGCTCCAAACAAAAGACACAGAGTAGCAGATGGGATGAAAAAAATAAGAGCATGCAATACGCTGCCTACAAAGGACTCACTTTAGAGCAAAGGACACACAGATTGAAAGTGAGGGGATGGAAAAAGATACTTTTAGCAAACGGAAATGAAAACAAAGCAGGTGTTACAATACTCAAATTAGACAAAATAGACTTTAAAACAAAGGCCATAAAGAAAGAACAACCCAGCATTTACCAAGTTATATCTTCACTTCTAAGTTAAAAGATGAGATTAAAGCAGATGTAGCCGAAGTTCTGGAATTGATTCTTCCTATTAAGTAAAATAACAGGCTTGGTTTTTTACTTTCATAAATATTTATTCAAATATGAATGTTAAATATACTTTATTTGAGGATGCTTTGTGAGTGCTTGTTTGAGTGAGTAGAATCACACACACACATACACACATACTCACATAAGTCATCCAAAGTTTCAGATAGCTTTTGTGGGTGAATTGTGGAATATTTATATTACAATATTAATTTAATTTATGATTCTTGTTGTTGTTCAGTTGCTAAGTCATGTCCAGCTCTTTGAGACCCCCTGAACTACAGCACGCCAGGCTTCCCTGTCCTTCACTATCTCCTGGAGTTTGCTCAAACTCATGTCCATTCAGTCAGTGATGCTATCCAACCATTTCATCCTCTGTCACCCACTTCTTCTGCCCTCAGTCTTTCCAAGCATCAGGGTCTTTTCCAATGAGTCGACTCTTTGCATCAGGTTATATATGAGTAAATGAACGAATACAATTGCAGAAAGAAGTCTGATCTCCCAATACCTTTCAAATTTTCATCACATGTTATTTTGGTTGTTTTTTTAATGGGAAGAGATTGCACTGAGGTTCTCTTTACTGAATCATTTTTGTGGATCACAATAAGCTGTGGAAAATTCTGAAAGAGATGGGAATACCAGACCACTTGACCTCCCTCTTGAGAAATCTGTATTCAGGTCAGGAAGCAACATTTAGAACCAGACATTGAACAACAGATTGGTTCCAAATAGGAAAAGGAGTACTTCAAGGCTGTATATTGTCACCTGCTTATTTAACTTAGGTGCAGAGTACATCATGAGAAACGCTGGGCTGGATGAAGCACAAGCTGGAATCAAGATTGCCAGGAGAAATATCAATAATCTCAGGTATGCAGATGTCACCACCCTCATGGCAGAAAGTGAAAAAGAACTAAAGAGCCTCTTGATGAAAGTGAAAGAGGAGAGTGAAAAAGTGGGCTTAAAACTCAACATTCAGAAAACGAAGATCATGGAATCTGGTCCCATCACTTCATGGGAAATAGATGGGGAAACAGTGGAAACAGTCACAGACTTTATTTTTTTGGTCTCCAAAATCACTGAAGATGGTGACTGCAGCCATGAAATTAAAAGACGCTTACTCCCCGGGAGGAAAATTTTGACCCTAGACAGCGTATTAAAAAGCAGAGACATTACTTCACCAACAAAGGTCCATCTAGTCAAAGGCTATGGTTTTTCCAGTAGTCATGTATGGATGTGAGAGTTGGACTATAAAGAAAGCTGAGCGCTAAAGAATTGATGCTTTTGAACTGTGGTGTTGAAGGAGACTCTTGAGAGTCCCTTGGACTGAAAGGAGATCCAACCAGTCCATCTTAAAGGAGAGCAGTCCTGGGTGTTCATTGGAAGGACTGATGTTGAAGCTGAAACTCCAATACTTTGGCCACCTGATGTGAAGAACTGACTCATTGTAAAAGACCCTGATGCTGGGAAAGATTGAAGGTGGGAGTAGAAGGGGATGACAGAGGATGAGATGGTTGGATGGCATCACCAACTCAATGGACATGAGTTTGAGTAAACTCCAGGAGTTGGTAATGGACAAGGAGGCCTGGTGTGCTGTGATCCATGGGGTCAGAAAGAGTCGGACATGACTGAGTGACTGAAACTGAACTGAACTGGACTGAAGAGTTTTAGGTAGCAATATTAGTTGATACTTTGCCTAAGAATTCTAATCACACAAGTATCCAGCAGCGGACTCACATCTTCACTGGGAGGTCTAAAGCTACCTCAAACCAACTTGTCCAAATCAGATCCATGATCTTCCCCCAAATTTGGTGGGAGTTTCCCACCCCAGGGGATGCCAACAAGATGCATCCAATTGCAGAAGCAGAAAAGAGGAAGTCATTCTTAATACCCTGCCTTCCCACACTCCCAAATGCCAGTTGTTACCAAAGACGGACAATTTAACAACCTAATTGATTCTCCAGTCCAGTTCCCACCCAACCCACCATCACTTCCTTAACAGTTTCTTCTCCTGCTCAAGTGGCCCTTCCCCTGCATCGATCTCAGAAACCATGCCTCTCACAGCCACCCCTAAACACCCTTCTCAGCACCTGACCGCCTTCCAGCCCCAACCAGGCATCCCGTCCTTTGGTGTACCAGGTCTTTGGGCAGGCTGATCTTTCTTCTCTACCCACATCCAGTTCAGCCAGTCCCTCTCTCCAGTTCAGCCAGTCCCTCTCTTCAGCTTTCAGCCAATGTGTCACCTCCTCTGAGAAGTCCTCCTTGACTATATTGGATATGGTCCAGTTTGTCAAATATATGTTCGTAACCCCCTGTGGTTTTTCCTAATAGAATTTTAACCCACCCTTACTGATATATTCATTTGGGTGATTATTTGAAGAATGCCTGTATCTCTGACTTGATCATAATTTTCATGAGCTCAAGTCTTTTTTACTCACCATTCTATCCCCAGGGACAACATGGAGCCCAGAGTGAAATCACAGTCCTATACATTTTGCTAGTTGTATGAACTGATGAAGATCTACAGAGTCCAGACATTCAACAAAACTCTGTCGAGGAGTTAGAAAAGAGCACCAAACAGCTGTGGAGCTTCATTGCCTTGGAGAAAGGCCCCTAGACCAGATATAATAACTTCTTGAAAAAGCATCTCCATCTCGAGGGTGTGACAAAGCACTTGAATTCCTTAGACACAATTGCTATATGTTGCATCATGAGGTCAGACAGATTATTTCCAGCATCTGCCTTCACATCTACTTTCCTCCTGGTGGTCAAGGAGGGTCTTTGCCTCTTTGTTTCTCCACAAGGAGGAAGATTTCAATAGCCAAATGGCATATCACTCTGGGTGTCCTGGGGAAAAGCAGCAGAGTCAGGTGTGGGGTACCCTACCCAGTGGCACCAAGTTGCAGCTTTTTTTCCCTCGTGGAGGATCAGCGTCACGCATTATAATTATACCTCTATAGAGGTAGAGAAATTCTGAACACCTCACCACAAAATGTATCATTGTTATGAAACCTAGCTGCTCACTGCTCGAAAAGCTGATAAAGAGGCTAGGTTGGAGGCAAGGAAAGTTTACTTTATTATGGAGACTGGCAACCAGGATGGGGTGGAGTGGATGGGGAGGTGTGGGGTGGGCAGGGGAGGAGGCCCATCCAAAGGCTGACTGCCCCTGACTGGCAGTCAGTGGGCAAGAGCTTATACAGAAGGAGAGAGGGGGCTACATACAGGAACAGGACAGTCAGCTCTGATAGTCATCTTAAAATCAGTCATCAGTGGTCTCACCAGCATCACTGTGATTATTTTAGGTACAATTAACCTTCAGTTCCAGGGTTGGTTTGTTCCCATTTCTTTGAGGCCAATTCTCGGAATTGTGGCAGCTTATGTCATAGCTACAGTCTGGTCATCCTGTGGTTGACTTCTTCCACCTGGTGGGGGTTTCAGTATCTGTAAGACAACTCACAGGATATGGCTCAGAATATTATCTGTAGTCCTTGAGAAGGAACTAAAGGTCCTTGACTTTGCTTACTGACTAAACTATTATTATTTGGTCTCCTTTGATTATTTTTCTTTGTTTCTGCATGTTCTCACTTCTCTGATTAAAGTTACTCTTTAACTGAAGTTTGTCCATAGATAAAAGGCAGGCTGAGGACAGGGTCCTGCTCCATTTTACTATGGGCTCAGAGAATTTTGAAAAGGCAGGGTCACTTCCTCTAAACGATGTCTCAGTGTGGGAATGCTTTCTGAAAGATGTCTAAGAGATGACCAGTCTCCATGGTGGAGGGTCCCAAGATAAACTACAGTTTCTTTCAATGGGATATTGTCCTTTTGGTTGGAAATCTTATTAGTTCAGTTCAGTTGCTCAGTTGTGTCCCACTCTTTGCAAGCCCGTGGAATGCAGCATGCCAGGCTTCCCAGTCCATCACCAACTCCCAGAGTTCACTCAAACTCACGTCCATCTAGTTGGTGATGTCATCCAACCATCTCATCCTCTGTTGTCCCCTTCTCCTCTGCCTTCAATCTTTCCCAGTTTCAGGGTCTTTTACAATGAGTCAGCTCTTCACATCAGATGGTCAAAGGATTGGAACTTCAGCTTCAGCCATCAGTCCTTCCAATGAATATTTAGGATTGATTTCCTTAACGATGGACTGGCTGGATCTCCTTGCCATCCAAGGGACTCTCAAGAGCCTCCTCCAACACCACAGTTCAAAAGCATCAATTCTTTGGTGCTCAGCTTTCTTTATAGTCTAACTCTCACATCCATACATGACTACTGGAAAAACCATAGCTTTGACTAGATAGACCTTTTTTGGCAAAGTAATGTCTCTGCTTTTTAATATGCTAACTAGACTGGTCATAGCTTTCCTTCTAAGGAGCAAGTGCTTTTTAATTTCATGGCTGTAGTCACCATCTGTAATGATGTTGGACCGTAAGAAAATAAAGTCTCTCACTGTTTCCATTGTTTCCCCATCTATTTACCATTAAGTGATGGGACCAGATGCCATGATCTTAGTTTTCTGAATGTTGAATTTTAAGCCAACTTTTTCACTCTCCTCTTTCACTTTCATCAAGAGGCTCTTTAGTTCTTCACTTTCTGCCGTAAGGGAAGTCTTATACCAAGCATTTAATCCCTCTTTCAGATGACAGCCTTCAAACATTTTGAGATGGTTATAAAAGATGGCCCTTTAGAAGTAAGTACATTTTTTTTTCTTGTAGTCTTTTTCAGTCTCTCTGTAAACACTGGATTGGACTACTTCGAAACTTTTTTTCCTATTAACAAGTGGAAACTGCAAATTTTGACACCCCAAATCCAAAGCCTAGTTTCACAAACCCTCCTATATTCTAATATCTAGCTGGCGATCAGTACTCATCAAGGTCTAGACACTCTGAGCAACATTCACTGGTGCATGGCAAACACAGTGCAATGTAGTTAGCTTCCTCCCCAAACCTCAGTCTCTCATTTGTGACAGATACAAGTTCTCCGTCCTCTTAAGGCTGGCATTATGGAATGACCTGTGATGTCCAATGGAATGATCTATGATGTCTGATGGAATGATCTGTGATGTCTGATGGAATGGTGTTCTGAATTCCTTTAAGAAAAGATGCTAAGTGGTTAATGCTATTTCCTAACGTTCTCCCCTTCCTGTAGGGCTGTGATCCTGCTCACAACACCCTCTGTTGATCTCTCTGTCTTCCCTTCTCAACACTGAGGCGAGCCCTGCCACTTGGACTATTCAGTGACATAGAACAGAAGCTCCTGGGTACGGGGGTCCCCTGGGTTTGGGTGCATTGTGGGATTTGGGTGCTGAGTTCAGTCTGAGCCTGTGGCTTCTTTTCTTTTGAGGATTCGAGGCTACATCCATGTGTCTAGATCAGAAAACAAATTTGGAGGGAAAATGGGATGAATAGGTGATCTCAGGTGAGGCTCAGTGGTGAGGGTTAGGAAGAAGGAAGCTGGATTCAATGAAGGAGCTGGGCAATCTCCACTTTAGAGGGCAGGCTGCCCAGGGGGGAATTTAAATGCTGATGAAGGTCTATCAGGCTTCAGTCAGGCCGTCTAATGTTTCCTTCTTTTACCTGTTGCTCTGATTGCATATCAAAGGCAAGATTCTTCCCGGATTTTGAAAAACAAAATAAATGAATGCCAAATGCTCTTAGGGACACAAAAGTTCTATCCATGTCTCAGGACCTTCAAACCACTTTGGAAAACAGTTTTTGTTTTAGAAAGACGCCATCTCATTAGAAGTGTTTTGTAACTGGGAGGAAATACACCACGATGGTGTATACTGGATGGTAATAGTGGTTGTTATTTGGTGCCTGGGTCTGTGAACAAGGCTTTTCTTTTTCTTTCTGGTTCTCTATGTTTTCAGAATATACTTTCATTATTATTTTACAATGTAAGAATCAAAGAAGAGAAAATTCACAGCCACTCCCCTGAATGAAAACAATAACATTTTTGTTTCCACTGAAGATGCCAAACTCAATAGTTCTAATTTAATTATTTTCCTTCATTTCTCTATTCTCAACAAGTCTTTTTGTTATCAATATGGGGTTTTTCAGTTTAACTGGGTATGTAGGGCTCATACATTACTCAAAGACTGCAAAGTGTGGAATTCCATTTTTTCCTTCCATTTAAATTTCCTTTAGCAATTTAGCACTTCTTTTCAAATCACACATATAGAAAAAACAGAGAAATTTCTTAACACCCCTTTGGCAAATCACATGGCAAGAACTGCCACTGTTTCTATTTACATGCTTTGGGCAAGGTACGTTTCAAGTAAAGAACTTCATCTTAGAACCAAAGGAAAAAAATTTTTAAGTCTTTGTAAGCAACAAATTCTTTGAGACAAGATGTACTATGAAAAACAAAACATTAGAATTTTATACAGTGATGAAGAATGTATCTCTTAAGAACTTGTAATATTAAATATTATGCTCTTAGAGAAAATACCATCTAAATACAAGATATTTTGTATTTTCCTTAGTGGTATGTTAATATTTACATGAGCCAGAATATCAACTTTTAGTAAAAATATAACCATATGTTTTCATAAAAGAAAAGTATATGACTCAGATGAAGCCTCCAAATCTCAAAGTCTACACTTAAAACAAAATACTGTATTTGGCAGCTGCTGATAAATTAAAAGAAAGGGTGTGATCGTATATAAGGGAAATTCACTTAGTTTCAGATACTTTCACAATACTTTCACAATATTCAAACTCTTGTAGAGTTTCCTTTTATTTGGGAGTTAAGTTATAACATATTCAAGGTGAGAAAACATGAGGTTAAGGAAGAGCAATAATGGTAAAATCAACTTTTTCTTGCTGAGCTCTGAAGGCAACAGAAATGTGAGACACAAAGGCAAGCTGGGATGTTCTTATGTAGTTATTTATAATTTGGAAACTTATGCAAAAGAGAATTAAAATTTGCACTAATTTATACAAATGTGTTTTCTTTGCTAGTTCCAGTCAGTTTCTAACTTTTTGCCTTTTTAGTATCACTGTATCCCTGAATAACAGTAGTGTTGATTTGCAGTTTGCAAGTAGCTTTTTTTCTTTATTCACAAGAAATGGGCTGAATGTGCGATTGATGGACAAAGAAAATCCCTTTCCATTCATTTTCATTTAACTTATTTATTTTTCTTTTTATTAATTGTTTTTTTTTTGTTTGTTTGTTTGTTTTGCTTTGCTTTGCTTTTTTGAGATGGGTTTGGAAATCTTTTGAAGGTTTTCTTTTTCCTTTTTTTTTTTTAAAATGAAGTATAGTTGATTTACAATGATGTGCAATTTTCAGGTGGGCAGCAAAGTGATTCAGTTATATGTATACATACATTCTTCTTTAAAGTATTCTTTTCCATTATGGTTTCTCATAGAATATTGAACATCATTCTCTGTGTTTATTAATTTTAATTTATGCAGTTGTTTCTTTGTTAAAGTTGAGTTCAGCTTACAAGGATTTCTTCAGGACAACCTCTTTTCCTGTCAGTGAAATGATGTTATTTTATTTCTGAATTTATGAATCACTGTTTAGAATTTGTTTTCAGATCCAAACTCAGTGGAAGACCTTTCACAAAGGTGAGAGATTCAGCCTTGTTATGGCTTTGCCAACAAAGGTCCATCTACTCAAAGCTATGGTCTTTCCAATAGTTATGTATGGATGTGAGAGTTGGACCATAAAGAAAGCTGAGTGCCAAAGAATTGATGCTTTTGAACTGTGGTGTTAAAGAAGACTCTTGAGAGTCCCTTGGACTGCAAGGAGATCCAACCAGTCCATCCTAAAGGAAATCAGTCCTGAATATTCATTGGAAGGACTGATGCTGAAGCTGAAACTCCAGTAATTTGGCCACCTGATATAAAGAACTGACTCACTGGAAAAGCCCCTGATGCTGGGAAAGATTGAAGGCGGAAGGAGAAGGGGACGACAGAGGATGAGATGTTTGGATGACATCACCAACTTTATGGATGTGAGTTTGAGTAAACTCCGGGAGTTGGTAATGGACAGGGAAGCCTGGCTTACTGCAGTCCCTGGGGTCACAAACAGTTAGACCCAACTGAGTGACTGAACTGAACTGGTGGCTTTGCTGGGGGACCTGGTGGATAGTGTTAGTGTTAGTCCCTCAGTCATGTCCAACTGTTTGTGACCCCATGGACTGTCCACCAGGCTCCTCTGTCCATAGAATTCTCCAGGCAAGAATACCGGAATGCGTAGTCATTCCCTTCTCCAGGGGATCTTCCCAACCCAAGGATAGAACCTGGGTCTCCTGCATTGCAGGCAGATTCTTTACAATGGATAGAGGTTTACAATGCAAAGCAATGAGAGTTGAGCTTTACAAATAAGTGGAGAATGAAAAGAGTCCTACCACTTTAAGAAAACAGCACATAAACAGCAAGGTCCTACTGTAAAGCACAGGGAGCTATTATCTTCTAATAAACTGTAATGGAAAAGAATACAAAAAAAGTTCTATCTATAATTGAGTCACTTTGCTGTACTGCAGAGATTGACTCAATGTTGTAAATCAACTATGCTCTAATAAAAAATAAATATATAAAAAAGAAAACCACACACAGAGGTCAAATGGAGGTGGTGTTTCTGGTTTTGTTTACTTTTATTAGATTATTTTATTATTTTTTTATTTATTTCTATGAATTATTTTGCATTTCTTTAAGTATGGCATTTTCCAGATGCTATTAGAATATGACTAACCTGGTTAAGATTCTTAAAGAATAATTGTAATAGAAATTCATGTGCTCTCCCATCAACCAATTCTGATTGTTTTAAACCAAATTCTCTATGTAGCAACTAAGCTGGAAATGCGATCATTACTTGCTTAGGGCGCTGGCAGTCTCTTGAACTCCAATTTCTCATTTCTATTATAACCCTGAGAACAATTGGTAGGCTTTGCCAGGCCTGCCTTATCTCCTATCAGCCATATCATGTGGACATGCTTAGAAAATTTCACGTTTTGGCCACCGTGGCTAATGGTCCACCCAATATGTATATTGTCCCTTCCAAAGTCCCAGTCACCCACCCACATTACCACCCAGGGCCCCTGCGTTTGTGTGACTACCTCCGGCCATTAAGTGTGAACACAAACATGGGTGTCACTTCTGGGCTGAAGTTTTTAAGAAGCGGGCATACCTTCTTCTACTAGTTGGAAATAGAGTTCCCAAAGCCCGAGAAGGGGATAGGAACCCAAGATAGAAGAAACCTTGGGAGGATATAAAGAAGCAGGAGCCTTGGCTCTACCCCCTCACTGGCTCTGGCATGGGTTTGTGGTCCTCAAAGTGAAGGATTCATAGGATTCCCAAAGATCTTTTCATGGTGTCCATGAGGGCAAAACTGCTTTTCATAATGTTACCAGATATTATTACATGCTCACAGTCATTCTGTTAAGAGCATGTAGGAAGTTTTCTACACAACACAGGATGACATCATGGCTCTGATGGAACATGTGCATTCTTATGTTTTTAAAAAATTTTCTTCTGTTTAATTTCTAATGAATATTAATAGATGTAATTCACATAAGTAAAAGCTCTTTAGGGTCATTAATGATTTTTAAGAGTATAAGAGCTCTTGAGACCAGACCTTTGACAAGTCGTGAGCAAGATATTTTTCTAAGGTTTTGAATAAGTCTTCAAAGCTTCGTGAACTAATTCTTTTATGTATACAAACTAATCATAGCATTTTTAAATTGCTATGCCTTTTCCCCCCCATATTAAGTTGTGATGGAGATTAAAATACTCTGGAATCTATGTTTAGAAGATCTCTTTCCAGAAATGTGTAGAAACTTCTTGCTTTATGTATCAGGAATTACAACCTTTATGACATGGGCAATCTTCTTAAACAAATTATAAAATAGGAAGGATAAAAGTATTTTTTTTTCAAAGGGATTGGAAGGTAGCATATGATTTTAAACAAATAAACCTGATAACTACATTTCTGGCAATCTGTTTTTTAAAAATGTTTATTGGAGTATAGTTGATTTACAATGTTATGTTACTTTCAGGAGCACAGCAAAGTGATTCAGTTGTACATATACTTACATTCATTCTTTTTCAGACTCTTTTCTCATATAGGTTTCAGAGAATACTGAGTATAGTTCCCTGTGCTGTAAAGTAGGCCCTTGTTGGTTATCTATCTTATTTATAGTAGTACTCAGTCCCTCACTTACATCCAACTCATTGCAACCCCATGGTTGCAATAGACTCCTCTGTCTATAGGGCTTTTCAGGCAAGAATACTGAGGTGGGTTGCCATTTCCTGCTCCAAGGGCTCTTCCCTACCCAGGGACTGAACCTACGTTTCCTGCATTGCAGGCAGATTCTTTACCTGCTGAGCTATTGGAAGGCTCATACATGTTAATCTGTATATGTTAATACTAAAATCCTGATTTATGCAACTCCCCATCTCCCCTTCGATAACCATAAATTTGGTTTCGATATCTGTAAGCCTGTTTTATAAATAAATCCATTTGTATCATTTTAAAAATTGGGTTCCAATTTTTAAACTCATATATAACTCAATATAATTGAGGTATATCATATGATACGTCTTTCTTTGCCTGACTTATGTCACTTAGTATGATACTCTGTAAGTCAATCCATGTTGCTGCAAATGGTATTATCTTTCTTTTTATGGCTTGGTAATATTTCATTGTGTGTATGTACCACATCTTCTTTATCCATTTATCTGTTGACAGACACTTAAGCTGTTTCCATGTCATAGCTATTGTAAATAGTGCTGCAATGAACACCGGGATGCACGCATCTTTTGGATCATGGTTTTCTCTGGGTATATGACCGGGAGTGAGATTGCTAGATCTACATTTCTAGCAGTCTTAATCATATGCCTGCTGTGGTCATCCAAGGGTCTGGATAAAGATATTTATGACACTTTTGATGGAAACAAACCAATACAACTTTGATTGTGTCTCTTTCTCAGAGATATTCTGTAGTTTCATACAGGTCCTTAGGGTCAAGCCCCATCTTCCTCAAAGCCCTTCTGGATCTTCCCCTACCTCCCTGCCCTGGCCTCACCTCAGACCTCTCTTTCCAGCTTTGAGTCTATTCCAGGTCCAACTTGTAAACACCTCTTAATCCAGCAAGATGCTTGATTGACAGTCTCAATCACCTGTGCTTTTTTCTTTAATTGAGGTATACTTGATTTACAAAACTGTGTTAGTTTCAGGTGTATGGTATAGTGATTCCATTTTTTTGCAGATTATATTCCATTACAGGTTATTACAAGCTAGCAGGTATAATTCTCTGTGCTATACAATATATCCTTATTGCTTATCAATTTTACATCTAGTTTATATTTGTTAACCCCATAACCCTAATTTGGGCTTCTATGATAGCTCAGTTGGTAAAGAATCTGCCTACAATGCAGGAGACCCTGGTTTGATTCCTGGGTCAGGAAGATCTGCTGGAGAAGGGATAGGCTACCCACTCCAGTATTCTTGAGCTTCCCTTGTGGCTCAGCTGCTAAAGAGTCTGCCTGCAATGCAGGAGACATGGGTTTGATCCCTGGGTTGGGAAGATCCCCTGGAGAAGGGAAAGGCTACCCAGGGAAAAGCTACTCCAATATTCTGGCCTGGAGAATTCCATGGACTATACAGTCCATGGGTTTGCAAAGAGTCAGACATGACTGAGTGACTTTCACTAATCCTAATTTTTCCCTCCCCTGCTCCCTCTCCTCTTTGGTGACCATAAGCTAATTTTCTATGTCTGTGAGTCTGCTTCTGTTTTGTATATACATTGATTTGTATTATTTTTTGTATTCTACATATAAGAGATATCATAGTGTGTTTGTCTTTCTTGGTCTGACATATTTCACTGAGCATAATATTCTCTAGGTCCGTCCATGTTGCTGCAAATGGTAATATTTCATTTCTTTTTTATGAATGAATAATATTCCACTATGTGTGTGTGTGTGTGTGTGTGTGTGTATGGATTTCCCTGGTGGCTCAGTGGTAAAGAATCTGCCTTCCAATGCAGGTTTGATCCCTGGGTCAAGAAGATCCCCTGGAGAAGGAAATGACAATGCACTCTAGTATTCTTGCCTGGGAAATCCCATGGACAGAGGAGCCTTCCAGGCTGCAGTCCATTCAGTCACAAGAATTGGAGATGACTTAACAACTAAACAACAACAGCAACATCAGTATAGATACATATCCCACAAGTTCTAAAGTCAGTCATCTGTCGATGACTCACTTGGTTTGTCTCAAAGTCTTGGGTATGTGAATATTGCTGCTATGAACATGAGGGTGCATTATCTTTCTGAATTATTGTTTTCTCTAGATATATGCCCAGGAATGGGATTGCAGGATTGTATGGTAGTTCTATTGCTGGTTTTCAAAGGAACCTCTATAGTGGTCACACCAGTTTACATTCCCACCAACAGTGTAGGAGGTTTCCCTTTTCTCCACACCCTCTCCAGCATTTGTTACTTATGGATTTTTTGATGATGACCATTCCGACCAGTGTGAGATGATACCTCACTGAGGTTTTGACTTGCATTTCTCTAATGATCAGTGATGCTGAGCATCTTTTTATGTGTCTATTCTTGTTACCCCTTAGCACTTGTAATTCCGTGTTCCAGGACATCTGCAGATCCAGAAAGAAACCTACTACTCATATCATAGGGTCACGATCCAGGTGTGACTCTGTCCTGGCAACAAACCTTGCCCACCAGCCAATTTGGATAAGAGATGAGGCCTCTTTCTTATGCTACAAAGGAGATCTACCTTCTACCCATGTATGACAATACTGTTCAATCTGTTACAGAAATGAGTCAGATAAAGGGCTTTCTAGATAGTCAAATACAAAACATTTGCAATAGCACTTATATCTGTAAGATATTACTTCTATGTGGAGTCCAAAAAACTACAATGAAGGAATTAATATAATAAAAAAGAAATAGACGCATACAGTTCTAATGAGGTAGATGAATCTACAGCCTATTATACAGAGTAAAGTAAGTCAGAAAGACAAAAAAAATTATATATTAACATATATTTATGGAATCTAGAAAGACAGTACTGATGAACCTATTTGCAGGGCAGCAATGGAGATACAGACATAGAGAACAGACTTACGGACATGGGATGGGGGAAGGAGAGGGTGGGATGTGTGAAGATGGTAACACAGAAGCATATACACTACCATATGTGAAACAGATAACCAATGGGCATTTGCTGCGTGACTCAGGGAACTCAAACCTGGGCTCTGTAAGAACCTACACGGGTAGGATGGGGAGGGAGGTTGGGGGAGGTTCTAGAGGGAAGGGACATAGGTATACCTATGGCTGACTCATGATGGCGTTTGGCAGAAACCAAACACAATATTGTAGAGCAATTATCCTTCAATTACAAATTAAAAAAAAAAGAAACAGACTCATAGATACAGAATACAAACTAGTGGTCACGAGTGGGAAGAGGAAAGGGGGAGAGGGAGTATACGGGTTAGGAGTTAAGAGGTACAACTAGTTATGTATAAAGTAAGTTATAAGGATACATTGTACAACACAGGGAGTACAGCCAGTATTTTATATTAATTATAAATGGATAATAATCTTTAAACATTGTGGATAAAATAAAATTTAAAAAAATATATAGCAAGGCACAAGGGATCATCTGACTAAAACTTCTAAAAGTTAGTATTTGACGGCTGTTTTCACTCAGATATGATCAGAATTGTATCTAAAAACATGGGATTTATTAATACTTTTAGAGTGAATATCTGAGCTATTTTCTACAACCCATAAAGTTCTACTTAATTCATAAATTTTAAATATTACCATTAACATGAATAAACTCACTGTTCACCTGTGAACAAAATTGTGTCTACCTGATCTGAATAAAGGACTTCATGAATTTAAAAAAAAAAAAAACATTGTGAATCATTATATTGTACACTTGCAACTTCTATAAAACTGTACATCAACTGCACTTCAAAAAAAACTTCTCTCAGTTAAGTTCATATTATTGGATTTACATTGCATGCTGGGTTTGGGGAGGGAAACTATAATTCAAACATCAGTAGGCATTATCTCTGCTTTCTAGGAACACAGAATCACTTCGGGGCAGGAAAAGGGATGTTGTAACCCCAAACTATAATTGCAGGTTTATGGTGACGTATGCTGGGTGCCACAGTACTTGAGCCAGAGCGGGGGTGGGAGTGGGCAGGGGACTGTTCCAGAAGAGAGAAGCTAAGCTTGAAGGTACACTTGGACATTTTCACCATTGTGTTCAATATTTCCAGTCCTAGGAGACCACAGGCTCAACAATTATTTGTCAAATAAATCATTAAGATTCATTGGAGTCACAAGTAGGATCTGGAAAGATTTCATGGAGAAGAAAACATTTGTCATGGATATTTTTTAAGCTTTAGGGAAGGGAAGCCATTCATTCTGTGGGTACAGAATATGCCAAGGACAGATGCTTAAAAAATGTTTGAGAAGAGGGTGGCCGGGGCCCGCTGTACGTTGTTGAACACGGACGAGTATGTGACAATGATGAGGACTTGGCCGATACGTATGATCCATCTCCAATGTGCCAGATGTTTGCCAGAACATGCTCTCATTTACTCTCCAGAGCTTGTGGCGGACACGAACGTGTAACCGAGCTCTCCCTGCAGAGAGCTGCTCCCATCTGTGGAGACTGTGGCTGGCTCTAAGTTCTTGTTCTGCTGTCAGCCCCTTCCAAGCTGGCCTCAGAGTCCAGGAGCCGCCCGCCAGCATGCCCTTTCTGGGGACAGCCTATGACAGTAACTGAATAATGCTGGGGCTACGCTGTGGGTTTCATTTGCTCCAGGGCTCCCTCTGGGGCTGGCCACGGTCGTGTTGGACTTTCACTACAGGTTGAGTTCTTTCTTAGTCTCACCTGCTCCCTCTCTTTCTATCACGGATCACAAGTTCCTCTCGCGGTCTTGTGTGGTGCTGAGATCCACTTCTGGAGAATCTAATCTGCTAGGCTGTTAATCTCCACATTGACAGACTGAACACAGTGGCCCTGAGAGGGAGTGCATCTTCCCAAAGCCCCACAGTGGTGTGAGGTTTCAGTCTCAGACTCACTGACCCCTAACTGAGGGCTCAGAACGCCACAGTGGGGCTTCCCTGGTGGTCCAGGAGTTAAGACGTCACCCTCCTTCCTACTCAGAGCATGTGGTTCGATCCCTAGCAGGGGGGCTAAGATCCCACATGACTGGTGGCCAGAAGTCCAAAAGATTAAACAGAAGAAATAGTGTAACAAATTCAAGTAAGACTTTAAAAATGGTCCAGATTGAAAAAATCTTATAAGAAAGAACCCCACAGTAATTGCAGGGACCAGCCTTACAGGATTTAGCCAAAGCTGCCTTCTTCCCCCTGCACACACCATCAGGAGTCACCCCACCATTATTGCAGACAGATGTTTTCTATTAGGAGAACTCTGGTCATCTATGGTCGCCAGAGGAAGATAAAGCTCCAGGCAACTGTGTCCACTCTTGGCTTGACTGCTTCTATCAATCTCTCAAGTCTCAACTTAATCAAAGTTAAATTTCCCAGTTTTAAGCTTTCATAATACCCCTTGCAGAATTGACAACAGTTTATGGTCACCGAGTTGGTTTCCTTTTGCCTTTTCATACTGTCCATGGGGTTCACCAGACAAGAATACTGGAGTGGGTTGACATTTCCTTCTCCGGACGTCAATTTTCCAACAAAGGTCTGAATATTAAAGCTATAGTATTTCCAGTAATCATGTACTGATGTGAGAGTTGGACCATAAAGGAGGCTGAGAGCAAAAGAAATGATGTTTTTGAATTATGGCGCTGGAGAAGACTCTTGAGAGTCCTTTGGACAGCAAGGAGATCAGACCAGTCAATCCTGAAGGAAATCAACCCGAATATTCATTGGAAGGACTGATGCTGAAGCTGAAACTCCAGTACTTTGGCCACCTGATGTGAAGAGCTGACTCACTGGAAAAGACCCTGATGCTGGGAAAGATTGAAGGCAAAAGAGGGGGTCAGCAGAGAATGAGATGGTTAAATAACATCACCATTTCAGTGAATTTGAAATTTCAGGACATGAATTTGAGCAAACTCTGAGAGATAGTGGAGGACAGAGGAGACTGGCGTGCTACAGTCCAGGGGGTCTAAAAGAGTTAAACATAGCTTAGCAACTGAACAACAAAACAAACGAAGTTTGCTTTTTCCTCTCTCTCTGCTCCATGAGGTTATGACTCCAGGAGGACATAGGTCACCCCTAAATTCCCATCACTGAGCACACTGCTTGGTATACAGTAGGAGCTAAATTTACATTTGTTGAAGGTATGAGTTAAACACACTTAGGATTAACTCTTAATATTTATCTCAGTGTGTAGCAGTTCCTGTCGTCTCCTAGGTACTCATCCATATGAGATGTTCACAAAAAAAGATTCATGTAATCCTGGTAGATGTCAGTTATTATTGTTGTTTTGTTGTTCTAGGCTCACAGTATGTCTTCTATAATTTCCAGACGACCAAATAAAGTGGTCAGAGACTGATAGCCACTCAAAACTCCTCTTTACATTTACTGCTGGAAGTGAAAGTCTCAGTTGCTCAGCTGTGTCCAACTCTTGGTGACGCCATGGACTGTAGTCCATCAGGCTCCTCTGTCCATGGACTCTCCCAGGCAAGACTCCTGGAGTCAGTTGCCATTTCCTTCTCCAGGAAATCTTCCCAACTCAAGGATCGAATCCGGGTCTCCTGCATTGCAGGCAGATTCATTACCGTCTGGACCACGGGGGTCATGTTTAATCTCCTTCAGGAGAGGTCTGGGTCCAAAGACAGTCTGCCATCTTCCAGGAATAGAGACTCTTGTGGGCATTCTCAGATGCCTGTCCCAGGGCCTGGAAACCTCTTAAATTTGTGAGCCATTTGGTTTGTAAACTCCTTCTTTAAAACCAAGGTCACAGGTGACATATTTTGAGCTTGTTATATCTTCCTCTTGGGAAGATTTTTCATCTTGAATTGTGGCAAAGTTATGAAATATTGAAGAAGTGTTCCCTTTAAACTTTGCCCTACGATCTCACACAGTAGAAAACCAGGCTCAGGCATTTCTGACCTAGGTTTCTGCTCAGAGAGTCTGTTTCAACTTCATACAGATGATTTACTTTTAAAGATTTCAATTACCCAGACTTTTTAGCTTTTCCCTTTGCAGACTAGTCTGATCTTTGTATAATCATAAATGTATTCGTCAATACAAAGTTAATATAATGACAACACAGAATTTTGAAAAGAGAGAAAACAGGAAAAAATGTCACATTCCCACTTGCATGTTGGCATATGTGGTGAATTTTCTGTCTGTTAAAGGCTATTCTTCCTGAGTTGCTCTGAAACCAAACTTATCTCAGTCCTGCACGATTGTGGATTTGGAATTAGAAAATTAGAAATTTGGAATTCGAAGGTTCAGGCTTGAGGCTTATTGCCCAATAGCTCTGTGTGCTTTCCCAACTTATAGAATCTCTCTGTGTCTGATTTTCTCCTTAATAAAACATGGATAATAATTCCTGTTAGGAACCTAGTGGAAGGTGTTGGGATATTAAACAAGATAGGGCAAAACCCCCTTTAGGGCCTCTTAGTATACATATAAGCTTATATGTCACAGGTCTTTCTCTGGATTTTTTCCTTGACCACTGTGCTTTTAATTGGTTAATTATTTTTGGCTGTCCTGGGTCTTCAGTGCTCCTCGTGGGCTTTTCTCCAGTGGCTGCGAGCGGGGGCTCCGCTCCAGCAGTGGGGCACAGGCGTCTCACTGCAGCGGCTCCTCTTGTCGTGCAGCTCGGTCTCTAGGCAGTGGGCTGCAGTCGTCGCAGCTCACAGGCTCAGTAATTGTGGCACGAGGCTTTGTTGCTCCTTGGCAAGTGGGACCTTCCCAGACCAGGGATCAAACCCACGTCCCGTGCATTAGCAGGTAAATCTTTAGCCACTGGACCAGGAGGGAGGCCCTGACCACTGTGCTTACAGCTGATGCTGCTGTTCCACCTCCGTGTCCTGGAGCCTCACTCAGTGCTGCCCACACACTAGACTCATCTCTGCTGCAGCATTTGCCTCTCTTTCACCTAAGGGCTGAATCTGGCAGACGGTTCCTGGTAAACATGCATAAGATAGGTCAATATCAGAGAATGAACATGTCCAGATCAGGCTATAACCACTGACTAATGGAAACTGACCTGTAAATACCCTGGTTCACGTGCCTTTGAGGTGCAATCACTTAGAGGCTCATCGGCCACACTGGACCTCAAAGCTTCCTCAGTGTCATTAAACTCCAGGTGCCTGCAGTGATACCGGGCTCAGTTATACACCATTTCTAGCTTCCAGAACTGCTTATTGGATCTCTTCCCTTTACTCACTCACTTGTCCACTCTCTAAATTGTATTTCCTGGGATTATCTCCCAAATAAACTACTTGTACTTGAATTCTTGTCTCAGGGTCTATTTCTGAGGCCTATTTCAGGGTCAGTTTCTACCCCAAACTGTGGGAGAAGAGTCTTGAGAGTCCCTTGGACTGCAAGGAGATCAAACCAGTCAATCCTAAAGGAAATGAGTCCTGAATATTCATTGGAAAGACTAATGGTGAAGCTGAAGCTCTAATACTTTGGCCACCTGATGTGAAGAGCTGACTTATTGGAAAAGACCCTGATGCTGGGAAAGATGAGAATAGGAGGAGAAGTGGGCAACAGAGGATGAGGACACGTATTTGAGCAAACTCTGGGAGATAGTGAAGGACAGGGAAGCCTGGCATGCTATAGCCCATCGGTTTGCAAAGAGCTGGACATGACTTAGTGACTGAACAACAACAACACCCCAAACTCAGTGTATGTATGAGTCACGATTGTTTCTGATGGAAATGACACACATCCAGTTGAACTCAATCTAGCCTAGACCAAAATTAAGAAAGTCTTCATTGACTCTATAACGCAGTGTCTGAAGGTGACAGATCGTAGTCAAAGAAATCGATCTGCTGAACTCATGAACTTGTTCTCTGTATCACCAGCGTTTCTCTTTATATGTGAGCTATTTTCAGACAGAAACGATGATGGCTGTGAGGCATCTCCCAGCACACTTCGCCTCTGCAGCATACAGGAGCTGAGAATGGAAACCTTTTGTTCACACCCGTATCAATTCCAGAAAAGGTGTTCTATTAGCAATATTGGGATGCTGAACTCTGGACTGGTCACTATATCTAGTGGTTGAAGTAGTTCTATTAGCAATATTGGGATGCTGAACTCTGGACTGGTCACTATATCTAGTGGTTGAAGTAGCCTAGGTGATCACCCAGGGAAGGGGACAGCTCTGGGATAAGAGAAGTGGGCTTGGCTCAAAAAGACACGGATAGGGACGAACCTCTCACAAACTGGAAAACGGGGATTTCTTGATAATACAGTACATTTTTTGGACATTGTTACTTCAACAGAAGCACTTGGAAAAAACAGTGTAACAATAGAACCAATAAATCCTTTTCCAAGTTCAGAATAGATGGCTTAGATGTCACCTTCTGTCTTGGAGGGACGGGAAAATATATTCATTAAGCAGTAAAAATAATAGTCATTTGTCAAGCACACATAAGGCATGTTCTGAATTCCATGCTAAGTATTTTAAACACGTGATTTTATGTAAACCCCAGAGACAAACCCTGTGACTTGTCATAGGCACGATTAGGATTTTTATTTTATAAATGAGAAAACTAAATGAGCTTCTCAAGGTTTTTCAGCTCCTAAGTGGCAGAGACATTTGCATGCAGGCTGGTGTGGTGATAAGCCCGTGCTGTGGGCCCCATGCTGCAGCGCCAGCCTGAAACTGATGCTTTGTGGAGGGCGCTGAGGCTGGACCTACGTATGCTAATGCTCATCTGCTGTGACGATCCTCTGTAGCATTCAGACCCAATAAAAAACAGCCCACTGATTGAATGGAAGGGTGAAGTAACTCCTTTCTTTCAAATCTCACACTTGAGGTTGGACTCTTTTGTCCAACACCGAAGTTTCCTTCTGACCTGAGAACTTGCAGATCTTACACCTAGAACCAACAAACCTAGATAAGCCTTTCTCTTTAATGATAGCATAACTGGAGTCGTCAGGGTTGCTACAGTGGTTCTCCTTTTCCAGTGAGCCCAGGTCTCTTGATCAAGTGGGCACTAGGTTGGATCAGATTTGAAGAGAATTCATTTACGAAGTTTCTTTTTTAAAATTCATTTTTTATTATTTTTCTTTTTTCTTTACCCCCTTTTTATTGTGGTAAAATACACCTCAGTTCAGTTCAGTCACTCAGTTGTGTCCGACTCTTTGCGACCCCATGGACCGCAGCACGCCAGGCTTCCCTGTCCATCACCAACTCCCAGAGCCTACTACAACTCAGTTCATTGTGTCGGTGATGCCATCCAACCATCTCATCCTCTGTCATCCCCTTCTCCTCCCACCTTCAATCTTTCCCAGCATCAGGGTTTTTCCAGTGAGTTGGTTCTTCGCATCAGGTGGCCAAAGTATTGGAGTTTCAGCTTCAGCATGAGTCCTTCCACTGAATATTCAGGACTGATTTCCTTTAGGATTGACTGGTTGGATCTCCTTTCTGTCCAAGGGACTCTCAAGAGTCTTCTCCAACACCACAGTTCAAAAGCATCAATACTTTGGTGCTCAGCTTTCTTTATAGTCCAACTCTCACATCCATACATGACTATTGGAAAGACCATAGCTTTGACTAGATGGACCTTTGTTGGTAAAGTAATGTCTCTGCTTTTTAATATGCTGTCTAGGTGGGTCATAGCTTTTCTTCCAAGGAGCAAACATCTTTTATTTCATGGCTGCAATCACCATCTGCAGTGGTTTTGGAGCCCCCAAAAATAAAGTCTGTCACTTTTTCCATTGTCTCCATCTATTTTCCATGAAGTGATGGGACCAGATGCCATGATCTTCGTTTTCTGAAGTTTAAGCCAACTTTTTCACTCTCCTCTTTTACTTACATCAAGAGGCTCTTTAGTTCTTCTTCACTTTCTGCCATAAGGGTGGTGTCATCTGCATATCTGAGGTTATTGATATTTCTCCCTGCAATCTTGATTCCAGCTTGTGCTTCATCCAGCCTGGCATTTCACATGTTGTACTCTGCATATAAGTTAAATAAGCAGGGTGACAATATACAGCCTTGACGGACTCCTTTTCCTATTTGGAACCAGTCTGTTGCTCCATGTCCAGTTCTAACTGTTGCTTCTTGACCTGCATACAGATTTCTCAGGAGGCAGGTCAGGTAGTCTGATGTTCCCATCTCTTAAAGATTCACAGTTTGTTGTGATCCACACAGTCAAAGGCTTTGGAGTAATCAATAAAGCAGAAGTAAGCTGGATGTAGATTAATACAAAAAAATTGGGTCTTTGTAGAAATCACTGGAAGAGTTGAAGGAGCAGTTGAATTCTGGGTATTCAGGAGTGTCTCCCAGAACACTGAAGAACTGTCCCCAGCGGGCCACCACCATGGAATGTCACCAAAATCAAGAACTCACTGCTGCCCACCTAGGTATCCAGTGAAACTGCCTCTGAACTGCCAGGAAGCTGCCTTGTGGATACCCAAGGCCATGATCCATGATTTAGGAAGCCAAATCAAGAGACCACCATGACCTCTACGGTCACTATACCCTCTCCCTCTTTATTGTCAGGAATTTGAAAACTGAGATGATACAGAGAAATCTCATGCTCTCATAACGTTGCCAGTAGACACTGCCTGCTAGAACCATGCCAGCATCCAGAACCTTAGCTTCAAGGGAGTCAGCAAAGCAGTTTGCATGTCTGTGCTCTCCAAGTAGAAAGAGGATGGTGTGAACATGGAGTGGTCCATCTAAAGGATCCAGTGCAGGATATTCATTTAGTTTAGGGGGTAGAGAAAGCTTCTTCCAGGAGGCAACATTTCAGCTGCCTGCATGCTAAGTCACTTCAGTTGTGTCCAACTCTTTGTCACCCCATGGACTGAAGCCTGCCAGGCTCCTCTGTGTATTTCAGCACAGACACGAAAAATGAGCAGGATTTGGAATACAGCTGAGGAGTGAGAGGTGATCTGTATAAAAGGAATAGCATGAGAGAGGGGGTCTTGTGCTAGGTGGGTGCCTGGTATGCCCAGAGAGCTGGGCAGCGGAGGGTGGAGCAGGATGGGTTAGAGGATAGGAACATGGTGTGTGGGGAAGGGCTGCTCACAGAGGGCCTTCTGGGTCACTTTTAAGATTACTACGATGGAACTCTATCTGCAGGGAAACTCACTGGGCTGTTTAAACAGGATGAAATTCATTTGCTTTATATCTATGAAGGTTATTCTCACCGACGTGTCAACAGTGGTTTAGAGTCAGCAGGAGGAGAAATGAGACCAGTAGGCTTAGTGAGGAGGAGTGATTTGGTTGAAGGTGACTTCAGTGCTGGTAATGCAACGGATGGAGGAACAGGAGTGCGTTTTGGAGACAGAGCTGGCAGGACTCGACACTGGGCTGGCGGAAGCAGAGGTAAGGGTGAGGGAGGAAAGAATGCAAGCCTGACTCCTGCGTGTCTAGTCTCAACGGCTGGAGGGGATGCCCACACCACTTAATGCACCGGGCAAGGGTGTGAGCAGGTGTGCCCTCTATGACCTCATCTCTGAGGCCACAGACTGTCATTGCTACCACCAGATAGGTGCCCCCAGATTCAAGGCAAAGAAACCACGGTTTCTCACCTCAGTGGAAGGGGTTTTAAAGCAGCATTGAAGAAAGATCATGGGAGAAAGGGAAATCGTGTTATGGGCATTTTGGAAAGTATTGTTTACTACAGTATCCAAAATTATCATGATCTTTCCATTTATTTAAGACTTCTGTTGTGTCTCTTTGTAGATTTTTATTTTACTTTTTTAGATTTTTTTTTTCGGGTGGATCATCTTTAAAGTCTTTATTGAATTTGTTACAGTATTGCTCCTGTTTTATGTTTTGGATGTTTGACCTCAAGGCATGTGAGATCTCAGCTCCCCCACCAGGAATCAAACCCACATCCCTTGCATTGGAAGGGAAGTCTTAACCACTAGACTACCAGCGAAGTCCCTCTCTGCAGAGGTTTAGATTTTATGCCTAGAGATTGGACACATTTAGAATAGACCAGTCTGCTATGTTGTCTTATTTGATGCTACTGTAACTGGAATAATGCCTTCAATTGTATTTCCTTTATGTATTCTATGTATTTTCAATTATGGTTATCACAGAAAAGGCTATGGTACTTGTGTGTTTAGTGTTTAATTTTGTAGCCTTCACATTAGGGAATGTTTTAGGGAAGTATTAGTTTAAGACACTGCTCAATTAGCAGGTCCTTATTTGTTTGACAATTTTGACCGTCATGTGACAAAATTTCCAGTCTAGCCCCAAAGAAGATAGAAATGGGTTATTCTTTTATTGTAACACTCACCAAAAGATTCTATGACTCAGATTTTATAAATCCACCTTGTAGAGAAACAATCTCATGATAAAAGAAGTAATTCCTCTTACAGATTTTCCTCTGTGCTTTTGGCCCTTGAGGTCTCCATTTTCACAAAATATAGGGAAAAGTTTGAAAACAACTTATTTTAGTAGTCAGAAGTCTAGATTGTAGAAGCTGGGCATGTTCCAGAATCAAGAAAATGTATTACTGTTTATTATTAAAATTAAATACTATGATCATGATGTTATTACTACTAATAATAGAGATGATTTTTATTTATTCTTCTTTATATTTGCTTATTAAGATTTTTCAATTTACCATGTAATGCATGTATAATAAAAAAGTGAAAAATCCATCCAAATTCCTTACAAAGCATTTAGAAAACACAGGGAAGTAAAAGGAAAATAAATAAAGTGACTGGAAATCTTGCTATCTAGTGGTAATGTTTGGGGATCCAAATTTCCAGGTTGTAGAATTCCTTAACTAAAAATTGGTTCGTACTCTACATAGCTTATTTACCCTGTTCTTTTGTTTGGCAAAAAAGAGATCCCATGTGAATAAGTAATCTTTGGATATAACATTTCAAAAACTGCATATTCTGAACTTTTCGTAAATTCTAATTAGCTAGTGAAGCTGAGTGTATGCACACTCTAGCCAGTGGTGTAAATCCTGCCCTGTCCACTTCCTACTGCAGTTCCAGCTGTCCCAGCCTTGGTAACTAAAAGAGTTGGGAAACCTTATTACTGTTTTAATTGACAGTTCCCTAAATATTAATAAGATCGATCATTTTCTCTAGAAGATTCGACAGACAATTGCCTTTGTCAGGATTGCTTGAAAATTCTATTGCAGTAAAGTCTTGGGGGAGACATCTGTATGGGTAAATTTGCAAATATTTAATATTCAGGTTGTCACGTCTCTAGATTTAGTCCCTTTCACATGCGCACACTCACGAAATTCCTATTGTTTTAATCACTGGCAAATATTTATTGATGGTCTACTTTGTGACAAGGCCTGTTCTGTTTACCGGTGACAGAACAGTGAGTGGAAGTGGCAAAGTCCCTGATGGGGACAGCCAAGGAACAGGTAGCACATGATAATGCTGGGGAGAACACGGGATAGAGTCTGGGGGCTTCAAGGAGATGGAGTGCAGGGGGAGGGGCTGAGGATTACAGGGGCTCCAGGGATACCAGAGGCTTCCCAGGTGGCGCTAGTGGTAAAGAGCCCACCGGCCAATGCAAGAAACATAAGAAACGTGTGTTGGATCCCTGGTTTGGGAAGATCCTTTGGAGGAGGGCATAGCAACCCACTCCAGTATTCTTGCTTGGAGAATCCCATGGACAGAGGAGCCTGGGGGGCTACGGTCCGTGGAGTCCCAAAGAATCAGATACAACTGAAGTGACTGAGCACATATACATGCAAGGGAGACTTTTGGATGAGATGATATTGGAATAGAGACTGGAGGAAGCAGGGAGTGAGTGAGCTGTTCAGGCATCTAGGGAAGAGTGTTCCAGGCAGAGGGACCAGAAAGCGCACAGTGGGGCAGGAATGTCCTGGTTTGATGGTGGAGCGGCTGGAGCGGAATGAGGGTGGGGCAGTGGTCCTAGGGGAGACTATAGAGGTGGGGGGCCAGGTCATGGCAAGGCTGGTAGGTCCTGGCCAGGAAGGATTCAGATTTACCCAGAAGGAGCTGAGAAAGGAGATGGAGAGATTAGTAGGATGCTGCTGCTGTGGTTTGGCCAAGCGGCCAGTGGTGCCCAGGGCTGCCATCCATCTCTCCCAGGCAGGCCTGCTGTGCTCTGCCATCCCCAGGACAAGCCACCTCTCTCCTCTGAGACCAGACCAGGGGTGGAGGGAGTGGGTATCTCATGAGGTTTTCTGGGTGCTAAGGAGTCTGTGTGACAGGCAATCACAGCAGCTAAGAGTGACAAGGCAGGATGGGTGGGTGTCACCTTTAGAAGCTGGTTTGACAAGCCTGGGTCTCGCACCTTCGGGGTCGACAGGAACATGCTGGTGACTTTGAGAAAAAGCAATGTGGAGGCACCAGAAGCTTCAACACACTGCCCAAAAAAGAAGTGGCAGACACAGATGTGTCGTGGGTACCGAATCACTCCATATTTAATCTCCATATGAGGTTCTGAGCCTCTATAAATGACAGCAAGAGGCAGCCTGGCAGGCTGCTGGAGGCTCTACTTGCCAGTTCAGGACTAGGTGGAAGTTTTCCTCACATCTGAAATGTCGCTTCTCAACATAAACACTAAGCAAAGTGGGTTCAAAGTCCCACATCCAGCCCTCTATCCACAAACCAGATCAATCTTCCTGTCGTCAAGCAGGAAGAACTTGGAAGCACCAGGACTGAGGCCCATAGAGGCAGCATCAGTCATCTCCAGGGCCTGACCAGAGGCCTCAGGTGGAGAACATCAGAGAAACCTCACAGGGACAGCCAGGACCCATGAGGGGCTAGATTCCCATGTGGAGACATGGGGAAGTCATCCTAAGCTGTCACTTAGGGGAACAATCAGTTCCCAAGCTTCCTTCACTGTCTAGTCGCTTCGATCCTATTCAAGGAGGGAAGAAAGCCAACCTCCTGCAGGAAGCCTTCCTGCTCAGCTCAGTTCACGCTTATCTCCCTTCTCCAGCCTCTGTGACTCTCTGGATGGCATCATTTGTTTAGTACTTACTTGTTCTAGAAAGTAAACTTCATGAGGCCAATGACTCTTCTGCTCATTTCTATACTTCCAGTGTGGGGATCATAGTAGGTTTTCAACGAGCTGTAATTAAATGGATGAATTTTATTTTTTGTGATTTTTTAAATTAAAAGATAGTTGATTTACAATATTGTATCAATTTCTGCTCTACAGCAAAGTGACTCAGTTATATACACATATACATTCTTTTCATATTCTTTTCCATTTTGGTTTATCACAGGATACTGAATAGTGCCCTGTGCTGTATAGTAGGACTTTGTTGCTTATCCATTCTGTATATATAAGTTTACATCTGCTAACCCCAACTTCCCACTCCACCCCTTCCTCAATTCCTTCTCTCCCTGGCAAACATCAATCTGTTGTCTACATGAAATGGATGAATTTTAAGTTCTTCTAGGGGTGTGTGAAAGTGAAAGCTGCTCAGTTGTGTCCAGCTCTTTGTGACCACATGGACTGTAGCCTGCCAGTTTCCTCTGTCCATGGAATTCTCCAGGCAAGAATATTGGAGTGGGTAGCCGTCCCCGTCTCCAGGGGATCTTCCCAAGCCAGGGATCGAACTTAGGTTTCCCGCATTGCAGGCAGATTCTTTACTGTCTGAGCCACCAGAGAAGCCCAGAGGTATATAGATATTCTTGTAAACTTGGGATGAGATCAGATCTTATTTCTTGTTGTCTCTGCCCCTTTCGTTTTTTCTCTCCCATATTATCCAGCAGACACTGTCAGTGGCTAATTCATATAGCCTTGATGCACTCAGAATCAGCTGCAGAAAATTCCCACACTTCTATCAGCTCTGCCATAGGTGAGGGCATGATCCCGAGCCCTGGAGGTTCTCCAAAGAGTCAAATCCCCAGGTACAATCCTCTGTCAGTGAAGGGTGGGAGTTGGTAGACAGCCTCCAGAGAAGCGGGCAGCAGAGGACAAGACAGTTAGATAACATCAATGACTCAATGGACTTGAGTTTGAGCAAACTCAAAAGATAGTGAAGAACAGGGAAGCCTGGCATGCTGCAGGCTGCAAAGAGTTGGACATTACCTAGCGATTGAACAGCCAACTACAACTCCAGAGTCCTTGCTTCTTGGTGGAATAATTGTGGTTTAAATTGTTGCACTTTGCTGACTGTCTCTTAAAGAGGTCAGCTCCCCATGGGGGATTTAGGCAGTGACTGTGAGCACTGGGATTGCACCATCATACCAACAAGTGTAAATGGTGCTATAGTGATTTTTCAGGATTAAGGTTAGTGCCTGACAACGTTTGGTCCCATAGCACAGAGGCACATTCCACTCACTTTCAGAGACCTGGTGCTTCTGTCAGTAAATGTAGGTGGGGAAGCAAAACGAGGCCAGTGACATTAAGGTGGGCAGGGAAACAGCAGATGCTGCACCCAGCTTGGCTGAGTGGGCCCCGGGGTGGCCACCGCCCCTCTGGCTAGGATTAGAACAGCCCAGACTTTCTCACTGATGTGGTTTCTTGCCGAATCACTGCTGCAATTTACAGCTTACCCCAGTCCAGGGCAGGCTGGCTTCTCACCTGCTTTTTCTCAATGGTGTGATTACATCCTTGTAGAAAGGATGTAAAGCAGACTGGCAAAGGGAAATACAGAGGTTCCCCCTGTGTGGCCAAACTGGTCAGATCCTAAAGCAGTGAGGGATGGGGTACAGCCTGGGAGCTCTGGGAGACAAAACCGTCTGAGACTGTGCAGTCATTCTGAACCCTGCGAGATACACTTTGTCATACTGCTGCGATTTAGGAAAAGGAATACACACTTGGTTTTTGTCCCTTTTTTTCTGGCACAGACCTCCTAAAACCCTTGGAATTTCCTAAATAAGAGTGAAGAAGGTGTCTTTTGTTATGTTAATGAAGTGACGTTTGGCCCTCACCTAAGCGGGGTGGGGAACTGGAACCAAACTTGCGATTACAAAGTTCATCAGCCCCACTCCCCACAAGCCTCGGTGGAGGGAAGAGGGGCTGGAGACTGAGTTCAATCACCAGTGGCCAGTGACTTCATCCAATGAACTCATTCACTGGGCTCATTCACTCGGTCGTATCCAACTCTCTGCGACCCCATGGACTGTAGCCCGCCAGGCTCCTGTGTCCATGGGATTCCCCAGGCAAGAATACTGGAGTGGGTTGCTATTTCCTCCTCCAAGGGATTTTCCTGACCCAGGTATCGAACCCACACCTCTTTTGTCTCCTGCACTGGCAGGCATGTTCTTAACCACGTGCCACCTGGGAAGCCCTGAAGTTCTGTGAGCTGCTCTAGCAAGTTAATTGAATCCAAGCCTCTTGAGGGGGTTGTTGGAAGCTCTGATCTATAGCTAGTGGGTCAGACTTCTTACCGTGTGGGATCGACTGCCACTTCTGCGTAGAGGTGTGAGGACTGAAATGAGTGGTAGGACACCCCGCTGGGGGCAGAAAGTGGCTGGGACATGTGGGGAGACAGTCGCCCCAACATGCACACATTGGAAATTGTGACCTACACCTCATCTGGGTCCTTAGGGATGATCGGGGCTCATAAAGCAAGTCCCCTTTTATCCCTGAGATGCTGTGGATGAAAATGCAGGTACCTACGAAGTCAATAAAGTTACAATGGGTTATCAGTTATACTTTGGTTCTGGGTATGACTAATTTCCTTATGAAATTTAACCAAAAGCCAGAATCTGCTGATGAGTGTTCCATGAGATCCAGTGGCAGAAGGAAAAGAATGGTTCGCAAGAATGTCTCGACTCCTGTGAAAGCTCATGGTGAAAAACAGAAACAGAAAAACAGAAAGAGAAGTGCTTGCATCCGACCAGCAACAGGTCCTCTGCTGTCTCTGGGGTTCAGTGGCTTCCTCTGTGAGACAGGCCCTTCAATTTCAGGATTTCCGGTCTCCTCCCAGATGGGGCTCTGGACACACCGTGCAGACAGGGTGGGAGGCCTGGCTGCTGTTCCCACCTTGCCGGAGGGAGGCTTTGAACCCTTCCCTCTGAGCTCTTTCTCAGTGATTCCATAGTACCTGTGGTAAGTGAGCAATTCAGTCACTTGTCAACTACGTTTTTTCATTGAACACTCTTCTCACTGTGCTGCCATTTTAATTCCTTTTTAAAATTTTTGTTCATAGGATCACGTTAAAGTAAGTCCTTTCCTAGTCAAAGATTACACAAATACTCTTCTGTGGAATTTTCTACTAGTTTTCTGATGTTTCTTAAAAATCAACATCTCTAAGGCATCTGAAATTTATTTTTGGAAATGGTGTACAAAATTGTGTGACTCAGGGAATATAACTATTTCCCCCTCAAATGACCACAATTTCTACTGATTTAAAATGCCATTTTTATTTGATACTAGGTTCTTATGAAAAACGAGCTGCTAAGTCAGTTTTCTCCTCCATTCCGTTGACCATCAGTGAGACCTTTAAAAAAAAAATTGTGGTTTATTTTATATACTTTGAACTTTTTGGTGTTTATTGACCATTTATATTTCATCCATCGTGAACTTCCTATGTAATTCCTTTAACCATTTTTTATTAGTGTGCTATTCATTTTTAATTGATCTATAAGTCTATCTATTATATGTTGCAAATATTTTTCTCAATTATCTTTTTATTTGATATTTCAAATTATATTGTTTTGGTTCGCAGTGAGTTTTCTTAGATTTTAGGAGCAGTGTAAATTACTGGGAAGTATCACTCTGTTTTCAAAACATGATTTGAAGTCCTTGATGGCACTTAGACAAATTATACTCATAAACCATGTTTTTCCTTTTCCTTTTTTCTATTTATTACATTTTTGGTGTATGATCTGACTTTGTTCTGCCATTATATCTTGACTTTTTTTTCTTGATTAAAGAAACAATTCTTGGCAAAGATTTTCCTTTGGGATGTCTTGTTTTTGTCTAAAAATGCCACCTTTAGCAACATAGTGGCCCATCAGTCTCAATTAAGGATCCATTTCAGAAAAGCCAACAAAGCAAATCATACAGAAATAGGTTGAAGAACTCCAGTGAGTTTTGTGTACACCTCTACATTTGTGAGTCCCTTCTCTTGAGAAACCTCTATGCAGGTCAGGAAGCAACAGTTAGAACTGGACATAGAACAACAGACTGGTTCCAAATAGGAAAAGGAGTTCGTCAAGGCTGTATATTGTCACCCTGCTTATTTAACTTAGATGCAGAGTACATCATGAGAAACGCTGGGCTGGAAGAAGCACAAGCTGGAATCAAGATTGCCGGGAGAAATATCAATAACCTCAGATATGCAGATGACACCACCCTTATGGCAGAAAGTGAAGAGGAACTCAAAAGCCTCTTGATGAAAGTGAAAGTGGAGAGTGAAAAAGTTGGCTTAAAGCTCAATATTCAGAAAACGAAGATCATGGCATCTGGTCCCATCACTTCATGGGAAATAGATGGGGAAACACTGGAAACAGTGTCAGACTTTATTTTTCTGGACTCCAAAATCACTGCAAATGGTGACTGCTGCCATGAAATTAAAAGATGCTTACTCCTTGGAAGGAAAGTTATGACCAACCTAGATAGCATATTCAAAAGCAGAGACATTACTTTGCCAACAAAGGTCCATCTAGTCAAGGCTATGGTTTTTCCAGTGGTCATGTATGGATGTGAGAGTTGGACTGTGAAGAAAGCTGAGCGCCGAAGAATTGATGCTTTTGAACTGTGGTGTTGGAGAAGACTCTTGAGAGTCCCTTGGACTGCAAGGAGATCCAACCAGTCCATTCTGAAGGAGATCAGCCCTGGGATTTCTTTGGAAGGAATAATGCTAAAGCTGAGTACTTTGGCCACCTCATGTGAAGAGTTGACTCATTGGAAAAGACTCTGATGCTGGGAGGGATTGGGGGCAGGAGGAGAAGGGGACGACAGCGGATGAGATGGCTTGATGGCATCACTGACTCGATGGACGTGAGTCTGAGTGAACTCCGGGAGTTGGTGATGGACAGGGAGGCCTGGCGCGTACTGCGATTCATGGGCTCGTAAAGAGTCGGACACGACTGAGCGACTGAACTGAACTGAATTCCCTTTGATGGATAAATGATAAACCTGACCCGAAATTGAAACAAATGAAACCAATTAGAAATACTTTTCAGGAATTTGTTCTCCATGATACATTAAAAAATTTTTTTTTTTTATTAAAGTATAGTTGATTTACAGTGTTGTGTCAATTTCTGCTGTACCACAAAGTGATTCAGTTACATACACATATTATTAAAATATTTTTCCATTATCTTTTCATAATGAGTATAATCTTCTGTGCTCCAGAGCAGGCCCTTGTTGTCTGTCCATCTATCTGTAATAGTTTGCCTCTGCTACTCCTAAACTCCTCGTCCATCCATCCCCCACCTGTCTTCCCGGCTGGCAACCACAAGTCTGCTCTATATGTCTGTGAGTCTGTTTCTGCTTCATAGGTATGTTCACTTGTGTCATAGTTCAGATTTCACATATAAGTGATATCATATGGTGTTATCTATCTTGGGTCTTTCTTGTACCTCATTTTCTGTCTGACTTCACTTAGTTTGATCATCTCTAGTTGCATGCATCCCACCATGCAAAGTCTTAAACTAATTCTCTTTCTATTTTGTAACATCAATCATCAAAGATACTAAGAAACCTGTATTTATGGTGACAATGATTTTCAGCATTTTGTGCGAGAACAGTTCTGTGAAGAGTGCCACCAGGAAATGAGGGTTTCAGAGCTTTGGGGATGTACTTCAAAGCCTCCGCCGCAGTTGTTCTCACTGATTTAGTGATGAAAACTGAGATTCCAAGCACTGTTTCTGCTTCTTCCTCCGAACAGCCAACCCCAATGTTCACCGTTCTCCTCCTCCTCGCCCTCCCGGCCGTGGGGGTCTGCATCTTTCCTTTTATGTGATTGGTTTGTTCTTGCTTCTCATGTTTTCCAACCAGCTTAAATTGGAGGTTATTTTGGAGGGGATTTTAAATATTTGCAAGTGACATTTCCATAGATTAATAGCAATCTGACTTTTAAAAAGTTTTGAAGAACTCTTGGCTAGATCGCCCCGCTTCACCTCCCATAACCTTTCCCCTTTGCAAAAGCCCGTGTAAAAAACTGCAGAGTGAGAAACTCCCACTAGCAACCCACATATTTTCCCTCCAAATGGGCTTCTCATCTTTTAGGCAGTTTTTCATATGGGTTTGGCTTTCACACTTTTGGTTATCTGTCATGTTTTGTTTATTAGACCAGGTGGAGATTTAGTTCTATCTTTCCAAAGCATGTAAAACAGAGGGTGTAAATACAAGAACTGGCTCCAAAGAAACTAAGCAGGCATAGAAAGGAGATGGAAGCTGGAAGCTTTGCTCTTTGGTTGTTTGGAACTCTTTGATGACTCAGGTTTTTGGTTAAGGGGCGAGGTCTCTGCAGGAAGCAAAGCTGAATCTTCGGGAAGGATCCACCTTATTTTGATTTACTTGGTTTTCTGAGGGTAGATCATCCAGAACTGGGGTGGTACCTTTCTTTCTTTAATTTTTATTTCATATTGGAGTATAATTGATTAACAATGCTGTGTTAGTTTAGGGTATACAGCAAAGTGTGCGTGTGTACACATGTGTGTGTCAGTCACACACACAGGAGGTAGGGCGCCTCCTGCCCTCATGTGCCACAATGTCCGCTGGCCACAATTCCGAGCAGCACTCCCCACCTGGGCTGCCACCTGTCTGCTGAGTGTGAGCTCTCTGCTGCCATTGTGCACTCTCCCTCAAGCTCCCAGAGGTGCAGGATATTCTGTGAGAACTGGGCATAGGAGAGGCAGGATGCAGTCTCCCACTTTAGACTTTAAATGAAGATTATAACTTGGAGAAAACTCAGTCCTGGGGATTTTTCATGATGAGCCTCAGCAAGTTCACATTAAGAACTAAAACACAGCTAAATTAAAGGTTGTTGTTGTTGTTTAATCACTCAGTCGTGTCACTGTTTGTGACTTCATGAACCCCATCAGGCTCTCTGTCCATGGGATTTCCCAGGCAAGAATATTGGAGTGGGTTGCCATTTCCTTCTTCAGGGCATCTTCCTGACTCCAGGATTGAACGTGCATCTCCTGCATTGCAGGCAGATTCTTTACCACTGAGCCACTAGGGAAGCCCAACATACACACTCTGCTATATATAAGATAATCCACAAGGGCCTATTGTACAGCACAGTAAACTCTGCTCAGTATTCTGTAACAACCTAAATGGGGAAAGTAGCTCAGGTGGTAAAGAATCTGCCTGCAATGCAGGAGACCCGAGTTCAACCCCTGGGTTGGGAAGATTCCCCTGGAGAAGGGAATGGCAACCCACTCTAGTATTCTTGTCTGGGAAATCTCATGGACAGAGGAGCCTGACAGGGTCCACGATGTCGCAAAGAGTCATGACTGAGCAACTAACAGTGTAGGTACCATACAATTTTTCAATTTTTAATTAAACTTCAAATTTTACTTTCAAATTAAACTTTCAAATTTTAATTAACCTAAAGAAATTAACAGGGGAGTGATGACTACCTGGACTTGACATAGAAGGAACCTGAGGGGCAAGGAAATTAAATGTCTTGCCTAAAATCTTCTGTTTCCCCTTACGCTCATCACTAGAGGTGGTTTCTTCTTGAAACTCTGTGCCATCACAGAGGTCATTCTTATAAATATCATTATGGCCACACTCATAGATTTACTGTCATGTTTTTTTAATTTAGCCCATCATTGTCCTTTCTTCCCATTTGTCCTGAGTTCTTTTTCTAAGGCAATTATGGTGAACTCTGAACCAAACTGACTTCCATCTGTAACTGAATAGTCCATCTTGTGAAACTAAAATGAGATCATCTCTACAAGTCACAGATGAATCTTCTTCAACTTTGCCTCCTTTCCAATCCCAGCGCTCTTTTAAAAAGAGCAAGAAGGTTGTCAAAGTTGGCACCTTTTAAATTGGCAGTGTATTAGAAAAACAAAAACTTGCTTTGGAAATAATGGAGGTGGGATGTCAGAGGTGTTAGCTGATGTGCTACCTGACAGGTGCCAGCCCGCATGGCTGGTGTTGTTACTGGCTTTGGTGTCTACTGGCCTCCTCAAGACAGTGCTAGGATTACCTCTTCATCAAAGGAAGACAAAATGAGAAGCTTACGCATTCTTAGAAAGAAAAAGAAACATGGCACTTTTTCCCTCCTTCCTATAGAGTCAGAGACTGTGTGGATCACAATAAACTGTGGAAAATTCTGAAAGAGATGGGGATACCAGACCACTTGACCTGCCTCTTGAGAAACCTATATGTAGGCCAGGAAGCAACAGTTAGAACTGGACATGGAACAACAGACTGGTTCCAAATAGGAAAAGGAGTTCGTCAAGGCTGTATATTGTCACCCTGCTTCTTTAACTTAGGTACAGAGTACATCATGAGAAACTCTGGGCTGGAGGAAGCCCAAGCTGGAATCAAGATTGCCGGGAGAAATATCAATAACCTCAGATATGCAGGTGATACCACCCTTATGGCAGAAAGCGAAGAGGAACTCAAAAGCCTCTTGATGAAAGTGAAAGTGGAGAGTGAAAAAGTTGGCTTAAAGCTCAACATTCAGAAAACGAAGATCATGGCATCTGGTCCCACCACTTCATGGCAAATACATGGGGAAACAGACTTTATTTTTGGGGGCTCAAAAATCACTGCAGATGGTGATTGCAGCCATGAAATTAAAAGATTCTTACTCCTTGGAAGGAAGGTTATGATCAACCTAGATAGCATATCGAAAAGCAGAGACATTACTTTGCCAACAAAGGTCCATCTAGTCAAGGCTATGGTTTTTCCAGTGGTCATGTATGGATGTAAGAGTTGGACTGTGAAGAAAGCTGAGTGCTGAAGAATTGGTGCTTTTGAACTGTGGTGTTGGAGAAGACTCTTGAGAGTCCCTTGGACTGCAAGGAGATCCAACCAGTCCATTCTGAAGGAGATCAGTCCTGGGATTTCTTTGGAAGGAATGATGCTAAAGCTGAAACTCCAGTACTTTGGCCACCTCATGCGAAGAGTTGACTCATTGGAAAAGACTCTGATGCTGGGAGGGATTGGGGGCGGGAGGAGAAGGGGACGAGAGAGGATGAGATGCCTGGATGGCATCACAGACTCGATGGGCGTGACTTTGAGTGAAATCTGGGAGGTGGTGATGGACAGGGAGGCCTGGCGTGCTGCAATTCATGGGCTCACAAAGAGTCGGACACGACTGAGTGACTGAACTGAACTGAACTGAACTGATAGAGTCAGGAAGACCTGCCATTTATCTTTTTTCAATGCAACCCGTAGAAACCACTTGTAGTGCTGTTTCTGAAACAGGCAATTCCAGGACGCTATGTTACTTCTTCCTCAGTATCAAAACCCAGAATGCTGTCCTCAGATTTCAGACATTCAAAGAGGGTTTCCTAAGGGGAATAATTAAGTATCAAGCTCACTGATTGAAGAGAAGTATTATGTAGAGACATTAAAGAAGATATTACAAAACCTTTGGCCACTTTTCTATGTTTATTGCTCCCTGCAGAAAGCCAATGTGATTCAAAGATTGGCTGAAAACTTGGGAAGAAATGTAGGAGTTGAAAGCACGTGGTCCTGATGACTTGGTTTTAGATTCAGATAGCATTTCAGTGTGGAGACTTCATGCCCCACAATGTGCGGGGAGAAGAGTAGTAATCTGGGGATGACTCACACATGAACTCCACATGCTTGGTGAGCTGGCGCCCTCCCTCAAATTTCAGGGAATCAAGCAATGGATGCTCAGTTCTGAGACTTCAGGGAAGCACGTCTTAAAGTTTTGTTGTTGTTGTTGCTGCTGTTGTCTGAATCTTTGCAACCACAAAGAGAAAGCCAAGAAGAACTAAAGAGCCTCTTGATGAAAAAGAAAGAGGAGAGTGAAAAAAGTTGGCTTAAAACTCAACATTCAAAAAACCAAGATCATGGCATCTAGTCCCATCACTTCATGGCAAATAGAAGGGAAAACAATGGAAACAGTGACAGACTTTATTTTCTTGGGCTCCAAAGTCACTGCATATGGTGACTACAGCCATGAAATTAAAAGACACTTGCTCCTTGGAAGAAAAGGAGTGAAGCTATGGTTTTTCCAGTAGTCAAGTATGGATGTGAGACTTGGACTATAAAGAAAGCTGAGCACCAAAGAACTGATGCTTTTGAACTGTGGTGTTGGAGAAGACTCTTGAGAGTCCCCTGGACTGCAAGGAGATCAAGCCGGTCAATGCTAAAGGAAATCAGTCCTAAATATTCATTGGAAGGACTGATGCTGAAGCTGAAGCTCCAATACTCTGGCTACCTGATGTGAAGAACTGACTCATTGTAAAACACCCTGATGCTGGGAAAGATTGAAGGCAGGAGGAGAAGGGGATGACAGAGGATGAGATGCCATCACCAACTTGGTGGACTTGAGTTTGAGCAAGCTCCAGGAGTTGATGATGGACAGGGAAGCCTGGTGTGCTGCAGTCCATGGGGTCACAAAGAGTTGGACATGACTGAGCCACTGAAGTGAAGTGACTTTCAACCCCATCGACTGTAGCATGCCAGTCTCCTCTGTCCTCCACAATCTCCCAAAGTCTGCTCAAACTCATATCCATTGAGTTGATGATGCCACTCAACCATCTTATCCTCTACTGCCCCCTTCACCTTTTGCCTTCAATCTTTCCCAGCATTAGCATCTTTTCCAATGAGCTCATTGGAAAAGCTGACTTTTCGCATCAGGCAGCCAAAGGATTGGAGCTTCCACTTCAGGATCAGTCCTTCCAATGGATATTCAGGGTTTCTTAAAGTTATGTGGTATTTATTTCTACTGGCAACCTCTTCGTTTTATTTGTCCCTAGAAAGTGATTAGGCTATGGAGAATGACCGATAGGACTACAAAACTAGAAAGATCAAATAAAAGTCTGTTTCATAAAATAATTGTGGATGTCATTAATGTCCATCATGACCAACCAGGACATCCGTTATTCCTGTTCTCCCCATCAGCTCACACATTTTCACCCTAAAATTCAAGCATGTCAAGGAATTCCACTTGTCATCATTCAGACTATCTCTTTGGTCACTGAGAAATAGTTTGGTGTGTAATTAAATATGGTATAAAAAATATGACCTTTTCAGAAATACAGAAGGGTAAAAAATGAGGAAATGAAAGAATGTTGACATAGTGTAGATTCTGTACATGACCACTGGGTTCTCAACCCTGATTCCACCACTTTCTAGGTATGCAATCTCAGACAGGTTACTTCAGTCTCCTCATCCTAAAAATAGAGATAAAATCTGTACCTATTTCTTTGGGTTATTGTGAAGATTAATAAAAGAATGTCAATCAAATTCTTAGCACCACACCTGGTAAAGAATACGTACATGCTCAGTAAAACAGATATGCTATTAATATGAGCAGCTTTACCACCCTCCTGACTATCAAGTTGAACCCTTCCACTTCCAAATTTATCTCTGATGACTTTTTTTCAGAGTCAAAGCAAAAGCTACTTTCCCCACCCAATGGTCAACCAATAATGAAATCACTTTCTTTCTCTCTTCGTCCCTCATTTCCGTGTCCAGCACCTCCTCTGAGACACACCTGCCCATCGTCCTGGGCACAGCATGTCCCTAACTGCCTCTGGTATACATTGTTCTTTCTCCAATCTATTTCACTCATGTTGACAGCCACAGCTCTGAATACTTCACTCCCTCCAAAGGTTTCCTGTTGTGACCACTTTTTTTTTTTTTTTTAAGACAGCTTCCATTTTTAAGATCTGCCCTCATATGGTCTTGGATAGATTTGACTTTTGGCCCCAGTTCTTCATTCCACTGTGGTAAGTTTACATCAACACATCCAGACATTTGCCTTATAGCTTTGCTCCGCCCTCCCTCTGCAGGTGGGGTCTACTCCCCTACTCCTTGTGATGTGGTTTGATGGTGAAATATGAATAGATGTTGAAGGAACAAACGCCTTAAGTGTATTTTTCATCAGTTGGCTTGGTTCTTAAACTCTGGCTCTGCCATGAGCAAAACAAAGCTGTCCACCAAGCTCAGCTGAGACCAGCCCAACCTCAGCTGACATGCAGACCCATGAGCACGAGCTCAAGTAAGTGCTTAGTGCTGTGTGCCACCAAATGCCTGCTATTGGGGGAAATAGCTGACTCTACAGACCAACTGCTTTTCCGGATTCACATCTGACTACAGTCCTGTGAATATGCTACAGTCTAGCTGATTACGACGACTAGATTGTCCTGAGCACATCCTTGGCTTTTGTACCTTTGGTATCCTAGTCTTTCTTTCTGTCTTCTTGCCAATAAACGTATACAGTATTTATTGGCACTGGGCTAATGAATCATGGGTGATCTCTTTGTAATTCTCTTGAATCTCATGGCAGGCTGCCATGTTATTTGTGGTCTAGAATTTTTTAGTTTTACTTTTTCATAACTGAAAGACATACCTTGTCCTTTAAAAAAATATATTTGTTTATTTGGCTGTGACGGATCTTCATTGTGGCATTTGAACTCTCAGCTGTGGCATGGGATCTAGTTCCCTGACTAGGTATTGAACTCAGGTCCCTGGCACTGGGTGCACAGAATCTTAGCCATTGGACCACCGGGGAAGTCCCCGTAGCTTGCCTTTTGATTAGGGGTTCAAATGTAGGAAAGGTTTCCTTGAACTTGGCTGCTATTTTATTCACCGTGTCCATCCACGAGGCAAAGATCCTTCTCTCCATGCCACGGAAGAAGGAGAGACTCAGAGAAGTTACACAACTCATTCAGAATGTAAGTGGTGGAGGTGGGGTTGAAGTCTGTTCTGCTCTTTGTTTCAATAAGTTACGTAAGAACCTTCAAGTTGCCAGCTTTCAAAGATGCGAACGTGCATTCCATCAACATTGAGCGTGAGTGAGAGTGCAGCTTGTCCTCCATCTCCTACTACTAATGATTCTTCAGCTCTACCCTCTCCCACCTCCTCTCCCTACTCCAGTCAGTAACTCTTCTTGCCTGTTCACTCGACACCAGGCCCCGTATGCCAGCTGTTATACTGTACTTTTCAAGGTACTGTACGTACTGTATGATTAAAAATGTAGTCTTTATTTTTTGTGTTTGTTTTTGTTTTTGATGCATTATTTGTGTGAAAAGTATTATAAACCTATCACAGGTACAGTACTATATAGCCAATTGTGTTATCTGAGTACCTAGGCTAACTTTGTTGGACTTAACTAACAAATGGGACTTACAAATGCATGCTCAGAACAGAAGCTGTCCGTATGTCGGGGACTTACCACGCCATGCTTTGAGGCTCTGCTGCCTTATCTTCTGCATCTCACAAAATTAGTAAGTAATCACTCTACTCAACAGGCAAATGACATGAACGACTGTGTGTTGTAAGCGTGAAGAATCTAGAACATGAAGTGCCACATCTTAGTGATTTCATCAGCGATATGATTTACAAATTTAGATTCCAAACCTTAAATAGCTCACGCCTTCCTCTCTTGAGGCCTGCTCTGAATATTGCCAGTGTTTGTTTCTTTAAGTTCTATAGAAGTCAGAAGAAAACCACAGAGCAACCACCCCAGGATAGCAGAGAGAGTCTGACCTAAGCCCACAAAAGCCAAAAAAACAGCAGGGTTGGCGTTGAAAGCTTGGCTTGACACTTTGTCTCCAGCTCACACCCTGGCACCTACCTTAAGGGCTTGGTCTATTTTAACAGCAGAGTGCTAGCCTCGAAATGCTAAACCTTAACTCTGAATCTCTTGACTCCGTGTGTTGAAGATAGACTTTGCATGTTACTATTTTGAAGCAGCCGTTTGTCAGAGCGGGAGAGGAGGGAGGGAATCAAAGAAGTTTAATGGGAGGGGCTTCACTTTGAATTGAAGCTACTGAACTGCCAAGTTCAAGGGCAGCTTCTCTTGTGGCTGAGAAGCTGACTGGCCTGATTCCAAGCCTGGGTTTCTCAGCCTGGCGGGGCTGACACGTGGGGTTGGGTAATTGTGTCACGAGGCTGTCCCATGCATCATAGGATATGCAGCAGCATCCTGGTTCAGGTCTCCACCTGTCACATGTCAGTAGTACTTCTCCCCAGTGGTGTTGATAACAACATCTACAGCTATGTCCCTCGGGTGCAAAATCACCGAAATGGAGAATCCCTACTCTGAACCAATAAATATGACTAAGATCATTATGGGCTTCCCCAGTGGCTTAGTGGTAAAGAATCTGCCTGCAATGCAGGAGACCTACACTCGATCCCTGGGTCAGGAAGATCCTCTGGAGGAGGGCATGGCAACCCACTCCAGTATTCTTGCCTGGAGAATCCCATGGACAGAGAACCTGGTGGGCTACTGTTCATAGGGTAGCAAAAAATTGGACACGACTGAAGCGACTGAGCACGTATACACACACAAGATCATTACAGCATTTTAAACTCAGATGGGAAGGAAAAATTAAAGGATGATGGATGAACTAGAAAAAGCATCCTAATAGATGAAATAATGGGGGAATTACTTTTTTGTCTCACTTATCAGTATGATCTACAAGTCAGATGGAGGTACGAATGAAAGCACAGTCTAATGAGGCACACTGTGCAGAGAAGCCTAGTATTTTAACAGTAAAGTCTTGTCTTTTCTCCTGCAGGTGGATTTTAGCATAGTGTGTTGTCATAGCAATGTAGCAGACTGATGTCAGAAGTTTCCTTCTTGATCTTGGGGCTCCAAGCCCTCAGAGCCAGAAAACTGGAGAACTCTCGCCTTTTTAAGCCTCTCCTTGGGCTCCAGGTGTGTCTCTGTACGTGAAGCAGGCATTCAGTCAGTTCAGTTCAGTCGCTCAGTAGTGTCCAGCTGTTTATGACCCCATGGACTGTAGCACACCAGGCTTCCCTGTCCATCACCAACTCCTGGAGCTTACTCAAACTCATGTCCATTGAGTCAGTGATACCATCCAACCGTCTCATCCTCTGTTTTCCCCTTCCCCTCCCGCCTTCAATCTTTCCCAGCATCAGGGTCTTTTACAATGGTCAGTACTTTGTATCAGGTGGCCAAAGTATTGGAACTTCAGCTTCATCATCAGTCCTTCCAATGAATGTTCAGGACTGATTTCCTTTGGGATGGACTGGTTGGATCTCCTTGCAGTCCAAGGGACTCTCAAGAGTCTTCTCCAACACCACAGTTCAAACGCATCAATTTTTCAGCGCTCAGCTTTCTTTATAGTCCAACTGTCACATCCATACATCACTACTGGAAAAACCATAGCTTTGCTAGACAGAACTTTGTTGGCAGAGTAATGTCTCTGCTTTTTAAAATCCTGTCTAAGTTGGTCATAACTTTTCATCCAAGGAGCAAGCGTCTTTTAATTCATGGCTGCAATCACCATCTGCAGTGATTTTGGAGCCCCAAAATATAAAGTCTGTCAATGTTTCCACTGTTTCCCCATCTATTTGCCAAGAAGTGAAGGAACTGGATGCCATGATCTTCATTTTGTGAATGTTGAGTTTTAAGCCAACTTTTTCACTCTTCTCTTTCACTTTCAACAAGAGGCTCTTTAGTTCTTCTTTTCTTTCCGCCGTAAGGATGGTGTCATCTGCATATCTGAGGTTATTGATATTTTTCCCAGAAATCTTGATTCCAGCTTGTGCTTCACCTAGCCCAGCATATCTCATGATGTACCCTGTATATAAGTTAAACAAGCAGGGTGACAATATACAGCCTTGACATACTCCTTTCCTGATTTGGAACCAGTCTGTTTTTCCATGTCTAGTTCTAACTGTTGCTTCCTTACTTGCATACAGATTTCTCAGGAGGCAGGCCAGGTAGTCTGGTATTCCCATCTCTTGAAGAATTTTCCACAGTTTGTTGTGATCCACACAGTCAAAAGCTTTGGCATAATCAATAAAGCAGAAATAGATGTTTTTCTGGAACTCTCTTGCTTTTTCGATGATCCAATGGATGTTGGCAATTTGATCTCTGGTTCCTCTGCCTTTTCTAAATCCAACTTAAACATCTGGAAGTTCACAGTTCACGTACTGTTGAAGCCTGGATTAGAGAATTTTGAGCATCACTTTGCTAGCATGTGAGATGAGTGCAATTGTGCAGTAGTTTAAGCATTCTTTGGTATTGCCTTTCTTTAGGCTGGAATGAAAACTGACCTTTTCCAGTCCTGTGAGATTCTCATTTTATGGATGATGAGCTTGAGGCCACAGAAGCATCACTTGCCCAAGTTCACAAGGACAGAGGGAGGAAATAACCCCAGGTCTGCCTGGCTCCCAAGTCTGGTGGCTTCAGTCACTACAGCACCTGCATCCCACAGCTAGGAGAGACCTTGGGTTCCACTGAGCTTCAGGAAGTAATCTCACCTTCCACTGAACCCAGGGCTGGTTTGTCCTCTGATGCTGCTGATCATTCATAACATTCAAGGAAATTGCTGCTCTATGGGATAGGTTGCAGAAGCCAATGGTGTAGATAGTGTGTGAGTCTGTGATTGTAATCAAAGCCACCTAGAGGAAGGAAGAAAGGCATGTCACTGTTCATACTGAGCCAGAAGGAGCTATTGGGAAGGAGGTACCCAAGCTGTTCAGAGAAGGGGCTCCAGTGATTTTGGAAGGAATTCCACATCAGTGAAGCAGGGTAGGATGCAATGGGGGGATACCATGTGTAACCTTCTCACAATGGGGCCAGCAGCTCTGGAGACCCTCTATTGTGGAAAATGTGGAGGCCCAAGGGACCAGGAAAAATAGATGTCTCAAGAAGGGGCTGGCCTTTGAACCTCTGAAATTCTGCTAACATAGTTGTATTACTTGGATTCAAGCTAAATCTAGGCATTGTTCACTGTTGAGTAAAAAACCAGTAGATCTATAAAACCTCAGGTACTACTGATGGTAAGCTTCATTTTAATTTATGATAGCATTTCCCAAGACTGCATTCTGTAAGAATAAGGAGGAAGTTGATCTAGGTAGGTGGACATTGGCCTGGGTGGTGATATGCATCTGACCCAAAGTTCACAGAGCAGGAAACAGAAGGGAGATGTTTAGATATCCCAATTATACTCCCGTGATCATTTAAGCAGTACTTTTTTTTTTTCTTTAAAGGCTGTGCTGAGTCTTCCCTGCAGTGCATGGGCTTCTCTAGTTACGATGCATGGGCTTGGTTGTCTCACAGCTTTTGGGAACTTAGTTCCCAACCAGGAAAGGAACTCATGGCTCTTCATTGGAAGGCAGATTCTTAGCCACTGGACCACCAGAGAAGTCCCCAAGCAGCGCATTTACTGCCTGTCCACCATGTGCTGGGCACTGTGCTAAGTGTTGAGGTTGTAGTGATGAGGAGAACAGTGGGGGGAATAATGCCTTTCAAATAAACATATATTTAAATGTATAATTAATGACAGTGGTAAGGACACTGCAGGCAAGTACAGGGATCATTGGCAGAGCTATCCGGCTTATTTGAGAGGTTAGTAAAAATTCTTTGAGAATGAAATCTTGGAATCAAGATCTGCTAGGCAAGGGGACTTATGGGAAAGAGCTTGCGGAAAGGCCCTGGAACAAGGAGAATCTTCAGTCTTTGGAGCAACTGAAAGCTGGCCAAAGCAAGAGTGATAGGAGATGAGACTGAAAACACAGGAAGGGGTCAGGTCAGATCAGTGGTTTTGCTCTTTATCCTAGAAGAAATGGACTGATGTAGTTAGATTCACCTTCAGAAGGCTTTCTGACTGCTGTAAGGAGGCATCTGGATGAGGGCGGAATTGAACGAGAGGAAGCGGCTGCAATAGTTCTGGCGGTGGAGAGAGTCATGGTGGCAGCAGAGAAGCTGACTGAAGAGATGCTGAAGATGATGAGGCAGTCTCTAGGCCTTGCTCCGTCTGGAGTCACAGGTTCTGGGTGGTCTCTATTTCCTGTGACCAGTACATGTGACACCTGGGCATCACGCTCTCACAGTCTTTCCCTTTGTAGGTGAAGAGACCGAGTCTGGCAGGTGAAGTGACTTGCTCAAGGTCACATGATAGTGAGCACAGCACAACTGGAACCCGGGTGCCTCAGCTCTGCTGGGGGGCTTCCCAGGGGGCCAAGGTCCGCATGTATGGACTCCTTATGTGGAACATCACACATGGAAATGTACGAGGACATGTGAGGCAGAAAGTAATATCAACCTGAAGCTCATTTCGAACACTAGATGAGTGCAAGACTGACTTAAGTGTCGCTTTGGGCCCCTCACTTGCCCCCAGACACAGGAAGAAGAGTCTGCTTGTGAATGCCATCCATTATCAACTAACCTAAGGGAACTTGGAAATCTACCTGGGATGGGAAGTGGGTGGTTGGTGTGCAGGGGGAGTTTTGTTTTTTGTTTTTAGCCTGATAATACCGGAGTGTTGATTCATAAAAAACACGGCACATAAAAGGAACAAGGATTTCTCATGTACATTAAAGGGAGAACTGATTAAGAGAGGGTTTTTGCTTACAAACTCGAGAAATACATACTGGATAATTTAGGCAAAAGCAAAATAAATAGAATAAAACTAAAAGAAAATCAGAAACACCAGTTGCCCAAAAAAAAAAAAAAAAAAAAAAGGAGAAAAAAAAACCTCTCAAAGAACCACAAAGAAGGAAATTGCAAGGCTCCTGGGAGTTGAGAGAGGCACCTGGGAGGTTGGAGCCCGAGTAGGAGCTGCGTGCTGCCCTCTCACCTGGAGCAGCCTGAGCAGGACTTGGCAGGGTGACTGTGTGGCGATGTGGTCAGCGCTCTCACTGTGCCTGTTTCAGGTGGGAGGGTCTGGTTGGCTGGTTCAAGAGGGCGTGGTTCTCTATTTCAGGAGGGAGCTTCTGATTGGCTGACTGCCTGGTCCCTGAACCGTGGACCTCCAGCCAGGACACAGTGGAAGGTTTCACAGGTAACCAGGTATGCTGCCATCAGGAAGAGCATGTGGGTCCCAGGTAACTGAAAGGAAGTGCACACTTATAAGTGCCACTAGAAGGACAGGTCTTGTGTACAGTGTGCCCAGTCGCTCAGTCATGTCTGACTCTGCGACCCCACGGACTGTAGCCTGCCAAGATCTTCTGTCCATGCGATTGTCCAGGCAAGAATACGGGAGTGGGTTGCCATTTCTTCCTCCAGGGGATCTTCCCAAACCAAGAACTGAACCCGCGTCAGCCTGCATCTCCTCCACTGCAGGCAGATTCTTTACCCTCTAAGGAAAATCGTTTCCTAAGCCACCAGGAGAAACCCTCTATCTCCCATCTTATTTCCTCACCACAGCCTCCAGCATCTTCAGGCTCTGTGGTCAGACAGAGCCCCTACAGGCTGCAGACCAACACGAAGTGATGGAGGAGAAGAGCCGCCCCCCGGATGGACCCTGTGGTCAGGACCTAACTGCAAGGCACAGAGACGGCAGTGTGGGAGGGGCAGGTGATGGGCAGACTAACCATTAAAGACAGGAGAGGTGAAGAAAGGACAGTATGTTAGGGAACCAGCAAAGTCTCCAGGGCACCTCTGAAGGCTTGGGGATTGTTGACCCCAGGAAAGTGAGATGCTCCCCCTATGGAGTCTGAAGCCACCTTGACCCTCTATGGTTTTGAAAATATAATTTAAAGAACTGTTTCAGTGTTCTTGGGGCCAATGTTTCTTGAAATGACTGGGAAAGCAGCCTCCCTCCCAGGCAGATTCCATCAGCTGCCAGTGGACCTGCTCACCCTTTGATCAGACAACGTAGTGTTGTCTCCACATTGCTTTCTTGCCAGTGGCTTTTGCACCTATGATGAGCGCTGAAATGACTTCAGGACCTTTTCCATATGCCGATGCCCAGGCCCCAGTTCCATGGATCAGAGTTTAATTGTCTGGGTCTGGGCCTGAGTAGGAGTATTTTTGAAAACTTTCAGGTGAATCCAATACACAGATTCCCCAGAGTTGAGAATTCTACGTTGATTCTTCCGAGGGGAGACTCAATCAGCCCTTTCTGGCCTGGTGGGTTAGAACATGCTGTCAAGCAGGGCTGTTTCCTCCAGGCCTCAGCAACCATGAGGTTGCCACAACCATGGGGTGCCTGGGCCACCCCAACAAATATGCCATGGAGATAGAAGGGCCACAGAAATAGAAGATACTGGTGGTGGTGTAGTCACTCAGTCATGTCTGACTCTTGTGACCCCATGGACTGTAGCCCACCAGGCTCCTCTGTCCATGGGATTTCCCAGGCAGAATACTGGAGTGGGTTGCATTTCCTTCTCCAGGGGATCTTCCCAGCCCAGGGATTAGACCTGTGGGTGGATCTTTGCAGGTGGACTCTTTGTTGACTGAGCCACCACGTAAGCCCAGAAAATACTGACGTATACCTATAAGGCTAGTGCTGGGCTTCCCAGACGTCTCCTCTGAGGTTTCTAGAACACAGATCCTAGTGGAGAGCTCCCTCTGCTATATTAATGCACCGTGTGGTACCTGAGGGTGAGACAGGCCGTCCCTCACGGTCCTGTTCACTCAGGGTCATTTCCTCCCAGGGACAGACTTTCTCCCCAAGTTATTATTAGCATCTTAAGGAAGTGGTGCGTCAATGAGCCCGAGGCATGGGGACATCCATAAAACGGCATCTTTGTCCTATCTGTCCCCTGAAACATGTTTTCTTGGTGGGTCTGTCTCCTCCTGCTCCTGAATGAAATTTCCAGTGTGACCTGCCTCCGTGTTAACAGGCTCTGGACTCTCCTTGCCTCTCACAGAGGCCTTTCAAAGAGCCCGAGCTGGCTTTGCAAAGCTTCTGGTGCAAGTGGTAAAGAACCAACCTGCCAATGCAGGAGACATAAGAGATTTGGGTTTGATCCCTGAGTGGGGACAATCCCCTGGAGGATGGCAGGGTAACCCACTCCAGTACTCTTGCCTGGAGAATCGCATGGACAGGGGGGCCTAGCAGCTACAGTCAGGGGGTCACACAGAGTTGGGTATGACTGAAGTGACTGGGCACGCAGTCCCTGGCTCCACAGCATCTCAGCCTAGAGGCTGCTCCTGGCAAAGCACTCGGGCAGGCCTTCTCCCTCTAGGTTTTCTCAGTGGGAGTCAGATCCAGTCCACAGGCTGCTCTGACTTTTCAGGGGTGAGGCTATCTCCCAACTTAAAGTTTTCCAAGGGGTCCTTCTGAAGGCTCCACCAGGACCCTTTGGTTAGACCGGAGCAACCCTCCAGCTCTCCCCCTAGGATAGGGCCAGGGAGCAGGGCACCCAGGATGACAACAGCTCTGTCCCAGCAAATCTCTTAGCCAGTCCCATTCACTGTGTTCCAGGGGTACCTCCTCACTGGACTTGGGAGGAGAGGTGGGCACAGTGCCGCCCCCTTACAGGGGCCTCTGGTGGGGAGGGGCCCATGGGGCTGACAGCAGAGGGCCCCCACCTCCCTCTATTCTCTCTCTTCTGCCATCTCATTCTCTTGTTACTGCCTTGAACCATCTAAGGGATTCAAACATCTTGAAATGAGTTTTCAAATCCATTTCCCTTGTAAATCTGCATAATCTAAACTCTATCCCATGGGTGGCGCTGAGAAATTCTAAAGTGAAAAATGGTGCAGACCTGCCCTAAGCAAGGCTGATAGGTACAGGAAGGGCAGGTGGACATGAGTCAGAGGTGCCACAGCTAAGCTGTCAAGGTTCTCTGGAGCATCCATAAACAATTAGAACTGTTTCCTTTGTACCTTTAGTGGGCTTATTCTAGTACAAAATTCCATCCTGGCCTCTTAGCTAGCTGTCAGCTGATCAGTCTACCCAAACATGTGCAAACATGATTCTCCGCTCAGGACCCTCTGCTGTCTTCTCCATATGCTTCTCTCCAAATCCTGCTCTTGTTTGTCTATGATGACATCCATCCACATGTGAAGGAACAATTTGCATACAAAATAACAAATAGCAACATGAATGGGCCTAAGATAATCATACTACATGAAGTAAGTCAGACAGAGAAAGAGAAAAATCATATGATAATCACCATATGTGAAAATTTAAAAAATGATACCAATGAACTTACTTACAGAACAGAAACAGGTTCACTGATTTCGAGAACAAACTTATGGTTACCGGAAGGAAGAGTGATGAGGAGAGATAGATTGGAAGTTTGGGATTGACGTGTACACACTACAATATATAAAACAGGTAGCTAACAAGAACTAAAGTATAGCACAGGGAACTCTGCTCAATTTACTATTAAAAAAATGGGGAAAGAATTTGAAAAAGAATAGATACATGTAAAGGTATAACCAAATCACTTTGCTGTACACCTGAAACTAACACATTGCTAATCAATGATACTCCAATATAAAACAAAAATTTCAAAAACAGCAACAAACAGCATAAGGGGAAGAGTCTCTGTGTTATCCCTTAACAGGGCCTCAGTCTAACGCCAGTTTTAATGAGAATACCTTTCTCTGTCTTCTTAGTAGGCAATGGTGGCAGAAGTTTCTAGTTTCCCTCCAAAACCCATCTTCTTTTTCTTATATATTTTAGAAGTTCTGAGTTTTAGGTGGCACATGTCATTATGAAGAAAGACCTTCTTTTCTCTATAAGACTGTATAAACATTGCAAGGAAGGATTAGAATTTGCCTGGCTTTGGATCATGTGTCTACCTCTGGCTTCATCAATACTGTTGGAGGATAAGGTGTCTTGGGCAAATAGTTCCTGCAAGAGCTGCACAGGTAGCCTGGTTCTCAGAAAGAAGAGTGTCTGTCCCCGTGAGAGACTGGCACTGGGTAGATAAGAGACAGAAGTTGGAAGCAGGGCTTTTAAGATTTCTGAAGGTGAAACAAAACTCTAATTCAAAATGATACATGTACCCCTGTGTTTACAGCAGCACCATTTGGAACAGCCAAGACGTAGACCACCTAAATGTTCATTGACAGATGAATGGATAAAGGTGTTCCCACTGACAGGGGAATGGATAAGGAAGATGTGCTACATATATACAATGAAATATTACTCGTTCATTAAGAGGAATGAAATAATGCCATTTGCAGCAATGGATGGACCTAGAGATTATCATACTAAGTAAAGTTAAGTCAGACAGAGAAACAGAAATATTGTATAATATCCCTTATATGCAAAATCTAAAAAGAACTTATGCAAATGAACATATTTACAAGACAGAAACAGATTCACAGACTTAGAGAATGAACTTATGGTTACCAGGGAGGAAGGGTGGGGGGAGGGATAGTTAGGGAGCTGGAGATCCACATGTACACATTGCTATATTTTAAATGGACAACCAGCAAGGACCTACAGAGAACGCTGCTCAATGCTATGTGGCAGCCTGGATGGGAGGGGAGTTTGCGGGAGAATGGATACATGTTATACATATCCCTGAAAAGAAAGATGTGATATAAACACAATGGAATATTACTCATAAAAAACAATGGGATACCACCATACCATTTGCAGCAACATGGATGGATCCTGATATTGTCATACCAAGTGAAGCAAGTCAGACAAAGACAAATGTCATATGATATCACTTATATGTGAATCTAAAATATGACACAAATGACTCTATCTACAAAACAGAAAGAGACTCACAGACATAGTGGACAGACTTGTGGTTGCCAAGGGGGTGGGGGTGGGAGAAGGATGGACTGGGAATTTGGAGTTAGCAGAGGCAAAGTATTCTATATATTGATAGAACTGATTAATAAAAGGCCTTACTGTATAGCACAGGGAGCTATATTCAATATACTGTGATAAACCATGATAAGAATATGACAAAGAATATATATATGTGTATAACTGAGTCATTTTGTGGTACAGCAGAAATTAACAAGACCCTGTAAACCAACTGTACTTCAATAAAAAAATAAAGAATTTCTGAAGCAGATTCTCCCTGTTTGGATTCTGTATCCCTTCTTTGGTCACTGTGAAAGGTGATCTAGGCTAATTGCCAATTTGTATCTAAAGTAGGAAGGCTGAGTGTTTTCTTTGATCCTGAACTTACTTTTATTTCTCACATGGGCTACCTTGATAAATCTACTTATTATCACTTTTACCATTTTGTCCGATATCCTGCATGATCTCTGTTAGGTTTCTGTTAAAAATCTTATTCACACGTTTGTGTGCTTGTCTTGATTATAGAAATTATTACTTTTACTGCTTCCTTGTCTTTGCTTTATTTCAAATCCATTGATACAATCATCAGGTCACACACACACACACACACACACACTACACAAAATACTATCTCGAGTGATAGGAAACAAAAGCCAAAGCTTTGGAAATCAAGACAAGAAACCACTTTCAGAATAAGCAAACCTATCCAAAATGTAGGGGGCATGTGGTTGTGGGGGTGGTGAAAGGAGAATATAGCTTTAGCTTCCAGAGAAGAGAATGAATAGGAAATGACTAAAATGGAAAACTCGTAGAACTCTAAGTATGTTATTTAATGGCTTGAAGGCAAGTGCCAAAGATACAGCAAAAAAGGAGATGAAGGTGGCTATTTCTGGGGAGTAGGAATTAGTGAGAGAAGAAAAAGATGGTTCAGGGAGCCCACAACTTTCAAATCATGCTGAATGGTTGTTAAATCATGTGCATGATCATTTGATACAGTGCAAATATAATAAGAAAGGCCCTAAATCTGAGCTAATGGCTGTGGACTCTGGTCTGGCTTAGAGGTTCATCCTTCTCTTGGCTTCATCCCTAGTTTTGGTGGCACCTCTGGTAATTACTATCGCAGATGTCGTGTCCGACTCTGTGCGACCCCATAGACGGCAGCCCACCAGGCCCCGCCATCCCTGGGATTCTCCAGGCAAGAACACTGGAGTGGGTTGCCATTTCCTCCTTCAATGCATGAAAGTGAAAAGTGAAAGTGAAGTCGCTCAGTCGTGTCCGACTCTTAGCGACCCCATGGACTGCAGCCTACCAGGCTCCTCTGTCCATGGGATTTTCCAGGCAAGAGTACTGGAGTGGGGTGCCATTGCCTTCTCTGGATGAAGTACACAGGAGTTTAAAAATTTTAAGAAATTGTGCATCAAAAAGCATCTTTTAACCTACACTGAGACTTAATGGTAATGGGCATACAATTCTAAATTGGAAACTATTTTCCCTCAGAATTTCTCCATTGTCTCTGAGTTTCCACTGCAATTGAGAAATCTGAAACCGTTCAGAAGTTTGGTCCTTTGTAAGTAAACTTTTCTTTTCCAGAAGGCTTTGGGATTTTTCTCTGACTCCAGTATTCTATAGTTCTTCAACCTTGATAAGGATCTGTTTTAATTTATTGTGGTGAAACTTGATGAAACTTTCAATTCTGGAAGTTTTTCTTTAGCTATTAATATTTCATTGATTATTTTCCTGTTCTATGTTTCTAGAATTCCTTTCACATGGAGGTTTAGCCTTCTGGGTACTCTCTAATTTCTAATTTGTGAATCTTTTCTCTCTTACATTCTGTCTTTTTGCTCTACTTTCTGAGAAATTTCCTCAGAATTATCTTCTTGCACTTTGAGATGTTCATTTCTGCTTTCAGATTTTTATTTTTCAAAACCTACTTTTGTGTGGTCATTTTTTAAGACTAGAATCCTGTCTTATTTCATATATGGAGTATCTTTTCTTTCTGAGGATATTAATAGTCTTTCTTCATGGTTGCCGCCTTGCTTGGACTGATTCTCGTGTCATTGTATTCATTCTTTAGACATCTGGTGATCCTCGACTCACTCAACACGACGCTCATATTTAAAAACTTAGTTCTCTTGAATGTATTAAGATATTAAAATTTCTTAATTTCCAAAATTTTATCACTATCAAAAGAGGAGAGATTCTTTAAAAAAAAAATTAACAGCTTCATTGAGGTGCAATTCACATGAGTCACCCATTTGAGGTGTATAATTCGATGGCATTAAGTATATTCTCAGAGTTGTGCAATCACTACCACAGTCAATTTTAGAACATTTCCATCACTCCCAAGTAAACCCCATATCCAACCTTCCCCATTTTCCCCATGATCTTCTAGCTCCCGGCAGCTACTAATCTACTTTTCCTCTCTCTGGATATTTCATATAAATGGAATCCTGCAAGATGTACACTGACTTCTTTCATTCAGCATGCTTTCAACATAGTACTATCAGTGCTTCATTTCTTTTCTTCCTAAATAATATTTCATTTTATGTAGATACCACTTTTCATGTAACCATTCGTCAGTTGATGGACTTTAAAAAAATTCTAATTGGACTATCATTGATTTACAATGTTGTGTTAGTAAAAGAGAAGAGATTCTTCAGAAATGAGGATTCTCTTAATGAGAAGAAAGATGACTTTCATTCTTCCCTTCCTTGTTGATAAAACATGCTCTCTGGGAGACGCCAGGAGGGCACTGTGCTGGGAGGGCCGGCAGGACTCCTGCTTAGTGGTCCAGAGCCATTCCGTGCGGATTCAAGACCCACAACCCCTCTTAGAAAGCCCTGCACGCAAACTTCCCATCTCCCTTAGAAGGCAGCTTCTCCCGCCACTGCAAACTCTTGGGGTATCCCTCCTTCTCCACTCTCATTCTTCCCTAAGGAGCTTATTTTTTAATTTTAATGTTACTGGAGTATAGCTGAGTTACAATGCTGTGTTAGTTTCAGATATACAGCTAAGAGATTCAGTTATACATGTACGTATATTCAGTTTTTTCAGATTCTTTTCTCATAGAGGTTATTACAGTACCCTGAGTAGCGCCCCCTGTGCTGTACAGTATGTCAGGCTTATCTATTTTACATATAGCAGTGCATATATATGGTCTTCCCTGGTGGCTCAGACAGTAAAGCGTCTGCCTGAAGTGCAGGAGACCCGGTTCGACCCCTGGGTTGGGAAGATCACCTGGAGAAGGAAATGGCAACCCACTCCAGTACTCTTGCCTGGAAAATTCCATGGACTGAGGCGCCTGGTAGGCTACAACCCATGGGATCGCAAAGAGTCGGACACAACTGAGCGGCTTCAGTTTCAGTTTCAGTGTGTGTGTATGTGTGTGTGTGTGTGTGTGTGTGTGTGTGTGTATAAAACACACACTATTTGTGTGTTCATCCCAAGCTCCTGATTTATCCCTCCTGCCTACCTTTCCCCTTTGGTAACCATAGGTTTGTTTTCTAAGTCTGCGAGTGTTTTCTGTTTTGTAAGTAACTTCATTTGTATCTCTCTTTTTTTTTTAGATTCTGCATATAAGCATTTGTCTTTCTCTGTCTGACTTACTTCACTTAGTTTGATCATCTCTATGTCCGTCCATGTTGCTGAACATGGCATTATGTCATTCTTTCAATGGGTGAGTGGTATTCCATTATATATATGGCCACATTTTCCTTATTCATTCATGTCTTGATGGACATTTAGGTAGCTTCCAGGACTTGGATGTTGTAAATAGTGCTGCAATGAACACTGGGGTACATGTATCTTTTTGAATTATGGTTTTCTCGGGATATATGTCTAGGAGTGGGATTGCTGGATCATATGGTAGCTCTATTTTTAGTTTTTTAAGGAATCTCCACATTGTCCTTTATAGTGGTTATACCAATTTACATTCCTACCAATAGTGTTGGAGGGTTCCCTCTCCTGATTTATTGTTTGTAGACATTTTAATAATGGCCATTCTGAAAGGTATGAGGTGATACCTCGTTGTAGTTTTGATTTGCATTTCTCTGATAATAGTGATGTTGAACATCTTTTCATGCATCTGTTGGCCATCTGTATGTCTTTTTTAGAGAAATGTCTATTTAGATCTTCTGCCCATTAAAAAAATTTTTTTTAATAGAATTACATGGCCTAAGCAGCTTATTAAAGTAACCTTCTTTTTCACCTGTGTGGCTTTCTCTGAAGGCAGTTTTGGAAATAGTATTTTCTCCATTTCATTATATTTGCAGAGATTTTAGTGTCTTTTAAAGGGCTTCCCTGGTGGCTCAGTGGCCAAAAATCTGCCTGCTAATGCAGGAGATGTGGGGTTGATCCCTGGGTTGGGAAAATACCCTGGAGAAGGAAGTGGCAACCCACTCCAGTATTATTGCCTGGGGAATCCCATGGACAGAGGAGCCTGGCGGGCTACAGTCCGTGGAGCCGCAAAGGAGTCTGACACAACAAGCAAACGACAAGTTTAGATGGCCAGGTGACCCAGGCTTTTTTCCTTGCCTCAGTCTCCCCGTTTGTGAAATGAGGGTAGCACGGCCTCCCCACGACATCACTGCGACAGAACGTTCAGAAGGCCAATGGTCAGAGCTGCCACTCAACGCTGAGCATGGTGGAGATGCCATCTCCCAAGGCTGCCTTTGCCAGGAGGCCCAGGTTGAGGGTTTGCAAAAGTGAAAGTAGCTTTAAACCCCATGAGGTCAAAACCTAAGGTGCAAAAAACGCAGTAACTTAATTCTCACCTCCACAACCATTGTAAGTAAAACCAAAGAGGGAAGAGAAGCTAGGAGCTTGCCAGGCTAGCAGACAGCGCCAGCCAGCAGCCCCGCTGTCTGCACAGACCCAGAGAACGTGCCAGACTCCCCTGCCTCTTTCAGACCAGGGGCGCCTGCCCCGAACCCGCTCTCTGCCTCCCCACTCCCTTCCTTCTATTTTTATAACTTACAGAGGAACAGGAAGGGGCATACATTTTTTTCTAAATGTTTTTCAGCACTCAGGGTCTGCCTGTGTTTTAGAAGTTGTGAACTTGTCACAGAAAACGGTTCTCATCGCGGGCATGGGCTTTAGTCCTTCAGGTTTTCCCCGAGCTGGTAGGGAAGTTATCCATCGCCCCTCTAGCTGCACAGGGAGCCCCGGCTCATACTGCATATGGAAATCAAATCTAAAGTTACAAGAAGACCTCAAGACTCTTTTACCTACTGGGGACACAGTGGAGGTGGCAGCAGAACTCAGGTTTCGGAGGAGTCTGTGTCTCCCGGGAGCCCCTGGGGCAAATGGTGCCCAGCCGGGCTTCTGGACTGCAGTCTGAGCTCAGCCGTTTTCACATGTGCGTCATTTAGAATGAAACCCTCTGTGCAAGTAGACAGTAGAACATGTAAGTAGTCTCCAGGTTAAACAGAAGACCCTTCAGGGCAGCTCCTGGGTGTCTTGTTTTTTTACCTAGCAGCCACTTTCAACCAGTTCTTTGTTTTTTGTCACTGACTTAGCTTCCAGTTCTATTTTTCTCCTTTTCTTTTGGTCAGATTAATTCTCTTAATAGGTTTGCCCTATTTAGAAAATAATACAGTTACATTTGAATTTCAGATAAATAATGAAAAATTTTTAGTAAAAATATGTTCGATGTAATATTTTGCACACATGTAGAGCAAAAGTTTACTTGTTATTTATCTGAAATTCCATGGAACAAGCTCACACTAAAAATTATTCATTGTTTATGTGAAATTCAAATTTAGCCGGATCCATATTTCATCTGGCAGTGCTTGTAGGTCTTTTTTCCCTCCCCTCTACTTTGCAGAGAAAGACTTTGTTGAAACCACAGGGAGAAATAAAGGAGGACAGGCATGTTAGTTCCCATGCTGTGACCTACTGTGATGAATTTCATATTGAACCGAGAGTTAGGATGGTTTCAGTTTGATGATAAAAGGTAGGGGAAATAGAGTCATTTTCAGTTTGCTTCTCCCAGGGAATAATAGCTTTCTCAACTGATGTGATAAGCTGTGAGGCAGGATACCTAATTCTGCAGCATCAAATTCCTAGCAGATGGGTTACTGAGCAGACGGAAGATGTGTTCTTTTTGAGATGGTTTTGAGATGGTTCTTCTAAACTGGGAGAATGTCAACTCGGGGAACCAGGCTTTCTTGAGTCACTGTTAAGTATAAAAGTCATGAGCCAGGTGCTTCTCAAGTTACAAAGTTTCAAGGATCTGTCTCCTACTTTCACCATATTCAAGTTCATTTTGGGAACATGAGTAAAAAGGCAGTTAAGCTTTAGAGCAGTATACTTACTACATGAGCAGCATACATTTAAAAAGCTATATGTTATGGAGGAATTTTGTTCCCTGTAATATTTATTATGTTTTTTTTCCTTTGAAAATGTTTTGAAAAGTTCGCAGATTCATATAACCTTATATAACCAATACTCCCATGACTTCATGAATTAGCAGATATTTTGCATTTTTGCCTTATATATAGTTTGACACACTATTTCCCCACATCTTAGCATCTCTAAAATTGGGTCCATTTTAAAATGAATGGTATATTGTGGCAACTTTTTTTTTCTGAATGATGCAGAAAATAATAGTGGGTTTTATAATTGATATCATCTTAGATTATATCACCATGATTTTTACTATTAAAATAGCATGACATTACAGATGCAGTTGGAAGATTTTTTTCTCCCCTAGCCCTTACCCTCTCAGCCTGGCCAGTCTCATTGTCCTTCACTTTTCAGAGGAAAAGACTATCAGGTTGTGGTGTATGTTTCAGACCATAACTGTATATATTTTCTTAATATATAGTATTGTTCTTTGTGTTATTTTTCTACATGCATCTATCTTTTTTTTTAACTTACAATTATATTGTTAAATCAATCCATGTTGATTTATATACAGATATTCATTTTATCTCCTCTATTATATTCTATTGTATGAATAGACAACAATTAATTTATTCATCTTCTTACTGAGAGACTGAGGATGTCCCCAGTTAATTTTTCCAGTTTCTTATTATTACAAGCAAGAGTTCTCTAATATTTAGAACTTAATAATCTACGTTTAGGAATGGAATTTCCACATTGTAGAATGTGTACATTTTCAGTTTGCACTGTATCTGTAATTTAATGAAGCCTGCACTTACTGGGGTTTGAGCCTCATGAGTGAAATCTGGATTTGTTATTGTGTGAGGTTTGGTTTTTTTCTCCTCAAAGGAAAGCCCTTGCTATTTTGCTTTCCACCCACTTCTTTACCAGAAATCATAATAGTATAGTGATAAAGTCACTCCCCATAAATGTCACCTTTGAAACTGCTTCTGTGATGGTTTGTGGGCCATGGGTCAACGGAGCCACCCACACTTCCTAAAGCATCGCTGCATTTCCAAAGACCTTCTGTGCTGGAAAGGCCACACCGCCCTCCCAGGCACCTTTGTGGATCACCTGGAGCTGGAGAGCAGCAATAACCACAGTGTGAATTTTAAAGGCTGGGCAGCGTGTGTGTCAAGGGCCTGAGCTGGGCATTTTCATTTGGTCCAACAGTGCCAGGAATTTAATAAAAGAAAATAACTTAAAACGTGCACAAAAAAAGAAGTGACAAGGTGTGAGTTACAGGCAAGTTTATAACAGTAGAAAGGAAGAAGTACAGTTAGGATTCTACAGCAGAAGCAACCGTCTGATTTATAAATAAATCAGGATGGGTTTCAATGAAAAAGGATTGTTCCAGAAAGTGCACGTAACATGTTAAATGAAGAAAATGAGACACAGTGCAGTTTAAAGAGTAGGACGTCTTTTAAAGAATGTATTCATGGAAATGTATCTGGGAGGGTATAACCAAGCCATAACAGTGGCTGTCGCTTGGATGTGGAATGACGGATGGATCCTGTTTTCTTCTTTTCTCATCTGACTTTTTACTTGTTACAAAATGAACGTGTATTATTTTTGTAACCAAACCAATTTAAAAAATGGGCTAGGATTTTGTTTGCTTGGGCCTGGTTTTGTGTTGAGAGTGGACAGGGGAGATGAGTAGGTTGGTAAGAGAATTTAAGAGCAAGAAGAGAAAGGGAAACAAGCTTAGTAAAACATTGTCTGGGAACAATTAATTTTTCTTGTGTGTTTTCTTTATCCTTGTTCTCCAAACTCTTAAAAGGAATCTAAGCAGAGTTAGCTGGCATCTTGCAGCAAATAATTCAGTTTTTCTTCTGTTTTTAAAGACTACTGCACTTACTCTTCCCCAGAGGTGAAGAATTTATGTTCCCATTAAAGACCTGTGGAGTAGACTTGCTAGTCATCCTTGATAATAAATTTAAGAAAGGTATCCAATGCTTTCTTTAGTTTCTTCTTTTAAATTTAGTTTGGAGGAGACCAAAATCTCCTCTAGAATAACATTTTCTTTGCATATTCAATATTTCTTTCTTGAATCTTCACTGTGGGGAAAAAAAAATCAAGGGAAGAAGCTCTGTATACCTCTGTCAGTTGGTAAGAATACCAGATTCAAAATGTATAAGTGACAGGGTCCATAAAGTAAATAAGGGGGCCTGTAGACAGGCTCCTTAAGGGAATATTTTAAATATTTTAAAGTTACTCATCATAAACTAACTAAACCATTAAAATGTTAAAATCTAATGCTATTTGGTTTATAGGCTATAGAAATACTGACATGTGTTCCTACTGATGATGGACTTAAAATGGGTTCTATTTTTATGGAAATAATTCTAACAATACATAAGAGTAATCAAGGAATTATTGATTCAAGTAATTAAGGAATTATTCCTCAAAGGAAAAACAATTTGTATGGAAATGGACAAAAGGCTGGCCGTTTATTATGTTTTCGTGATGTGACTTCAGAGCTACTTCACTGGAGTTCTGACCCCTTCCAACGATTCTAGGATTCAGAAAATCACCAGACTTTAGAGATGGAAGGAAACTGACAAGTCTAAGGAAATGGCCTATAGCGTTTAGAAGACTGTGGTCCTCGGGTGGTAACTGAAGAGGCCGTTTTGCAGTTGGTGGCTCTGTAATTATGATATGCTGCTTTCAGAAAAGCCGCTGCTCAGTAACAAGGCAACTCCCTGTGAACATGGGTTGTTTGGTCACACTTGAGGACCTCAGGGAACCTGTCCAACTTCAGCATTTTTTACTTTTTTAAAGATTTTTTTTTTAGATATGGATCATTCTTTATTAAATTTACAATATTGGTTCTTTTGTTTATGTTTTGACTTCTGGGCCGTGAGGCATATGGGACCTTAGCTCTCCCACCAGAGACTGAACCCTCACCCACTGCCCTGGAAGGGCGAGTCGTAACCATGGGAGCCTCAGAGAAGTCCCTAACTTCTGCATTTCAGAGAGGAAGAAATGGCAGTGCGGAGAGATGGAGTGACTGACTTAAGGTCGATGGAACTGCCTTCACTGCTTTGTGGATGGGACACGCGGGTGGCGAAGGGCAGCAGCGTGGCTCGTGGGCTGTGCCTGCCTTTAGGGGTTGGGACGTTTGAATGAGGAGGAGCTGGAGCCAGTGGTGCTCGGGGAGGTGGACCACGTGCCAGAGCTGTGCCCCAAGTTCCCGACAGACAATAGCTCCGAAGGGGTGTGAATGGCACCCACCCCATTCCCACAGCTAACCTCAAAAGAGTGTTAATTTCACAGTCAAACTGAGGACCATTGAAATTCAGGCAGTGTCAGAAAACAAGCGTTTATTTGGAACCACAAGAACAATTTGTTTCTTTTCCTTTGCATTGTCTGGCTCGTTAATTTTCCCAGAGTAAAACATCTTCAAACAGACTTTCCCTGCTCCTAGAACACCCCATCCCAGTCTAGGCAAACACAATCTTTAGCCCGAATAAAAGGCATTCTTACACCCTTCAGCGAAGACAGCATGATGATCATTGCCTCCAAGAAGGGTCATTTTGGTAAATAAAGCTAAAGCAGTGCACACTTATTCTCCTGAGCATCTTTTTATCAGCACCATCGGGAGGTCCTTCCAGGGTCCATCACATTTATTAGAGTGTGGACATTTTCCCTCTCAAACCACCAATTTTGTTTATGCCCTTTTTGGAGTTTTGGATGGTAACTTTACCTTCCCTTTCTTCATCTCATGGTCTCTCAGTCTTGGGGATTATCTACATTTTGGACCAGCTAATTCTTTTGTGGGGGCTTCTCTGGTGGCTCAGTGGTAAATAATCTGCCTGCCAATGCAGGAGATGTGGGTTTGATCCCTGTGTCCTGAAGACCCCCTGGAGAAGGAGATGGCAAGCCACTCCAGTACTCTTGCCTGGGAAATCCCATGGACAGAGGAGCCTGGTGGGCTACAGTCCATGAGGTCGCAAAAAGTCAGACACAGCTGAGTAACTAAACAATTCTTCTGTGAGGGGAGGTGAGGCTGGCCTGTATATTGCTGGATATTAACAGCATCCTTGACTTCTAGAGGCCAGTACCCACCTCCTTCCCCATGCCTGCCATTCATGAAAATGTTTGCAAACATTTCCAAATGTCCCTGGTTGAGATTTAGTCCCAGCAAAGCAAGTCACCAAAAGGCTATACTCCTAATCCCAAAAGGCATCCGAAACCTTTCCCACAGTTGAGGCCAACTCCCACGGGTTAGGCTGCCTGACCTTTTTCGTAGGTCATCTACCATCTTGAAATGAAAATCAAAACCCAAGAAGGTTGGTTTATTTGGAAAATTATAGGAATATGAACCAATTTAATTCTTCATCCCTCTCCATCTTACTTACTCATCTGTATTTCACTAGGGGCTTCCCTAGTGGCTCAGATGGTAAAGAATCTGCCTCCAATGAAAGAGACTTGGGTTCAGTCCCTGGGTAGGGAAGATTCTCTAGAGAAAGGCCTGGCAACCCACCCCGGTATTCTTGCCTGGAGAATCCCATGGACAGAGGAGCCTGGCGGGCTACAGTCCATAGCGTCGCACAGAGTCAGACACAACTGAAGTGACTTGGCACGCACAACTTACATTCTCTATACCTAAAATAGTACTGTTTTGCTGAGAATCCAGGGTAATAATAACGCCTACAAGTGCTGATCATGTCAGTTCTGTGTTATGCGCCTTATCTCGTCACAGCCACCTGCAGAGATGGGCACAAGTCATCTTCACGTCACAGGAATGTGAGCTGCATGAGGCCCGGGACCAATGCTCTAGTTTCCAACACCCCCAAAGCTTTCCACAGAAACTAATGTATGACGGTATATGTCACAGTGCCCAGCAAATATTCCATAACATGCATCCATGATTGAATACATTTAGCTTTTAATCTTTTAATTGAAGTAGAGTTGGTTTACAATGTTGTGTTAATCTCTGCTGTACAGCAAAGTGGTTCAGTTATACATGTATGTACATGTGCTGTGCTCAGTCACTCAGTCGTGTCTGACTCCCTGCAACCCTGTAGACTGTAGCCCACCAGGCTCCCCTGTCCATGGGGATTTTCCAGGCAAGAACGCTGGAGTGGGTTGCCATGCCCTCCTCCATATATGTGTGTGTGTGTGTGTGTGTGTATAGTTTTTCATACTCTTTTCCATTATGGTTTATCCCAGAATGTTGAGTGTAGTTCCTTGTTGCTTATCTATTCTATATATAATAACTTGCATCTGCTAACCCCAAACTCCCACTCCACCCCTCCCCCAGTCCCCTCCCCCTTGGCAACCCCTGAATACACTTTATTGAAAAAGATCTTTGACTTTTCTCTTTTATAACTCAAACCCAGGATTTTTTTTTTTTTTTTGGCAAATTGCATTTTCTCTGCTTCCCAAGTCTATCAAGAATATGTTTATCTCTCACTGTCTGCCCTATCGCCACCTGACTAGGCCAGCATAACCTCTCACCTGGATGACTGAGGTCGGCTCCTGCCTGGTGTCCATGCTTCTGTCCTCTTCCTGCTGTGTTATCTGTTATCACCCCAGCAGCCAGCGTGGCCTTGAGGACCACCCAGGCCCCTTCTTTCAGAGCCTTCCGAAAGCTGACCATCTCACTCGGAGTAAATGCCAGAGTCCTCCAGCGGCCCACAGGGCTCTAGACAGTGCGTCCTTTTCAGCCCCTGACTTTCTTTGTACCCCCGCCCCGTCACTGACTCCCTTTTGTCCACCCTAGCCGCACTCTCCTCAACCCGCCAAGCACACTCCCGCTTCTGAGCCTTTGCACTGGCTGTTGTTCCCTTTGCCAGGAGCCCTGCTCCCACAGATCCCTCACCGACCTCTCTCTCCTCAGATTTTTACTCAAAATCATCTGCCCAAAGAGTCCTTTTGCTGGCCACTGTGTTTAAAGCTGTAATCCTCCCGGCCAACTTGACTGCTTCATTTTCCCTTGTTGCATGGGTCACCTTCTGATAAACCAGAGGGTAAGCTCTGTGAAAGGAGGGGTTTTTGTCTGTTTTACTGGTTATTCAATTTCCAGCATCCAGTACCATTGGACAAGTAAGTACTGGAATATTTGTTAATTAAGTGAATGAATGAGCGACAGCACAGAGATGGTGAGTGGTAGAGCTAAGACGCACAGCCAAGCCACCTGCCTCAGAGGCCTGTTCTCCTAATGGTTCTCAAACTTTCCCAAGCATCAGAATCGCCTCGGGGTGGGGGATGCTTATGAAAATGCAGATTCCTGAGCCTTCAAGGAATCAAAGTCTGGAGGGAGGGGAATTTAGGAAGCTCCCTGGAGACTCCTACACAGCTCGCTCACTGGCTTGGCAGCCTTCTGAATGTGACCAGGGATCTGCTTGCATCAGCTGGATCTGAGTCTGGGATCTGAAGCAGCTTCCTGACCTTGAATCGTGACTCCACTGCCCGCTCTCCGGGTGACTGCCTTTTTTGCCTTGCATTTTCTTTTTCTAATCAGAAACTCTTTGAGGAAAGGACCCCAATATCTAATTGTGTTGATGTCCCATGCCTACAATTTCCTAACTCTGTGGTCTTGGTCCATTGCAGACTTTCTTTGTCAGTTTTCTTATCTGTAAACTGGGGATAATAAATACTCATTCCTATCTCATAGGATCACCGTGAAGTTTCAATGGACTTAGGTTATGAAATTACCAGAACAGTACCTGGTATACAGCACACATTCAACAAATGTGAGCTACTCTTACTGTTGGGGCTTCCCAAGTGCCTCAGTGGTAAAGAAACTGCCTACACTGTGGGAGACCCGGGTTCGATCCCTGGGTTGGGAAGATCCCCTGGAGAAGGGAATGGCTACCCACTCCAGTATTCTTGCCTGAAAAATTCCAAGGACAGAGGAGCCTGGAGGGTTATAGTCCATGGGGTCGCAAAGAGTCAGACATGACTGAGAGTTACTGTTGACACCATAACTTTCTAGTCTCCAGCCCAGACCTGTGAATCAGCCTCTTCTGGTCTGGCCTAGTGGCATGTAACTCAAGCATTCAGTGTGATTCTCATGCACACAGAGGTATGAGCAGCCTTGACTCAGTCCACCCCATGGGAAGCAGGAGTCAGTCTTCTCCAGCCTGACAGCCACGTGCTCACACAGGGCGGTGGGTGAAGGCAGATGTCTTCTAGCACTGTGAGTGACCTAGGAGATGCCTGGCCTGGCTAGAAATGACACAGTTTGTTTAGAGTGGCAAAGTCAATTCAGGGAAGATCCAGCCTGTGTGTTCGTTTTTATAATGAATGAAGCAGACCCCTCAACTGAGTGTGTAGCCCATGTGTGCATGTTTCTAAAACAGGGGCAAGGAATTTCTCGACAGCCTTGACGCTCAGTCAGTGTGGTCCCAGGACACACAGAAACAGCATCCCTGAAACAAGCGTATTAGAAACAAGGTTAGAATCCCAGTCCCCCTCCTGGACCTACTTCATCAGAAGCAAATTGGGAACCTTAAAAAAAAATACTGATAATTGAATTGTATCCCTAGAAATGCTGATTCATTTGGTCTGGCATGAGAACTGGGCACTGGAATTTTAAAATCTCTTTAGGTGATTTTGTGTGCAACTAACACACTATGATAACCCTATGTTGATGACTCAAGATACCAGCTGTTCTCTGGGTGCTCTGAATTGGGAGAAACTGAGTCATGAAGCTAAGCTTAGACTTGGGATTCCTGCTTCTCTTCCATGGGGAATGGCTAAATCCAGAGTGGTTCACAATTGCAAATTTAGCAAAAAAAAAGGCATTTGATTTACAGAAAAATCATATATATTTACACATACATATGCCATCTCCTCTCTGGTATTGCAACTTTTATTTAATAAGGAAAGGGATAAGACAAGAAGATGAAACTTAAAGAACAGAGAAAAGAAAAAGACCTCTCACTTCCCATCCTGCCCAACAAACAGAGCAGCCCCCTTCACTTAAGAAGACAAGTTTTATGCTAAATGCATACTTTCCTGTTGACTCTGCTCACCCTGGATCCATCCTCAGATCTACCAAAACAGATGATTGCATTGAGCCCTGTATTTTTTATTTTGTTTTCCCAATTAGGTTGCTGCTTAAGATTTTTCCCTTTATAAGCATGTTTTATGAAGAGAATGCATAATCATCTCCTGAATCCATCCCATTAACTGTCTGGCACTTCAGCTTGCTCTTCTGTGACCCAGAGATAACTTCTAGCCTATCTCTCTTGTGGGGAAGATTACATGAGATAATGAAGGCAAAGATGCTTTGAAAAAGGATAAAGGAGCTTAAGACCAGTAGGTCGAGGAAGTGTCATCAATACGGCTCCATTTGTTGAGAGTCAATGTGCCAGGCACTGGGTAGTTTACATATTTTGCCTCTGATGCTCACAGCAACCTTGCAAAGCATAACTACCTTTGTTTTACAGACAGGAAACTGAGGCTCAGAGACATGCAGAGGCACAGGGGCCCTCTGCCAGTAATCAAGAAAGCCAGTTTTCAAACCTTGTTTTTGCTGGCCCTGAAGTCACTTCCTCAAGCTGTCATTCAGAGGCTGCCCCAGAAATTCTAATGTAACTGGTCTGTAGGGAGGCTTGGCCTTTTGGATTTTTGAAAGATCCTGATGATTTAATAGAATCAGTGCTAGAGTACCACGAAGATAACTACCTATAAAGAAACTAGTGACTAAATCACAAATGAGAATGTTTGTAATAGAGCTATATACAATCAAAAGTGCATCATTCTAGCCAAACCAATACAGAGAAATTGTCATCAACTCTGAGTATAACTTTAGATATCTCTGGATATATGTACAGCATGGCCTACTTATTACAGTGTGTTGCAAATATTTGATGAATATATAAAGGGATTCATTCAATGGTGGGTGAATCAAGGAAGAAACAAAAGAATAACACAGCCGAGCATCTGGAAAGGTGCATCCTGTTTGCTTTTATTTATTTTTAATGTTTTTGCACATGGGCAAATTGAGAAGATCCATGGACTCGAATTCAAGAGAATTGTGTGTTTTCTATATGATCTTTGCAACAATGCAAAATGAATTTTTACTTTTTAAAATTAATGTTTATTGAACTATAGTTGCTTTACAATGTTTTGAAGAGAATCGTATCTGAATATCTACTGTGGAAAGTCAGATAAGCTCTCTGAAACTCAGTTTTATTATTTATCAAAACGGGGAGATGATCCTGTGGCTTTGTGATCACAAACAAGACTAGTGTCTGTAAAAATAAACCTTCTAATTAGTAAAGTGCTGTATTAATGCAAAGGAATATTTTTATTTGTATTATGCAAGCAAGAGAAACCTAAGAAGTGTAAGTTTGGTCAGCAGTTCTCAAAATTTAGCATATGTCAGAATCCTCTGGCAGAAACTAACACAACATTTTAAATCAATTATACTCTAATGAAAATGAAGGGGGAAAAATCCTCTGAAGAACTGGTAAACATGAGTCTGGGCCCCACTCAGATCCTGAGTCAGCACATCTGGAGGCTACATGTATGTAGCTCTGACTTAGACAAGATTACCATGTGATGCTTAACCAATGACATACTTTGCTTCCCTTTTCCATCTCCCAAGGCATCTCACCTCCTCCTCTAATTCCCCTTATCTTCTCCAAGCCTCAGAACCAGATTACTAGAAAGAAAGAAAGAAAAAAAGAAAGCCTCATTCATATTTGTGAATAAATTGACATCTTTTACTGCATCTTGTAATATTAGAATCTTAAGGCATATTATGGAACAGAAACTTGTTCATCTCTTTAAAAAGTAACCACATTTTAACTAGTAAGTATTGTTTCATCATGGAGGGTGTTGGGAGGGAAGGCGAAAGAACAGCTTAGGTTTGAGAACAAGAGCAAAGGTGATGAATGGACCTAGAGATGATCATATTAAGTGATATAAGTCAGAAAGAGATAAATATCATATAATATCGCTTGTAGGTGAAATTGAAAATATAGCACAAATGAACATATCTATGAAGCAGAAACAGACTCCCAGACATAGAGAACAGACTTGTGGCTGCCAAGGAGGAGGGGGGAGAGAGAGAGGGAGTTTGGATTAGCAGATGCAAACGATTATATACAGAATGAAAACCAGCAAGGTCCCACTGTATAGCACAGGGAACTATATTCAATATCCTGTGATAAACCACAATAGAAAAGAATGCTTAATATATACGCATAACGGAATCACTTTGCTGTTTAGCAGAAATTGGCAGAACAGTGTAAATCAACTACACCTCAGTAAAATAAACTTTCAAAAAGAACAAAGCTGGAGAGGAATGGGAAAGAGGGCATGTACAGGAGGCGGACCGAGTACTTCAAAGTTCTGGCCAGTGTGAACCCTTGACTCACAGACTAATCTAGGCTCTCAAATGAGTACTCTTCTTGTGTTTGTCTAAAATGAAAGAGAATGAGAAAGTCTGATGGCAATATTTATTGATGGGACCAATGTTTCAGCATACTAGGATGATAAGATCCTAACTATAAAAACATTCATTAACTTAAAATAAAAAACTCTGCTGTATAAGAAATAGTTGCATAATTCAAAAGGCATGGGAAATCAGTGAAAATTGTGGAAAAGAAGCCCTTGGGATTTATCACCAAGAACACAAAAACCTGGGGAAAAATCCATCAGAATTAACTTTACTGAAATCTGGGGGCTAGCCAGGAGTTTATAGAAAACATTTGAGTACTTAAGCAAGAAAAGACCACCGAAGCATGGCAGGAAATTTTGGCGGCATTTTCGCTTACCTTAGCCCCTTCATTCTCTCAGTGTGGCAGCTCAGTGGTCTTAAAGGCAGCAGCACGCAGTCTCAGTATGGAAATCAGTCTCAGGGTGAGCAAGAGAAGATCTTGTTCCTGAGGACCTGTGCTTGTTTGTTTGGCCTGGCTGGAGTTTCTCTGGAGAACTTGTGCAAAGGAATCCTTCTTCCCCATACACACACCATTATTTTTTTTGCCTCACTTGGAACTCTACCAGGGCTGATTGGCCACATGGAAGACATCTCTCCAAATACTGAAGGACAAAGAACAAACCACTGCTGCCGGGAGCAAAAGTAACAGTCTGGGAAACAATAGATACAGAAAAAATATAGGAGGAAAATCTGAGGGGTGATTTTTGAGGGGAACACATTTTTGAAAGGTTTCCATATATACTAGGGAAGCTATAAAGACATATGTATAACCAGGGCAGATACATGCTCAGAAAAATGCAGAGAAAGTCATCTGATTTCATCATGGCTGAGCTTTATGCTAAGTGCAAGCAGGAGGTGAAGGCTAAAGCAGAGTTGAAAAATGGAGTGACTAAGGAAGGAGTGACCCAATAAGAGCCTACCTACAAAAATCTCAAATATTTTCCCTTACTTTTTCAGCTTTTTTTTCTTTTTTTGGCTTCAGGTATTTAAGGATATGTCTGTCAAACAAACCATTAGCTGAATAGTAAGCTAAAAGAATAGAGAATTCAGAGCTTCCCATGACAAAGAATACATTTTTTACAAAACTAGTTTAGAAAAGTCACTGAGCAAACAACAATTTGTAACCAACAGCAAGCAACAACAACAACAAAAATCCCAGAAAGCGGAGAGACTTTGACTTCCAGAGTAAGCACATGATAATATTCACAATGGCCAGTTTTCAATTCAAAATTGTGAGGCATGCACAGAAACAAGAAAGTATGGCCCATTCAAACAAATGAACAAAAAATCAACAGAAAATACATAGGCATTGAGTATATTAGACAAAGACTTTAAAACGGCTGCCTTAAGTATGCTCAAAGGGAACCAAAGATAAAGAATGCAAGGAAACCAGGCGAAAGAAATCTCACCAAATAGAGACTATTGGTAGAGAGATGAAAATTATAAAAAAGACCTGAATAGAAATTTGGGGGTTGAAAAGTACAATAATAGGAATTAAGAATTCATCAGAGAGGTTTAACAACAAATTTTTTTGAGAAGATAGAAAAATTCAGCAAAGTTAAAGAGTGCTCAAATGAAATCATCAAGTCTATGGAGCAGAAAGAAAAAAGAAGAATAACAACAAGAACAAAACCAGAGCTTAAGGTACCTTAAGGTACTTACTTAAGGACTCCATCAACTCTACCAACACACACATGAGAGTCCCAAAGAGAGAGGAGGCTTCCCTGGTGGCTCTGTGGTAAATAATCCTCCTGCAAGTGTAAGCGATGTGGGTTCAACCTGTGAGTGAGGAAGATCCCCCAGAGAAGGAAAAGACAACCCACTCCAGCATTCTTGCCTGGAAAATCCCATGGAAAGAAGAACTTGGCAGGCTACAGTGCTTGGGGTCACAAAGAGTTGGACATGACTTAGGGACTGAGCGTATACACATGCAGAGAAAGGGGCAGAAAAAATATTTGAAGAAATATGCTCAAAATTTTCCTAAATTTGATAAAAGACATGAGCCAACTATCCAAGAAGTTCAACAAATCTCCAGATACACAAGAACACAAAGAGATCCACACTGAGACACGTATAATTGAACTGTTAAAAGACAAGGATGAAGAGAGAAATTTGAAAGCAGTGAGAGGAAAGCAACACTATAAACAAAAGTTTATAAACAAAGTTCATAGTTTTATAGTTGTTTTTTTCTCAACAGAATCCATGGAGGCAGTGGAACAACATATCTAAAAGTGCTGAAAGGAAAAAAATCTTTCAACCAAGAATTTTATATTTGGCAAAACTACCCTTAATTTCTCTTTAAAAATTAAGGAGAAATTAAGACATTCCAAGAAAAACAAAAGATGAGGGAGTTCATTGCTAGTAGGCATGCCCTATAAGAAATGCTAAAGAGTCCTTTGGTTGAAATGAAAGGTCATTAGATGGTACCTCAAAGCCATTTTGGAGAAGGCAATGGCACCCCACTCCAGTACTCTTGCCTGGAAAACCCCATGGACAGAAGAGCCTGGTGGGCTGCACTCCATGGGGTCACTAAGAGTTGGACATGACTGAGCAAATTCCCTTTCACTTTTCACTTTCATGCATTAGAGGAGGAAATGACAACCCACTCCAGTGTTCTTGCCTGGAGAATCCCAGGGATGGGGGAGCCTGGTGGGCTGCCGTCCATGGGGTGGCATAGAGTCAGACAAAACTGAAGCAACTTAGCAGCAGCAGCAGCAAAGCCATCTGAAGAAATAAACAATGGAGAAAGTAGCTACATAGGTAAATATAAAGGCCGGTATTATTTTGTTTTCACTTGTAACACCTATTTTTTAATATATGACTTAAAATTAAAGGTATAATACAATCAGTCAGTTCAGTTCAGTCACTCAGTCGTGTCTGACTCTTTTCGACCCCATGAATCACAGAACACCAGGCCTCCCTGTCCATCACCAACTCCTGGAGTTCACTCAGACTCATGTCCATCGAGTCAGTGATGCCATCCAGCCATCTCATCCTCTGTCATCCCCTTCTCCTCCTGCCCCCAATCCCTCCCAGCATCAGAGTCTTTTCCAATGAGTCAACTCTTCTCATGAGGTGGCCAAAGTACTGGAGTTTCAGCTTTAGCATCATTCCTTCCAAAGAAATCCCAGGACTGATCTCCTTTAGAATGGACTGGTTGGATCTCCTTGCAGTCCAAGGGACTCTCAAGAGTCTTCTCCAACACCACAGTTCAAAAGCATCAATTCTTCGGCACTCAGCTTTCTTCACAGTCCAACTCTCATATCCATATATGACTACTGGAAAAACCATAGCCTTGACTAGAGGAACCTTTGTTGGCAAAGTAATGTCTCTGCTTTTGAATAGGCTGTCTAAGTTGGTCATAACTTTCCTTCCAAGGAATAAGCGTCTTTTAATTTCATGGCTGCAGTCACCATCTGTAGTGATTTTGGAGCCCAGAAAAATAAAGTTTGCACTGTTTCCACTGTTTCCCCATCTATTTCCCATGAAGTGATGGGACCAGATGCCATGATCTTCATTTTCTGAATGTTGAGCTTTAAGCCAACTTTTTCACTCTCCACTTTCACTTTCAAGAGGCTTTTGAGTTCCTCTTCACTTTCTGCCATAAGGGTGGTGTCATCTGCATATCTGAGGTTATTGATATTTCTCCTGGCAATCTTGATTCCAGCTTGTGCTTCTTCCAGCCCAGCGTTTCTCATGATGTACTCTGCATCTAAGTTAAATAAGCAGGGTGACAATATACAGCCTTGACGGACTCCTTTTCCTATTTGGAACCAGTCTGTTGTTCCATGTCCAGTTCTAACTGTTGCCTCCTGACCTGCATACAGGTTTCTCAAGAGGCAGGTCAGGTGGTCTGGTATTCCCATCTCTTTCAGAATTTTCCACAGTTTATTGTGATCCACACAGTCAAAGGCTTTGGCATAGTCAATAAAGCGGAAACAGATGCTTTTCTGGAACTCTCTTGCTTTTTCCACGATCCAGCGTATGTTGGCAATTTGATCTCTGGTTCCTCTGCCTTTCCTAAAACCAGCTTGAACATCTGGGAGTTCACGGTTCACATATTATTAAAGCCTGGCTTGGAGAATTTTGAGCATTACTTTACTAGTGTGTGAGATGAGTGCAATTGTGTGGTAGTTTGAGCGTTCTTTGGCATTGCCTTTCTTTGGGATTGGAATGAAAACTGACCTTTTCCAGTCCTGTGGCCACTGCTGAGTTTCCCAAATTTGTGGCATATTGAGTGCAGCACTTTCACAGCATCATCTTTTAGGATTTGAAAGAGCTCAACTGGAATTCCATCACCTCCACTAGCTTTGTTCGTAGTGATGCTTTCTAAGGCCCACTTGACTTCACATTCCAGGATGTCTGGCTCTAGGTCAGTGATCACACCATCATGATTATCTGGGTCGTGAAGACCTTTTTTGTACAGTTCTTCTGTGTATTCTTGCCACCTCTTCTTAATATCTTCTGTTTCCGTTAGGTCCATGCCATTTCTGTCCTTTATTGAGCCCATCTTTGCATGAAATGTTCCCTTGGTATCTCTAATTTTTTTGAAGAGATCTCTAGTCTTTCCCATTCTGTTGTTTTCCTCTATTTCTTTGCATTGATCACTGAGGAAGGCTTTCTTATCTCTCCTTGCTATTCTTTGGAACTCTACATTCAGATTCTTATATCTTTCCTTTTCTCCTTTGCTTTTTGCTTCTCTTCTTTTCACAGCTATTTGTAAGGCCTCCTCAGACAGCTATTTTGCTTTTTTGCATTTCTTTCCATGGCGATGGTCTTGATCCCTGTCTCCTGTACAATGTCACGAACCTCTGTCCATAGTTCATCTGGCACTCTGTCTATCAGATCTAGTCCCTCAAATCTATTTCTCACTTCCACTGTATAATCATAAGGGATTTGATTCAGGTATGACCATTTAGATCATACCTGAATGGTCTAGTGGTTTTCCCCTACTTTCTTCAATTTCAGTTCTGAATTTGGCAATAATGAGTTCATGATCTGAGCCACAGTCAGCTCCCGGTCTTGTTTTTGCTGACTGTATAGAGCTTCTCCATCTTTGGCTGCAAAGACTATAATCAATCTGATTCGGTGTTGACCATCTGGTGATGTCTATGTGTAGAGTCTTCTCTTGTGTTGTTGGAAGAGGGTGTTTTCTATGACCAGTGCATTTTCTTGGCAAAACTCTATTAGCCTTTGCCCTGCTTCATTCCGTATTCCAAGGCCAAATTTGCCTCTTACTCCAGGTGTTTCTCGACTTCCTACTTTAGCATTCAAGTCTCCTATAATGAAAAGGACATCTTTTTTGGGTGTTAGTTCTAAAAGGTCTTGTAGGTCTTCATAGAACCATTCAACTTCAGCTTCTTCAGCATGACTGGTTGGGGCATAGACTTGGATTACTGTGATATTGAATGGTTTGCCTTGGAAACGAACAGACATCATTCTGTCATTTTTGAGATTGCATCCAAGTACTGCATTTTGAACTCTTTTGTTGACCATGATGGCTACTCCATTTCTTCTAAGGGATTCCTCCCCACAGTAGTAGATATAATGGTCATCTGAGTTAAATTCACCCATTCCAGTCCATTTTAGTTTGCTGATTCCTAGAATGTTGACATTCACTCTTGCCATCTCCTGTTTGACCTCTTCAAATTTGCCTTGATTCATGGACCTGACATTCCAGGTTCCTATGCAATATTGCTCTTTACAGCATTGGACCTTGCTTCTATCACCAGTCACATCCACAACTGGGTATTGTTTTTGCTTTGGCTCCATCCCTTCATTCTTTCTGGAGTTATTTCTCCACTGATCTCCAGTAGCATATTGGGCACCTACTGACCTGGGGAGTTCCTCTTTCAGTATTCTATCATTTTTCCTTTTCATACTGTTGATGGGGTTCTCAAGGCAAGAATACTGAAGTGGTTTGCCACTCCCTTCTCCAGTGGACCACATTCTGTCAGACCTCTCCACCATGACCCGTCTGTCTTGCGTGGCCCCACATGGCACGGCTTAGTTTCATTGAGTTAGACCAGGCTGTGGTCCGTGTGATCAGATTGGCTAGTTTTCTGTGATTATGGTTTCAGTGTGTCTGCCCTCTGATGCCCTCTCACAACACCTACCATCTTACTTGGGTTTCTCTTACCTTGGACATGGGATATCTCTTCATGGCTGCTCCAGCAAAGCGTAGCCGCTGCTCCTTACCTTGGATGAGGGGTATCTCCTCACCGCGGCCCCTCCTGACCTTGAACATGGACTAACTCCTCTAGGCATTCTGGCACCCGGGCAGCCACCGCTCCTTGGAGGTGGTGTTGCTTCTCCTGGCCGCTGCCCCTGGCCTCGGGCATGGGGCAGCTCCTCCTGGCTGCTGCCCCTCGAGAAAGGAGACCCGTTTGCAAACCCGGAAGCGCCAGCGTGGGTAGATATAATACTATAATTATAAATATGTGTAATGGGCGTACATGTATTTTCTAAGATGCAATTTGCAATAATAACAACAAAAAGGGGAAGGATGGTGATGTATAGCAGTAGAATTTTGTACACTATTGAAGTAAAGTTTGTATTAACACAAACTAGATTGTTATGTTAATTGTAATTCCCAAGATAACCACTGAGGATATAATTTAAAAATATATGAAAAAGTAATGATAAAGGAATCAAAACAGTACACTACCAAATACGGAGACTCAGAAAACTATAAGACACTGATGAAATAAATGGAAGATGACACAAACAGATAGAAAGATACACTATATTCTCGGATTGGGACCTAATTAAACTAAAAAGCTTTTGCACAGCAAGGTAAGCCATTGACAAAGCAAAAAGATAACCTACTGAATGGAAGAAAAGATTGACCAATGACATGTCTGATAAGGGGTTAATATCCAAAATATATACACAGTTCATCTAACACAACATCGAAAAAACAAACAACCTGATTAAAAAATTGACAGAAGACCTGAATAGGCATTTTTAATGCCATTAATCAGAGAAATGCCAATCAAAAACCTTAATGGGATGTCACCTCACACCTCTCAGAAGAAAAAAACCACAAACAAAAAATGTTGGCGAGGATGTGGAGAAGAGGGAACCCTCATACACAGATGGTGAGAGTATAAATTGGCATAGCCGCTGTGGAAAACAGTATGGCTAGTTCTCAAAAAACTAAAAATAGAACTACCATATGACCCAGCAGTTCCACTCCTGAGTATATATCTGATAAAAAAGAAAACACTAATTCAAAAAGATACATGCACAGCAATGGTCATAGCAGCATTATTTACAATAGCCAAGATATGGAAACAACTTAAGTGTCCATAAATAGATGAATGGATATGGAAATGTATATATGCACAATGGAATATTATTCAGCCATAAAAAAGAAAGAAATTTTGCCATTTGCAACAACATGGATGGACTTTGAGAGTATTATGCTAAGTGAAATCATTCAGATAGAAAAAGATAAATACTATATGATATCACTTATATTTGGAGTCTAAAAAATAAAACAAACTAGTGACTATAACAAAAAGGAAACAGACTTACAGATATAGAGAACAAACTAGTGGTTATCAGTGGGAAGAGGAAAGGGCAAAGGGGAAGGCAGGGGACTTAGAGGTACAAAATATTATATACAAAATAAATACGCTACAATGCAGGCAATATAGTGAAGATTTTATAATAACCAGATAGAGTATAATGTTTACAAATTGTGAATCACTATACTGTACAATTGTAACATACAATATTTTACATCAACCATATCTCAATTAAAAAAAAATTTTTTTTAATGAAACCAGAAGTTGAATCTTTGAAAAGACTGATAAAATTAACAAAATTAACAATCCTGTAGTCAGACTAAGATAAAAAAAAGATAGAAGATTCAAAATTACTAAAATCAGAAATGAAAATGGGGGCAATACTACCAACCTTACAGAAATAAAAAATAACTAAAAGAGAATAATACAAACAGTGTACATCAGTAATGTACACTGATGTAATAAACAGTAATAAATTACATTATTTAGATGAAGTGGACATATTCCTAGAAACATCAAACTACCAAAACTGACCCAAGGAGAAATACCTATGCAAGAAAGTGATGGAATCAGTAGTCAAAACTTTCTAAAACTCCAAGGTCAGATGACTTCATTGGTGAATTACACCAAACATTAATTCTTCTCAAGCTCTTCAAAAAATGGAAGAAGATTTATGTCAGAGAGTGTTTTGCCTATGTTCTCCTTTAGGAGTTTTATAGTTTCTGGTCTTACATTTAGATCTCTAATCCATTTTGAGTTTATTTTTGTGTATGGTGTTAGAAAGTGTTCTAGTTTCATTCTTTTACAAGTGGTTGACCAGTTTTCCCAGCACCACTTGTTAAAGAGATTGTCTTTAATCCATTGTATATTCTTGCCTCCTTTGTCAAAGATAAGGTGTCCAGAGGTGCGCAGATTTATCTCTGGGCTTTCTATTTTGTTCCATTTATCTTTATTTCTGTCTTTGTGTCAGTACCATACTGTCTTGATGACTGTGGCTTTGTAGTAGAGCCTGAAGTCAGGCAGGTTGATTCCTCCAGTTCCATTCTTCTTTCTCAAGATTGCTTTGGCAATTCGAGGTTTTTTGTATTTCCATACAAATTGTGAAATTATTTGTTCTAGCTCTGTGAAAAATACCGTTGGTAGCTTGATAGGGATTGCATGGATTCTATAGATTGCTTTGGGTAGTATACTTATTTTTACTATATTGATTCTTCCAATCCATGAACATGGTATATTTCTCCATCTATTAGTGTCCTCTGATTTCTTTCACCAGTGGCATCCGGTCCCATCACTTCATGGGAAATAGATGGGGAAACAGTGGAAACAGTGTCAGACTTTATTTTTCTGGGCTCCAAAATCACTACAGATGGTGACTGCAGCCATGAAATTAAAAGATGCTTACTCCTTGGAAGGAAAGTTATGACCAACCTAGATAGCATATTCAAAAGCAGAGACATTACTTTGCCAACAAAGGTTCAAGGCTCCTGTGGTCATATATGGATGTGAGAGTTGGACTGTGAAGAAGGCTGAGCACCGAAGAATTGATGCTTTTGAACTGTGGTGTTGGAGAAGACTCTTGAGAGCCCCTTGGACTGCAAGGAGATCCAACCAGTCCATTCCGAAGGAGATCAGCCCTGGGTGTTCTTTGGAAGGAATGATGCTAAAGCTGAAACTCCAGTACTTTGGCCACCTCATGTGAAGAGTTGATTCATTGGAAAAGACTCTGATGCTGGGAGGGATTGGGGGCAGGAGGAGAAGGGGACGACAGAGGATGAGATGGCTGGATGGCATCACTGACTCGATGGACGTGAGTCTGAGTGAACTCCGGGAGTTGGTGATGGACAGGGAGGCCTGGCGCGTGCTGCGATTCATGGGGTTGCAAAGAGTCGGACACGACTGAGCAAATGATCTGATCTGATCTGATATATAGGTCTTTAGCAGGATCCTCTATGACCCGCCTCCCAGAATATTGGAAATAAAGGCAAAAATAAAATAAACAAAATTAAACAAATTAAATTAAACACATTTTAATTTAATTAAAATTAAAAGCTTCTGCACAACAAAGGAAATAATAAGCAAGGTGAAAAGACAGCCTTCAGAATGGGAGAAAATAATAGCAAATGAAGCAACTGACAAACAACTAATCTCAAAAATATACAAGCAACTCCTGCAGCTCAATTCCAGAAAAATAAATGACCCAATCAAAAAATGGGCCAAAGAACTAAATAGACATTTCTCCAAAGAAGACATACAGATGGCTAACAAACACACGAAAAGATGCTCAACATCACTCATTATCAGAGAAATGCAAATCAAAACCACAATGAGGTACCATTTCACGCCAGTCAGAATGGCTGCTATCCAAAAGTCTAGAAGCAATAAATGCTGGAGAGGGTGTGGGGAAAGGGAACCCTCTTACACTGTTGGTGGGAATGCAAACTAGTACAGCCTCTATGGAGAACAGTGTGGAGATTCCTTAAAAAACTGGAAATAGAACTGCCTTATGACCCAGCAATCCCACTGCTGGGCATACACACCGAGGAAACCAGAATTGAAAGAGACACGTGTACCCCAATGTTCATCACAGCAGTGTTCAGAATAGCCAGGACGTGGAAGCAACCTAGACGTCCATCAGCAGATGAATGGATAAGAAAGCAGTGGTACATATACACAATGGAGTATTACTCAGCCATTAAAAAGAATACATTTGAATCAGTTCTAATGAGGTGGATGAAACTGGAGCCTATTATACAGAGTGAAGTAAGCCAGAAAGAAAAATACCAATACAGTATACTAACACATATATATGGAATCTAGAATTATGGTAACAATAACCCTGTATGCGAGACAGCAAAAGAGACACAGATGTATAGAACAGTCTTTTGGACTCTGTGGGAGAGGGAGAGGGTGGGATGATTTGGGAGAATGGCATTGAAACATGTATAATATCATATATGAAACGAATCACCAGTCCAGGTTCGATGCATGATACAGGATGCTTGGGATGGTGCACTGGGATGACCCAGAGGGATGGTATAGGGAGGGAGGTGGGAGGGGGGTTCAGGATGGGGAACACGTGTACACCCATGACAGATTCATGTTGGTATATGGCAAAACAAATACAATATTGTAAAATAATTAGCCTCCAATTAAAATAAACAAATTTAAATTTAAAAAAAATGGAAGCAGAGAAAATTCTAATTTATTCTATGAGGCCAATATTACCCTAATACTAAACCCAGACAAAGATATGGAAAAACAACTGACCAATATCCCTTATGAATATAGGTGCAAAGGCTCAAAAAATACTATCAAACTGAATCCAGTTCAGTTCAGTTCAGTTCAGTCACTCAGTCAGTGTCTGACTCTTTGTGACCCCATGGACTGCACCATGCCAGGCCTACCTGTCCAACACCAACTCCTAGAGTTTACTCAGATTCATGTCCATTGAGTTGGTAATGCCATCCAACCATCTCATTCTCTGTCATCCCCTTCTCCTCCAAACTTTACGCTTTCCCAGCATCAGGGTATTTTCAAATGACTAAGTTCTTCACATCCTATGGCCAAAGTATTGGAGTTTCAACTTTAGCATCAGTCCTTCCAATGAATATTCAGGACTGATGTCCTTTGGGATGGACTGGTTGGATCTCCTTGCAGTCCAAGGGACTCTCAAGAGTCTTCTTCAACATCACAGTTCAAAAGCATCAATTGTTCAGTGCTCAGCTTTCTTTATAGTCCAACTCTCACATCCATACATGACTACTGGAAGAACCATAGATTTTACTAGATGAACATTTGTTGGCAAAGTAATATCTCTACTTTTTAAAATGCTGTCTAGGTTGGTCATAGCTTTTCTTCCAAGGAGCAAACGTCTTTTAATTTCATGGCTGCAGTCACCATCTGTAGTGATTTTGGAGCCCCAAAATATAAAGTCTCTCACTGTTTCTATTGTTTCCCCATCTATTTGCCATGAAGTGATGGGATCAGATGCCATGATCTTTGTTTTCTGAATGTTGATTTTTAAGCCAACTTCTTCATTCTCCTCTTTCACTTTCATCAAGAGGCTCTTTAGTTCTTCTTTGCTTTCTGCCATAAGGGTGGTGTCATCTGCATATTTGAGATTATTGATATTTCTCCCAGCAATCTTGATTCCAGCTTGTGCTTCATCCAGCCCAGCGTTTCTCATGATGTACTCTGCATCTAAGTTAAATAAGCAGGGTGACAATATACAGCCTTGACGTACTCCTTTCCCGATTTGGAACCAATCTGTTGTTCCATGTCCAGTTCTAACTGTTGCTTCCTGACCTGCATATAGATTTCTCAGGAGACAGATCAGGTGGTCTGGTATTCCTATCTCTTTAAGAATTTTCCACAGTTTATTGTGATCCACACAGTCAAAGGCTTTGGCATAGTCCATAAAATAGAAGCAGATGCTTTTCTGGAACTCTCTTGTTTTTTGATGATCCAATGGATGTTGGCAATTTGATCTCTGGTTCCTCTGCCTTTCCTAAATCCAGCTTGAACATCTGGAAGTTCACTGTTCACATACTGTTGAAGCCTGGCTTGGAGAATTTTGAGCATCACTTTGCTAGTGTTTGAGATGAGTGCAATTGTGCAGTAGTTTTAGCATTCTTTGGCATTGCCTTTCTTTGGGATTGGAATGAAAACTGACCTTTTCCAGTCCTGTGGCCACTGCTGAGTTTTCCAAATTTGCTGGCATGTTAAGTGCAGCACTTTCACAGCACCATCTTCTAGGATTTGAAATATCTCAACTGGAATTCCATCACCCCCACTAGCTTTGTTCATAGTGATGTTTCCTAAGGCCCACTTGACTTCACATTCCAGGATGTCTGGCTCTAGATGAGTGATCATACCATCGTGATTAGCTGGGTAGTGAAGGTCTTTTTTGTACAGTTCTTCTGTGTATTCTTGCCACCTCTTCATAATATATCCTACTTCTGTTAGGTCCTTACCATTTCTGTCCTTTATTGAGCCCATCTTTGCATGAAATGTACCCTTGGCATCTCTGATTTTCTTGAAGATATCTCTAGTGTTTCCCATTCTATTGTTTTCCTCTATTTCTTTGCATTGATCACTGAGGAAGGCTCTCTTATCTCTCCTTGCTATTCTTTGGAACTCTGTATTCAAATGGGTATATCTTTCCATTTCTCCTTTGCCTTTCACTTCTCTTCTTTTCTCAGCTATTTGTAAGGCCTTCTCAGACAACCATTTTTGCCTTTTTGAACTTCTTTTTCTTGGGGATGGTCTTGATCCCTGCTTCCTGTACAATGTCACGAACCTCCGTCCATACTTCTTCAGGCACTCTGTCTATCATATCTAATCCCCTGAATGTATTTCTCACTTCTACTGTATAATCATAAGGGGTTTGATTTAGGTCATACCTTGGACTGTGAAGAAAGCTGAGCACCGAAGAATTGATGCTTTTGAACTGTAGTGTTGGAGAAGACTCTTGAGAGTCCCTTGGACTGCAAGGACATCCAATCAGTCCATTCTTAAGGAGATCAGCCCTGGGATTTCTTTGGAAGGAATGATGCTAAAGCTGAAACTCCAGTACTTTGGCCACCTCATGCGAAGAGTTGACTCATTGGAAAAGACTCTGATGCTGGGAGGGATTGGGGGCAGGAGGAGAAGGGGACGACAGAAGATGAGATGGCTGGATGGCATCACTGACTCGATGGACGTGAGTCTGAGTGAACTCCGGGAGTTGGTGATGGACAGGGAGGCCTGGCATGCTGCGATTCATGGGGTCGCAAAGAGTCAGACACGACTGAGTGACTGAACTGAACTGAACTGAATCATCAAGTGGTTTTCCTTACTTTCTTCAATTTAAGTCTGAATTTGGCAATAAGGAGTTCATGATCTAAGCCACAGTCAGCTCCTGGCCTTGTTTTTGCTGACTGTATAGAGCTTCTCCATCTTTGGCTACAAAGAATATAATCAATCTGATTTCAGTATTGACCATCTGGTGATGTCCATGTGTAGTTTTCTCTTGTGTTGTTTGGAGAGGGTGTTTGCTATGACCAGTGCGTTTTCTTAGCAAAACTCTATTAGCCTTTGCCCTGCTTCATTCCATACTCCAAGGCCAAATTTGCCTGTTATTCTAGGTATTTCTTGACTTCCAACTTTTGCATTCCAGTCCCCTATGATGAAAAGGACATCTTTTTTGGGTGTTAGGTCTAGAAGGTCTTGTAGGTCTTCATAGAACCGTTCAACTTCACCTTCTTCAGCATTATTGGTCAGGGCATAGACCTGGATTACTGTGATATTGAATGGTTTGCCTTGGAAATGAACAGAGATCATTCTGTCGTTTTTGAGATTGCATCCAAGTACTGCATTTTGGACTCTTGTTGATCATGATGGCTACTCCATTTCTTCTAAGGGATTCTTGCCCACAGTAGTAGATATAAAGGTCACATGAGTTAAATTCACCCATTCCAGTCTATTTTAGTTCACTGATTGTCAATGTTCACTCTTGCCATCTCCTATTTGAACACTTCCAATTTGCTCTGATTTGTGGACCTAACATTCCAGGAGATCCAACCAGTCCATTCTAAAGGAGATCAGTCCTGGATGTTCTTTGGAAGGACTGATGTTAAAGCTGAAACTCCAGTACTTTGGCTACCTCATGTGAAGAGTTGACTCATTGGAAAAGACTCTGATGCTGGGAGTTATTGGGGGCAGGAGAAGAAGGGGACAACAGAGGATGAGATGGCTGGATGGCATCACCGACTCGATGGACATGAGTTTGAGTAACTTCCGGGAGTTTGTGATGGACAGGGAGGCCTGGTGTGCTGCGATTCATAGGGTCACAAAGAATCGGACACGATTGAGTGACTGAACTGAACTGAACTGATGCAATTTTGTTCTTTATAGCATTGGACTTTACTACCATCACTAGTCACAACCACACCTGGGTGTTGTTTTTGCTTTGGCTCCGTCTCTTCATTCTTTCTGGAGTTAATTTCTCCACTGATCTCCAGTAGCATATTGGACACCTACTGACCTGGGGACTTCATCTTTCAGTGTCCTATCTTTTTGCCTTTTCATACTATTCATGGGTTCTCAAGGCAAGAATACTGAAGCAGTTTGCCATTCCCTTCTGCAGTGGACCACGTTTTGTCAGAAATGTCCACCATGACCTGTCCCTTTTGGTGGCCCTACACGGCATGGCTCATAGATTCATTGAGCCAGACAAGGCAGTGGTCCATGTGGTCAGATTGGTTAGTTTTCTGTGAGTTTGGTTTTCAGTCTGTCTGCCCTCTGATGAAGAAGGATAAGACGCTTGTGGAAACTGAATCCAGTAACATGCTAAAAGGATTGTACACCATGGCCAACCTGGATTTATCCCACAATGCAAGGGTGGTTCCACATATGAAAATTAATCAATGTAATTCATTAATCAATTTAATTAATCAAATTATGGAAACACACACAAACAAAATCATCCTAATTGAAGCAGAAAAAGCTTTTGATGAAACTGAAAACCCCTTCATGATGATAACACTCGACAACTCAGAAATAGTAGAGAATTTCCTCAAAATAAAAAAAAGGTATATATAAAAAACCCACAGCTAACATAATCAATGGTAAAAAGCTGAAAAATGTCCCCCATTTAGATCAAGACAATAATGTTCACTCTTACCACTTCTATTAAACATGAAAATGAAAGTTCTAGCCAGAACAATTAGATAAGAAAAAGATATACAAGGCATCTAAATAAGAAAGGAAGAGGTTTAGCTGTCCCTGTTCAGAGGTCACATGATCTTATATTTAGAAAAATCCTAAAAATTTCATATAAAAATTATTAAAGGTAATAAATTTGGCATGAAACAAGGTCAATACAGAAAAATCAGTTGTATGCTAGCAATGAACAATCTAATAATGAAATTTAAAAATTCTATTTACAGAGTATCAAAACTAATAAAATACTTAAGAATAAATTAACAAAGAGACAAATCATTATACACTGAAAACTATAAAGAACATTACTAAACATTACTTTAATGTTACTAAAAGAAATTTAATAACATTACTAAAAGAAATTTAGGAGGATCTAAGTAAACAGACATTTGCTATTCATGGATTGGAAGACTTACTATTGTTTAGATGGCAGTACTCACCAAAGTGCTGTACAGAATCAGTGTGATCTCCATCAATATTCCAGTTTCTTTTGCAGAAATAGAAATGCTGATCCTAAGATATATGGAATTGCAAGGAGCCCCAAATATCCAAACAAGACCTTGTAAAAGAACAAAGTTGGAGAACTAGCATTTTCTGATCTCAAAACTTATTACAAAGCTATTCCTAGGATAAAAATATACATAAGGGATCAATGGAATAGTACTGAGAGTCCATAAATAAAATCAAGTATCTATGACCCATTGATTTCCATCAAGGGTGATAGAACCATTCAATAGGGGAAAGAACAGTCTCTTTAACAAATGGTGCTGAGAACTAGATAACCACATGCAAATGAATGAAATTGAATCCTCATGGAATTATATAAAAAATAAACTCAAAATCAAAGAACCGAGGATGAAAAACCCAAACTGCAAAACTCAGGAGTAACTCTCATTACCATGGATTTGGCAATGCATTCTTAGAAATGACGTCAAAAGCACAAGTAACAAAAGAAAAAAAGATAGGTATACTGGACTTCATTAAGATAAAAACATTTTGTATGCCAAAGAATACTATCAAAAGAGTGAAGAAACCCACAAAATGAGAGAAAATACTTGCAAACCATATATCTGGTAAGAGTCAAGTATCTGGAATATATAAAGAACTCCTAAAATTCAGCAATAAAAGGACAACAAAATTTAAAGTGTGCAAAAGAATTTGGATAGACATTTCTCCAAAGCAGGCATATAAATGGTCAACAAGTACATGAAAAGATACTCAACATAGTCATTAGGGAAATGCAAATCAGAACAACGAGATACCTCTTCAAACTCAATAGGATGGCTATAATTTCTTTTTTAAAAGGAAGTTAGCAAGAGTTGGCCAGGATATAAAAGAACTTTGCTGGTGGGAATGAAAAATGATGTAGCATCTTATGGAAAGTAGCTTGTGGCTCCTCAACAAGTTTAACAGAATTTCTATATGATTCAGAAATTCTACTCCCAGGAATAAAGAAATGGAAAATAAGTGTTCAAACAAAAACTTACATATGAATATTCATAGCAGCAAGATACTCAGCCATAAAAAGAAATGAAGTACTGATGCATGCTACAAGGTAGATAAACCTTGGAAACATTAAGGAAGCCAAACCCAAAAGCCCACAGAGTATAGGAGTTCATTTAAATGAACTGTCCAGAATAGGCAAATTCAGAGATAGAAAACAGATTTGTGGTTTCCAGGGAAAGGTGGTAGGTATGGGGCTTTCTAGTGGGGTAATACAAGTTTTAGAACTAGATGGGTATGACAGTTGTAAATACCATGAATGAACTTAATGTCATTGAACTGCATTTTTAAAAGGGCTAAAGTGGTAAATTTATGCTATGGGTATTTTACCACCAGAAAGGAATCAAATATGAAAACTTACATTGAGAGAAATGTTTTCGTCTCATGTCTATTCCCTCCACCTGATTCCCTGTTCTACCCTGATTCCTTAGGAGTAAACACTATAAAATTTTATTGTTTACTTTTTTCTTACATATTTATGAAATACAAGCACATACACACATATATTCTTATAGATATCTTCCCCCCCCCAATAAAACCAACCATATTTTATATACTAGTCTTAACTTTGTCTTTTTCAGTTAACAATATGTATACCCTGGAGATCTCCTGAGATCAACACATAGAGATGTTCCTCCTCTTTTACAGCTGCAGGCCCACCACTATGAAAGCACTCATTGCTCTAAAGACCCACTGAATATCACTCAACCTCTGAAAAAGAATTATTACCCTTTTGATAAAAATGTTAGCAAAGGCTATGGTGGTAATCATTTTGCAATATGTAAGTGAATCAAATCAACACCTGAAAGTTACACAAAGTTATATGTCAATTATATATCAATAAAACAGGGAAAAAAGGAAAGGAAAGTTCAGCACTTTTCTTCCCTTTATTTCCAATCTTAATAATTAGACCTGCTTTTCATCAAAAGCCTAAAAGATCCAAATGACCCCAAAGCAAAATCCCCTACCAGGATGCAAAAGCAAGGTGATTAATTTCCTTGGGCTCTTCCTCATCTACGCGTCTCCCATGGCCTTCTCCTCACTACAGGAGCTACTGGGGATTGGTGATAGTGGTTGAGATTCTGCAGGATAGGAACCCTAACCCTTGCCATCCATATGGGAAAGTGAGTAGGAAGAGAGGGTAAGAAATGGGACATCTACTCCTAGACTTCAGAATTTGTCATAGGATTCTCCAAACCCCAATCTTTGACTCTGAATCTTGAATGCATCAAGAAAAGGGGGTCAATCTTCATGGAACCCCAAGCATTTCCAATGGCTTCTCTCTTGCAAGCATCAAAGGAAACCAGTGATTCTCAGCTGCTTTTCTAATTCAAATCAGAAAAGAAAGTGGTTAGTACCTTGCTGAAATAAACCCAATCGAACTCCAGATTTCAGCTACCATGAAAGAAATTATTTTCCTCACACGTGTATTTAACACAATGGGTGAACAAGTGAGGAGGAAATGACTTTGCACAAGGTGCCATGGTTAGTCTCCTGACTCAGCACATTCTTTGGTGTAGATGCACTCCACCTCCAAGTCAGTTTCTGCTCACTTCCCATGGCTGCCTGCTGGGCTGAAGCAAAAGCAGGTCTGCCTCCGCGGCCTGGCTCCATCCTGCTATTCCTTCCACAGCTGGGTCCACTTCACCTCCTCGTGGTCCATAATCCCTCTCACACTGGGTTCTGTCTCTGCGGCCTCCCCCACAGGGCTGCATCCACAGCACTGACTTGAAGGAAGGCTCTTCACTGGTTCTGCGTGATTTCTCATGGGTGTGTACCATGTGTGGAAATGCATCCCACGCTCACTGAAGGCCAGCTTCTTCTCCTGCGACCACTTCTGTTCTTCCTAGGCCAGTAGCTCTAAAGGCAGCTATGCAAGCGACGGCTAGGACCTGGCCACACTCGGGAGGTGGGCGTAGCATTTCTCTCTGCTGCTTCTCTTCCTGCAGGCCGTGGCCACCCGGGGCCTTGAGCCTCTGCGTGTGTTTGACTTCCTCTATCTTGAGGCTGAAGAAGTCAAAGGCAGGTTGAACGGGGAGGCAGGGAGAAGGCCAGAAGGGCTGGTGCTGGGGGGACAAGTGTGCCGGGGTGCTCAGCAGTGGCTCCTTGGGGGCCCCAGGCTCCAGGGCTGGGTTGGGGGCTCTGCTCGGCACATAGAACTTTCTAGGCACCCCTTGAAGGGTGGGGTAGAGATGTATGTCTAGGAGATTAGATAGGTTGATAAATAGATCAATGAATAGGTATTCAGGATATACATATATGGGATCACTTGGACTTGTCTGTAGAATCAAATGAGAAGACTTATTTTCTCTGGTAGTGGTTGATTACTACATTATTTTCTTAAAAAGGCTAGTTTTGAGTTAACTATATAATTTTTTTTTCTGTTAATGATGCTACCGTGTTGCTAACAAGATTCTAAATTTTAAAAAGAAAACAAAATCAATCCAGAAAGAGAGAGAGATTTTAAGGAATTGGCCTACCTGATTGCAGTATTTGGCGAGTCTGAAATCTGCAGTGCAGGTTGGCAGGTTAGAAGCTGTAGATTTAAGGCAGAATTTCTTCTTCTCCAGGAAGCCTCAGTTTTTGCTCTGAAGGCTTTCAACTGATTGGATGAAGCCCACCTACATTATCGAGGGGTAACTTCTTCACTTAAAGTCAACGGAATATAGATGTTAACCACATCTACAAAAATACCTTCACAGCAGCACCCAGGTTAGCGTTTGATTAAATGAGTGCATATTGTAGCCTAACCAAGTTGCCACGTAAAATTAAGCATCACACCTTCTCATCTGATTTATAAATACCCCAAAGGCTGGAACGGCAGCTACGTGGAGGACTTGGTGTGCCCTGCTGCCATCAATCTACCTCAACTATTTCTGGCCCATGTGCCTTCTGTCTTCTGGAGACATCTGTTATCTTTCAAAGTTCCAATCTGCTTTCATTTTTAGTTGAAGGTCTTTTCTTCCTGGTCTATGCAGGAATACGCCTTGCCTGGTCCCCAGCTTTGTAGCTAGTCAGACTTTTGTCTGATAACTTGAATGGTATGAGACTTTGCAGCGATTGTTGATGCCATGGCCACCATGCACTATCATGTGGGTTGTGTAGTACACAGCTCTGGGCAGTGAGATTTATATCCTAGGCTATATGACTGCTAGCCTGTAGAGGAGCAGAGGGTAGAGGTTTACAATCCTACACAGAGGGTTACAGTTCCCAGACAGCTGTCCATCCAACCATCCATCCATCCATTACCTCGTTTGTCTCATGACTGCTGCCTTAGCCATCTCTGGAGGGAATCCACATTCAACACTTCATTCATTTGGGAAGACCAAAGTATGGAGAGATCATCTGAAGTTACGAATACCAGATTTGTGTGTGGTAAGTTGCTCAGTCGTGTCTGACTCTTTGTGACCCTATAGACCATAGCCTGCCAGGCTCCTCTGTCCATGGGATTCTCCAGGCAAGAATACTGGAGTGGGTTGCATGCCCTCCTCCAGGGGATCTTCCCAATCCAAGGACAGAACCTTGTCTATTACATCTACCTACACTGGCAGGCATGTTCTTTACCACTAGTACCACCTGGGAAGCCCAAGGTGAAAGTGAAGTCGCTCAGTTGTGTCTGACTTTTTGCAGCCCCATGGACTGTAGCCTATCAGGGCTTCTCCGTAGATGGGATTTTCCAGGCAAGAGTACTGGAGTGGGTTGCCATTTTTTTCTCCAGGAGATCTTCCTGACCCAGTGATTGAACCCAGGTCTCCCGCATTGTAGGCAGAGCTTTACAGTCTGAGCCACCAGGGAAGCCCAGGGGCAAGTTTAAATCCTCCTTCATTCTTAAACCCTCAGGGTAAATAAATTTAGCAGATTTTCCCTGAAGGCAGATCTTGATAAGTATATAAGACAGGTAACAAGCCTGACAAAGAATTTGAGAGTATTCTTTGAAAGCAGAAATTCATGAAAACACACTTCACAGATTTCTCTACGGTTAACCTTGCCCTACACTGCTGTTAGATGAATTTTGACTATATTTCTCTGAAAGAAGTACTAGAAACTGACCTCTCTCCTAAACCACTGCTCGTAGTATTTTTCTCTTTCACCAGCTCACTGATCATTCAACAAACACAGACTGGGTACCTTTCATGAGTCGGGCACTGTATGCGCCCCAGTCCTTCTTTTCTTGGAGAGAGAAGTTTCCAAGTCTAGTCTCCCATTCAGATCCTGCCCCCTAATTTCTAATAACGACCTTTATCCCAAATGCCTGAAGATACTGATAGTCTACGGGCTGAGAAATAGAAGTATTTCTGGTTTATTATAAAATGTAGGTCCTGGGAACATGGAACATTATTGAATGGGGCCATGGAAGCATTCAACTTAATATACAGACTGGACAGAATGCAGGCAACATGTGCGGTTGTCCGAGGAGCAATAAAAGGTCAGGTAATCTGTGCTAATGACACAGATGAACCAAAGGAAAAAGAGATGGAGCTAAATGATTTCTGTAAGCTTTATGCTTCCTTTCAGCAACAAGTTTATTAGGTGTAAATTGATTTTGGCAATACATTTACATATATTTTCCTTTTCCTGAGAATTTGGAAAAGTACAAATCACAGCCCTTCTGGGACTTGAGAGACCAATCTGTGGGTTGCTATTGCAAGAGCAATAAGTTAGACCATCTCTCCATCTAGAAATCTATTTCCCACTTTTCTAGGATAGTTTTAAGGACTCTTACAAAAATTCATGGATTGTACCAAGATTAGAAAAGAAAAATAGATGAAAAAAGTAAGAAATGGAAAAATGGAAAGACCTCTGTGAGTCTACAGCTTGCAGATAGCTTTCTGTTTTGTTGAAACTTATCTATAAGAATGTTGTTTTTCACAACTTACCATTTGTATAATTTCATTTTTTCTAATAACCATATCTTCTCCATGTTTTACATCTTTGAAGCTTCTTTTACAAAAAGATGGCATCTTAGATAAATAAAATATAGTAATTGGGTGCCTATAACTAAAGTCAGACCTTATTTGGTGTTTCATATGTATGTCAACCAGGTTTTCAGTTGCTTCTTGTGTCCACATTTTGTTTTTATAATTAGAATTATAAGTTTCTTAAGGAAAAGAGTCCCTAATAGTGCTGGGCCCTTTATATGCACTGTTTTATTATGAATTCTTTCAAAAACTCTCTGTGGTGGGTTATTCTTACTTTACAAACAAGGAAATTGAGGCTCAAGGAGGTAAGGTCCTATAGCAAATTGAGAAGTAGAATCAGAACCTAAGCGCAAATCTGACTCCAGTATCCGTTCTCTCCCAACTGTTCCAGTCAGCATCTGCTATCTCAAAGTCACAGATCAGACCTACTACTGATTTGGGGTTCCCCATAAAGTTTCTGCTCCTTCTATGTAGGCACTTCTAGGTGCTCAATAAATTCTTGTTAATTCAGTTCAATTCAGTCACTCAGTCATGATGTCTGAATCTTTGTGACCCCATGGACTGCAGCACGCCAGGCTTCCCTATCACCAACTCCCGGAGCTTGCTCAAACTCAAGTCCATTGAGTCAGAGATGCCATCCAACCATTTCATCCTCTGTTATTCCCTTCTCCTCCTGCCTTCAATCTTTTCCAGTATTGGGGTCTTTTCAAATGAGTCAGTTCTTTGCATCAGGTGGCCAGAGTATTGGAGCTTGAGCTTGAGCATCAGTCCTTTCAATGAATATTCAGGACTGATTTCCTTTAGGATTGACAATTGAAAGAATGATTTCTATCTCATGACCTTTTATAGAGCAATCCAGTTGGCATGGGACCAACTTTGATTTCTACTTTTTTTATTCTTTGGGATGACTTAACTATGTTGGAACTGCCAAGAACAGAAAACGTAAAAAGCAGAGAGCCTCTTGAAGGGCAAATCATGCCTTTTAACTCCCCCACTTTTTGCTGAAAGGGTCTTTTTGCTAAGCCCGGGGTTGTAGGAGTAACTCTCTGTGGGGAGGTGAACGTGGGGGTCTATGTGGTTTTGACAAGGGTGGGCTAGAATTTACCCTGGAAATCTTGACTAAAATGTTTTTGTGGGTCCCGGGCACAGTTAGGTTCACACCTAGGAAACTCTCTGAGGGTAAAGCCACAGCTTGGTTAAATTGGGTGACTCACAAGTGCGAAGGTTCATATTTTAGCACCTGGCAGTCAGAGGCAGAATTAAACCACTTAAAAATGAACGCTGATGAAAACTCAGAAGCATTGCAGGGGCTCCAGGCCATGGCATATATTAGACTCTTAATTGCAACAAAGAACTCAATTACCATCTAGTTGATCGTTGATTCACGTTAAAGGAACATGAAGTGACGACTCTAGGTGAGCGAGTTGAGCCTTTGTGTCCTGTCCTCAGGTCATATTCTGTGCTCAAATGGATCTGATTTCAGGAGCCCCTCCTAAAAAGTAGGTTCACTGTGATATTTACTGGGTAGGCTTGCAACAGGACAATTTTGAGATCCTGAAAGTTATATATATTTTTTAAAAATTCAAGCCTCAGAGACTTGCAGAGGTAAGAAAAAAAATTATAATTGTACGAGTATATCTAAAATTCAGTACTTTGTTTAAGGATTGCACTTTTGTTTCTTCAGGGAAAAAAATGCAATTGTGTGCATTGGGGGGTGGCTTGAGGAGGGGAGGCCCTACTGTGTCCTAGTGTCCTCTTAGCGGCAGCCACCTCACTGAGCAGAGAAGACAGAGGAGTTGGTAACTGCAGCTCACCATACTTCAGCACCCTTCTGCCTGGGAGAATTTATAGATTTTTTAGAACTTCTGTTTAATTTTTAACCCTTCTGGTATTCTTTTGGTGATTCTTCCAGGGCTATCAGTTTATAAACATGATGGAAGTAATGAAAACGAGAGTGGTTTTATTGCTGACTTGTGGAGATGTGTGCTTGGAGTTCAGTCATGTACTCTGCCTCCTTAGCCAGCACTGTGGCTCTCCAAGCTTACGCTTCATAGATTTTTAAAACGCAAGCTATTTAGACTTCCCACCTTTTACAACTTTTCAGGATATTGTCTTTCCCTACAGTTTGAGACACTGACTTTTATAGTAAATATTGAAGCTTATTTTTAATTGATTTTAATTGGAGTATAGTTGCTTTATGATGTTGTTAGTTTCTGCTGTACAATAAAGTGAATCAATTATGCATATATATATATATATATATATATATATATATACTCTTTTTAAGATTTCCTTTTCACTTTAGGTCACCCCAAAGCATTAAATAGAGTTACCTGTGCTATAAAGTAGGTTCTTATTAGCTATGTTTTATATCAATAGCATATATGTGTCAATCCTAATCTCCCAATTCATCCTACCCCCCTGCCCTCTTGGTAACCATCAATTTATTTTCTACTCCTTTGACTCTGTTTCTGCTTTGCATTAACTAAGGTTATGTAGTAACATGGATGCCAAGCTTATGTCTCCAGGGTTCTTGGTTCCTTGGAGAAATAAAATAAATAAGAATTGGATCCACATTAAATTTAATCATTTCAACCTCTTTTTCTTACTGGACTTCAAGCTCTGTATGGAGAATCATGTCTGATTTTGTTTCTCTCACAGTGCCTGGGGATGAGGCAGGAATGATATGAATATCTGGTTAATCAAAGAATGAATTAGTGAATAAGGCAGAGGAGGAACTGTGCCTGCCTGTCATATCTGCATTCTGAAGTGTAGACCTTGGTACTAATATATGTTCAATAAACAATAACAGAATTGAATATCTTCCTGGAGCTCAAAACATCAAGTGGCTAGGTTTCATGAAATTCAGCAATTACTTATATATATTATTGATTTTTAGAGACAGTATTTCAGGTTGGCGCTTCCCAGATAGAGTAAACAGGGCTAGGTCTTATCTTTGCAAAGCCCCACAATAAGGAGGTGCCTCTATAGGTGCTGTGTCCTTGCCTGGCTTTGGAAGGCTCACCCCCTGGCTTGTTTACTTTGACTCTTATAACTCGGAACTGAGTGTATTCAACAATCAAATCCATTTGTCTTCAGTTGCAGGAATGGTGTGAGGTGGGAAATCTACACCTTGGAGCCACATTACAGAAACCAGAACCACCTAAAATACAGCCCCCTGGGGACAGTGTAATGGACGGTGAGGAGCAACGGATGGTAGTCTAAGGCTCAGGAGGTGCCTGCTTTGCCAGAAACCATGGCTGGCTTAACTTCTTTGTCTTTCTCTCTTTGTCTATAACAGGGATATCTTTTGAAGAAAAACAGTATCAAGGAAATCATGTCCAGGGTAGAAAAAAATTATAGCTAGATGATACATACATCTGTTTGCAAACATACAGTCACATGGTGAATTCCAGTTTGCTTAGAAGTCACTTCTTAAGGATGAATTTCCAGTGCTTTGTTAGAGATCTTGGAAATTCAAATGCAAGTATTTCCCATTCCATCTGTTAAAGGAACCTATAGATGCTGTCTAATAGCCTTATTTGATGCATTAAAAATTGAAGTTCATAATTTATTCTGTTTTTTCCCTTTTTCTTCCTATTCCAGGCAAGATAACATTTGTCAACTCAATCTCCAAGTAGGACTCTTTTGCCTCCCTGTCATCCAACGTGCAATACTTTGATCTAATTGAAATACTTTCTCAATGTGCTATCAAAGAAACTCTAACCATTACACATCAACAGCCTACAGGAAACCACCATCTTGATGTTAGAAAAGAAACAGGATGTACTGCTTATCTCTGGGCCACCAAGATTTCTGAAGCACTTACCTACTCTGCTGGGCTCAGGCTTTGACACCAAAGCTTTCACATCATTTATGGCATTTCCCAAGATTTAACCTAGTTCTTTATAATACCACTGCAAAAGTTCACATGCCAGGAAAATGGGTAGTTCTTAAAACAATTCAACGTTGAATAAAAACTTTGTAGTGTTTTCGAATTACAGCTTCATATGAAGAGGAGGATCTAACACATATACAGTAGGAACTAAATCTTGGAAGACACATATAAATGCACAAATACACACACACTTTGGGAAAGAAGATGGAACGAGATGTACCATATGACAGAGCTGCTTGCATTAGGTAGTGGACACGGGACAAGAGTTTTACCTGTTTATTTCTGCTTATCTGCTTACCATTTTATCCAATAAGCCTATATTACTTTTGTAATGGGTGTGCATGCTAAGCTGTTCAGTCGTGTCTGACTCTTTGCAACCCTATGGACTGTAGCCCGCCAGTCTTCTTTGCCCATGGGATTCTTCAGGCAAGAATACTGGATTGGGTTGCCATGCCCTCCTCCAGGAAATCTTCCCAACCCAGGGATCGAATCCACATCTCTTACATCTCCTGCACTGACAGGTGAGTTCTTTATCACCAGTGCCACCTGGGAAGCCTGTTTATAATGGGAAAAGATTGTAAAAAGAAATATTATTGAAAACTATATTAAATAAAACCTTAGTCCTCAGCAGACATTCCCTATTGAATTCTGAGTGGAGTCTATGCACCATAATTTGATAAAGGAAGAAACCAAGGCTCAGAGAAGTAAAGTTCTTACTCATGGTCTAGGGGTTGAGGTGGGCAGGAAGCTATGGGAAGCCTGGATTAGAATCTCAGATAGGTACTATACTTCAATAAGATAAAAAAACAAAGAAAAAAAAAAAACCCACAGCACTGTAAATCAACTATACTTCAATGAAAAAATTTTTAAAGAGAGAGCTTATTGTTAAAAAAAAAAAAAAGAATCTCAGGTAGGAGCTCTGTGTATCACCAGTGTAGTTACTCTTGCCTAATGTATATGTCACAGGGGGTAGATCTCTAGATTGGAAACCACTTTAAGATCTTCTCCAAGAGTTCACCAGAAGGAAAGCGTGATTTTCTTAAAAAGTGTGATCAAATATCCTGTCCCCCTTGACTTGAATAATAATTGGCCTGATGATAAGAAAGCAAGTTTCCTCTTACCTGGCAATGAGTGCGCTCAGTTACCCTACCCCAAGGGGGCTGGTCTACTAGGCAGACTTGAGGCCTGGTGTCTGTCTTCTCCACTGACAACCTGAACCAGGCACTGTCCACTGAGAAATGCGTAAACCCAGCGGCGGGGGAAGAGGGTGGGGAAAATACCTTTCCAGGAAAAGGAAAAGAGAAAACCAGATTCTGATGCTGTGAACAGAGTCAAAAATAAAACACAATAACCTTGTGGGAAAGATTTTATTTTTAAATTCCAACTTACAGCTGAGTAAACTATCATTGGAAAGTTAAAACATTTGTCAAAGATGATAATTGGGCTTCCCAGATGGCTCAATGGTCAACCTGGCTGTCAACGCAGGAGACAAAAGAGATGCAGGTTTGATGCCTGGGTCGGGAAGATCCCCTTGAGAAGGAAACAGCAACCCACTCCAACACTTCTGCCTGGGAAATCCCATGGACAGAGGAGTCTAGTGGACTACAGTCCATAGGGTCGCAGAGTTGGACACGACTGAGTATGCAAGATCATAGCTAACGAAGGACATAGGCAAAATCTGAATTGCAAGTTGCCTTCAACCCAGACTCATGTAATTTCTAATCTTCTCTCGAGTCATAAAAGCCTATTTATTAGGAAGTATAATACCCATTGCATAGAACAGATATAACAGAGTGTTAAACCAGAAGTTTGGCCCAAGTGCCAGGGTGCAGATGATTTCGCAGACTGGCACTCTCAGAATCGACACTTACCTGCTAGACATCTGGGATGGATACTGTTGGTACTCCACCCAGGTCTTCTTTCCTGGTGTAATGCCTTTCTCCCCCAGATGCTGTGAGTTTTGGTTCTAAACTCCTTTTCTGGAGAACTGCTCTCAGCTGAACAACCCATGGGACCCACCTCACCTAGGAGGCAGCCTCATGACTGAAGGCTGCCCCTAACATAGGACTCGCCGTGTTACAGAGCACCTCATTAGATCCGGTTGAGTTCCATCTCCAGCTGAAACCACACCCTCACTTAGCTTCTCCCCTTATCTCTTTTGGCTTCCCTCGTTCCCTGCCTCCCGAAAGCATACCTTCAATAAATCACTTGAACAAGAATTGTAAGTCGCTGGATTTAGGAAAAACCAACACATAAGATATTCAGTTCTGTTTGGACTGCAGGTCATCAAAGAATGCTATGTGAGTATACATGTGTCCCATGTAATATTTGGAACATACATTTACTGAAAAATTATTCGTTGAAATTTAAATTTAACAGGACATCTTGTATTGTATCTGGTCACCAATTCAAATAAGAATTCATATTTCAGACTCTGCTCCTAGGGATCCTGGCCCACAACATCTCATCCACATCAAATACAGAAAAGTAACCGCTGTGAAAATTAAAGAACAGTGCAGAAGGATTTCATTGGTAATTCCCTCCTCTGCTGCCCCCAACGTGTAAGGGCAGGGTAGCAGGGTCCTGTGGCTACAATTGGGAAACTGCATTCCCGTCTGATGGTAATCATAGAGTGTGGATATCAGGGCCCACATGTAGAACTCATGGAAGGAGTGTGGACCTGGGGTCACTTTTAAAAGAAATTATGCCCTAGAGGGTGACCCTGGGAAGGGAACCCCAGCAGGTTGTTAGGTGGGCATCCAGCCAAAGGCACAACAGAGCTTAGGACAGGGGTTGGAAACCCTTTAAAGGGTCTGATGGTAACAACTTAACCTGTGAGTCATAAGGTCTCTGCTGCAGTTACTGACTCTGTGGCTGTTGCACAGAAGCAGCTAAAGGCATTATATCAATGGGTGGGCATGGCTGTGTTCCAATAAAACTTTATTTACAAAAACAACAAAGATGGAATTTGACCTCTCTGCCATAGTTTGCCAGTCCTTCTTTGGTTTAGAACAAAAAAGAGAAATTAGAGGGAATGGACAGGGGAATCTACAGAAACCCTACGAATTCGCCCGTCAGAGAGTCCCTTCCAGTGTCTGGTTGTTTCCTGTCTACACCAAGCTAGTGGAATCAGATCTGCTGCCCTTGCTCTCTGTTCCTCCCAAACCACAGCTTTGGGAAGGTCAGAAATGACGATGAGTAAACCGAAGGAGAGTAGGAAAAGGAAAGACTTCACTTTCAATCAAATTTGCAGGTCTGACAAAGGCACTGGGCAATTTTGATTCTTGAATTGAAACTGTGGTGTAAAGCGGCTGTGGGATTTCCCATTAGCATCAAGTGACCAGAAGAGGCACACAGCCTGGTTCGTTTTCACCCGGTGACAGAGAAAGGACGCTCTCCACGGAGTACATTTGAAAGCGGTAGTGAGAGACAGAAATAAAGGTGCTTTTTGATTACCCGGTATGTGTCCAACTGTTGGCGGTACCTCTTATATTTATATCTGTGGGTCCTAGTCTGGGATATAATCTGAAAATGTTCTCAACACTGGGGGCCCTCCGAAGAAGCCAAGAAAAATGCCTCTTGAAACAGAGTCAGTTTTAAATACCACTGAGGTCTGGAGATTACAAAGCGAGGGCAGGAGCGGGTTAGTTAAACTTTTCTGTTCCCTTAATTCTCTGTCTTCCTCTCTGTTCAATCAGAAGAGTCAGGTAGAGAGAAGAATCAGAACTATGGATAAACAACAAGGTCCTTCTGTACAGCACAGGGAACTATATTCAGTGTCCTGTGATAAACCATGATAGAAAAGAATATAAAAGAGTGTGTGTGTGTGTGTACATACATATATCTGAGTCCCTTTGTGGTATAGCAGTAAATAATACAACATTGTAAATCAACTATACTTCAAATCAATAAATAAATTTAGGGACTTCCCTGGTGGTCCAGTGGCTGAGGCTCCAAGCTCCAAATGCAGGATCCCAGGTTCAATTTTTGGTCAGGAAATTAGATCCCATATGCTGCAACTAAAGATCCTGCATGCAGCAGCTAAGACCAGGAACAGCCAAATAAATCAATAACATTAAAAAAAAAGACGAAGAAGAAAGAAAGAAAATTTTAAAAAGAGCATTGAAGTACATGGAACTCTACTCAATGTTATGTGACAGCCTGGATGGGAGGAGAATTTTGGGGAGAATGGATACATGTATTGTTAACTGGCTATACTCCAATACAAAAGAAAAAGATTTTTTTCAGAAAAAGAGGTATTGAAGGGCCAGTGGGGAGTTGGGGAGCGGGGAGGGGGAGCACACCCTGCCCGGAAGGCACAGGGGGCTGGTGGGTGGGGTTACATTTGCTTTGTTCAGAAGTGACCTGATTCTCTACAGTTAGATTCCTGAATTAAGACTGTTTGGGACTTGAAATGAGTGTAGGACTTTCCGTGCCTGAAAATTAGTAGTTGGGTCGCGCCTCACTGATCTTTCTGGGGAAGGAAGGGGCTGTTCCCACTGAGCAAGACCGGAAACAGGAACACAGTTTCCATGGTTACAACACAGGACTCCCCCACGTCCAACTGGCTGGGTGGACAGGAAAATGGGAAGCAGAGCAGGATTTGGGGAGACCTGTGTGCTGGTTCCTGCCCCACCCCTACCCCATTGCAGTTCCTGGGCAGGAAGGCCTGCCCAGGATACCAGGGTTTCAGCGTGCCCAGCTGGCAACCACTGTGCCCCGCTGGTCCTCCTTTAATCTGGAGGCCTGCAGAAAATGGCACAAAACCGCCTAAGTGTGATGACACCAATTAACTACCTCTTGGCATTTTCCTTGGAAACGTGCCTCAAATGGACTTCAGAGTACATCCTAGAGCGATGCTATATTTCAGGATTCAGCTAACTTTTCCTCTAAGGTGCCAGATAGTAAGCAGGTTAGGTTTGGTGAGCCCTACAATGTCTGTGGTGGCCCCTTGGGGCTGCTGTTCTAGCTTGAAAGCAGCAGGGACCATCTATAAAAAAGTGAAATGCTGTGTTCCAATGAGATTTTATTTACAAACACAGGCAGGTGTCCTGTTTGGGTTTGCCAATCCCTGCTATATGGTGCTGAATTATCCGTTCTCTGTTTTTCTAAAAGAGACCCGATTTTTCATCCAGAACCACCCCTCCCACCAACTCCACTCCCAGGCCATGTGGTTCAGATGGTTTGGTCTCCACTCTTGACCCAGCAGTCGGCCTGTGAGCCAAGCCTGATCAAACATCCTGTGATCCTGTATTCACTATGATTGACCTGAGCTGGAGTCAAATTAATTTAAATGAAGGGGTTCTTGCTTGGACAGCTCTGGATTTCAATCTAGAAAGAGGTAGGTCAGAAATGTTTGAAACAGCATCTATAAGGAATCTGCCTGTCTTCAGTGGGATTCCCCTTATCCCAGGATTTTCTTCCCAGGAAAAGCCAAGGGGGCATATGGAAGTCACACTTGGAAGGGAGGGAGGCGGAACACAGATGTAATAGTAGGCAAAGTTCTATAACTGTGGCTCAGTTTTTGGGGAGGTAGGACAGCTCTGGGGATACTGCAAAGCCCCCTGCAAAGGTGCTTCCGGTTGGGGTGAGGGGGTTGGGCATTGACACCTCTGCATCTGGACTTTTACTTTCCTAGGCAAATCTGACTCTCAGGGAAGCAGCAGGCAATGCTGCCTCAGAACCAGAATGTGAGGAAGCACGGGCCCTTAGAGGTGAAAGGCCCCAGGTAAAGAGACACCTGTATACAATGGAGTATTACTCAGCCATAAAAGGAGCCAGATTGTGCCATCTGCAGAGATGTGGATGGACCTAGAGGCTGTCATACAGAGTGAAGAAAGAGAAAAGCAGATATCATATAGTAACGATATGTGGAATCTAGAAAAATGGAATTTGTTGTTGTTTAGTTGCTCAATCACGACTGACTGTTTTGTGACTTCATGGACTCTAGCCCATGTAGCTACAGTTCATGGGGTTGCAAAGAGTCGGACATGACTGAAGTGACTTATCATACACGTACTGTAGCCCACCAGGCTCCTCTGTCCATGGGATTCTCCAGGCAAGAACACTAGAGGAGAATACTAGAGTGGGTTGCCATTCCCTTCTCCAGGAGACCTTTCCAACCCAGGTATTGAAGCTGCATATACTGCATTGGAAGGTGAATTCTTTACAGGTGAGCCACCAGGGAAGCCCTTACACTGTCAATGCTGTGTATAAAATAGATAACTAATGAAATCCTACTGCACAGCTCAGGGAACTCTACTCAGTGCTCTGTGGTGACCTGAATGGGAAGGAAATCAGAAACAAGGGGATATATGTGTACATATCAGAGAAGGCAGTGGCAACCCACTCCAGTACTTTTGCCTGGAAAATCCCATGGACGGAGGAGCCTGGTAGGCTGCAGTCCATGGGGTCGCGAAGAGTCGGACATGACTGAGCGACTTCACTTTCACTTTTCACTTTCATGCATTGGAGAAGGAAATACAACCCACTCTAGTGTTCTTGCCTGGAGAATCTCAGGGATGGGGGAGCCTGGTGGGCTGCCGTCTATGGGGTTGCACAGAGTCCGATACGACTGAAGTGACTTAGCAGCAGCAGCAGCATGTGTATATAAAGCTGACTTACTTTGCTGTACAGCAGAAAGTAACACAACATTGTAAAGCAACTATACTCCAATAAAAATTTATTTTAAATAAAATGTGTAAGTTTTTAAAAGGCATATGAGGGCACGTGCCGAAAATCAAGTGTTTCTTCACTGCTAGAGAGAGAAGCTGACAGAGGAAGGGACAGAGGACGAAATGGGGGATCATGAGGTCTGAGGACGTTTTTTGAGCCCCTGTGTTCAGTATTCCTAGAACCCTAACACAGCCCTGGACTTCGCATCTACATAGTGGAGGTGGGGGATCCTCTGAATTAAGGTTTCTATGACTTGTAAGTAAAGGTGTCCTAATTGGTAGAGACACACAATTAATCAGCTTCTGCCGTAACACAGTGTTAAAGTTCCTCTTAACAAATCTTAAGAGGTGATAGATTGGTCTTTGGACCTCAAATCCTGGAAATACTTCTCTCAGCTGAGCTTTTGTGTCTCCATTTCTATTTTTCATAACAGCCCGCTTGTTCGGGGTTATTGCAGGGTATCTTTCACACTCATAAAAACTCAACTCCTGAGAACAAGGAGGCCTGAGAAGTCTGACCCCAGCTGGCAAGAAGCCCCAGGTGCATTCAAGACCTTAATAAATAATGGAGCACAAAGAGAAGGAAAAGCAAGAAATGTGGGAAATATGATATCTCAGTTTGGAGGCCCGGTGGGCCAGCCCGGCTGTCGTGGGCAGAAACAGATTAAGTGTGAGAAATCACTCGTCCCTAATATGCAGGCACTCCGTAGGCTCTGCTGTTGTGAGAGGCGTTCAGCCTCAGTGCGTCGCAGGCAACAAAATGTGCATTTTTTCACTTCAGAGGACTTAGCCAGTTGATTAACTACAAAAAGTGGGATGCTGGTGGGTAAAAGACTGGGCTTTCACTTCAGGGAATTCTGGTCGGAGCCCTCCAGGAAACGGAGTTCACGTCTCAGCTCTGGGGCTCGTGGATAATAGCTCACATCAGAAAGCCAACGTGAAGGATGTGGCAAGCAGGCGATCGGGCAGAGAACTCTTGAAATTTCACTTCCCATCCTCATGGCGGGGAAACCCTTAAAGACATGGAAGAATAAGTGGAGAAAACTGGAAATCCTGCATTAGATATGATTAGACAGAAATCACTTCCTATTTTTGAAGAAACAAAGAATGTAAGGTGCCTACAAAGAAGGTGACCATCCTGGAGGCATTCTTCCTCACTAACTGTTTATTCTTCGTTTTCTTTCTTTTAAGGGAATCTGCTTGTCACTAGGATAGAAAATCAGGGAAACATTCATAGTCACAAATGTCAGTGTACTCAGGGCTGGATTTACCAACAGGCAGACTGGGTTATGTATAACTTGGCTACATTGCTACTATGAATCTCTGCGGATTCATTTTTTAAATGCTATTATTTCAAACACCAAAAAAGGACCTCAACTCCACCACTAAGTAGCTGTGTGACCTTAGGCAATGTTGAGATCTTTAAGTCCCAGTAGTCGTGGGCTGCTCCACGTGTTCTTGCCTGGAGAATCCCAGGGACAGAGGAGCCTAGTGGGCTGCCATCTGTGGGGTCGCACAGAGTCGGACATAACTGAAGCGACTTAGCAGCAGTAGCAGCAGTCGTCTGTTATAAGATAAGATAATGGTGGTAGTGGTTTAGTCACTTAAGTCATGTTTGAGTCTTGCGACTCGATGGACTAGCTAAGATAATAAAAGAAAATATTTTATAGGGATCATTCTGAGAATTGTAATTTATGTAAAATATCTTCACATACTAAGCACCAAACAAATACGGGCTAGGATGAATTATTATTATTATATCATTAGCATCAGTAAAATTACTAGGGCAGGTCTAGACAAAAATAAAAAATGTGGGGCCCAATTTCCACATTCAGCCTTCCAAGTTCACCTTTCTGAGGATCTATCCCCTGCACTGACAATGAAGAAATAACTTGAACTTGGAGGTAAAGCCTGGATCTAATGTCCACATTGCTTCTTTCCAACTGTACAAGCCCTCAGTGAGTTACATCTCCCAGCCTGGGGTTCCTTATTTTCAGAGATGAGGTTATCCATCTGATGGATCTGTGGTAGAGACCGAATACAGAATCTCTCCATTGTGCCTGAGAGGTGTCCAGTGACTCCTGACCCACGGCTCAGCTGCAGTATCTTAGGTGCGCAATGGTTCTGTCTTACCTGGAGGTAAGCCTCACCTTCCCCAGTCACAACCTCAGTTCTCCAGATCCTGCTTTACTCTCTCTGTTTGAGAGACTACCTAATTAAAGGTATTAATATCACACATTTATTCAAGAATGTTTTTGGTTACTTGGTAGGGACCAGGCACTGGGGTACAATGTGAATAAAGCAGACAAAAACGCCTGTCCTCTGAGAACGTACTTCCACAGGGTTTCAGCTGAGCGTCTGTTACCAGCAGGACACAAAATAAATAGTGCTGACGTTGTGAGATGGGGGTCGTTATTTCCCCCCAGCTGTATACATACGGACCTGTATAAGCTCAAAGTACACAGCATCATGATACGACTTACATGCATCATGAAATGATGACCAAAGAAAGCTTAGCGAACATCCAGTGTCTCATGTAGAGACATTAAAAAGACGGACAAAACATTTTTCCTTGTGATGAGAACTCTTAGGATCTACTCTTAACAACTTTCACTCATCACATACAACAGCATTCATTATATTTTTCATGTTGCACACTAGTACACCCCTAGTGCTTATTTATCTTTATAACCAGAAGCTTGTATTTTTGACAGCTTTCAGCCAATTCCCCCTTCCCCAGCCCCCACCTATGATAACCACAAATCTGGTCTCTTTTTCTAGGAGTTCTCTTGTTTCTATTTGAAGATAATTGACCTACAACAGTATGTTGGTCCTGTTATATAACATAATGATTTGGTATTTCTACGCATTTCAAAATGATCATGATAAGTCTAGTCACCAGGAAATAATTCTTAAGGGTAAAAAAATAACATGGAGAAGAGGGAGGGGGATCAGAAGCGTTTATGGGTGTGTGTATAAGTGTGTACGTGGTTTTGTGTATCTATGTATGTGTGTGTATATGTGTATATATATGTGTGTGTGTGTTTATATGTGTGTGTGTTTGTGTAAGTGTGTGTGCATGTACATTTTAAGGAGGTTGCCCAGGAAAGGCTGACACAGAACTGGACTTTGAGTATAGACTTGAGAGAAGAGAGCAAGTGAAGCTTGCAGGAGTTGGGTGGAGAGAGATGCCTTTCAATTCTATGATCTTGTTATATAATACAGAATTCACAGGACAGAATTCTTACATCAAATTTAAAATTATTAGCTTTCACTCCTAGATCAACCCCAGGGTTTGTTCACCATTGCCCTTCTTCTAACATTACAGATGTAATTATAAACTAGTATTTGGGGAAACCAAAGCAAACACTAACCTGGTTCTGACGTGATCATGTTCCACTTAATGACAATTGAAAGATCCTGATTTTCTTTTTTTAATTTAATTTTTATTTTATATTGCTGTATAGTTGATATTGGGAGAAGGCAATGGCAACCCACTCCAGTACTCTTACCTGGAAAATCCCATGGGAGGAGCTTCGTAGGCTGTAGTCCATGGGGTCACCAAGAGTCGGACATGACTGAGCGGCTTCACTTTCACTTTTCACTGTCATACATTGGAGAAGGAAATGGCAACCCACTCCAGTGTTCCTGCCTGGAGAATCCCAGGCATGGGGGAGCCTGGTGGGCTGCTGTCTGTGGGGTCGCACAGAGTCGGACACGACTGAAGTGACAGCAGCAGCAGCAGCAGCATAGTTGATATTACAATGTTGTGTTAGTTTGAGGTGTACAGCTAAATGATTCAGTTATATATATATATATATATATATATATATATATATATATATTCTTTTTTCAGATTTTTTCCCATATAGATTATTACAGAATATTGAAAGTAGAGTTCCCTGTAAAGCATCCTGATTTTCAATGCTTTTCCCCACCCTCTATCATCAGTCAATATTCTTTTCTGTCAAAAATGCCCTTAGCTGTATCATACAATTTACTGCTCTAAATGCCATGATCCAGAAGCATGAGCAGTAACAGAGCCTGACACTATGCATAGAAGGTGCCAGGTGTGGTTCTCAGAGCTTTATATCATTACCTTATCTCACCCTTTCAACAACTCGGTGAGCTACGTTTCTCTATTATGATCATTTTCTGGATAAGAAAACCGAGGCATAGAGAGATTAATTCGCCCAAAGCTAGGCAGCTTGTAAAGCAGAGGAGTAGGAATGTTGAATCTGGTTGTATGTTTGATACCATATCAGTGGTTTTCAAATTCCAGTGTGTGGAAGAGCCCCGTGAATAGACTGTTAAACCCAAATGGTGGGACCCAACCAAGAGATTGGAATCAGTAGATCTGGGGTAGAACCTGGTAATCAGCATTTCTAACAGTGGTCCACTGCTCTGTGTTGTACCGCTTCAAGCTAGGGGGGACTTACTTCTTGGTGCTGTGACAAAAGAAAACAGTACTGTCCTTTAAAAAACTTTCAAAATAGAGCTGCCATATGACCCAGCAATCCAACTCCTAGGCATATACCCAGAGAAAACCATAATTCAAAAGGATACATGCAGTGTTCATAGCAGCATTGTTCACAATAACCAAGACAAGAAAGCAATCTCAATGCTCATCAACAGATGAATGGATAAGGAAGATGTGGTACATGCATGCAACATAATATCACTCAGCCATACCAAGAATGAGATAATGCCATTTGCAGCAACATGGATGCAACTAGACATTATCACCCTAAGTGAAGAAAGTCAGAGAAAGACAAATATCATATCATATCACTTATATGTGGAATCTTTAAAAAGTGATACAAATGAACTCATTTACAAAAGAGAAGCAGACTCACAGACATAGAAAACAAACATGGTTATCAAAGGGGAAATGCAGACAGAGGACTAAATTAGGAGTTTGGGATTAACATACACATGATAATATATATAAAGTGGATAATCCACAAGCACCTACTGTACAGGGAACTCTACTCAACTCTCTATAGGAAACTATATGGGAAAAGAATCTGAAAAAGAATAGATATGTGTATAACTAAATCACTTAGCTCTATACCTAAAACTAACACAACACTGTAAAACAACTATAATATAAAATAAAAGTTAAATTTAAAAAGAACCTATCAAAGAAAATACCCACTTTCACTCTGTTTGTTGACAACAAACTGGGGAGTCTGAGCGCTTAACTTAAATTCAATTGCATCAGCATGGAGCTCCTGTTAGCAGTTCCCAACCTAGTTTACTGTATAAAACAGTGGCACCAAGAATTTTTTAAAAGGCAGAGTGTGATTAGAGAACTATGAGAGCTTTGGGGGCCCACAAAGATGGCTACACAGAAGACAGGTATTAAGACAGGAGTCCCCAGTAAGTCTACATCCCTTTGCCAAGTGATGCTGCTTCTACTCCCTTCAAGAACTAAGACCTATTTTCCATCCCTGTTGAGTGGAGCTCTCTCAGGACTATGACAAGTAGAAGGTGGTTGATGTGTTTTCCTTCCAGTCCTGGGGCCTCTATCTTAAGAGACATTTTTTCTTTTGCATCTGCCCTTCCCCACTTGGAACCTTGAAATCCTGAGGCTAGTTGAATGGAAACTGGACCAGCAGGAGGAGCTGCAGACAAGTGTGCAGTAGGCACAACAGTGAAGTTCCCTGGACTTCCTGTTCACTCCACAGGCTCTGCTGTTTCCAGCCCACCTAGATAGCATATTCAAAAGCAGAGACATTACGTTGCCAACAAAGGTCCATCTAGTCAAGGCTATTGGAGAAGACAATGGCACCCCACTCCAGTACTCTTGCCTGGAAAATCCCATGGACGGAGGAGCCTGGTAGGCTGCAGTTCATGGGGTCGCGAAGAGTCCGACACAACTGAGCGACTTCACTTTCACTTCCCTGCATTGGAGAAGGAAATGGCAACCTACTCCAGTTTTCTTGCCTGGAGAATCCCAGGGACAGAGGAGCCTAGTGGGCTGCTGTCTGTGGGGTCGCACAGAATTGGACACGACTGAAGCGACTTAGCAGAAGCAGCAGCAGCAGCAGCAGTCAAGGCTATGGTTTTTCCAGTGGCCATGTATGGATGTGAGAGTTGGACTGTGAAGAAAGCTGAGCACCGAAGAATTGATGCTTTTGAACTGTGGTGTTGGGGAAGACTCTTGAGAGTCCCTTGGACTGCAAGGAGATCCAACCAGTCCATTCTAAAGGAGATCAGTCCTGGGTGTTCTTTGGAAGGGCTGATGCTAAAGCTGAAACTCCAATACTTTGGCCACCTCATGCAAAGAGTTGACTCATTGGAAAAGACTGATGTGGGGAGGGGTTGGGGGCAGGAGGAGAAGGGGACAACAGAGGATGAGATGGCTGGATGGCATCACTGACTCGATGGACGTGAGTTTGAGTGAACTCCGGGAGTTGGTGATGGACAGGGAGGCCTGGTGTGCCACAGTTCATGGGGTCGCAAGGAGTCGGACACAACTGAGCGACTGAACGGACTGAACTGACTGACCAGCCGCTACTAAGACCCTCCAGGTAAAATTTCCAAACCCAAGCTGGCCTGGTGATGGAAAGTTCTATCGTTCCTTGGAGGGGTTGCTGGTCCCAGCCGACTCCCAAGCCTGGGACGTGTGTTTTCCAGTGCACCTGGGGCTGCGAATCAGGGCTATAATGTTGACTATTAGTATCATGTAGACTTATTCCTTTGTAAGTTCTCCTGCCTTCCTTCCAGTTAGGTCAAGAATAATTCCCAGGTGGCTCAGTGGTAAAGAATCCGCCATGGGTTTGCAGGAGACACGGGTTGATCCTTGGGTCAGGAAGATCCCCTGGAGGAAGAAATGGCAACCTTCTCCACATTCTTGCCTGGGAAATCCTATGGACAGAGGAGCCTGGCAGGTTACAGACCATGGGGAGGCAAAAGAGTTGGACACAACCACAAACTGAGCTTTAGATGAGCACAAATAAAGTAGGCTCTAGGTTACTTCATTTTGTATGACTGTCTCTAGGTCCATCAGTATCAGAAATCCAAAAAAGAAGGGATAAATGTCTGCATATTCTCCACTTTGCTGTACAGTAGAAAACAACACAATATTGTAAAGAACCATGCCCCCCAATAAAATTAATTGAGAAAAAAAAAACAGAACAAAAAACAGCAAACAGCAAAAAACACAGTCTATGCAAAGAAACTTTGGCAGTTATCTCGGACTTAATAATAGTATTTTGTTTTCATTGCATGTGTGTGTGTCTTACTTATTTATGTATGTTGTTGTCAGTCACTGAGTCATGTCTGACTCTTTCAACCCCATGAACTGTAGCACTTCAGGCTTCCCTGTTTTATCTCCTGGAGTCTGCTCAAACTCATGTCCATTGAGTCAGTGATGCCATCCAACCATCTCATCCTCTGCCACCCACTTCTTTTGCCTTCAATTTTTCCCAGCATCAGGGTCTTTTCCAATGAACCGGCTCTTCACATCAGGTGGCCAAATTATTAGAGCTTCAGCTTCAGCACCAGTTCTTCCAATGAATATTAAGAGTTGATTTCCTTCAGGATTGACTGATTTGATCTCCTTGCAGTCCAAGGGACTCTCAAGAGTCTTCTCCAGCACCACAATTCCAAAGCATCAGTTGTTTAGTGCTTAGCCTTCTTTATAGTCTAACTCTCACACCCATACATAGCTACTGGAAAAACCATAGCTTTTACTATACAGAATTTTGTCATAGCTTTTCCTCCAAGGAGAAAGGGTATAGTGGTCATGCTTTGCCATGAGTGTTTGTCACATGAAATTTTATTTTGAAGTAAATGGAATAATTTTGCAACTAGATTCACTTATAGAAAAAACTAATAATGAATGACAACAAGGAAGTAAACATATGTGGTAAAGCATAGGAAACTGTAAGGAAGATGAGATGGGGTGGGGGGGTTAAAACAGGTGCCTCTGTGTTCACATGACCTCACAGACCCCCTCCCAGAGCATGTGCCCCGAGGGTCATGGAACAACTGTCCTGGTTCCCAGGTTGCCTCTCCCTTCCTCTCATCCATCTTCATTTCAGGTTCCTTGGAGACGGGCTCTCCCAGGCTCGAACTTGTTGGAGGAAAGTGAAGAACTGCCTCCTGTGAACTTGGCCCCTTCTCCTGCCTCCTCCTCTACCCCTGGGCTCCACAAATTTGGTGTCTGTTTCTATGAGATTTTTTTTAAATCAGTGAGATGGTTGGATGGCATCACTAACTCAATGGACATGGGTTTGGGTGGACTCCGGGAGTTGGTGATGGACAGGGAGGCCTGGCATGCTGTGGTTCATGGGGTTGCAAAGAGTTGGACACAACTGAGCAACTGAACTGAACTGAACTGAGATCACAGATCATACAGTATTTATCTTTCTCTATCTGACTTAAGGGCTTCCCTGGTGGTTCAGTGGTAAAGAATCCACCCACTAATGCAGGAGATGCAGAAGATGTAGTTTTGATCCCTAGGTGGGAAAGATCCCCTGGAGAAGGAAATGGCAACCCACTTCAGTATTCTTGCCTGGAATATCACAGGGACAGAGAAGTCCATGGGGTTGCAAAGAGCTGGACATGACTTAGCATCTAAATAGCAACAATCTGACTTAAATTACTTAGTACTATATCGTCAAGGTTTTTATGCCTGAAAAAATGTCTATATCAGATTTGAAAGATTTTTTTTTTATTGCTACTCCTTGGAAGGAAAGTTATGACCAACCTAGATAGCATATTCAAAAGCAGAGACATTACTTTGCCAACAAAGGTTCCTCTAGTCAAGGCTATGGTTTTTCCTGTGGTCATGTATGGATGTGAGAGTTGGACTGTGAAGAAAGCTGAGCACCAAAGAATTGATGCTTTTGAACTGTGGTGTTGGAGAAGACTCTTGAGAGTCCCTTGGACTGCAAGGAGATCCAACCAGTCCATTCTGAAGGAGATCAGCCCTGGGATTTCTTTGGAAGGAATGATGCTAAAGCTGAAACTCCAGTACTTTGGCCATCTCATGCGAAGAAATGACTCATTGGAAAAGACTCTAATGCTGGGAGGGATTGGGGGCAGGAGGAAAAGGGGACGACAGAGGATGAGATGGCTGGATGGCATCACTGACTCGATGGACGTGAGTCTGAGTGAACTCCGGGAGTTGGTGATGGACAGGGAGGCCTGGCGTGCTGCGATTCATGGGGTCGCAAAGAGTCAGACACGACTGAGTGACTGAACTGAACTGAACTGATAGCCAGTGGAAAGTGAAGTGAGGTCTGTGAACTGGGTAAGCTGCCTATCATCTCTTTGCATTTCAGTTTCCTCACTTGCCAAATACTGGGATAAGACTGAGTAACTGGGTCCCCAATTCAAGTGGTTATTAGATTGATCTCAGTTGCTTGCTTACAACCCAGATCCCTAGGCCTCACGGTCAAAAATTGGACCTCTTATGAGGTCTCGCATGGAAAGCCTGAGGCTAAACAATCCTTTTGTGCCCTTAGCACCTGGATAGCTTAGTCTCTGAATTTCGGGTCTATTATTTAATTTCCTTTTTAACTAGAAACTCTTTTATGAAGGACAAATATGCTAACTATTTTCATAATTAGACCCATTTAGAGTCTTACACTGAGCTTCAATATTGCATAGAATAGGCCATGCATTATCAACATATGGAAGCCCTTAGTTGATGGAGTAGCAGGGTGGGGTGTTAGGAGAGGATGTTATGTGATTTGAAATTTTTTAAAAAATATATTTATATATGGAAAGTAAAATATCTTTTTTCATGTAACTTGAAAAATAAAGGCCATAATTTTTTTTCTTGTCTGACAGGATATGCAGGAAATAGAATTTGTTCCCTGTACTAGCTCAAGATGGGAATTAGAGGTGGAGTGGGGGATGGTGTCATGAGATTTTCAAGTTTATCCAAAAGGGTCATGGGTCTAAAAAGGTTTCAAAGCACTGTAGCACTGAGATGGATTGGTTTCTGCAGAAAAGTGAGAAAAGAAAACCATTAAGTTCAACTGTCACTCTTCCAACTGAATATTGAAACCACTTGGGAAAAAAGTTTTGAGTGAGGTTTACAGTCAGAAGCAACATTGGTGTTTTTGAGGTTTGTGCATGAGTCGCCATTTAGCTGTATTTAGCTGTACCACACTCTTCCTAGAGATGTGATTAAGTGCCATATTTTGAAGCTTTCGAAAGTGTTAAGCTGCTTGTTACGCTGGCCTGACTCATGCAAGGGTTCATTTGGATGAGTGGATTTGTGTGTTGCGTTATGGCTTCGTGGACAGAGGATTTGGGAGGTTGGAATTTCCATTCAACTTTCTCAGTGACGTGGTGCGTGAACACTAAGTATCTGAGAACGCTGAGGTCACTGAGCGTTTCATCTTTAAGTCTTTGTGGACTACACTGGACTCGCGGGTGACTGGCTCGGTCGTACCACCCGTGGACTGACAAGGTTCATGAGACTCATGGACCGACCTGGCTGACAAGGTAAGTGTCCTCCTCCTACTTCCTTTTTCATTTTGAACATAAATAATAGCATGTGACCATGCTTGTAACTGTGCTTGTAACTATTAATAAGTAACGAGCAATAGTTACTTATACTCATGGAGTAATGGAGTAATAGTAGCAGTAATCCTCCTATAAATCACTCCTCCATGTAAGAGGGAGACTGATTTTGGAGACCAGAGCAGCAAGTCTAACATTAAAAGCAGTGAGTGTAGAGATAAGAACACTGATTTGGGTGCTTGTTGTCCCAGCTCTGTGAACTTGATCAGGGTGGTTTCAGCTTCTCAAACTTCAATTTCTTTGTTTGTAAACTTGAGATCATAATAACTATAGAATTTATTGTTTTCGGATAGAATTGTTTTTAGAACTGAAAGAAATATTTTTAAGCACTAAGATCATGCCTGGCATGTTGTCCTGAAGATGATGGAGCCCTCTGCAGATTTTTAAGTAAAAGAATGATGTGATTATATTTATGTGGTAGTCAATGTGAAGAATGAGTAGGAGGTCCATAAAACTAGAAAATAAGAAAACTTATGCAGAGAGATAGACAGAAATTATATAAAAAAATCATACAAAATTGTATTTATTATATTATATCATATTATAATATAATATATAAAATATAATATTATATTATATAAATATACAATCATAATTAAATATATTAATAATTAATATCTATTATTATATTAATTATATTATAATTACACAAAAATATACAACTGAAAAATTATATGATCTTAAATAAAGCAGAAGAGGAAATGAAGAGAATGAGCCCTGCTTGAGGTATAAGAGAATGTTTCTTGGGAGCAAGGTCCAGGCCTGATTTATCTTTGATGACTTAGCACCAGGCCAATATCTGGTCTGTACGGTAGGTGCTGAGAAAACATTTCTTACTTGGTCATAGAATTGATTCAGTCTGGTTGAATGACATCCAGAAAGGAATAATGTGAGAAGTTTTCTAATTCTAACTAGTATTTTTTCTTCATGTTTCCTGTAGCTCTTAACTCTCTCCTTTTGTCTACCTCCGACTGGGGAGCTGAGCATTTGCCTTCTTTTTGGAAAAGGGATGCAATAGCAGAAAGTGGACTTTCAGAAATCTGATAAAGTTCATAAGTTTTGGCTTTTCAAGGGCCTCATCTCATTTGGAAGAAAACACGATGAATCAGAGTCAGTATTTACTTCAAAGAGATGAACAAAGATTCCTTATTCTGAATGTTGCGGAGATTCAGAGGGGACATGATGAGACCTGGGAGCCTCCTGCGGCAATGGGGTGGGCCGAGGGTAGAGGAAACGGAGCTAAGTTTGCAGGTAGGACAGCGGAGAAGACGTGGGCGTCTGTCCCTGGGTGCTGCCCAGGGTGGAGGTGGGGAGACGCAGAGCCAATGCCTATCACCAGCTGATGAGGAGTCTCGGTGCTATGTGGCATAGCCCTGCACAATAGATGGGTCTAGTACCTGAAAACACAGCAGTTTCCCAAGATCAGAGTCACACCATGTAGTAGAATTTCCCCCCATACAGGTGTGACTCAGGGGGACCCTGGGATCTTAAAGAGGCCTTAAAGATGGGAAGCTCATGGTAGGGTGGGAGGGTACGGTGCTGGTCTGCTAACGACCAGTGACTGACGTCTCACAGGAAAACCGGGACACCTGAGTGGACAGTAGAGTAGATGCCCACTGACAACCGGGTGCTCTCTCCCAGTCCCCCCCAACTGTCGTTATCGTTTAGTTGCTTAGTCGTGTCTGAGCCTTTTGCGACCCCATGGACTGCAGCCCACCAGGCTCCTCTGTCCATGGGATTTCCCAGGCAAGAATACTGGAATGAGTTGCCATGCCCTTCTCCAGGGGATCTTCCTGACCCAGATCAAACCCTTATCTCCTGTGTCTCCTGTACTGGCAGGCAGATTCTTTACCACTGCAGCGCCTGGGGAACCCATCCATGCCGGTACTCTGACACAGTGAGCCTACAGCCCCCCAGAATTCTGATGCAACCCTGGGGGACGTGGAGGAAGCGGATGTGAGCTGACTCGTTAAGTTTCTGCCCCCCAGAGACTCACACTATAAATTGTACTCAGTTCCAGAAAAACAAAGACAAGTTCTCGACCACTTCATTTTGCCTGAGATCCAAGTTCCCTGTACAAATATGACTTTTGGACATATTATTATTAGAAGTAGAGTACATAATTTGTATTTGCTGCCTGAATGCATTCTGTGTCACACAGGTCCAAATACACCTGAACAAAGGATTCAGTCTAGGAACCCAGTTTTCAAGAGTATTGCCCAATGGAGCCTGATGAGGATGGAAAGAGAATCACAATCACACGATGGGAGAAGGCAAACAAGGACCCGGGGTCTTAGCTGCAATGCTAGCACTTTTCTAGTATTCAGAGTTAAATGCAGACCAAGGGGGGCTTTCTGTGAACATTTATGTAGCACTTTCTGTCTTCCAGGAACTGTCTCAATCACCTTATGTAAGTTAACTCTTCATTCTTGCAGCAAACAATTCAGTAGGTGTTATTGTTGTTGTTTTTGTTGCTCAGTTGTGTCTGACTCTTTTCAACCCCAGGAACTGTAGCCCACCGTAGGATCTTCCAGTCCCAGGAATCAAACTTGTGTCTGTTGAACTGGCAGGCAGATTGTTTAGCGGCTGAGCCACCAGGGAGGCAGGTACTATTATTAGCATCTGCATTTACCAGGTATAGAAATGGAGATGTGGAAATGTTGCATCATACCTGCCTGAACTCCCACCGCCCGTAAGTGACAATTCAGGTTTGCTGCAGGGCTCACAGCCTCACTTTGCTTTCAGACGTGTTCGAATTCATGTAGTAACAAAGACCTTTATAGTTAGACTGGCCTCAGAAGTCGTGATTTCACTAGGAGAGGGTAATGAAGGTGTGGTGGGTTGTGTGGAGAGATCTGAGATTCTGGTGGGATCGGCATTGGACTGAATGATGCTGAGGTCTCTGATTCTGAACCCCTAGGATGTTTTATTTGTTGGTTAAAATTATTTAAAATTCAGTTTGAAATAGGCTTTTTCTTCCTGTTGTGGCATGTGACACTTCCTCAAGAAAAAACTGCAGTAAAAACTAACTCAGGGACTTCCCTGATGGTCCAGTGGTTAAGACCGCCTTCCAGTACAGAGGGTACGGGGTTCAAACTAAGATCCCACATCCCTTGTGGAGAAAAAACCAAAACATAAAACAGAAACAATATTGTAACAAATACAATAAAGACTTTCAAAGTGGTCCACATAAATAAAAAACCTAGCTCAGGTTATATATGTAACCATAACTATCCATCTGAAAAATAGCAGACTTTTTAAAGTGAAAATATTTTATTTATGTAGCTAACAGAGCTAATTGAGGATGACGGGTGGAATTATTTTCAGACTCTTCTATATTTAAAAAATTTTTTTTAGAGAGGCTGACTCTATTTCCTGGTTGTAGGTTCTGTTGGCTGAATTTCTTGGTGTTTGTTTTCTGTGCGTTGTCTGGAATTTTGGTTTGAGAGCCTGTCTTGGGTGTGATCACCCGCCCATCCCCCTTTCTTCCGTCTCTCTGTGCTCACTCCTATCTGTCTAACATGTCTGAGATTATCATGGTGGATCCAGTCTCTCATCTCATTATGATCCTGGGAATGTCCCACTGAGTGTCTGCGAGTCTATCCTTTAGGGGCTACATTATAGTACTTCTGGAAAGCATTTGACAGTGGATGTGTGTGATGAATTGAGTCTAGACTTCAACTTGTTTTCTGTATACACTGACTTTTTCAAGGATGTAAACACATAAAAATCAAGAGAAGATTGTTTTTTGTTTTAGACTGAATTTTATCAACAGTGGTTTACCATTTTGGAAAATCATGTTACTGACAGTCTCTTAACTCAGGCTTTTGAGTTGCGAACACCCTGCACCTCACTAACAGCTATTCATGGTGATTGCTACATAGACTTACAAGTATCTGCAACTTCTTGACACCTTGTCGTGTGACCGTGACCAAGCATTTACATATTGAGATTATGAATGTCTTTCCTTCTATTTATTCTTCATATTAAATGTAGACATTAACTTTTAAAAATATTTATGTGTAGGTAGGTTAAGTATAAATTTCATGGAATAGAACAGAGGGTCTCACAAGAATACTTCTTATAAAATGGAGGTTTGAGGATTTATAGAGACTTCATTTTGCTTTGAGTTTCTATAACCCCCAAAACCTCAAAATGAAACCAAGCCAAAACCTCTACATTTTAAAACCAGAGTTTCCTTGAATCTTGACTCAGGTTTACTAAAAGAATATATGACAACTTCACAAAAGTTGGTAGGAGGTAAGGTTTCTGTGGAGGGCAGTGTGAAACAAATAGCAGGTTTAGGAGAAACCATTATAAAAATAAAATTTTACTTTCTCAGAATGTTTTCAGAGACTTTCTATTTATATGACATGTTGTAAAGAGCAAATTCAATAAGCAGCAAGTGTGGTGTCAAGGCGGCTGTAATCATTCTAATAGAATATTTATGTGTTTCTTCTCTAAGTCTCTTACCTACATGATCTTCTATCGGCAAACTTTGCTTTGAGACAGCTGAGATGAGAAGACAACCCTCCTTTTTTAAACTCAGTGCTCCGCGGGACCTGAAGTGCATCTATCCAGAGCAAGTTCTTCTGCCTTTTCTCTGTTTCCTGCTTTGAAATACCTTTTCCTTCTTTATCTCCACTCTTTAATGTCCCATGTCGTGTATCCTAAAGAATAAACAGGCAAAAATGTCTTATGAAGAAAGACATAATCCAAAGCTTAATGAGTGAGGAGTCATCTTGCCAAATGATAAAGTGTATTATAAAGCTATGCCAGATAGCATAGCAGGTTACGGGTCCAAAAATGGGTACAAATAAGAGGTGTTACAGAAGCTGATGCTAGTTTGTGAAAAATTATTATGATATAATTTACCTTGTCACATAAAGGGTGAGTACACCATAGAGCAAACTGTGAGAGCAAATTAGAATCTCACTATATATTCTATATCAAAAGAAACTGAACAGAATTGAAAAGTTTTCTTAATATAACAAAATAACAAATTACAATTAGTGCCATGATCTCTGAGAGAGAGAGGGAAAAAAAAGACTCTAGAAGCAAAAATAGAAAGCAAAACCAGTGGAGGAAATCACAAAAGGAATGGATTGATCAAATTAACTAGTTTAAGTTTTGTTTTTAGTGCTAGAGACAGCAAAATCAGTAAAAACTGACTGCTTGCTCCGGGTCTCACGCCGCGGTGATAAAGTGGGCTCTGAACCTTCCCAAGCGCGTGTCCACAGAGGAGCGCAGCTGCTGTTCACAGATGTACGGGCTGTGTCCTGTGCATGGGCGCGACCGTTCATAGTGTAGGCTTTCACTATTTTGAGATATTTTTTATAGTTTTACTATAATGTTTTAGGTTGCAAAGACAGGCTATTTGTGTATTTGTTATGTTCGTTCCCTGACCAACCAAGTGACATACCTTCTCACTGACAGAGGAGACAGGTATCATTTTGCTTTGACTCCTGAAGAAGGAAGGGGTTCCATGAACAGAAGACTTGTTTAGTGCTAAACAACGCTCCTAACACTGGAAGGTCCTTTAGACGTTCATGCTTTCCCAGTGGCTCAGCGGTAGAGTCCGCCTGCAACGCAGTAGCCCTAGGAGACACAGGTTCGATCTCTGGGTTAGGATAGCCCCTGGAAAATGGCAACCCACTCCAGTATTTTTGCCTGGATAGTCCCATGGACAGAGGATGGACAGAGGAGCCTAGTGGGCTACAGTCCATGGGGTGGCAAAGAGATGGGCATGACTGAAGCGACTTAGCACACATGCCGGCCGCACTGCATCAGAAAATATCTTCAGATGAAAAAGTGAAATTCCCTATAGTAAAAGTTAGCTAAATCTGATGTCTCATTTTGCAGTTCACAGTACTGTAATTTATTTTATGAAAATGATATTGCAGTATTTCAATTTAAGTCTAACAATACTTTAAACTGACATAAATGACTGTATAATAAGGACCTAATATTTATTTTCCATGACCACATAATCACTGAATTATATCACAGCTATTATTTATTGGTTGTTGTGAACATTTTGTCATGCAGTTTTGATCGTTGTTAAAGTTTAACGGTTTATTTAAATAAATATAATTTAAAAATAATACACATTTGATGGTAAACTAATTAAATGATCACATTATTTCTGCCTGGTATTAGAAAGCTAAGAAAATAACATATCACAGTCAGAAAAAATAGAAAATGGGAATCTACTACACAGTAAAATGAAAGAAAATTACTTGGATTGTTCAATGCCGGGTCAGTCTCAAAAGGATCCAGTACAGACACTTAACACTATCTCAGAGGGGGAGATAGTGAACCCAGTCTTTATTTTCACGTTAGTAAGAATGGATGAATTCCTTTTAAAAAATGAGAAAAAAAAACATGGGGAACCCATTAAATGAAATGTACTTTCTGTTGATTTAGTTATATCTTTGAATATTAAACAGCAGAACCCCCTCTTGAAGAGATGATCCATCTCGAGTAACAAATGTTTATCTTGCAGAAGAAAGCACAGGTAAGAAGTTTCTGGAAACTTCTTACACAAGAATACTGATAAACAGTGGGAAAAAATTTTGAACTACTTTATTTTTTTAAGCTTGAAAGCCCTTCTTTCTAAAAAAAATTTTTTTTTAATTTGTAAACTCTTTAAGGATGAAGAAAAAAACAACTGAGTGAAGGAAATGGTAGCAGATTTTATCAGTCAATTGTTGTAAAACAGGAATAGAGTGAAATGCACCACAAACATGTTACTGAATGTTTAAAATTTTAAATTATTGAGAAGAAGATATAATTATTGATGTGACAAAATAATTACTTTAAAACAAGAAAATGTTAACATGCTACTAATAAATATATACTATAAATATCAATTGGCATTCAGAGAAAAAATTACAAAACTGGGATTTTTCTTCATTTGGTAGAAATCATAGCAGAAGTGTGCTCGGGGCTGGTGCACTGGGATGACCCCAAGGGATGGGATGGGGAGCTAGGTGGGAGGGGGTTTCAGGATGGGGATACATGTACACCTGTGGCAGAGTCATGTCAATGTATGGCAAAACCACTACAATATTGTAAAGTAATTACCTCCAATTAAAATAAATAAATTTGTATTAAAAAAAGAAATCATAGCAGAATTTGACAATGTCATGACTCATACTTATCCATAATATAAATATTGAAGATAAATAACAACATTGTACATTACTGAGGGGATGAAATACAAAACCAAAAATTAAGATTATAGATGATGAAATTAACAAATTATTTAATTTCATGAAGGTGAGCTCTGCTAATTATTATTCAATTACTTTAGATACAACTAGTGGTGGGCTGAAAAACTGACTCTCTTAAAAAAGAAATAAAAAAGCCAATTTCAATGGTAACACTGGTAAATTAAACAACCCTAATAAAGCTTATTTCTAGTTAATAACTGGCTCACAAAAGTCCTTCAGGTTTAACAATCGATTTCACCAACCAGTGCAATCCGGCTCCTATATATACAATCTAAGTCACGTACAACAGATGACATAGTTGCTTGATGTGTGAATTTCAAAATGCAAGTCTTGTATCTCTAAATGAGACTATTTTGACAATGTTGTCCTATAGGTAACACCAACTCAAGAATGATTCTATATAATTGACTACTTACAAAGATATAATCTGGACATCTAAAATCAGACTACAGTAAGAGCATAGATGTTCATGGAAAACATACCAAATAGCAACTGACGATGTTTGAAAATGATAGAATATCCTGCATTCTGCTTTCTGTGCATTTTTTAACTGGAAGGAAATGAGACAGCAAAAAATCTAACTACACTGAGCAGCTTTTATCTTGCACAAACTGTACAACTGTTTTGTAGACTCAATAGAAGTTAAGACTATTGAAAACACATTTGCTAAATGTAAGTACTTGGCCACCATTGAATTTTTAATAGGAAATGAAATTGGTAACATCATGTTAATAAAAACACAAGTTGAAGCAGGTTAAAGCTCTTTTAGACTATTTTAATATTAATAAAGATATTGATAAAGATATTAATCTAAGAATTCTAGAATATAAACCAAAGTAAACTTGAAAAAGTATCAACATTTATATTTTATAACACTTATAACATTTGGTTAGTACTAATTTACCATATTTTTAATATGTGAGAGTTATAAGCAAACTGTCGCAGAAACCAGATTCAAAAGATGTAATATTCTCAAAACTTTAAAGAGAGTAGGAGATTCCTTTTAAAAAGAAATGTGATTTTTCTGAAGAATCTGTTATTGTGCTAAAAAAAAAAATTACAACTTGCTGACACAGGTCTGAACCTATTGTTTTAGATAAAAACTAAAAGTAAGAGAACCAATTTTGACTGGGAATCCCACAGTCAACCCATTGGTGATCCAAATCCAAAATTTCCAAGTCACAAATTTTGGGTTTTGTATTAAATGCAATGATGTCATCATTAAGGAAATCATTAAAGAAAGTTTCGTGATGCTAAGCAAATACCGTGTCTGTTTGATATTCTACATAACATGTCATTTGAGGAAGTATGAGGACTATGAAATACTACAACATAAAAAGCTATAATTGCCACCCACTGATGGCTGTAACAGAGGATGTGATATTGGTGAGTCGTGAATATTTGAGAAACTAGAATTTTTAAGCTGTTTTCTAAAATCTTGATTGATTTCCTCTGAGATATTACAATTTCACTATTGAGTTGTTTTCCACAAAAATTTATTAAACACATTTCCATATACAGGCACTTTGGAGAAACTATGGGTTCATTTCCAGGCCACCACTGTAAAGCTAACATCGCAGTAGAGCAAGTCACAGATATTCTTTTGTTTCCCAGTGGGTCTAAAAGCTATGTTTACATGATCTTTGGGCCTACTGTGTGCTATAGCACTCTAAACAAATGTGGTGGTGGTGGTGATTCAGTAGCTAAGTCATGTCCAACTCTTTGAGACCCCATGGACTGTATCCCGCCAGACTCCTCTGTCCGTGGACTTTCCCAGGTAAGACTACTGGAGTGGGTTGCCATTTTCCTCTTCAAGGGCATCTTCCCAACCCAGGAAGATTTAAAGAATGCTTTATTGCTAATGAAACACTATCATCTGAGCCTTCGGGGTGTCGTAATCTTTTTGCTGCTGGTGGTGGTTTAGTCACTCTGTCATGCCCGACTCTTGTGACCCCCCCATGGACTGTAGCCCACCAGGCTCTTCTGTCTATGGGATTTCCCAGGCAAGAATACTTATGTGGGTTGTCCATTTCATGGAAGTTGAAATATTGCAAGAATTACTAAAACATGACACAGAGACACGAAGTGAGCAAAGTCTGTAGGAAAAGTGGCACTGTCAGACTTGCTAGTGGAGAAAACAGAGTATCAAGTTTTACATGTACTTAAAACTACTTAAGTTGATCAGCAGTATCTTGAGAAAACTAGAAAGTCAGTCTGAGGTGATTTCTGTGGGAAATGACATACTGAAGCAAGTAAGCATGGAAATCATCATAAATGTTTCATTTCTGTACAACAACTGTTTAAAAAGAAATTGTGTTATTTGTAATTATTTTGTTTAAAAATTTCACTTTCTATTATTTTATGTTTGGTAATCTTATTTTTATAATTTACACAGCATATTTGGTAATTTTGTGGTTTGTAGAAATAAATAATAGATTTTTAAGGAATATATTAGTAAAAAAAACTTATTTAATGAAAGAGCACTATTTTTTTGAAAGTGCAAGGGCCTTCTTATTTTTTTATTTAGGTGTAGTTGAATTACAGTATTATATTCATTTCAGGTGTATAATACAGTCTTTTGAAATTTAAATACTAAATGAAATGATCACCACAATAAACCTCATCACTGTCTGTCACCAGGCAAAATTATTATAATATTATTGACTATATTGTGCTATATACTATATGCTATATATAGTATATAATATATTTATATATAATATATATGCTATATATTATATGCCATGATTTATTTTATTACTGGAAATTTGTACACCTTACTTCCATTCAGCTATTTTGCCCAGTCCCCCACCCTCTCCCCTCTGGCAGTCGCCAGTTTGTTCTTTGTATCTATGAATTTATTTCTGTCCTGTTTTGGTTTTTTAACCTTCACATGAAAGCAAACACACACAATATTTGTCTTTTTCTGTGTGACTTATTTCACAATGTATAATACCCTCTATATCCATCCATGTTGTTACAAATGGCAAGATTTCATTCTTTTCTTTATGGCTGACTATATTCCATTGTGTATCACGCAATTTTTTTTTATCCATTCGTCTATTAATATCAGTGGACACTTAGGTTGCTTCTGTATCATGAGTATTGTAAATAACACTACAATGAACATCAGTGTTCAAAATTCTTTTTTGAAATAGTGTTTTCGTTTTCTTTGGGTAATTACCCAGAGGTAGAATTGCTGGATCACAAGGTGGTTCTGTATTTTAATTATTTGAGGAACCTCTGTACTGTTTCCATAGAGGCTGCTCCAGTTTAAATTCCTGCCAACAGTGCACAAGGGCTCTTTTTTCTCCACGTCCTCACCGGCACTTGGTATTCCTTGCCTTTTTGATGGTAGTCTTTCTGACAGAGGTGATATGATATCTCGTGATCTGTTTTGTATTTCCCTGATGATTAGTGGGGTTCAGATCTTCTTGTGTGTCTGTTGGCCATGTGTATGTCTCCTTTGGGAAAATGTATATTCAGGTCCTCTGCCCATTTTTAACTGGATTGTTTGTTTTTTTGATGTTGAGTTTGTATAGCTTGAATTTTAACCCCTTAGAGGTTATACCATGTACAAATATCTTCTCCCATTTAGTGAGTTGTCTTTTTCATTTTACTGATGGTTTTATTCACAGGACCAAAGCTTTATAGTTTACTGTAGCTTCATTTGTTTATTTAGGCTTTTGTTGCTCTTCCCTGAGAAGACAGATAAAAAAAAATACTACTAAGACTGATGTCAAAGAGTTTGCTGTCTATCTTTTCAGTTCTATGGCTTCAGGTCTTATACCTAAGTCTTTAATCCATTTTCACTTTATTTTGTATATAATGTAAGGAATGGTCTACTTTCATTCTCTTGAATGTAGCTATCCAATCTTCCTAACACCATTTATTGAAGAGGCTGTTTTTCCCCATTGTGTATTCTAAGAATGCTATTTGTAATATGCCTATTTTCTGGGACAGCAGTATCATGATTGTGCATATTTATTTCTTTATATGTGGTTATGTGTAAATATATATAAAAGTCACACAAAAATATACATTTTAAGTGATATAAAGATGAAAATGGAAATTATTGCATTTTTAACATATTTTATATTAGCAGTAGTAGTGGTAATGTATTTTACTTATACCCTTGGTTCAGTTCAGTTCAGTCGCTCAGTCGTGTCTGACTCTTTGAGACCCCGTGAATCACAGCACGCCAGGCCTCCCTGTCCATCACCAACTCCCGGAGTTCACTCAGACTCACGTCCATCGAGTCAGTGATGCCATCCAGCCATCTCATCCTCTGTCGTCCCCTTCTCCTCCTGCCCCCAATCCCTCCCAGCATCAGAGTCTTTTCCAATGAGTCAACTCTTCGCATGAGGTGGCCAAAGTATTGGAGTTTCAGCTTCAGCATCAGTCCTTCCAATGAACATTCAGGACTGATTTCCTTTAGGATGGACTTGTTGGATCTCCTTGCAGTCCAAGGGACTCTCAAGAGTCTTCTCCAACACCACAGTTCAAAAGCATCAACTCTTCGGTGCTCAGCTTTCTTCACAGTCCAACTCTCACATCCATACATGACCATTGGAAAAACCATAGCCTTGACTAGACGGACCTTTGTTGGCAAAGTAATGTCTCTGCTTTTGAATATGCTCTCTAGGTTGGTCATAACTTTCCTTCCAAGGAGTAAGCATCTTTTAATTTCATGCCCTAAAATGGTTATAAATAATAGTTTGTAAACAGCAGCATTATTTAAAATGCTTTACCACAATATTGCCTTTGCTATTTTAAGAGTGCATCCAAAGAACTGTTTCTTAAGTTTAATACCTACTTTTAATGCTGTCACAGATGAAATTTTTCTCTTCAGAAAGATATTTCAGTATAAACATCTACCATTAAATTTAGGGGAAAAAAAGAAGTACTGTATGAGCATCATGTGAATTTTAATGTGTAAAAATAAATTATGGATGTTTGTTTTTACCTTTATGTAGATGGTCTTGCCAATTACTGTGACCTCCCATTGCTATTAGCTACTGAGATGAAATGTGCACAGGGTGTCAGTCTATGTGTACGTGTCAGATAGCCTTCTCGTTCATTTTATCTCTGATGACTAATCTCTTGGCATATCTGGTGGGTTTTGAAGGTAGATACTAAGAAGTGGGCTGTCGCTTCTGCTGTTCTTTTGTGGTTCACTTCCTTTTGCATTGATGATAGTGTATCCATTCCACATTTATTTGCAGGAAAGTTTCTAGACACATGTCCATATCTGAAGGGTAGTTTAAATAAAGCTGGGTTCTAACATCTATAAATCCACTTTTTAGGCACATGTAAATAAATGGTAACACACTGAAATCCTCTGCAAAGGAAGGAAGATAGGAGAGCATCACTGCTGCCTTCTCCCAGGGTACCTCCTATAACTGATATGTGATCCAAGTACAGTCCCAGGGCTCGTGTCTCTATTAAATATTAGTAAAGTTTCATTTCTATATTTTTTAAAGAAAACAATCAATGAATAGAGATACTTCAGTTTTTTTTCTGTTCTGTCCTAGTGAACCATACACACCACCACCAGGCATGTGCCTTGTCTCATTCCAAACCCAACAACTGGAAATGTTCTCAAATTAGGAAAAGCGTTAAGATGTTGAGTTTCCAAAGATGATGCCAGCTCACTATGATTACGTATATTGCGTATTATCACTGAATATGTTACAAGAAAACTCAACAGACTTTGCTCTTAAAAATTAAAAATTTTAGAATGCTTTTTACATATAAATATTTAATGCTATAGGATAGATTGAGGGTTTTGCAATAAATATAGAAAATGAGTTAATGTCATATTTTCTTGCAATCAACAAATCTAATATATAAAGATTTCATAAATGAAATTTAAAAACTGTCAAAGACATTTTAAAGTCATGAACAGATGATTCACAGAACTACAAAATGACTGGGAAACATGAGAAAAACCTCACGAGTAATCAATGAAATGCACAATAAAGCGTAAGATTATCACCATCCATCCATCAAATTATCTATTGCAAATGGTCTGTAAAGATGCTGCCGCTTCAGAGTCACTTCAGTCGTGTCTGACTCTGTGCGACCCCATAGACAGCAGCCCACCAGGCTCCCCCGTCCCTGGGATTCTCCAGGCAAGAACACTGGCGTGGGTTGCCATTTCCTTCTCCAATCCATGAAAGTGAAAAGTGAAAGTGAAGTTGCTCAGTCGTGTCCAACCCTCAGCGACCCCATGGACTGCAGCCTACGAGGCTCCTCTGTCCATGGGATTTTCCAGGCAAGAGTACTGGAGTGGGGTGCCATTGCCTTCTCCATCTGTAAAGATAGCCACCTAGAATTCCTCCATTGCTGTAACATGCATGTCAACCTCTCATCAAGAGGTGGCATGTATTTCTTTTTCTTTAGAATTGGGATAGTCTGACTTGTATTGAACAATAGAATGGGATAGAAGTGATGCCATGCATCTAATGTGTAAAGATCTGTGTTGCTGGTGTGCATATAAATTGATAAACCTGGATCATATGGTAGTTCTATGTTTAACTTTTTGAAGTACCTGATGGCTCAGTCAGTAAAGAAACCACCTGCAATGCAGGAGACCCATGTTCGATCCCTGGGTCGGGAAGATCCCCCAGAGAAGAGAATGGCAACCCACTCCAGTATTCTTGCCTGGAGAATTCCATGGACAGAGGAGCCTGGTGGGCAAAGAGTCAGACACGACTGAGTGACTAACACTTTCAGTTTATACTATGTTTTATAGTGGTTGCACCATTTTACAATGCTACCAACAGTACCCAAGGTTTACAATGTTTCTGCATTCTTGTCAACACTTTTTGTTTTCTGTTTTTTTTTTTCAATAGTAGTCACCCTCATGGGCTTAAGGTAGCATCTCATTGTGGTTATGATTTGCACTTCTCTTATATTAATGAGGTGAACATGTTTTTTCCTGTGTTTGTTGGTCATTTTAATATAATCTCTAGAGAAATGTCTACTCAAGTCCTTTATCCAAAAGAACTGAAAAAAGGTTCTGAAGAGATATTTGTATACTCATTATTCATAACAGTGTTATTCATAATAGCCAACAGGTGGAAGTAGTCTAAATGTCAATTGATGGATGAATGGATAAACTAAGTGTATCATATACATAAATGAAGAAGGCAAGTTTATCACCTGCTATGACATGAATGATGTTTGGGGACATTATAAGCCAGTTATGAAAAGACAAATACTGTGTGATTCCACTCACATGTGTTATCTAAAATGGTCAAATTCATAGAAGCAGTAGAATGGTGGTTACCAGCAGTTGCGGGGAGAAGGAAATGGAGAGCTGTCGTTTAATGGGCATAGTTTCAGTTTTGAAAGATTAAAAAATTCTGAAAATTTCTTGCACAACAATATGAATATACTTAATGCAGCTAGTTCAGTTCAGTTCAGTTGCTCAGTTGCGTCTGACTCTGTGACCCCAGGGACTGCAGCACCCCAGGCTTCCCTGTCCATCACCAACTCCCATAGCTTACTCAAACTCATGTCCATTGAGTCGGTGATGCCATCCAAACACCTCATCCTCTGTCATCCCCTTCTCCTCTGCCTTCAATCTTTCCCAGCATCAAGGTCTTTTAAAATGAGTCAGTTCTTTGTATCAGGTGGCCAAAGGATTGGAGTTTCAGCTTCAGCATCAGTCCTTCCAGTGAATATTCAAGACTGATTTCCTTTAGGATGGACTGGTTGGATATCCTTAAAGTCCAAGGGACTCTCAAGAGTCTTCTCCAACACCATAGTTCAAAAGCATCAATTGTTCAATGCTCAGCTTTATAGTCCAACTGTCACATCCATACATGACTACTGGAAAAACCAAAGCTTTGACTAGAAGGACCTTTGTGGGCAAAGTAATGTCTCTGCTTTGTAATATGCTGTGTAGGTTGGTCATAACCTTTCTTCCAAGGAGCAAGTGTCTTAATTTCATGGCTGCAGTCACCATCTGCAGTGATTTTGGAGCCCACCAAAATAAAGTCTGTCACTGTATCCATTGTTTCCCATCTATTTGCCATGAAGTAAGCCATGCCGTGTGGGGCCACCCAAGACGGGTGGGTCATGGTGGAGAGGTCTGACAGAATGTGGTCCACTGGAGAAGGGGATGGTAAACCACTTCAGTATTCTTGCCTTGAGAACCCCATGAACAGTATGTAAAGGCAAAATGATAGGATACTGAAAGAGAAACTCCCCAGGTCAGTAGGTGCCCAATATGCTACTGGAGATCAGTGGAGAAATAACTCCAGAAAGAATGAAGGGATGGAGCCAAAGCAAAAACAATATCCAGTTGTGGATGTGACTGGTGATAGAAGCAAGGTCCGATGCTGTAAAGAACAATACTGCATAGGAACCTGGAATGTTAGGTCCATGAATCAAGGCAAATTGGAAGTGGTCAAACAGAAGATGGCAAGAGTGAACGTCGACATTCTAGGTATCAGCAAACTAAAATGGACTGGAATGTGTGAATTTAACTCAGATGACCATTATATCTACTACTGTGGGCAGGAATCCCTTAGAAGAATTGGAGTAGCCATCATAGTCAACAAAAGAGTCTGAAATGCCATTACTTGGATGCAATCTCAAAAATGACAGAATGATCTCTGTTCGTTTCCAAGGCAAACCATTCAATATCACAGTAATCCAAGTCTATGCCCCAACCAGTAACAGTGAAGAAGCTTACGTTGAGTGGTTCTATGAAGATCTACAAGACCTTTTCGAACTAACACCCAAAAAAGATGTCCTTTTCATTATAGGGGACTGGAATGCTAAAGTAGGAAGTCAAGAAACACCTGGGGTAACAGGCAAATTTGGCCTTGGAATACGGAATGAAGCAGGGCAAAGGCTAATAGAGTTTTTCCAAGAGAATGTACTGGTCATAGCAAACACTATTCCCCAACAACACAAGAGAAGACTGTACACATGGACATCACCAGATGGTCAACATCGAAATCAGATTGATTATAGTCTTTGCAGCCAAAGATGGAGAAGCTCTATACAGTCAGCAAAAACAAGACCGGGAGCTGACTGTGGCTCAGATCATGAACTCCTTATTGCCAAATTCAGACTTAAATTGAAGAAAGTAGGGAAAACCACTAGACCATTCAGGTACGACCTAAATCAAATCCCTTATGATTATACAGTGGAAGTGAGAAATAGATTTAAGGGCCTAGATCTGATAGATAGAGTGCCTGATGAACTATGAACGGAGGTTTGTGACATTGTACAGGAGACAGGGATCAAGACATCGCCATGGAAAAGAAATGCAAAAAAGCAAAATGACTGTCTGGGGAGGCCTTACAAATAGCTGTGAAAAGAAGAGAAGTGAAAAGCAAAGGAGAAAAGGAAAGATATAGGCATCTGAATGCAGAGTTCCAAAGAATAGTAAGGAGAAATAAGAAAGCCTTCCTTAGGGATCAATGCAAAGAAATAGAGGAAAACAACAGAATGGGAAAGACTAGAGATCTCTTCAAGAAAATTAGAGATACCAAGGGAACATTTCATGCAAAGATGGGCTCGATAAAGGACAGAAATGGTATGGACCTAACGGAAACAGAAGATATTAAGAAGAGGTGGCAAGAATACACAGAAGAACTGTACAAAAAAGGTCTTCACGACCCAGATAATCACGATGGTGTGATCACTGACCTAGAGCCAGACATCCTGGAATGTGAAGTCAAGTGGGCCTTAGAAAGCATCACTACGAACAAAGCTAGTGGAGGTGATGGAATTCCAGTTGAGCTCTTTCAAATCCTGAAAGATGATGCTGTGAAATGCTGCATTTAATATGCCAGGAAATTTGGAAAACTCAGCAGTGGCCACAGGACTGGAAAAGGTCAGTTTTCATTCCAATCCCAAAGAAAGGCATTGCCAAAGAATGCTCAAACTACCACACAATTGCACTCATCTCACACACTAGTAAAGTAATGCTCAAAATTCTCCAAGCCAGGCTTCAGCAGTATGTGAACCGTGAACTTCCAGACATTCAAGCTGGTTTTAGAAAAGGCAGAGGAACCAGAGATCAAATTGCCAACATCTGCTGGATCATGGAAAAAGCAAGAGAGTTCCAGAAAAACACCTATTTCTGCTTTATTGACTATGCCAAAGCCTTTGACTGTGTGGATCACAATAAACTGTGGAAAATTCTGAAAGAGATGGGACTACCAGATCACCTGACCTGCCTCTTGAGAAACCTATGTGCAGGTTAGGAAGCAACAGTTAGAACTGGACATGAAACAACAGACTGTTTCCAAAAAGAAAAAGGAGTACATCAAGGCTGTATATTGTCACCCTGCTTATTTAACTTCTATGCAGAGTACATCATGAGAAACACTGGGCTGGAAGAAACACAAGCTGGAATCAAGATTGCCAGGAGAAATATCAATAACCTCAGATATGCAGATGACACCACCCTTATGGCAGAAAGTGAAGAGGAACTCAAAAGCCTCTTGATGAAAGTGAAAGAGGAGAGTGAAAAAGTTGGCTTAAAGCTCAACATTCAGAAAACGAAGATCATGGCATCTGGTCCCATCACTTCATGGGAAATAGATGGGGAAACAGTGGAAACAGTGTCAGACTTTATTTTTTTGGGCTCCAAATTCACTGCAGATGGTGACTGCAGCCATGAAATTAAAAGACGTTTACTCCTCGGAAGGAAAGTTAAGACCAACCTAGAAAGCATATTAAAAAGCAGAGACATTACTTTGCCAACAAAGGTCCGTCTAGTCAAGGCTATGGTTTTTCCTGTGGTCATGTATGGATGTGAGAGTTGGACTGTGAGGAAAGCTGAGCACCGAAGAATTGATGCTTTTGAACTGTGGTGTTGGAGAAGACTCTTGAGAGTCCCTTGGACTGCAAGGAGATCCAACCAGTCCATTCTAAAGGAGACCAGTCTTCGCTGTTCATTGGAAGGACTGATTCTGTGGCTGAAACTTTAATAATTTGGCCACTTCATGCAAAGAGTTGACTCATTGGAAAAGACCCTGATGCTGGGAGGGATTGGGGGCAGGAGGAGAAGGGGACGACAGAGTATGAGATGGCTGGATGGCATCAATGACTGGATGGACATGAGTTTGAGTGAACTCCGGGAGTTGGTGATGGACAGGGAGACCTGGTGTGCTGCATTCATGGGGTTGCAAAGAGTTGGACACGACTGAGCAACTGAAATGAACTGAACTGAACTGATGGGACCAGATGCCATAATCTTGGTTTTCTAACTCTACACTTAAAGATGGTTCAGATGGTAAGATTTATGTTATGACTGTTACAGTAATTTTAAAAAATGGTAAAGCTTTCTCATTGCAATTGGACAAAAATATCAATATCTTTTTTCCCCCACACTGTACCACATGTGGAACTTTCCCAACCAAGGATTGAACCCATGCCCCCTGCAGTGGAAGCATGGAATCTCAACCACTGGACAGACAGGGAACTCCAAATTCATAACCTAAGTCCAGGAAATCATAATATAGGCAGAAATCCATAAGGGATGTTCATTATGATGCTATTTCCCATAGTAAATTGGTAATTCATTATTGAATTTCCAACAACAAAATTAGGGGTTGCTCACATGAATTGTTGATATACATGTATGATATTATTTCAGTGACATGAAAATAACCTTATAGTAAAGTGTTGAGTGAATAAATCATGATATAAAACTCTTGATATAGTGTGACCCAAATATATAATATATATGCATACACATATATGTATACCTATTTGTTATATAGATGATATAATTATACATGGATATATTCTCTACACACACATATATATTTATACCATATATATTGTATAATGTGTGTAACCAATTTGTTGCATAAACTGGACTTGGTAGGTTGCAAATATAAAATACCTTTATTTTTTTCATACAACATTTCGGATAAATACTCAATACTCATATCTTCTGTTGCTAGGATGAACTTGTGAGCAAATCCTTTAGCTTTTCCAGCCATTTGAAGATATTAAATAGTCTAGTCTAAACTAACATCCAACCTTCAGTTTCTTATTTAATGTAAACTTCTCTACTGAGAAAGGATTTGGTTGGTTTCTTTATAATTGTGCCACTTTGCTTCTTTTTCTTTTATTTTTTACTTTTAGGAGTTTATTTTTGTGGAAGCAGCATCAATTCATAATCAGAAAAGCAACTTATACACATTTAAAGACACACTTTTGTTCTTTATGAAAACGCAAAGGCTGTACTCCAATTTTGGAAATCTTGGTGAGTGAACAAAGAATGTTACGAAATGGTCGAGAAAACATTGCACAGTATAGATTTTTGCATGTTTCATTAAACTCGCATTTACTTAGCTGTAATTACAGTATGTGTATATACTTTGGTTGCAGTAGGAAAACACCTGCTTAGTTTTTCCTGTTTTCTAACTTTAAGAGCAGTCAGTGTTTGTTGTCCTTTTTAATTGCTGACTGAATTTTAAAATGCTGGTCATCTGAAGCTGGAAGGCAGGGAGGAAAGGAGAGGTCAGAAAAGATGGGTGCCATCTGGTATCCTCAGAGCCTGTGCTGTGCCCCTCCCCACAGCGTCATCTTCTGACCCTTCTCTCTTCACAGCTCCCCTTCTGCTCTCTGCACTCATCAGGATGGTTCTGTGCCTCACGACTCTCTCCTCAACGCTCACCCCAGGCAGTCCATCGTGATTTTCAATATCTTCTTGGAAATGATCCCTTTGGAGATGATTATAGTCATGGTCCATGTGGCCAACAAAACGAAGAAACAGGGATCTTGGTCCCAGTGAACTCTTGAAGTGCAGGTACTTTTCTTTTAAGAATATTATGATTTATTTGTCTATGTCAATAGTTAAGAAAAGCCTCAAGTCAGTAAACTCTCAGCATTTTGAATTCCTAAATTGTCAAAATATCAGGTCATTACGAGAAAAAACAGAGACATTTAATGGAGGGAAAGCATAACATCTACAGAATGAATATTTCATTTTGTGTTCAGTTGCTATGGTGTCATGTAGATATAATTTATAAACATATACTTGCTTCACATTTTACATATTTAGAAATTAAATCTACATTCATAAGTATTTCAGTATTTGAATTTCTTAACAAAAAATACCCAATTTTATGTCTGAAATTTTTTCCAGCTTTATTGAGATGTGTGAAGTGACTCAGTCATGTCCAACTCTTTGTGACCTCATGGACTGTAGCCTGCCAGGGTTCTCCGTCCTTGAGATTTTTCCAGGCAAGAATACTGGAGTGGGTTGCCATTTCTTTCTCCATTATTGAGATATAATTGTCAAATAAAAATCATATACATTTAAGGTGTATGCGCATGCATGCTCAGTCTCTCAACTGTGTCTGGCTTTTTGTGACCCCATGGACTATAGCCTGCCAGGCTGCTCTGTCAACGAGATTTCCCCGGCAAAAATACTGGAGTAGGTTTCCATTTCCTTCTCCAGGGGATCTTCCCGACCCAGGGATTGAACCCATGTCCCCCTGCATCTCGTGCATTGGCAGGTGGACTCTTTACCATTGTGCTACCCAAGAAGCCCCATATTAAGGTGTACATGTGATAATTTAATATACATATACACTGCGAAAAAATGACCACAATCAAGTTAACCAGCATATCTACAATCTTGTGTAGTTATCCCTTTTGTTGTGTGTTTGGTGAGAACACTTAAGACATACTTTCTTTTTGAAAAAATTTTTTTATACAAAGGCTTTCAATTTTTTTTTTTTAACAAACATACATGGGATTCGATAAAGGTTACTAACTGAATGAGCTCTAACACACAGGTTCTCTGTGACTTTGACACACTCAACTTCTTTTCTTTTTTTCACACTCAACTTCTAAATGATCAGCTAGCTAGTTAAGATTGTACACTTGGTACTTCTTTTTGTTGTTCAGTCACTCAAGTGTGTCCAGCTCTTTGCCACCTCATGGACTGTAGCCCGCAAGGCTCCTCTGTCCATGGGATTTCCTAGGCAAGATTACAGGAGTGGGTTGCCATTTCCTTCTCCAAGACATACTTTCTTAAACTTCAAGTATACAGTACAGTTTTTGTTGTTGTTCTGACGTGCAGGTACTTCTTAACTCAGGCTCCCCCACCCCACCTGCTGGCACTGATTACTTCCCTCAGCTCCTCCTCTTTCATTTTTCCAGGAGAGCATCAAATACTACTACTGCGTCCAGCAAGCTCAAGAGGCCCAAGGTATCCAGGTATTTTTCTTGAGTCTCTTTACTTAGATCAGGGCGAGACGGAAGTGCTCCTTGCAAGCTGTGGGGTGCAACAGTGCAGCTGCTCAGGATGACACTCTCTGTAAGGCAGAGATGACACTCTCCATTTTAGCACTGTCGACATTTGGGCCTGGATTAGTCCTTATTGTGGGGTTGCCGCATGCATTATGGAATGATAAGCAGCATCCCAGGCTTCTACTCACGAGATGTTAGTAGCATCAGCTCTCAGTTGTGGCAACCAGTGATGTCTCCAACCATTGTCAAAGGTCCTTTGGGGGTAAAATTGTCTCCACCTAGCCACTGACCCAAAAGTGTTTTTTCTACAAACCTCCCTACTTAATGACTTCTTTAGCTTTTCTTCTTTTTTATGAAGATGGGTGGTAAGCTAATGCTGGCAAAAGAGCACCCCAGATGAAAACCCTGCATAGATGCTCTGGTACTCTGCCTTAGAATGTGGGGACATTGGCCAACCCTGAGATAGGAAGAGTCGTGTTAAAGACGTGCCGTTTTAGATAAAATTATAAAAAAGACCAAGTGGTAGATAGGAAAACACACCAAAATAGTAACAGGGACTATCTTTGAGTGATGGAATCATTAGTGATTTTTTCTAATTAACTTTAATACTTTATACAATGGATTCATTCATGTTTAAAAATACTAAAAAAAAAAGACAAACATGAATAAAAAGCAAGGTCCTACTGTATAGCACGTGGCACTATATTCAATATCCTGTGAGAATATTCAATATTCTCAATATCGTAATGGAGAAGAATGTGAAAAAGAAAGCATAGATGTATATATGTATAACACTTTGGTGTACAACAGAAATTAACACAACATTGTAAATCAACTATACTCCAATAAAAAATATTGAAAAAAAAAAAGTCCAAACAAATCTTACCATTTTTCAAGATCCAATTCAAGTATTGTCTCCTTCATGACATGTTTTCAGATTATCAAGTGAGGAATACTTTTTTTTTCCTTCTGAAACAATCACATTTGACATTATTTAATCTTCACAGTCACCCCCATTAACTCGGGGTTTTGTGATTTTTGTTTTACAGAAAACTAAGTTTGGAGAAGTAACTAGAAAGTAACTAAGTTGTGTAATTAGCCTGCTACTACACAGACTGGTAAGTGACAGAAGCATCACTCAAATCTGGTCCACCTCTTCAGCCCATTTCCTGCCTCCCATGGTACCGGTCACTGAGTGCCCGGAGCTTCATGGTGTTTTAGGTGAACTTAAGCAATACTGAGCTATATCTCCTTCATTTGCATCAGATCAGATCAATCGCTCAGTCGTGTCCAACTCTTTGTGACCCCATGAATCGCAGCATGCCAGGCCTCCCTGTCCATCACCAACTCCCGGAGTTCACTGAGACTCACGTCCATCAAGTCAGTGATGCCATCCAGCCATCTCATTCTCTGTCGTCCCCTTCTCCTCTTGCCCGCAATCCCTCCCAGCATCAGGGTCTTTTCCAATGAGTCAGCTCTTTGCATGAGGTGGCCAAAGTACTGGAGTTTCAGCCTTAGCATCATTCCTTCCAAAGAAATCCCAGGGCTGATCTTCAGAATGGACTGATTGGATCTCCTTGCAGTCCAAGGGACTCTCAAGAGTCTTTTCCAACACCACAGTTAAAAAGCATCAATTCTTCGGCGCTCAGCCTTCTCCACAGTCCAACTCTCATGTCCATACATGACCACAGGAAAAACCATAGCCTTGACTAGATGGACTTTTGTTGGCAAAGTAATGTCTCTGCTTTTGAATATGCTATCTAGGTTGGTCATAACTTTCCTTCCAAGGAGTAAGTGTCTTTTAATTTCATGGCTGCAGTCACCATCTGTAGTGATTTTGGAGCCCAGAAAAATAAAGTCTGACACTGTTTCTACTGTTTCCCCATCTATTTCACATTAAGTGGTGGGACTGGATGCCATGATCTTCATTTTCTGAATGTTGAGCTTTAAGCCAACTTTTTCACTCTCCACTTTCACTTTCATCAAGAGGCTTTTTAGTTCCTCTTCAACTTTCTGCCATAAAGGTGGTGTCATCTGCATATCTGAGGTTATTGATATTTCTCCCAGAAATCTTGATTCCAGCTTGTGTTTCTTCCAGTCCAGCATTTCTCATGATATACTCTGCATATAAGTTAAATAAACAGGGTGACAATATACAGCCTTGACATACTCCTTTTCCTATTTGTTGTTCCATGTCCAGTTCTAACTGTTGCTTCCTGACCTGCATACAAATTTCTCAAGAGGCAGATCAGGTGATCTGATATTCATTTGCATAGTTTTCCCCAACTAAATGATAAACAGCTTTTACAGAATAGACTGCTGAGCTGTCAGTACATATCCTCTCAGAGGACGAAGAAGCCAGACTGTTGAAATAGTGCTCTGGTGAAACAAGATGGTGGACAAATCACGTACGTTAATTATAAACATTGACTAAACCATAGTTTACATCATAACTATTCAACATCTTTTTGTAGTGGCAATATGATAAGCAATAAAGATTATCTGACACGTGAATACTGGCATGAAGGCATGTGTTTGAGCAGATGATCTGCTGCCTAAATATTAGCATCGTTGTATTCAAGCAAAAGGAATGATCATTAATATATACTATGGAGAAAGACTGAATATATATTAGTGTATACTTATATTAGATTTTCGGAGAAGGCAATGGCACCCCACTCCAGTACTCTTGCCTGGAAAATCCCATGGACTGAGGAGCCTGGTGTGCTGCAGTCCATGGGGTTGCTTCGACTGAGACTTTCATGCATTGGAGAAGGAATTGGCAACCCACTCCATTGTTCTTGCCTGAGAATCCCAGGGACGGGGGAGCCTAGTGAGCTGTCTTCTATGGGTCGCACAGAGTCAGACATGACTGAAACAATTTAGCAGCAGCAACATCATATTAGATTTTAAGACAAAATTATCACATAAATTCAGCCAGTCCGTTGTGCCAAACTGTCTTAAATGCACACTCAAGATAATACTAATGGCAGAGCCTATGATGGTTAGAAGGAAGCGGTAACAGCTGAAGAGGCACAGGCCCCTGGGGGGCCTCTGCCAGATCACCAGGTTTGGGGAAACAAGAGCAAGCTGGTCCTCAACTGGAGGAGGAGATGGGGCTCTCCAGATATGACCAGGCTTGGGCTGTAGTAGCTCAGTAACTAGCAGAGTAGAGTCAACAGGCTGCATCCCTTAAGTATGTGGGGCTGGTATAGATAGGGCCTGATATGTGTGCCATGGAAAAGGCCTGCATTTCTATTGCTGTGGCCAAAGTAGGTGCATGCAAGCTTTTGGAAAAGTAATGAAAACAGCGAGGTCCTGGTAAAACTCACCGAGGGAGACTTTGCACCAATGTACCCAAAAAGGTGGTCAAACCTAAAACTATCACAACATTGTTAATCAGCTATACTCCAATAGAAAATAAGAAGTTTTAAAAACTGGCAGAATGCATACACAAGATCTCAAAGAACTTTTTTTCCCCCACAAAAGGAGAAATAATGAACAACTTCCTTTATGGCACAGCATAATGCTGATAATGACCTGAATAAAAAAAAAAAAAAAAAAGTAAAATTGTCTTCAATTTGCTATAATTAAGAAGCTGAGAAAGTATAGAATACAGTTTTTAGAGCAAAATTTAAATTGTAGAGGAAAACTGACCATGTATTTAAAAATTAGCTATGATGAAATTTTGTTCAAAATGATTCATTCTCTTAAGACTTTCAGGTAAACAGAGTTTCACTGTTACCATAGCAATTTATCTTAATAAGGAAAATGACAAACTAAAAAAAATTGAGGTCCATGGACCAACATCAGCATCAATTGGGAGCTTACTGGAAAGGCAAACTCTTGGTCCCTAACCTAGACCTAATGAGTCAGAATCTTTGGAATTGGGATCCAGGAATTTGCATTTTAACCTTCTCCACAGGTGATTCTTGTATTCAAGAGGCGCTGGTTCTGCCTCCCATACATGCATCCACCACGGTGTACACGTGTTCCCCATCCTGAAATACCATCCCTCTGGGTCATCCCAGTGCACCAGCCCCAAGCTTCCTGTATCCTGCATCGAACCTGGACTGGCAATTCATTTCCTATATGATATTATACATGTTTTAATGTCATTCTCCCAAATCATCCTCCCCCCTCTCTCTCCCACAGAGTCCAAAAGACTGTTCTATACATCTGTGTCTCTTTTGCTGTCTCGCATACAGGGTTGTTGTTACCATCTTTCTAAATTCCATATATATGCATTAGTATACTGTATTGGTGTTTTTCTTTCTGGCTTACTTCACTCTGTATAATAGTCCATTTAAAACAAAAGTTTCCAACTGTGTTTTGTCCAAGTAGACACATGGGGCTGTCAAACCTTGAAATGTTCTAAGTGTGAACATGAGATTTCAAAGACTGAGTATAAAAAAGCAATAAAAAGTTCCTCACTAATCATTTTTATAGGCTTCCCTGGTGGCTCAGACGGTAAACAATCCTCCAGCAATGTGGGAGACCTGGGTTGGATCCTGAGTTGGGAAGAGCCCCTGGAGGAGGGCATGGCAACCCACTCCAGTATTCTTGCCTGGAGAATCCCATGGACAGAGGAGCCTGACAGGTTCCATGGTATTGCAAAGAGTTGGACATGACTGACAGCAGACACGTGGGGCCGTCAAGCACTTAAAATGTTAAAAGTGTGAACGTGGGGTTTCAAAGACTGAGTATAAAAAGGAATAAAAAATTCCTCATTAATAATGTTTATACTGACTACATATTGAAATTATAATATTTCAGATCAGTTCAGTTCAGTTCAGTTCAGTCGCTCAGTCATGTCCAACTCTTTGCAACCCCATGAATCGCAGCACGCCAGGCCTCCCTGTCCATCACCAACTCATGTCCATTGAGTTGGTGATGCCATCCAGCCATCTCATCCTCTGTTGTCCCCTTCTCCTCCTGCCCCCAATCCCTCCCAGCATCAGGGTCTTTTCCAATGAGTCAACTCTTCTCATGAGGTGGCCAGTATTAGAGTTTCAGCTCAGAATCAGTCCTTCAATGAACACCCAAGACTGGTCTCCTTTAGGATGGACTGGTTGGATCTCCTTGCAGTCCAAGGGGCTCTCAAGAGTCTTCTCCAACACTACAGTTCAAAAACATCAATTCTTCAGTGCTCAGCTTTCTTTATAGTCCAACTCTCACATCCATACATGATCACTGGAAAAACCATAGCCTTGACTAGACTGACCTTTGTTGGCAAAGTAATATCTCTGCTTTTAATATGCTATCTAGGTTAGTCATAACTTTCCTTCAAGGAGTAAGTGTCTTTTAATTTCATGGCTGCAATCACCATCTGCAGTGATCTTAGAGCCCCAAAAAATAAAGTGTGACACTGTTTCCATGGTTTCCCCATTTATTTCTCATGAAGTGATGGGACCGATGCCATGATCTTCGTTTTCTGAATGTTGAGCTTTAAGCCAACTTTTTCACTCTCCTCTTTCACTTTCATCAAGAGGCTTTTTAGTTCCTCTTCACTTTCTGCCATAAGGGTGGTGTCATCTGCATATCTTAGGTTATTGATATTTCTCCCAGAAATCTTGATTCCAGCTTGTGCTTCTTCCAGCTCAGCATTTCTCAAGATGTACCCTGCATATAAGTTAAATAAGCAGGGTGACAATATACAGCCTTGATGTACTCCTTTTCCTATTTGGAACCAGTCTGTTGTTCCATGTCCAGTTCTAACTGTTGCTTCCTGATCTGCATATAGGTTTCTTAAGAGGCAGATATATTGGATTAAATAAAATGTATTATTAATTTCACCTCTTCTACTTTATTGGGGCTACTTGGGCATTTAAACTTACATGTGTGGCTTGTGTTATAATTCTATTGGGCAGCACTTAAAGAAGGATTTCTTTCTTTCTTTCTTTCTTTTTTTTTTTTTTTGAAGGATTTCTTTCTAATCTACATTTTCTAGTTATAAACTAGCCAGGACTTACTTTAAATAATGACAAACATAGAAAATAGAGCGTTTGTTTCATGTTTAATATGTGCTAAACCTGTACTTAGCATCTTGCCTGGATGATTTCATTTAATCCACACCATAATTCTATGAAATTCTTAGCCCAAATTTACGGATAAGGAAACTGAAGCTCAGAAAGTTTAACTTGCTCTTGGTACCAGCTGATATGTGACTGACATAGAAGTCAACTCTGGTTCATCTGACCCCAAATCACATACTTTTATATATTTCCCTGTAGTTTTTATTATACGATGTCCTGAAAGAACATATTTTTAATAACATCTCAAGTGTGTGCTTAGTTGCTTAGTCGTGTTTGACTCTTTGCAGTCCCATGGACTGTAGCCAGCCAGGCTCCTCTGCCTATGGAATTCTCAAGGCAAGAATACTGGAATGGGTTGTCATTTCCTACTCCAGGGGATTTTTCCCACTTAGGGATTGAACTCAGGTCTCCTCCATCTGCATCGGCAGGTGGATTCTTTACAACCAGCACCGCATGCTGCTGCTGCTGCTGCTCAGTCGCTTCAGTCGTGTCCGACTCTGTGCGACCCCACAGACGGCAGCCCACCAGGCTCCCCCGTCCCTGGGATTCTCCAGGCAAGAACACTGGAGTGGGGTGCCATTTCCTTCTCCAATGCATGAAAGTGAAAACTGAAAATGAAGTCGCTCAGTCGTGTTCAACTCTTAGCGACCCCATGGACTGCAGCCTACCAGGCTCCTCCGCCCATGGGATTTTCCAGGCAAGAGTACTGGAGTGGGGTGCCATTGCCTTCTCCGGATGAATACACTATTTAAGCCTAAATCAAGTAGAAAAAAATTATTAGAAAAAATGACAGAATCATCTCCACATGTGATGTGTGAATCTGTAGATGTTTAAAATTTGGGAACTGTGACATGATCTTTTTCAGCTTTGCATCTGATTAAAGGGTAACCTTTTCAATAATTCCTCATAATAACTCTTTTTAAGGTTTGATGTTTTAAAAATATATTTATTGATGTATAGTTGATTTATAACGTTGCGTTAATTTCTTCTGTACAGCAAAATGACTCAGTTTTATATGTGTGTGTGTATGTGTATATATATATATATATATATATATATTGGATATTCTGAGAGTTTGTCACCAATAATGAAACTGAGCTGGTCACAGCCAATCAGTTCCAAGCTATTCACAGCCTTCATGGTCATTTGCACAAGCACTGGGGAATGTCCCAGTGCCTTTTGGATCAAATCTCCAAGAGGAGATTTTAGAATCAACTGGACCCTTTCCACCACTGGCATCCTCAAGGAACCTATATGTGGGCACAGAATTTTATCAATTGGAACTTCTAGGATAGTGTTTGTCTTCTTCACAACGTTTGTTCTTTCCAACATCACAACCCCGGACTTCTCAGGTTCTGAATTCACAGAAAATGGTATTTTAAGGATTGCAATATTTGCTTATCGATTTCTTAATCCATATACATTTGTAGTACCATCACCAGTCAATAAAATGAGCTCAATCTCTCCAAAATCAACAGAGGTCACTCCAAGAATATGATCCTCCAAGTTAAGTCATGAATGTTCCTTGCTGCAGGGAAGGTTGACTGCCAAGTCATTTTTTTGGGAGGTCTAACCAGCAGCGTTGGGGTTGTGATGGGAAATGAAAAAGCCCACACATAAATGAACCCATGCAGTCCAAACCCGTGTTGTTCAAGGGTCAATGGTAGTTGCATGAACATAAAGCATTTTTGCAGCTTATACTCAGGTGGCATCTTGGCTGCTGCGGACTTGTATGAGCTCTTTTATTTTCACCAGTTCCTTAGGAAGCCAGATTTCATTTGCCACTTAGAGTTGCCAAAGCCTGAGTGTGTCAACCCCTCTATTTGTATAACTCACTCAGAATCTCATCTCATATAAAATGCAAGGAACTAATGCCTAATGACAGTTTTTTCCACCTGGTAAATACTAGCTTTCACTTGCTTGAAAATATCAAGATGAAGAGGGAACAAAGACTTCCTCTTGATTGCAGAAGCTCATGGAAATGTGACTCCCCGGGTCTAGCCAGTGGTGAAAAGCATCAGCATAGCCCTAGCGTTAGACCCAAATTAAAACCATCAGCTCAGCCTGACTGTGATGTGGCCATAACATTTCGCCACATTAAATGTGTGATAACTGTGCGCAGGCAGGTAATGGGATCTGACAGTGTTCTCCGTCACCACAGAGCTGTCATGTCTGCGCTGCGTTCTCATCCCGGAGAATCCATGTCCATCATGAGGCCTTATTCTGGCATAAATGCACTGTGACAGTAATAATACATGCGGGCATGGAAGAGTCTAGACCAGGGGAAACACATTCATACTGACTGAGTGTGCATTACATATCCATGGCAGATGGATCTAAGGTGACCCCTCAATGATCCTTCACTTCCTGAGTCCCCTCCTTTGTGTCATCTGCTTCCTGTGAGTGTGTGCTGGACCTGGGACTTACCTCCTCCCAACAGAGTGTGTCCAAAGTGATGGGTGTCACTCCTTTGAATAGGTTACATTATAAGGCAACAATGATAGACTGCCATTTCTATGATGATTTTATATTATGTACGATTCCTTTCTGAGGCTTCCCAGGTGGCACAGTGGTAATGAATCTGTCTGCCAATACAGGAGATACAAGAGATGTCAGTTTGATCCCTGGATCAGGAAGATCCCCTGGAGAAGGAAATGGCAACCCACTCCAGTATTCTTGCCTGGAAAATTCCATAGGCAGAGGAGCCTGGTGGGCTACAGTCCATGGGGTCTCAAAGAATCAGACACAACTGAGCACCTAAGCATACACACACACACACACACACACAATTCCTTCCTTCCTAGCAGAGATTCTCCTGGCTGACTTGATGAAGTAAACTGCCATATTGAGGAAGCCCATATGGCAAAAAATTTGAGAGGCCTCTAGGACCTGGGTATAATCCCTAACTGACATCCTGCAAAGACTCAGGGTACCCTTCCATCACATAACTACAAGGAAATGAATTCTGCCAATACCCTGAACGCACTTGGAAGCAGACATCTTCCCTAGATACAAATGCAGTCTGGCTGATACCTTGATCACAGCCGTGTGCAAGCCTGTGCTTTATAATCTGTCCCTGGACTTCTGGTCCTTGGAAACTGTGAGATGACAAATGTACATGCTGCTCTGGCTGCCATATTTGTGGCCGTCCGTTATAGCAGCTGTGGAAAATGATGCATTGTCACCAACCTTGTTTCTGTTCTACATCCTTTATCTTATTTCATCACCTCAACCACCTAGGAACTCTGGTAGATAGGCAGGAAATAAAGTTTAAAAGTGTTTGCACTTGTCTTAAGAAAAAAGTCACACAAGTTTTCAGGGTGCTGCTCATGAACTGAGGAAAATCTGCCTTGATCGCCTCCATCTAATCCCTGAATACTCATATATAAATTATGAGTCAACCATCTTTAAAATGACTTGACACAAATCATGCCCAGTGGGATGTTAGCAGATGCTGCAGTGTCTTGCACATCTCCCACCCCGCCCCCTCCACCCCAGCTCGGCATGCCTGTTCCCCTGACCACTTCATGCTGCCAACACCTGTGACTCTCTATGCTAGCAAATACTCAGTGTACACTTGGCTCAGGGTGGCTCTGGGGAAATGATGTCTCTGGGAGCATCCCTTGGCCAATGGTGATGGAGTTGGTGATGGTGATGGAGTCGGAAGAGAAGCTCCCAGCCTCCTCGCTCCTCAAGTGTAGCTGTTCTCAGGAGTGCTCTACGTCATTCCTCATGAGTCCCCAGTGGGACTGAGACCCAGGTGCTCACAGTGACAACCTCCTCGACACACCCTGCAATGGTTTCTTTCCCTTTCTTGTCTCACTTCCCAGCTCCTCTCCAAATAAATGATTTGAACTAATTCCTTTTTAAGGGATCTACTTCTGTGTGGAGTCAACCAAAGAGGTAGGGGCACTTCACTTTGGATGGACATTTGGTAGAAACCCAACAGAGAGGGACAAAAACAAGCACGTAGATTGTCTTGAAGAATATGTTAAGAATGTTCTAGGAAAAGTGAACGGAAAGGAGAAATGGCTGATTCTATTTGTCAAACTCAATATTTACCAGCCAAGCTCTGATGAGTATTTTGACCCCCAAATACTCTCTCAGTGTGTATTTTCACAGGGGAGGCAGCGTGCTGGGTGGTGGACACTGATTTTCTTCGCTGAATGGACGCTGCCCCTGCTGTGAAATCACGTGCCCGCATTCTGGTTATACATTAGTCTCTTAAGTTTGGTTAGTGTGAGTCAGTTTCTCCCGTCAGCTGCAACAGCAGTCACTGACCACTGGGCTCATTGCGGTAATCATTTCACAACGTGCACAAGTATCAGACCATTGGGTTGTAAACCTGTGGTATGCAAACCTATAAAGTGTGGTGTGTCAGTTACACCTCCATTTTAAAAAAAGAATCAGACAATTTTGGGCTGATAAAGAATACTTATATATTAAAAGATCAAGAATCATGATTTAGACAGCCAAATTGGTAGCATGGCCCTTTGAATGTCTTTCCTAAGAATCATTTTCTTCATTGGTTTTTGAAAGTTGAGACAGAGACAGTAGTGGGCTCAGCGTCACCTCCAGGGTGGCCCCTGAACTCGAATGTTCTGAACTTCAGTCCAAAGCAGGCCCCTGTGCTGTGGGCAAGGATGACAGTCGTGCGATGGCCATTCATCAGTGCCGCAGGTGCTTTTCTCTGGGGGGGACTTACTCCGCGACCTTGCGGGTAGTGTCGAGGCACAGGGAGGGGGACACTGGCTACACCCGAGGCGTGGCCCAGTCAAGAGCTGAGACAGAGCAACCCTCTCTATAAAGTGTGGAGGGGGAAGGCTGCCTCCAGGAAGCCGTATTGGCTCCAAGCTGGTGTCTTTGGGAGATTCCTCTGGGGTGCCAGAGTGCATGTATTCAAAATACACAGCTGTGAATACCTGCCAGGAGTTCACTGGACTCTTCGGGATCATGGCATTCTCATGCCTGTACAGGACTTCACACCTTCATATACACCTTCTCTTAGTTCTTCCGGGAACCCTGTGATAGGAAGGTCAGAGTACCATAATTATAGATGAGACGAGCACCTCGTCTCACACAGTTCGCCTCTCTCAAGGCTGCTTTGCTCGTATGTGGCAGAAACACAAGCAAGACCTGCCCGTCTGAAACCAACCTGGCAGGCAACTTTGAGTCAGACATAATGTAGAAAAAGAACCTGAAAAAGAACGTATGCAAGTGTATACAAAACTGATGTAGTTTGTTGTACATCTGAAACTAATGCATCACTGTAAATCAATTTTTTAAAAAATTAGGGACATCCACAACATTATGATATTTACCCTCCAAGAATCTGAAATGAAAATTAATTCAAATAAAAGCCACTATGAATTTTTTAAAAAGCATAATGTCACTGCCCCTTGAGAATCACAGAACCTTTCTCAAATCAGACTTTCTACTCACATCATGTTCTTCAAAGCAGTACACTTGCCACATCAAATGCAATATTCAACCAAACATGTTTGGAAGTCCAGTTCAAAACAGAAACATTAAAGTTTCACATAAGTAGAATAATGATTTTACATCTAAATCTTGCGATTTAGTATCAATCATTGTATCAATACAATGTATCAATACATAGTATCAATCCAAAAACATTGGATAATGTTTTTATGCACAAGATACTTTATGTGGATTATTGCATTTCATCATCACCACTGTCCCCAGAGGTGTTTACCTCATTTTTAAGGTGGGAAAAGAGGCTCAGAGAGTTTAAATGACTTGTCCAGGGTCACACAGCCAGAATACTGATGGAGGGGGATTTGAAATTCTCCCGACAGCCATTTTTTCTATTCTGCACATCCCCTAGATGCTTAAAAATTCCCTCAAGAAAGTCTACATTTTTCTTGGATCATTTTTATTCTTTGCCCTCTCCCACCTAGACCATAAATTTTAGGATTAAACTCTCAGTTAATGTTACCAAGTACCCCTTGAAATGTTATGTGAATTGTCCCAGTGGATTGCAGACAAAGGGAGGTTGAGGCTGGACTTACTCCAGCCTTCTTTTACCCACTAAATATCTCATTGCCATTGACCAGCCGGATGTCAGCATGTCACACATTATTCTGAGAGCAGAGCAAGAGCCCCTCAGGTCAGGAGATAATCAAGAAACAGTGTTATGAGAGTTGACATCTTATGAATAATTATTTTAAAAATCTGTTCCTTTCTGTCCCTTCAACTCCAGACGGGTGAGTTGGTTCTACCAAGTTGCTCAGTCAAACCGTGATGAGAACATCACTTAAAAAGGTGCTAGTTGTCCTTATTTATTTATTTTTGAAACTAAGTTTTTAAGAGGTGAGTTTACTCAAAGTTTTCATTGTGAGAGTGTGCAGTCAAAAGGCCAATAACTCTGGGTGTAAGACAAGCATCCTCTGGACTCCCTGGCATCTCTGGAAGATGCGGCCCCTGGATTCCTCCTGCATCACAGAGTCTGTGGGCACCACGTTTCTGTTTCCCAGATGGCCGATGATAGGAAGATACTATAGAAGTGAACAGAATACAGTTTTAAGGTCACCATCATATATCGGGTGCATGCGTGCTAAGTCACTTCAGTCGTATCCGACTCTTTGCGACTCCATGGACTGTAGCCCACCAGACTCCTCTGTCCATGGAATTCTCCAGGCAAGAATACTGCAGTGGGCTGCCATGCCCTCCTCCAGGGGATCTAACCTGTGTCTCATCTCTCGCATCTCCTGCATTGGCAGGCAGGTTCTTTACCACTAGCACCACTTGGAAAGCCCAATTTTGTGGGATACCTAGCTACATTTTGAGAAGGAAGAGTTTGAGAGTGAGGCTGGACAACAACTTCCACAAATAGTGTCTGAGCTGCAGATGTGGGCTCATGCCGAGCGAGTGGTCCCAGGGGAGGAGGCGGGGGCATGTCCTACTGTCCTTGGGGGCTGCTGAGGCGCTCCCCAAACCAGGGACCCAGCATCGCCAGTCAGCATCCTCCTCCAGCCTCCGTTTCCCCTTCTGTCCTGTGTGCGGTCGCTTGATTCACGTGATGTGGAAGTGAGGGAGCAGAAGACAAGGAAACCCTCTCCCTGAAGAGCCAGGTGAGCCCTGGCCGCCGTTGGTGGTGAGCGGTGGGGGCAGCAGAAGGGCTGCAGCCTGGCCTTGGGGTCTGTAAGCCAGTGCGTGTCCTCTGCATCATTGCAGACCGGTGTGTTTATGGGACCGGCTTTCTTGGAAGAAATCGGAGAGAGGAAACTTCTCGGCCTAGAGTGGCCCGCTGTCTTGGTTTACCTGTGACTGAGGGGTTCCTGGGCTATGAGACAAATCTCAAGCAAACCAGAACAGAATAGTCACTGGTGCTAGGCCCCCGTTTCTTTTCCCCGCAGTGTTCAGCCCTGGCTGCAGAGTAGAATTCCTGGGAGAGCTTAAAAAGGCCGGTCCCTGTGTCACCCCAGATCATTGAATCTGAATCACTGGGTCTATATGTATAATTGTTTTTAATTTCTGAAAGTTATTTTGATGTTTAGTAAAGATTGGGAAAACCAGCCTTAATGACTTTCTTTCCTCAACAGACCCCATGAAAAGGGATAAGCTCACATGATTGTCCACAACAAAGATGGGAAAAGTGGTTCAACAGAGTCTTAGCCAAAAGCACAGTAGAGAAGGTAGGTTTCCTAAGGATGTAACAGCTGGAGCGAGGCCTCAATTGACTAAACCAACCCACTGAGGTGCTGCGGGGACTCTGAGGACCACCGTGCCGGCTGCAGCCCCAGGACTTGTGGGGACACAGATGCTGCTCTGGAAAACCTTCCCTAAATCGGCATCCAGCCCCTAGCCATCACGAGGAGGAGGCAGAGCACAGGCAGAATGTTATGGTGAAAAGAAATCTCTGTGGGGTGGTGAGGGTCTTTAAAGTAGTGGACAAAAGAAATACATTCTGAGAGTTTAGGGGAGTTTGACTCTTTTTTTTAAAGAATTAAAGATTTTGGAAAGCCTCAAGTTAAAATCTTATAAGGAGAATTATTACTTGTTTTAATGTTTAGTTTAATTTTTATTTTATATTGGATAGGTGGCGCTAGTGTTAAAGGACCCACCGGCCAATGTAGGAGACATAAAAGACGTGGGTTCAGTCCCTGGGTTGGGAAGATGATCCCCTGAAGGAGGGCATGGCAACCCACTCCAGTATTCTTGCTTGGAAAACCCCATGGACAGAGGAACTTGGCAGGCTACAGTCCCTAGGGTCTCAAAGAGTTGGACATGACTGAAGCGACTTAGCGTGAACACAGCGTTGATTTATTAAAATGTGCAAATTTCAGGGTAGAGCAAAGCAATCCAGTTATACATATATACATATTCATTCTTTCAGATTCTTTTCCCATTTTATTACAGAACACTGAGTAGATTTCTCTGTGCTATACAGTAGGTCCTTACTGAAGGAATCATTTCTGAATTAAGCTTCACATGAGAAAGAGACTATCACTTAATGATTATGAGTTCTGACTTGCCTTGTTTTTTCTGATCCTGTGGATTTCTGTCCCATCAGCTGTCCTGTGAGAACAGACTAACGCTGTACTTTTGTGAGAGCGGAAAGTTGAGGATAGCTTCCACCTATGTATTTAAAAACTGCACATCAGTGTTAACTGGTGCCTAGTTTATGACATGATTTGCCCACAGGCAGTTACAGTAACCAGAAATCCAAAGTAGATTTGAACAATCTGTATAGTGCTACTTTTTAAGATCATTTTAAAAATTTTACAAATAACTGTTGATTCCAGTTTTGAGCAACAATGAAAAAAATCTACTATTCCCCAACAATTATTTTCATCTTTGTGTTTCTACATCCATCTTCATTTCAGATGAGAGTACAGTAAGTCCCCTCCATACAAACCTTCAAGTTACAAACTTTCAAAGATGCCAACGTGTGTTTGCGTGTCCAATCATGTAGGATGGCGTACATTGTCATGTTCGTGTATCCTCTACCAGTAGGTATGCTTTTGTGTACTTTACTGCACAGTACGTGTAGAGTACAGGGATTAGTGCATGCATGCATGCCCAGTCAGGTTTGAGTCTTTGCAACCCCATAGACTGTATCCCACCAGTGTCCTCTGTCCATGGGATTTTGCAGGCAAGAATACTGGAATTGGGTTTCCATTTCCTTCTCCAGGGGCTCTTCCTGATCCAGGGATCGAACCACGTCTCCTGCATCTCCCACATTGACAGGTGGATTCTTCACCAATGAGCCACCTGGGAAGCCCAGAGTATAGTATCTTTAAGCCCAGGATGTCCTGAAGCAAGAGTAAAGCAGCAATGATGTAGTAGTACTATTGTACTTTCCAAGGTGCTGTACTGTAAGGTTAAAAATGTTGATCTTTTGTGCTTGTTTTTTGGGCATTATTTGTGTGAAAAATCTTATAAACCTATTACATTATGGGACTATGTGGCCGATTGTGTTAGTTGGGTAACTGGGCTAACTTTAGACCTATGAATAAATTGGACTTATGAACGTGCTCTCAGAATGGAACTGAGTTCGTATGTAGGGGACTCACTGTATCAATAAGATGGTAAGAAGAAATCAGAATGTGATACTTATTCTATCTCTCTGGAGCAGGATGACTTTGTAAGCTTTGAAGCAAGAGAAAAATTACAAAGAGGAATAATGACCAATTTGATTATGTAACATTTAAATCTCTCTGAACGTGGTCTGACTATGTGTGTCAGACGTGGTCGAAGGACCCTTAGACTCTTCACCCCCTTTCTGATCACATGCCTTCCTGTGCTTCAGAGGTCAAAGGGTAAACAATGATGTTCTTCAGGCCCCTTTGCGGGCGGTATATTCAAATTAGATTCACTCATTAATGCATTCCTGTGAGAATTTGCAGGCAGAAGTGCATTTGACTGCTTGTTTTGTTATGTTTTTAGCTATGAGTCTTCTGAAGCAACATCTGTGTCTATCCCCCACCTTTGTCAACACAAGGAAACACTTGTGTTGAGAGGGTGGTGGCTTCCAGATTCTGGGGTCACAGCTGCAGTGGTGCATTCTCCCTGATGGTAGCAGATATCCCAGAAACCTTCAAGGACCAGTTCTGTGTTGTTGCGGGAGTCACTCACCAAGGCCCAGGCTGGAGGCGGTCTGTACAGAACTTCCAGATTGAGACAGAGAAGCTGGTTTGTGGTGGGAAAGAAAAGTGAGCAAAGGAACAGAGTTCTCATCGCAAGAAGAATGTTTCCTTTTCCTATTGTTTTGTATCTGTGGTAGATGGTGGACATTCACTAAACTTATTGTGAGAATCATTTCATGATGTACACCGTCAAATCATTTGCTGCACATCTTACACTTATGCAATGCTGTGTTTCCATTGCATCTCAGCAACACCGGAAGGAAAAAAAAAAACAAAACAAAGATGCTAGAGGATTTCCTGTGATGTGGGCGCTTTGTTGCTGGACTTTGACCTGTGATGAGCTGAAGGATTTGGGACAGTATTTGTCCAGGACAAAGGCATCTGGAATCAGAAAGACTGAGTTCAGATGGTCGTCTATGTCTGATTTTACTGATCATTAAAATGACATGTTCCAGCTCCATCCTGCAATTCTCTGCTGACAGAGAGCCGCTCAAAAGGGAGCATTAAAATGCAAAGCCTGAGCAGAAGAGGAAGGAGAGGTTTTGTGCTGTGGTGGCTGAGGTGCCCTCAGACTGCAAGTTGGTGTGAAATCCTGGCTGAGGGGGAGCAGAGACAAGCCCGGCTCCGCTCACACCAACAAACATGCGATAGCCAGGGGCTGTGTCACCCTGGTTAAATACCAGGGGAACTAAAGGCCATGGCCAGCAGCTGTGAAGAAATGTCACTGGGATGGTGTCTGATGGCCCGGTGAACACTGTGAGGGAAGGGCATCAGCTCCTCAGGGAAGGTCAGTGCATTTCCAACGGTTCAACTGCGGGGTTTAGCTGGAGGCACCCACAGACACACAGGTGCCGGGAAACGTCTGCTCCTTGCAGTGTGTACCAGGACAGGCGAGTCCACGCTGTCAGCTGAAGGGCAGCGTGGACCCCAGGGTCATGCCACGGCGGGGAGGGACAGCAAGGCTGGGCGAGGGCTCCCGGGGGCAGAGGAAATAATCTGTGTTAGGACTTCTTTTCCTTCTTCTTTCTGTTTTTCCCAAGAGAGGACTGAGTCTACTGTGACTCTGCCTACTACTGTTATTATAAACTTTGCTTGAAAGAGAGAGAGTGAGCTGACCCCCTGGAGTTGGATTCCTGGGGAGGAGGGTCTGTGAGTTGTCTAAGGTGGGGACAGCCAGCTGGGCTCAGGGCTCCGTGATTCTCTTCAAACAAAGATGCTCTCTTCTCGCTGTTTCTTAGATCAAGCTTTGGACTGAGATGTTGATTAAGAAATGACTCCATTGTTCAAAATGAACCAATAAGGGGCTTCCCTGGTGGTTCAGTGGTTAAGGATCCACCATGCAATGCAGGGGACGCAGGTTTGATCCTGGATCAGGGAACTGAGATCCCGCATGCCTCAGGGCACCTAAGCCCACACACCACAACTACTGAAGCTTGTGTGCTCCAGATCTCTTGCTCTGCAACAGAGAGAAGCCCAAGGGCCGCAACAAAGGCCCAGCACAGCCAAAATAAAAGAAACAATAAGCAAAATTAAGACCATCAAATCAGAAAAACTTCCCACTAACTTGCTCACTCTCATACAAATTCCCTAAAGATTTTGTTAACATGCAGATTCTGGGTCAGCAGTTCTGGAGCAAGGCTTGAGATTCTACTTTTCCAACAAACTCCTTGATGATGTCTAGGCTGCTGACCTATGGACCACACTTTGAGAAGCAAAATACTGGATGCATTTCTAGATGAACATCTCATGGCACTAGGATCACTATTAGGATCATGCCTGCTCTTGTGTTTGCTTTTGTTCTTGAGTTTTGAGTATGTTTTGTTTTTGTTAAATTCAAAACAGCTTTATTGAGACAATTATGTACCATTCAATTCACCCTTTTAAAGTGCACAATTCAGTGGTTTTAGTATATTCACAGAGTTGGAAACCACCACCACTATCTAATCTTAGAACATTTCTGTCACCCCAAAAAGGAACTCGTCATGATTAATTTTATGTGTCAGCATCCCTAGGCCTTGGAATGCCCAGATATTTGGTCAAAAATTATTCTGAGTGTTTCTGTGAGGGTGTTTTTGGATGAGATAAACATTTCAATTGGCCATCTGAATAATCTGAATAATTAGATAATTTTCTCTAATGTGAGTGAGTTTCGTCAAATCAGTTGAAGGCCTCAAAATGAAATGTCAGCTCTTCATGCATCTTCACCCTGCATCCTTCAGACTGGACCACGATGGGCTCTCCTGGGTCCCCAGCTGCCAACTGCAGACCTGGGACTTGTCAAACTCCATAATCATGTGAGCCAATTCTTTATAATAAAGACCCAACCCAGTTTTAGGTCTCCACAGTGACCCAGGCAGAGGAACGGGCACTATTGATAGCTGTATCTGCAGCGCCAAGAGTAGGCCTGGAATTTATTAAGTGGATAGTTGTTCAAAGAATACATGAAAGAAAGTAGCTGTAGAGCTAGAGGTAGTAGAGAGCAAGTTCAAGGGTGGAATCAGGCAGAGGAGCCCAGGAGGTTTTAGTGTGTGCAGGGAGAGGGGGATTGCTATTAAGCAGGGGTAGGAAGCATGACCATGTGATTTTCCAGTAAATACATACACCCACTTTTCAGCTCATCCATTACCTGGGCCAGGTTTTAGAGCAACTGGCTTTACTTCAGAGCTGTTTCAAGGTCAAGCTGATGTATGCATCTCATGTTATTCATTAAATTTTTTTTTTTTAAGAAAAAAGGAAAAAAAATTCTACTCGATCAACTTAATTCCTTTTCTTTATCTTCCCTCCCTCATTCCCCTTCCCCTCCCACCTCTTTTCCAAGTTGTTTTACTTGCAGGATGTTACTGGTAATGAATCGCAGGACAAGGCAACCTGAACTTGTTTTCTCCTAAGTGTTTGAGTTCAAAATTCCTGTATCTAAAGAAATACAGTTAGAGTTATTAATAAAAAAAATTTATCTTAAAAAAAACCATTGGTCATGGGAGTCTATTTCAGCTTGAAGGACCTGCCACAATGGTCTTAGGGAATGTGAAATGAGTGGCATAAAAATAATTCTGAAAAACAAAGTGATTTTCTTCTGAATTCACTTCAATTAAAACTGAAATGAATCAACGAATGACTAAACAAATACATGGACAAAGAGAAAGAAGATTTGAGAACATTGGGGGATCAATCCAAGCATGTGGCATCCCACCATCAGGAGTGAGTTATAGAGAGAATAGTGGAGGACAGAGGACTAAAGGGGAGGAAGTTGTCAAGAAAAATTACAAGAAAACCTTGGAAAAACTAAGGACAACTGCAGAAAAAAACCTACAGATTGAAAGGGCCCATCACAAGGAATGAAAAAGACATACCAACATCCATGATTATAAAACCCAAAAATACTGTTGTGAAAAAATGACGCACGAAAAGGTTAAAAAACAAGGAAATGGAATGAGAACCACTGGGCTTCTTAACCTCAGTACTAAAAGGAGATAATGGAACAATGCCTTCAAAATTAAGGGGAGATGATTTTAAAAACTAGAGTTCCATGGCTTGTCAAATCATCAATTAAACATGAGCCCAATATTGAGATATTTCAGACCTATGAGGCCCTCCTGTTCATCGTTTTCTGAGAAATGTTTGGAAGATGTGCTTCAGTAAAATGAGAGTAAAACAAAAAGTGAAAGCATGAGATGGGGAAATATGGAATTTTGTGTAAGAAAAGAAGGAAAGCTCCACAGTTGGCCTGGAGAGCTGGGATAGGGAAGCCACTGGGACAGAAATGGAGCAAAGACTGTTCATTCTGGGTTAGTGCTTGGAAAACAGAAGAAAAAGTGGGACAAATATCAACTCCAGAAAAACAAGAAGTGCACAGGAAAGAAAATACTATGTGACTCCATAGCAAACTCTATTTACATCATGAAAATATCGTAAATATTGAGTACAATTTTAAACCGAGTTATAAGACATGTTAAGTTATATGCAGTTCCTATAACAGAGCAAAGTATAACAGAAGTTAATAGATAATATCGAACATTTAAAACTGAGAGATCAATAAATAGCAATGGAAGTAGTCTTTGCTGATAGGATAGTAAGTAAGGACCAAATACCACAGTAAAAGATTTGACAGTGGTTTACTGTATAAGAAATAGAACTGGAATGTGGGAGTCAGTGGGGCAGGGAACTTGGTAATTGATTTTATAATCTTTTATTTTACTAACATTTTGCATTAATTTTAAAAAAGAAATGTATGTATAGGCAGTTAACTTTAAAAGTTAAGAAGACCAAGATATCTAAAGAAAGTGGAAGGGAAATATCAATAAAGACAAAACTGAAATAAAGTAAAATTAAAAAAAAACATTAAAAATAGTAAAAATAAAACAAATAATAAAAGCAGACCATAAAACTGAATCATTCTTACAAAAGCCCAATGCAATAGTAAAACTTTGGGCAAGTTTGATCCAAAAAATGAGAAAACAAATAAATAAACGAGACTAGAGGTAAAAAAGAGGTCATCCCACTGAAACAGGCAATGAAAACAGAAATTTTAAGAGGATAACTTATGCATCTTGATATCAAAGTATGTCAAAATCTAGATGAAATCAAGATGATCTTTTAGCAAAATCAAGGGCTAGACACTTGACTAGATCTGTAACCACTGAGCAAACTGAACTAGTAACAAGAAAAGATATACAAAGTCCAGACAATTTTCAAGGCCATTGCTTTTAAGGTCCAAGAGAGATAGTTCTTATTATTGTACAAAAAAGAAAACTGTACACCAATCTCACTAAGAAATGTAATGTGAACATGCAGATAAAGCATGAATCAATTGAATTTAGTATTATGTTAAAAATAAGTATCCTAATGATGAACTAAAAACATTTACCTACTTGTTCAGAAAATTAAAATTCACTCATTCATTCATTAAACTAATATATGCATATTAATACATATATTAAAGTCATAAAATAACACAATTATTGCAATAGATGACTTTCACATCTTTTACTTTAACATCTGGTTCTGATTCTTAAATTTCATTAAATTTATAAAAGTGAACTATTAGAAACCTTGAACAAATATAGTACCTAATGGTGAAATAGTTTGAAATATCCCCATTTATATCAGGAATAAGTCATGGTTAATTAAGATACTTATTACTACATGTGGTATTCAATGTTATTTTTAAAATTCTAGTCAATCTTTGAGATAGATAAATAAGAAGGACAGATAAAAGGTAACAACAGAACTATTTTTATTTTTTAGTTAATATGGTTGTCTAAAACAACACAATTTGTTTACATATTGAAAAATTGTACCTTGTTAACAAATTAAAAACCTACAACTGGGATTTCCTGGGAGTCCAGTGGTTAAGACTTCACCTTCCAATGCAGGGGATGCGGGTTCATTCCCTGACTGCGGAGCTGAGATCCCATATGCCTCATGGCCCAAAGAGCAAACCATAAAAAACAGAAGCAAAAAGAAAACACCCAGAATCAATATTGCAACAAATTAAAGACTTTAAAAATGTTCCACATAAAAAAAAAAACTCTTAAAAAAACCTACAACTAATAAAAGAGTTGAATCAGATAGATGGATATAAGATGTATAAGCAAAAATCAATACTTTTTCTATATCAGAAACAAAATTATAAAATATAATGGAAAAGTTCACTTTTCCATTAGAAATAGCAAAAGTAAAAAAATCATAAATTACCTAGGAATATACCTAATATTATAAAATATTATGGAAAAGTTCACTTTTCCATTAGAAATAGCAATTTCTAAAATTGCTATTTCTAAAAAATTACCTAGGAATATACCTAAAATTATAAAATATAATGGAAAAGTTCACTTTTCCATTAGAAATAGCAAAAGTAAAAAAATCATAAATTACCTAGGAATATACCTAATGGAAATTGTGGAAGATCTATAAATATCCAAAATCCATAAAGATACAAATCTTTCTGAAGGGATTAGAGGAAGACCTGCTGCTGCTGCTGCTGCTGCTGCTGCTGCTGCTAAGTCGCTTCAGTCGTGTCTGACTCTGTGCGACCCCATAGATGGCGGCCCACCAGGCTCTGCTGTCCCTGGGACTCTCCAGGCAAGATGATGATGAGTTCCGCTCAGAAGACCTACATAAGTGGAAAGACATATTTGGTTCCTGGTTAGGAAGAATCAATAATCTATCATCTCACCGAATGAGTTTTATATATTAGCCACTGATCCCAAGAGATAATCCTTGGTATCCACATAGCTAAATCCTCCACCTTCTTCAAGTTTTGTTTAACTGCTCCTTTTTCAACGAGGCTTTTCCTGATCACACTCACTGTTCAAAGCTTCCACCTGCCACCCCAATCCAGAATTCAGACTCCCTTACCCAATTCCCCTAAATTTAGTTCAGTTCAGTCGCTCAGTCATGTCCGACTCTTTGCAACCCCATGGACTGCAGCACGCCAGGCTTCCCTGTCCATCACCAACTCCCGGAGCCTACTCAAATTCATGTCCTTCGCACTGGTGATGCCATTCAAGCATCTCCTCCTCTGTTGTCCCCCTTCTCCTCCCATCTTCAATCTTTTCCAGCATCAGGGTCTTTTCAAATGAGTCAGTTCTTCGCATCAGGTGGCCAAAGTATTCGAGCTTCAGCTTCTGCATCAGTCCTTCCAATGAATATTAAGGACTGATTTCTGAGTCTTCTCCAACACAACAGTTCAAAAGCATCAATTCTTTGGCACTCAACTCTCTTTATAGTCCAACTCTCACATCCGTACATGACTACTGGAAAAACCATAGCTTTGACTAGACGGACCTTTGTTGGCAAAGGAATGTCTCTGCTTTTTCATGAGCTCTCTACGTTGGTCATAACTCTTCTTCCAAGGAGCAAGCGTCTTTTCATTTCATGGCTGCAGTCACCATCTGCAGTGATTTTGGAGCCCAAAAAAATAGCCTGTCACTGTTTCCACTGTTTCCCCATCTATTTGCCATGAAGTCATGGCAATTCCCCTACTTTTCATCTGTTTTCCATAGCATACCTTCCCTCTAATGGCCACACAATTACTCATTTATATTTATTGTTTATTGTCAGCCATGCCCTGCCACCTGTAAATGCCACGAGGGCAGGAAACACTCCTCGTGTTGTTCATGAGGCCCAGCGCCTTGTGTCTGACATAGCAAGTTGCTCATTAGATACTGCAAGTATTTTTCTGACATTTTCAACTGCATTTCAATCCTTTTGGAGATGATTTTGCCATATGAAAGTTAGTGTTTTGTGTGTTTTTTTGTACCAAAATCTAGTTTCTTAGTCAATTCAGAATAATATAATAACAGCTTATCTTTTGGTCTAATAGGTTAGTAGTTTTTAAAATAAAACTGAATTAAAATAAAAGCCCAAAGGTATTTTTAAAACTGGAAGAGTGCCTGTGTTAGAAGTATAGAGATAATTGAAAATACAGAAATTTCCCATTAGATATCAAAACATGATAGAAATGTGCAGGAATTAAATAGTGTGATAGAAGTAAAAAAAATAGACCAAAGAATTAATAAGGAAGAATAGAGAAACCAGCACCTAGCTCATATACAATGGGAATTAAATATACGCTATAAATGCAGAAAATAATAATTTTAATAATTTAATAAAAATTATTGCTGAGATAATGTATTAGACATGCAGAGAGAAAATAAAGTTATATCCTTTCTTTCTTCACAAATACAAAAAAATTCCAGGTAAATTTAAAAATGAAATGTGTTCTTAAAAACTGTAAAGTACACTAGTCCCAGGGCTCTGTGGGAGGGAAGAAAAAAAAAAAAACAACTGTAAAGTATTAGGCCAAAATGTAAATAATTATTATATAATCTTGGCAAGAAAGTCATTAAATTCAGAAACAAGGTAAAATTCAACAGATTTTTACTATGAAAAGTAAACAAAAACTAACTTTCATGTGGCAAATATTCCATAAAAATATTTACAATCCATTTAATACGCAGGGTAAATACCAGTACTACCTAAGGGGCTTAATAAGTGAAAGCCCAACAACCCAATAGAAATTAAGTTGTCAAAGGATATTACAAGACAACAGATGTGTGAGCACACTCTTTAAACCAAATTCAGCATTGAAACCAGCCCAGGAAAAAGCCATAATGATAATCAGTTCATGATTATCAGCTGAGGAAACATATCTAAACCACAGAACATGACTCATCTGTGGGAGAGAGTCACCATCATTCTATAAACACAGTGCCTGGAAAGGTACTAAAGATACATGATGACGGCAATATTTCTACTCTCACTGAAGCCATGCTATTAATAAGATGCTCTACTCTAGTTACCCTTAGGGAAATGGGGGCCAGTTCTAGAGAAAAGTGCTAAGATTCTTAGTGCTTCCAGCTATTTAGTCTCAGAATAGTGTCCTCTCAACCTATTTCACATCAAAAACTGCTGCTCAAAATTGTGATATGTTAAGAGTGTAGTTAAAATATCGCTAGAGAATAGGCCAGAAAAAAATCGATTCCATTTAAGAACATTTTTACTGAAGTTTAGTTGATTTACAGTGCTGTGTTAGTTTCAAGTACACAGCGAAGTGATTCAGTTATACATATATCCGGGCTTCCATGGTGGTTTGGTGGTAAAGAATCCACCTACAATGCAGGAGACCCAGGTTCAATCCATGTGTCAGGAAGATCTCCTGGAGAATGGAATGGCTACCCACTCCAGTATTCTTTCATGGAGAATTCCATGGGCAGAGAAGCCTGGTGGGCTGTACCCATGAGGTTGCAAAGAGTCAGACACGACTGAGCAAGTATCACCTTCACTATATATATATATATATATATATATATATATATACATTTTCAGATTCTTTTCCATTATAGTTTGTTGCAAGGCATTGAGTATAGTTCTCTTGTTGTTTACCTATTTTATGGGACCTTGTTGTCTACCTATTTCATATATTGCAGTGTCTACCTATTTCATATATTGTAGTGTATATCTGGGAGAAGGCGATGGCACCCCACTCCAGCACTCTTGCCTGGAAAATCCCATGGACGGAGGAGCGTGGTAGGCTGCAGTCCATGGGGTCGCGAAGAGTCAGACAGGACTGAGCGACTTCACTTTCACTTTTCACTTTCACACATTGGAGAAGGACACGGCAACCCACTCCAGTGTTCTTGCCTGGAGAATCCCAGGGACGGCGGAGCCTGGTGGGCTGCTGTCTATGGGGTCGCACAGAGTTGGACACAACTGAAGTGTCTTAGGAGCAGCAGCAGCAGCAGCAGCAGCAGCAGTGTGTATCTGTTAATCCCAGACTCCTAATTTATCTGCTCTCTGCCCTCTTCTCTCTCCCCGTTGGTAACCATAGTTTGTTTTCTATGTTTGTGATTCTGTGTTTGTTTTGTAAATTAGTTCATCTGCATATTTTTTTTTTTAGATTCCACATATAAGTGATATCAGGTGATACTGTCTTTTTCTGACTTACTTCATTCAGTATGACCCATGTTGCTGAAAATGGCATCATTTCATTCTTTTTCATGGCTGGGTATACCACTATATATATACACATACATACATACACATATATACCACATCTTCTTTATTCATTCCTCTGTCAATGGACATTTAGGTTGCTTCCATGTCTTGGCTATTGAATTAGAGTTTTCTCCAGACATATGCCCAGGAATGGGTTTACTGTATCACACAGTAATTCTATTTTTATTCTTTAAGGAACCTCCATGTTGTTCTCCATAGTGGCTAAGCCAATTTGCATTCCCATCCGGAGTGCAGAAATGTTCCTCTCTCTCCACCCTCCCCAGGACAAACTCTTTGTAGACTTTTTGATGATGACCTTTCCGACTGGTGTTAGGTGGTAGGTTCCTCACTGTAGTTTTGGTTTACCTTTCTCTAATAATTAGTGATGGGGCTTCCCTGGTGGCTAGGTGGTAAAGAATCTGTCTACCAATGTAGGAGATATGGGTTTGATCCCTGGGTCAGGAAGATCCCCTGGAGAAGGAAATGGCAACCCACTCTAGTACTCTTGCCTGCAAAACCTCATGGACAGAGGACCCTGGCAGACTATAGTTCATTAGGTTGCAAAAGAACTGGACATGACTTTGTGACTGAACAACAATAATTAGTGATATTAAGCATCTTTTCACATGCCTGTTGGCCATCTGTATGTCTTATTTGGACAAATGTGTATCTAGGTCTTCTGCCTATTTTTTTTATTGCATTTTTAAAAATATTAAACTGTATGAGCTATTTGTATACTTTGGAAATTAATCCCTCATAGTAGCATTATTTGCAAATATTTTCTCCCAGTCTGCAGGATGTCTTTTCATTTTGTTTATGGTTTCCTTTCCTTTACAAAAGCTTTTAAGTTTAATTAGGTCCCATTTGTTTATTTTGTTTGCATTTCTGTTGCTCTAGGAGACAGATTTTTTAAAAATACTGCTGTAATTTATATTAAAGAGTGTTCTGCCTGTGTTTTCCTCTGAGATTTTTATAGTGTCTAGTTTTACACTTAAATCTTTAATCCATTTTGAATTTGTGGGTGTATGTGTGTGTGTTTGTATGGTGTTAGAGAATATTCTAATTTCATTGTTTTACATGTAGCTGTCTAGTTTTCCCAGCACCACTTATTAAGGAGATGTCTTTTCTTCACTGTGTATTCAGGGCCCCTTTGTCATGGATTAATTGACCATACATGTGTGAGTTTATCTCTGGACTTTCTATGCTATTCCACTGATCTGTATTTGTTTTTGTGCCAGTACTGTACTGTTTTGAATACTGTAGGCTTGTAGTATAGTCTGAAGTCAGGGAGCTTGATTCCTCCAGCTGTTCTGCTTTCTCAAGATTATTTTTGCTATTCAGGGTTTTTTGTGTTTCCATACAAATTTTAAAATTTTTTGTTCTAGGTCTATGAAAAATGCCATTGGTAATTCGATAGGGATTGCATTGAATCTGTAGATTGCCTTGGAGAGTATGGCCATTTTAACAATGTTGATTCTTCTAATGCAAGCAGACAGTATATCTTTTCATCTGTTTGTGTTGTCTTTAATTTCTTTTATCAACATCTTATAGTTTTCAGGTGGGTCTGTTCCTAGGTATTTCATTCTTTTTTGATGTAACAATGAAATTGATTCTGTTTTTAAAGCCACAATTTATTACCTGTGACTTTGGAGATGTAAGTTTCCTTAGCCTCCTTGATTTCCTTATCAGCAAAATGGTGGCAGAGCACTTGCTCGCTCACCCAGACCCTGGGGCTGCTGTGAACTTGTGATCATTGGGCACAAGTGGGAAATGGCTACACTGCAATGAAGACCACAGAGAAGAGAATAAACACAAGATTTTGATATTAACAAAAACCATTGGTAAAGACTGAAATTTTGCGGTCTTTTGGAAAAGTTCAGAGAGAATAGGGAATACATTTGTTTCCTGGTTTATACACAGAAAAAATGGAACATGAAGAATTGAGGTAAACTCTTTACCCAAAATCATACAATGTCTTGCTTTCCATTGTGTGTTTTCTCTAGAATACTTTAATAGCACTTATATTCACTAAAATCACAAAAGGAAACCAGTCTTTACATCCTTAGTCTTGAAATCAAGACATTTTATTTGGAAGGTGTTGAGTTGTGTCCCAACCTAATGTGACTGTTTTTGGAGACACAGTTTTTAAAGAGGTAATTAAATTAAAATGAAGTGATTATAATGGGCCCTAATTTAATATGACTTGTGTCCTTATAAGAAGAGGATATTGAAGACAGATTGGTTCAGAGGGAAGACTCATGTGAAAATGCAGGGAGAATATGACCATCTAATTCACATGCAAAATAATGAAATTTGACCCTCATCTTACATAAGACACAAAAATCAACTCTTTAATTAAAGACTTAAACATAAGACCTGAAACTATAAAAATCCTAGAAGAAAAATTAGGGGAAAAGCTTCATGACATCCATCTTGGCAATGATTTCTTGGATATGACTTCAAAATCATAAACAACAAAAGTGAAAATACACAAATTGAACTACATCAAGTTAAAAAGGTTTTACACAACAAAGGAAGCAATCAACTGAGTGAAAAGGCAACTTACATAATGGGAGAAAATATTTGAAAACAGTTTATACGATAAAGGGTTAATATCCAAACAATGTAAGAAATGCTTATAACTCAATAGCAAAAAAGCAAATAAACCGATTAAAAATGGGCAAAAACACTTGAAAACACATTTTCCAAAAAGATTTAAAATAGCCAACAAACATGAAGAATAGCATGAAGCATTAAGTATCTGTATAGAACATAATATATAAAAAAAATGCTCAACACAACACTGGTCTTCAGGGGAATATAAATCAAAACCATAACGTTATGTCACCTCACACCTGTGAGGACGGTTATTATCAAAAAGTCAAAAGAAAACAAATGTTGGTGAGGATGTGGAAAAATTGAGGTTCTTGTACACTGTTGGTTAGGGATGTAAAATAGTGCAGATGCTATGGAAAACTACAGATGTTCCTTAAAACATTTTAAAATGAAGTTAAATTATCTAGCAATTCCACTTCTGGGTGTGTGTACCAAAGAATTGAAATCACTTTCTGGAAGAGATATTTTCAGTCCCATAATCATTGCAGCATTATTCACATTAGTCAAGATATGGAAATAACCTAAATGTCCACCAAAGGATAAATGAACAAAGAAGCTGTGGGATGAATATGTAATGGAATATTATGCAGCCTTTAAAGGGAAATCTTGCTAAATTCGACCACACAGATGAATCAGGAGGACATTCAACTAAGTGAAATAAACCAATCACAGAAGGACAAATACTGTATGATTCTACTTAACATGAGGTACCTAAAATAGTCAGACCTCAGAAGCCAAAAAGAAATGTGATTGCCAAGAGGAATGTGGAAAAGGAATTGGTGAGTTGCTATTCAGTGAGTATATCATTTCAGTTTTGGAAAGTGAACAAGTTCTAGATGTCTGTATACAACTTGTGCCTGTCATTAACAATATCATATTGTGTACTTAGAAATTCAGAGGGTAGATCGCATGTTAAGTGTTTTTACCACTAGAAAAGTGTTTTAAATATGAAAGAAAAACAAAAGATGGCCATCTCTATACCAAGAAGAGAAGCCCCAGAAGAAATCAATTCTCCTGACACCTTGAACTTGCACTTCTTAGCTCCTGAGCTATGAGGAAATACATGTGTATTGTTTCAGGTCCCCAGTGGATGTTCCAGCAACCCTAGCCAACTAATACAGAAGGATCCTTCTTATTGTTGTAAATCTGTTTTTTAAGGGGATTCTTTACCAAGCATTGCCAAGAGGCAATGATATCAGTCTGTTTTACAGAATTAGGGAAATTGCTCTTTCTTTGTTGAGCTCTAGATTCACAATTATAAGTCAACTTTCTGAGCCCAGGATGTTTAAATCCTGATTAAGTGCATGTGATGAATAGAGAATGCATTAACCAGTTGGTGGTAGTTTTGTGTGTTTACATGACCTGGTTACACACACTTTCCTTAAATCATCAGCTGCATAGACCCCATTAATAAAGAAGTGACGTGTGGAGAGATGACAGTTGTACAAGTTATAAATAGACTGTCTAGGCCCTAGGGGTAGGGGTGGGGAGGAAGGGAGGAGGCTCGGATAAGCCAAACCATGGCAATGACAGTAACCGTTTCATAGCCAAGCACCACAGAACTGTGTCACATGAACAAGTTCAATGCTTTGGAAGTTTTTAACTTGGACATACATGATACAGTGTTGTGTATGACAGGCACAAGTTGGGTACAGTTCTAGATTACGGCCAGGGGAGACTATCTGTAATGGTGCTTCCCAAATGAAATGTGCCTACAAATTAGCTGAAGATCTTGTAAAATGCAGATTCCGGTTCAGACAGGCCTGGGGTAGGGCATGAGATTCTGCCCTTCTAACAAGCTCCCAGGTAATGTCACAGCTGATGGTTTGAGGACAACGCCTTAAGTAGAATTTGCACTACTCAAAAGAAAAAGAGAAGAAAGTAGACCATAGAGGCATTAAAAGGAAATTTAGAACCTAAAGCAACTAGAGAAAGAAGAACAAACAAAACCAAAAGTTAGTAGAAGGAAAGAAATCATAAAGATCAGAGCAGAAATAAATGAAATAGAGACAAAGACAATAAAAGATCGCTGAGACTAAAGGTTGGTTGTTTGACAAGGTAAACAAAATTGATAAACCTTTAGCCAGACTCATCAAGAAAAAAAGAAAAATTTAGAGCTTTATTATTAATTTAAAGAAATACAAATCAATAGCCAGTTGGGGAAGAATGCTGTTAGCTTAACGAAATACAAATTGAAAGGATCAGACAGCATGCTCTACCTACGCATTTGGCGAAGCTCTGAAGATTCTGTGACACGTGATAGGAGATAGTATGCAAGTCTCCCATGGGTCAATGGTTAGAATGCTAATTAAAATAACTTGGAAAGTGAGGATCCGGCCCTATCTATTAAAACTGTAAAGGCCTATAATTTAGAGCCCAATATTTTCACTTCTGGGCTTCCATGGTAGCTCAGCTGGTAAAGAATATGCCTGCAATGCAGGAGACCCTGGTTCAATTCCTGGGCTGAGAAGCTCCCCTGGAGGAGGGCATGGCAACCCACTCCAGTATTCTTGCCTGGAGAATCCCCATGGACAGAGAAGCTTTGTGGGCTACAGTCCATAGGGTGGCAAAGAGCCAGACACGACTGGGCACAGCACAGCACTTTTTCACTTTTGCAAATGTATTCTACAAATTTACTCACATTTGTGCAAAAACACTTTTTTTTTGTAAAAAAGGATGTATGTGTGAATATACTTATTTTTTAAATTTTTTAGTTTATATTGGACTATAGTTGATTTACAATCTTGTGTTAGTTTCAGGTGTACAGCAAAGTGGTTCAGTTATACACATGCACGTATCTATTCTTTTTCAAATTCTTTTCCCATTTAGATTATTACAGAGCACTGAGCAGAGTTCCCTGTGCTATACAGTAGGTCCTTGTTAATTATTTATTTTAAATATAGTAGTGTTAATTAAACGTCAGTCCTAAACTCCCAATCTATCCTCCCACCTTCCCCTTTGATAACCATAGATCTGTGAGTCTATTTTGGTTTTGTAAATAAGTTTACTCATGTCATTTTTTTTTAAGATTCCACACATAAGCAATATTATATGATATTTGTCTTTCTCTTTCTGACAGAAAATCCAGTCATCATGGTTTACTCAAGAATGGTGAGTTCCAGGAACTATATTTAATATCCCGTGATAAACCATAATGGAAAAGAACATGAAAGAGAATGTATATATACGAAACTCCTGTGAATTCCTGAAAGAAAAACAATTTTTTTTTTCATCTGTGGTTCTTTATAACTCACTAGCTTAGCAAAATACAGAAACGAAGGAAATCGAGTTTTACAGCTAGATGTTTTTCATTTCTGCATTTGAGCAAAACAATGTATAGGGTTCTTCCCCTACCTCCCTTTCCGACACTCCCTTTAGCAAAAATACTCCTCTGGGCAGAGTGACTGTACACTTTGGCACAACTCTTTTCAGATCCCCTAGTTCTCTTTACAAAATCCTCCTAACTCTTTACAAATCCCCCCCGTTCTCTGGAGGGAAGTAATGGGATGGCCAGAATCCACAGTCCAGTGCCCAGGGCAACATCTCTAGCTTTCCTTTTATTTGCAGGAAAAAAGATTGGAGAAAAGGGATGCCTGGTCTCTCTATTCATTCTGTTGACATTTCTGCCATCACACCCCACAGCACCTGTTCAATTTTCTCAAAAAATTGGGGATCCTCAGGTCATGGAGAAGTTGGCTTCTTCCATGACTGCCTGCTACCAGCTGTGTGTATTTCTATTGATCACATTCAGTTCAATTGAGCCGCTCAGTCGTGTCTGACTCTTTGCGACCCCATGGACTGCAGCACACCAGGCTTCCCTGTCCATCGTCAACTCCCGGAGCTTGCTCAAAGTCATGTCCACTGAGTCAGTGATGCCATCCAACCATTTCGTCCTCTGTCATCCCCTTCTCCTGCCTTCAATCTTTCCCAGCATCAGGGTCTTTTCAAATGAGTCAGTTTTTCACATCAGGTGGCCAAAGTATTGGAGTTTCAGCTTCAGCATCAGTCCTTCCAATGAATATTCAGGACTGTTAGAATGGACTGGTTGGATCTCCTTGCTGTCCAAGGAACTTTCAAGAGTCTTCTCCAACACCACAGTTCAAAAGCATCAATTCTTTGGTGCTCAGCTTTCTTTATAGTCCAACTCTCATATCCATACATGACTACTGGAAAAACCAAAGCTTTGACTAGATGGCTGTAATGCCACCATCTTTTCTATTATAACCCTTCTCCTCCTGCATGGTGGTTTTAAAAATTATTTTTTAAAGCAATGCAACATCGGATCCAATTAGGCTTTAACCAAAGCTGGGAGAGGGCTCATCTGAGCTTTGAAATATCAGAAATATCAGTTCTAGTCCTGTCCCTCCAGGCAAGAAAAGGGGTATTTCAGCCCAGACTGCAAACAGAGAGCTGGTCTAAATGGTAGAAAGTCAGAAAACAGAGGAGATGGGCAGAGTGCAATGAAGAGCATTTGAGGAAACCAGTGCGGTTCCCAAGGAAAATGGCTAAAGTGCCAGGCTTCTCTTTAGTTTTTGCATTTCTCACATATGCTGGCTGCAAAAAGAAATTCTGTGACTGGAGTATAATCGCCTCTTTCTTTCCAACCTCCTAAACATGGATGCTCTTTGCAGTCAACACAAGGAGATCATCCTGTCAGATCTCACTGTCCAAAATAAAGCTCAGCAGGTCTAGAAGTAACACACATTATCTAATGACTAAAGACTCAATGAGGCCTCAGCAGGATCCAGCTCAGTCTATATCCCCATAAATTGGTGTTGCTGGTAGCTTTTTTCCAAACTTCAGAGAAGAAGCTAGATTTTAAAACTAATCATTATAACATTAAAAAAATCACCACTCTTCAATCTTTATCTTTCCGTAGAGCTGTTGTTGGTCATTCTTGCTTTTAACTTTTCCTTATGTTGGTAATTTCTTTTTCTCCAAATTTTTCCTTAAGAGGAGTAAGTTAATAGAAAGAATAAAGACATCAAAACAAGGGCCAGAAAATCATCTTGGACTTGGAAGGACAGTATTGATGGGAACCAAGGAGGGGGCTGGAGTATATGGGCCCTCAGAGAAGATAATCAATAACTTCGGCAGGGTCTGACCTGGCTTGGCTTTTGTTAATGAAATCCTCTCCCTGCTGGAGCCACAGGAAGGAGATGAATTGAGAGTGCTAGCTCATTGCAGACTGTTCGGTGCTGAGCTTCTCCTCCTTCAACCTTTGAAAAGGAAGGCTGCCCACTGACTTGGATGGGATGCTTGAAAACTCAGTGCTTGAACCTACTCCAGCTTTCCAAGGCCCAAGTGTCACTTAATTTGCCTAGGTAACATTTGTCTGAGAATCTCACTTGTGTCTAATGGAGTTTCAGGTTCAAGGGCCCATGGAGAAAGAGTTTCAAGCTGGGTGAGATGAGTAGTCTCACGTTAGTGAGATTATCAATTTAGTCTCCAAGGGTGGGCGGTGGTGGTAGAGAAATAAGCATTTGTGGTTAGGGAGATGGGAATGAATGAAAGACCCCCATCCTTGGTGTCAGGAGGACTGGGGTTTAGAACCATTTTCTTGTTTCCTGAGGGCTTTCATTGAACACAAAATCATTTAACAACTGGACTAGACCCTAACGTATTGGGTTGGCTAAAAAGTTCATTCAGGTTTTTCCATACCATCCTACTGGAGAAACCAAATGAACATTTTAGCTAACCCATATCACTGAATTCATTTCTAACTTTAATTCTATGTTGTACCAAGCCATAAGTCCAGAGACACTCAAAGAATGAAAGTCCAGGGTTATTTTTTGAGAAAAAAAAAAGGCTAGAAAGAGTCACTTGTCTCCACATCACAGCGCTTCATCTGGCAGATGGTCTTGAGCATCTTGAACTTGAGTCCATGGTGACAGCCTTTCTTTCACGAATTTTGCTGTTTGCTAGTTTGGAGAAATCTTTTTAAAAATTCTTTCTTCTCTTCCTTTTTCCATCTCCTACACACGGCTACCACCTCAATTGTTTTTTCGCACCTAATATGCCCTCGTGTGATTCCCACACAAAAGTGTGAAAATGACTTGGTCTGAACAGCCACTTACACAGCAGGTAAATTCCATCATGGTTGGATGGGAGATTTTTGTACTTGGTTTCTTCTGGAAAGTTCTATTAATAATGTCACAAACAAGTGTCCTTGCAGTATATTTTTTTCCTTAAGCTTCCAGAAGTAGTGTCACTGACAAAGAGTCAGAGGAAAACACAGTCTTGGTGTGTGCTATTAGAATTTGGGTTTTTCCCTAAATTTGCTTCATCATTTATGGTGGGTGTCTGGTAGAGTGAGAAAAATTCTGAGATTAGCCCTCTAAAAAGGTTAAAATATTTGCATTTGGCAAATATTTGTTGAACATTTAAGGCGTGCGAAGCATTGTGAAAGGCATACAAAAAGTTATATACATAGCAGTGGCAGAATCTACTGGCTTTCCATTCCAGTAGCCCTTTTAATCATTTTTGCCATACTCAACCATTAGCATGTGAACACAACCTCAGTCGTGTTCAACTTTTCGCCACTCCTGTAGCCCCCCAGGCTCCTCTGTCCATGGGATTTCCCAGGCAAGAATACTGGAGTGAGCTGCCGTTTCCTTCTCCAGGATCTTTCCAAACCAGGGATCAAACTCTCATCTCCTGAATCTCCTGCATTGGCAGGTGGATTCTTTACCATTGACCCTCCCATCAGCACAACCATTGGCAAATTACATCAGCCTGTCTTCTTCAAAATAGACACAGAATATGATTCCTGAACCACCATCATCTTTTACCTGGGTCATTGCAACAGCTTCCTAACTGGCCCCAGCACCCACTGGGTCTTCCTACAGTCTAGACACTATGAAGGACAGAGTGATGGTTGTAAATCATGTTGGGTCATGACACTATTCTTAAATCTCACCAGTGCTGTCCCATCCGACTCAGTGGAAATGTCGTGTCCTAGGGTCCCCTAAAGAACCTCTTGATGCAAGTGAAAGAGGAGAGTAAAAAATTTGACTTAAAACTCAACAGTCAGAAAACTAAGATCATGGCATCCTATCCATCACTTCATGGAAAATAGATGGGCAAACAGTGGAAACAGTGACAGACTTTATTTTTTGGGGGGCTCCAAAATCACTGCAGATGGTGACTGCAGCCATGAAATTAAAAGACGCTTACTCCTTGGAAGGAAAGTTATGACCAACCTAGGCAGCATATTAAAAAACAGAACAATTACTTTGCCAACAAAGGTCCATCTAGTCAACAATATGGTTTTTCCAGTGGTCATGTATGGATGTGAAAGTTGGACTATAAAGAAAGCTGAGCACCAAAGAATTGATGCTTTTGAACTGTGGTGTTGGAGAAGACTCTTGCGAGTCCCTTGGACTGCAAGGAGATCCAACCAGTCCATCCTAAAGGAAATCAATCCTGAATATTCATTGGAAGGACTGATGCTGAGGCTGAAACAGCAATACTTTGGCCACCTGATGCAAAAAGCTGACTCGTTTTAAAAGACCCTGATGCTGGGAAAGATTGAAGGTGGGAAGAGAAGGGGACGACAGAGGTTGAGATGGTTGGATGGCATCAGCAACTCAGTGAACATGAGTTTGAGTAAATCCAGGAGTTGGTGATGGACAGGAGGCCTGGTGGACTGCAGTTCATGGGGTTGCAAAGAGTCGGACATGACTGAGTGACTGAACTGTGACTTCAGTGACTGAACTGAAGTGAGGGTCCCCATTCTCAGGGCTCTCCCTATGTGGCTGGCCCCTCTCAAGCTTTTCTGTTCCAGCCACATGGGTCCTCCAAGCATGTCAAACACCGTCCTGCCTCAGGGCCTTTGCACTGCCTATTCTCTTTGTCTAATGTACACAGCCCTCAGATACATCAACAACAGCTTGCCCTGAGGCTTCCTTCAAGTCTCCACTGAAATGTTACTTACAGTGGAGACTTTCCCAACTACCAGTTGCCTGATTTATTTGCGTATTTACCCTCTTCATGTGAGGTCCATGAGGGTATGATCTGTGTCCATTTTGTTCATTATTCTATTTCTAGTGTCTGGAAAGTGCCTGGCACATGAACTATGCTCAAAAAACAGTGGTGGAACCAAGACTTTCCTGGCAGTCCAGTGGTTAAGGCTCCACGCTTCCAATGCAGGGCCATGGGTTTGATCCCTGGTGGGGGAACTAGACATGGAATAGTGGGCTGGTTCAAAATTGGGAAAGGAGTACATCAAAGCTGTATATTGTCACTCTGCTTATTCAACTTACATGCAGAGTACATAATGCGAAATGCAGAGATGGATGAAGCACAAGTTGGAATCAAGATTGACCGGAGAAATATCAGCAACCTCAGATATGCAGATGACACAATCATTACGGCAGAAAGCCGAGAGGAGCCCCTTGATGAAGATGAAAGAGGAGAGTGAGAAAACTGACTTAAAACTCAACATTCAGAAAACGAAGATCATGGCATCTGGTCCTATCACTTCATGGCAAATAGAGGGGGAAACAATGGAAACAGTGAGAGACTTTATTTTTTTGGGCTCCCAAAACACTGCGGATGGTGACTGTAGCCATGAAATTAAAAGACTGGCTCCTTGGAAGAAAAGCTATGACAAACCTAGACGGTGTATTAAAAAGCAGAGACATCACTTTGCCAACAAAGTTTGTATCATCAAAGCTATGGTTTTTCCAGTAGTCATGTATGGTTGTGAGAGTTGGACCATAAAGAAGGCTGAGTGCCAAAGAATTGATGCTTTCAAACTGTGGTGCTGGAGAAGACTCTTGCAAGTCCCTTGGACAGTAAGGAGATCAAACCAGTCCATCCTAAAGGAAATCAGTCCTGAATATTCATTGGAAGGACTGATACTGAAGCTGAAGCTCCAGTACTTTGGCCACCTGATGCAAAGATCTGACTCACTGGAAAAGATCCTGATGCTGGGAAAGATTGAAAGCAGGAGAAGGGGACAGCAGAGGATGAGATGGTTGGATGGCATCACTGACTCAATGGACATGACTTTGAGCCAACTCCAGGAAATAGTGAAGGGCTAGGAAGGCTGGAGTGCTGCAGTCCATGAGATTGCAAAGAGCTGGACATGCCTGGGCAGCTGAACAACACAATCAAGGTAGGTACTTCACCTTGCTGCTGTATTCCCAGCAGTTAGACTAGTGCAAGGCATACAGTAAGCACTCAGTGAGGATCTGTTGACTGAACGTTCAATAAATACATGCATAAGGGTTGAATCATGTATCTTCTATATACCAACAACCAGATTTAGAATTTCTATTCAACTTGAGAAATATTTTTATTTTTTTTCTCTAACTGCAATATCAGTTAAACTACACACATGCGCACACACACACACAAATTTTGTATATTTTTATATATTTTTAAAGTACCCAGGTGTTCCCTTCTTGAAAGTGAGAATCCTAGGTACTTCTTGCTGGTTCTAAGTGGTTCCAGATAAGGGTAGATTGAGTTTCTACTTTGCTCAGGAGCACAAGAGCTTAAAGAAGATTTGGAGAAGTTGAAGAGTGGAGGAGAAGTTTGAGAAGCCAAAAGGAAGACTTAAAGATAACACGATGAACATAAAGATAACCAAATGAGTATAAAGAGATCACCCACAACACCATCTATTATAAGTTTTATGCAACAATGGACTCATACGGTTATGGACCCAGGTTCTTGGCCTCCTTTATCAATAGAAATTGAAAAGAGGCCAGACAAGAAATTCAGGCAAGGCTTTACTGGGGGCTCCTGCTGCAGCAGAGGGCAGTGAGATCAATAAACAGGTTCCCTTGCTCGCTCATTGAGGTGGGGTGAGATTGTTCCTTTCATGGGGTGAGGGTAGGGGTGTGTCTAAGGGTTGGGCTGAAGGGGTAGCTTAGGTGGTGTGCTCATTCATTTGGTGGTATTGAGTGCAGTCCCCTGCTTTTGCTCCCAGCTTCTCAGAAGTGGCAGTTGGTCTTTTTGTTTTTTTCATATCTTGTTGTCCATTTGCTGTTTGTTGTTTAGTTGGTAAGTCATATCTGACTCTTTTGTGACCCCATGGACTGTAGCCCACCATGGTCCATGGGCTCCTCGGTCCATGGGATTCTCCAGGCAAGAATACTGGAGTGGGTTGTCATGCCCTTCTCCAGGGGGTCTTCCCAACCCAGGGATCAAACCTGGGTCTCCTGCATTGCAGGCAGATTCTTTACCAGCTGAGCTACCTGGTTTAGTTCCTTCCAGTTTCTTTGTATTTTGTTGCTGAGAGGAGATGTTTGTCCAGGTGCAATCACTGCAGCTAAGTGATTCAGATCCCAGGTCCCAGCCTGCCTCAATGCCGGACATACGGTCCTGAAACTTCTTAAAATCACACCCTGGCCCTGTTTCAGGTCTGCTAGTATGGATCTATCTCATTCTTTTGTATGGGCATTTTCCACTATTGTAGCATAATTTTATGTAGACATTCTGTTATTGATGACGTTTAAAGAGTTTCCACTGTAACCTGCTGCTACAGTGCATATGTTTTGACATATATCTTTATGTGCTTGTGACACTATTACTTGAGCAGAAATTCCTTAAGTTAGATTTGTTGCTGCCAACTTCTTCCTCAAAATGTTATACTTGTAAGTCTTTTAATAACTGCGAATGCTTCTTTTCTAGAACTTTTGCCTATATTAGCTCTTAACTTTTAAATTTTTGCCGATAAGCAAAATGCCTTCTTACTGTTTTCAAAAGTTGCATTTCCACAGTCACTGTCCAGGTTTTCCCTCTTTTTCCATATCGACTGGGCCTTTGTGTTCATTTTTGTGTGAATTGCCCATTGCATCATACAGCTTTCTATTAGACTGACTTCTTCATATTCATTTATATAAACCCATTTTATATTGTGATTGTTAATCCTTTATTTCTAATATTTTCCAAATGTTTTATCCTAGTCTCCCACTTTTATTTTTATTGATGTATTCTTTGCTTTAATAAAGCATTTAATACTTACACAGTTATATTTGTTAGGTTTTGGCTTTGGAATTTTCAATTTTAAAGCTTTCCCAACCCCAAACTTAGAAAAATAATGCCCAAACATTTTCTCTTAATACATTTCAAATTTTGGTCTTACATTTACATCTCTAATCCAGGTGAAATTAATTTTTGTATATAAGCTAGCGCCTATTTTCCTTATATATGGATTCCTGATTGCTTTAACACAATTTACGTCAATCCATTTTCTCCCTACGATTTAAAATATTATCTTTAGTATATATTAACTTTCTACTCATTCTTGAATTTCTAGAGATTTTGTTCCTATAACTGGTTCACCTGACACTGTTAATCTTCTCGTTATAACTCACTTTCCAAACTACCTTGGCTATTTTACTCATTTATTCTCTCAAAAGGACTCTGAAATCAATTTGTCAAGTGAAAAAAACACACATATGAAATGACTGGGATTTATATTGAATCATCTTAAATTTACATATTTAGTGTTTCCATTTGGCAGTATGGCATATCTCTTTATTTAGACACTACTTCGTGTCTTTAAATACAATTTCAGAGTTTCTTAGGTATCCTAATATTTTTATTGCCCTTTTGGGTACCACTTTCTACAATAACATTTTTCATTACATACATTAAGAAACTAAATGTATCACAGATTTTTTAAAAGTGCTGATTCAGTTTTGAAAGTTATTCTGTTAATTTTTCAGCATTGGATTTACTGATGTTTTGTTTGGAATTTTTTGTATGTATGCAAGTAATTAATAACTCAGCAGCAGTTTTCTTTTAGTGCTATCACTTCTCGTCTTGATGTAAGAAATTTGTTCACCTTATGGTCTCAATAACATGGAAGTTACCTATTAGATATACTCTGAGCCTGGCACCCTTTCAAATGGTAGATCTTTGACAAACCTTCATTTTCCTCTTTGGATTTCAGTCTACTTGACTTTTCTTTTTCTTGAGCATTTTTCCCATTTTATTTTGGTTATATAGTCATTCACTCAAACTTGATTTTCAAATTTTTGACAAAAGGGATGCAAAATGTTACTTAACATTATTGGAACCTATTTCATAATTGTTGTAATTCTTTCCTATTTCATTCCTAATGTATATTTTTTGTTTATTTTCCTCATTTATGATCTTACTTTAGTATATAAAGTATACTCAGGTCTTTGAATAAGCTTATTTTAATCTCATTTATCAGTCTTTCTTAATTTTTGTTTTCTTTATTAATCTTAGCTTTTAAGTTAATTATTTCCTTCTATTTTCTTTTGGTTTATTTTGTATCCTTTCCCTTTTATTTCTAGTTTGCTTAAGTTTTTACTATGAATGTATGTTTGATTTTATCAAAAACTTTTTCTGCACCTGTGGAGATAATCATATGTATATTTTTATCTGTTATAGTGGTTCCACTGATTTTTAGATTTTAAAATAACATGCCCCAGGAACAACAATCTTGAATTATCCTTTTTATATAATGTTGAATTTAATTTGCTATCTTTTTTTAAAGATAATTTCCTTCTATGCTCATGTGGGATAGTAGTAGTAGTAGTTCAGTCACTCAGTCATGTCTGACTCTTTGCGACCCCATGAATCGCAGCACGCTAGGCCTCCCTGTCCATCACCAACTCCCGGAGTTCACTCAAACTCATGTGCATCGAGTCAGTGATGCCATCCAGGCACCTCATCCTCTGTCGTCCCCTTTTCCTCCTGCCCCCAATCCCTCCCAGCATCAGGGTCTTTTCCAATGAGTCAACTCTTCGCATGAGGTGGCCAAAGTATTGGAGTTTCAGCCTCAGCATCAGTCCTGCCAATGAACACCCTGATCTTCTTTAGGATGGACTGGTTGGATCTCCTTGCAGTCCAAGGGACTCTCAAGAGTCTTCTCCAACACCACAGTTCAAAAGCATCAATTCTTTGGCGCTCAGCTTTCTTCACAGTCCAACTCTCACATCCATACATGAACACTGGAAAAACCATAGCCTTGACTAGATGGACCTTTGTTGGCAAAGTAATGTCTCTGCTTTTTAATATGCTTTCTAGGTTGGTCATAACTTTCCTTCCAAGGAGTAAGCGTCTTTTAGTTTCATGGCTGCAATCACCATCTGCAGTAATTTTGGAGCCCCCCCCCAAAATAAAGTCTATCACTGTTTCCACTGTTTCCCCATCTATTTCCCATGAAGTAATGAGACCAGATGCCATGATCTTAGTTTTCTGAATGTTGAGCTTTAAGCCAACTTTTTCACTCTCCTCTTTCACTTTCATCAAGAGGCTTTTTAGTTCCTCTTCACTTTCTGCCATAAAGGTGGTGTCTTTTGCATATTCTGTGGGATATTGGTCTGTAATTTTCTTTTCTCCCATTGAAGTACTACTAACCAAGCCCAACCCTGCTTAGCTTCTGAGGTCAGGTGCATTCAGGACAGTGTGGCTATAAATTGTAATTTTCTTATCTTAGAACACCTTTGGTTTGGAGTCAGAATAATGGAAGCGTTTTTTCCTCTTGTAATTTCTGGAATAATTTGTGTATAAATGACGTTATTTCATCTTTACATGTTAGAATTCATTGATGAAGTCATTTGGCCTGAGTTTTCTCTGTGGGAAGTTTATTGACTACTTCAATTTGTTCTATAAATGATGGTGATGATGACAGTAGCCAATCTATATTATAGTTTATTACATACCAGGCATTATGAAATGTATAAGAATATGTAAGTCCTTACTGCAGCATTATGAAATTTGTGCTCTTATTCTTCTCATCATTAGATACAGTATCTAAGTCTCAGAGAAGTTAACAAACTTGCAGAATACACACTCCCAGTAAGTAATACAGCAAGGCATCAGATTTATGTCTTTCCTATCCTAGAATCAGAATCCATCCACCACACATTGGCTTTAGATTTTTCATTCTAGTAATTGGCCTGGGAGTAGGAAGTAGAATCTCTCATTCATTCATTTATTCATTCACCCATTCATTTCTTGCTGTCGTGTCATAAGCATGTTAAATGCTCACCATGAAGCCTTATTGTGTCAAACTCTGTGTACCAGGGATGTTAACTAGAGACCCAAGAAATGAGGTGGGTACACAGGATTTGTTACTGAGGATGAGTGCAAAAATCTTCTGTTTGGCTTCAGAGAGAGTTTTCCAGATAGATCCTCAGGAATGCTCACCTTTGACAGTATTATAATATTGTTTGCAACTTTTCCCCCATCTAACTCTCCCAGAACCACCTTCTCACCCCAAAACACACAATTCAATACTTCCCCAGTGCTTAAGAGACTTTTTTTGAAAGACTTTTTTGATGTGGATCATTTTAAATGTCTTTTCTGAACTTGTTATGATACTGCTTCTGTTTTCTGTTTTGGCATTTTGGCTGTGAGGTATGTGGGATCTTAGCCCCTGACCAGGAATTGAACCTGTAACCTCTGCATTGGAAGATGAAGTCTTAACTACTGGACCACCAGGGAAGTCCCAGAAACTTTTCACCTGGGTGCCAGTTCAGATTAGCACCATCACTAAGATGCCATTCCTTGACAAGTAAACGCAGAAAGTACACAATCTCAGACCCTATAGGCCAGCTGCCATGTTAGGCAAACCCAAGTGTCTGATGTGGAATTTTCAAGAAGCAAATGAAATTAAGTCTGCAAAATTTCCTTAGCAATCAAAAAAATAAATCTCTTCCAATGCTCCCCTGGTGCTTTTTGGTTCCTCAGAGCTGTCCTGAAGTGCTAAAGCTTTACAGATATCCCAATGTTTATTTTCTCGCTGTGTAGGGTGAAGACAGAATGAAATCACCATTGAGTCTGCAAGGGGGTTCTCAATTCCATTTTTCTTCTGCTTGAAACCCCATGTTTCTTTTCTTTGAATATTTTTCAGCTGGGTTAAAGGAGGCTAGAGTTGAAAATGTTCTTACACTTAAAAAAATAGCTGTTGCCAGAAGGGTTTTTCCCAGTTTGAAAAATCATGCAGCATATCGCCAAAGAAACAAATGCATCACAGGAACTGGAAGCCAAGAGCTAAAAACAAACAAAAAAACAACAGCAGAAACCTTATCCCTAACATCTGCCTAAGTGTATGTCAATGCTTGGCAGGAAACATAAGCCTACATCTGTCTGATCGTCTAAACCCACACCATGCGATACATGCTGTGATCCATCCAACTGGGAAGAGGTCCCAGGAAGAGACAGCAGTCAGCTTGTGCCCAGTGATTGTCAGGAATTCGATTCTGAGAAGTTCAGACGTACAGGACAAACTTATGATTACCAAGAGGGGAAAGGAGGGAAAATTGGGATTGACATATATACACTATTGATAATATGTATAAAATAGATAACTAATGAGAACCTACTATATAGCACAGGGAACTCTACTCAATGCTCTGTGGTGACCTAAATAGAAAGGGAATCCCCCAAAGAGGGGATATATGTATATGTATAGCTGATTCACTTTGCAGTAGAGTAGAAACTAACACAACATTTGAAAGCAACTATACACAAATACAAAATTGTTTAAAATGAAGTTTGGTTGTAAGTTTCAAAATCTGCTGTCAAATCTGAATAAATTACTGCAGACTATCAGATGGTGATGTAGATAACTTGAAAATATAAAGAATCCTTACAACTATCTTTAATTCATGACTTCAAGTTACAGGTGAGAAAACTGAAGGACAAAACGGCTAATTAATTTGACTAAGAGCCAACTTCTAGGTAACGGATATTTCCTACCAGGATACTGACAATGATACCACATTTTGAAATCACGTATTTCTTTTCTTTGAATATTTTTCAGTTGAATTAAAGGAGGCTATAGTTGAAAATGTTCTTACACTTAAAAAAAATTAGTACAGACAGGAACAGCCCCCTTGCCGCAGAGATGCTTCATGGTACCCTTCTTCATCACATCCCCTTTCCTCCTGCCTGCATTCATTCCCTCCTGAAAACAGATCAATAATTCTCCATTTCTGAGATTTGGTTATTTCAAAATGTTATCAAATGAAAACATTTGTAGTAGCTTCTTGTGACTGGCTTTTCAGCACAATTCTCTGGATTTCATCCAGACCACTGGCTGAATTAATACTTCATCCTTATTTACTGCTGTGTACTATTCCATGATACATATGTTTCATGGTTTGTTTAACCACTTATCAGTTGAAGGACATCTGAGTTGTTTCCAGTTTACAGTTATTATGAACAAAACTGCTATAAATACTCTTATACAGATTTGTATGTGAACACAAGTCTTCATTTCTCTGGATAAATGCCCAGGTGTGCAACAGCAGAGTTGTATGATAATTTGATTTTTTTTTTTAAAGAAACCACTAAATTGTTTTCCAGAGTGGCTGAACAATTTCATCAGCAACGTATGAATCATCTGGTTTCTCCACATCCTGCCAGCATTTTGGCATTTTCATTATTTTTTATTTTAATCATTCTGATGGGTGTGTAATGATACTTCATTGTGGTTTTAATTTGCATTTCCCTCATGGCTAATAATGTTGAACATCTTTTCATGTGCTTATTTGCCATCTGTATATCTTTGGTGAAATGTCTCCTCATGTCTTTTTCCCAGGTTCTAATTGGATTGTTTGCTTTACTGTTTTAAATTGAGAGCAATTCATATATTTGAGATGCTAGCCTTTGTCAGAGATGTGGTTTGCAAATGTAGTCTTTCAAAATGTAGCTTTTATTTCCATTCTCTTAACAGGGTTCATTTTAAATTTTGATGAGGTCAAACTTACAAATTTTTCTTTTTGGATAATGACTTTACCTGCTCCTAGGGCCTAAAGATTTTCTCCTGTTTACATCTAAAAGGTTTCCTGATTCACTTTTAAGTCCATTATGAATTTTGAGATAATTTTTTATAACATGTGAGGCTTAGGTAAAGTTAGTTCTTTTGTTTGTTTGCTCCACTTGTTGAAAAGGCTAAATAAACGTCATCCATTAAAATGCTATTGCACCTATAAAAAGTCCAGTTTGGCATATTTGAATGAATTCTATTCTATTGCTGGATTGTTTACTCTCTTCTGTTGGTCTGTCTATATATTCCACTGCCAAGACCCAGAGTCTTGATTACTATAGCTACACAATAAGTCTTCACATTGGCTATAGATTGATTCCTACCAGTTTATTTTTCTATGTCAAGTTTTTTTAGCTACTGTATAGATAAATTGTGTGCATATTTCCATATAAATTTTATGATAAGTTTGTCTATATTTATAGAAAAATTTTATTGGAATTTTCATAGGAATTATGTTAAATCTGTATGTCAGTTTGGGGAACTGACATCTTTAGTATGTTGGGTCTTTCAATCCATGAACAGAGTGTATTCCCCAGCTATTTTAGGTTTTTCACATTTCTTTCATCAGAATTTTGTAGTTTCCTTCATACAGAGTCTAAACATGTTTTATCAAGTTTGTATCTAAGTGTTTAATTTCCTTTGAAGTAGTTATAAATGATACTGTTTTAAATTTTGCCCTCTACATGTTTGTGGTTAGTAAAAATGCAATTGATTTTTGTGTGTTGATCTTACAAATCAGTCTTTTTAAGAAGCAATTTTATTTAACAAATGTTTGTTAGTACTGTGTATAAGTCACATCGAATCATGGGGGATATTAAAGTGTAATTAATTACTGCCTATATTTTGACCGTGTACAAACCACGCAATTTATCCATAGCAGAAGTTTAAGTGAAAAACAGGAGAAGATATAAGTTAAGTTCACAGGTCACACAGCATGCTTGAACAGCAGATGAGAAGTTGCGCAGAGACAGGAAGAAACTGTTGGGTAGAAGAGACAGAAGAGTACATCTGGGCGGGGATTTCAGGACACCTGGGTTCTAACTGCCCTCCAGATTTTTTCTGTGGCTCAGATAGCCCTTCCAATGACAAATGGTTCATAACACATGAACCATTTCATAACACATGAACCTTTCCCCCAGCAACATATTTTAGAATCCAGTGAAATTATGTTCATGGACATGTTTTTGAAACAGAGACATTACAACCACATTCGGTTAGAAAATGTGATTTAAGTAAATAACAAAGAGCCATTTTCACTTGGAAAATGCTTTTAAATTTTAACACAAAGGTAAATGTGTCTGATCAAGGTAGTCTCTCTACAAAGAGTCCTGTTTATGGGGACCAGGAGTTAATTACATCCCACCATGAGGAGTGAGTGCCCTTCCATCCAGGCCAACTGGGCATCATTACAAGTGAGTAATTGCACCGCTTTTCATCAGTTGCCTAAATCATTAGAACACAAGATTATTAAACCAAGACCTACCAATTTAGCTGCTCAAGGATGGAGTCTATTAGACCATCTGCTACCTTATCAACACCAGACACAGCAAGTCCAGGCAACTTTATATCCAACATGTAGCACCTACTGCTTCCAACTGATCCATATACTCTTTTTTAAGCAATGGTTATTTAATTGCTGGAGCTAACAAGCAATCCAACAACTGCTTCTGGGCTATGAGTACTACCTGCCAAAAGTGGGCTGTGGGGTTCGGAAAGAGCCTGCGCGCAACGTAAGATTATTTCCGATCATGTTGTTCAGGCTGGAGTCTAGAAAGACTATTTCAGGAAGGTGTAAGTGTGACAGAGAACAGAATGGTGACCTCATCTTCTTCTCAGGGAAAGTTCTCTCACTACAGGGAGGCTTAGGTGTTTCCAAAAGGTGAATATCAAAAAAGAAATATGGAAAATAGAAAATACGTGCATTTATTTTTAACTTTTCTGAGTCCTTTCTCTCTACTTGACATCTCTCTGTGAAGGCAGATATCATTTCTGTGTTGTTTACTATCATACTCAGTACCTGGTAGGTGCTTAAAAAGTAGATTCATTTTGATATTTAGCAAAACTAATACAATTATGTAAAGTTTAAAAATAAAATTAAAAAAAAAAAGTAGTTCATAAAGACACGGAAGCAACCTAAATGTCTGTCGACAGAGGAATAAAGAAAATGTGGTACATATATACAGTGGAATATTACTCAGCTATATAAAACAACAAAATGATGCCATTTGCAGCAACATGGGTGGAGCTAGAGATTATCATGGACCTAGAGATTATCAAGGCCAGTCAGACAGAGAAAGACAAATATGAAATCACTTATACGCGAAATCTTAAAAAAGGGTACAAACGAATTTCTTTACAAAGCAGAAGCAGAGTTGCAGATGTAGAAAAACTTATGGTTACCAGGGAATGGGAGCAAGGAACAGGAGCTTGAGATGAATATACACATACTGTTACTTACAAGATAGATAGCCAACAAGGACCTGCTATATAGCACAGGGAGCTCTACTCAATATCCTATATGAGAAACTGATAGGAGATAACCTATTTGAGAAAAGAATCTGAAAAAGAATGAGTATATGTGTACATGTAATAGCATCGCTTTGCTGTAGACCTGAAACTCACACAACACTGTAAGCCAACTATGTGCCAATAAAAGTCTTGAAAAGAAAGAAATGAATGTTGCCTAAATGCGTATATGGGTAAACGCACGAATGTGGGGAAGAGCAGAAGAAGAATGTGCATGTGAAGTTTGACATGAGGGGGAGGAAAGGACTGCAGGAAGCACACCAGTCAGCATGGTCACTTCCACCGCCTCTGGGAACTTGTGAGAACCAGGAAGTCCAGCAGAAGGAATGTGGACATGCTGGCATCGATTTGGGGGCTTCCCAGGTGGTGCTAGTGGTAAAGGACCCTCCTGCCAATGCAGGTGAGGTGTAAGAGCCAAGGATTCAATCCCTGTGTCAGGGAGATCCCCTGGAGGAGGGCACTGGCAACCCACTCCAGTATTCTTGCCTGGAGACCCACATGGACAGAAAAGCCTGCCAGGCTGCTGTCCTTATGGCTGCATGGAGGCAAATATGACTGCAGTAATTCAGCATGCAGGCACGCAGGGTTGATTTACAGTGCTGTCTTAGTTTAAGTGTACAGCAATTTGATTTAGTTATACATACCCGCGTATCCATTCTTTTTCAGATTCTTTTCTTATTTAGTTTATTACAGAATATTGAGTATAGTTCCCTGTGCGGTTCAATCGGTCCTTGTTGATTATCTGTCTTATACATAGTAGTGTGTGTGTGTTAATCATCACGATTGTGTTGGAACTTCCCAAGTGCACCTGGCTAAGCACAGAGCACATACTGGCCGCTGCAGCCTGACTGGTGGGAGAACCTTGTTTGCCTGTTTCCATAGTTGAGGGATAAGGAACCTCAGTCTCTACATCACTTTCCCCTGAGCTCTTCCAAGTTCAAGGAGGCAAATCACATTTCATAGATTCCCCTCTGATCCCCTTCAAGAGTTAGTGGATAAAAGGGTATCCATTTTAAGAGGATGCCCCCCCCCATATTACTTTAGTCAGATTGAATTAAAAATGTGTTTGAGACATTCAAAAAAAGTGATGCTCTAACAGAGAGTGGGTTCTTTGGTGTCAGGCAAATGGGGCTCAAATCCAACCTCATTCCTTATAACCCTGTGACCTTGACAATTCTTGGCTTCCTTTTCTCTGAAATGGTGGTGATGAGGTGGCTAAGAGAACTAGATGTGTGTGAAACCATTTTAGAAAATGCCTGGCATTTTGGTGAGTACTCATAAGTGGAGGTGATTATCAGCTTTTTCACTGAATAGGAATATACTGCTTCTTGGGTAAGAAGCAATTACAATATCATAATACAATACAATACAATATTGTATTGGTTTTGCCATACATTCACATGAATCAGCCATCGATGTACACGTGTTCCCCATCCTGAACCCCCTCCCACTTCCCTCTCCATACCATCCCTCTGAGTCATCCCAGTGCACCAGCCCCGAGCATCCCGTATCATGCCTCGAACCTGGACTGGTGATTCGTTTCACATATGATATTATACATGTTTCAATGACATTCTCCCAAATCATCCCACCCTCGTCCACTGTATTCCACAGTAAAACAAACTCAGAGCTATATAAGAATCAAAATATGCAAGAGTTTTTATCAGATACTAGGATACCTCAGAACGCATCTCGGGTTTGCTTCATGAGGCTTGATGCTATCCTGTGAGTCTGGGGGTCATGCTCACTGCACTCTTGGGGTAGTTTGGAGGAGGAGCTTGAGAATCACTGTAAGAAAGTAACAGGTAATCCATAAAACATCAAAAACTACCAGTTGAAATGATGCATCTGATAATCTGCTAAGCTTCTTCAGTACCACCCAGAGCCAGGCACCGGATGCAAATGGACAGAACAGGAGTAAATGTGGTCAGCTATATGCCAGGCTGCCTCCCTCCTCCCAGCCCCTCTTTCCACAAAAGGTTGTTCTCATTCCCTTGGGGGCCTGAGAAATCCTTTGAAGAATGGTTGACACAGTGAGTTTAATTCCTCCAAAGGTACATGAAGGAGAATTTCAGCAAGTCCCTGGAGGTTTTCAAGTGAATCCCAGTCACTGGTATTCTCCTCCCAGAGACAGTGACAACTCTCAGTCCAAACACTCGGCTACCATGTTCTTAGAACTTCCATGAGCATCAGGCTTCATATTGCCTGTAAGTTTCTCCAACAGTTAAGCTGGTGCTTAACCTTCCTAATAACTCTTCCTAGGTATATCTAAAAGTTGCACATTATTGAAACATGTTTATACTAGGAAAGCTATTTGAAATAAAATGATACCCACCCCCTCATCAAGATAACAATCAATGCAAACTCTTCCTGAAAACCAATGAATGAACCATGTAGAAAGCCAGTGGCACCAAATGGTCTCTGGGTATAATTAGCTCTGGATCTATAGGTTATAAATGGCACATAGTAGGCAACTAAGGTTTTGTGGATTTATTTATTCATTCAACAAACATTCGCTAAGAGTCTGTGATAGGCCAGGTACTGGGTGAGTTGCTAAATAAATAGATGGATGAACGGGAGGAAGTTGGATGGATTTATGATATGGTTATATCAGGGGATGGATGATTCTCCAAAGTGTAAGGCAATTAACACCTGATTTAAACCAAGCACAATACTACCCTAGAAAAGATCAAGGGTAGAAAGTATATTCTTTTTTAAGGAAGAAGGTCAGATGTATAACCATTTGGACTTCGACTCTTTCAGATGTAACTTGGGCTATGAGTGGAGTTTCTCAGGTGTTTGTGAGCCTTAATCATAGTAAGAGTTATGAGTAATTTCAAAATTGTTAGGTAAAAGCTTTTCTTTGATTTTTACCCCCAATGGACAGATTCCTTTAGTACTCCTATGGGGTAAATTATTTCATCTTCTTATGTTTGAGACTTTCCAAGGTCTAATACATTGGAGCAGAACCAGCCTTCAAAGAAGAAACTTTGAAGTTTCTGTTATGTTTTGAGTATTTATAAAGCGTGCCCAAATTTTGCTTGTGGAAACATCACCATTTATCTTAGTGATTTGCCTGTGTGTGTTATGCAGTATAGCCGATCCACTAAGAATGTCAGCTTCCTGAAGGCAAGGACTTCCTGGCTGTTCAGAGAAACACCTTCACAGTACCTGGAACTCTGATGACTGAATGAATCAGTTAATAAATTCAAGGCCCAGGTTTAGTGAATTTAATTTAATGAATTACTGCTATTGTGACATTTCACCTTGTTACACGTTAGACCATCCTTCCAATACATTGTAACCCTTTTCATCTTTGCAGCTCTCCTGTAGCCTTGATATTAATAGCAATCCTTATTCAAAGAAAAAAAGTAAGAGCAATAGGAACAGAGAAAACAGATTAAAGTCAGCTGTATTTAAACAAAATCAGAAGAATTGTGTCACACCAGTCTTTTCTTTCTCCTGATCACAGTAACAGAGGCTCTAATATGTTTTAAAATCAAGCTATTCCTCACCACTTTCTCAGATTAAGTTGGATTACTTATCTTCAATATGTATAGATTTTCTGTTTCTAATCTAGAAAATTTCTAGGCAGAAATACCATTTAGTACAAGTTCAAATGTTAGTTGGTGCTCTCTCCTTGTAATATCCCAGTATAGAATTGGACCAAATTCTCCATCTTTCCCAGCTATAAGCAGAGCATTCTACAGTCATAAAGAAACAGTTTTAGTGGATTTCTTCACACACAAACATGCCCACCTGCCCACCGACCCCCCAACCGCCACCCCCCAGGTCTTATTAGTGTGCAGCCCTACCCAGGTCATAGGAGAAAATCTCTGGAACTGACCAAGCCCCATAGCAACTGTTGCCATGAGCCTCCAAACCTAAACTGGCCAGTTTCCTGAACCCATATTAGGTAAAATACCCACCCTATTACCCGCCTATAGCATCCTAACCAATCACCTCATGCCACCTCTCCAATAGGAATTTTCTCTTAAGGAATTTCTGTCTTAAGGAATTGTCTGCTAGCCCGTGAAAGGATCTGACTCCACTTGAGCTGGTTAACAGCAGCTCCCACTCTAATAAACTTTATTCTCTTCTCATCCTGTCTCATGTCTGGAAATTCTTTTCCTACTTGAGCATGGACCACGACAACTAGTTTCTGGCCTTGGAATTATATAATCTTCATCCACCAGGACAATGGCTAAAATAATGTACCTCGATCCACTTATACAGACTAAATACTATCCCACTAGAATTCTTGACTGACTTGCTAGATTATTTATCACATTTGACTCATTTGCTCATTAAGAGAACTTAGACATTATTTTCAAATAATAAAAATCATCATCTTAATAACACCTCCCCCATCCTCTCCCCAATACAAGAGGCTTTCCCAAAGTTTGATTCTTTTTAGTTTAGTCAAGTATCTTCCAAAGCCCTGAGTTGGCAGACTCATACCCACCCTAGTGTCAAACCAAAGAAACACCAATTTCCGCCACCGACAGCTAACTCACTAGGAGGTGTGTGGACTAGCCTGTCTTGAGATCGTACTTTATTTCTACCCAGAACATTTTCCAAGACAAAGGAAAAGATGACTGATCCATCATTCAGGACCAGAAATGTCATTCTGGGGTCCAAGCAGCACTTGAAAGACCTTATATATTATGTTCCCCCCAAAACTGTGTCCTTCCTGAAATGTATATGTTGACATCCTAACCTCAAGGACCTCAGAATGAGCCTGTATTTGGAGGTCTTAGGCAGGTAATTAAAGCCAAATGAGGTCATATGGCTGAGCCCTAATCCAGTGTGACCAGGGTCTTTTTAAGGAGAGATTGGAACACAGACACAGAAGACTTAGTGAAGACAAAGAAGGAGAGAGGCCCTTGGAAGAAACCAATGCTGCTGACACATTAATCCTGGACTCTTGGCCTCTAGAATTGTATGAAAATAAATTTCTATTATTTAAGCCACCTGCTCTGTGATATTTTGTTACAGCCGCCCCGGCAAAATAACACACTGAGAAAATCTGGGGAAGAGATGCCTGAATGAGGCAGAGGGAAAGACAAAGAAAAGCTGAGGTTCTTTCAGTGCCTGAGCTGGAAGAAGTCTGTGAAATGGGACTAGAGATAGTTGCCTATATTTTTTAAAAAATGAGGAGCACTTCTCTGGAGGTCCAGTGGTTAAGAACCGGCTGCCCATGCTGGGGACAGTTTCAGTCCCTGGTGTGGGACGATCCCGTGTGATGCGGGATAACTAAGCCTGAGCACCACCACAGCTGAAGGCCACGCACCCTGGAGCCCGTGCTCTGCAACAAGAGAAAGGCTGCATGCAGCAGCGAAGACCCAGTGCAGCGAAAAATGGACAAAATTTTTGAAAAATGAATAAGGTTTAATGAGGATGAGGGACCTTTCTTTAGGCCCTACTTCCATTCAGGTGGAAGCTAGATTGATTTCTGTTTTGTTCCGCCAACAGCTTGCATTAGCCACTGGCCACTGCCAAGCTTGGGAGAGGGAAGAAAGCTTTATCCGCATGCAAATGAGGGCTGGGGGCAGGCTTCTAAACCAAACACCCTTGGGCCTTTAACCTGATGTAGGAATTCAGCCTCATTTCTGGCCCGTAAATCAATTCATCCCAGAGAGAAACCTTGGGGATAAACATTCACACACCATCAGGAATTCAAAACCCTACCTCCTGCAAGACTTGCTTCCAACAATTTGGAATAATAACACACCCCAACACAAAGACCCAAGGCAACAAAGCCCATCTCAGACTACTTAAGCGCCTTTAAAAAGCCCTAAGCAGATGGTCAGCCCTTCCCAAACTGAACAAGCTGCCCTGGACCTAGTGAACTGCCATGTTGGCTCCATGCTTTATCCAAGTTCCAAAATCTAACGTTCACTAAGCATTCCCAGTTTCATGCAAGTCCCCTTTTCACTTTCATTTGGAGAAAGACACAAATCAGTCCTTCCCAAAATTTAGGGAAATATCTTTCAAAATCCACTAGTCACAGCATGTTGAAGAGTTGAAATACCTCGTGATTTTCTGCTCAGTAGTAACCTCTGTCTATCTGATGCCCTGAATGGACCACTTTTAACACAACCTCTTCTCTATGACAAAATTATTTTGGGTAATAATCATGAAATTAAATGGATGATCATGGCCAGAAAACAAATGCAAACAATGAAAACTTTCCTCTTACTGAGTTTTGTACATATACTCATGTTAATAAAATATATATAATATAAAATATCAATGTTTTATAAAAGGGAAAGGAATGAATCAAAACTTTCTATGGGACTTGCCTCGGGGTCAGTGGTTAAGATTCCATGCTTCCACTGCAGGGGGTCAGGGTTTGATCCCTGGTTAGAGAACTAAGATCCCGCATGCCCCACGGCATGGCCAAAGGTAAAAACTAAAAAACAAACAAGCAAAAGAGTTTTCCAATTAAATGCAAAAAGTCCAACTTAGGGAACCATGAAATCATATCACTGAGTTAACATTGTAATTTCTTGATCACTCACTTCCTAGTCAATTAAGAAATACAAAAGAAGAAATATCAATGGTGTAAAATATTTAATGTATGAACTACAATTTGCACTTACCAAACAAGATACTGGCTTCCCGGATGGCTCCGTGGGTAAAGAATCTACCTGCAATGCAAGAGACACAGGAGATGCCAGGTCGATACCTGGAGGAGGCAATGGTAACTCACTCCAGTATTCTTGCCTGGAGAAAACCCATGGACCGAGGAGCCTGGCAGGCTACAGTCCATGGAGTCACAAAGAGTCAGACACGACTTAGCCACCGAACACACACGCAAACAAGACACTGCACCTGGAGGTCCATACCCTGATTCACTGCTTTAAATTTTAAAATTCCAAGTGATCGCAAAGAAAGATAAAATGAAGTAACTCAAATTCTGGTTCTTTCTCTCAATTGTTGTTTATATCAGATTCACCATAGGAGCTGAAGACTAAACTGTGCCTTATGATATGAGCTTGAATGACTCAGGATCGCTAGGAACTCGCCTTTGAAACAAACACATGTAGCTGAGTCCACAGGGGTCAGAGGTCAACCATAAAACTGGGCATTTTTTAAGCTAACTCCCATGTAGATAACCTATTTAGTAGTATGACCTGTTTACTAATAAAAATGTGCTAAAGTATTCTACAAATGAGAGAAAAAAACTAGTCTTCTAAAATGATATTAATACACAGGATTCTCATTTTGAATAGTATCAGTTCAGTTCAGTTCAGTTCACTTCAGTCGCTCAGTCATGTCCGACTCTTTGTGACCCCATGAATGGCAGCACGCCAGGCCTCCCTGTCCATCACCAACTCCCGGAGTTCACTCAGACTCACATCCATCGAGTTGGTAATGCCATCCAGCTATCTCATCCTCTGTCGTCCCCTTCTCCTCCTGCCCCCAATCCCTCCCAGCATCAGAGACTTTTTCCAATCAGTCAACTCTTCGTATGAGGTGGCCAAAGTAGTGGAGTTTCAGCTTTAGCATCATTCCTCCCAAAGAACACCCAGGACTGATCTCTTTTAGAATGGACTGGTTGGATCTTTGTGCAGTCCAAGGGACTCTCAAGAGTCTTCTCCAACACCACAGTTCAAAAGCATCAGTTCTTTGGTGCTCAGCTTTCTTCACAGTCCAACTCTCACATCCATACGTGACTACTGGAGAAACCATAGCCTTGACTAGACAGACCTTTGTTGGCAAAGTAATGTCTCTGCTTTTCAACATGGTATCTAGGTTGGTCATAACTTTCCTTCCAAGGAGTAAGCGTCTTTTGATTTCATGGCTCCAGTTTCATCCACCTCATTAGAACTGATTCAAATGTGTTCTTTTTAATGGCTGAGTAATACTCCACTGTGTATATGTACCACAGCTTTCTTATCCATTCATCTGCTGATGGACATCTAGGTTGCTTCCATGTCCTGGCTATTATAAACAGTGCTGCGATGAACACTGGGGTACCCGTGTCTCTTTCAATTCTGGTTTCCTCAGTGTGTATGCCCAGCAGTGGGATTGCTGGGTCATAAGGCAGTTCTATTTCCAGTTTTTTAAGGAATCTCCACACTGTTCTCCATAGTGGCTGTACTAGTTTGCATTCCCACCAACAGTGTAAGAAGGTTCCCTTTTCTCCACACCCTCTCCAGCATTTATTGCTTGTAGACTTTTGGATCGCAGCCATTCTGACTGGAGCCTATTATACAGAATGAAGTAAGTGTTTAAACAAAAACACCAATACAGTATACTAATGCATATATATGGAATTTAGAAAGATGGTAACAATAACCCTGTATATGAGACAGCAAAAGAGACGCTGATGTATAGAACAGTCTTTTGGGAGAGGAAGAGCGTGGGATGATTTGGGAGAATGGCACTGAAACATGTATAATATCATATATGAAACGAGTCACCAGTCCAGGTTCGAGGCACGATACTGGATGCTTGGGGCTGGTGCACTGGGATGACCCAGAGGGATGGTATGGGGAGGGAGGAGGGAGGAGGGTTCAGGATGGGGAACACGTGTATACCTGTGGCAGATTCATGTTGATATATGGCAAAACCAATACAATATTGTAAATTTAAAAAAATAAAATTAAATTAAAAAAAAATTTTTTAAAAAGCTCAACATTCAGAAAACTAAAAATAATAATAATAATAATTTCATGGCTGCAATCACCATCTGCAGTGAATTTGGAGCCCCAAAAAATAAAGTCAGACACTGTTTCCACTGTTTCCCCATCTGTTTCCCATGAAGTGATGGGACCAGATGCCATGATCTCCGTTTTCTGAATGTTGAGCTTTAAGCCCACATTTTCACTTTCCTCTTTCACTTTCATCAAGAGGCTTTTTATTTCCTCTTCACTTTCTGCCATAATGGTGGTGTCATCTGCATATCTGAGGTTATTGATATTTCTCCCGTCAATCTTGATTCCAGCTTGTGCTTCTTCCAGCCCAGCATTTCTCATGATGTACTCTGCATATAAGTTAAATAGGTATAGGTTTATTTTAAAACTTTTGTTTAAATAAAATAAATAATAATTTCCTACATTCTTGTGTCATATTTTAGTCATCAAAAGTCCACTTTATTGCAATGCTCGAGTTTTGCCTTGAAGTATATATGTTGTGAGACAGTACCTACATCAAGAAGGTTTCAGTAAGTTATTTACATACCTTCGTGCTGGGTGTTTTCTGGAACCATTTTTATCATGAGTGGAAATGTAAAATTTCAAAGAAACTCACAACAGAATGCCAATATCCCATACTTGACCACAGAAGCACGCTCACCCTCCACTCAGAGTACAGGGGGAGACAGGCTGTTCTTGCTCTAGTGTCTCTACTCTAGTTGGTGTCCATTCACCTGCTACATGAAAATCCTCCTGGAATGGGACTGCACCTGTTTTCAGAGAAGCAATGTAGTTTCTTTAAGAAGCATGTTTCTAACACAAATTTGGAATAAAGCTATTCTTTAAAGATTCTTCTAGTGCTAATTTGAAGATTTCATATACAGTGATCATCTAGAACATAGACCCCAAAAATTTTGTGGGAAGGGAGCTGTTAACTCACTGATACTAATTAGAGTTTAAAATTGTTGTTACATGGTGATAGTACAAGGTATTTTCCTTTAGGCTTTATGATTTTTAAATTCTCTACAGATCAAGCACTCCTCTCTTGCATGAATGTGGGGAGAAGCCCTGTCGCAGCTACTCCCCCTCCACCCTGTCAAACTCTCCTGCCCACAAAGGTGTTCCAGGAGCTCGCTCTGTCCACTCACATGCCATCCTCTACACCACCTTCTGCTTCTGCTGGGCCACAGAGCACTTAACCTTCACTAGAGATGTGATAATTTTCAAGGGCAAGCATCTGTCTATTTCCCCTTCTTTACATCCCTCATGGCATAAATGCCAATGGAATAAATGAAGCAATCAATTTATATATATATATGTATATATATATATATATATAATTTTTCTTATATACACATGCATACCCTGCCTATTTGTTTAGAAAATTACATAAATTTTTAATATTTAAAGTCTTAGCAAAAGAAACCAGATACTAAGAATAACTACCGTATGGCTTTGTTGAAATAAAGTATTAATACAAAGACAGGGATGCTATTGTAAGCTTCTACATGTTGGGACACTTCCCATTACCCCAGGCAAGGCAGGGAGTCTGTGCTAACAACCAGCTGGGAGCACAAGGAGGCCTTGGGAGGGTCTAGTGACTCTCTGTCTCTTCATCTGGATACTAGTGGGAGGCTGGGTTCCCTTTGTGAACATTCCCCAAGCTGAACATTTGTGATACTGCATTTTTCAATAGGTACATTATACTTCCAGAAAAAGATTTTTCTTAAAGAATCACAAAAAAAAATTTTTTTTTAAAGAATCACAAACAAATTTATTATGTATTCAAGAGTAAAGATATGTTTGACCACTTACAGGAAACAGATGATCTAAACCTTCCATCAAGTTGGGTGACAGCTTTAATCTCTCTAACTTTCCACAATCCCTAAAGCCACAAAATTTCTTATTGAGACTAGTTATCTTCAGAACTAAAACCAGCTTTAAGAATGCTGCCCATTGATAAGTTTGGTTCCAAACTCATCTTTTATACCTTCAAGCTGGGTTGACTCTGGAACGATCTCTGGTTTTCAAAGTTTTCTTCGTTCATTCTCTTCCTCTCATGATTCTTCCCATCTCTTTCTTTATACTGGCTTTCTGCTTCCAGAATATTGATGTCAGTACCTTCTTTTTATTTATTTATTCATTTAAATTTTATTGAAGTGTTAGCTACTTTATCACAAGATTCAGTTAATTTCTTCTATACAGCAAAGTGACTCAGTTATACATTTATATACATATATATGGCTTCCTTGATGACTCAGTGGTAAAGAATCTGCCTGCCAATGCAGGAGATGCAGGGTTAGTCCCTGGGTGGGGAAGATCCCCTGGAGAAGGAAATGGTAACTGACTCTAGTATTCTTGCCTGGGAAAGCTCATGGATAGAGCAGTCTGGAGGGCTACAGTCCATGGGGTCACAAAGAGTCAGACATAACATAGCAACTAAACAACAACATATATGTATGTATATATATATATATATATATATATATATATATAGTTCCATATTTTTTCATTTTTTTCCATTGAGGTTTGAATATAGTTTCCTGTGCTATACAGTAGGACTTCATTGTTTATCCATCCTACATATAGTAGTTTATCTCTGCTAATCCCAAACTCCCATTCCTTCCTTACCCTTCCCCCTACTCCCCCCTTGGCAATCCCATGTTTATTCTCTGTATCTGTTAGTCCGTTTTTGTTTTGTAGATATGTTGATTTGTATCATATTTTAGATTTCACATATAAGAGACATCAAATGGTATTTGTCTTTCTCTTTCTGACTTACTTCACTTGGTATGCTCCACCCATGTTGCTACAAATGGCATTATTTCATTCTTTTTACAGCTGAGTGATATTCCATTGCATGTATGTACCACATCTTCTTTATCCACTCATCTGTCGATGGACATTTAGGTTGTTTCCACGTCTTGGCTATTGTGAATAGTGCTGCAATGAACACTGCAGTGCATGTACCTTCTTTAAAAAATATATTTATTTTTAATAGGAGGATAATTACTTGACAATATTGTGTTGGTTTCTGCCATACATCAACATGAATCAGCCATAGGTATACACATGTCCCCTACCTTTTGAACCTCCCTCCCATATCCCCAACCATCCCACCACTCTAGGTTGTCACAGAACCCCAGTTTGAGTTCCCTGAGTCATATAGCAAATTCCCACTGGCTATCTATTTTACAGATGGTAATGTATATATGTTTCCATACTACATTCTCAATTTGTCCCACCCTCTCCTTCCCCCTGGAGAAGGAAATGGCAACCCACTCCAGTACTCTTGCCTGGAGAATCCTGTGGACAGAGGAGCCTGGTGGGCTGCTGTCCATGGAGTCACACTGAGTCAGACACGACTGAAGCGACTTAGCATGCATGCATGCATTGGAGAAGGAAATGGCAACCCACTCCAGTGTTCTTGCCTGGAGGATCCCAGGGACAGAGGAGCCTGATTGGCTGCCGTCTGTGGGGTTCCACAGAATTGGACACGACTAAAGCAACTTAGCAGCAGCGGCAGCAGCTCCCTCCCCCATTGTATCCAAAAGTCTGCATCTCCACTGCTGCTCTGCAAAAAGGTTCATCAGTACCGTCTTTCTATATTCATGTGTTAATATACAATGTTTATTTTCCTCCTTCTGGCTTCTTTCACTCTGTGTAATAGGTTCTACATTCAACCACCACATTAGAACTGACTCAAATGTGTTCTTTTTTATGGCCAACTTATATTCCACTGTATATATGTACCACAACTTCTTTATGCATTCATCTCTTGGTGGACATCTAGGTTGCTTCCATGTCCTAGCTACTGTAAATAGTGCTGCAATGAACACTGGGGCACATGTGTCTTTTTCAATGTTTATCTTTTTGAATTACAGTTTTATCTGGGTATATGCCCAGGACTGGGATTGCTGAATCATTCAGTTCAGTTTAGTTCAGTTCAGTTGCTCAGTCGTGTCCGACTCTTTGCAACCCCATGAATCGCAGCATGCCAGGCCTCCCTGTCCATCACCAACTCCTGGAGTTTACCCAAACTCATGTCCATTGAGTCGGTGATGCCATCCAGCCATCTCATCCTCTGTCATCCCCTTCTCCTCCTGGCCCCAATCCCTCCCAGCATCAGGGTCTTTTCCAATGAGTCAACTCTTCGCATGAGGTGGCCAAAGTATTGGAGTTTCAGCTTCAGCATCAGTCCTTCCATTGAACACCCAGGACTGATCTTCTTTATGATGGACTGATTGGATCTCCTTGAAGTCCAAGGGACTCTCAAGAGTCTTCTCCAACACCACAGTTCAAAAGCATGAATTCTTCGGTGCTCAGCTATCTTCACAGTCAAACTCCCACATCCATACATGACCACTGGAAAAACCATAGCCTTGACAAGACGGACCTTTGTTGGCAAAGTAATGTCTCTGCTTTTGAACATGCTATCTAGGTTGGTCATAACTTTCCTTCCAAGGAGTGCCTTTTAATTTCATGGCTGCAATCACCATCTGCAGTGATTTTGGAGCCCCCCCCAAAATAAAGTCAGACACTGTTTCCACTGTTTCCCCATCTATTTCCCATGAAGTGATTGGACCAGATGCCATGATCTTGGTTTTCTGAATTTTGTTTTCTGGATCATTCAGCAACTCTGTTTCAGTTGACCAACATTCTTGATACATAGGATTGGAAGAAATGAGGAAAGAAATGTCCCCTGATGTCAAGGAATTTACAGTCAAGTGGAAAAGACAGATATTTGAGGACAGAATGTGAGGTGAGAACCTTCTTTTAAGCATCCTAATAAGCACTGAAAATTTTCTCACCTTACTCTCCAAAGAGCACAGTTAATTTTCCTCTTCATCTCTAGACATTCCTAAAGTTCACTAGTGATGTCCTCGAGTATCTAAATCAATTGAAAGCTCTTGTCTACATCATTTCATCTCCTTTTCCATAGAGATGCTCAAACCCCTTGGCTTTCCACCAATTTCACTCCTTTACCCAGAAAGGAGAGTGATTTATGAAGGAAGGCAGGCTGTGAGGGTAAATGCTCGTGAGCCCAGGTGTAGTGAAGAGCCATGCGGAGGATGAAAGAGAAGAAGAAGAGAGGAATTGATAAGAGTAAGTGAACCACAGTGAGTCACAGGTTTCCCACAATCTGACACAACCATAAGGGGAAAATATTATCATACCATAAGGGATACCATAGGGATATATCTGGAGTTTATCAGAATATAGTGACAACAGCAGCAGCAGTGGCATCAACAATAGCTATTGTTTATGAAGAACTCATGATGAGCCAAGCATGGGGAGAAGCATTCTATTTTAGTTTTTAGTGTTTAGTGTTTGATCACCACAAAAAGCCAGTGAGGTAACTATTTACATCTCCACTTCACAGATGAGATTACTGAGACTCCACTAAGCTAACAGAGAATCAAATCATAACTCAAATCCAGTTTTCATCAAGTGAACAAAAAATTTACATAATAATTGGTTTATTAGTATCACATTATAATAAACTATACAATCTATAGCATTATATGATGCTTTCAATATGTGGTCCATTTTCAGCAATCATAGCTCAATGTTTGTTGCAAAATTGCAATGGACATGGTGCATTGAATGTAACATTTCTACCAATCCTTTACATGTGAATCTGGGATGCAATGCCTCAGAAAGTATGTTTCTTCCAGAACTGAAAGAGACACGTGTATCCCAATGTTCATCACAGCACTGTTTACAATATCTAGGATGTGGAAGTAACCTAGATGTCCATTGGCTGATGAATGGATAAGAAAGCTGTGGTACATATACACAATGGAGTATTACTCAGCTATTAAAAAGAATGCATTTGGATCGGTTCTAATGAGGTGGATGAAACTGGAGACTATTATACAGAGTGAAGTAAGTCAGAAAGAAAAACACCAATACAGTATATTAACGCATATATATGGAATTTAGACAGATGGGAACGATGACTCTATATGCAAGACAGCAAAAGAGACTCAGACATATAGAATAGTCCTTTGGACTCTGTGGGAAAAGGTGAGGGTGGAATAATTTGAGAGAATAGCATTGAAATATGCATATTATCATATGTGAAATAGATCGTCAGTCCAGGTTCGATGCATGAGACAGGGTGCTCAGGGCTGGTGCACTGGGATGACCCTGAGGGATGGGATGGGGACGGGGGTGGGAGGGGGGTTCAGGATGGGGAACACATGTACACCCATGGCTGATTCATGTCAATGTATGGCAAAAACCACTACAATATTGTAAAGTAACTAGCCTCCGATTAAAATAAATTAATAAAAAAAGAAAGTGTGCTTCTTAATTCTCCCTAATTAAACCTTGATCGTAGCCCAGAATAATAACTTTAAAGGGTGCAGATCTAGTGAGCATTCAACCTACTTTCTCATTGGCCCAGTTTTGGAAGTCACACTCTACCAGCCCTCCACCACTTGGATATAAAAGGATGGTACCACATCCAGCCATTCTGGTGACTGTCTCGCCTGTCAACCTAGAATGTAGAGACTTCTTTATTTTTTGAGGGTGGCAGTGACTATTTTCTTATTCAGGAATCTCGTCTAATGAACCATCTGTTTATGTCTCCATAATGAGAATATAACTTGAGTTTCTTCTTCAGATTCATTCATTGCGCAGATATTTACTGAAAGTCTATTATATGCTGGACATCATTCTAGATACCTAAGCCACATCTGTAAACAAAACAAAATCCTCGCCTTTGTTATGCTTACTTTCTAACAATGAAATAAAGAATGAATGCAATTACTAAGAATATGATACAGTATGTTAGAAGCTGACAAGCAATGAGAGGTGAGTAAAACAGGCTGCTGCTGCTGCTGCTAAGTCGCTTCAGTCGTGTCTGACTCTGTGTGACCCCATAGACGGCAGCCCACCAGGCTCCCCGGTCCCTGGGATTCTCCAGGCAAGAACACTGGAGTGGGTTGCCATTTCCTTCTCCAATGCATGAAAGTGAAAAGTGAAAGTGAAGTCGCTCAGTCGTGTCTGACTCTTAGCGACCCCATGAACTGCAGCCCACCAGGCTCCTCCATCTATGGGATTTTCCAGGCAAAAGTACTGGAGTGGGGTGCCATTGCCTTCTCTGGCTAGGGGGTTAATTAGCATTTAAATAGGCACATACTTCACACTTTTGTCCTTGGGAATACAACGGGAAAAATAATCAAAACACATAGAGTTACATGGTCAACACATAATAATATATGTGTATGTACGGTTGAGTTTCAAGAGAAAATGTAGTTTAAAAAATAAACTTCCATTGGAAAAAATTGGTAAGAAACATCAACCATTTTTTTTTCAAATAACTCTTTGATTTTATCACATGAAGAAATTCACATGTGGAAAATTAAAGGAGATTTTGGGTTGTCACCGTGACAACCCAAAATGGTCAGATTCAAGTCATCCTGAAAAGATAGTGTTCTATTGAATTAATCAGTTTTCATTTTTGGCTTGAATGTTGGAATAGTCAAGGCACAATGACTGTCCTGATGGAGAGTTGACTCTACAAGCCATATAAGCCAATAATTCTAACAATATTCAAGTGAAGTTTTCTAAGAGTCCAGCTCAGCGACTTGCCAATACTCATCCCTTGGTTCCCAGAAGGAAATGGCTGGCAGTTCAGTGAAGCATGCTTCTGAGACGAGGACTCAATTCTATCTTCTAATTAGGTGACGAGACGCTGGCGTGAACACGTGCATTTCCTGGGTATCTCTGTGGACACCAGCCTCCCTCCTCCCCAGCCACAAGCTTTCACACCCTGACACCCTCCACCCTCACATCCTTAATCCATGACTCCTACCAACCCAGAAACAATGCAGTGCTCCCTTGGAAGAAGGCATGACTGGGTGGAACGGCCACTGAGTACATTCTGATTTTTTTAAAAACTGTCATATGGCGAGATAGTAGTAGGTTTCAATGCTGTCACCTATTCAGTTAGGCCCAGATGAACTAGAATCAGCATTTCAGTGATGTCATAGCTCGAGGCAAGAACATGTCACCCTCTTTATTTCCAGCTTCCAACAAGCTGCTCAGGCAGATGCTAAATGTGGTCCTCCCCGCCACGTTCAGGAGAGTGGCCTTTGTGTGGGTTAATTGAGACCCCACTCCATTTAATAGGCTGTTGAAGTCTTATTGAAACAGAGCTAGTGCCGCAGGTTAAATACAGTGCAGTGCTCCTGCTAATCCTCTCATTAACAGGGCTGGGGAGCTTGTTGGGAGCTGTGAGTTTGCATATATTAACAGGGAGCTCTTCACTCAAGCGCTATCCATGAAATGACAAAGCCAGTTTGCAAATAGTGACATCAAAAGCGACACAAAGCTAGATGCCTTAAAAAAATAAACAGCTTAATAACTGAGAAATCTTATATTCACACTTGAGAGAAGAAGAAGATAAGCTGGGAAGAGATGTCTTACTGGGTCAGACTTAAACCTGAAAGGAAGCTAATGTCAGAACATGGCAGAGATGAGTAGATGAAGCCGAACTGAGAAATTATGTTAATGAGTCCCAGAACCAAGCGCCCATTTTTAGAAGCACCTGAGATGGCACATTGTTGTTTTTATAGAGGGATAAAAAACAAAATAAATTCCTGGCAATGGCTGAAGTAAGTAGGAGGGAAGAATGTCAGGCTGCCAGCTCTCCTAGTAAAGAGCCAGCAGGACCACATCGGAAAGCGTGTGGCAGCAGAAACAGGCTCCTGAAGATGAGGTGCCTCTGTGCACGCAGGAAAAGTGCGGGCAAAGGCAACTGTGAAAACGAGGGTGTGGGGACTACTGCTTCCAGCCGAAACTGTCCACCACTGGCTTGAATGTCACATGAGAAAATGGAAAGAGAATTTGTGGGGTTGGGGGGGACGTTGATAGACGGAGACAGCATCAGAAAGGACCAAAAGGTCTTTAAACAGAATGAAGTAATACCACTTGCAGCAAACATGGATAGACCTGGAGATGATCGTACTAAGTGGAAACAGTCAGACAGAGGAAGGCAAATAATATGATATTGCTTATAGGGGGATGCATATGAACAAATGATACAAATGAGCTTATTTACAAACAGACTTCACAGACTTAGAAAATGACTTTATGGTTACCGGGGGGAGGGCAGTGGGGAAGAATAGACTGAGGGTTTGGGACTGACACGTACACACTGCTATATATAGACAACCAACAAGGACCTACTATAGAGCACAGGGAGCTCCGTAATAACCCAAATGGGAAAAGAATTTGAAAACGAACAGACACATGAATACATATAACTGAATCACTCTGCTGTACACCTGTAGCTAACAACATCATTAATCAACTAAACATAAAATAAGTTTTTTAGAAAAGTGTGGCACAGAGACAAGCATCTTTGTCGATCTGATCCGGTTGGCCACCTGTGAAGCTTGGGAGGAAGATGAGGCCATGCTCCATGGTGGTGAATAGCGCATTGCAGCTCTTATGGCTGAGTGGATTCTGAATATATTGGGTAAAATGATATTGACATTTTAGGCAAGCGTTTCCATCCTCTTGCCTAAGTAAAATAAGAATAAATAATAAAAGCAGATGAGGGATAATGATTTGTGACACTTTTCCTAGGACCCTGGAGCCATGGTGCAGGGTTGCTTCGCTGTCCCCTGCCCACCTGCTCTGTTTGTGTGAAAAGGATAAAAACAGCCAGATTTCAAAGAAAACCCAGTGTCATTGACCTGAGGGTCCTTCATATTGAGGAAGTGTGGGACTTCAGAGTTACTTTGTCATAATAAATGTGATTTGGGCCAGCAATCCAAAATTCTGCTAATATGAGCTACATTTAAAGTGCTATGTTGCAAAACAGAAATAGAATTATAGATGGAGAAAACAAACTTATGGTTACCAGGAGGGGGGGGGGAGGGATAAACTGGGAAGTTGGAATTGACTTATATACACTACTGTATATAAAATAGACAGCTAATAAGGATCTACCATGTAGCACAGGGAACTCTACTCAATACTCTGTAATGATCTATATGGGAAAAGAATCTTAAAAAGAGTGGGTGTGTGTATATGTATAATTGATTCACTTTGCTGTACATCTGAAACTACACAACACTGTAAATCAACTATTCTCCAATAAAAATCTAAAGGAAATAAATAAAATGCTATGTTGAAATATTTTCTCTCAATTAGACCAGCCATGTGGCCATAGGCTAATTATTATTGTCAGGATCTAAATGTCCTGTATAATATGCATGAGTCACCATAGAAGAAGTCTAAGCTCCTTTCAAGTTCCCAAATTTCATGATTGAAATATTAAAATAGAAGGACAGCCCCAAAGAAAGTAATTGGTAAGTTTTTTTTCTAAAAAAAAAAAAAAAAATGATCACCATAGCCAGCATATGTTGGTGGAGAGAAAATAAAAGTCTTTGGTAATTGACTCATATTTCACATATTCAATGATCAGTTCCTAGCAGAATGGACTTAGCCTTAAACGTATCCAATAACCCTTAAAGGTCTTCAGAAAAATTGGACTTTAAATGTTTATTTCATATTATTTTAGAGGCTTTCTGATGATCTCCCATCCACAGAGGCACCAACACTGCCCATGGAAACTCTGTCCTCGCCCATCTCCAGCGTGTCTGTGAACTGTGATCGGCTCATCGCTCTCATTTTGGAGGTGGTTGTCAGGTCTCTTCGATCTACATCTGGAAGGAATCTGAAATCGCCCCTTGCTTTGATTTCCTTTTGCCACTGGCCTCCTTCCCAGTGTATCTTCTACAGAGCTGGTGCTGCTGCTGAGTCGCTTCAGTCGTGTCCGACTCTGTGTGACCCCAGAGACGGCAGCCCACCAGGATGCCCCATCCCTGGGATTCTCCAGGCAAGAACACTGGAGTGGGTTGCCATTTCCTTCTCCAATGCATGAAAGTGAAAAGTGAAAGTGAAGTCACTCAGTCTTGCCACACTCTTAGCGACCCCATGGACTTCAGCCTACCAGGCTCTTCCGTCTATGGGATTTTCCAGGCAAGAGTACTGGAGTGGGGTGCCATTGCCTTCTCCGCTTCTACAGAGCAGTCAGATTCATTTTCCTAAGGCCCTCATTCAAACTCACCTGCTTGCAACCTGTAACGAATCACCACCGTGTGGCAGATTAATTAGACTCTTTGCTGCCCATTCAGGGCTTCTCATAGTCTGGCTCTTGCTGGCCACTCTACCCTTAGCGTCTCTTACTACAGTCTTAAATGTAAGCCTTCTACTGGCCAAACTGGAGAAGCTGATGAACTTGCCTTTGCTCCTCTGTGGCTACCCCCCAACCCCACCTCGACTCCAAATGCCTATTTTGCCCTGTGCTCCTGTTTAAATTTTCTTTCTTCTTTCAGACCCATTTCAAACACCACCTTCTTCATGGAGTCATAGATGGTTTTGCACCAAAACGTTATCTCTGACTCCATTGACCACTACAACAATCTTTCTTTTGTGATCTTTGAGTTTTCTCTACCTTATTTATCAGGTCAGATTTATTGGCCTTAGACCAACAAGGAGCAGAATTGTAGTCACGGCCCCCACCCCAAGACCCTTCAGAAGCAACACACCAGGCAGAACCCCTGGGGCATGACTGGTAGTCAGCTCCCAGAGCACTCACATGGCTGCTTGTTTTCTGTCTGCAGTTGTAGACACAAGTGGACAAGGCTATGTGAAAAACTCACAAGCAATCCTCGGGTGATCCCCAAAGCTTTCAGCACAGGCCACACAGCTTGTGCAGTAAACCCCTCTTTGGTCCATGGACTGGCAAACAAAGTGAGAAGCTCCTGAGACTTGTCATAGACACCCCACTAGACTGCCACCTTTTCCATCCTTTAATATCTTTCCTAAGATATTAGATAATAGATTTTACTAAGTGCTCCTAATAATCTCCCAGTTTAAAAACTACATTAGGGCAGGAACAGGGTCATCATTAATTTTGGTTTGCCCAAAGAGAGAAAGGTTTGCAACAAGCCTTTCTCTTTTAAAAGGGGATAAGTATTTTTTGAATTAAATGAAGCCATTTGTCAAAATGTAACATGTATGAGTAAAAATAATAATAAAAAAAGCCCCCTTGTGAGTTCTAAGCTTTAAAAAGAAATCTTTTTAAAATGAGGTTGATGACCTGTGATTCATCCTTTGATACCTTGGAATTCCCATGATTTTTTTAAGAGAGTCCTTATATGAGGGTCAGTAAACAATCTTACATTGAAAAAAAGAAAAACCAAGTTCTCAACCTGATTGGCAATGTACCCAAGATTATCCACAACAACTTGTTGACAAACCCAGGATGAGAAGGGCTGGGTTATTCTGATTGGGTGAAAGTGTGGTTCATGGACCACACTTCATGATGAACCTCAGGGTCCATTCCAGACTTACAGAGTCAGAATCTGCATCTTAAGAAGATCTCCGGGTGAACTGGGTCCACGTTAATGTTTGAGAAGATCTGCTTACAGATCATACTGTTAGAAAAGAGGTAATGCCTTTGACGCTTTCATGGATCAAACTGTTTGTTTTAACAAAAATCTTACAGATAAATACATTTTCATCCACCTATGGCAGTTGTAGAGGTAAATCACGACAAAACAAGCAGATAAACAAAAGTGAATGACATTGTAGGCATTCATTTTTATTTGTTTAGGACCGGTAATTATGATTTCAGGTAGAAATAAAATCCTCTACAAGCTCACGTGTGAAGTCATTGGAAACATGCTGGTTCTGTTAAGTCTATGGAATGAATGCAATTACCTGCCTCCATCCTCTGTCTAAACAGCTATTATTCTAGTAATATTAATAGTTTAGCCCAGCAAACTTCAAGTCTGTACTACAAATCTATACTACAAACCTTTGTTGTGTTGTGTCCAACTCTTGAATCTTGACTCTTGACTCTTTTTGCAACCCCATGGTCTGTAGCCTGCCAGGCTCCTCTGTCCATGGGATTCTCCAGGCAAGAATGCTGGAGTGGGTGACCATCTTCCCCTCCAGGATCTTCCTGGCCCAGGGATTGAACACAAGTCTCCTGCACTGCAGGAGGAATTTTTACCAGTAAGCCACATGGGAAGCCCATTACAGACCTTTGGGCTACCCTACCACTTCAGTTACTGAAATCAAATACCCTATATTTCAAATCTAGTTCTTTATTAAGTATGAAGACTATGAATTATCTTTAGGAAAACCATGGTTTGCTTTGGTCTATAATCATACTGCCAAATTTATAAAGCACTGTTTACACTAACTGAAAAGAACGAAATGCATGCAGCCTCTCGGAGCCCAGTCATTGAACTCTCAACGCTCAGTGTTCAAACTGAATGGAAGCAGAGACTCCAGATTTAAATGTGTTCTCCCCTCAACTCCCCTCTCCTCACTTCTACTTTTCTTCAGAAAACAAGATTTATCAGGGAGTTTCCTTGGAGAAGCACCTTGTCATTTCACCACTCTTTAAGGCAACTGTGGAATCCAAGAGGGAAATTCTGCCTTAAGAATTTCCCAGTATCATGTTGCCCCCAGTCGAAACTGATCACATTTATCAAACACTGTAGAAGTGCTAATGCTATGCATTGTTACCCACAGTTAATGCAATCAAGGGAACACCTTCAGGACTCCAGTGTGTGTGTGTTTGCCCAGAACTGTGCAAGGGCTGTTCTTTGAGTGAAGAGAGAAGGAGAGATGACAGCTTAGGCTAATGTGAGCTCCTCTCCTTGGAAAGAAAGACATTAGGATTTCTGCGTCAATTTGGTGGGATGTTAGAATTTCCTGATAAACTCTCTCTCAATTTTCATTGAATGTGTACATAAAAATTCAAGGAGAGAGAGAAAGACTAAAACAGCTTTTAAAGTGGAAAGAGACAATGCTATATGTTACCATGAAGGGGGAATTTCAATTAACTATAGTTTTTATGGACCTGATTAGAGAAAAAAAATCCTGAGGTACCCACGTTTTACCTTTTGAAGCAAAACAGTAAGTGTGGGGCTGAAACTGTTAAAACAGAAGGGGTGGGGGCAGTGAAGGAAGTCTGCCTGCCTTTATTTAGCTTGAGTGTAAAGGCAGCACTGAATTGAACTTAGGCAATAACATGCCAACTGTTTTCTTCCTTTATCAAAAAATGGTCTCTAAAAAAGATTCTGGGCCCAGTTAATGTTACAGGAACACTTTGTCCTTAAAGTTTAAAATATGGAAATATTCTACTTATAGTAATTCATGGCATATCATGGTTAAAAAGAAAGGAAATCTCATTCCATTTTTCTCCTAAGAACACCAGCACCAGTACAAAACTGGATATGAACCACGCCCAACTCCCACTGTTGCCAAGAATACTATAGATAAATCTCATGTATAAATAAGTAGGAAAAACCCTAAGTATAACAGTATGAAATGACATTGAAATGATGAGAGTGGTTTTAGTTTTCAGTCTCTCCAGAAAATTATTTCACTCCAAGTATAAAGGAGATCAATCCTGGGTGTTCATTGGAAGGACTGATGTTGAAGCTGAAACTCCAATACTTTGGCCACCTCGTGCAAAGAGCAGACTCATTTGAAAAGAGATGCTGGGAAAGATTGAGGGCGGGAAGAGAAGGGGACGACAGAGGATGAGATAGCTGGATGGCATCACCAACTCGATGGACATGAGTTTGAGTCAACTCCGGGAGTTGGTGATGGACAGGGAGGCCTGGCGTGCTGCGATTCATGGGGTCGCGAAGAGTCGGACATGACTGAGCAACTGGACTGAACTGAAATCCAAGGTTGTGTTCTCTAGGAAGCAGACTGAAATTCCGTGTTCAATATACAGGATGTTTACTAAGGAGTCTCCTAGGAATCAGCATCTGTGGAAGGAAGAGAAAAGAATCAGGAGTGGGCAGAGGGAAAAGCTGACTAATTACATATCCTCAGAGCCCACAGAGAGGCCTAAGTTTTCATGAAATTGTCCAGCTTTTTAAATTCCCACTCAATCAGATTTGGACACTATGTCAGGTTAACTCAGTCACCAAACAATAAAACACACACACACAACTGTAGGCCGATAGTACGTATGAATATAGAATCAACCATACTAAGAAATATCATTAAGAAAATGGAAATTTTCTAAGAAAATTTACTAAGAAAATTCTTAAAGACATGGGAATACCAAACCACCTTACCTGCCTCCTGAGAAACCTGTATGCAGGTCAAGAAGCAACAGTTAGAACTGGACATGGAACAACAGACTGGTTCCAAACTGGGAAAGGAGTATGTCAAGGCTGTATATTGTCACCCTGCTTATTTAACTTACATGCAGAGTACATCATGCAAAACGCTGGGCTGGATGAAGCAAAGCTGGAATCAAGATTGCCAGGAGAAATATCAATAACCTCAGATACACAGATGATACCACCCTTATGGCAGAATACAAAGAAGAACTAAAAAGCCTCTTGATGTCAAAGAGGAGAGTGGAAAAGCTGGCTTAAAACTCAACATTCAAACGCATATCGTGGCATCTAGTACCATCACTTCACGGCAAATAGATGGTGAAACAATGGAAACAGTGACAGACTGTATATTCTTGGGCCCCCAAATCGCTGTATATGGTGACTGAAGCCATGAAATTAAAAGAGGCTTACTCCTTGGAAGAAAATCAATGATAAACCTAGAGAGCATATTAAAAAGCAGAGACATTACTTTGCCAACAAAGGTCCATCTAGTCAAAGCTATGGTTTTTCCACTAGTCATGTATGGATGTGAAAGTTGGACTATAAAGAAAGCTGAGTGTCAAAGAATTAATGCTTTTCAACATCACTCTTGAGAGTCCCTGGGACTGCAAGGGGATCAAACCAGTCAATCCTAAAGGAAATCAGTCCTGAACATTCATTGGAAGGACTGATGGTGAAGCTGAAGTTCAATACTTTGGCCACCTGATGTGAAGAACTGACTCATTTGAAAAAGACCCTGATGCTGGGAAAGATTGAAGGCAGGAGGAGAAGGGACAATAGAGGATGAGATGGTTGGATGGCATCACTGACTCGATGGACAAAAGTTGGAGCAATTTCTGGGAGTTGGTGATGAACAGGGAAGCCTGGCATGCTGCAGTCCATGGGGTAGCAAAGAGTCAGGGAAGAAAGAGCGACTGAACTGAACTGAAGCTACAGCATGAAAAAAAAAAGCATTAAAATTGTATATAAAAAGATTAACCTACTATAACCAAATAGGGTACATCTCAGGAATGCAAAGATGGCTCAATATTAGAAAGAAATGGTCAACATAACCTGCAGGATGACATCAATATTCACATAAGGAAGTATATATGGTTAATCTTAGTAGAAGGGAATGGTAGGCTGATTAATGACCCCTCAAAAACTATGAGCATGTACTTTATACGGTAAAAGCAACTTTGCAGGTGTGGTTAAGTTCAGAATCTTGAGATGAGAAGATTACCCTGAATAATTCAGGTGGGCCCAATGTAAACACAGGCCCTTATGAGAAGGAGGTGGTGGACATAGACACAGATCATGCAACAGTGGAGGCAGATATTGGAGTGACATCTATTGAAGAGGAAGAAAGGGCCACAAAATGACGAACGTAGCCTCCAGAAGCTGGAAAGACAAGGAGAAGGATGCTCCCTGAAGCCTCTAGAAGAAGCAAGCCCTGACAACACCTTGACTGGCTTAGTGAGGCTGATTTGAGACTCAGACCTCTAGACAATTAGAAAATAAATTGTCTTAAGCCACCAAATTCGTGGTAATTTAGCACAGCAGCAACCAGAAAGGGGAAAAGACAACCCAGGAATTGAACTGGGGTCTCTTGCTTTGCAGGTGGATTCTTTACCAGCTGAGCTACCAGGGAAGCCAGAAAAGACAACAAAATTTCACATTCGATGTTAATTTTTTAAGCACTTAGAGAGGACACTGTTTTAGCATGACAAAGTCAACTTTAAAGACCAGCATAGCACAGTGTCATCATTGTTTTTTTAGACATTGTTTTGGAAGTTTCGTAAAATACAGTAAGAAGTGAAAGAGGCACATTTTAATATTAATTGAAAAGGGGAAATGCGACTCTTTTCCTAAATAATATGAGGATGAACCATGAAATATTGGAATTAATGGTCACTAACATGTATATTTCAGAAATCCAGGCACTTCTGAAGTCAGACTCTTTGCATAAGTTGATGCCCACACTCTTTTTCTGAATTCAGTGAGTGTCAGGATGTTCATAGCCTTTGTTTATCCTTTCTAAGTAAGAGTATCAGTTTATCAGCACACTGATTATGGGCTGTTGCCTTCAACCCTGCTGTGGATATTAAACAACATGTGCTGTAGGTTCACCATTACCTTTCCAAAAATCTAAACTTCAGAGTTTCAAAACACATCTGTCTGGGGACTTCCTTGGTGGCCCAGTGGTTAAGCCATGCTCCAAATGCAGGGGACATGAGCTCAATCCCTGTTTGGGGAACTAAGATCCCACATGCCACATGGCACAGCCTAATACATAAATAAAAAGAAATAAAACAACAAACAAAGAATGCCACTATAAAATATTTTTTAAAAATACATCTGTCTCCCAGGTTTTGTTATGGATTAAGGATATATAATAGGAGAAGGCAATGGCACCCCACTCCAGTACTCTTGCCTGGAAAATCCCATGGATGGAGGAGCCTGGTAGGCTGCAGTCCATGGGGTCGCAAAGAGTTGGACATGACTGAGCGTCTTCCCTTTCACTTTTCATTTTCATGCATTGGAGAAGGAAATGGCAACCCACTCCAGTATTCTTGCCTGGAGAATCCCAGGGACGGGGGAGCCTGGTAGGCTGCCGTCTATGGGGTCGCATAGAGTTGGACACAACTGAAGCGACTTAGTAGCAGCAGCAGCAGCAGCAGCAGCAAGGATCTATAATAAGCAGTTTGGTACCATGACAAATAAATATAAATAAATATATAAAAGCAATATTCTAAAATAAATTAAATAATAAACAAAATAAATATATAAAATAAAATTTAAATACATACATAAAACCATTAACATTAAGAGTCAGATAAGCATGATATTAAAAAACAGTCCACATACATAAATTATAAAATACCTAAATTAAGTATCATCTCTCAGCAAGAAATGTGTGGGACCCCAATGTGTGGGGTCCCAATGAATTAAAACTACAAAATGAGAGAAACAAAAGAAAATACATAAGCAGAAAGAAAACCGTGTTTCTATGTAAGTAGGCTGAATATTGCAAAAATTCACATTTTCCCTCAAGATAATGGATAAAAATAATTCTATTTTAAACAAAATATGAATAGAATATAATTTAGTATTCAACTTAAAAAATAAAATCTTTGCAGCCTCTCTTTCTTGCCTCCATACTACTCACAGAAATTTAGAGCAACCCCACAGCAATGTTTTTCTTACGTAGGGTGATGCCCAAAGGGGCACAGTTTAATCTCTGCAAAGGCAGATGGGTGTACTTCAAGTCTGATATGCCCTCTTTACGGGATTTGACTCTGGGATTGGGAGTCACTCTTCTCTAATTCAGTTGCTATAGTAAATGTGTACCAATTTACTTTACAAAAATGTCTGCAGTAATAAAGATAGCCATATTATTTTCTTAAAATCTATGAAATTACAACAATTAAATCAGTGTGATACTAATTTTAAAATATCTTGATCAATAAAATATAACAAATGATCCAGAACTAAATCTGAGAGTAAATGAAAATAACATCTATAATAAAGTAGGTTTTGTAAACCAACAGGCAATGAAAATATTATACAACAATTCTGGGATATTACTAGGGGAAAAAATCACTTGATGAGATGTTTTGCTCACACCACACACACAAATAAAAGAATAAAAAACTAACAAATGATTATGGTGAAAATCGTTGGGTGGGGAAACTATTTTTAAAATCTCTGGTTGAAGAAAAAGTTTCCAAGTGGAAAATGGCAAAGGATTAAACTTTTTTGGGTCAAGTGAATTGAAAGGTAAATATCAAAATTTAAACAAACAAAAAGCTCCAATGTATATGACAAATATTTCAGAGCAAAAAGCCAATCCTTCCAAGGAGTGCAATTCATACAAATCTTTAAAATTAACTAAGCTTCCAAGAGAAAAATAATTAGAAAGGACCTCACAATTCACACCCGAGGGGATTCCAATTGGTTTTTAAAATGCTACATAGGGATGATGGGGATAAAATTCACTTATTCCTTTCTTCCCTAAAAAACCATTTTGTTATGTATTGGAGTCCTTGAGTATAGGGAGTAAGCCCTCAATTTTTCAATGAATAAACATTTAAGAAGCAACAGGAAGAAAGTAATCAACTAAAACAAGAACTTAAATAGTATGTGTACAACATGTGCTAGAAATTCTGAAGAATGCCAAAGTTACACAAAGTAAGGCTTTAAATTAAACTGAACAATGAACATGTAAACAAATGGCTTCTTATTTCATAAATATGAGGTCACAGGGGCTGGGAGCATTACAATAGAAACAGCTGGATGGTTGGATGCCAATGGGACTAAAAGGTAGTCATTTTTTTGCCGAAAAATCTAGCATCTTTCAATTAATGCTAAGAATGAACTTAATACCCCCTCTTTTTTTTTTTATTAATGAGAGCTTTATCAGAAGCAATAATTCTGACTCAAACCAACATTTGAAGAGTTTGCTCAAGTATATAGATTTTATTTTATTTTATTTTTTATTTTCCTTTTTTAAAATTTTTTATTTATTTTTTAATTTAATTTTATTTTTAAACTTTACATAATTGTATTAGTTTTGCCAAATATCAAAATGAATCCGCCAAACATGGAGATATTATTTTCTTCTTTTTAAAAAAACTTTTATTATAGTTGCTTTACAGTGTTGTCCTAGTTTCTACTGTACGACAAAGTGAAGCAGCTACTTGTACACACAAATCCCCTCTTTTCTGGATTGCCTTCCCATGTAGGTCACCACAGAGCACTGAGTAGAGTTCCCTGAGCTGTACACCAGGCTCTCATTAGTTAGCTACTTTATACATACTGGTAACTGCTAAGTCACTTCAGTCGTGTCCGACTCTGTGTGACCCCATAGACGGCAACCCACCAGGCTCCCCCGTCCCTGGGATTCTCCAGGCAAGAACACTGGAGTGGGTTGCCATTTCCTTCTCCAATGCATGAAAGTGAAAAGTGATATTTGGCAAAACTAATACAATTATGTAAAGTTTAAAAATAAAATAAAATTAAAAAAAAAAAAAAGAAAGTGAAGTCGTTCAGTCGTGTCCGACTCACAGCAACCCCATGGACCGCAGGTTTCCAGGCTCCTCCGTCCATGGGACTTTCCAGGCAAGAGAACTGGAGTGGGGTGCCATTGCCTTCTCCGATTTTATACATAGGTTAGTGGATATATGTCTATCCCAGTCTCCCAATTCATCCTATCCACTCCCTCCCCTGTTTTCTATATCTGTGTCTCTATTTCTGCTTTTTATATAAGATCATCTATACCAATTTTTCCAGATTCATATATATGTGTTAATATATGATATCTGTTTTTCTCTTTCTGACTTACTTCACTCTGTGTGGTGGTCTCTCTGTCCATCCATATCTCTACAAATGACCCAATTTTTTTCCTTTTTATGGTGGAATAATTAATAAACTCCTTAAGAGAGTCATTGTACTCTTCACTTTGGAGGCAATCTTATGTAGTAGAAAGCCTATAGGTCAGAGACCTGGGATTTAGCTATACTTTTAAGACTAACCAGCAGGGTGACAAGTCACTTAAAAGCTCTAGATACCAGGTGTCCTTATCTGTTATTTGGTAACAATAATCCTTAGTAGGTTTTTGGCTCCTAGAGGCTTGGTGTTGATGTCCTCTTGTGATCCTCCGCTTCTAACATCTATGGCATGATCTTAAAGACCATCTCATCCAGAGACAAGTGAAGGCGGGAAGTTTAGAGAAGATCATTCAGCACAGTTCCCCAGAATTGCACTTCCTAAGAAGACAGGAAGAACTCCTAGGAAGAAAGGAAGGCAGAAATAACTGAGTTTTTAGACTAAAGAGTACATTAAGTGCCCAACAGGAAAAAGGAAAATAGACCCACACCAAGACATATAATCACAGCATTTCACAATGCTAGACATAAGACCCCAAAGCAAACCCTACAGGCTTCTAAAATGAAAAAAAAAAAAAAAGAAAGAAAAGAAAAAAATAGTACATACAAAAATTAAAAGACTTGAGAGGGTTTGGGATATTGAAGAGCAACACTAGAAGCTGAATGGAATTGGAACACTGCCTTAAAAATTCTTAAGGAAAATGATATCTAACCCAGAACTCAATATGTAGCCAAATCATCAATCAACTATGAAGCAAAAATTGACTTTTTCAAATGTAAGTTCTCAAAAATTTTATCTGCTATTTCTCTTTTCTTATGAAGCAACTGGAATATATGCCCCATCAAAATAAGATAGTAAACTAAGAAAGAAAAAGGCACAGGACCCAGGAAATTGAGGTTTCAGCTCAGAAGAGAAAGGAGATGCCATTTGTTAGCCAGACTGGACCGGAGGCCAGCACATCACACTGAAGCGCGTCAGGAGGGTCTTCTAGTTCCACATTCCTGTAGGAATTGAGCATGTGAGACTTACCTAACATCTTTTTTTAAAACTTTTTGTTTTGTTTTGGGGTATAGCCAATTAGCAACGTTGTGATAACCTCAGGTGAACAGTAAAGGGACTCAGCCATACATGTACATGGATCCATTCTCCCCCAATCCCCCTTCCCCTCTAGGCTGCCACATAGCATTGAGCAGAGTTCCATGTGCTGTACAATAGGTCCCTGTTGTAAATATAGCAATGTAAAAGTATTTAATATCTAAAGAGGAGATTTTAAAAAATAATACAGTAGAATGGAATTTGATTGGGGTTTTTCATGTTTAATCAAGCAGCAAAAAATTGAAATTAACACTATTACTAGCTGCAGGAAAAAATAAAAAGTTGTACAGGGAAATAAAAGTATAGGATACTCCATGCTCAGCTGGGAAGAGAATTGCCAGTCAAGTCAACACTGACTGTGATGTAACCAAAAATATAAGGAGATAAGATGGGCTCATGAATGGGTTGAGGTGAAAGGGGTGAAAGAAAACTCAATCTTTTTTTTCTATAGAAAAAGTCAGTAGAGAATGCTTAAAACAGTTAAAACATCAGGATGCACAGATACAAGTGTGACACTTAAGATGTGGAGTTTAAATGCCAAATACAAACTCAGCTCTGTCTGTCTTCAAACTCTGTTCTTTTTACGGCTACACACACGAAGTCCGAATCACAGGTGCAAGAGCCACTGTGCTCCTCTGGGTGGTGGCAGTAAGAACACAACATTCACACAGTCAGAGATTAACCCCTGGGTGCAGTCGATGATACAGTGGGCACACTGACATAAGGAAGAAGGAGAAAACACGTGACACATTTGGTCTTCTCGTTTAACTCATTTGTCTCCCTGAACACCTCAGCCTGAAGAATAAAGATATTAACCAATTCTTGGTTTATTCCAAAGTGCCATTTATTCAAGATGCTCACCACTAAAGCTAATATAAAATGTTATCATAAACATCTATGCAGAATGTACAGTTTTACTGGGACTCTGTAAATTCCAGAAGTGTTAGAGGCCAAGTTCATGTCAATTCTTTCTAAATACTCCTTTATTTATAAATTAAAATTTTGAATTGTACATTCTCATTTTCACTTTATTTCATTGGTTAAATTATAGGAAGAGGGTTGGTTAATTCGAAACATAGCATTAGAAAGCATAAATATAAGAAAACTGTAAAAATGTACAAAAGAAAGGGGATATTTCGCTAGTTCAAAATGTTCCAAAACTTCTAAACATGGCTGGGGAGGGGACTAAACATATAATAAAATCATTTTGACCTTTAGCCCTCAAAAAAGTTCCAACTTTTGGGTCAAACTTAAAACATAGAGTTATAAGCTTATGAAAAGTAAAAACCTTAATTATACTTTATTCATCTAATATTAGCATTTTTTTTAATCACTGGGTTTTACATGCCAATGTAGATTTTGCATTCTTTAAAGCAGCACCTCTAAGCTGAGTTAATCATAAGAAACAAAATACCAGTCAAACTGAAAATCATGAAACACTTAAAGGGCATGGATTTTCCCAATGACTTTAATAGGGGCTGTTTAATCTAGTTTCAATCTTTTCAGTGCATTTCAATCTTGCTTTGAAGCCCACATTACTCCAACTAGTTCCTGTCACTACATAAGTATCATAAAATATAGGCGGCAAAAATTATAACACTGGGCTTCTATCTTCTTAATTTCCAGTGGCAGAAAATGAAACATACTTCAACAATACAAAGACACAGACAAATGGATATATACACACGTCAACTGTTTCAAGACAAATTTCAAAATGAAAACCGAGGAAATTCGGCCATAAGACACACACACACCAGGACCTTTAAAAATACTGTTTACTGATGCTCAGTTCAGTTCAGTCGCTCAGTCGTGTCCGACTGTTTGTGACCCCATGAATGGTAGCACGCCAGGCCTCCCTGTCCATCACCAACTCCCGGAGTTCACTCAGACTCACGTCCATCGAGTCGGTGATGCCATCCAGCCATCTCATCCTCTGTCGTCCCCTTCTCCTCCTGCCCCCCATCCCTCCCAGCATCAGAGTCTTTTCCAATGAGTCAACTCTTCGCATGAGGTGGCCAAAGTACTGGAGCTTCAGCTTTAGCATCATTCCTTCCAAAGAAATCCCAGGGCTGATCTCCTTCAGAATGGACTGGTTGGATCTCCTTGCAGTCCAAGGGACTCTCAAGAGTCTTCTCCAATACCACAGTTCAAAAGCATCAATTCTTCGGCTAGACACACACAAACCTAGAAAGCTATTTCATTATTTTTGAAAATTAATGTTTTGTGAATAAAAAGTCTTTTAAAATCTTCTTTAAACTCCTTAGTCTTGAGATGAGAGAAATAAGGCACCAAGAGACCCCTGAGGTCACCTACTAAAGACACTGAGTTTCAAGTCAGCACACACATAGGATTTGGTTGCTTTGTTGTTTCATTCAGAAATACTTTTTAAACACCTATCATAGGCCTGACACTGGAATACAGCAACAAAAACAAAAATCTCTGCATCAAGAAGTTAATAGTCTGGTGGGAAAGACAGAAAACCAACCAAGGGCCATAACATTTAGCCAGAGAAAAGAAAATGAAGGAAGATTAAAAAGTAGAAATTGAAGGGGAATCGTGACAAGGAATGAAGATGGAGATGGAGCCGGGGGCCACATCGCGTAGGACCAAGGGCCAAGTCCTGAATATAATGGGGAGCTTAGAGAGGATTTTGAGCATGCGCAAGACATGATCACTGCCATTACACTGTGTTGCTTCTGCTGTGTCTTTACATCACTGAATGTTTGGCGCCCTTAATGCTATGGCTATACTGTCTTTTATTTAAAGAACTTATGTCTACATTTTATTTTTAAAGACATGGCAAGCTGCATACAGAGACCCTCCTGCCCCCACTCGCGTCAATGAAATTGAGGCTCTGCAAGCAGATTAGGCAAATTTGCTGGGGTTGAGAGTCAGATGCTCTATTTCTCTGTCTATAAATCTAAGTTTCTTCCTCAAGATTTCTCTCTTCCATCAAGCTAAGTCCTGTCTCCTTTAACCCATTACTTCTAGTGATATTTAATCATAGTGACTTTTCTCAGGAGAGCTTGAAATCCACTGTACTTTAAAGAGGAAATGGCAGTGATGCTGTAGAAACAAGACTCAAAGAGCACAAGAAAGCTATAGTTTATCCCTGTATGGAGCATACTTCTAGGACTTTGTGGAATGGTCTTGATTTTGTCTTTATGTCCTTCAAAGATACTTATACTCACTCCATTATTTCTGTTTCTGAATAGATGAGACAATACTTATGTCTCATTGTGTGACCAAATTCCCTGAGATATGCTCAAAAGAGTCTTCAGTTGATCTCATTAACTATGTAGTCACCTTGGAAATCTGTATCAATCTGCTTCTGCCTTTTTATATCTTGAATAAAGATGATATGTCATGAAAAATGCAATTGTCGGGCCAGGATCTTTGCTTCCTTAGTTTTTAAGTCTGTAGAAGTTTATCAGCCTTGAAAATACATACTCATGTTCAGTCATCAGCTGAAGAGCATTTTTCATGAATATTACTCTACATAAAATTTCAAAGGGATGAACAACTGATGAGGTGGGATGGGAAGAGGAAGAGGGAGGGGGAAGGAAAGGGAGAGAGAGAGAAAAGAAAAAACTATTCTTCCCAGATTTCCTGAAAAATGTTTATGTTTACTTATAGGCTCAGTACATCACAATTAACTTATTTCTATTCAATAAACACTAAAAACTGCAACTTTGTTCTGCTTTTCATTTCAACCTAGCACCTGTCTTACACCTTGTCTCTAAACATATTTTCTATGTTGGAATTTGCTCATCTTTTGATGGTTCCAACCTGTACTAGGAAAGTCCATGTGCTATGTTACAAAAATATTCCCTTGGCAGGATATACAACAATTTGATCAGACTTTAAAAATCCACAACAAAAAATATTTGTTGAGTATAATCTTGACAGAGATCAGAGAGGTCTCTTTAATTTAAATACAGATGTAGATTTAGAGTCAAGGTTAATGGCAATAAGATGCTTGGCAAATGTTCTTCTGCACAAGATAGACTCTTATTTTTATACAAATGTTCACTAGACAGTGAACAGCAGAATCATAAAGGGACCAAGGCAGGAATCATTAGAATTAGCCATCGCTAGACCTGTGAGCTTGAGTAAATTAACTCTTTAAGCCTCTGTTTTTCCATCTGTAAGTGGAAAGGAAACATCACACATAGAGTGTTTAGCACCGTATCTGACACATAGTAATCTCTCCTCAAAGTGAGCTATCTGTTGTCATCACGGTGGCCCACAAGCCCTCCCCACAGCCCTCCCATCCAGAGACAGCTGTCCCGAAGCACAAAGAGGACACCAACTGTCAGGAGACCACAACAACTGAGTTGGAAAGTACCTTTGAGGTCCTTGAGTTCAGCCTCCCACACCTCACAGGTCTGGAGACCGAGACCCAGGTCTGAGACTGGGACCCAGAGCATACAATCAGTAGGGGACAGAGATTAGAGTACAAGCTTCCTGGCTGCCACATCCACTATTACTTCCTGTAATTCAAGCTGAATCAAATCCTTCCTTAGCAGGTGTTATACGCACCTGAGTGATGCTTCACACAAACATACGGAGGCTAAGCGATATGCTACCAAGCAATCCCTGAGTCACTGAAGGTATCAAAGAGTAAACTAAAAATACCTGGAAACAAATGACAGTGAAAACACAATTCAAAATCTATGGGACTCAGCAAAAGCGGTTCTAAGAGAGAGGCATATGGAGACACATGCCTACCTCAGCAAACAAGAGAAATCTTAAATAAGCAATCTAGTGTTAGTTTCTCAGTCATCTCCAACTCTTTGCAATTCCATGGACTATAGCCTGCCAGGTTCCTCTGCCCATGGAATTCTTCAGGCAAGTGTACTGGAGTGGGTTGCCATTCCCTTCTCCAGGGGATCTTCCCAACCCAGGGATTGAAGCCGGGTCTCTTGCATTGCCAGTGGATACTTTACTGTCTCAGCCACCAGAGAAGCCTAAGGATGCCTAAAGGAAATGGAAGAAAAAAGAATGAAACCCCTCCCCCTCATGTTAGTAGAAAGAAAGAAATAATGAAGATAAGAGGAGAAGTAAGTGAAATAGAGACAGAAGAGAACCATGAAGTAAGAGCTAGTTCTTTGAAGAAATAAATACAACTGATAAACCTTAGCCAGGCTCAAAAGAATAAAAAAGAGGTCTCAAATAAATAAAATCAGAAATGAAAGAGAAGAAGTTACAACAAACGCTACAGAAATACAAAGGATCATGAGAGACTACTAAGAACAATTATACATCAAATAAAGTGGATTAGCTAGAAGAATGTACCTAGACACATACACTTTTCTGAGACTAAATCAGAAGAAATAGAAAAAAAAATGAACAGACTCATTGTCAGTAGTGAAACAGAATCAGTAATTTTAGAAACTCCCCAATATACACCTTGATTTAAAAATGTGCAGAGGACAAGAAAATACATTTTTCAGAGAAGACATGCAGACAGCCAACAGATCCATGAAAAGGTACTCACAAGAGAAATTCAAATCAAAACTGCCTATCAAAATGTCTATTGTTAAAAAGAACACAAGTAACAAATCTTGGTGAGAATGTGGAAAAAAGGAACCCTTATGTTCTGTTGATGAGACTGCAAATTGGTGTAGCTTCAGTGGAAAACAGTATGGAGGGTCTTCAAATAATTAAATATAGAACTACCATGTGATCCAGTCATCACATTTCTGGATGTTCACTTGAGATAAACACAATACAGAAGCAGCCTAAGAGTCCTGCTGCTGCTGCTGCTGAGTCACTTCAGTCGTGTCCGACTCTGTGTGACCCCAGAGACGGCAGCCCACCAGGCTCTGCTGTCCCTGGGATTCTCTAGGCAAGAACAGTGGAGTGGGCTGCCATTTCCTTCTCCAGTGCGAGAAAGTGAAAAGTGAAAGTGAAGTCGCTCAGTCGCGACCGACTCGTAGTGACCCCATGGACTGTAGCCCACCAGGCTCCTCCATCCATGGGATTTTCTAAGCAAGAGTACTGGAATGGGGTGTCATTGCCTTCTCTGACCTAACAGTCCAGTGGTAGACAAATGGATAAAGAAGATGTGTACACATATACATACATACATACATGATATATATATATACATATATCATATATCATGTATATATGTGTATATATATACACACACATATCATGGAATATTACTCAGCTGTTTTTAAAAAGGAATTTTACCATTTGCTACAAGAATGACTGTTAAGTGAAATAAGTCACACAGAGAAACACAAATACTGTTTTATTTCACTTATATGTGGAATCTAAAAAAAATAAAACAAAAAAAACAAACATTACACAACAAAACAGACTTATAGATACAGAGAAGAGTCAGGTGGCTGCCAGAAAGGAGGGGTTGGGAAGCAAGAGAATAGGTGAAGAGGATTAAGAGCACAGATCTTCAGTTATGTGATGAATAAGTCACTGGCATGTAAAGTTCAGCATTAGGAGTGTTGTCAATAATATTGTAATAGCTGTATGAGAATAAGTGGTTCCTGGGCTTATCATGGTGATCATTCAATAATGTATGAAAATCATTATGTGGCAAGTAACATAATATTGTATGTCAATTATATTTTAATTTTAAAAAAGAATAAAAAATTAAGTGAATAAAAATAAAATACACTTTAATTGTATGCTGTCTATAAGAAGCTCACTTCAAATAAAATGATACAGGCAGGTTGAAAGTAAAAGAAAAAGAGATTTAATGCAAATATTAATAAAAAGAAAAGAGGAATTGCTATATTAAGTGAAGAATGTAGACTTCAGAGCAAAGAAAATTACCAGAAGCAGAGAGGGACATCATATAATGAAAAATGATTAATACACCAAAAAGACACAGCAGACCTAAAGGTTCCAAACAACAAAACTCCAAAATTTATGAGTCAAAGCTTGCAAAACTGAAAGAGAAAAAGACAAGCCCACAGTTACAATAGGAAATTTCAACACTCCTCTTTCATTAATGGATAAAAAATTCTGAACAGAAAATGAGCAAGAAAAATCTCAACAATACCTTCAACCAATAGAATCTAATCAACATTTAAAGAATGCTTCACCCCCAAACAGTCAAATACACATTTTTTTAAGTGCCCATTAAACAGACACCAAGATAGACCATATTCTGCACCATAAAATAAATTTCAACAAGTTTAAAAGAATATAGACTACATCCTCTAATCCCAATGTAATCAAACTAGAAATCAATAACTGGAAGATAAGAAAACCTCCAATACTTAGAAGTTAAAACAGTGTACTTCTAAATAATCCATGGGCCAAATTCTCAAGAGTAATTTTAAAAAGTGCATTGAACTGAATGAAAATTAAAATATAACATGTCTGTGTGACAGAGTTAAAGCAAGTTTGCAAAATGAGAAGCAAATTTATGTCACCAAATACATGCATTGGAAAATAGGGAAAGTCTTACATGAGTAAGCTAAATTTCCATCTCGAGAACTATGAAAAAAAGAGCAAAATAAACCCAAGGCAAGCAGGATGAAGAAAAAATGTTACGAGCAGAACTCAAAGAAATCGACAACAGAAACACTGTAGAGAAAAATCAACACAACAAGGAGCTGGTTCTTTGAAATTCTAAAGTTGACAAGCCTCCAGCAAGACTGACAAAATAAAAAGGGAAACACGGGGACTTCCCTGGTGGTCCAGTGGCTAGGACTCCAGGCTTCCAATGCAGGGGGCCCAGGTTCCATCTCTAGTCAGGGAAAGTGAAAGGGAAAGTGAAGTCGCTCAGTCGTGTCCGACTCTTTGCGACCCGTGGACTGTAGCCCACCAAGCTCCTCCATCCCAAATGTCACAACTAAGAGTTCACAGGCCACAGCTAATGGTCCTGCATGCTGCAACTAAGACCCAGTGTGGCCAAATAAGCAAATAAAAAATTTTTTTAAAAAAAGAGAGAAACACAAGTAACCAGCATCAATAATGAACTAATCTTCAGATATCAAAAGGGAATACTGAAAAAAATAACCTCCACACATGTATATTTGACAAGTTAGATAAAGTGGACCAGTTCCTCAAAATATACAAACAATTCAATACCACAATTCACCCAATATGAAATAGATTGTTCAAATAATCCTATTAAGGAATTTGACTTTGTAACTTTAAAAACACCCCCAAAAGAAATCTTCCAGCGCAAATGGCTTCACTGGAAATTCTATTACACATTTAAAAACTAAACAGTGATTCCATACAATCTTTTCCAGAAAGTTGAACAGAAGGGAACACTTTCCAATTTACTCTATGAAGCTAGTTCTGCTCATATATTAAAAGCAGAAAAAGACAGAACAAAGAAGGAAAAGATAGTCTTAAGTGTTGGTAAACAAAATTCAGCAATAAATAAAAAGAATTACACATCATCAACAAGAGGAATTTATTGCAGGGAGCAAAAACTGGTTCAATATTTAACAATTGATCGATGTAATCCACTATATTAACAGGCTCAGAGAAACAAATCACATAACTGTATTGATCAATGCAGGAAAAAAAGCGTTTGACAACAGCCAATATCCATTCATGATTATTTTAAGAAAAACAAAAAAGAAAGAAAGAAAGAAAAGGAATAGAGAGGAACTTTCTCAACAAAGAATATCTACAGAAATCCTATGGCTAACATTAAACTTAGTGATAAAATGTTTTTCTCCTTAGATCAGGAACAAGGCAAGAATATCTGCTCCCATCATTCATATTCAGCAAAGTGTTGGAATTTCTAACTGATGTAAAAAGAAAATAAAGAAAAATTAAAATATAAGCTTGTTTGGGTTTTCCCATAAGATGGTATGGAAAAAACCCAAGTGAATTTTTGGGCCAACCCAATACATATAAAACAGACAGATCTGATAGGAAGAAACATAACTGTCCCTATTTGTGGGTGACCTGACTGTCTATGTAGGAAGTTTCAAAGACTCTACCAGGAAACCCTAGAACTATCAAGTGAGTTTATCAATGTCACAGGATACAATATAAACATACAAAAACCAACTATATTTCTATGTTAGAAATAAACACATGGACATTGAAACTAAAAGTAACTACTTAAAATTGTTCAAAAAATGAAATACTTAGGTGCAAGTCTAACAGAATATGTATAGAACTTCTATGTTGAAAACTGTTCAACACTAACAAAAGAAATTTTTCAAAATTTGAATGAATAGAGAGATATACTATATTCATGATTAGAAGTGTCAACATGCTAAAGATATCAGTTCTCCTCAAACTACAATTCCTATCAGTATCTTGGAAATATTTCCTTTGTAGATATATACATGATTATTCTAAAACTTATATGAAAAAGGAAGCAAACTAGGATAGCTAAATACAATTTTGAAAATGAAGGATAAACTGGGTGGAAGGAATTTGAAGACTAATTCTACTCAAGTCTATAATCAAGGCTGTGTGGCTCTGGTAGAGGAATAGACACATAGATCAGTAGAACAGGGTAAAGAACCCAGAAATAAACTCAACAGATACGTCCTAATGACTTCTGAACAAGGTGTAAGCACAACTATTTGGAGGAAGGATGGTCTTTCTGACAAACAATGTCAGAACAATTGGACATCCACAGCCATAGATGATACTGGATAAATAAGCAAATACATTTTTAAAACTAAAAAGAACTTCATCCTAAACTTCACACCTTAAACAAAAATTATTCAAAGTGGATACTTGATGTAAATATACAGTTATAAAAAAGAAATAGGAGAAAATCTTCAAGATTTAGGGCTAGGCAAAGAATATTTGCACTGAGTGCTCAGTCGCTCAGTCATGTCCGACTCTTTGCAACCCCAAGGACAGTAGCCCACCAGGCTCCTCTGTCCATGGGATTTTCCAGGCAAGAGTACTGGAGTGGGTTGCCATTTCTATTTCCTTCTCCAGGGGATCTTCCAGACCCAGGGGTTGAACTCCCATCGCCCACATCTTCTATGTTGCTAGGCAGATTCTTTACCACTGAGCCACCAGAAGAATATTTAGATGACACCAGAAAAGTATGAGTCATGAATGAAAAAATACATTGTACTTCATCAAAATTTAAAACATACATTTGGGGGAAACCTAGATAGAGATCATATCTAAACATTTAATCTTATAATCCCAACATTTAACTAGTACTATGCAAATAAGTATAGTGGTGGCTCAGAGGTTAAAGCGTCTGCCTGGAATGCGGGAGACCCGGGTTCCATCCCTGGGTCAGGAAGATCCCCTGGAGAAGGAAAATGGTAACCCACTCCAGTACTCTTGCCTGGAAAACCCCATGGAGGGAGGAGCCTGGTAGGCTACAGTCCATGGGGTTGCAAAGAGTCGGACATGACTGAGCGAAAAGTAATAATAATAATGCAAATAAGTAAATTCCTTGTGCTAAACAGCATGTTCTTACTAGTTATCTATTTTATGCATAGCACCAACAGTGTATGGGGCTTCCCAGCAGGCACTAGTAATATGTGTCAATCCCAGTATCCCCAAACCTCCCAGTACTCTCTTTTTCCTTTTGTGCAAAGTACTTTTGTAAACAATCTGTTGTGTGTGATGTGATTCAATCCAGTGTTCATTGAACATCTACTGAGAAGCCCTGTGCTAGGTCCTGAAGCCCTGGATCTCAGAGAAGAACATGGGGGAGGGAGAGAGTACAGGGTTGGGAAAACCAACACCTGCCTTTTAGATAATAAAGACTGCCCTCTGAGAAATAAACCAGAGCAAATTTTCTAGAATCAAGCATTCTAAAACTTCAGCATTTGGGGGTGGGTAAGTATATTTCAGTCATCTCCACTAGCTTTTGGTTCTATGCCTGTGTGCCTGCTCAGTTGCTAAGTTGCATCCTACTTTTTGCAACTCCATGGATTGTAGCCTAGCAGGCTCCTCTGTCCATGGATTTTCCAGGCAAGAATACTGGAGTCAGTTGCCATTTCCTCCTTTAATTCTATAAAGCAACTATAAAGCTGTAAGTCAGGATTGGCAGGTGCTCCTCATGCCTGTAACTTCTACCCATATCGTGTAGGAGACGGACATCTCTAATCGATCTCAGCACCATACCGCTCAATGCCTAGAAATGGCCTTGAAATGCACCTCAACCCAGTGCTGTAGGCACTGCTTAACAGTTTATCGGAATCAATCTTAGCGCGGAAAAGACATCAGGATTTAGGGTCTGGGGTGATCCTACCAAGCGTGTGGGTGAAGAGCTCAGGCGACTGCTTCTCAGGGCTCTAGGGTTCAGTGTGAAAAAGGAGGCTTCAGATGTAAGTCTACAACTGGGTCATCTGCCTTCAGAGGACTGGCTCTCACACAGAGTATTTTTCCTAGTCCTCAATAGACACGTCAGCATCTCCCTACCTGCTGGCTCTGGCAGAGAGAAAGGGAGAGACAGGGATGAAGTGCTGCCACGGAGTCCAGGTGCCCTTAATGCGGTCCAGCCTGGCCCCCGCAGGGTGGCTCTGCTTGCCCGCAGATATCCTTTTGAGCGTTCAATTAAAAGGGACATTTGCTGACGTCTGTAGGTGGTGCGCGTGGTCCTGGCGGCTTCAACGTTCTGGCATCCAGCATCGACGTTTATAAGATTTGGGAGATATTTTGTGTTTGTTTAAAGGCAAACATGAATGCTTACAGGACCTGGGCAATTTTGTGTTTATTTAAAGCCTCAGAAATGATAGGATCATTTTCTTTAACAATCTAGAAAACATTTTGCAAAAGTTTGAGTGCAATGGTCACAGGTGTGTTAGCATTAAAATTGGAGACTCAGTACTAAGAACAAAGAATAACCTTCACAAATCTCCCAGCAAAAAGGATTCAAAGTGACATGGAGAAGAGGAATCTTTTTTTTTTTTTTTTTCAGTCGTTGAATAGTGTTTTGAGAAAGCTTAGCAGTATGGGGAGGTCCATACTTGGATTTCAGTATCCTTATCCATAAAACAAGACTAATGATAGGGACTCAGAGGAGTGTTGAAACAGTGACTGTAGTAAGTGAATTCTTTCATGAGCTTGGAGTGGAGGAAGGCCTTCTGTAAGCACTCAAAATCCAGCGACCATAAAAAAATGAATACACTTAAATACATTTAAAAATAAGCAAATCAAATCCTAAGAAAAACTGGAAATGATATCTGTGTCTAATATCACAAAAACTCATCTCTTTAACATAAAAAGAGCTCCTAGAAAATGAGAAGAAAATGGCTACAGGGTCTATAGAATAGACTGTTTATAGAAAAGAAGAAATACAAACACCTGTCACATATATATGCATATACATATAGGCAGAGATAAATGTATATCTATATAGAGACAAGGAAAGAGGCTCGATTTCATTCATATAAAAGGCAAAGTGAAAATATAGTGAAATAACTTTCTTCACCTATCAGGCTGGCAAAAATCCAAAAGTTTAACACCGCTTTGCTGGCAAGGTGGTGGAGAAATGAGCACTCTCGTACATTGCTAGTGGGAGTGCAAAATGGTGCAACCCCTGCAGAGGACAATTTGGCAACTGTCATCAAAATTACAAATTCGTTTACCCTTTGACCCAGAAATCCCACTTCTGGGAATTTATCCTACAGATATATCTCAAATATATTATGCAATTAATATACACTAATATGCAGCATTCATTACTAGCAAAAGATTAGAAATGATCCATCAGTCCATCTACAGAAAATTGATGATATTAAACCAGGGGGGATTGTACCATGGAATATTATGTGGCTATAAAACAGAGGAGGGTGGTCTCTGTGTAGTGATGTGGAAAAGTCTCCATGAAAAAAATCAGATACAGCACACAAATGGGTAAGAAAGGTGAAGAAAATATATTTACATTTGTTTTTCCTTTTCAAAATTTGTCAGTTTTAACATCATCTGCATTATTTATTTTCTTCTCTCTGTTTCACCTCCTTAATTCACTTGAACTTATACTTGCTTAGTTTTCAAAAATAAATATTTGTTGCATCCAAAAGAAACTAAGAGAAACCAGAGTCGTGAGAATTCCCTGGGAGTCCAGTGGTTAACCCAGGGGGTGCAGGTTAGATCTCTGGTCAGGGAGCTGAGATTTCACATGCTTTGCAGCCAAAAAACTAAAACATAAAGAAAAACTGAAGAAATATTATAACAAATTCAATAAAGACTTTAAAAATGGTCCACATCAAAAAAATCTTTAACAAACAAATGAACAAAAAGAAACAGGAGTCCTTATGGGTAACCAAGTTAGAAATGTAACAGGTAGAAGCAATGCTTTCTGACATTTCCCTTTTTATATTATTTTGACCTTTTACCATGTAAACTCGTTACCTTTTTAAACATAAAAAATTAGAAAAAGAAAAAAATTGATTTGATGAACATAAACACTTAGCCCGTATTCCAGATCCATCGACGTATAAATGTTAGTGGTTTATATCATTTAAAAGGTCTTGTGGTTTCTGAATTAGGCTCTGCAGATTTCTAAGGCTGTTTCTCATTGCGTGACCTTCACAGCACCAGCATCAAATGATGTAGGGGGTGTATTAACAAGGAAGATTCCTGGGCCCAACCCAGTTCTCGCCTGCACAATCAGAATATCTAGGGATGACATCTAGAAATAGGGAGTTTTGAAACTCTCCAGGTGATTCTTATGAAATTTGAAAGTTGAGCACTACTATAATCTACTCCAGTGGGGATGGTGTGAAGGTAGGTGGCAAGCGTGTGGGGACCCACTGAGACTGTGGCTTTTGACAGCAAAGGTAAGCTGCCAAGTTCTGAATGCACGTCTTGCCTTGAGCTCCCAGCATGCCCATCCCATGCTCATTGCCCCTTGATCGAGTGGTCAGGACCTCCAGTGTCACACCGAACTTGAGCTTGGGAGGACCGCACTGTGGGCAGTCCCCTTCACCCCTGTTCTCTTCCACTTCCCCCAGCTCAGTAAACAACACCATAACCTACTCTACTGTCCAAGCGAAACCCCTGGGCATTGTCTCTGATTCTTACCTTAGTCCTCTTCCCATATCTAACCCATCAGCAAGGTCTGGCCTCAGCAGGGGGTTGGACCAGCTTGCACTCCCACCAATCTGTTTCTCTACTGCTTTGTCATTAGAAATTGAAGTTGGGCATTTTTTTAAATATGTATAAGACATATTTGTATTTCTTTCCTTTTTTTTTTTTTTTCTATAAGCAATCTACTCATGAACTTTCCATTGCTGGTTTTTTCCCACTCGATCTTAGGGGTTTTTTAAAATATGTTTTCGATGTTTTCCCATCATACTCAGGATAAAACCCTGGGTTCCTCGTCATGATTGGCTGAGGTCTGGGTGCCCTGCCTCTTCTTCCCTGTCCTATTCACCCCCTGCCGCTCTCTCTTACCCGCTGTGTCCACCCACACAGTCCTCCTTTATGTCTTTGTCAGGTCTCTTCCTGAAATGTTCTTTCTCCAGAAACTCCCAGGCTTATCCCTTTGTGTAGCTGAGGACTCAGCTCAGATGTCACGGCCTGAGAGAGACCTTCCCTGAGCACAGCAACCCAAAGTAGCCTCCAGTACACCCCATGCCTCAGTGGTCACTCTGTCGCCTTTGTTTACATCCAGAAAAGCATGAGAATATTGAAGGAGAGGAAAGCTCTCCCAAGATAGAAAAGGGACAGAAAAAGGGACATGGGACAAGCTTGGCCTGTTCCACGGTCTTCATCTGGAGCCTGGTCTCCACCACTAGGCTTCCCTGGTAGCTCAGCTGGTGAAGAATCCGCCTGCAATGCAGGAAACCCTTGTTCAGTCCCTGGGTGGGGAAGATCCCCTGGAGGAGGGCGTGGCAACCCACTCCAGTATTCTTACCTGGAGAATCCCATGGACAGAGGAGCCTGGAAGGCTACATACAGTCCATGGGGTTGCAAAGAATCAGACACAACTGAACAACTTTCACTCAATCCACTACTGGGGCCCAGGTCCTTAACTGAAAGAGCAAGCCGGGGTGGGGGGCTGGGAACATGGCTGAGAGGGAGTGGAATTCATGTCTCTTTTTGAGCATAAGCATAGCCTTGAGCAGTCGGGACCTAGTATACAGGGGGTCATCCATGTGTGATCTGTTGCTCTATGATCCTTATAGCATCCCTGCACTGTAATTAACTAAGGAATCTGGAGTTTAACAGAAGAAGCCATTCTTGCTTTGGTCGGCCAGGGAAACAATTTTAGCTTGACCCTGGCCACTTGGATTTTCCAGCAGAGGACACATGGCAGTCTCTTTGAGATAAGACCAGCATCTTGCCCCTTTGTTAAGTTCCTATAAAATAAAGCTGCCAGATTCCCAAAAGATAAAAAAACCCATTCTCTCCCTCCTGTTCACATAAGTGCATCTTCACATCGTCACAGGCTTCTGCAGATTTTAATAAGGTCCCCTGTGTGGGTCTCTTCAAATATGGGCAAAAGAGTCAGAGTGAGAAAATGTCACATCGAATCAAGGGTGCTATAAATGCAGAGCCTGTGGCAGGCAGACGGCTCCTGAGCAGCTTGAACCAAGTCATAGTCTTTGCCTGTTGGTAACCAAAATGGAAGAATCTCATTTGGGGCCTTCCTTTTGGCCATTTCAATTAAATACTTGAATTTTTTTTCTTATTTTTTTAAAATTAATTTATTTTAATTGGAGAATATTTACTTTACAATATTGTGATGGTTTTTGCCATACATCAACATGAATCAGCCACAGGTAAACAGAATTTTTTTTTTTTTTTTAAGGGGAAGCTATATTTGAAATGGGCAAACAGCATAGCCTGCTGATGGTGAGAGACCTTCAGAACTTTTATTTCCTGGGGGAGGGGAAGTGCTTTAGAGACCACTTCCAGTTAAACATAAACACCTAGACACACAGATACAACCACCCCTACCTCCCAAACAGCTTATGGATCCACATGTCTGCTTACATTACTGTAACCGAGATCTGCAGTCTGGATTCCTTTAGTCCTACCGTGTAAAGTAAGATCCCATGCTTTTGTGAGTGTCTGAACCCTTCCTGGTCTCTCTGGAGGGTTTGTTGTAGGGTAGCAGTGCTCCCCTGGGGGCTCAGGAAGTGAAGAATCTGCCTTCAATGAGGGAGACCCAGGTTCAATCCCTGGGTCGGGAAGATCCTTTGGAGAGGGGAATGGCAACCCACTCCAGTATTCTTGCCCAGAGAACTCCTTGGGGTTGTGAAGAGTCAGCCACGACTGAACAACTCACACACACACCACACATAGTGGTTCTTAAACAGGGAGATTTTGCCCAGAGAGGATATTTGGAAATGCCTAGACACATTTTGGTGTCACAGCTGGGGAGAGAAGGGTGATACTGGCATTCAGTGAGTAGAGGCCAGAAATGCTGCTAAACTTCCCACAAAGCACAGGACCGCCCCCCAACCCCCCACCCCCAGCCCCCAGCCAAGATGATCAAGGCCCAGACTCCCACAGAACAAGGCTGAGAAGCCCTATGGTAGAGATGCCTTTCTGCTGAGTCACTCACATAGCGGTGTGAAGGCAGGGTCCAGTTTGCAGTCCTGGGGGACGGGGGGCTGGGCCTTTGCTGGTTTCACTGTCTGCAGCTCTGGGGTGCTGGCCTTTCCTCTGTGGGGTGCTGCTGCCACCAGGCTGGCATCAACAGAGCTGGAGAGGAACCCAGCACAGCATCTTCACTGGGCTGCCCATCCCTTCCATCCCACAGGAAGCCCTCTCCAGCTTTAGACTGGAAGTTTGGGGATTAAGGAGGCAAAGGAAACCAGAGTTCAGTGGAGGCAACAATATCCAAATGTCCTCCAGTTGTTCTTCAGAGACGTTCCCTGCAAGGACCTTCTTGTGGTTTGTCTTTCCTTCTAAGGCCCTGACACCTGCGTGGTCCTTCCCCGCACATTGTCCACAACAGGCAACCGGTCACCCCCCGACTCCAAATGTTCTTCTTCTATTACACTTTGTTCTCCATCTCTCTGATCCCCACCCAAACTAAGGTTTTGGTGTGTTTCTGCATTTCAGAAACCTCAGAAAGGCCTGTGCTAAACCAAAGAGCCCCCAACCTCAGCATGACCGAAAAATCTCACAGAAACTTGTCAACGGCGATAGTTTCTCAAACATATTGCAGATCAAAATCATAGGCATGGGTCCCTCTCAAGCAAGTCTTTGGGATCAGAAAGGAGGACAAAATAAAAATGCATTTTCCCCTGATTGAGCAAGGAGTGGGCATGTGGGTTTCTTTTGTTTTCTATTTTCAGATCTGTTAGGCATGGAGGGCTCTGAAGATTAATGACTAGAAGGATCGAGAAGTTCTAGATCTGAACTGTGACTCCAGTCCAGAAGCCATGTAATCTTGGGCAAGTTATTTACCTTCTTCGAGGTTTGGTTTCCAACATGGAGATGACAATGCTATCTATCCTACATGGAGGTTCTCGGATTTAAATAAACTCTAAACACAGTGCGTGGCACATAGCAGATCTTCAATGAATGTTAACTACAAATCATTATTACAAATCTCAAATTTCTGACATTAGTAACATCAGAGATTCTGTACCAACTCCATGGAGAAGTCTGACTAATCAAAACTACTAAAAAGCAAAGAGAAGATAGACTCAGCCTTCCCACAGGCCCGAGGATAAAATCAATTTCTGAAGTATATAATTTTTACTCTAAGTGTGGCGCTAGTGGTAAAGAACCCACCTGCCAAGGCAGGTGACAGAAGAGACACAGGTTCAGATCCCTGGCTCAGGAAGATGCCCTGGTGGAGGGCACGGCAACCCACTCTAGCTTTCTTGCCTGGAGAATCCCACGGACAGAGGAGCCTGGCGGGCTGCAGTCCATGGGGTCTCAAAGAGTCAGACACAACTGGAGCGACTTAGCACACACACACTTCCAGGAGTAAAGTCCTTCATCTTCACACCAGGGGGAGGGGACATCTTGGCATTCGGCTACCTGCCAGGTGTTTCAGACAGCAAGGGTCCCTCCACAGTTCATATGTTGAACCTCAATGTGACCGTATTCAGAAATGGGCCTTTTAAGGAGGTGATCCAAGTTAAAAGAAAACTGGGATTCTTATAAGAAGAGGAAGAGACACCAGGAGGGCACATTCACAGAGAAAAAGCCATGTGAGGACACGTCTGCAGTCAAAGACAGTGGCCTCGGATGAAACCCCCCCTGCCAGCACCTTGATCTCAGACTTCCAGCCTCCAGAAATAAATTTCTGTTGCTGAAGGCACCCAGTCTGTGGAATTTTATTATGGCTATCCTAGCCAAACAAGACACTGGATAATACCAATGAAAAATCTAGCTTCTAAAAATTTGAAATTGGAGTGGTAAGATTCTTGGATGAAGTTTGAAATACTCATATACATGCCAGTTGAAACACTTGTATGCCAGCCAGGGGAACCAGGATGCAAGGAAAGATGATGTAAAAACCTATGGATGGTGGAGAAAATCACAAATGAGCAGTACTTAAAATATCAGTGCGCTAAGCCTGGCACCAAGTGCTGTGGAAACACACAGAAAAGGGAAGACACTGCAGAGGTCCTCAGACACTCTCATCCCATCTGCCGGGCTAGGAAGATGAAACAGGGCTTAGAAGGATGAACTACGCTTTGCTTAGCTTTGGTTTCTAGTGAATATTTGTGATAGCTTGTTTATTGACTGAGTGAGAAAAACACCATTCCAAAAGGAATATACTGTGAAAAAGGAAAGTATCTGAAGGGGAATTGCTCAGAGGGGAAGAAAGAGAAAACTGCATTTTCTTCATTTTACAACTCTGACCAATCTGAACTTTACAGTGATCATAAGTTTAATAGAATCGTTTTACAAAAGTAGCAAATTTTTTTTTTAAAGGCATGCATTGACAAGTTAGTTCTAATCTATTCCTGCTCCTCTCACATGGAACTGGTGATGTCTGACGCAGTTTTCAGGGCGAAGTAGCACACTTAGGGTGGATAAACAACCAAGTCGTTCTGTACAGCACAGGCAACTGTACTCAGTCTCCTGGGACAGACCATAATGGAAAAGAATACTTAAAACAGAACGTCTATATGTGTGTAATTGAGTCACTTTGCTGAACAGCAGAAATCAGCACTTCTTTGTAAATCAACTATATTTCAATTAAAAAAAACAAAAACAAAAACCTGTCAGGCAGCCTTCGTGTGGTTCTACTTGGACCTACCGTCCTAGAGATAGATTGTTTTTCACTTTTGTTTAAAATAACAAACTTTTTTAAATTTAAAAATAACAAAAAATTGTCCAGTAGGCCTGCATGGAAATCGCTCACACATTTTAGAAATAGGATTGACTTTTTAGTTTTTATTATTCCAGTTCAGATATTAACACCTTTAAAGGAGATATGCAAATCCATGATAGTTTCATTTGTGGAAGCTCAAACCTGATCAGTTAAAATGGAAAGTTCTCAGCTTTCTGCCATGTATTTAGAGATGTTGTCAGGAGTAAGCAGAGATTACAAAATAGACTGAAGAAGACAAATTTCCAACCATAATCTGAGACACACTGCAGAACTCTGGTGAAGGCTGACACAGTCACATACACAGATTGGCCAGAGATTTTTTTTTTTTTTTTAATTTTCAGAATGTCTTGAAAAGTAAAGGGATTGCTTTTGAAATGAGCTGTAAGAAGGGCAGGCAAAGGTTACCCTGCATGAACTTTGACTGATTCCCAAGCTTGCTTTTCTCTCTAAGTGGTGGCCTGAGCTGGTCTGCGGGGGTTACCACTTGTTTGATGTCTCTTTGACTCACATGTTGTGGGTGAACCCACACTTCAAAGGCACAGATCAGCAAGGGAGCATGTTTCTGGGTGTAAGATTTCCTGCTGGTGCAGGGCGAGTGGGGAGAAGGGCTGCCCACCTCCCCGGGGAGGTCCTGGGATGGCTCCCTTGAAAGGGACCCTGGCCTTCCAGGAGACTTTAGACAGAGGCAGCTGATTCCCCATGCAGCTCTCATAGTCTCTTTGCCTTATCCGCCTCCCAACATCAGTCAAAGTCCTGATCACCTCCACGGCTCACAGGAATTTGTAAATCTCATAAGCAAAGCTTCATAGTGCATAGCTTTCGAGAACACAGCTTGCCCCCAAGTTTAATTTTTTTTTTTTTCCCAAAGAAGAGCATTTAGGGATCCCTGGGTCTCTAGGTCCATGACTTTCTTCTCCCCAAGGAAGTCACCGTGGATGTCTTATCCATCATCATAACTCCCTTTTTTTTTACCCCAGCAGACAGCCCCAGCTCTAACTTTGAGCTGGTACTATCAGCCAGAAGTACAGATAGATGAGTCAGTGGGTGGATGAATGACTGAATGTGTGCGCACACACACACATGCTGGCTGGCAGGAGTCCAGGATACGGGCTCAGAGCACTGCTCTCCACCTCCATCCAACAGCCTCACCAGACATCATCCTAACAAGCTCCCTGCCACAATCTTTGTCTTATTTTAGCCAAAATGAAAAATAACTCACAAAAATGAAAAATAACCTTCCATTCCTGAAAGGTGAGCACAGCCTCCTTAAACAGTATTGAGGTCCCTAATAAATTCATTATCCTAGCCTCCAGCTACCAGCTTCTGGTAGCTCCTTAGTCAGTTCCACAAAGCTTGGTGTACAACATGGGATGGAGTGTTTTTCCTATTTCCTGTTCCTCTGATTTCTTATGAAATCTGTCCATCTTAGGGGCCTGTGTGTTTATGCCACAGGAAGCTATGTGGTAAGTTCAATGCATGCCAGCTACGCATCAACCATTTATCATATTAAGGGAAAAGGTGCGAAGGTGTTTTTGTTTCTACTCTTCCCTGAACTGTATAAGACACATGGGTTTTCTTGGCACCATGGAAAATCTGTGACCCACCTCCCACAAAAGCAAGATGCCTGGCGGCTAAGACTCTGCCCTTCGCTGTCCCTCCGGGCAACTTCTGAACTGGGAGATGAGGTTTCAAAGGACTAGTTTCTAGTTTGGCCTGATGGAAGCCAAGCTTCGGAATCGGAGGGCCAATCCTTCCCAATCGGGCATCCTGTGCAGCCTGTGTGTGCAGCCACAGGTTGTGTAACAAAGCAATCACATTGGCCTTGCAACCAGGGTTTACTTAAGGTTAAAACTCAAAACTAAACTTGAAGGAAACCGGAGCCCATCACAACTGAGAGAAGAAGAAAACAGGGAGCTCAGGCGGACAGAAACCGTCAAGTTTCCCATTGCTCGTAATTTGTCAGAATCACATCAGAAGTCCCCACGCACTCTCCCACCCTCCCTCCCTCCTTCCTAAAGTGATGCTGCAGTGACTCTGACATAAGGGCAGGGATGCAGGCACGGCCGGAGAGCTTGGGGGCTCTGCCGGGGTGGGCTGAGCGCCGCAGGGCGGCTCCCAGCTCTGCTGTGCATGACCCGTCCCCGTAGCTCACTCTCCTTAGAAGTAGGTTTCAGCACCTGGCAAGTGACATTTAACTCTGCCTCCTTCGAAAGGGCACTTAGAGGCCATTACCACTCAGTCCCCAAGCTCTTTCTGGACTTGAACTCGTGTGAGAACAAAGGGGAAGCCCCGCGGCATTCTCCTTGCCAGCCGCCCACACACGGAAATGCGGCTCAGTCTGGGCTGCTCTTTCGACAGCCCCGTACTTGAAATCTCAAGGTCCAAGGTACCCACTGCCCAGAGGATGAAAGCGCAGTATCAGTCCGTCACGGGGACAGGACCTGGTGTTTACAGAGCACTGGCAACATGCCCGGCAACAAGCACTGGACACGGATGAGACCATGTCATCCTCATCACAGCCGGACGATGTCAGGAAACTCGGGCACAAAAAGGTGCTAAACGGAGAAACCGGGCCGTCTGACTCCTGAACTTTTGTTCTCAAATACATTCTTATAAACACTGTGTCAGTGTGCGTATGTGTCCAGCATGTAGAGAGGTGGGTTTTAGTGGGGAGGGGTTGGAGGTGCCATGAGGGCAAGAAGAAAGGAGCAGGGGAGGAAAGGCATCTTAGGAAATGTGGCGGGAGGCTCGATGGGCCATCTTCCAGGCAGTCTAAAGGGGCCTTTAAGCCAGAGTCTCCACAGAACGCTGCTGGCAGGATGTATAACAGTTTCTCACGCCTTCCCAGTGACAATTTGAGGAGACCAACTCAATAAACATCATTCACCAATTACTGGAGTTTCTAAGGAATTTCCTTGGGAAAGGTGTGAATTGCAGTAAAAAGTAAGTCCTAACCTTTCCAGCTCCCCAGGCTCACTTTCTGCAGATCTGCTCTGAGAGGGGGCACGAGCGGCAGGTGAGGGTGATGAGAAAAGGGGGGGAGGATGGAAGGATGACAAAGTCCCAGACCCAGAAAAATCTCTCCATCTCATACTGTCTTATAAAAATGAACAGAGCCATCCTGCTGTTTCTCCCCAAATGGATACCTCCCATCGCCAAGGCTGCAGAGACAGAAAACAAAGGCATCTGTCTGGTCATTCAGACACGAGCCCTGTTTCGGAAAGTGGCTCGTCCTGGCACCTTGTTAAGGAATTTGAGGTGTGCCATGCAAGAGCAGCATGTGGCTGTGTGAGACCGTCACTCTGTAGGTCCAGTGCCGTCTCTTGCCTTTGTCCCTCCTGCACGGAACATCCACTAACCCCAAGCGAAGTCTTCTGTGGGCGGAAGTAAAAAGATGAAAATAGAACCTGTTATATTTTATTTTTACTAACATAACCTCAGGAAACATTCCTGTTGGACGACTTCAGACATCGTCCAGTGCCATTCTCCCTTCACTCAAAACACAGGTGTGAGCCCTGAATACGCCCGACGCCACATGTGACCTGAAGCTCTGATCCCACTCTGAATCTGACTCAATCTTTCACCTTGACCATATCGTATACAGATCCCCATTGATGTAGACGGGAATACATCATCCAACAGGGTAGAGGTGGTTTATAAAGACAAAAATCATATGGTATCACTTATAAGTAGAATCTAAAAAGACAAATGATACAAATGTACTTATTTACAAAACAGAAACAGACTCACAGGCTTAGAAAACAAACTTATGGTTACCAAAAAGGAAAGGGGGGAAAGGATAAATTAGGAGGTGGGGATTAACATATACACACTAATATATATGAAACAGATAACCAACAAGGACCTGTTGTATAGCACAGGGAACTCTGCTCAATACTTTGTAACAACCTAAATGGGAGAAGAATTTGAAAAGGAATAGATACCTGTATATATATTACTGAATCGCTTTGTTGGATACTCGAAACTAACACACTATTGTTAATCAACTATACTACAGGATAAACTAAAAATTAAAAACAAAAAAGCTTCCTGTGAATCCATGTATTAACTTTGGATAAGCATTCTTCACTGCAGTGTCTTTCTAAAGAGATCTAAACCAAAAGTCATTTGAAAAATGTGTGACTCTCTTGGCCAATATTCAATGTTGGTAAAAATCCTATGTTCTCATAGGACAGTCCTAAAGATAGCTTCAAAGTTCTATTAAAGCAGTTGCTCAACTGCATTGACTCTTAGGGTCTCCGAATGAGGACAACTGAGATAAAAGGGCTGATGGCTCATGGCCGATGTGACCACAGGCTCCACAGGGCAGAAAGCTTGCCTATTCTACATACACAGTGAACCCAGCATTAACAGAAAACATGGTCAAGGGTGGGCACTCAACACATTTTGGTTAAATAAATTAACAAAAGGGTGATGGAAGAGGGGTTCCTCATGCATTTCCATCTGCTCCAGCCACCATGTTTCCCCAGTCACTCAAGGGCAACGTGCTCTGATGGCCCATGGCAGGTCTCATGCTCCCAGATCAGACCATAAATAGCATCTTCTTAAAGAATGGGAACTTTTTTTTTTTTTAAGTTTTTTTTTTTATGCGGGCCATTTTTTTAAAGTCTTTATTGAACTTGTTACAATATTGCACCTGTTTTATGTTTTCGGTTTTTGGGCCATGAGGCAAGGGGGATGTTAGCTCCCCCACCAGAGACCAAACCCACACCCCATGCATTGGAAGGTGAAGTCTTAACCACTGGATCACCAGGCAAGTCCCTGGGGCCATTCTTCAACAGAGTACCTTTTTTCCTTTTGAAGAGAGAACCATTTAAGAGAGCACCATTGGTGCTTTAAAAGTGTGAAGGAGCTCTCTGCCCACTGATGGGAAAAGAAGAGCTGACTCCCGGAATGGCCTTCCCCTACATCATTTTGTCAGTGCGGGAGCTCCACAGCACCCCTGGATGATACCTCCTCCTTCTCAGAGTTGCCCTCTTGAGTTCTCAGGTTCCTGGTCTCTGCAATATTAGTAATTCTGGTTAAACATGTTAAGTGAGGAAAGGTGTCATTTCTGGATCACAAATTTGGGGGTGTTTGGGAAGACAGGAACAGAAACGATTTACTGATAGAAACATCAAGGCATTCATTGACAATGTCAAGTCTTGTGGTGAATGAGCAGGTGTCTAAGGCAGTCAAGCCTTCTCGGTGGAAATTTCACAAGGGCTGAGCAAGTGCTGCACTCAGAGACAATTAACCGCAGGACACCTGGTTGTTACGCCAGTTGATCGTCCCCCATCCATCCCCCTATAGTCAACGCATGGCCATGGTTTGGGGGTCAGGTTAAAACTACAAACATAGTCTCTAAATGAGTCGGGGGTCTGCTTTGAGCATGAAAAGTGAGCAGTGGGACAGGAAGCAACGGGCAGTGCAACTGAGTTTGGGTGTAAAGTAGGCATCTGTTCCGCTGAAGTGCGAAACATTACACTCCTACATCTGGCCGCCATCGGCAAAGGGACCACGCTCTCCCTCCACATTCCAGGAGAAGCTGGGATCCCGACACTCACTGTCCATTGAAGATAATCTTCCCAGAGAAAGCAGAGCCTCACACAGACCTAAAACCTCATATATGTTGAGAAAAACTCATAGTAGCTGTTTATGCTAATGATTCCAGCCTCCAATCTATCCAATTAAACGGACAAACAGGAATCACTAAAGTTTTGAGAGCAAGAAGTCATAAATAAAAATTTCACCTCTGGAACCAAAATAATTCCAAGGAGAAAGGAGGAAATAAAAGTGTGTCAAACACCTGCTTGAAGGGTGTAGGTTATAAATATTGATTTTTTCTGACCAGTAGGAAAATACATCTCAGTACATTAAAAATATGTGGCTACACGTGAGATAACCAGAAATAAGATGTACAGCTCCCCAAATACTGGAGGCAATGCACAACACAAAATCAGAAAAGGATCAAAGAAAATCCAGCCAATCTAGTGAAGTGACAGGAGTGAGAAGATCACAGCAAACAGAGATGAGAATCAGATTAAACATACGTCTTCACAGGAAAAGCAAAGGATTCGAACTTCCCCATAGAAAGAAAAAAGCTTTCAGGTTAGGTTTTAAAAGAAAAAAGCTGCATTCATGTGGTTTCTAAGGGAAATGCTTTAAAGCTGATTTGAAGATTGAAAATATTTATGAACACATATCAAGCAGGAGATGGAGCGGCAATTCATAAGGAAGAAGTACAGTCTATACGAAAAGACACTCAACCTCTAATAAGAATAAGATGAATTTAAATGCCCATGAGATACCATTTTCCACCTGTAATAAGATGGGCAAAAATTTTAGCAATTGAGAAATGCTAGTGCTGGTGAGGATGCAGGCAAAAAAGCACCGCAGCTGGAAGTATAAATTGGCCAGGGTTTTCTTAGAAACGGAGGGAGCTGCCTGGAGAGAGAGAGGAATATATGGTCCCACTGACTCACCTCCAGGATAAAGTCTGGACCACAGGTTCCCAGGTGACAAGTTTAGTCAATCAGTCACATCATCACAAAGGTTGCCAATCTAGACCCAGCTCTGAGCCTTCCTTAGTTTGTTTTCTTGTGCACATTTCTTTGCTAGGGTGGGCTTTGATGTCTACATCCACCTTACTGTTCTCGTAAGATGAAGTGAACTTCTATGTGTAAAATGTTTTGCAGAATATGAAAAAGCCTCACAATGTGTGACACAATCATTTTGATAAGAATTAAATGCATTGACATGCACCCACAAGAAGCATAGAAAAAATAAAACGGGTATAAGATTAGACAAAATCTGGACTTCCCTGGTGGTCCAGTGGTTAAAACTCCATGCTCCCACTGCAGGGGCCACGGGTTCAATCCCTAGTCAGAGAAGTAAGATCCCTGCCTGACCCATGGCCGAAAAAAAAAAAAAAAAAACCAGTAGACAAAACTGCACGTGAATGTTTTTATTCTGCCTCAAAAGTTACAGGAAACTTGAAAAGAAGTATATTCACCATCCTTGGGTGGGTCCAGATTACACGGTTGGGGCTTCGGCTTGTTTTCTTTATAGGAAGGCAGCAAGAAGTCCCCCAGCTCCCCCACAGCTGTGCCTGTCTAAAGCTTTCACAATCACTGGGCTTCTCAGCCCACTTAGGAGAAACCAAGGGAAGTGCTTTTAGCAGCCGGCTCCCAAACCCAGGCCACGGGGCCCAGTGTGGCTTGTCAACCCTGAAGCGGGAGGCAGGGACTTGGGGTTTTGGTTACACCCTCCACGGTCTGCCTTTTACTGTCACAGCTGCTGTTCTTGTTGAGGGTGACGTCTGAGCAGGCTCCTGACACTGGGGACAGAGAGACTTCTACCATCCAGGAACGACAGGGTTTCTCTGAGGGAACATTTTCTCTAGGACCCTTGATGGCGTCCCCAAAAGTCAGCACTTACACAGGAAATTTCCACTGACCCGAGACATTCTATATGAGTGCCATCATTCTAGAAACCAAACAGTTTCCTCTAAAAAAATGTTATCAGGCAGAGGTCAATGTACTTTAGGAGTAGTTAAGATATTAGGTTGGATCTGGGTCTATGTCTTATCAGGTCTGCAAACATACTTGTATAAGTTACTTCAGTTCTTTGTGCCTCAGACTCTTTTTTCCCTCTTAGCAACTTTCAAATATGCAATAAAATATTATTAATTATAATCCCCATGCTGTGTATTACACCCCCAGGGCTTATTTCAGTTATAAAACTGAAAACTGAATACTTCTTGACCCCATGACCGATTTTACCCACCCCTTACCTCTGGCAACCACCAGTCTGTTCTATCTTTGTGTTTATTTGACTTTTTGTTTGTTCTCCTTTTTTTATGTTCCATATATAAGTGAGATCATATGCTATCTGTCTGATTTATTTCACTAAGTATAATGCCCTCAAGGTCCATTTGTGTTGTTTCAAATGGCAAGATTACATTCTTTTTTATGACTGAGTATATATATGTGTGTGTGTGTGTGTGTGTGTGTGTGTGTTTATCTATAGACAGATAGATAAATCACATCTTCTCTACCCATCCATTCATCAGTAGACATATAAGTTGTTTCTATATCTAGGCTATAGTCAATAATGCTGCAGTGAACGTGGGGGTGCATATATATATTTTTTTTTTTTCAAATTAGTATTTTCATGTTCTTTGAATCAGTACACAGAAATGGAATTGCTAGATCATTTAGTAGTTCTGTTTTTAATTTTTTTGAGGAACCCCCATACTCTTTTTTTGTTAGTGGTTACACCAATTTGAATTCCCATCAATGGCACACAAGAGTTTCAATTTCTTCACATTCTTGACATTTGTTATTTCCTGTCCTTTTGCTGCTAGCCATTCTAACAGGTGTGGTTTTGATTTTCACTTTGCTGATGGTAAGTGATGTTCATGTACCTGTTGACCATCTGTATGTCTCCTTTAGAAACTTTCAATTCAGGTCCTCTACTCATTTTTTTCATTGTATTGTTTTGGGTTTTGATATTGAGTTGTATGAGTTCTTTGCATATTTTGAATATTAACCCCTGAACAGGTATATAATTTGTAAACATATTCTCCCACTCAGTAGGCTGCCTTTCCATTTTGTTAATGATTCCCTTTGCTCTGCAGAAGCTTTTTATTTTCCTGTAGTCTGACTTATTTTTGCTTTTATTGCCTTTGCTTGGTGAGTCAGACACAAACGTCATCACCAAACCAATGTCAAGGAGCTTATTGCCTATATTTTTTTCTGTTTTGTGGTTCCAGATCTTACATTCAGGTCTTTAACCATTTTGAGTTAATTTTTGTGTATGGTATAAGATAGTAGTCTAATTTCATTCTTTGGCATGTGGCTGTCAGTTTTTCCAGCACCACTTACTAAATTCATTTATTACTTCTTTGTATTAACAGTGGGATAATAATAGCAGCTTCCCATAGGCTTGTTATGAGAATCAAATGAGACAGTGCAGGGAAGCACTGCACGCAGTCCTGGTGAGTGGCGAGTGCTTGATAAAGAGGAGCACCGGTTTTCCTTATTGTCTCATTCATACTCTGTTATCCTTTCCCTTCCATTCAGGCAGAGTCACCATTTCATGAGCACACCGGTTAGCAAATGACAGCACTGGGCAGGATGACATTTGGCCACCCAGGAGGGAGAGACCAGATGGCCGAGGTTGCATTTACAGACACACACCAGGAAGAACCGGACTAGTAACAGTCCCGCGTCAACTGAGGGATGAACAGCTTGAAAATGCACTAAGTCAGGAACAAGAGGACAAGCTTACTACCTGTCACTAGATGTTGCATTAACTGGGGGGGCATAACTGGGAATTAGATCCAAACTGGACTCACGCTCAATTCCCATGGCTTCTTCAAACTAATTTAGAAGTAAGAGAACAACCCCTCCCTTTCTGACAAGTCAGTTCAAGTTCAGGTCCACAACCCCAAAGTTCTCCTAGAAACATGTCTATGACTAAAACCTCCCCATCCCTTCCTGACCAGTTCCCTATATTCCTTTCTCCAGAGAATCTTCCTAACCCAGGGATGGAACACAGGTCTCCTGCATTGCGGGTAGATTCTTTACTGGCTGAGCCACCAGGGAAGCCCTTACTACTTTTCCCATCTCCTCCTGACCTGGTCACTACTTTTTTTTTTTTCTTGATTCAGAATTCCACTGTGACCTGGGCTGTAGAAACTGGAGAGATCATCCCTTCCAACCTAACAACAACAAAAGCTGAATACATTACAAAAGCATAACTTTTCTTGTATTCTTCAAGTTACTGAGGTCACAGGACAAAGAAGTAGCCTGAAATCCAAGGAAAGAGAGGCATCTCCAAGGAGATGTTGGGGAAGAGTGCTGGTTCACTTTTAGACACTGGATGAATGAAGACACTGGATATCACACATGCAGGTGTAAAGAATTCAGCTAAAGTTCTTTAAAAATTGCTAAAGGTTAAGGGCAACCATGGAGAAGGCAATGGCAATCCACTCCACTCCTGTTGCCTGGAAAATCCCATGGACGGAGGAGGCTGGTGGGCTGCAGTCCATGGGGTTGCAAAGAGTCGGACATGACTGAGTGACTTCACTTTCACTTTTCACTCTCATGCATTGGAGAAGGAAATGGCAACCCACTCCAGTGTTCTTGCCTGGAGAATCCCAGGGACGGGGGAGCCTGGTGGGCTGCCACCTATGGGGTCGCACAGAGTCGGACGCGACTAAAGCGACTTAGCAGCAGCAGCAGCAGCAAGAGCAACCATGTAGGATCCTCAGACATCTGAGGATTTCCCCTCACTCAAAGAGTTTCTCCATGACTGCTCTCCCAGGTGTTCGTGTGAAAGTCTGGAGAAGAGAGGCAGTGGCTGCTGAAGAAAAGGGACCTATCTGTATCCCACAAAATGCAAACCTTGAGATGTTACAGGAGACGCGCCAAGCCTGTCACTTTGATGGCACAGGAGACAACCTACTGCATCTCAGGAAGAAAGTAAAGAAGGAGAAAACCTTTAATCCCTGGGGAAGGGCAGGAAATCATCTGGGGTCTGAGTTCCTGTAAATATAACATCAAAGGTCTTCTATTTTTGGGAGGGGTGCAAAACTCTTCAGCACAAGACTGGCAAGATACCAGTCAGTGCAATTGGCATGAAGAGAAGGTGCAGGATCTTGGAGGATGCCTCCCATACAAGGCTCAGGCACCCGGGATCACTGGGACCAAGGCTCGAGCAGAAGAGTAGGGGACCACGCCACCCTCATCCCAAGCCAGCAGGCACTGAGGGACTGTCCCAGAGAGACCATACTGTGGGGCAGGATCCCAGAGAAGGCTTAAAGTGGAGGGGGGAAGCAAAACATTAAAAAAACCCTTCCAATCCCATAGCTACCACCCCAAGCATAGGACAGTGCTTGGGCAATTTGAAGCCAGTGTTTAGGAAGATGACCATTGCAATGACAAAATCTAGATTCAGATCAAGTCTGGTCAACCCAGCTCCCATGTCAATGGCTGAGTACCCAAAAACGGCCTATTTGCAGGAATTAATAATATTACCTCAGTATATTTTGTCCTACACACAATGTCTGTAACAATAAAAAGTGATGCTAAGTCGCTTCAGTCGTGTCCGACTCTGTGCGACCCCATAGACGGCAGCCCAACAGGCTCCCCGTCCCTGGGATTCTCCAGGCAAGAACACTGGAGTGGGTTGCCATTTCCTTCTCCAATGCATGAAAGTGAAAAGTGAAAGTGAAGTCGTTCAGTCATGTCCAACTCTCAGCGACCCCATGGACTGCAGCCTACCAGGCTCCTCTGTCCATGGGATTTTCCAGGCAAGAGTACTGCCTTCTCCAAAAAAGTGATGAGATATACACAAAAACAAGAAGAAATAAACACAAAGCAATTAGCAGAAATAGACCTAGACATGACCCAGGTATTGGAACTGTCAGGCTGGGAATTTAAAATAACTGTCATATACATGTGGCTGCCCAGGTGGCGCTAGTGGTCAAGAACCCGCCTGCCAGCGCAGGGGACATAGGAGACACAGTTCGATCCCTGGGTCGGGAAGATCCCCTGGGATCTTCCAGTACTGGCAGATGGCAACTGCAGTATTCTTGCCTGGAGAATCCCATGGACACAGGAGCCTGGCAGGCTATCATCCATAGGGTTGCAAAGAGTCAGACACAACTGAAACGACTTGGTACACAGCACACATCATATACATGGTCAAATTTCCAGTGGGAGAGAGGCACAACCTTCATGAATAAGTGGGGAATAGGCACTGTGAGGATAAGTCAAATGGAAATGCTAGAAATACAATCATGAAGAGAGAGATGAAGAATGTCTTTGACAGGCTCAATAGCAAATATGATAGAGCCAAGAAAATCAATAATGAACATGAAAAGAGAGCAACAGAAATGATCAAAACTGAAACACAAAGATGAAAAGAGCAAGGAAAAAAGAACAATGCATTTAAGAACTGTGAGACACTGTCAAATATTCTAACATACAAGTAACTGGTGTCCTGGAAGAAGAGACTTCAAGACAAAAGAAAAAGTTGAAAAGAGAGTAGACACAATTTTTTTTTTAAATAATGAAAGGCATAAACCACAGATCCAAGGATATCAGAGAACCCCATGCCAGTTCACTACCCTCACTCATAAACTCAGACTATAGTCTGTATGATTCCATTTATATGATACCAAAAGAGAAAAGATAAGATACAGAGATAGAAAATTAATCAGTGGTTGCTTGAGGGCTGGGAGTGTGGGGAGCGGTATTTTACTTGGTTACAGTTTGGGGAATAAGGAAAAACTCACTCATAAACATATGCTTACATATTTTTCTGTTTGTGGGAGTTACTGAGTTACAACGTGTGCATTTTACGTTATAAGAAAGTTCCTATGTATGGCATGAGATGAATTTGAGGGTGATGGACATGTTCTATATTTTGACAGTGATCAGTTACATGACTGTGTTTGTCGAAACTGCTAGAAATGTATATTTAAAAGGATAAATTTTACTTTATAAAAATGATTGTTGTTGTTCAGTCACCAAGTCATGTCTGACTCTCTGTGACCCCATGGACTGCAGCACACCAGGCCTTCCTGTCCACTGTCTCCCAGAGTCTGCTCAGATTCATGTCCATTGAGTTGGTGATGCCATCCAACCATCTCATCCTCTGTCATTCCCTTCTCCTTTTGCCTTCCAACTTTCCCAGCATCAAGGTCTTTTCCAATAAGTCACCTCTTTGCATCAGTTGGCCAAAGTATTGGAGCTTCAGCTTCAGCATCAGTCCTTCCAGGGAATATTCAGGATTGATTTCTTTTAGTATTGACTGATTTGATCTCCTTGCAGTCCAAGGGACTCTCAAGAGTCTTCTCCAAAACCACAGTTCAAAAGCATCAGTTCTTCAGCACTCAGCCTTCTTTACGGTCCAACTCTCACATCCATACATGACTACTGGAAAAACCATAGCTTTGACAAGATGGACTTTTGTGGGCAAAGTAATGTCTCTACTTTTTAATATGCTGTCCAGGTTGGTCATAGCTTTTCTTCCAAGGAACAAGTGAAGGTGAAAGTCTCTCAGCCATGTCTGACTCTTTATGACCCCATGAACTATACAGTTCATGGAATTCTCCAGGCCAGAATACTGGAGTGGGTAGCCTTTCCCTTCTCCAGGGGATCTTCCCAACCCAGGCATTGAACCCAGGTCTCCTGCATTGCAAGCAGATTCTTTACCAGCTGAGCCACAAGGGAAGCCCAAGAACCAAGGAGCAAGTGTCTTTTAATTTCATGGCTTCAGTTACTATCTGCAGTGGTTTTGGAGCCCAGGAAAAGAAAATCTGTCACTACTTCCAATTTTCCCCCTTCTATTTGCCATGAAGTGATGGGACAAGATGCCATAGTCTTAGTTTTTTGAATGTTGAGTTTAAGCCAACTTTTTCACTCTCTTCTTTCACCTTCATCAAGAGGTTCTGGGTTGCCATTTCCTTCTCCAGGGGATCTTCCTGACCCGGGGATCGAACTGGGATCTCCTGATTTCAGGCAGTCTCTTGCATTGCAGGCAGATTCTTTACCGGCTGAGCCACCAGAGAAGCCCTATACAAATAATTCTTGACTTTAAAAAGAAAAGCTTGGTGATGGTGCTAAGTCAGTCCATCGTCTCTAAATAATTAATCTTCAAGCTGAATTCCATACTCCTGGTAAGCTGCAGTCCATGGGGTTGCTAAGAGTCGGGCACGACTGAACGACTTCACTTTCACTTTTCACTTTCATGCATTGGAGAAGGAAATGGCAACCCACTCCAGTGTTCTTGCCTGGAGAGTCCCAGGGGCGGGGAAGTCTGGTGGGCTGCCATCTATGGGGTCGCACAGAGTTGGACACGTCTGAAGTGACTTAGCAGCAGCAGCAGCAGCATGTTACCCAATGGGTTAGATGTAAAAATTGACCCAAGACAACACCGGACTTAATAATCTCACTTCCCTATGATGAAAGTGGAGACAGACAGGTCTTCATGATGGAATAATTATATATATAGTACCAA